>NC_077231.1:251982078-253244338 GCF_027887165.1 Monodelphis domestica | reverse complement strand
ATAATATGGAAATAGGTCTTGATCAACGACACATGTAAAACTCAGTCAAATTGTATATTGGCTATGGGGGGTGGGGGGGCAGGCTCGGAGGGAGGGGAAGAACATGAATCATGTAATCATGGAAAAATATTCTTAATTAATTTTTTCCAAATTAAAAAAAAAGAATGAGGATGCATGTATCTTTTAAAGGAATGATTCTCTATGGCAAGATGACAAACCTATGGCACACACAGTAAAGATGGCATGTAGAGATCTCTCTGTGGGCACATGGGCCACTCCCCACCCCCCAGTTCATTACTAGAAAAAGCAGAGAGACTCAGGTGGAGCTGCTCCCCTCCCCCTCTCCAGTGTACCTAATGACATTTTTTCACATCCTCCACCCCTCTGCCCAACAGCCTAATGGGAACACATAGGGGGAGAGGTGGGCTGCTCACAGGTGGTAGAGCTGGGGGTGGGGGGTTGTTCAGGCCACTACTCTCCCCATCTCTATACTCTCTGAGGACATTCCTCACTTACCCCAACCCTCCATAGCCCAATGGTAGCCCATTCTCCATCCCCTGTGTGGAGTAGTAAGGGGAGAGAGGGGCACACTGGGCAGGAGGGGCGGGGCACAGCACTTGTGGGGGGGGCGAGGCACACATGGAGAAGGGGGTAGCACAGCTCATGGTCTCTAAAAGGTTCGCCCTCACTGCTCTATGGATTATGCACATGTTAAGTTTCTTAATATAACCAAGTAATGATCAACACTATCACTGAAAGGGGAAAAAAAAGAGGATTGCTCAACCTCCTTGGCTATCTCTCCCTCTGAAGCACCCTTTCAAACCTTTTTTAAACATATTTACAGACAAGTATAAACTCCCAATAATGCTAAGTTTTCTGCTAGAAAATACTAGAGGCTTTCCAGAGAAATGTCTGTTAGCCCACAGAACATCTTAGACAACATGATCCAAATTTAACACAGAGAATAATCTACCTAGGAAAATGAATGTCACTTTGTATAATAGACATAATTGGGGGGGGGGGGGGAGAAGCCCAGCAGAGCCAAGATGGAGGAGTAAGGCAGAGAAGCTCTGAGTCACCATCAGAATCCTCTCTAATCAATATTTAAATATCTCCACAAAACAAATATAGGAGTGAAAGAACCAACAAGGAGACAGAGCGAAATGATTTTCAAGAAAAGAAAAAACCCAAAAGATAGGCACAGAACATCTGGGGCACTGGGGTGAGAGGAGAACACAGCCAGCAAGAAGCTGTAGCAAGAAGAGAAGAGCAAGAAACAGCTCCCCCATCCACTGTCCCAGGTTTAGAATCTAAGATCAAGCCAACATCTAGATCCTGAGACCCTGCCTGGGCAAACAGAGGTCCAAGCCAATGCACACCCCTTGAGGTTTCAAACCTGTGGTGAAGTCCAGAATCCAAGCCCATGGCAATCTGTGCTGATATGGGGTGATCTGGGTGGGCTCAGTTGAAGCCAGGAATCCCAGTCTGAGCCTGTGGCAAAGGTCCCCATTTGGGGTAGTTGATTGACCCAAGGGGCAAGGGGGGGTCTGGATCTTTTTGCCAGGGGCTCAGGGTGGAGATCCATGACAGGGCAATCAACTGTGTGCCTGACTGGATCAAGTACACAGTAAGATCAAAAACTTACGACTAAGCCTGGGACTAGAATTTGAACAGTCCCTGACATGATCAAGCTCAGAGTGAGATCAAAAGCTTACACCCAAGCCTGAGGCAAGACTTTAAGCTATCAACATCTCAAGGGTTAATTAAATCAGCAGTGAGAGGAGGCCCTCAGACCATCATACCATCTTGGAAGAACTGAAACTGGCAGAAACTCAAAAAATAAGCTAAGGGCACAGCATTAAGGAAGGACTGAAGTTTTAGAGAGTACCCTAACATCCAAGAAAACAGAGCCTACCTACAAAAAGGAAGGAAAAATGAACAAACAACCAAAACAGGACCTAACTCTAAAGAATTTTTATAAAGGCAAAGAGCAAGTACAGACACAGAAGTGGACAGTGAAATCAAAGAAACACATACAAAGTCCAAAAGAAAAATATGGATTGGACACAGATTCTGGTCAAAAAAGCCTTCAAAAGCCAATTAGGAGAGGCAAAGGAAAAGTGGGGAAGAGAAATAAAAGCAATGCAAGAAGAAATGGGCCAATTTAAAAAAAAAAAGGAGAACCAAAAACTGCCAGAAGAAAATCAGGCCTTAAAAATCAGAATTGAACAATTAGAAATGAATGATTTCAGGGGGAAGCTGGGTGGCTCAGTGAATTGAGAGTAAGACCTAGAGACGGGAGGTCCTAGGTTCAAATCTGGCCTCAGACACTTCCCAGCTGTGTGACCCTGGGGGGAAAGTCACTTGACCCCCCATTGCCTAGCCCTTACCACTCTTCTGCCTTGGAACCAATGCACAGTATTGATTCCAAGACAGAAGGTATGGGTTTTTAAAAAAAAAGAAAGGAATGATTTCATAAGAAACCAAGAAACAATAAAGCAAAATCAAAAGAATGAAAAAACAGAAAAACATAAAATATCTTATTGAAAAAAACAACTAACCTGGAAAACAGATCCAAGGGAGACAATCTGAGAATTATTGGACTACCTGACAGTCATGATCAAGAAAAAAGTTTGGACATCATAATACAAGAAATTATCAAAGAAAACTGTCCAGATATCCTTGAACAAGAAAATAAAATTATATTTGAAAGAATTCACAGATCACTTCCAGAAAAAAAACAAACATCGAATGACAATTTCTAGAAATGCAATAGCTAAATCCAAGAGTCCTCAAGCTAAGGAGAAAATACTGCAAGCATCCATTAAGAAACAATTCAAATACCATAGAGTTACAATCAGGATCACACAGGGCCTAACGGCTTCTACATTAAAGGATTGGAAGGCATGGAATATGATATTCAGGAAGGTGAAAGATCTCACCTAGCCAGCAAAACCAATTTCCCCTGATTTCTTTCTGGGGGAAAAAATGGACATTCAATAAGATTTCCAAGCATTCCTGAGGAATAAGCCAGACCTAAACAAAAAATTTGAAGATCAAACACAAGACCCAAGAGAAGCCTAAAAAGGTAAATAAGAAAGAGAAAATTTAAGGGACTCAAGGTCAAATGTTTATATTTCTACATGGAAAATAAAGTATCTATAATTCTCAAAAACTTACTCTTAGTAGTAGAGAAAATAGAAGGAATATACTTAAAAAGAGGGTGAGAAAGTAAGCTGATTATGATATGATGTATATTTAAATGTGATATGAAATGTGTATGTATGATGATATATAAACATAATGTGGTAATATATTTAATAAACAGAAAGTTAGAAATAGCTTTTCATGTTAATACCCAGGAAGCATCCTGGTTCTGATATAGTCATTCTACATGTCTTGATGCAAGTTTGGGCAACAACTAACATGGCTTAAGAAACCTAATATTTCTTCTTCTTTCCACACTAGTTCTAATATATTTCAGCAAGTGCTAAAACAAAATATTCCAAAACATCGATTAGAGAATGTGGTCACTGTTAAGTCTGAGAAAATCCCAAAATATAACTAACCCTAGAATCCAATCCAGTTCAAGGGTTTCAGGAACCCGTAAGGGAAACCTAAGGGTCTTAGAGAAGCTCCCAAGGGACCCAAAGCTATTCAGAGAATAATCTAGTTACAAGAGCATAAAGGGTCACAAAAAGGCAAAGAGATTTTTTAAAAGGACTTACCTTTAGAGGAAAAAAAAAAGATGAGTATAAGAGACCAGCTGGAATGAAAAGACTGAAGAAAGAAATTTAAACCTACAAAAGAAATGTAAGTTTAACACCTAAAAACAGAAAACTGGAGAGGATAAGAATATGCTTTCTCAGACAAAACATAAGCTTTACTTTTGATAGCACTTATGTGAAATGCACATTAGATAAATGCATGCCATCTTCAACCCAGCCCCTAAATAAAACAAGTATAAAAATCATTAAAAGTAACCCAGTGTAAATGAAGATTTTGAGAAGTGACAAATGCATCTGCAAAAAGAAAAGGAACTCAGAACTTTGTGAAATACCAATCAACTGAGATGGGGAAACAGTTCCCATAGAACCTTGGGGAAAAGCAGTTAAGTAGCTTGAGTTGGCTGAGGGAGATTCCTTCTCTGGTTGTTGGACCATAAGGTGGAAGATAGACTACTCTCTAGCTATTGCCTTGTCCATAAGGCTGTGAGCTGAAAAGACATTTGGGTTTGAGCCCAGAAGAAACCTGTCAGCATTGCAGTCAATATCCCCTTATGGAAAGATAACTTTATTTCCTGAATTTGGATCTATCTTGAAATCTTCAATCAACAGGATAACTTAGAAAATTTAGGGAGACCTATTTTCCTCTCATTCCTCCCCTCTCCTTACCTCCTCTACCCCAAAGAATAAAAGACCTTTCAGTTGAAGGATTTGACTGTGGGATTTGGTCAGAAGGGGAAATCTTCAAGCTTACCATCTGTGAGAAGAACATTTCTAAGACAGTTGAAAGGGAACAGGAAGTAGTGTAGGGGGAGGAGATCCAGTCTTTTCCCTGGCTTGCTTCCTGGTGTTACCTTTCTTAACATTTCTCCATTACTATAATTCTCCTAGTATCAATATCTACTACACCAGGAACAAATTTCTTGTTTTATCACATTCATCCACCACCTCATTTAACTACTCTACCTGTCATATTTCTCAGCTGATATATAAAAAGATATGTTTAAAAAATAAGCCATATTTGTTCACTTTTATGTCTAACAGTAATATCAATAAGAAGATTTCAAAAACATTAAAACAACATATTATTGTCTAAGTGTATGAGACACTGCTATGTGAAAGAAATGGGAAAAAAACACATTTTTAAAAACTGTTGAAAAGAGCTTTTTATATAAAGTGATCAATAAGCATTTTATTAAATACTATATAGGATATTAAGTTCTGAAACTACCAAAAATAAAAATCTTGTGCTCTTCCAGTGGGTGAAGCAGCAACAATATCTGAAGCTCTGAACCTAATGTTTCTACTAACAATGTTAGCATTCAATAAATACTCATGAAGAGAACAAAGTGAAGACATGTCTTGCCCAAAGAAAAAGCTAAGAACAAAATATACCTTCTGATCTCACATGTTTTCTTTCCTAATGGACTGATGGGTTTTCACACAGAATTCAGTAAGTAGCATACCTGTTACCATTACTCCATCTCTCTATGCTCCTGAATACCTTTGTCAGAAACCCTACAATCCAGATCTTTTGCACAGATTCCCTTACCAGGATCATAGCCTTGCAACCTTCAACTCTGAATATGCACAACCCCTTCCCTAGTTCCCTACAGTGTAACTGTTACACACACCAAATTACTTCTTTAACTGATTAATGAAAATTTCTAAAGTGAACAAAAGAGCACAGAATTTAAAAAATGTCATTTCACCATTTTTCTTTATGTACAATCCCTTCCCCCAAGATGTAGGTCTCCTCCTCAAAAAAAAAAAAAGGCTTTGAAGCCTACTGATAAAAGGAATTTAGCCTGATGAAAAAGTTCAAGTAGTTTTTTCTATGAACCAGCAACATTCTTTTCTTCTTGAGCCCAATTATTAGCAACACATTATTTCCACTTAAGTTGTTACAAAGGAAAGTAATGTTCTAAGTAATAGGATCATAGAACTTTGGAGTTGAAAGGAATCTTAAATATCATCTAGGTCAAGCCCTTAATTTTACAGAAAAAGTTTCCTTCCCAAAGGTGAAGAAGGGTGCCCAAGCCAGTCATCTCTTTATTTCCCACTCAGCTGTAATCCTTTCGATTTGACATCCCCCGTATTGAGTCTTTGCACTTAGTACAGTACGTGGCATGTAGCAGGGGCTTACTAAATGCTTATTCCTTTCCTTTCTGATCTCTAATACAAGCCACATAGTTCTATCCAGCTTTGGACTGGTCTTTTTTCCTCCCATATCAACAACTTTCCCCAAGACTGATTGTAGTATTCACAGTCCTCCCCTATCTAGGGGGAAAATGTTCCTTCTTTGCAAAGAGATTTTTAAATTGTATAAACAAAAGCTGCAATATGTATTATATTATTCCCTTTAAATCAATAAATCAACAAGTGCCTATTTAGTATTCACTATATTTAAGACAGTAAGCTCTAGAGATATGAAGACAAAAAAGCTCTGGCCCTCAAAAAGGTTATATACCAAAACCAAAACTACACTAAATTTGCTGATTTCACTCTCCTGAACTACCAGAGTGTAGTCAATTTCAGCTTTCATATTTCCACATAATTAAGGCATGGGGCTACTTGCAATAAGGGTTCCCTTTCAGTGCCAGCACTGAAATAACTCAATGATATGTGGCTTTTTAGTTTACAAAGCACTTACAACAATGCTATGAAATTGACAGCGTATATATTCTCTACATTTTACAGATGAAAAAACTGAAATTTGGGGAGATTAAATGACTGACCCAAAGTCACATAACTAGTCAAGTTGGGAATTTGGACTAAGATGTCTGGATTCATTTTCCACTATAACATGATGCCAGAACCTATCTACCACAGAACCTCTGTTTTTCCTATCTCTGTCAATACCCTCTAAATACATTCAAGTTCTGAAAGAACATTTGTTTCTTCTGAAAAAGGTTTGCACTGTATCTTCATACAATAAGTTCCAATTGCTCACATAAATATCTCTCTCTAGATTTCTTTTTTTCCTTTTTAGTCTGGTGCTATCTTACCTTTGTTGGAAGTACCCCAACCCCTCATGCACAGGATTCCAATACTGTACTTCCAGCACAGAAGCTTTGATCTGCTTCATTTTTTTTTTAACCTGGGCTAGTTTACTCATTCCTCCTTAGACATCCTGTGGATCACCTTATTGGTGCCAGATGCTATGCAAAGACTACTATTGCAGGAGCTCAAAACTCCAGAAATCAAGCTATCCACCAGCCTCAGCATCCCCAGCTGCCAGGATTACCCTACAATGCTTGGTTTCTCTTGACTCTTCTGTTTCCATTTCAAAGACCTGTTCTAGTCATAAAGTTCAGTTCTGGTCATTTCATCAGAAATGTTTCTAATGTTTTCTATTCCATTATAGATCTTTCCCCCATTTAGTCTGAATTTTGTAGAATAAATAATACTAGATAAGCCCATAGTTCTTGATTTAGGGAATGTCATATTCCAAGTTCCCCTCTTATTCATGGTAGATACTCTCAGATATTACATGATCTTCATTGGGGTGAGGTGAGATCCAAAAGGAGAGCAACCAGTAGAGAAGTATCTTCATATGGGCCAGATAGTTCCTGAAGGAATATCAAAAGCTAGTTAAGATTTGTGGGCTTCTCTGAGCACACTGGTCTTTCAAATTCACATGTTTCCCTACCAGACTTCTCTAAGAAACCCTATATGGATTGGTAGGAGGGTGTAACCCAGGATCAAATGTGGACTGTGTAAACCTTAAAATTTCTTAGACTTATAAATGTTGGAAATTTCACCATTGGGAAATTTCATACTTGAAAAATTTCCTACTGATAGTCTATTGGAATGTGAACCCCCCTTGGCATGGGAGGGTCCTTCTCCCTACTTAAGATTACTTTAGGACAGAAACCTTTTGCTGAACAATGGAAAGGGCTTTGACCTATGCTTAAGCATAGAACAGGAAGTTCTTTGAGTCATGATTGATTTTAGAATTGATACAATAGAGATACTTGGAATGACAGAACCAGGTCTTGGAACTTACAATCTCCACCCTACTCAGTCCTAACGGGATTTAGGAAGGGCTGCAGCATAGATCAAAATTTAATTATTTGAGAATATGACCTTCAACAGACATATGCAAAGGGGCAGACCTCTGGGCGGTCCTGGGTTAAGCTAGAGCCACCATTGGCACAGGGAAGGCATGGACAGTGATTGGTAGATGTGAGAACTGAAGGGAGGGAACTTAGATGGTTTCCTTAAAGATAGCGGGGTCTGAGAGGTTTTGCTCTGAGAGGTGGTGCTCTGAGAAGCTTGCTCTGAAGGAGGCTGGAGGTGGAGGCCCCTGAGACTGTTTCTCCATTTTGGTCACGTGAGTGATAGGGACTGATCTCTTTTCTTTGCCTCAGCTATCTAAGGGCTTGGGCCTTTTGGCCCAGCCTAAACAGAGGGGGTATTTAAGCCCTATTCCCTTCTCTCCCCTTTCTTTTTCTCTCTCCTCTCCCTCTCTCCCTCTCTCTCTCCCTCTCTCTCTCCCTCCCTCCCTCTCTCTCTCTCGCTCTCTCATACTTTTCTTCCTCCTGTTTGTAATTAAAAACTCCATAAAAGGTTGACTGCTGACTTGAGTTTTCATTTAGGAATTACATAGCTGAATTCCTTGGCGACCTTAAAATTAATATATATCAGTCTTTTAAAGTGATTTCCTTGTCACAACTGTGATGCTTTGATTATTACTGTATTTGGAATATATTGAGCAACTGACATTATAACTATTCTTGCTATTTGGCTTAACATTAAGTAAATATTTTATGTTTAAGAATTAATGTCATGGGGGAAATGGGGGAGCTAGGTAGCTCAATGTATTAAAAGTCAGGCCTAGAGATAGAACTTCCTGGACTGAAATATGGTCTTAGACACTTCCTAACCATGTGACCTTGGGAAAATCACTTAACTCCCATTGCCTAGACTTCTTCTCTTCTATGTTGAAACCATTACACAGTATTGATTCTAAGTTGGAAGGTAAGAGTATTAAATTTTTTTTTAATAAAGAATTAATGGTATCCCTCCTATATACCAAAACAATTATAGCAATTCTACTGTAGGAGCAAAGAACTGGAAACAAAATAGATGCCCTTCAACTGGGTAACATTTAAATTATGGTAGGTAAATGTAATAAAACATTACTATATTGTAAGAAACAACAAAATATGATGAATACAAAAAAAAAACCCAAACTCAATACATAATGATTACTACAATGTAAACAGATATAATGCAAAATACAAACCCAACAAAAGTGAACATTGAAAAATTACAAAGAATAAGCATGGCCTGAAAGAGGTTATATAAGGAGATTCCCTACCTTTACTCCTTTGCAGAGGTAAGAGGTCCACAGGTATAGAAAATTGCATCTATTTTCAGAATTTTTTAAATATTATTGATTTTGCCGATATTTTTCTCAAACAAGCAAGTAGAAGCAAGAAGCAGGAATTGTAGGAACAAGAGAATTATTAATACTTGGTCCTCAATTATTATGGTTTCGCAAGTTAGTTGACAGATCAAAGGAAGAATTAGATAAGAGGCAGAAGAAAAAAGCAAATATGACTATAGATTACAAAATCTAAGAATAAAACAGGTAGGTAAAAAAAGGTATAGAGAATGATTTAGGTTTTCTTAAACATGAAAGACATCAACAATCCATTCTCATATAATCAAATTTTTAGGAATAGGAGATAGGTCATGCTTTCAATTATAAAACTCCTAGATAAGGAATCCTTTCTATCAGTACAGATTGGCACTTTCTCTGTAAAGTATAATCTTGACAATTTGCCAAAACATTGAGATGTTAACTGACTTCCCCAGAATCATAAAGTCAGTATGTGTCAGAAGAAGCAGAGGAGGCGGAGTCAAGATGGCAGCCCAGAAGTGTAAAAATAGACTCAAACTCTGGACTTCAATCCCCACAAGCCCTTGCTCCACTTCCCCAAAATGCTTTGTAATCTCACGGAATTCTGAGGTGGGCCAAGATCGAGAAGGGATTTAAGCTGATTGCAAAGGCTTTTGTGGATCTTTTGGACTTCCATTTTGGAGCAGACCCATCTCTTCCATGATGTGAGATTATCTGGTCTAGGCCTCTCTGGCCTAAGCACTTTTTTCTTATCCTGTATTTTCTTTAATCCTTAACTTTAATAAACCTCATAAAATATAATACTTCTTGCAGAGAGAAACTAATTTCTACCTGCCTCAGTTTCTTCAGTCTCCTAAATTTTAATCTTTACAGAAGGAGCAGAAGTTCAGACCTCTGAATACACTTCCTTACTGATCACAAACTGAATGCTCTTAGGGGACTGAAAATCAAACCTAACAACAGGACAGAGCCATGGAACCCTCCTGCTGGACTAAATTCAAAAGGTACACCCCCTCAAAAGCCAGAATCCGAGACCACTCGGGTTTAAGGGGAAGGCAGAGGAAGGTCCCAGGACCCCTCCCCCTGCCCACCTAGAGGGCTGAGCCTCCAGGGGCAGCGGGAACCTCTGGGCGGGCAAAATTGCTGGTCTGGAGGGTGTACCTTGCGGGCAGTGCTGTGCCAAGCTCAGAGCGTCGAACACAGACGGCGGGGAAGGAGCTGGAGAGGGAGCATAGAGCTAGCAGCCTGGCCAGAGCTGTGGAGATCCTCTATATTTGCTCCACCCTTCCAGGAGGTTTTGGCCTCAGAGCACACCCAGCCCAATGCTGCTGAACTTAATCCTATCAAAAGTCTTCAGAACTCAAGAAAGCCCAGGCTCCACACCCCTCCCTCATTGACTGCTGGACTTTAATCCAATCAAAAGCCTCCAGAGGACAGGGAAGCTCAAACCCCAACAACACTCCCCCACAGACTGCACCGAGAGTTCTCCTGTCAAAGCTCCAAGAGGAGAGACTGACAGAAGCCCCCAAAACCAAAAAAAGGTGAGCAGCAAGAGCACAGACAAATATGGTCAGCAAAGAAGGGATGAATATGAGCAAACAAGAGAAAAAGAAGAAATTACAATCGACAGCTTCTATACAGCGAACAGAACAGAGGGGGAGGGATCAGCAAACAATAAATCAGAAATCCCAGCAAATTTGATACAGGCTTTGGAAGAACTCAAAAAACAATTCAAAACATAATTAAGAGAGCCTGAAGACAATTGGGAAAAGAACTTAAAAACTAAGATAAGTCATCTGGAAACAGAGGCACTTGAACTAAAATGAGAAAACAATGTCTTGAAAGCCAAAATCAACCAGCTGGAAAATGAGGCAAAGGAGATGAAAGATGAGGTAAAGAGGATGAAAAATGACCTCCATAGAAAATCAGACCAGAAAGAGAAGGATGACGAAAAATCCAGGGATGAAATCCAGTCTTTAAGAACCAGAATACAACAACTAGAATTAAGTGACCTCACAAGACAGCAGGACACTATAAAACAAAACCAAAAGAATGAAAAAATTGAGGAAAATATGAAGCATCTCATTCACAAAACAGAGGATTTAGAAAATCATTCAAGGAGAGACAATTTAAGAATCATTGGTCTACCAGAAGACCATGACAAAAGAAAAAACCCGGACACAATACTACAGGAAATTATTCAAGAAAACTGCCCTGATATTCTAGAACAAGAGGGAAAAGTGGAGATTGAAAGAATCCACAGATCACCTTCTGTACTTAATATCCCCAACTGACAACACCCAGGAATGTTATAGCCAAATTCAAGAACTATCAGACCAAAGAAAAGATATTACAAGCTGCCAAGAAGTCATTCAGATACCATTGAAACACAGTGAGGATAAAGCAAGATCTGGCTGCATCCACACTGAAGGACCGAAAGGCATGGAATATGATATTCCGGAAAGCAAGGGCACTAGGTCTACAACCAAGAATCAACTACCCAGCAAAACTGACTATATTCTTCAGGGGAAAGTATGGTCATTCAACAAAATAGAAGAATTCCAAGAATTTGTAAAGAAAAGACCAGACCTGAACAGAAAATTTGATGACCAAGCATAGAACTCAAGAGAATCATCAAAAGGTAATTTAAAAAAGAGGGGAAAAAAAGAAAAACAAAACAAAACAAATAAACAACCCGCCCCCCTTTTAAGAGACTCAATAAGTTAAAATGTTATGTATCCCTATAAGAAAAGAGGTCATTGGTAACTTAAAAATTATTATCACCTGGGTAGCTAGATGAATTACACTTAGAGGGAACAGTGACAAACTGTATAGGATGAAAGGACAAGACATAAATGGGTATATAGATATATGCATGCATAAATACATATACATGTATATATGTATATATATATATACATATGTATGTGTGTGTGCATATATATATATATACATATACATACACATACAACTAGAGCTAAAAAAAGAGGCTAATACTAAAAGAAATGGGAAAAGATGCATCCAAAATTAGAAGGGAAGCAACAAATCAGGAAACAATCTTCATTACAAAAACCTCTGACAAAGGTCTAATTACTCAATTTATAAAGAGCTAAACCAGTTGTACAAAAAATCAAGCCATCCTCCAATTGATAAATGGGCAAGGGACATGAATAGGCAATTTTCAGTTAAAGAAATCAAAACTATTAATAAGCACATGAAAAAGTGCTCTAAATCTCTTATAATCAGAGAAATGAAAATCAAACAACTCTGAGGTATATCACCTCATACCTAGCAGATTGGCTAACATGACAGCAAAAGAAAGTAATGAATGTTAGAGGGGATGTGGCAAAGTCGGGACATTAATTCATTGCTGGTGGAGTTGTGAATTGATCCAACCATTCTGGAGGGCAATTTGGAACTATGCCCAAAGGGCAATAAAAGACTGTCTGCCCTTTGATCCAGCCATAGCACTGCTGGGTTTGTGCCCCAAAGAGATAATAAGGAAAAAGACATCTACAAAAATATTCATAGCTGCACTCTTTGTGGTGGCAAAAAAGTGAAAAATGAAGGGATGCCCTTCAATTGGGGAATGGCTGAACAAATTGTGGTATATATTGGTGATGGAATACTATTGTGCTCAAAGGAATAATAAAATGGAGGAATTCCATGGAGACTGGAACAATCTCCAGGAAGTGATGCAGAGTGAAAGGAGCAGAACCAGGAGAACATTGTACACTGATTGGACTACACTGTGGTCCAATCGAATGTAATGGACTTCTCCATTAGTGGCAATGCAATGAGACTGAACAACTTGGAGGAATCTACGAGAAAAACTACTATCCACATCCAGAAGAAACACAGTGGGAGTAAAAACACCAAAGAAAAACAACTGCTTGAATACATGGGTCGAAGGGATATGGTTGGGGATGTAGACTCTAAATGAACATCCTAGTGTAAACAACATGGAACAGGTTTTGATCAAGGACACAAGTAATACCCAATGAAATTGCGGGTTGGCTCCAGGAAGAATGGGTGAAGGGGAGGGAGGGAAATAATGTGATTATTGTAACCAAGGAATAATGTTCTAAATTGACTAAATGTATTCAAATGGGAAAAAAAAGAAGCAGCAGCAATGAAATCCAGGTTTTTCCTAGCAATGAGGCCAAATATCAATCCATGATGCTAAATTAGTTATCTCTTTAATTGTTGGGTTTTTTTTTAAGAAAATTCCTGCTAAATTGAATATAGAACTTTGCTTCTTGCTTTAGTTTTAGTCTTCTTTCAGATTATGCTGAGCACTAATTCTCTCACAGTCCCAAATGTTCTCCAGTACAGTGACTCAATATTTTTCTCTCTAGGACCACATTTCTCTTCAATTATAACATATCCTGTACTCACCACTACCTCCCACTCCCACACCCACATTCATCTCCCACACTCACAACTGTCAAACACCCAAGTGTTATTATGATGTTTTGCAAAACAACTAACTAGACTGTCTATATTTGGGCCCCTTCATCCTTAAAGCACTGTAAACCTGCAATACTGCAAAATGGATCTTTCCCTAGCACACTACATTTTAAAGTAACTTTTAAGTCTATGCAATAAAAGTTTCTCAATAGTTCAATGAGTCAAAAAAGCATGTCTTAAGTGCTTACTATGTGCTGAATTTTGTGCTAAATGTAGAGTAAAAAGTCACTGCCTTCAAAAAGTTCACATTCTAATAAGGATATGTAACAGGTGAATAATTGTGTACCTAAGAGATACATACAAAGTAGATGTAAAATAATTCCAAAAGGACACTAACAGTTATAAGGACTGGTAAAGGCCTCCTCAGAAGGCAGGACTGAGATGGGTTTTTAAAGAAAAGCCAGAGAATCTAAGAGCCAGAGGTGAGTAGTAAGGGCATTTCCAGAGGAAAAGCCAGAAAAAAAACAACTACAAAAAAGAAGCAAAGAGGACTGTGAAAAGAACAGCAAGAAGGCAAGGGGAGCTAGATTGAGCTGTACATGGAGAGAAAGAAAGGATAAGAAGACCGGAAATGTAGGGAAAGTCCTGGCTGCAAAAAACCTTACATGACAGAGGACTTCATTTTTGATTCTGAAGACAATAGGGAGTTGATAAACTGAGGTTTGTTAAATGAAAGGATGACATGGACAAACCTATGCTTTAGAAAATAAACTTGGCAGCCAAGTGGAAAATGGATTAGAGTAAGGAAAGTTGTGAGGCAGAATTGTGATCAACCAAAAGGACCCTAGAACAATAATACAGATGAAATGACAAGGACATTATGTTAGTGGAGAGAAAGGACCTGACATATGAGGCAGGTTCCATCTGGGTAAGAGAATTAAATGAGGGTGGCAGGAAGAGACCTGGGCCCCCAACTTTTTGCTTTCTTTTTTCCCCACTCCAGAGGCCTGGAGGCCAGGATAAGAAGGAAAAACTGGGGGAAGGAGTGTATGCAAGGTGGAGGTTAAAGTAGAATAACAGATTACAATACCATAAAGGAATTTCATAACTCATGAGGTAGAACACTTGAAAGTGACAACAAAATGAAGGATAGAACCATTTCAGTATTTTGTTGTAACAGTCATGGGAATATATAAGTTGAACTGAAAGGTCAGAAAAGTCCCCTAGTGTAAGGACAGGAAGTCTATAAGTCAGACACTGAATTCATTGAGGAAAGAAGGAAGGAGAAAGTCCTAGAAGTAGGCAGACAAACAGCTAAGGCAGTGATGGCAAAGCTATGGCAAAGATGGCATACAGGGTGCTCTGTGGGCACCCAGCCCCCTACGCCCATTTGTTACCAGAAAGGAAGAAGGACTTGGGCAAAGCTGCTCCTTTTCCCCTCTCCACCACAGCTGATGACTTTTTTCCACATCACCTGCCCCTCCACCCAGCAGCCCAATGGAAGTACTTCCTTCCCCACCCCTGTGTGGGGTGGGGACACGCACAGCACAGTCTCTAAAAGGTTCACCATCGACTTCCGGTTAAGATGGCGGCTTAGAGAAAGCTGAAGTTCAGATCTCCGGAAAACCCTTCCCGACCGATCTCAAACTAGAAGCTCCTAAGGCGCCGAAATTCAAAACGATCAACAGCACAGACCCTGGGAACCCTCCTCCTGGACCTGGACCCGGTTCAAAAGGTACGGCTCCCCTTAAAAGCCAGAACCCGAGATCCCTCGGACCTCAGGGGTAGGAGCGCAGAGTCCAAGGCTCCCGGAAGCGGCAGCCGCGCCGGGCTCAGAGAGCAGGGTCTGAGGAACAACAACCCTCAGGGTCTTCTACCCAAGTCCCAGTCCGGGTGAAAGTTACTGCCTGGGGCCTCCGCTGCAGAGAGCTGGTCAAAACAACAGCAACCCTCAGGGCGGGCAAGACAGCCTCACGGGCTGGATCCTGCTATCCAAGTCTCAGTGAAAGTCTGTGCTCTCGGAGCTTGGGGAAGCGGCAGCCCATCCCCCCGCAGGCCAACGAAACAGCCTCACGGCCAGGGATTCTGAAGGCAACTTCCGGAAATCGAGCCAGGGGGAGAGTGTGGCCTCGTGGTCCGACCCTTCCATTCCAGTTCCAGTGAGGCATATTCAGTTTAACCCAGGGAACGCTCATAGAACCAACATCTGCCCAGGACTAAAGCCACTGATCACCAGACAAAGACAAGAAAAGCCAATCCTCCACGTTCAGAGATGACAAATTCCACAGAAGCACAGAAGCCCCAAAATACCAAGAAAAATAAGAAGAAAGGGGCGACTCTGGACACATTCTATGGAGCCAAAATACAAAATACAGAGCAGATAGAAGAAGATATACAAGAAAATTCTCCAAAATCTTCCAAAGGAAATAGAAACTCTCCACAAACCCATGAAGAATTTGAATCAGAAAGGACCAAAAAGATGGAAGCCCTCTGGGAGGAAAAGTGGGAAATGATGCAAAAGAAATTCACGCATCTACAAAACCAGTTTGACCAAACTGTAAAAGAAAACCAGGCTTTAAAGCAAGAACTAATAAAGCAAAGCCAAAACACCAAGAAATTAGAAGAGAACATAAAATATCTCACCGACAAGGTGATAGATCTGGAAAACAGGGGGAGAAGAGAAAATTTAAGAATAATTGGACTCCCAGAAAAGCCAGAAATAAACACCAAACTGGACATGGTGATACAAGATATAATCAAAGAAAATTGCCCAGAGATTCTAGAACAAGGGGGCAATACATCCACTGACAGAGCTCACAGAACACCTTCTACACTAAACCCCCAAAAGACAACTCCCAGGAATGTAATTGCCAAATTCCAAAGCTATCAAACAAAAGAAAAAATCCTACAGGAAGCCAGAAAAAGACAATTTAGATATAAAGGAATGCCAATCAGGATCACACAAGACCTTGCAAGTTCTACGCTGAATGATCGTAAGGCATGGAACATGATCTTCAGAAAGGCAAGAGAGCTGGGTCTCCAACCAAGAATCAGCTACCCAGCAAAACTGACTATATACTTCCAAGGGAGAGTATGGGCATTCAACAAAATAGAAGACTTCCAACTTTTTGCAAAGAAAAGACCAGAGCTCTGTGGAAAGTTTGATACCGAAAATCAAAGAGCAAGGAATACCTGAAAAGGTAAATATTAAGGAAAGGGGAAAAATGTTATCTTCTTTTACTCAAACTCTCTTCTATAAGGACTACATTTATATCAACCTATGTATACTAATATGTGGGGAAAATGTAATGTATAAATAGGGGGTAAAGAAAGACCAAATAGAATAATGGTTCTCACACAAAGATTCACAGGGGAAGGGGAGGGGAAGAAAACTCCTATAAGAAGGAGAGGAAGAGAGGGGGGGGGGGGTTACTTAAACCTCAATCTCAGGGAAATCAACTCTGAGAGGGAAAAACATCCAGATCCATTGGGATCTTGAATTCTATCTTACCCAACAAGGGTAAGGAGAAGGGAAAACCAAGGGGGGGAGGGGGAGAGGGAGAACAAAAAGGGAGGGAAAGAGAGGGGGGAGGGGGAGGGAACAAAAAGGGAGGGACTAAAAAGGGAAACATCAAGGGAGGGGACAAGGGGGACTGATTCAAAGTAAATCACTGGACTAAAAGGTAGAGCCGAAGAAGAAAAGGTTAGAATTAGGGAAGGCAATCAAAATGCCAGGGAGTCCACAAATGACAATCATAACTTTGAACGTGAATGGGATGAACTCACCCATAAAACGTAGACGAATAGCTGAATGGATTAGAATCCAAAACCCTACCATATGTTGTCTTCAAGAAACACACATGAGGCGGGTTGACACCCACAAGGTCAGAATTAAAGGATGGAGTAAGACCTTCTGGGCCTCAACTGATAGAAAGAAGGCAGGAGTGGTAATCATGATATCTGATAAAGCCAATGCAAAAATAGACCTGATCAAAAGGGATAGGGAAGGTAATTATATTTTGTTAAAAGGGACTCTAGACAATGAGGAAATATCATTAATCAACATGTATGCACCAAATAATATAGCACCCAAATTTCTAATGGAGAAACTAGGAGAATTGAAGGAAGAAATAGACAATAAAACCATACTAGTGGGAGACTTAAACCAACCATTATCAAATTTAGATAAATCAAATCAAAAAATAAATAAGAAAGAGGTAAAAGAAGTGAATGAAATCTTAGAAAAATTAGAATTAATAGACATATGGAGAAAAATAAATAGGGATAAAAAGGAATACACCTTCTTCTCAGCACCACATGGCACATTCACAAAAATTGACCATACATTAGGTCACAGAAACATAGCACACAAATGCAAAAAAGCAGAAATAATGAATGCAGCCTTCTCAGATCACAAGGCAATAAAAATAATGATTAGTAATGGTACATGGAAAACCAAATCTAAAACCAATTGGAAATTAAACAATATGATACTCCAAAACCGTTTAGCTAAAGAAGAAATCATAGAAACAATTAATAATTTCATCAAGGAAAATGACAATGGCGAAACATCCTTTCAAACCTTTTGGGATGCAGCCAAAGCGGTAATCAGAGGCAAATTCATATCCCTGAAAGCTCATATTAACAAACAAGGGAGAGCAGAGATCAATCAATTGGAAATGCAATTGAAAAAACTCGAAAGCGATCAAATTAAAAACCCCCAGCAGAAAACCAAATTAGAAATCCTAAAAATTAAGGGAGAAATTAATAAAATAGAAAGTGATAGAACTATTGATTTAATAAATAAGACAAGAAGCTGGTACTTTGAAAAAACAAACAAAATAGACAAAGTACTGGTCAATCTAATTAAAAAAAGGAAGGAAGAAAAGCAAATTCACAGCATTAAAGATGAAAAGGGGGACAGCACCTCCAATGAGGAGGAAATTAAGGCAATCATTAGAAATTACTTTGCCCAATTATATGGCAATAAATACACCAATTTAGGAGAAATGGATGAATATATACAAAAATACAAACTGCCTAGACTAACAGAAGAGGAAATAGAATTCTTAAATAATCCCATATCAGAAATTGAAATCCATCAAGCCATCAAAGAACTTCCTAAGAAAAAATCCCCAGGGCCTGATGGATTCACCTGTGAATTCTATCAAACATTCAGAGAACAATTAACCCCAATACTATACAAACTATTTGACATAATAAGCAAAGAGGGAGTTCTACCAAACTCCTTTTACGACACAAACATGGTACTGATTCCAAAACCAGGCAGGTCAAAAACAGAGAAAGAAAACTATAGACCAATCTCCCTAATGAATATAGATGCAAAAATTTTAAATAGGATACTAGCAAAAAGACTCCAGCAAGTGATCAGAAGGATCATTCACCATGATCAAGTAGGATTCATACCAGGGATGCAGGGCTGGTTCAACATTAGGAAAACCATCCACATAATTGACCACATCAACAAGCAAACTAGCAAGAACCACATGATTATCTCAATAGATGCAGAAAAAGCCTTTGATAAAATACAACACCCATTCCTATTAAAAACACTAGAAAGCATAGGAATAGAAGGGTCATTCCTAAAAATAATAAACAGTATATATCTAAAACCAACAGCTAATATCATCTGCAATGGGGATAAACTAGATGCATTCCCAATAAGATCAGGAGTGAAACAAGGATGCCCATTATCACCTCTACTATTTGACATTGTACTAGAAACACTAGCAGTAGCAATTAGAGAAGATAAAGAAATTGAAGGCATCAGAATAGGCAAGGAGGAGACCAAGTTATCACTCTTTGCGGATGACATGATGGTCTACTTAAAGAATCCTAGAGATTCAACCAAAAAGCTAATTGAAATAATCAACAACTTTAGCAAAGTTGCAGGATACAAAATAAACCCACATAAATCATCAGCTTTTCTATATATCTCCAACACAGCTCAGCAGCAAGAACTAGAAAGAGAAATCCCATTCAAAATCACCTTAGACAAAATAAAATACCTAGGAATCTATCTCCCAAGACAAACACAGGAACTATATGAACACAACTACAAAACACTCGCCACACAACTAAAACTAGACTTGAACAATTGGAAAAACATTAACTGCTCATGGATAGGACGAGCCAATATAATAAAAATGACCATCCTACCCAAACTTATTTATCTATTTAGTGCCATACCCATTGAACTACCAAAATACTTCTTCACTGATTTAGAAAAAACCATAACAAAGTTCATTTGGAAGAACAAAAGATCAAGGATATCCAGGGAAATAATGAAAAAAAACACATATGATGGGGGCCTTGCAGTCCCAGACCTCAAACTATATTACAAAGCAGCAGTCATCAAAACAATTTGGTACTGGCTAAGAAACAGAAAGGAAGATCAGTGGAATAGACTGGGGGAAAACGACCTCAGCAAGACAGTATACGATAAACCCAAAGATCCCAGCTTTTGGGACAAAAATCCACTATTCGATAAAAACTGCTGGGAAAATTGGAAGACAGTGTGGGAGAGACTAGGAATAGATCAACACCTCACACCCTACACCAAGATAAATTCAAAAGGTTCACCATCACTGAGCTATGACTAGCTTGACTAGGTGATAAACGTGTACTGAATTGACCTAATAGAAGAGGTCACTGAGTGAGATTGGGAAAGAGAAAGTTTGGAAGTGGCAAGAATAAGGAGTTTTATATTTCCCAACATAAGCAGTGCATTTGGGGTGAGGGAAAGTTCATAAGAGTGGGAAGTTGGATCATGAAGATAAGGCCAAAACTCAATGAGTGAGAGAATTGATGGTCATTAATGAGCTGAAACCTGAAAATATTTTTAACAACTAATCCTGCAAACTCTCCATATTGTTCCTACTAGGCATATCAGGGAGGTTAATATGCAAAAGGCTAAAATAAAAAAATTAGGAGACTGAATCATAAAAATGCACATGACATCATTTTTTAAAATTTCAGTTGGCTAGGTCTCATTTCGATGCATGTCATCTTCACCAGTTATCATGTTATTCATTCATCCAACAACTGAGTCTACTATGTGCAAGATACCACCAAGCCTTGAAGATGCAAAGGCAAAAATGCAACATTTCCTTCAAGAAGCTTAAATTTTACTAAGGAA
The DNA here is from genome assembly GCF_027887165.1 of Monodelphis domestica. Taxonomy (NCBI): domain Eukaryota; kingdom Metazoa; phylum Chordata; class Mammalia; order Didelphimorphia; family Didelphidae; genus Monodelphis; species Monodelphis domestica. The sequence goes on along the minus strand of NC_077231.1, from coordinate 253,223,673 downwards.
CATATGTACAGGATAGTCAATACAAAATACACAGATTAATGGGGAAGAAACTGGACAGCCTTTACAATCAACAAAGACTTTTGTTTTTCTTTTTCTTGGAGCAGAAAGGGAAGAAAATAGTCATGCGATTGCCATATAAAAAAGAAAGAAAAGAGTCACTTAAGCATTTTTTGAAAGGCACAAAAGAAAACTGAAGGAAATTTAGAAGGAAATATAGGCACATGGGTCAGTTTTGAAAATAACACTGAAACAATTATATACATTTTTTTAATCCCTTTCATTCTGTCTCAGAATCAACACTAAGCATTGGCTCAAGGATGGAAAAGTGGACCTCCTATATCTAAACCTAGCTCTTATACATTTTTTAAAGTAAGCTATATATAATATAAATTTTCATTTTTACATGTAATCTTTTTCTGTTCTACTTCATATAAAGAAATGTCTTTTTTGATGTTCATTAAATTTGGAACAAAGAAAATTAAATGAAAAATTAAAAAAGACCTTGACCCTAAAGAAAACTATATATCCTATGGGTAAGGACTATCTTTTGCCTCATTTTGTATCTGTAGTGCTCAGCACCATGCCTGGCATAAAGTGAACACTTCATAAATGCTTATTGACTGACTGATAAGAGCCCGAGGTGAAGAAAGGCTACAGTGTAGGCATGGGGGAAGAGAGAAGCCTGTGCAAAGGAAGTAAGACATAATAAGGAATGTCTTACAACAAGAAGGGCAGCTTGGCTAGAACAAAGAATGAATGAGGATGAGGAGGAGCAATATGAAATCAGTCTGCACGGAAAGTTCTGAAGGCCAACCAATCAAAGGATTTTGCATTTACTCCTCAAGACAAGAAACTGAAGCAGGAAGTGTCATGGTCAGATCTGTGTATGGGGAAAATCTGTTTGGCAGTCAAGTAGAGAACAGTCTAGAGAGCCAAAACTAAAAACAAGCTCAATAAAGACAGTCCCAAAGTTGTTTGGGCAGAAATGAGGAGGGGCTAAATCAGACTTATAGACAAGTAAGGAAAAGGGAGTACTGGAAGAGTTATAGCAGAGTTAGACCAACAGAATCTACCAGCATTATATTATGGACAATCAAATAGTAAGCAATCTCCAGGTCTAAGAAAATGGTTATAGGAACAGCATCATTTTCAAAGCAACATACTTAAAACATTAAACAACCCATTACCCCCAAATCCACCCTTGCTCCAAACCCACCTATTTCTGAAAAAAAAAAAAAAAAGATATATGGCCAGTCAGTCAGGTCTGTGGTCTCAGACTCACCCTGGACTCTACCCTTCACCCTCAGGTCCCATATCCAATGAGCTGCCACCTCTGCAGCATCTCTTTGTCCTGCCCCTTCTTTCTAAAGATTTGGCAGCTCCCTTAGGTTCAATCCTCTCATCTCACCCAGACTTCCAACAGGTTTTAATCATCTACTCTGCTTCTAGTCTTTCCTCTCTCCAATCCTGCCTCCACAGAATTGCAAATAATGTCTCTAACACAAGTCAGATTATGTCAACTAATTTAATGCAAGTTAAATCTATTGTTTATCCAGAAGAATCCTTCAAGAGTTTTATTTTTGAATATTACATTCAGAGATCAGAAAGTTTATACAATGTGGACTACCGCTATAAATTCCAATACCTCTAAGCATGAAAAATTATTTAAAAAACACTAAAATGAACCCTTATCTTTCCCCTCAAGCCCTTCCCTTTTCCTGGCTTTCCTATTATTATCCAAGGCACTACCAACCTCCCAGTCATCCAGGCTCACAATCTAGTGCTGAATCCTCAACTCCTTCATCTCCCTCATCTGTCCCAATCTAAGTCCTGTCTATACTAATTTTATTATATGCCTGCTTATGTACTTGTATACCTGCTCTTCTCTGACACTGTGTTGGCACAAGTTTCGTCACCTCACTTTGGATTGTTGCCATAGTCTTCTAGCTGTGTGACCCTGGGCAAGTCATCTCTCAGCCTCAGTTTTCTCATCTGTACAATGGAGATAATAATAGTACCTAACCCTCCCCCCCCCCCCTAAGCTTATTGTGAGGATCAAATACATACCAATCTGTACTGCAATTTCTAGCCCAAGGAAGGAAGGGAGACTATCTCAAAAACAAATAAATGAATAAGTATATGAATAATTTCTGGGTTTATCATTGACCAAGGAAGTACCTCCACCCCTCCTTTGCAGAGGTAAGGGGATTATGGCCATAGAACATATCACATTTGTGCTGGTTCATCTTATTTGAACTGTTTTCCCCTTCTTTTTAACTTTTATTATAGGAGAATTTTTTATTACAAGGAATGGTTCTCTGGAACAGTGGAGGGGGGAGTAATAACAATAAATGCAAGTGATATAAAAAAACTATTTTTAAAATAAAAGATTACATTTAGTTTATTAAAATCTGAGGAAACAGAGAAGTCAACACGTTTTAGAAGTTCTTTCATAATAGTAGAAAAAAAAATACCTTATAAAATTAAATAGTTTATTCCCCAATAATCCATTTTTGTCAGATTCCAATATGTCTCTTTCTTTTTAAATGTTTAAATATCTAAAAGAAAACACAATAAAGTCTCTGTTATTCAGACTCTCAAGATTATTTCAGACTTGGAAGCAATTAGAAAAAGAAGGGGGGGGGGGGGAATCAACATCCCCACCCAAGCAGGAAGCAACAAATAATAAGAGTTGAGAAAAACCAAATATACCTGACCAATATACTGGGATCAATCACTTTAAAATGTAGTTAGAGAGAAACACTCTGATTAGTTAGCCATCACTATCTATATAAAAGCAGTTTGGGTTTTGTTTGTTTGTTTTGTAAAAAAGCCAAGAATCCTGGGAAAATATGATAGGAAACAGAAGTGACAAGGAAAGAAAGCAGAAAGAAGGGGTAAAAGAAATCAGTGAAGTTGAGCAGTAATGCTTAGCAGCATGTATTGAGCAGCAACAGTCAGAAGTGGTGCCTGGGGCAGCAGCTAGCAGACACCCTCTGATGGCAGAAGAGAGGTGACAATATGGACAACCAGCAATAGAGGGGCAGGTCCAATTGGGGAGATCAGGAGTAGCAAGAGACTGGGAAGAAACAGAACCACAGAGACCAGCAAGGGCACTAAAGGTAAGGCTGTAGTAAGAAGACTCACAGCAAAGGTCAGCCTCAACCATAATGGCAGAGACATGGGAACTCAGAAGACACCACAGGGATAGAACCTTGAATCTTGGGTGGGAAGGGCTATAAGAGAGAGCCACACTCCTCATACCACAGAGCTGAGGTTTGATTGTAAGAAGGTCACAAAGGAATGGGTATATCCAGGTTTCTATCCTTTTATTAAAGATCCCATTTCCCCCCACCAAAGTTGTTTATTAGTACAATTAAATATACCCATATTAGTACAATTAAATATACCCATATTGTTTCAAAAAAGTGATTTGTGGGGACAAATATGGAGATTTCATTTTTAAATTTCTCTGACCCAACAGCCCTGTGGTGTCTTCTGAGTTCCCATGTCTCAGCCATTGTGGTTGAGGCTGACCTTTGATGTGAATCTTTTCTCACTACAGTCTTACCTTTAGTGCCCTTGCTGGTCTCTGTGGTTCTGTTTCTTCCCAGTCTCTTGCTACTCCAATCTTCCCACTTGGGTCCTGACCCAAGAGATGTGTCACCCCAACCTCATTCTCTGACACTACATAGTCAATAGGAATGTAGAATCTGTGAAAAGATTACTTCCCTTCAGCTGCTCCTTCAAACCATATAACTACCCTACTCGAAAGCAACAGCAACAAAAATTTGTTTTCCTAAATGATGATTAACTTCTAGACAAATGCACCAAGTTTCTAGTACTGGAATAGTTTGTTTTAACTTTTTATGTAGCTGCTTATCCAAGACATCTATATACTATAAGATTTAACATGTTTGCACAACTATTTCAAAGCTGTTATTTTTAGGAGTCAACAACTTCCATCTAAGACAAAATAACCTAGGTCCATAAGCTAGTATTTACACAGCCTTTAGGATCTGCAAAGCATTTTACATTAGTTAACTCATCTGATCCTCAAAAACAGATGCTATTAACCCCATTTTACAGATGAGGAAACAAGTTACTGAATGCAGGTTTTCCTGATTCCAAGTCCTGAGCCCTATTCACTGTGCCATCTAAGGCTGATCTTAAAACAGTTAACATTATACCCTTATTAAAATCCTCTATTACCATTTATGCATATAGGAATAACAACTGAACCATTTCAACTTGCAGAGTTGGTAACTTACAACAGACCAAAGCTCTCACTTTCTTTTCTGCACTACTTACAGTAAGATTAGGTTATATTACATTTTCACATAAATTTCAAAGCATTTTTTAAAAACCGGCACCTTTCATTTAGAATCAATACTATTATTGATTCCAAAGCAGAGCTAGACAATGGGATTGAGTGATTTGCCCAGGGTCACACAGCTAAGAATTTTCTGAGGTCAAATTTGAAACCAGGGCTTGGCTCTCAATCCACCAAGCCACCTAGCTGCTCCCTAAAGTTTTCCCCTTAAATATGGATGAGAAAAAGGGTATATAATGAAATACTATAGATTTGAAGAAACTTTCAAAGACCTCTACTTTATTGGAAAGAGACAGTGGTATTAGAAGGGAGTCAAGCTCTGTCACAAGACCTGGATTTCCCTAGCAGTTCTACAGATTCTTAGCTGGGTCTCACAAAGCCAGGCGTTTATTAAACAATTTCCTTGTATAATCCGAGGCCAGTTGACATGACAGCACAACAACTGTGCAGTCTAGGAGGCTACCGTAGGCCCCTGGACGTTTTGTTTGGCTAAAGGTCTCCGCACGCTGTGGGAATGCACTTTCCTCAAAGCCAGGAGTCAGTTCTAAAGGTCATTCCCTATAGGGGTCAAGGTAAAAATGCGGGAGTTGGCCTCAGTCCACCTCTCCCCGTTGGAGAAGCTGCAGCGGAGGGGGGAGGGGGGACTGGTGGGCATTGCCGTCTAGGGGCAACGGTGCCTGGCGGGCCCCCTGCGGCGCTCCCAAAGGGGACAGGGCACAGGGATTCTCACCAAGCCAGCCAAGCGCCGTGGGGGAGGCGATGGTGCGGGGATCCCCTTCGCTGAGGAGGTCCTGGGGCCCAAAGTGCTTGCTGAAGGGTTCGGCGGGGCTCCCACACTACTGCCACCCTATCCCTCCCTACCCTCCATCAGCGCTGTCACCTGCCTCGGGGCGGGAGAAGGGCAAAGCTCGGGGTGAGGGCCCTCCAGCGGCGTGTGCACAAGAGGGGGTGGTCGGAGGTCGGTCAGACGAGAGCAGTCAATGGAGGGCCGCAGAGGTCCTACTCGTCCTCGTCCTCCTCCTCCTCCTCTCAAGGTGGGTTGGAGGTTGGACAAGGGGTGGTGGTGCCCGAGGTGGGCCACGGCTCTCGCGCGCACACGCGCGCGCGCACACACACGGGCTCACTCGTACTTATACATATATAAATACACACACACACACACACACACACACACACACACACACACACACACGCTCCCGGGGGCGGGGCGGGCGCTGCCCTCCCTCACACAGGAAGTCAGAGAACCGGGGTGGGGGGAAGGGAGCCACAACTTCTAGCCTTTTAAATCCCGGGCGGGCCCATGGGAAGACTGGGGCCCCCACTCACCCGCCTCGAGCTCGGGACCGCAGTCCCGCTCCCTGCATTACCACTCCCCCATTACCGCCCCAGAACCACCACCACCCCGCTGGCCCCCTTTGTCCCGTCCGTCCCATCCTCTCGCCCCTCCCCCCTCTTCCTTACCGACGGCAGCGGGAACAGGGTGGTGGTAGTGGTGGCAGTGGTGGCGGCCGAAGCCCAGTAGCGTCCCCGGGATCTGCCTCCGAGGAAGGGTAAGTTCCAGGGCACGTCGGGAGTGCGCGCTGACGCGGGGGCGGGGCGGGGAAGGGGGCCGGGAGGGAGAGAGGAGAGAGGGGAAGTGGAGGGGAGGGTCACGTGAGCCTGTCCGTGGTGCCCGGGGGCGGGGGGCGGGAGGCCCTGAGTACGGGAGGCCGCCGCCTCGTGCCCCACCGCGGGGGCGGGGGCAGGGAGGGGGCGGGGCCGAGCCCCAGGGCGGGCCGGAGTCCGGAATGTCTGTGCCCCAGCACTTTGGGAGGGAGGTGGAGGGGGCGAAAGTGGGGGGTCGGGCTGGGGTGCGGGGATGTGGGCTAGGGGAGGCATGGCTGGAGGGGATCCCGTAGGGAGAACGGGGCTCCAAAAGAGCCTAGGACCCGGGACGTGCAGGATTACAGCGAAAGAGATAGGGGAGGGGGTGCAGCTTCCAGACTAATTGGGGCTCTTAGCCTGGCACCGTGCCTGTTCGTTCAACCTCCGGGGAAGTCGTGGGCATGCACAGACACTGTCACCCTGTCAGCACGAACGAGTTAACTCGGGTTTAAAGAGTAAAGCAAAGGCCCCAGGGAGCTAGAGTCAATGGGGGATGCTGCTGATGGGGGATCGCGAGGGACGCGGGGAGGAGTCACAGCACTGGGATGGGGTAACGAGTATAAAAGGTGAATCTTCCCTAACAGAAACGACCAGAAATCGATTCAGGAGCCTGTTCGGGGGCCTGTTGCTTGTACCCAGGCTGCAGTCGTTCCATAAACTTTCAAAGTGCCTACTGGTGCCCAGCTGGGAATACAAAGGAAAGCCAAATACCGTCCGCCCTCAAGGGGCTCCCATTTTAACGGGAGCTACTACATGCAGTACAGGCTAGATAGATAAACTAGAGACAGTCAACCAAGGAAAGGCACCAGAATGAAGGGGGCTTCCAGGAAGATTTAGGATTTTAGCTGGACCTTGAAGGAAGCCAGGGTGTGCATATGAGAAGGGGAGGTCCCAAAAGCCAGACGGATTTTAAGCAAAGATCGTCAAAGGTAGTCATCCACTTGGACACAAATGCAAAGAGAACAATGAAGGGCACTTTTAAAATGAGTGTAATTTTAATACCAGAAAATTCTGCTTTTAGTGCTGTTTAAGTTAAATAGATATGCTTTAGTGAAAGGTTCTGAGTCAATGACAAGACATCCTACAGGGGGAACAATTTTCAATAACCTTGGCCTTGACCAAATGAATGCCTTGTTGAGGTCCTGCCTTACTTCCTTCCTTTATTTTGCTTTTTTTTTTAACCCTTTCAGCCTTAGAACCAATAAGGTCCATGATTTTCTAATTTAGCACTGATCCAAGCGGTCCCAAATTTTGTCTTGTTTCTAAAGTTGAACTGAAGTTTAATGAAAATATTATGCAATTCTACATAAGTTTACATTTCTGTATTAAGTCTCAAGCAAAATGTAGTACTAGTCTTTTTTAAAAATACCCTTACCTTCCATCTTGTAATCAATACTGTGTATTGGTTCTAAGGCAGAAGAGTAGTAAGGGCTAGGCAATGGGCATTAAGTGACTTGGCCACAGACCGGGCTAGGAAATGCCTGAGATCACATTTGAACCCAGGACCTCCTGTCTCTAGGTTCAAACCACCTAGCTGCCCCTTTTGATTGTTCCTAAAAGTAAGTAATGAACCAGGACCTGAAGGCACCAATAAGATAATAGCTATACCTTCCTGTCCCATCATAGAAACCAAGTATCTCAATAGAGTCTCTGACTTTCATCATTAACATTACTTCCTTTGATGGGGGAACATTTTTCTTTTTGTCATTCATTTTGGGAAAAGTTATTGTTAAAAACAGAAACTAGTTATACTAATTGAAGTCATGTGCTTTGAATTCAGATTGAGTTTGTGTGTTTGTCTAACAGAAAGAGAGAGAGAGAGAGAGAGAGAGAGAGAGAGAGAGAGAGAGAGAGAGAGAGAGAGAGAGAGAGAGAGAGACACTATAATTTAGGCATTAGTGGTCTTTGGGAATTAGCTATATCTCTCCCTGAACTCAATCCCTGCCAGTCTTCAGACAAGAGACATCCCTATGACTACTTCAGAAGTCTTTCCAGATTGTGATAATGGAAACAATACTAGATCTGGGTTTAGAGGTAAGAGGTTCAAATCTTGCCATTTACCACCTTTGTATGACTTGGGGCAAGTCATTTCACCTCTAGACTTCAGTTCCCTGACCTACAAGATGAAGGAGTTGGACTAGATGGCTTGTAAGGTCCCTTTCACCTCTAAATCTAAGGTCTTCTTGTACTTTCCACAATTAGGCTTCACTGGTACACTCTTTAAGAACACAGAGTGGCATGAGTCATCCAAAAGTAACTGTTGTGGAGGACAGATACCAACTATTAAAGGAAACTTGGTGGTTGTTGTTTGAAGCAGTTTTTCTTGTAGAAAGAAAAGCACCAATCCAGACAAGGAAATAAAAATAAGCCAATGAATATAATATTTCTTTATCATTGCACTGACTCCCTTCCTTCTTCCTTTCCTTCCTATTTTCTTTCTCTGATAATCTCCTGTTCTCTTTTTAGTGATGTTGCTCAGCATACAGAACAAGACATCTTTATTCCTCCATTTTTTCTATTCGACCTTCCTTAAAATTCCCTCAGAATACTGTTTTTTGTATTCCAAAGCAAGGACAGTCCAAAACAGTAATCATATCTTGGTGGAAATGTATTAATAATAGCATTTTCCCTGTTCCTGAAGCACAGCATTAGGCATGTTGAATTTCACTTGAAGAAACTATAAAACATTTTGAATGCACCTATACACACACACAAAACTGTTGCCTCTTCTAACTCTACTTCTACTTTTGCAATCAACCAACAAACATTTATTACTATGTGCTAGTTACTGCCCTGTATCCTGACCGAACAAGTAAAGCAGTCCCTCTGCCCTAAAGGAGCTAGCTTACATTTTATTGAGGTAGCCAACATGTGCATATATGTGTGTATACATACACAGATATACAGCCTAATCTCTGGTAATACCACTATACCTACTATGCAATGACTGGTTGCTATCCAAAGCAGCAAAGAGTTGGACATACACAATTCTATAGTATGTTGTTTTTAAAAAGACCTAGGGAGAAGGAGAGGAAAGGACAGTGACATCATTTTCAATGTTGTCTCTAGTTAATTTTAAAATAGCACTAGGCAGCATATGTCTGGTGCCTACACTAAAGATCTCACCATATCATTTTGAGTCCCATTATAATTTAACAGGCTTCTTGTTTAAACAACATCAAGTTCTAAAATTCTTAACTGTTACAGCCTAAATTTGCTTTGCTTCCATCTTATTCATTTACTGAGCAGATAGCTTATTATGCTGTATAACAGCATAAAACTATTATAAAACTAAAAATAACCTAATGTCATTATTTGGCAGGAAAAGTTTTACCAGTTTAGACTAACTAGTAGACAGATCAATTAATCTGAACAATTGTGCTCTTTATTATTGAAAAATAATTTCTCACTATTATTTTAATTGATATTAAAGACTAGTGCTAGGGGCAGCTAGGTGGCTTAGTGGATTGAGAGTGTGGACCTCAAGAAACAAAAGGTTCTAGGTTCAAATGTGGTCTCAGACACTTCCTAGCTATGTGACCCTGGGCAAGTCACTTAACCCCCATTGCCTAGCCCTTACCACTCTTCTACCTTGGAACCAATACACAGTATTGATTACAAGATGGAAGGTCAGGGTATTTTTTAAAAAGACTAGTACTACATTTTGCTTGAGACTTAATACAGAAATGTAAACTTATGTAGAATTGCATAATATTTTCATTAAACTTCAGTTCAACTTTAGAAACAAGACAAAATTTGGGACTGCTTGGATCAGTGCTAAATGAGAAAATCATGGACCTTGTTTTTTCATTCTCCCCCGACCAAGGTCAAGAAAAGCACATTTAGAAAAACACTGAGGGCATGCGTTCATTCCTGTGTTTCTGTTCACTCACTTTGTAGTGACAGTTACCTCCTGCTTACACATGCTGCACAGATGCTCTGTAAACAATTTTGCCTGACACAATAGATGCTTTGCAAGCTTGCTACATTTATTTGCAGGCTTGATTTCCAGAAATCTCAAACTCAAATATAATCATAGACTCATGATAATAGCAATTTACATAGTACCTTTTATCTGAAGATTTCAAGTGCTTTCTTGTTACATATTGTTATTTCTGCCATCCTGAATCATGTCATTGGTTTCATCAGTTACAGACTCTTAAAGATAGATATAAGTATAGTGATGGCAATATGATAATAAATAATAATCATGATGATATCAAGGTATAATTATAACAAAATTGCCATGTTAAGCATTTCCCAAATCATATGGCCACATCATGCCTAACATGAGATAAAATAGCCATTGAGCAGTTAATAAGTAAAGTTTAGAACTGAAAGAAACCATAAGGGTCATCTAGTTCAATTCTCACATTTTATAGATCCAGAATCTAAGGCCCAGAGAAAAAGAGAGAGGTTCGTTTTCAAACAGGTCATAAGAATAGCCAATGCTGGGATGGATCTGACTTCATGGTAAATTAGGTCATTTAAACATTAAATCCATATTTAGTTAATTATATACCCTTTCAATTAACCATGTCCGCTAGTTCTCTTCAAAGTTTCCTCTACTAACAAGTTCTCTTTACATGATTTGCAGGAAAACACACTGGACTGAGAATAAGAACACCTACATTCTAATGCAAGCTCTGCTGCTTAGGCAATTATGATTTCAATATCTCTGGGCCTCAGTTCCCTAAATTAGATTATCCTAATATGGCTTCAACTCTAAAATTTTATAATTCAATATAGGTACCAAGGAAATAACCGTAAAGTTGCCAAATAGTCCAAAACTAATCATGAGATTATTCTGGCATACTTACACTCCACAACATGCATAAGCTCCCTAGCTATCAGAATTATACAATACCAAAACTAGCAGGAAAAATCACCATTCCCAATGTTAAACTTTCAAGACTTTCCTCCTCATCCAAAATTAAAAATGAATAAACGACCAGCTGAAATGTAGCAATCACCCACAATGGCCGGTCCCCTCCTCAATCGAGAATGATCTGCTTTAGGAGAAATTCCAAACAGGTACTCTTACACAGTTAGACAATGTCATTTGTACCGGCGCACAGAGGTGAAAATTTAGCTCATAAAGAATTGTATAAACACTAGCCAGTGACAACAATTATGTCAGTGGGTGTCAAAATGTTGGGATATTAAAACATGCCCAATTAGTCCCTGATGATCCTGCAGCATGGCAAGTCTTGTTTGCTCCCCACTGCTTATTTGAATCATGGCAATAATAGCTGTGGTACACACACAATCAAACCTTACCTATCTGGAATTAAGCTATATAGCAGCCTCATTTAGAACACAATCATAATGAATGAACAAATGAAAAAATTAATGGATAGATAAATGAATATAACAAATATAATAATTTAGGATAAATAATATAAATTAGTAAATGGATATCTAGGTGGATAAATAAAAGGACTTCCCAGCTGACTGAACAGATGTCACAAAATCCAAGCATTTGTGTATTTTATTCATAGGAGGAAAAGGACCCAGCATTTAAGCACCTGCTATGTGCTGGGTGCTTTAAAATACTATTTCATTTGATCTTCTCAACCACCCTGCAAGGTAAGTGCTATTATGATCCCCATTTTATAGATAAGGATACTGAGGCAAATGGAGATGAAGGATTATACAGCCAGTAAGTAGTGGAGTCTACCATACAACCTAGCAAGGTGGGACTTTGCCTAGCAAAGTAGGACCGATAAATTGGGAGTCAAAAAGTCCTGACTTCAAATCTGATCTCAGACACTTACTACCTGTGTGATTTTATGCAAAACCCTTAATCTCTGTCTGCCTTAATTTCCTAATCTGTAAAATAGGGATAATGATAATAGCACCTTCTAAGGACCAAATAATATAGCACTGTAAAGTGCTTAGCAGACTTTAAAGTGCTATGTAAATGATGGCTATTATTATTTAGTATTACCATCTGATTTCCTAGGCTGCAACAGATTTTTGTTGTTAGTCTAGCTGTTATTTCTTCAGTGTGTGGAGCTCCTGGTAAAGAAATTCTTCCGGTCAATGCATTTTGGCAGCTATTCCTCAATCTTGGAAGTCCTAACAAATTGCCCAGATCCCTAATTTTTTTCCAGGAACTCATGGTCAGTAAATATGTCAGAGGCTGGACCTGAACACAGATTAAAAACAGAAAATTGGAAAAGGGAGAACAACTAAACACAATCACCATACTGATCTCAAGAAGTTAGAGCTGGTATTCTGACATGGACAAAGAAAGGAAAATGAGAAGAAGCAGACAAAAGAAGGTTTTGTTTTTTCTTAAAAGAAAACCACAGCAATCTTAGCCCATTTGATAAAAAGGCCAAGAGCCCCATAGGCTTCAAGTGAAACAAAGGGCAACAGTGTATTGTAGCATACAGTAAAATAATTGATACTCATAACAAGGCATCATCAAGAAAAAGCTTCAGTTTCGCATTCCTTGTTGAAGAAATTAGGAAAAGGCATTTACATTTTCAGGATCAAAATAAAATGCATTTTTGTGCTTGATGAATGGAAACAAACTTTTAACTATTCAGAAAAACCCAATTACCTAGAAAGATATTTTTTTGGTGGTTCTGAATGGCCAATTTTGCTGTAAAATTCCTCCAGGGTGTTGAAAATGGCCAAAGCATGGTTTTACAATACTTTTAAAGTGTCCAAAATGAAATATTTCATAAAAACAGTTAATATACATAAAAAACATAAATTGCAAGAATACCAAAATTATGTATCTTAAAATAGAAAGATATAATCTGATCTTAGTTTATAAAATTATTAATAGCCTAAAGAAGAAGCCACATGAAAATGAATTTTCCCTTAAAAGCAAAAAATTGATTGTGTCTTATCTGTAAATAACTGACTGTGATTTCATTTAACAAGAAATAAACAGATGCATATGGATATCTATAACAGATGTGTTAACAGACCTTGCTGGATACAGAAAAAAAGAAGACTCTTTAATGCCTCAAATAGAAAAGAAAAGGGAATAGAAAATAGTAAGAATGTCATTTTAGGATTTTCCATCCCCTATTAAAAGGTCTACTTCATTTAGAACCACTCTAGGTGATAATTCCCACAAAGGATGGGAATAGTATTTGTATAAAAACACTATTTAGATTACAGATTTATATTTGATGGTAAGTTTGCATAGTGCAGCTGTTATAAGCATCCCCAGCCAGCAGTAAATGGGAGGAAAGGGAGACAGAGGATTGAGGTGAACATATGCAAGGCAGCTCATTCCTTCCGTAACTAAGAACATAACTGCCCACCTGTGAAAGAGAGTGGAGGAAAATTCACTTTTGCACCAGACAAGAACACTAAATAAATATAACTTTGATCTTCAAATTACAAAATAAAACAAAAAGGATAGAAAAGACTGACTGGCTTCATCTGAAATAATGCAATTTTTTTTTTAAAGTTCTGGTTTTGGTATGTCACCACAGAGTAACCTCTTCCTCATTTGTGACCAATCTGATTACTCTTAAAGTTTATCTTTCCTAATGACCCATTCAAAATTACAAGTCTAAAAAGTTGTGAATTTCCTGACTTTACCTCCTTTGCACTTTTCTAACATGCTAATTTGTCCATCTGTTATACACAAGATTTCCCCTGGGCTGGGAACAGTCTCTAGAACAGTAATTCACTGGCTCTGAACTAATGCTTGCTATCCTCCTCTAATGTTCTTGCTTCTTTCTCTCCTCCCTCTATCGGACTTTCTTCTCTGGATTTTGCCAGGTCCACCCAACCACCCAGCAGCACCTGCCAACAATCAAGCATTTGACAAACATTTACTGAGCACCAGCTTATGTGTTTACTTACATGCAAGGTACTGTGTCCACCCAAAAGCATTTTTTTCCTCCACAGTAAAGCCAGTGAGTGTCCTTCCTCTCTCTCCCCTCACCAACACCAGCCCACAGACTTCTCCTTTCTCAAGTTCAAATGAGCATTTGACTTTTTCAGCTACTTCCCTCATCTGAAAATCTGAATGGGGTGGTTGTTTATCTCCCTTACCGCAGAGAGTAGGGCTAGCCCACAAATCGGCCCTTTTTTCTACGAGCCCTCCCACAGTCTTTAATCATTCAGCCCTACAGCTTTTCTGATTTTGAGTATAAAAAGCATGAGATGTGGGAAGCACTCTCTCAGGCATTCTAGAAACCACTGCTGCTTCTTCCCTACCACCCTGGCCAGTAGAAACTGGGGAGAAGAGGACTAACACATCACCCTAGAGAGAACAAATCCTCTCTTAGACACACAATTACAGCTTTTAATCCCATTTCAACACAGATCCAGAAACGCCTCCCAGATGACATACACATAAAACCAGACAGGCAGAACAGCCTAGTGACCACAGGTCACTAACTAATGGCTAAAGTATTCCATTTCCATTTCTCAGATTCTGCTTTTTCAATACTGGAAATGTTGTAAGGCTTTCTCTTTTGCACTCAAAACTCTAGCAATCTATGAATCTATCTAGGAATCTATTATTCACTCAAGTTGACAAATAATTATACTGAGCAATGTGAAAATGCCAATCACTAATCATAGCCGAGTCCTATTTTTTATAAAGCATTTTAGTTATCATGTAGGAAAGAAATGAGTCATGTTAGACTCTTTGATACACTTCTCACATGATCCCAGTTAACTTCTGTGCTCAAAGCTGTTGAGATTTTAAAAAATTCAAATAAAAGGTCCCCTTTCCCAGAACATTATCATTAACATTCACTCTCTATTGACAAAAACATGGCAGCATGGTAATACCCAATTGTTTAAACCCTGACTAATGTCATAGTTTCCAGGTGCTCCAGGAAGTGATGTGGATGATTCAATAGGCGGCACACGTTCCTCGCTGTGTGAGTCAGGAAAATGCCAATGTTCCAGTTTAGCATTGCTAGAGGCACTATTATATGAGATATAAAAACGAAGTCATTAAGTGTTGGGTGACACTTTCCATAAGAACAAGGTGTTGGCTCCATGATCAATTTCCAAATGAGTATTCCAATCAAGTCAACTCTCAATTATTCAGAGACTAGTTTCTAGTTTGTTGTTGAACCTGGATCTTTGTTCTTCCTTTTGTTTTCTACTATAAACAATTTATTATGAACAATCTGCTTTCACCAAAGAGTATACAAGGAAAATGAGAGGTGATAAAAACACAAAATGACTCATTTTGCCGTATGTTCCCAGTTCTCTTGTGAGATTTCATTGGGAAAGATTTAAATCCATGCTAAAACTACATTTGGGGGGCATCCACGTAACACAGTGGATAGAGCGCCAGCGATGGGATATCCTGGGTTCAAATCTGACCTCAGAGGAATGGCTGAACAAATTGGGATACATGTTGGTAAAGGAACACTATTGTGCTATAAAAAATGATAGGCAGGATGATCTCAAAAAAAGCTGGAAAGATCTTCTTGAATAGGTACAAAGTGAAATAAGCAGAAGCGAGAGAACCTTGTGCACAGTAACAGTGATATTGTACAATGATCAACTGTGAAAACTTGACCACTCTCAGCAACACAATGATCTGGGACAATCCTGAAAGACTTAGGATGGGGAATGCTATCCACCTCCAGAGTAAGAACTATTGGATGGAAAGATGGATGGATGCAGATCAAAGCATAATATCTTTCACATGCATTGTATTTGTGGTTTTATTTTGGGGCTGTAGTTTTGTATGAGTGTGCTCTTATAACAACGACAAATATGGAAGGGTGTTTTGCCTGATAATAAAAATAAAATAAAAAAAAAAGTCTGGCTGAGCTCTGTGACCCCAGGCAAGTCACACAACCCTGATTGCCTACCCTTTGCCTCTCTTCTGCTGTGAATTGATACTAAGACAGAAGATAAGGGTCTAAAAAACAAAACTACATATTGGGGATCGTCTATGATGGAAGCTGGAGCTAGCAGTGTCATTGTGTGATCATGTTCATGCCTAAAAGTACATTGGGGCCCCCACCTGTTCATATGCCATGGTTTGTTCTGTGATATCATCCTGTCACCACTTATTAGGTCCAAAAAATTTACTTCAACAAAGGAAACAAAATGTGCAAATAGAATGGTTTCTCTGCAAAAATAATACCACTAACAGAACAATCTTTCTTTACTCTCAAGTTTCTCTTCATTCTTTATCTATGGATATCACCACATGGATGATACTGTGCAAATTAAAAATGTATACATACTAAATAAAGGAGAGGGGGCAGCTGGGTGGCTCAGTAGATTGGGAGCGGTCTTGAGATGAGAGGTCCTGAGTTCAAATGTGACCTTAGACTCTTCCTAGTTATGTGACCCTGGGCAAGTCACTTAATCCCCATTGTCTAGCCCTTACCACTCTTCTGCCTTGGAATGAATACCCAGTATTGATTTTAAGACAGAAAGTAAGGGTTATTTTTTTAATAAATAAATAAAAATAAAGCCAAAATTTGGATATGACAGATTTATGTTGGATTTACTTGCATTGTTTTCTATTTTGGTGATCCTTTTCTATCCTACTGTATAAGGTTACATCTAATTCCTACTTCCTTGGCCCAATTTTCCTTTGGATGGAGTAGACTTGGAATTTGGAAGACATTGGTCTGAATCCTGCCTTACACTCTTACTAGCTGCCTGACTACTACCCTGACAAGTAAGTTGATTTCCCTCAATCTATCTTACAGAATTTTTGTGACTATCAGATGAGAAAATATATGTAAAGTGTTATGTAAATGTTAGCTTTTAGCTATTTGATTCTACCTATAATGAGTACCCCTACAATTTCCTGTAGCTTTATGTACCAACACAAACATATATATGTATATAAACCCTTCGTTTCCTTTGGGTTTGTATTTTTCATATTATTGGATCTAGTATGCTATCGAAGAGTTATGAGCATTCTTTCTTGCAAAGCTTATTCTCTTGGTCTCAGGGGAGTTCTACACCGGCACACTCATAACTAGAAAGCAGAGAAAATAAAAAGTTCAAATGACTTATTTGAAGATCAAGAGAGATCTTGCCTATAATTACATTTCTCCATCAAATCACAGGTAGCTCCATAGTCCTGCTCCTCAAATAGTTTCTAGCAGAGCTTATTTCATCTCCCATTAATCAATCTGTTAAAATGTGATTGCACACTCTCTGTCAAACTGGTTTTCCTTCTTTTGGCTGACCTTGGTTCTCCTATAGTAAACCAGGAGAGGAAATACAATGCTTGTTGACCTACAAGGGAGTGTCCATATACAAGGTGAATTTTCAGTTTCCATACATGTCATTTACCTATAATGCACATAATGTTTTCCTCACAACTGGGCCTGGCTATGTCGTATTCATAGCTTCTGCAATAGAATGTGGGCAGCATTTTTGTTCCTTTTTCTGAAATAAAGCAAGGGAAGCATGATGCAATGAAAAGAAGACATTGTGTCAGAGGAGCTAGGCCACCAAAAGACTACATGGGCATAACTATTCTGGGCTTCAATTTCCTCATGTGTAAAATGAAGGGACTAGATTAGCTAACCTCCCAATTTCCTTCCAGTTTTAAATCTATGATCCTGTATCATTAAGTTTGCTGCAGTTATTGAGTCTCTATCATAGAATATCTCCCTGACTTGTTTGCAAATTATGAATATAGCAAAAAAAGAGAAATTTTAATTTAGCTAAGTGTTGCCTTGCTTGCTGCCTACTTCTAAAATGGATTTAATGTAGATCTGAACTCACTTTAAAAAAATCCTTACCTTCTGTCTGTCTTAGTATCAATTCTAGGCAATTGGGGTTAAGTGACTTGTCCTGGGTCACATAGCTAGGATGTATCTTAGATCAGATTTGAACCCAGGTCCTCTCAACTCTAGGTCTCACACTGTATCCACTAAGTCACCTAGCTGCCCCTTAAACTCATTTTCTAATCTCAGGAAATATATTTGCTTTTTCTCTCCCATTTGAAGTGTCAACTGTTTGTGTAATGAGCAATTTTAGACTTCCATAGGAAAAATATAATTGATCATACAGCATTAGAACCAGGACAACTTAAGTTCAAGTCTCATCTCTGATCCATACTGATTATATGACCTTAGGTAAATCATTTCACCTCATCCATCATTGCCTCAGATAATTCCCTAAGAATAAATATTTCAGGGAAGGGGCTAATCAGGATTGGGAGAGGAAATTCCTCAGCTGGAGTTCCCTACACAGAGGAAATCAGGTCAAGTTTTTTTGTTTTGTTGTGTTTTTTAAAGGAAAGGTTAAAAAATATGAAAATAGAAAGTACAGAAATCAGGATCGTGTCTGTTATAGTAAAAATTTTTAATTATTTTAATAGTCTTTGAAAAATTTTTAACAAGAAGCCACATATTCAGATTTACTCAAAATATTTGGCTAAGAAAGAAAAAGAGATAGGTCTATTTTTTGACTTAGTAAACAACATTTAACATAACATAATAATACCTTCTTTCATCTTCAAAATATATTGCTCCTCTGAAATAATCTTTCCAACATCCCTTTGAGTTTGGGGAGTAGGTGTTATTATCTCTCCACTTTCAGATAGGGAAACCCAGGGAGGCTACCCAGTTGACTAAAGAAAACAAAAGGAGTTAGTATCAGAATCAGCATTTGAATCTCATTCTGAGTTCCTGTTTTCAGGCATGATGCAAGCTCCTGTCATTGGTTTCCATGAGCCATGTTATTTGAGCCTAGTGCATAATACTCCTCCCTGATGGAGAGTTCTAAGTGGTTCTGCTGACTGGCCTTCACTTCAAAGCCAACAATTGTGTATTTCTGTTCCCATCTTGTAGTTAAGCTCCCTGTGTACAATAAGTGTACAATAAAGGAAGGGGAGAAAAGGGAAATGGGATGTAAAAGAGCCAGCTTTTAGGTGAAATGTTAACTCTTAGCAAGGATGCATGATGAAATTCTATACAGCAAAGACTTCCTCCTCTCCCTATCAATATAAAGTAAGCAAAACTGAGCTAGTGATAACAGTCATGGTAGAATGATCATGGCTTCCCTACTGCTTAGGAAGATACAAGATTTCTAGTCCTCTACAAGTCAATCAGTCAGCAAGCATTTAAATGCGTGCTTACAATGTCAGGCACTATGCTGAGCACTGAGGGTGAAGAGAAAAGCCAAAACAAAAAACAAAAAACCAACCCAAAACAAAACCCAGCTCGGGCTCTCTGGTAGTGGAGGAGGGAGAAGGGATAACATGTAAATAGCTAGGAGCATCCAAGATAAATACTGAAAAGATGATGCTAATCTGAGTGGAAAAGGCATTGGCAATTGGGGCAACCTGGAAAAGGGCTCACAACATTGATAAGTACAGCATAAAAATGAATTAGTCCTGTACTAAAGAAAAAGTCAGGGCCCTTTCAGGGAAGAAAAAAAGTAAAATAAAATTATTTATGATTTCATCTGTATAGTCAAAAATCTACTTTATAATTAATTAGAAATCATTTCACATATTTTGTCTCATCTCTTCCCCCTCCCCTTTTTTCCATCAGTTTTGTTTATTCTATTTAAAGCCTATGTGCCCAGGATAGCTGAAAATAGGAGTGAGCATTCAGGAGTATTGCCTAAAGGTGTTTCTGGGATCAGCAAGTAACAATTCTCCCAATAGATCTCCATGTTATTTTCCTTTGGAGCCTCTTTTTATGAAACAAATGGTCTAGCAAACACTATGGATTCGGAATCCTTATTCTGAATCCTGAATCCTAAGAAATCTGAATCTGAATTCCCTCTTGCCTTTGTCTTTTCTTGTTTTGCAGAGTGTATTCAATTATTTTTGAAAGAACAATTGACCTTCTTGGACTCAGTTACCCCAACATCTCTACCCAAAACACAGAGAAAACCCTCAGAAGTTACAAGACTTTACCTTTAAATACATTATTTAAAAAAGAAGAAGAAGAAAGAAGAAAAGGGAGGTGCAGGAAGAGGTTACTAAACTTTTCTTTGAATTCTGAGCAAAATTATAGCACTCAATCTGAGAACAAAACTATTTTTCAAATAGTATTTGAACAAACACTATTTCAACCAGATTATTTTTCAAAATCTGGTTAGAATTGCTTTTGCATTTATTTTAGAGTGGGGGAAAATGTTACAGAAGAAGTCATATTTGATCCTGTTCATGTTTTTTAATTCTTGCCTTATTTAGGAAATGTCTTTTTGAGAGGGAAGGAAATAAGTGTCTCATAATTTCTACCATCTGCCAGCCACTTTACAAATATTATCTCGTTTGATCCCCACAAAAAGGTAGCTGCCACTATTATATTCAATTTACAGGTGAGGGATCTGAGACAAAAAGAAAGTAAGTGGCTCATAAGTGATCACACAACTAGTAAGTGTGTAAGAAAGAGAACTTTGGTAATT
This sequence comes from Monodelphis domestica, assembly GCF_027887165.1. Taxonomy (NCBI): domain Eukaryota; kingdom Metazoa; phylum Chordata; class Mammalia; order Didelphimorphia; family Didelphidae; genus Monodelphis; species Monodelphis domestica. Next base: position 253,203,347 of record NC_077231.1, on the reverse strand, counting down.
AGGAAGATATGTAAACTTTTTAAATGTACTTCAAGTACCCAAAAGAAAGGGGAATTGATTTCTGCTCACTAAAACTTTAACTTGGACTATATGATAATCATAAATGCACCAAGAGAGAGTTTTCTTTCCCATAAAGTCATGGCCCCAACCACCAAGGTGGTGGGAGGAAAGTCAGGCACACTCTGCTCTTAGCTCAGTACCGGGCACACAGTAAGTATGTAATATATATGTGTTGACTTAACTCAGGGAAGGTAGGGGTTTCTGGGGTCATCACACCAATTGGAAATATAGAATCAGCCAAGTAGGCTAAGCAGGGTCCTGACCAAGGAGCAAAGAGCCCCACCAAAGAGAATATGGCAGACCCCAACAGTCTATCAGTGCAGTGCAAGGTGTCCAGATGCCAAAGGAAGCACAGTCTGGAGAATAGATGGCAGGGCAAGTAAGAAAAATGAATGCACAGGACAGAAGAGGCAGACCGGAGAAGGGATTTCCAATTCCAGGAAAGTCCTGGGATGTCCCTTATTGGTGGCGGCAATAGTGGTGGTAGTGGCATTGGTGGTGGGGTATGTGTTTAAATGTTTAATGTTGGACAGAGAGAACGAGCACTATTCCCTTGCTAACTGGGTTTGGATAAAAAAAAAATCTTATTTCTCCTTATAATATTCTTGGTGCTCAGTGTTTTGCAAATTTATTTACCAATGGGGAATTAATACCCCTATTGAGAACTAGAAAAGAACTAGATTTTTGTGTTCTAAGAAGGACTTTTGGATGGGGGCAAAAGTGAGCAATATAAAATATTAATTGTTGAGAAGCCTATGAGAAATGAGCCTGAGTCCAGAGGAATTGCTTTTCTGCAGTCATGTGGGCCATAGAGTAGAACTATAATGAGTTATTTGTTCAAGATGGTATAGCATTGAGCTAAAATCATTTGATACACTAAAACTAAAAGCAAACAGACCCTTTTAATTAAAGTTGTCACATACAAATGAAAGTGGAAAATTTTTAGAGGAAAATTGAAAACTTTCCCCCTATAGAATTCCTGCCAGCTCTTCTTAGAATGGAATGGAAAAAAGTCCTGCAGGTTTTATCTGTTCTTGAAGATTTCTTTTTTTTCTCTCTGTTGCTAAGGAGATCTCTTTTAACCTTCTGGCTCCTCTTATCAACATAAAATATCTTTTTGGTGATGCATTTGACTCATTCTACCAGAATATCAACAGCTTTTCATCTTGAACATCAGCTGTTCCACAGTTTATGATTATGAAAACAGAAAGCAGCCTATTTCTACCCACTTCAACAAATTGATTATACAACTTGGTTTTTTTCATTACTTCTAATTTGCACTAATCAATTAAAGATGAATTATGATCCCTGTTTTCCAGAGTTGTAGTTAGTTCTTAGCCTGCCCGATTTAGCAAGCTATTATTTATTTTCTTCTCCTGCAAAGATTCATCTTCTTCTTTTTTTAATAATGCTGCATTGCAAGCTCACAGCCCTATTAATGTTCACACCCTACATAGTCTTGCATACATTCCATTCATCCTGCTCACCCATTATGGGTTATTGCCATCTGCTGGAAAAACAGGGTGGACTACCAGATGATCATTTTGAAATTCCCGGAAGTAAATTGAGTTTGTTTTTAATCCAGAAAAATAAGGTCGAATTTCTTTCTATCATCTGTAATCTGCAATCTTCGAATGAGAACATTTTCTGTTCCAGATACTTTTATCTAAAATGATAATAAGTTTAACTACCCAGTTGATGAGAAAGAGTTCACTTTCAATGGGGATCAAACTAACAAAAAATTATCCCCCAAATGTGGCCCACATCACCAAGTAACCACTGTGGCTGCAAAACAGCAAAGACAGATGTTTCCATCGCCTCTCCTATACTAGCTGGGGGAAAGGGATCAAACATTCCTTTCCACCTCTACTGGAACATGATAGTACATTTAAGACACTTAACAACTGTAGGGTTTAGTCACTCTTCAAGAAGATGTATTTGTATACAAAGTTTAGTATAGGATACAGAGTGACAAAATTAATCTCCTAAAAATACTGAAGAGAAAAAAATAAAAATACTGAAGAATGTCTCTTTTCTTGAAGTCTTCTCTTTTTCCTCCCTTTCTGCCCTAACTGAAAATATCCTTCCTTTCTTTCCAAATTTTCCTAGAGTACATTTGTTTTGATGTTTTCTTTTTCTGTGACTCACTTTATCTTGTATCATAATTGGTCAAAGCTAGGTGACCCAATGGATAGAGTGCCAGGCCTGAAGTCAGAAAGATATCTTTCTGAGTTCAAATCTGGCCTCATATACTCACTAACTGTGTGACCCTGGGCAAGTCACTTAATTCTATTGGCCTTAATTTCCTTATCTATAAAATGAGTGAGAAAAGGAACTGTCAAACCACACTAGTATCTTGGCCAAGAAAACTCCAAATGAGGTCATGAAGAGTCATAAATGACTGAACATAGGAACAACAACATAATCAGTCAAGACCTGTGATTTTATTGGTCTAGGGAACTCCCAGTCTGGAAACTCCCATCACTTGTCCTGAGATTTAAAGTCTTGAAGAATTCCATGGGGCATTGACAGGTTTAAGTAAATAAAATTAGCACATATTTGTTATGCACCTACTATGCGCCAGGTACTGTGCTAGGTAGGAATGATACAAAGACAAAAACATAATAGTCTTTTTTCCTTCACAAAGCACAAATTATATTGGGGAGAAACATATGGACTTTTATCAGAAAAGCAAATACCAGTTATGTACAAAATAATTGGGGGGGGGGTGGAGAGAAGGGAGAGTATCAGCAACAATGAGAATGGATTTTTCTTGTAGGAGATGCCCAGTATCCCACAGCCAGTTATGACCCAGGTTTTTCCTACTCCAGGACCAATTTTCTATCAGTCATGCCCCAAATGTCTCTTTGTGATAAATAATTCACATTTACATAGTGCCTTTAAGGTTTGGAACTCACTTTCTCACAGCATCCCTGTGAAAGAGGTGGCACAAGAATTATTGTTCTCTCTTTTATAGGCAAACAAACAGATGACAAGTGACTTGTTTATAACTAGTAAGGTCTGAGGCAGAATCCACACTCAGAACTCTTGATTCCAATTTTCTTGCCACAGTCCACACCACCTCTTCTAGGCTTGTATGATATGTTCCTTCTATTTGAGCACACGTTTTTTAAGATCTGGAGCAGGGTTCTTTTTCATCTTTGCATCCTAGCACCTAGATAACACAATACCTGACACACGGGCCATTGCTCAGGGTGTGATTGAATTTAACTCAGTTTCAGGGAATTGACCTGCAGTATCAGAATTCCTCAAGAGCCCAAGTAGAAGAGGACAACTTTGAAATGAGGTTGACCTCTATAGGGTGCACAGAAGGAGAAGAAGCTTCCTTCCTCAGCATAGAATACAGAAATGGCCCTAAGAAACAATGGAAAATTAGACTGATTGCATTGCTCAAATTACAGACCCATTTTCTTTGTTGGTAGATGTCAGACTATGACTAAAATCAGTCAGTGGGATCAAAAACAGTAGCAATGAAATCTGACAAAGCATTAATTAAATGCCTACTCCAATGCTTCAGTGATAGTCACGTTTCTAGGTTATTATTACTGTGTTTATTTAGCACCTTATATTTCCAAAGAGCTTTAATCATTATTGCTAAGTCTTGACACTATCCAGACAAGGTGGGTCAATGCTATTATTCCAATTTAACAGATAAGGGCAGCACAAAGGTATTATTATCCTGGTGCAGTTAGAGAATGCTGGGTATTTTCAGAGCCCTCGACCATAATTCACCATTAACGCCTCATGCCATCATTGCAAGGTGAGCGTGTGCCATTACTCCCACTTAGCAGATGGAGGGAGGTTAAAAGGCTTCCTGCCCCAAGGGCCTGCAGAAAGTCCACAGCAGAACTGGGGAATGAGCTGGAAGCTTCTGATTGATTGCTGCCCAGCCCTGTGAGTCAGCAGACTTCACTGCAGCAGCTCAATGGGCTTTTGAATTAAAAAAAATTTACTTGTTTGTTCTCAGGTTTCCTCCTTCATGACAGGGAGCCTCAAAACATTGTTTTTATCATTTTGGCTCTTGCTTCTCACAAGGTTCTTTAGTCTATTTAATCCTTGAAGATTTTGAGAAAGAAATGTTTGATCTTTTCTGTTCCCAGGGATGTATACAGAAAACCTGGGCTGGCAGGGTTAAGTGAGAGAACCTTCTAGAATATAACTTAAAGAAAAAAACACTTAAATAAGGAATAGGAGAAAGGCGGCTGTGCCATTTCTCTAACCCTAGAAGGCTAAGTCACTTTTAAGGACCAATTATCTCTATTAAATCAGATAGGAAGTCATGTGAAGAGGAAACAGTGAACTAGAAGGAAGAGAAGTTCCAGAAAGATGTGCCTTTTTCATTGCAAGCCTCACTTTGTTCACAGCTCTGGAATCAGGTCAACCAGATTCATGGATGATAAGAGACCATGTTTGAGTTTCTCCCCTGAAATATTTTCATGTTTCATTGAACATAGGTGAATACCTCCTTTGAGGGGTACAAAGTATCAGGCCTGTAAGATCTAGCCAAACTGGAGGGAAGTATGTGAACAAACAGATGGAGAAGTATCTCCACTGAGGTTTAGGGTAGCCATACAGGTTAACTGGGGGAAAGTTGCCATTTCCATTAGAATTACTTTGCTATCTTCAGAAATTGTAGATTGAACCATAATCATAGAAATCCTTCACTCTTCAAAGGAAAGATCAGGGTCCTATAAAAAACACCTGAGAGGCAAAAGGGAGAAGGATCTAGAAGGCGGGCCCAGGAAGGACCATCTCATTCCAGCCTTGCCTCAGACACAGATTGGCTATGTGACCTCCCAAGGTCCTACACGATTCTCTGATTATAAATTGCTGAGCAACTGCAGCTATATCCCCTCCTTGGTCTTACACCAATGAAATTGCAGGTCCAGAGGAAAAAAATATACAAACACACACACACACCCCACAACTAGAGTTTTTTAAATGTATTTTTTAAAAAATCTCTTTTCCCAGAAACCCATTTGATTTCTAGAATGGAAGAAAATAAAAACAATTCCCCTCAGTTCCACAAACAAACCTATTATAGCCAAAGTACCATGCTTGGGGTTACTAAGAAAAAGAAATGACAAAGACTGAGATTATAAACAAAAAGAAACTGACTTTTCCCCTCCAGAAGTCTACATTCTACTAAGGGCATACAGCAGACATGGAACAGACATGGAGAGGTAAATACTAAGTAGTATAAAATAATTCTAAGGAGAAGAGATAATTAACAATGGATGAGGGAAGGGCCTGCTATAGAAAACATTACTAAGCTGAACTTTGAAAAATTAGATATCTGCTCTTAAAAAACCCACAATATTGTGCTACTTTGTTGGAAATAAAAGATAAAATGGTCCTTGTTCTTAAAGAGCTTTGAGGGAATTCTGCTTTGACTTGTGGGTGGCTAGGTGGTACAGTGGATAGATAAGCAGGGCTTAGAGTCTGGAAGACTCATCTTCCTAAATTCAAATCCAGCCTCAGATACTTACAAGCTGTAGGACCCTGCTTGCCTCAGTTTCATCATCTATAAAATAAACTGGAGAAGGAAAAGACAAATACACAGAAAACCCCAAATGTGGTCAGACATGACTGAAACAACTGAACAACAACATTTTGACTTGGTTTATGAGACTATGGTGATGCATGACCACAAAATTCAGATAGTTGGTTTATCACATCTCATTGACTTGAAGCTTCAGAGTGGGAACTAGAGAGAAAAAAATTGAATGAGAGAAAGGAAAGAGGAACAAGTATTTATTAGATACCTATTACGTGGCAGGCACTATGCTAAGCACTTCACAAATATTATCTCATTGATCTTCACAACAACCCCAGGAGGTAAGTGATCCCTATTTTACAGGTGAGGAAACTGAAACAAAAGTTAAATGATTTGCCCAGGGTCACACAACTAGTAACTGTCTGAAGCTAGATTTGAAGTCAGGTCTTTCTGATTCCTGGTCTATTGCTCCAACCACTGCATCAGCTATTTCTGGAAGGCAGTCAGAAAGACTGGTCCAATTTTTAATAGACCCAGATTCTGAGCTTGAAAAGGAAGCATCACCTACCCAAAAAGTAAAATAGATTTTTTTTTTTAATTTCAGAGGAAGAAGAGTGGAGCTTGTATATAAATCATGATGACTTCACATATTTCTTAAATTCCTAATATATTGAATTGTTAACTATTTATTTAAATAGAAAGGGGGCAACAATAGGAATATTCTAATTAAAATATGTAAAATTATATTTTGCCACAAATTTACTGTTTAATTATGTTTTATTTAAACAAATGTTAAATTACTTTATGTTGCTTAACATATATTTTGTGGAAACATATTTAGTAGCCAAAGAATGGGATGGAAAGCTGGCTCTAACTTCTCATATTATATAAACCATCTGTAGATTATTAAGAACTGATTCTACAAATTGAGGAAATGAAAGTGTAATTAGTTCAAAGACATTGGTACCTAAAAAGGTCTTTTAGAAAGTAATTTTCTTAAATTTGGAATAAGTGAATAAACAAGAAGAAGGAATCTGGTGGAAGTATTATTTTATCTTGCATGATAAAGATACTTTTAAGTGTTTTCTGATCTAAAACTATGTATGTTAGGGAACTGGCTACTGATGTATAGCTTGGGATAAATCTCATTCCTTAATTGAATCTTAATTGAATCCTAATTGATGCTATATTCGGTGTCTGCATTGTACCTCTTTTTTTTTTTTTTAACCAAGGCAGCGGAATGGTAAGGGCTAGGCAATGAGGATTAAGTGACTTGCCTAGGCTCACAGAACTAGGAAGTATCTAAAATCAAAGTTGAACCCAGGACCGCTTGTCTCTAGACCTGGCTCTCAATCCACTGCTCCACTTAGCTGTCCCTTATTGTATCTCTTTTAAAAGTCTCTGCAACCGTATCCAATGAAGATCATTACAATGAATATTTTTTAAAAGCTTTGAAACAGATTAGTTTTTATCTGGACACTTTGTTTCTAAATAGAGGCAATTATTTTTCCTTTTTGATGCCATTATAGCAATGTCTCCAGAATAGTAATTTCCTGATAAAAGAGAGTTACTTTCATTTTTGAATCCTAAGGATCTCAGTTTTTTTCAAGTTTGGATTTTGTCTCCTAAAAAACTTGGACATGCTCTTTGTGCCAGGCCATAGCAGGATGCTCTTACTAAAAAGAAAAGCAGGGATTAATAAATTTACCTGGGCTACCTAAAAAGTCAATTAAGAAACTATAGAAGGTTTTATTTAGAAGCAAAGGTTATTTGGGGCATAAGAAAGATCTCATATTCTTACTGCCTCTTAGCAGCTAATAATACAATTTCTGGTTAATTATTGTAGTAACATTGTACCAGGGTGAGTCTCAAAAATAAATGGGGGTTAGAAGGAAGAATAAAGAGAGTAGGCAGGTAGCTACTAATGTGATGTGATTTGAGGAGTGTCCAAAGGAGGTCCCAAAAGTATTCTTGGAATTCTGCTATTAGAGAACCATTCCTTTGGGTGATACATTATATTTCTTATTGAAATAGAAATACTCTTGAGGGCTGGAATATTGAGCCACTGTCAAACATTAGCACCACAGTCTGCATTAGTTTATGAGTGCATTCCAGCTGAGCTCAGTCCTGAGGGAATTACATATAAAGAAGAGGGAAATTTTGAAAAGGGGTTGGGGGTGGGTGAGTAGAGCCATGTTTAGATAATAAATCCCACAAATTGTGGGAGAGGAAGATCACCAAAGACAAACTTCACATACTCCACAATTTAGCTGCATGTGTCCTTATGTGATGACTAAGGACTGAAAAGAGCTTCTATCAATAATGGGAGAATAATTGTGGTTCTTTTTTCTTAACAGAAATAAGGGCTTTTGCTTTGAATTGGGCTGTCAGCACACTAGAGTCTGTTTGTATCTCAGTCTTCCATTTTGTACCAGAGAGCCTGGCCCAGTACCTACTTTTTCATGTTATTGTCTTAAAGCCCTTTTAAAAAAATTAACCATCCTTAGGTTATAATGGAATAATGTATTGAATTTCTGTAAAGAATAACAAATACCAAGACTATGCAGAAGTATAGAAAGATTTCTATGAAATAATGTAAAGGAGGAATAGAACAATTACATGAAAAAGTTTATAAAAATACCGTTGCTCCATCTTATGAATGGAAAGAATAATTTGATCATTTAAATTGCTGTAATAGTAATAGTAATAGTAATGATGATAGCATTTATAGAGTACTTTTAAGGTTTACAGAGCAATTTGTGAAGATCTTATTTTATCCTCACATCAACTCTGAGAGGTACACGTTATTATTAACCCACTTCTATAATTACAGGTGAGGAAACTGAGGCAGAGGTCAGTTAAGTAACTTCCCAGGGGTCACACACCTGTTAAAGTATCTAAGACTGGATTTGAACTTAGGTCTTTCTGACTCCAGGATTCCTATTTACTGTACTACTTACCTGCCTTTATATGTGTAAACTTACTTTTATTATAAATTAATCCTATCCAGCCTCAGATACCTCCTAGGTGTATGACCCTGGGGAAGTCACTTAACCTCCATTGCCTAGCCATTACTGCTCTTCTGCCTTAGAACCAATACACAATGTTGATCCTAAGACAGAAGATAAGGTTTTTAAAAATTAATTAATTCATTAGATATATTCTTAAAAATTAGTCTCCAGAAGAAAAATCTAAGCAAAGATTACAAAGAAACAGGACAGCTGCCTTCAAATATTTGAAAGTCAGTGATTTGAAGTCAGAGGAAGCTTATTTATTTTGTGTGATTTTGGAAGATAGATCTAAGTCTATCATAACAATGAGTGTCATGTTCAGTGGAACAGATTTCAGCTGAAAACAATGAAGAATGAGAAATAATGGAATGAACTACCATGTGAGGTAGAGAACTCCCCATCACTGAAAGTGTTCAAGCAGAGGCTGGAGAAATATGTCAATAATATTATAGAAAAGATTCCAGTAAACAGGAGGAGTTTAGACTGGGTGGCTTCTAAGGTCTCTTCTAATTCAGTTCAATAAACATTTGTTAAATGTATACTGCATGCAGATTGCTTTGCTAGACTATGTGAGAGATACAAAGTTTAGATAAAATACCTTCATTAAAGACAGACTAATAGAGAATCTATTTTCTACTTGACCCTACCTGGTCCAGGGGTAGGACCTGCCCTGGGAGGTAGGAATCAACCTCAAAGATATGAAAGAAAGAATAGGATAGTGTTGAGAATAGGAGAAGGGGTAGGCAAGAGAGTTGTGAATACAGAAAGCCAAGAATAAAATTATGACAGTTGATCACCTTAGGAGACAGAGGGAGAATGGTCCCCCAGGCTGTCAGAGCATCAATCAACATTTGCCATTTTGCTAAGTACCATATCTACATTGGGCCAAGTGCTGTGTTAGGAGGTACAGGCACCAGAGACAAGAATGAAACAGACTTTGCCTTCAAGGAAGTCATTTTCTAGTAGGTAAAACATGGATAGATAGATAGATAGATAGATAGATAGATAGATAGATAGATAGATAGATAGATAGATAGATAGATAGATAGACAGACAAAGTAAATAGATAGACAACATATGTGAAATACAAGGAGATTATTAAGTAAACCATATTTAATAAACACAAAATTCCTTCATATGAGTGTGGAGAGACCCCAAACTAAGTCTGGATCCAGGGCTAAAATCAGAAGTCAGTGCCATGAAAAAAGCAAAATGGGAATCAAAGTGTGTTTGGGACAGCAGAATGGAGGTGGGGTTGGGGATGGGGTATGTTGAGTTCAGCAATCTTTGGCTCTCAGCTTTACTCAACTTCTGGCTCCAGACAGCTTTGTTGAGCTGCTGAGCTCAGCAGAGACAGTAATAATAATAACTTAATAACTTAACATTTAGATAACATTTTAAGGTTTAGCAAAAGTTCTTTTCCTGTGGGCTAAGTAATAGATTTCTCTTAGCCACAACTCTGTGGTAAATTCGTGAAAACGGTGGAGTCCTTAAGAATGCCACACAAAATCTAATATCAGACATTGGTGGGACGGAGGAAAATGAAAGATGCATATGTTTGAACATAAAGGAAGAAAAAGACTAAATAATTCATACATACTTCCTGAAGACATCTCAGTGTTCTAAAGGCATAAAAGGGGGACAGCTGGGTAGCTCAGTGGATTGACAGTCAAACCTAGAGTTGGGAGGTCCTAGGTTCAAATCTGGCCTCAGATACTTCCCAGCTGTGTGACCCTGGGTAAGTCACTTGACCCCCATTGTCCAGCCCTTATCACTCTTCTGCCTTGGAGCCAATACACAGTATTGATTCTAAGACAGAAGGTAAGGGTTTTAAAAAATAAAAAATGGGGAAAAAAAGGCATAAAAGGCTATGGTGGTGGAATTTGCCTACTGATTTCAGTAGCAGAAATGGGCTCCCATCACTTCAGTATCCTTATTCCCAAGCAAGTGTTTTGTTGTTCACCCATTTTGCCTAACAGCTCCATTGATGTGGTTCCCCTCTCTACATATGATAAATGACTGGGAAATGTATCATTTCATAGCTACCCTTTTGTAGGTGAGCTTTTCCACACTTAGCTAGAATGGACCTCAAACAACACCTCCCTAGCCAAGATCTCCTCTGGGCTCTGTCACCAAACTATCTGAGGAGACAATGCAGTGACACTAGCTAGCTCTCTAGAATCATGGCTGTCCAGGGCAGAAGGAGTTACTGATAACACTAAAGTTTCTACTCCTGCCTTCACCATCAGTCTATTTAGGAGGATGAGATTCTGCCCCTACCAGAACCTAATTCTCCTTGTTTCAGCTTAGCTGTCCAAAAAATTGATAATACATCAGTTCTCCATAAACAATCTAGCACTCAGACCCCATGCTGAATCAGTTCCAAATGGCACGGGTTTTCTTATGAGAATTAGGCATTTTCTGTCATAGTGGGCTGAGTAAAGAAACCTGGACCATGCATGAGTTAAGTCCCTCACATATTTTCTAATTCAGACACCTAACAGGATCTCTTGGCTGCCTCACTTATCCTACTCTTTAGTGTGTGGAAAGAAATATTATGGCTGATACTGTTGGCCATGCCCAGATGTTTCCCTTTGTCCTCATAGGAGCCTAGAAAGCCCTTCACAGCTGTTACTTCTTTCTTCTTATGTCTAGCAAAGTAGGATATCCTTCCTCCATAATCCCTGTGATTCTCAAACCCTAGAAATCAAAACACAAACCTTGTCTTGTGCCTTGAACACTCTGAAGAAAAGGCTTTCTCAAAAGTTTAAATCTAATGACCTTTTCTTTTTAATTTAATTTTATTTTATTTCGTCAATTTAGAACATTATTCTTTGGTTACAAGAATCATATTCTTTCCCTCCCTCCCCTCCACCCACCCTTCCCTGTAGCTGACACACAATTCCACTGGCTATTAAATGTGTCTTTGATCAGAACCTATTTTCATGTCGTTGATGATTGCACTAGGGTGATCATTTAGAGTCTACATCCCTAATCATAGCCCATCAACCCATGTGATCAAGCAGTTGTTCTTCTTCTGTGTTTTTACTCCTACAGTTTTTCCTCTGAATGTGGATAGTGTTTTTTTCTCATAGATCCCTCTGAGTTGTTCAGGATCACTCCATTACCACTAATGGAGAAGTCCATTACATTCGATTGTACCACAGTGTATCAGTCTCTGTTCTCTTGGTTCTGCTCCTTTCACTCTGCATCAGTTCCTGGAGGTCATTCTAGTTAACCTGGAATTCCTCCAGGTCATTATTTGAGCACAATAGTATTCCATCACCAACATATACCACAATTTGTTCAGCCATTCCCCAATCGAAGGACCCCCCCAATTTTCCAATTTTTTGCCAACACAAAGAGCGCAGCTATGAATATTCTTGTACAAGTCTTTTTCCTTATTATCTCTTTGGGGTACAAAAACAGCAGTGCTATTCTGATGGCCTTTTCTCAGCCTTTATCCTAGGCTGGGAGGATTCCCTCAAAGAGCTTCCTCCAACTAAGTCAACAATAGTTCCTCTATGCAATTGGGGATTCCATACCAGCAGGGCCAAACAAGAACTAAGGAGCATGAAAGAATGGGAGATAGCCTGAAGACCAGAAGAGCCTCTCTCAGAAGAGGCACAAAAGTTGCTTGTGCCACTTAGTGCTTGTATACAAGCAACCTAAGTTATATAATGTCTCTTGAAATGAGTTCTTCTTTTGCAGATCACATTATTTCCATTGGTGCTAATATGGTTTCTACTTGTTTGCATTAACCTGGAAAATAAATTATTCTTTGAAATTCTTTGGACCTTGTAAGGGGAGTTGATATCATCTGGAAAGGGGAGAGGTTATACAATGGTATTGCCAGGTTATTTATGAGCCAGAGCAGTGAACCAGGAAGGTGAGGAATCCCCAGGCCCTTTGTCAGGTGATTTCCAGCTTATTTTCTCTAGAAACTACTAAAATGATTCTCCTGCATTGACATCAAGTCTTATCTCATAGGCTGAGCTGAAATTTCATCTAAAGACTTTATTCACTCACGTATTTTCTGATATCTTATAATCTATAGAACTTCTCTAATTTCTTGTCACTCTTTTGTTTAGATAAATAGATTTACTCAGCATTTACTATCTGTAATGGACTTTTATATAACCCATATTTGATAGGAGGGGCTAAGCCTTTGAGTATAAGTTGAGGGCTTACCCTTTCCCTTAAGAGTACCCAGGAAAACAACTTTCCTTCTGAACTAATCATTGTTGTTGTTATTCAGTCATTTCAATCATGTCCAACTCTTCATAATCCCATTTGGGGTTTTCTTGGTGAAAATATTAGAGTAGTTTGCCATTTCCATCTTCAGCTCATTTATAGATGAGGAAATTAAGGTGAACAGGGTCTAGGATCATAGCTAGGAAGTGTTGGACGTCAGATTTGAACTCAGTCTTCCTGACTCCAGGCCCAGAATTCTATCTATTGCTCCACCTAGCGCCCCATTCATTCTTGTACCCCTAGACTATACCAGATATATTTGAGGGTACAGAGAGGTATAATTCTAGCCTAATACCCTACCTAGAGATAGAAACGGGTAGGAACTAATACCCAGGCATGGCCGTTCTTCTTCCCTCAAGGATGTATAGTCTTCTTGGAGAAGACTGGGCCAGAATTATCTATCCATGCTTCCTACAAGCCACATCTATTTGTTTAGACAGTACATATGAATATATATATATGTATATATATATATATATATATATATATATATATATATATTGATCTTAGATGTAAAATGCTGAGGTTGAACTAGGTTTCCTCTAAAGTCCCTCCCACATAGACTCTAAATGAACACCCTAGTGCAAACATCAATCATATGGAAATAGGTCTTGATCAACAATGCATGTAAAACCCAGTGGAATTGCTTGTTGGCTGGGGGGGGGGGGTAGGGGGAGGGAATGAACCATGGAACTATGGAAAAAATTATTCTAAATTAACTAATTAAATAAAGTTTTCTCAATAAATAAATAAATAAAAATAAAATAAAGTCCCTCCCAACTATAAATCTCCAAACCTATGAGTCTCTAAGAGAAAAGTTATCTGTCTCTCCCCCAAGGATCTAGAGTTAGGACTTGTATATAATAGATGCTTAAAGATTTATTGAAATTACTTTATGTTTCAAATCTCATGCAGAAGTTTTCTTGAAGTAGACCACATTTATACCTACATAAAAGTCCTCTATAATTGTGTAAGGCTTAAATGGTTCTATAACTCAACCTGTTAAAGTAATAACAGATCTGAAAAGATCCTTCACTAACACCTCCCTCCAGTGAATGCCTCATTGTGGCCTGGAGGCAGCCCTGGGGTCTCAAAGACTGTACCTGTGGAGGGAAGTTCTACAAGCAGGGAATAAGGGCTCATCATGTCATTAGATTGGCCACCAAGTGACAAATTTCTCTTGGGCCATAGCAATTTATGCAATCACCAACCAATAGTTGCAATTTGCTCTGGTAAAGGAAGTAATAATATAACTGACATTTTTCCTGGACTTCAAAGCTTATGATAACTTTGTGTACATCATCTTATTTTAGTTTTGCCATATACGCACAAGATAGGAGTTATTATTATGTCCATTTTATAGATGAGGAAACCAAGTAGGAGAGATCCCTCCCCCAATATTACACTACTCAGGGCTTCTTGAGTCCAAGTCCAACCTTCTATCCTATACCTATGAAATCATGGTCCTTTAAGTAGAGAAATACAGACTGCACGGTGGATTACATGAAAATATTACCTTTGACTCTTTTTGCCATCTCACTCTTGGAATTTGGCTGATGAAAATGAATTAATGGTTGCAGGAGATTGTTTATAAAATAACCCCATATTAAAAAAGTAACACACCCTGCCAGTAAGCTGTAGGTAAGGCTGTTCATTACTTCATATTATGGGGAGCTGGGAAATAATTACAGACAGGGACAAAAGTATAGACCTTTGATGCCGAACTCCTCAGACTTCACTTTGAATTTTCTGAATCTCCAGGCATAAGACTAAACCTTGGCACGTCTCTACATAGCAAGATTGTTAGATCTCATTTCCTTGAGTGAAATACTAATCTGCCATATGGTATCATTTGCTGCTGAATATTCCAATGTGGCTTTGTTTTTAGTCAGGGAAAGATTTCACCACACGAAAAGCACATGATGAGATTGTTTGCTAGACAGATCACAGTTGCATTCTGCTCAGTATGAGCTGTAAATAAACAAGCATTCCCTGAAAATCTGTGACAAACAGAGGAAGAGCCACGCTCAGCATGAGGAACCGAAGGAAATGGTAACTTCTTGGCCATGTGCATGAACCATCTGGACCCCTTCCTGAAAAGAATTTCCCAGCTAGACTCCTGAGGAAACCACCTTGGTTCAGAAGCCCTATTCCTCTAGATCTGATTGACAGAGTAGATGCAGAAAAATACCCAGCACTGACTGGCATCACATGACAGTTCTGCACTAAGGGGTGCCATTCTGGTCAATATAACCAGTGTTATGGTTGCTGGCAGACTGCCAGTGACCCTTTCTAGAAGAAACCCCGGAAACTGGAGACAGGTGAATGGTCTTTTCGTGCTGAATAAGCTATTAGAATGCATAACAAAAGTTAGGACCTTGTGAGAAGTAAGAGGATCACAGAATATGTACAGTTAAGTAACCTTAAGAACATGGTTTCAATTTGCTTTCCAGAATAGCTGGACCAGTTCACAGCTCCACCAACAGTGCATCAACGTGCCTGTTATCCCACAGCCCCTCCTACGTTTGTCTTTTTTTTTCTTTGTTTGTCAGCTTGGGCAATCTGTTAGGTATGAGTTTGCTTTTATTTGCATTTCTCTAATTATTAGTGATTTGAGGTATTTTTTCATATGGCTATAGTTTCTCTTTGCTAACCTCTTGACCCATCAATGCCACTCTATCCTATACCCCAAAGACATCAGAGAAGGAGGAAAAGGAGCTGTAGGTACAAAAATATAACATCATTTGTGGCAGCAAAAAACAAAAACAGAAACCTGGAAACCCAGAAGATATTCCATCTTCCAAACACTAGGCATTCTCACTAGCTGTCCCCTCTATCTGGAATCCACTTCTTCCTCACCCCTGCCTACTGACTTCTCTGGCAAAAACCAGAGCTGAAATTCTACCTTCCGTATGAAGCCTTTCTTGATGCTCCTTAATTCTAGTGCCTTCCTTCAATAGTCAGTAAATCAATAAACATTTATTTATGAGGTGTCTACATTGTGCCAGACCCTGGGCTCCTTCTTCCCCCAGATCTTGACCTCTCTCTCTTTCCAACCTTGTGAAGCGGACTCACAAAAAAGTTCAAGAATTCCCCAAGCTCTGCATCTACTTACAGCCACTCCTCAGGCCAGGTCTGCATTTTTTTTTCCTAAGTGGAAACCAAAGGGAACACAGAACTGTGCCAATCAGTTACTGTCATCTGTCAGGGTTACCGGTATCATTCCTGACATGCTGATACCCCTCAGCAAAGGCACAGGCACAGGGATCTAGTTTGCTTTCAATCTCAGGACTCAGAGTACTAGCCAAGGGCATCAGCTTCCATGTTCTGCCAGTGCCCATTCTCTCCACTTTCCTAAATCTTCCAGATTGGACCTAGAAGTTTGTAAGCACATCCTCCTATTTCCCAGGAATCAACACCGGGGCAGTATATCCCTCACGGGTAATATACTCTGACTGGCTCACAGCCTTCTGACCATGAACAATTTTCTAGAACCAATAGGTACTAGGCACTTCCCTCCCCCCCATTTTGAATTTTTATTTTCAGTACATTAAGTTCACTCACAACATGGCATTCTAAAAATTGCTGTTATCCCAAAACCCCACCAATATGTGTAATAACTGGAATTAACCAGCTAATCATTTCTTCTACTTCCAGAAATTCTACCTTTGCTCCCAATATGCTCTGTCACAGACATCCGTGGCTACCACATTGCCTACTCCCCTGATTATTAGTTCATCCTGATGATTTTTTATGATCCGTTAGTTATAAACAGCTTTAACCATTTTGTCCTTCCACCCCCAAATGATCTACCTTTCAAGGCACACATCTCCAGTGTCTAACACCCTGGTCTGGTCATTTAACACCAATTTTTTCTTTTTTTACCAATCAATAAATAAGCATTTATTAAGAACTTACTAGGTCCCAGAGTCAGTAAATGCTTCTTTAGCTGTATAAAGCTAAGCAAAGGGCAGTTAGGGGTCACATAGAGTTCCTTGGTCTGTAATTGGGAGGTCTTAGATTCAAATTTGACCTCAGAATCTTCCTAGCTGTGTGATCCTTAGCAAGTCACTCAACCCCAATTCTCTAGCCCTTGCCCTTCTGTCTTAGAGTTGCCACAAAGACAGAAAGTCAGAGGTTTGGTTTTTTTTAATTTGTTTTCATCTGCATTTCCACTCTAACAGTTCTTTTTCTAGATGCAAATAGCATTCATTTCATAAGTCCCTCAGAACTGTCCTGGATCTGTATTGCTGTTAGTAGATAGTGCTGTTAGTAGCAAAGTCTATTATATTTGACTGTCCCACAACTCACACCAATTCTTAAGTTCTTCCTTTCTGGACAACTTGATTGGGACATTCTTGCTGTGATTAGCTAATCAAGTGGGAAAAAATTCAACTTTTATTAAGTGACTACTATAATAATAAAAATAGCTAACATTTATAGAGCATCCTAAAATTTATAGAATACTATGCAAATATGAATTATTTTATCCTTATGACAATCCTGGGAAGTAGATGCTATTATCCTCGTCTTACAGAGGAGAATACTGAGGCAAACAGGAGTTAAGTGACTTGTCTAGGGTCATGCTGGTGATAAGTGTCTGAAGCCAGGGTTGAACTCCGGCCTTCCTGACTCCAGGTCTAGCACTCTATCTGTTATATCTCCTTCTTGACTGTGGTAGGATTTGAACTGAGGGTTTCCTAACTCCAGATCCAGTACTCTATCCACTGTGTTTCCTACCAGACCATGGTAGGATTTGAACTCAGGGCTTCCTGACTCCAAGACTAGAACTCTTTGCTGTGTTTCTTAGATGTCTAGGGCCAGAACATTGTTCCAAGCTTTGAAGGAAATGTGGGAGATTCAAAATTTTCTTTCTCAACCATCAAGGAAAGTAAAAGAAAGAATGCCTATAGACTTGAACCCACAACTCTCCACTGAGCACTCCCTTCCCTAAGCTTCCATTGCTCTATCCTAATTCTCTTCTTACCTGTTCACCTGCTCATGGCCAATCGGTTTGATTTTTTTCAGTCTCTTCATGCGCCCATGTGCTAGCCCAAAGAACTGAGATAGTATAGAGTCTTTACTTCATGCTACATGAGTATGCTTGGGGGAGAGACAGAGAGAGAACAGAACATATCATCATCATAGCTAACACTGATGTAGCACCTGCTATGTCCCTGACACTCTTTTTTTTGGAAAGTGATTTGTTATTTTATTAATAACATTATTATTGTCAGAGTATGGAAGAAAGTCATATAGGTTAACAATGTGTAGAAGAACAAAGGTTCAAAACTGAGTCCCACAGCACAGGACTCTTCTTTTTTTTTCTTTTCTTTTAATTTTTAATCTTTAAAATTTTATTTATTTGTTTATTTGGTTACAATAATCACATTATTTCCCTCCCTCCCCTCCACTCACCCTTCCCACAGCCGACATGCAATTTCATTGGGTATTACTTGTGTCCTTGATCAGAACCTATTTCCATGTTGTTGTTTGCATTAGCCTGACACTCTTCTAAGTGATTTATAAATATTATCTCTTTTGATCCTTAAAACAACCCTGGGAGGCAGGTGCTATGATTATCCCCATTTTACAAATGAAGAAACCGAGGCAGACAGCAGTTAAGTGATTTGCCCAGGATCACAGGGTCAGTAAATGTCTGAGACTGAATTTGAACTCTAGTCTTCCTGAGCTCTGGATAGACCTGGAGCTCTATCCACTGCAGGAATTAGATTTATTCTGTTTGGTCCCAGAAGGCAGAACCAGGACAAATGGTTGGAAGGTCCAAGAAGAGAAGTTTAGGCCTGGTATCAGGACAAATCTTCCTAACAATTAGAGAATTCTAAAGGGAAATGTACTACTCAATGAGTGCCTTCCTACTGGAGGGCTTCAGGCACAGTCTATGGTGCATCTATTTTTATGGTCTTGTTGTAACAACTTTTCCCAGGTCCATTTCAATATGGTTCAGCCATACTTGAGAGTTTTGCAGGTTGAGAGTTCTATACCTCTGGTCTATACACAAATGAAGAGTATCCTGAATGAAGATATGAAAATAGATCTGGCTGGCTTCTGTGAGTGACTTGCTAAAGCAGACCTTTTCATGATCACACAACTAACTTAGACAGAGGAAGAATAGAAGATCTTTCTTTGTCTATTTAATGATTTCCCCAAAAGCATCTAGCTTAGTAGAGCAAAGCGTATCCTTAAAGACTTTCTTCAAATAAGGCAATATCCCCATATTAAGATAACTTTTAAAAATTGTATGGTTAGTGTGACCACAAAAGGCACAGTCTAGATGACTACCTTTCCTTCATGCTATAGAAGGGAACCTTTTTCAGACGTGGGATCAATGAGGTGGCACCCTGTAATTTGGTGGTTTTGTAATTCTGTGATTTTATGGTCCTTCCATCCTTGTGATCTTTGATGGACCTGTTCGACCAAGGGAAGGCAGGCATTAAAACAGAATGAATGATTTCAGCGAGGTGGCACAATAGATTTAGTTCAAATCTGACCTCAGACATTTACTAACTCTGTGACCCTGGGCAAGTCTCCTCACTGCCGTTTGCCTCAGTTTCCTTAACTGTAAAATGTGGATCATAATAGCACCTGTCTCCCAGGGTTGTTCTGAGGCTCAAATGAGATAATATTGGTAAAGGTCTTAGCACAGAGCCTGGCACCTACTGGGTGCCATATTATTGCTTATTCCCATCCCCCTTCTGTAATAGGAAACATGTTTGAACATTTTATTTGGTGAATGCCTCCCATGGACATAGAATTTAAAAAAACCTCAGGCTTCAAAACACCAAAGACCATAATGCAAAAAATAAATTGCTTAGCAAAACTAATTTTCTCTATTGAAAGCTAATTGTTTTTAACAGCGTGGCAAGAGAGTAAGCAGCCACTTCTACTATTAGTCAGATGTCATAATTAAAATTCACAGAGACTTTGGGGATATGCATCATGTCAGTCTGATACAGCTCAATGAAACAAGCAGTAACCTCCTGAAAACAGAGATGGTAATCGAAATGTTGATTAAGCTTAACTGAAGCCTGCTACCTACCATCCTGTTCAGAAGTTAATAGCTACCCTGGGGCATCTTTCACATACATAAAAAGGTAAGTGGGATTTTCCTATAATGATTGCCCTAATATTTCAGAAAGCTCTAATTAGCAGCTAATTGTGATTGCATCCCATCATCCCAAGGTCCTCACATGGATGCTGTAGCTTCATCAGGTCTATCTTGGTGGAAGGAGGTGCCAAGACTTTTTAAAGAGCTTTTAGACAGTAGGAAGTATCCCCAAAATTGTCTAAGACTAAAAAATTCAGAACACTTGCTGATCTTTCCTTATAGAGTTCTCTTCATCAATGAAATCATAGGTTTAGATATATGTATTTTTGTAAGTACATGAACGTGTGTAGTATACACACATATAATGTTCAGAAGTCTCAGAACATTTCATGTGTGTACACATATATGTACATATGTGCATACATATACACACATAATGTAATATCATTGTAATGCTAAATGTAATATATAATAGGATATGTTCCAAAAAATCCTTAATAAAACACTTTAGGAAAATTTGGGAAGGAAGAGAATACTTTCACAGAAGTTGTCCCATAGGAAGGAGCACCTAGACTGAACCTTGAAAAAGAGGATTTGTACTCTTGATTTGAAAAATGCAAATTAAAGCAACTCTGAGGTATCACCTCACACCAAGCAGATTGGCTAACATGACAGCAAAGGAAAGTAATGAATGCTGGAGGGGATGTGGCAAAGTAGGGACATTAATTCAATGCTGGTGGAGTTGTGAACTGATCCAACCATTCTGGAGGGCAATTTGGAACTATGCCCAAAGGGCTTTAAAATGAATATTCTTTGATCCAATAATATGGTATTATTGGTTTGTATCCCAAAGAGGCAAAAATGGCAAAAAAAAATGACAATTTATGCAAAAATATTTATAACTTCTCTTTTAGTGATGGTAAAGAAGTGGAAACTAAAGGGATGCCCTTCCATTGGGGAATGGCTAAACAAATTGTGATATCTGATGGTGATGGAATACTATTGTGTTGTAAGGAATGATGAACAGTATGGTTTCAGAAAGAGCTGGAAAGACTTAAATGAACTGATGCAGAGTGAAGTGAGCAGAACCAGGAGGACATTGTACACAATAACAGCAATATTATGGAATGATCAAATGTATACAATTATCCAGGACAATTCTGAGGGACTTATGAAAGAGAATGCTATTCATCTCCAGAGAAAGAACTGTTGGAGTAGAAATGCAGATGAAAATATATGATTTATCACTTGTTTATTTGGGTATATGTTTGGGAGTTTTGTTTTATAAGATTATTAATTTATAAAAATTAATAATATAGAAATGTGATAATACATGTATAACCCAGATTGAATTGCTTGCCAGCTCTTGGAGGGGGGAGGGAAGAAGACATAGAGACAATTTTGATCAACTAATTTCAGAAAACATATATGGAAATTTGTTATTAAAATATAAAAATTAAAAATAGAAGGATTTGGATAGCCAGGGATGAGGAAGAAGTGCTTCCCGGACAGTCTTGGAGGGGGGAAAGTGGAGATGGGGGAAGATTCAGAAGTTCTGAGCAATTCACTCTCTCTTCTGCCAGATGCTTTCCACCATCTTTCTGGCTGTGCCCTTAATGGTCACCACTAATTGAACCAAACAAGTGAGAGGAGCAGTAACAGCCTTTCCTGTTTGGCATGTTTTACACTGACTCCAAATGGATTGGGGGGGGGGGAAGGAGTGTTTATTTCTGTTCTTTATTGTTTGTCCTCAGTTTCAACTGCCAATAGTACACAAGATGGGAGTTCCAGACATGGCAACCCTGGAGCCAAGAATGCAAGTGGGATAGTCTGTCCAATCCATCTGGCATGGAAGCCCAGAGAAGCCAGAGTGCTTGGGAAGCAAGCTCCAGGGAGGTTTTGGACTTGGAGCTGGGAGTGTACTCTATGGCAACCAATCTAAACTGAGAGCCCAATCCTTTTTCCCTCCCCGGAGACTGGGGAGTGGGGTGGTGGATGAGGGAAAAGGATTGTGTCTCCTATGTGTTGGGTGAGTAAGTTTGTATATTCCTGATTATACCTTTTGAAGTAAACATTCTCTTTGTAAAAGCTAAAATAATAATAGTAGAACAAAGGAATTTGAAAGCTTAATCATAGCTCAGCTCTTGGATTCCTTTCTACCTATTTGGGCCTGTAATTAGTTTTTTTCTTGGTAAAATGTTTATAGAATGTTCCCTGGACAGGAACTAGATAAAGAATTTTACAGAACATTTCTGTAGAGCATTGTTAAAATTAGATGAAAAACTGTTACTATGAGCCATCCCACAGGATATAAAAATAGGGTTTTCATCTTTAAGAAAAAGCCACCAGCAAACAAAATCCTTCTTTGGAACAGTTAGGCATAATGGCAAGTTACCTGCATGTGTCTCAGTTCTTTACTTTATGCCAAGGAGTTCTCCAAATGCAGAAACCTAGAAGGGACCCCTCCATCACATCCTACATCTTCCATCACTGGTGGCCTTGACAGCTGTTACTTTTTCTATACTATTCCTAGAATGGACCCGAACATGTACTATCACTTCTCCATGTATCGGAATGCTGGTTCCCTGCCCCCTGAAATCCCACTGAGGTCTAATTACTAGGAGATGCTCGATACAGCTTGGTCTGTTTCAGGAAGGTCCCACTGAAGAGGAAGTTAGGACTTGGACCTTCCTGACAAGGCTTGTTCAGATCTAACTTAGGATGAACTGACCAGCGTTGGCTCTGTCTGCTTGATGTCAAACATCTGTTTGGAACTGGAAAAATTCAGTCAAAAATTCCAGGGCTTCCAAATGGTCATACGTTTAGCATCATGTAGACAGCTGCTGAATGATGTGTGTTGGGTTTTGCAAAGTGATTTGATTTAGTGAGTTCTGGGATGAAAAGAGTGAAATATTAGAGCAAGGGAAGAAGAAGGTCTGAACCAAAATGAACAAATATCCTACGTGTGACCAGTCATGAAGCTTCATGGGAGTAATGGGTAGAGACCTACAGTCAAATCCTGCCTCAGACACAAAGGCTCAATGAGATACTGAGCAAGTCATTTCTCTGAATCTTAGTCTACATATTTATGAAATGGAGGTAATAATATCTGAACTATATCTCTCACATGGTCTGTTGTTAAGATAAAATGAGAAAGCTGTGTGACCCTGGGCAAGTCACTTAACCCCCATTGCCTTAGTTTTGATTCTAAGGTGGAAGGTAAGGGTTTAGGGGGAAAAAAAAGATCAAATGAGAAGATGTAAATGTTAAAAGTGTTATATGAATGTGAGGCATTATTATTATTATTATTATTATTGCATTTCCATAGGTAACACACTCATTACATGTACAGGAAAAGACTGGAAATCTACACATAAGATTGATTTTTTAAAGAGGTTGAGAGTATGACAGAAAAAACACTGAACTTGATGTCAAAAAATTTAGGTCCAAGTCCTAGTAAAACTACTTTATGATGTCATCGAATCACAGAATTTTACATTTGAAAGGGAACCCTCTCAGCTACCATCTAGCCCACTCATTTCTCAACATTCCCAACAAACCATCATCCAACCATCCTCTCCATCTGAATACTAATCTTACCCACAATGCTTTGCTTTCTTAGTCCTCAGTTTCTTCATTTGTAAGATAATACTTGAACCACCTATCTCACAGGGGATGCTAAGAATCAAATGAAAAGGTATAGTAAATGCTTTACAAGCCCCCAAATGAGGACATTAATAAGCACTTATCAAACACATACCATGTATGAGGTAGTATGCTGCTTGCTGGAATATCAAGACGAAGCCAAGTAGTCCCTTCCCTCAAGGAGTTTGCATTCCACTGAGTGGGAGGGCAGCCAGGTGGCAAAGTAGAAGGGCACTGGGTCTGGAGTCAGGAAAACCTGAGTTCCCATCTGACCTCAGATACTTCCTAGCTATGTGTGACTTTGGGCAAGTCACTTAACTCTGCCTCAGTTACCTCATCTGTAAAATGAGCTGGAGAAGGAAATGGCAAACCACTGCAGTATCTTTGCCAAGAAAAGCCAAAATGGGGTCACAAAGATCTGGACTCAACTGAACAACAACAAAAGGATTTGGGTGGGGAGGGAAATGTGTGATATTTACACAGATAAGTAGTGCAAGATAAAATACTCTATATAATGCCAGCTCATGTTATTATTCTTATTTAGCCTTAGAAGGCCAACATAAAACCTACCTTTTCTCTGCCTCTTTTAGTAAGGGCATGAGTGTCCTCCTAAACAAGTGACTGTCAAGATGGCATCATCCATCTTCAAAGTATCTCCAACCCTTGTGCCATTAAAATGATTACTGTTTCTGCCCACAGGCAAATATTTCAGCTATTCATCACAATCCCAGGTTCTCATCTTTTCACCATTTCAGGAGTGTGTGCTTCCAAAATTCCTAGAATTAATCCTTTAGTTATTTCATCCGTTTACTCTAACTCTTGTGGAGGAGACAGAAGAATCTTCTAAAGCCCCAATGCAATCCAAGTTTGGACAAGTTCTAACAACTAGATTGAGTAGTCTTGCTTAATAGACAGCTGTCATGAAAGCACTCTGGAATTCGTTATTAAGATAAGAGTCTTACTGATAGGACAATTCTGCATAAAGTCCTGATCAGTATTATAATTACTGAAATCCCAAAACTGGATAGACCACAATGTAACCCTTTATCTAGTTATCCAGCATCAGACATCTTGCCTATTTCTGGACTATTTAATTTTGTTCTTTAAGAAACATCTCAACATTAGAA
Organism: Monodelphis domestica; assembly: GCF_027887165.1. NCBI lineage: Eukaryota > Metazoa > Chordata > Mammalia > Didelphimorphia > Didelphidae > Monodelphis > Monodelphis domestica. The sequence goes on along the minus strand of NC_077231.1, from coordinate 253,178,663 downwards.
ACATGGCTTGTAAAAACCAGAGTAGCTGCAGGCATTTCCTCATGTGTGGGATTTGTGCTACTTACTTTATGACAAGCTCATGAAATTTGATTATGTCATTGTTTTTATTGAACTCATGGAAATTAATGTTTGACTGAAAAGCCATGGAATCATCGAGTTCCTTGTAAAGGAAGTAGAGCCATGCTTGAAAATGTTTTTCAAATAAAAGTAAATTTAAGATTTAGAGGTAGGTATTTTTAAAAGCATTTCTATGCTATTTATCCTTGTGATGCTGATAAAATGAGGCTGATGAAAGATAGCTTTTTCTTAGTTCTCTTCCTACCTGTTTGTCCACACCTTCCCAATCTCCCTTGCTGGTTCATTATCTGTGTTCCACCTCCCAATTTTGGATGTCCTCTGTATCTGTGTCCTCTTTTCTTCTCTCCTTATATTTTCTCTCTGTGATCTCATTAGGTCCCATAAGTTGAATTATCTGTAGGAAGATAACTCTCAAATCTGTATATCTAACTCTAAAATATCTCTTCAGAGCCCTTGTCTCACATCACCAGAGTTCTAGGTCTGCTATCGGAGACCTCCAATTGGATGTTCTATAATCATCTCAAACTCAACATGTCCCAAACAGAACTCATTGTTTCTCTTCATACCTTCACTTTCTCAAAACTTTTCTATTTCTTTTGAGACCAGTACCATTCTTTCAGGCACCCTGGTTTGCATCCTCGAAATAACTTTTGGGCAGCTAAGTGGCAAATTTGAAAGAGCACTGGGCTTGAATCCAGTCAGGAAGATTCATCTTCCCAAGTTCAAATATGGCTTCAGACACTTACTAGCTTACTTACTTAACCTTGTTCACCTCAGTTTCCTCATTTGTAAAATTAACTGGAGAAGGAAATGGCAAGCTACTCCAGCATCTTTGCCAAGAAAACTCTAAATGGGGTCACAAAGAATGAGAAAGGACTAAAAAACACCATCACTGCCACCATGACAATAATCACTTTTGACTTATTCTTTTCTTCCCCATTCCTAATCCAATCAGTTGTCAAAACTTTTCAGTGGAACCTCAGCAACCATTCATGTGATTATCACCCAAATTCAGGCCCTCATCACTTTTTATTTGTACTAGGATCATCTTCCTAATTGGCCATTTTGCCTTCCTTCTCTCCCCTTTCCAATCCATCTTCCATATAGTTGCCAAGATAATCTTCCTAAAATATGGATTCAACCATATTAATGCCCTTCTCAGAACTTTTTAGCGACACTCTATTGCCTAGAGGATGCTGTATAAATTCCTGGTTGTCATTTAAAGCCCTTCACAGTATGATTCCCTTTGACCGTTACAGACTTATTTTAATTACTCCATATTCATGACCTCTCAAACTGGCCCCCTTACTTTTTCTCCAAACTTGACATGTCGCCTGACTTTCCAGTCATTTATACAACCCCATCCCACAAAACCCATTTCCTTTTCATCTCTGCCTCTTGGAATCCTTGATTCCCTTTAAGACTAAGTTCAGCGGCAACTAGGTGGCTCAGTGAATAGAGCAAGCCTAGAGATGGGAGATTCTGGGTTCAAATCTCAGATACTTCCTAGCTGGGTGATCATGAACAAGTCACTTAACCCCAATTGCCTAATCACTCTTCTGCCTTGTAAAGATATAGAGAAAGAAGAACAGGGGGGAAAAAACCACCCTGAAGTCTAGGATGGAAGCTGAGCAGTTACCTGAAATTGGAGTCACTGAGGGAGGTCCACTGAAACCATTGTATCTGATGTGTGAGCAGAATAGGGCCTTGACAGCAGCCTCACAGAGTCCAAGAGCAGTGGAATGGGAAGCTGGGATGGACCGCACAAGTCAGAAAATAATCACCATGGAAATGGGAGCAGAGCTGCAGCAATGAAGGCTCCAGTGCTGGACCACAAGACCATAAGGCATGTCTGGGCACATCCTGGTAGGGGGAGAAAGGGAACCAGTCCAAGATGGTGATTCCATTTCCCTTCTTCTCCAGGTTTATTCCAAAGCTGATCTCTGTATCTTTCAAGTTTATTTACATTCCTATTCACTTAAGTCTTTAAAGTAAATGGAACTGAGGTAAAACTGTGATTAACCATGACATTACTGATCTATATGAGTTTTCATTGCTAAAGCAGCCGAGGAAGAGGCAATATGTGGGGAGGTACGCAGAGAGAAAGAATAGTTTTATCACTGATGGGATTTTTCCTAGAAAAATAGGAGCTCAGAACTGAACAGAGGAGATATTACTGATTTCCAAAAGCAGGAGGGCTCTGAGGATCCAGGCTGTACAAGTAATATAATGTTTATACAGTTAATATAATACATATGTAGATTCAGAGTTCCCTTATGATTGTGCTGGTGATTTTCTCAGACAGTTTTCCAAACTTGATCTTAGTTACCTGAACTTTGCTTCTGTTTTCTCCCCCCCCACCCCAAACCCTTACCTTATGTCTTAAAATCAATACTATGTGTTTGTTCCAAGGCAAAAGAGTGGAAAGAGCTAGGCAATGGGCTTAAAAGTGTAAAACTGTAAAGTGATGTCAGAGATTGAGGGTTTGGGTAGTCTTTGGTGGGGGAAAGGTGGAGTAAAAGCTAGGAGTTATTATAATGGCTTGTCTTCCCTTGGTTTGAAAGGAAAACCTTTACCTCTGGAGGGTGAGTAGAGGGAGGTGATTGGAGAGAAAGTCCAGCCCCAAGGCAGGAGATGGGAGAAAGTGACTGTCCACTTGGGAGTGAGTGTCTGCAGGAAGGAGAAACTCCCTCTGATATAGGTAGATAGGCTTGGAGGTTAGGGGCACGGGGAAAGGGTTGATGGTGGCCCAAACTAATGCACAGAGATGGGTGAGGGAAGGACAATGGAACCCTTGGGTCATAGACTCTCATGACCAAAAACTCTATGTATCTCTTGGAGACTTGTCTCATTCAGGTGGTGCATACCTGCTATTCCCACCCTAGACACAGAATTCTCTACACCACAACCCTAAAAATGCACTATGAAACTAGGAATCTCCTTGCTTCCTCTTCCAAAAACCTGTCCTAGAGCAAGCTGTGATGCTTCTTTTCCAAGAGAGTCCAGGTTGCCAATTATGGTTTTAGATACAGTGACTATCCATCTTAGTGTGTTTTCTTCCCCAGATACTTGGAAGTAGTGGTGCCCCCTGCTATAGAACTATCCACTGGTATTGGATCTGAATTCCTCATTTCTCCTTTTCAGAGAGCTGCCAGTTAATAAAAAGATTAGTAAATATTTTCATTAGTTAAGTGAATGAGACTTCTATCAGTCAGATGACACAAAATGGATATTATCAGGCTCTGGAAGTATTTTATCAGTGCCTCATTTCAGTGCTGAGGTTTCAAAGGCTGATCAAAGTATGATGACATCCCAGCTCCTGGAAAATGATATTCCCAGGACTCTTAAGCTGGAATCTGGCTGCTCTGCTTGCTTGTGTATCTCTGGCCGTGAGAAACCATGGCATTTCTATGGGCTGTGCTTCCTCTTCCCTTTAACTGTAAATCTAAAACAAGACAGTGACCTTCCAGGACAGCTCTAATTCATGACCCTAGGGGAAGGGGATGAAGAGAAGAAGAGAGAAAAGAGAGAGAGGAAAAAATATGAAGAGAAGCAAGGGAGGAAAGAAGAGACAGACAGAGAAATGGACAGATACACAGAGACTGAGAGAGAGAGAGAGAGAGAGAGAGAGAGAGAGAGAGAGAGAGAGAGAGAGAGAGAGAGAGAGAGAAGAGGGAGGAGAGAGAAAGGGAGGGAGGGAGGGAGAGAGAGAGGAAAAAATATCAAAGAGAAGGGAGGAGGAAAAGAAGAGACAGACACTAACAGATAGACAGAGACACACACACACACACACACACACAGAGAGAGAGAGAGAGAGAGAGAGAGAGAGAGAGAGAGAGAGAGAGAGAGAGATTGAGAGGGAGAGAGAGATCTAGCACTTAAATGACTTTCTGTCTTTGGGAGGGGCTAGATCCAGGGATTAAAAAGAATGGATCATTTATGTTACACTCAAGTAATTCTGGTTTTCTTACCTTTTAGCTAATAGAATTAAATGACTTATTAATAGTGTTATAGGGGCATTTGATTAACAGCTGTAAAAAGAGGAAAAAATAATGTTCTAGATTTCTTTCCCATATCCTGTACTATGTAGTTGATTTGAAAATAAAGCAACCTAAATGCAGAAGAAAATTGCCAAATATATATGGCAGGTCCTACCTATCAGTTTACAGATGGCTCAGTGCAAATGAACCATTTTCTTCATTTAGGTCATAATATATACTTCATTTAAACATCTCCTTCCCAGGGGAGCTAGGCAGCACAGGGGATAGAGCAACAAGCCTAGAATCAGGAGGATTTGGATTCAAGTCACTCCACAACTGGGTGGTCTATTTCTCCTTTCTAGATGGGCATGCTGGGAACTCTCCTGGGACAAGGTGGGTGGGGGATGAAGAGAGGGGAAAAGGAGGGCTATTGATTTTAAAATCTGAATGTTTCCAAAAACAGTTGGAATCCTGCTTTTCATGCTGTTTTGTAAAAAAGTGTTTGTGTTCTTAGCACAACAGAACCTACTTTTTTAAGTATACTGTGGGCTCACCTCATTTCTAGGGCAATAATCAATTACTACCTGCCATTGTGCTCAAGAGCCTGGGATCTCAATGGGCCTCTCCAACAGCAGCTCTCCAGGGAAGGACTCTTTTTTTTGCCAGTCCATAAAAGAAGCTTTTCCTCTAAACTAAAATGAGATTTAAAATTTTTGACTCTTCTTTTACCTTAGGATACATTTAACATAATTGGTGGTATTTAAAATTAAATGCAACATTGGTCCCAAACCCCCAAATATAGGCTATACTCCTAAAATTAGACCTTTTTAAAAGAGAAAATATTTGCTGAAAAAATTACATTGATTATAGGCTTCAGTGAGCTAGATATTTTTTGGTGGGGGATGGAAAGAGTGGCTTGTTTTTGGACCACTATAATAGCTGCCCTTCCTTCTCTTCCTCCTTTCTTTCTTTTCCTCTTTTCTCCCTTCTTCCCTCCATTGCTTCCTAGAGGCAGCTAGATGGCACAGTGGGTAGAGTGCTGACCCCGAAGATTCAAGAGAACCTGAGTTCAGATCTGGTTTTAGACATTTATTAGCTGTGTAACATTGGCCAAGTCACTTAACCTCCATTTGCTTCATATTTCCTCTACTGTAAAGTGGAGCTGATAATAACATCATCTACCTCCCAGGGTTGCTGCAAGGATCAAAGGGGATGATACTTGTAAAGCTCTTTAGAATAATGCTTGGTATATTATATGCACTTAATAAATGCTTATTTCCCTCTTTCTCTTTGTAAAAGTGAGGACTTTTGATTGAATCAAGGAATTAGTGGTACCAACTAGGTGTGAACAAGATCTATACTTCTCTATAGATTTCTCAACCTGGGTCTCTTTTTTTCTGGAAGTAGTGGTGGTGGTAGTGGTAGTGGTAGCATTTGGCTCATGGGGCCATCTTCTAGCAGACTTACCTCAATCTCCTTCAGTGGAGAAATTGTGTCAGTCTACGGTATTACCTATTAAAGACTAAAATACCTGAGGAAAGACGTTTAGTATATTTGGCAGATTCTTATCCGCAGAAAATGTCTAGAAAAACATGACTTTATATCATTCAGGATGAGAAGGGCACAGAAAGGTAATAACCTATTCCTGGTGAAATGAATGCTTGCCCATATGAGATGCCTGATCCATCCACATATTGAAGTATCTTTAGATCAGCAGCATGGATTGGTTACCTACAAGTTACCTATAAACTGAACTCAACTTTTAAAAATCAACTTCCATTATAAAATTTAAAAGGTGCACTCCTAGAAAATTTCTAGAGCAACTCTACAAAGATTGCTATATTTGGGTCTCAAGAAATGTGGGGAAATGGAGTGAATCAGAAGAAGAAAATATGGTGGCAATTCACCTATTTTATTTTCTTGCTAATGCAGTTGTAATTGGAGTCAGAGAAATTCTGGGTGCTGGGGAGCAGGTATGTGTGTATGGGAAGTGAAGCAGAAAGAAATTACAATGGAGGGACAGTTGGGTGGCTGAGGGGGTAGAGAGCTAGGCCTGGAGAGAAGGTCCTAGTTTCAAATGTGGCCTCATATACTTAATAGCTCTGTGACCCTGGGAAAGTCACTTAACTCCCATTGCCTAGCCATTACTGCTATTCTACTTTGGAACCAATACTTAGTATTGATTGTGAGAGAAAGTAAGGGTTAAAAAAAAAGAAACAGCAACAGTGACAGCAATAGCAGGAAGGCTAGTGTGACAAAAAATGGAAATAGAACCATGTCTGTGTTGCTGTTCCTCCATGGATCGATGTCCTGCCACCCTCAACCATTGCCTGTATGCAACAGATGGAATGAGAGTTAAAGACAGAAAGAAAAGGCCAGAGAGAGAAGATGTGAGTATGCACTGATGATTCAGAGATTCCATGAAAGTGAATCATGAAAGTGAAAGGAGATTAAGGTTTTGAGTGTGGCTGTAAACCAATGGGTCTGCCTTCCAAACTCACAAAACCCCATCACATTACAGCCAATCCTCAGCTTTCCTGGGGGGAAATATTTCTAGAAAATGGTGTGAAAGTCAAAAACACAAATGTCAATACATTGAACCTATGGGAAATAGGGTTCCCACATCTACCAGAAGCTGTAATCTTTCACTAGAGTTTGCTGAAAATGTACTTTTCTATATATAATTCTTTATAACAAAACATTAGTTCTGATGTGTACTTTTCCTAACACAGGAATTATGAGATAACCCATAAAAGGCTATACATAAAATAAAATTGGTAACATACAAAACATTTTTTCTCATTAGTAATTCCCTAGAATTCTGTGACCTTTTGTGTAAACATTTCAATAAAAAACATTGATTTCAGATAAGATTCCCTTTTCATTATGCATAAAATCTCTAGTACTATAAATACTATACAGCAAAGAAAATTCTGAAAACTAAAACATTTTAAAGTTTGAATCTTACCTTCCACTGTTTTAGATGTGGCATTGTGAGAGCTGTGTACTGTGTAACAAGTTCTCAATTTGTAACAATGGCTGTAGTTATTCCTCCATGAAATTTACTTAACACTTTACATTTCTCACTAAGTTGCATCATTGATTTTGTATACTTGGGCTTAGAGCCCAAGAGACTTAACACTGCATTGAAAGTAAAATTACAACACAAAACTTGAAATTTATTTTTAAATTAATTTTTATTTTAAAATATTTTCCTACGTTTACATAATTCATTTTCTTTCCCTCCCCTCTGCCTTTTCCCCTCCCAGAGCCAACAAAGAATTCCACTGGGTTGTACAAATATTATCACTTGATACCAATTTCCATATTATTCATTTTTGCTACAGAGTGATCTTTTAAAGCCTAAACCTCAAATCACTTTTGCATTTCTACTCCCATAGTTCTTTCTCTCAATGTGGATAGAATTCTTTCCCATAAGTCCTTCAGGACTGTCCTGGCTTATTGCATTGCTACTAGTAACAAAGTTTATTACATTGGATTGTTCCACAATAAAAATTGAAATTTAAAGGCAAAAATGAAAATGTGCAACAAAAGTAGAGAGTTTTTGATAGGGGTAGGCAAAGTAAAACTACTAGCACACTTAGTAAGATACCAGCCTCTCCACAAACTTGTATGCATTTCATCTTTCATTTTTTTTCTCTACTGAGCATAATCAAGAATGTACATGGTTGCCAACTTGAAAGTGAAAATGAGGTTAAAATCAAATGAATGTTCAGAGCCATGAGAATTATATTTATGAATGTTGGGGACTGGCTGGCCTTAGAACTGCATGCATTTTTTTCATGATCTATATATTCTGTGATCATCAAAGCATGAGTAATATATGTGACTTTTCCCTAGTAAGAAGAAATGTCAGTAATGATTGATCTACATTCTTCTATTTCAAGAATGGTTACCATTTTCTAAGTCTAATTACTTTGACTATATGCTAGGATAGAGGGGCCAATCTTGATATGGAAGAATTTCAATCAACCATCACTGATTATTTACCTCTTCTTTTATTTACTTTTTATTATTAACAGCATCCTATTTCTCTTTCTACTACCTCCATTTAAAGGCAATAAAAAGATAAAACATTTATAATAATAATCATAGTTAAGTAAAACAAACTGTAAAAATTAAATTATAATCTCTAATAATAAAAATAGTATATTTTATGAGGTTTATTAAGGATCATCAGAAATCAAGGAATAAAGAGGATACAAAATAAAACTATGTGCCCGTGGTGGGTTATCCATTTTCAGCCATCTCTAATCACCACCATCACTGCTGATTGTTGCCCAAAAAAGAGGACATGGAAGGAGTAACGCCAGCTAAATACCAATAACATGATCCTGCCAATGTGGAGATGTAGGAGAGATTGTAGGGAATTTTGGGAAATACTAAGGACTTCTGGGGAATGAAGTCAAAGGTTCAAATCTCCATTTATACAAATTCCCATAGTGATCATGTCTAAAAATAATAATGTCTCAATCTTCATTCTAAGACCATCACTGCTATCCAGAGGTAGGAAACACATTTCATCATGAATCCTTTGGAATCATTGTTGGCCATTGCATTGATCAGTGTACCTTCAAAGTTGTTTGTCTTTAACATATTGTATAAATCATTCTCCTGGTTTTGCTCAGTTTCATCTTCATCAGTTCATAAAAGATTTTTCAGGTTTCTCTGATGCCACTTCCTTTGTCATTTTGCATAATATAATAGTATTCCATTACATTTATAGAACATCATTTGTTTAGCTATTCCCAAATTGGTGGGTTCCAAGATTGAGGGTTTGAGTCCCTTTGTGGTCACCAGACTGTTAGGCATAAAAATTTAGGGTTGAGACTGAATATATTATATTAGTGGTCATAAGGGATTTAAATTCAATCCCATGAAATACTCAAGTCAGTATGGGATTTTATGGTGGTTTATTTACAATAGAAGGAAGAAATTAAGAAGAAGGAGAAGAGGGAAAGGGTAGAAGTTCTGCTCTGGCCTGGCCTAAACCAAGGGGAGTTCAGAGGCCTCAGCCAATGGGCCTTCTCAGAAGATTAAATCTAGTTTGGCTTCCAGCCACGAGGCCTCCTCCAAGATGAGGGTCCTCCTTGGGAGATAGTGCCTTCAGAAGGTAAAGGAAAGGGGGAGTCAGCCTTATCACTCACCAAGGTCGATTCAGGGAAACCGCCTCACCTAAACCATGCTACAGAGCTCCTCCCAGTAAACTCCACTGTCAAAGCCCGCCAAAGCCACAAGCACACCAAATGCTGCCAAAAGCTCCTAACACCAACGAGAGAGGAACCCTCACAGGAAGTGATGTGAAATATATAGGCAGTTCTTTACATCACTTCCTGTGTCTCGCATGGACCAATGGTGGCTTAAGCTTGGCTTAGGACAGCCCAGGGGGTCAGTCAGTTGTTTCTGATTTGTCACTTGCTAGCACATGCTGGTCATAGGCCATCCTCTCCTACAGTTAAGTGGGGGTGTATGCATTCCTGCTTGCTAGAATTCTAAAGACTAAGCAGGGTGGAGTAAATCTAAAATTCACAATACTCTCTCTGTTTTCAGTTTGTTGCCACAAAATAATAATAGCTACATTCATAAGATACTTAGTATATGTCAGACACTTTACAATTATCTCATTTTATCCTCACAAGCTTCAAGCAGGTGCTATTATAATCCCCATATTATAGATAAGGAAACTGTGGCACATGGGTTTAGTGACTTGCTCAGGGAAACACAACTTGTAAGTATCTAAGTATGGACTTGAACTGAGGTCTTTCTGACTCTAGAACCCAGTGCTCTACCCTCAAGAATGAAACCCAGAACTTAATTATTATGAACACAACACGGATCCAGGACAATTCCAAGAGACCCCCCAAAAAGAGATGCACCACTATAGAAGGAACATTGCAAATTAAAACATACCATTCTTTACTTTATTTCCTCTATGAATTGGAAGCATTATGTATTTTCTTTCACAATCTGAAGAACATGGAACTATGTATTATATGATAATATATATCCAATCTCTATCATATTATTTGCCTTCTGGGGAGGGAGAGAGAGAGAACTCAGATTACAAAACATCAGAAAACAAATATTAAAAAATTATATTGATGTCATCTGGAAAAAAATATTTATTATATTTTTTAAAAAAGAATGAAGCACAGGAAAATGGTCACATTTCTACCTGTGTGTTCAATCAACTCTGTTGGGCTGAATGATAAAGGATGAACCATCATTAGGACATCTAAGGACCAGTGTAATAAGGGACTATTTTGATTGGTAATTGATAACTAACAGATCAGATTGTTACCTACTTTCTTCCTCCCTTCCTCCCTTTTCCTCCCTCCCTTCAGCCTCCCTTCCCCCCCACCCCCCATCCCCTTTCCTTCTTCTTCTCTCTTCTTTCTAAATCAACTCAGGCTGAGTTTATGATGTCTCAAATGAAATACTCTCTCTTCTTTATCTTAAGTAAGGGGTTTATTTGGGTAGGACAGGAAAGGATAATAAATGGAGGTAAGAGAGTGGGGGATTTCCCTAATACTACAATGAGTCTCATTTTGGAGGATGGTGGAATATTGGGAGAAATGGCTGAGAGGTCTGGAAGTTCAGTCACTATCATAACAGAGCAAATCAGAGAGAGAGCTGGACTTTGTCCTTTCTTCTGTCTTCAAGCCAAAGACAAGCTCTCCTTTCTGTCTTCAAGGTTAAAGACATAACCCTTCAGTTGGTCTGCTCCTTCCTCCAACTGCTTCTCCTGGTCATATTCCAAAAAGAATATTCTCATCTGAATGACAGGTCCATCAGTCTCAGCTAACTCCTGTCTTGTTGCATGCTTTCCCACTTTCTCTCTTCCACACCAGTTTTAGCTGCATGTGAATTCAGGAAACCAAAAGAAACATTTAAGGACTCAATGAAATATAACCTTCATCAAAGTAACAACTGTAGAGAGCTAGAAGAACAGGGGAAGTTTCTTAGGACTCCTTTGCTCTTTTTGAGGCTTAGGGCCAGGAGAAAGTAGGCAAACAAAGTTACAAATCGCTCTTCAGATAAGGGGCAAAGCCAGTAACCAAAAGTAACCAAAATCTTAAATGTAACACAATACAGAAACAAACCAGAGAATCCCTGTTGGATAGGATTTCCCAGGTCAGTCTATAATTTAATTCAATTCATTAAGCACCTACTATGTTCAGGAGAAAGCAATGAGGACCAGTCTTACCGTGTGGCTGCCATTGCCCTCCACCAAGGGAGTGCACAGTAGATTGTCTCTGGTGGTGGAGTCATACAACAGTTTTCATGTTTCAGTGTATTTTATAAATTGCCTAATTAGGAGTGAGCAGTGGTGGGGCAAACTGTGCTATCCAGCAGAGGCCCCCAAGAGGTCTATGGTTATACTTCAAGATTTAAGGGGACAGCAGACTTGGGTGGGGGGAATCACCTTATTACTTCCCCTAATCTCTCATTGAAATGTGATTTTTGAGGGCAGCTAGGCGACTCAGTGGACTGAGAGCCAGGCCTAGAGATGAGAGATCCTGGGTTCAAATGTGGTCTCAGACACATCCTAGCTATGTGACTTTAGGCAAGTCACTTAACCCCCATTGCCTAACCCTTGTCACTCTTCTGCCTTGGAACTAACACAGTATTTATTCAAAGATAGAAGGTAAGGGTTTTGTTTTTGTTTTTGTTTAAGAAAGAAAGAAAAGAAATGTAGAACATTTCTTCAATTTCCAATGTAACAAAGCATGATCCTGAGAAAAGGTCTTCAGGCTTTACCAGACTGCCAGAAGGGTCCTTGACACAAACAAGAATAAGAACTGGACTAGATGATCTCTAAGGGTCCTTACAGCTCAGAAATTATATGGTTGGGTGACAAAGGAGATAATAAATTGCCATTCATTTCATATACGCCCTCTATAACTTAGGTTTTGCTAAACAAAAAAAAAAAAGGATTCTCCCAAAGAGAATTGAAGAATTAACTTGTTCAGGTGGATAGAACTGAAGACCTGGAGTCAGAAAGACCTGAGATCAAATCCCACCTCAGATACTTTCTAACTGTGTACCAGGGCAAGCCATTTAACTTGTTTGCCTCAGTTTCCTCATCAGCAAAATGGGGATAATTAGAAGCACCTACCTTCTAGGGTTGTCATGAGGATAAAATGAGATAATAATTGTTTTATGCCTGTGAATCTGTACATTATCACCATGCCAGGAAGCTGAATTATTTTCACTTGAATTATCTTAGTAAAATTCAGAAGGTCAGTTGGCAAGACAAAGTACCAGACAGAGACTGAGGTCCTTACTTGAGCAGAAGTCAAGCATTCAAAGTCTACTGCAAAGAACACAACTGAGATGGGCTGGCCATGTACCTTGTACCCCAAATGCCAAGTGCACATTTATCAAAAGACTATTTTATGGAGAAATTGAACAAGGCAAGTGCTCCCATGGAGGTCAGAAGGAGCGATACCAAGGACCCTCTCAAGGTCTCTTTGAAGAATCTTGGTGTAGATTGTGAGACATGGGAGATGTTGGTTTGGGACCGTCCTGCATGGCACGCCAGCATCAAAGGTGATATGCTCCATAGCACAAAGGAAAAGGGAGATGTGCAAATCTAGAGACACTGGCATTCCCAATGTTCCAAAGGATGATTCATGCCTGACCTGATCTCAGCATAGCCTTCCCAGCTCGTATTAGATTCATTAGCCAGTTGGACACACTGTACCCTGACCCCAACATTATGATGTTATAGGTCCTCTTTGAGTAGGACAAATAACAACAAAGCACTTGGCACAGTGCCTTAGCACACAGGAGGCACTACATAAATGTTAGCTATTATATTTTTATTATTAGTTTCCCAAAGATTAAATGAACGAGAGTTATTTCCCCCACTCTCCTTTCCCCCCAAATTAAATCATTGTTAGAGTATATTATAAAAAATTTATGGAAGAAAAAAATTGGTCATAATTCAAAATGTAATCAGGACTTTGAAGAAAATATTTCAGAGACCAAACATTCCATAACCTAATTCCATTCTCTGTTGGTACAGAATAAATCTATAAACACCCCCTAAAAAGATAGCTGCTGTATAAAACATGCGAGGAGTGGCGCTAAGACATTTTAGGCAGATCAAAATGGATGGGATATTGGGATTCACTTCACATTTCTTGATGTGACAGAAGTTGGAGAAGAAGAGAGTATTCTCCTTGTGGGTCATATTTCTCTTTGTCACTGTAACTGTTGGAAGCAAAAGAAGCCCTTAGAGTACCCAATTCATTTCCTTGGCCTTGAAACATGGTTTTTTTTGTTGTTGTTGTTCAGATTAATTCACCCACATCTGTATAAAATAAAAATGCATCTTTGAAGCAATATGTAGGGTGGGGGGGGGATGCAAAATTCCAATTATTTCAAGAAAAGCAGTATGCATAATTCACCATTCAATGGGAAGATAATGTACCCCAGAGGTTAATGTGGGTGTTTTCTGCAGTTCATTCTGTTAGTATCTTCTCTATCTCCCAAGGGACAATGGACATTTATTTGGTATTGCTCAGCTGTGTTATGCTCCTTTCTTAGCCCTTTTAAATAGCTCATAAATCTAAGTGGGTGTAAAATGAATTGCTTAAATCATTTTAAAATGGTTGCTATGGTTTCTAAGGGCACATGCAAGGGAAATTAAACATCTCATGTTTGCCATATTAGTATTGCGACATCAAGTTAACTGTGAATAAAGTGACTAAAGGTCATTAAACAGATCTAACTCCTTTGGAACAGGAAGCAAATATTTTTGGCCAGGGTTGTTTGCATTCTTACAGAACTGTACTTATTGACTCATTATCAGTGAAAACCAAAATAGAAAAAATTCTGGTGAGACAGAGGGGAATCCTGACTCATAAGCTATTGGAGGGCAGAAGAATGAATGTCACGGGGACACGTCTGAGGCTCCCCTGAAGAACAGGGAGCTGGATGTTTTGAGGGATGAAAAAGCAGCTCCATAGTTATCATCTGGGGAGGGTCTATGGGAGAGGAGTGGTGCCGATTTCCGCTATATTCCAGAATCACAGAAATTTAGAGTTGGTAACCATAGTTTCCCCTAGAATCCAAAGAGTGTGACACACACATAGGGGCAAATCTACAAGTAAAAGGTAAGGGAGTAGTCTAGTGCATTCAATGTCAACTGCTAGGCACCAGTATTCTAGGGGTGCAAAATCCACATTGCACATAGAAAGAATGGACACTATAATACTGAAGACATTAGTACTTAGTCATTCAATCAAGCAACTTTTATTGAAAAATTTATAAAGGAAACACAGCAGAAATAAACTTTTTGATTTTAGTCTAAAGCAAAAGAAAAAAATGCTAATTTTTCTGTTATTGAGAAATGAGTACCTACAGTGTTCTGGGTCATTATATTTAAACTTGTGGGTTGGCAGGAGGCAACTACCCTGGGTTCTTGGGAAACTTTGTGGGTCTATACTCTTAACACTGATACCATCTTTTTGGGAATGTAGATCAGGTTTCTGGGTAAAGTAATATTTTGTAGTCTGCTCTACTCATGTTTGTCATATTGGAGCAGATAAAAAAATGTTATTTGGAAAAATATGATTTCACCCAGAAACTTGATATTCATTCCCAAGAAGATGGTATCAGTGGGAAAAATGGGAACACGTTTAATGTGCGGTTATAGTGAGGTGAGCCTGTAGGGAACATGTGTACCAAGTCAATTTAGGACTGTGATATATATAAGGCATGAAAGTCCTCTCTGCAGCAAAACTCCTCATTGTCCTTTTTCTGTGGCCAATTCACATTCCTTGAAATTGCTTCCTTCTTCATTTCTGTGTAGTTCTGTTTATCTGGAGTTTCTGCTCACTTAATTGAGCCCGAAGTTCTCTCAAACAACTTGTCAGTTTTGGATGGGTGGTCTCTTAGGTGAGTAAATCTGCTACTAGATTGATAGAGAAAAATCTCTTCCTTCCTTCCAGGAAGGATCTCACTCCATGCCTTGTGTGAACATTGACCGCCTCTCAAACTTAAGGGACTTTTCCAAACCTTGAATGAAAACTTTGTTTATATTACATTTGGTTGAGTAACCAGGCTCAAAGGGTAGTCATTTATTTCTGGGCTTGGAGAAAGGTTTCAAGAACTGTCCTCAGGGATATGCCCTTGGCTCTATGCTAATTTTTTAAAAAGCAACAATTCAAATAAAATCAGATAGAATGATTATTAAATTTGTAGATGACACAAATCTGGGAGAATTAACCTGTTGGATGACAGAATTCAGAACTGTAAGACACCAATAGGTTAGAATGACAGGCCAAAGCTACACTTGACTTAGGTTTTAGTGGACAGAAAACCAGTGTGACCCAGCAGGCCAAAGAGATATTGCAGTCTTGGGTTGTTAGGGGAGGCATAATGATTAGAATGTGGGAGGTGATATTTGTTTTTTTCCTGTTTGTCTCACATCTGGAGTCGTTTCAATTCTAGCACCACATTTAAGGAAGGATGATGGCAAGTTAGAAAGATGCCATAAGAAAAGGAGGATGTTGAAGGATTGGATCCTGGGGAACTATTGCTCTATGGGAGCTATTTTCAAGTATCTGAAAATATA
The DNA here is from genome assembly GCF_027887165.1 of Monodelphis domestica. Lineage (NCBI taxonomy): Eukaryota > Metazoa > Chordata > Mammalia > Didelphimorphia > Didelphidae > Monodelphis > Monodelphis domestica. The sequence continues at coordinate 253,162,997 of NC_077231.1, read as the reverse complement.
TGTATAAAATTAAATAGAATGGTCTGTTGAGGCCCAGGAGTCAAGACTGAGCAAATGATGCTTGGCTTTATGTGGGTTTTTATAGAGGGGATTCTTGGTCAAGTATAAGTTGGGCTACATGGCCCCATCATTGTGAATTACCTTGAGAGGAACGTACGAAATGTCCTTTTCTTTAATGCTCTGCACTGAAAAAAAGCACTGGGTTCAATGGAAAACTTAACTGCCACTAATTAGCAAGGTGACTTTAGACAAGTCACCCAATCTCCTTTGGATGAAGCTGAGTTTCCTAATCTGCAAAATGAGAGATATTTTATATCTTCTTGGGTCCTTTCCAGTTCTGTCATTTCAGTATTATTTTTATTGGCTCATCCTGCCCCCCACTATTAAGTATGCATACTTACCAATTTTAGATCAGCATGGAGTAGATATGGAGCCAGGAAGAGCCGAGATCAAGTTCTGCTTCTGACAGACACATCATTGGCTGTGACCCTGGGCAAGTTGTACAACTTCTCAGGGTGCTAGATATTCCTCTAAGACTTAAACTTATGAACAGTTGCTTATCTGCACTGGTTGAGGGAATGGAGAACCAGTTCTCTACTACATCTGAAATCACAGGTCTTGACCAAAAATGTTTTGAGTGATACCTGTATACTCAGTGGAATTGCTTGTCAGCTCTGGGAGTGAGGGGGGGGGGGGAGGGCGGGGAAGGAAGAGGGGCAAGAGAGAACACGAATCATGTAACTTTGTAAATCTTATTGGATTTGTTATTGGAATAAAGATGAAATTAAAAAAAAATAATGCAATTTGACTGGAACATGATGCACAAATGGGATCAGCTAATTGTCTTGACACTCAAAACTTGAAAGCTTAATGTCACTAGATAAAGAAGCATATAAATAGTATATACAAGTACTTCACATAAAAGTGGATCTTTAAGCACAGTATATAAAGTATAACTAAAAGTTATTGGAAGATAATAGACTATTTGACCTTTCCCATTTACTATTTCATGATTATTCTTCTTTCTCTGAGCACTCTAGGTCACATCAGATCATAGCCTTAGCAAAAAGATGCCAAACATTTAAGAATAACCCAATTTTATTTCATTCATGACTACCTCCTTTTATCCAATAATTATGGTTGGACTGTGTGGGGAGGCGGGATGCTCAAGTGAATCTTGCTGGCGATTATGTATGAGCTTTTCTAGAATAATAGCAGCTGGCATTTATAGACCACTTACGATGTGCTAAGAACCACACAAAACACTTTACAAGTATCTCAGTGGATCCTCATGACAACTCTGTGAGGAAGGTGCTATTCTTCTTTTCATTTTACAGATGAGGAAACCAGGACAAATTAAAACTTGCCCAGGGTCACACAGCTAAGGGCCCGTGGAAGAATTTGAACTCAGGACTTCCTGGAGTTCAGTCTGCCATTCTATCTACTGCATTACCAGCTGCCACGCAGCTTCCAATCCTACTTCTACAAGAACCTAAAAGGGATTTTGTTGATTACTATTCTAGAACTGGGAGTCTGAACCTTCCTAATCACATGTACTTAAACAATTTGATGGGTCAGATTTTCCATGGCCTGTGAACTTTTTCTTAAACAGGTTAACCCCTGGTCTACGGTTCTATTAATTATAGTCCAACATAACTGGTTTCCTTTGCAATCTCATTTAAGCATTTAAAAAAATTATTCCATGAGACATGGCTAAGTACTCTTGCTCTGGAAAGGGAAGAACTCCTGCTCTTCTTCTTTGTTGCTCTAGTCAGCAGGTCATGGCCAACTAGACACAAACTGCCCATCATTACATACATACAAAGTCAAAGTTTGGGCAATTTATATGCACAAAGCCTGTTAATTTCTTCATCCTTTTATCATTTGATAGTTTAGTCGATTTTTGCTGTAGTGTTTACCCCTTACCATTTCTCTCCCTATATTCCACTTCATCATTTGAATTAGCTGTCAGCTTGGGCTAATATTAAAGGGAGTTATACTAATAACCCATGTTTATAAAGCACTTTACAGTTTACCAAATGTTCTGATATGCAATCTATTTAGGTTGGTTTTTTTTTCCATGAAACCTTTGGAAAAGTTATTTTATGAGCAGTTCACTTAGAAATCTGGGAATAGTTTACTCTCTCAATATGCAAATTTAGAAAATTCTTAACTTTTTATCCAACACTACCTTAACTGTATCCACTTACCTTTATAACTTGCTTTGCAATGGAAAATATAGCATGACGGTTTTGATGCCTGATTTAGGGAAAGCCATAACTATGTTTCCATATGGTTTTCAACAATGAGTATCTGATACATAAAATAAACATTTTTATTCTTTTTGTCACTATCCATTTCTCAAGGTAAAGACAAGATAATTTAGAGGAGGAAACCAAGTTTCTCTCTCAAAATGTGGTTTTCCTCTTGGATTTCTATGTCCATTCATGATCTGAAAAATAAATATTCAAGCCACATTCAAACCTGAAACCTAACAAAGGTGTTACGCCCAAATTAACTTTTGTAATGAGAAGTACACTGAAGTGAAATAGGAAAAATTAATAGCATGATTCATTTCTAGCTCATAATTCCTGAGACTAGAGACATTTGCCATCTGCTCCCCATAACTGCTACAATAAGATTTTAGATAGTGAATGTAAAATAGGAGCAATCTGTATACAACTGCCATCCTGTCCATATGAAAAGTAATTTTGCCTTACTAAAACAGGACAAGAATTTCAAGGTTTTAATAAAGTCACTAAATTTCAGTGTTTTGTTCTCTCTTTATTTAAACACAAATACATTTACAGCATGCAGGTTAAATTAAAACTATATGGCGTCTTCCCCAAACCAATTATCTTTGAATGTATCTTCACGCACTGAAATTAAGTCAACGTATTCCACAGGTAGATTCAGACTCTTTTGTCATCTCATGTCAAATTTAGAGTTACACACAGTAGTGAGTCAGTAACCTTAAATTATGCAAATAATTTAATTGATCACCATGAATAAATATTATTCTTTTATTTCACTGAGGTTTTCTTCTAAATCATTTAACGAGACAATTCAGAGGAACATAAAAAATAAATTCCACTCCATAAAAGGAATACTGCAAATTGAAACAGCATTGCATCAGGGTCCTATTAGAGACGGAAAATGTTCATTTACAAACAGTAAATGTTCTGTTCCACTGATCTACCATAGCAGAACCAAAGAGCATTTCCTTTTAAAAATTTTAGATGTAATTCTTGGTAAACTTTGCAAAAAGTTTAAAATTAGAAATTAAAAAGTTATTAAGATATAAAAAGGTAATCTAAATTTTGAGCTACATGCTAGTTACAATTGCACTGTTACACAGCAATGTTCAGCACCGATACCCATGATACTTTACAGGAATGAAACTACCATATACAGACAAGAGAAAAAAAATCTGCTTCATTTATGTATGTTTCCAAGGAAACCAGTATTCAGTCAGAAGTAAAATACAAATGTCTAAGCATATGCATCCGTTAGGCAGGCAATGCTAAAAGTGTTTTCTTTGAGAAAACTCTTGTCTACATCACAATTGCTGCAGGATTTTCTTTCTTAGTAAAATTGCCTATCTTGCTGTACACAAAAATTTCAGCTTGAATTTTGGAGTGCTTCTATTTTGAACAGTCCTAAAAGCAACAAAAGTGCTTTAAGGGCTACAGACTGTAACCGCCAGGATATCTGGCTGTCAATAAAAAAATAAATAAATAAATTCAACCTTTAAATCAAAATTATTATAAAAAGTGGAAATTACAGTAGTTAAGGAAATAGAAAAATAAGCCAATTAGGGTCTGAAACTTCTGACAATGGCTCCAAATTTCATAATACAAATATTTGTATATAAAACTTTGCTAAAAAGTTATTTTGCCACCAATATCCTAATATAGAACTTCAGAGTTTCTACACTATCTGATGAATAGCTCCCATACTCTGACTTTCCCCTAAATCCTGCTAAAACCCCTAAAAGAAGCAAAGATTTGAAATTTGTTTTCCATATCACTGATATTACTTTCTACATGAAATTGCTGATTCATTTTGATCCTCTGAGGAAGAATTGGAAGTAATAGGTAAAAAGTCTAGAACTAATTACAAAATTATGGACTAAAGCCAACAAAAGAAAACCATTTTATTTCATGAATATGCTAGTGACTCTTGCAAACAAGGCCAAAAAGAAAAGATTCATTTAATATAAAAGGTTTGGAGTAAACATCCCAATATTTCTAGACTAAACCAGAAATAAATTATAGTGTACAACTCAGTGTAGAACAGGCTTAAAACACACCTCAGGGATAGGTGACCAAAATAAACTCATTCCTACTATTTTATGTGCATCAGTGTGTTTTATTTAATTATCTAACTGTTTAAGCTACTTCACATTTTCTCAATTTCCAAAGGCTAAATACAGGTCATTGATATAGTACTGATAATGTCAGAGAATAAGAAATTAAATTTAATTCTAGTTCTTTTTTGCTATGTTAGAGATGATAAATTAACTGTCGGATTTTTGTGCTAGCTAGCAGGCTAACTGGAATGAAGCAGGATATTTTCACCCCCTCAAACTATATTGTATGTAGAATCAGAAACACATAAAAATGTTCCTTTGCCAAACCAACTCTCATGTGTAAACTCAAGTTTACTCATTAATATATAGTATATATCTCAAAATAACCTGGCAACAGGCATTTCATCAGATTAACAGTTAAGCAGCCTTGTTGAAACTGAAATGTCTAGTTATGCAGTTTCAAGATTTCAGTGCCCAAATAATTTTCAGAAGCACACTTTAGAAACTATACAAATAATTTTTAACTCTGATGTCATTTTCAGGAGTCCTTATGTGCTGCCCTGATACATACAGTGGGACACATAGTGTTATAAGTGGTAAAACTCAAAATATGCAATCTAAACTTCAACCGTGTTCCTTGTTTCCCAAAACAAGAAAACACACACAAAAGAAGGTAGGTAACTGAAATGATCTTTTTTTAACCTGTAGAGTACATTCAACTTGGCACAGTGCAGACTAAATTTAAGACATGAAAGACAACTTGTGTCATGAACAGGGCTACACTCTGAAATTACATGTCAATTTTCCAAGACGCCAAAATTGCACTCTAGTTGTGCTGAGAATCAGCAGAATTTGCAAGATGAGTTGGGTGGGAAATAGCTGTACAGGCCAGGTATAATTTATACATTTAAAAAAGTTATAATCCTATAATCCCTGGAGGGGTGAAATTATAAGTCATGGAATGAGGCTCTCTCTCTGCTTGATAACACATCAACTTCAACAGCTGAAAGAGAAAAAAAAGCAAAGAGAAATTAGTATTTAAACTGACAAATAATTCTTGATTTTTTATTGTAACTAAGAAGATAAAATGGTTTTGAAACAGATGATGAAAATTGATCAATAATCAAATACTTTAAAAAACTATAATAACCATTTTACTCTCCAAACTTAAACAAACAAAACCCTCCTTTTATTTAGCACCATTTGGTCAGCCTGGAAAGGGAAACAAATAAGCTAACAAAACCTAAAACCCTTTTAAGTCTCTAGAATCATGATCATTTTAGTTATGTTGGCAGGCATGGCAGAGGGGAAATGAAAAGGTAGAGACAATAGAGAATGTAGAAAGAGCAAATGGGACAGAGAAGAGGGAGGAGAGATGAAGGAAAGAACCGAGGAAGAATGTTACCCACAATTCTATCTGGAGCGGTAGGCCTGCCTACCCAGAGAGGTAAGTACTGACTAAATTTAGCCCCTAGATAGCTGGGCAATAATAGATTCAGCCATAGTGATGATTGTCAGTGAGATTTGGGATTGTTTTTCTTAGAGAAGGGACAAGTCTGAACTATTCCAGTCATACTAGCATTTTAAAGATAAAATGATCTCAGGTTACTCCAAGAAAACTTCTGCACTGTTACTTTACAGCCATTCTTTAGGTTGGTGGGGTCTTTAATATAAAGAACCAACAACAAAATCAATCTAGAAATAATCATTTTAAAATAGCTTCAAGTGCCAATCTATCTAAGTATAGAGAGAGGATTCTATCTCCCTCATGTGGCAAAACTGCTATTACACTGGACTCCATACCACTCAAAACTCAATTTAAGCACAATATTGTCCTCTCCTGTTCACAAGAAGCATTCATCCTGCTTGTATGTGATGTCCACTGTAAGGTCTGTCCGCAAAAACTGACTGGCTGTTTTTTTAGTGCAAGGAATTCTCAGGTTTTCTAAAGAGCAGCCCACACAGGAAGCAAGCAGTCTAAATGAACATGCATCTCATTCAAATTGGGATCAATAAGTAAAGACAAGCAAATATCAGAACTGCTTAAAAATAAAATTCTTTGAATTCTTCCTTCTAGTCAAGCCGATCAAGAGATGCTTCTCTGAGGTCATCTCTGGGCAGATGGGATGGAACCTATGAACTTGTCCAGAGAAGGTTGGCCAAGTGCTTGCTGAATTTCTCTGACCAAAATAACTCAGGGAGTAACCAAAGTGAAATTACATATCTTTAAAACATTCATGGTTTTTTGGGAAAGATTGTGAAGGTATAAGAGGAGGAAATACTGGGTAGGAAGTCAGAAGACAAATAATGATATTGGCTCTGGCAACTAAGTGAATATCATTTAAAACCATTCAACTCTGGGCAAGTTAGTTAACATCTCTAGGCTTTAGTTTTCTCATTTGTAAAGAAGACTAAATATTTTCAAAGATCCTGTCCTAAGGGCAGTGAGGTGGCTCAGTGGGTTGAGAGCCAGGCCGAGAGACAGGAGGTCCCAAGTACTGGCCTCAGATACTACCTAGTTATGTGATCCTGGGCAAGTCACTTAGCCCCATTGCCTAGCCCTTACTGCTTTTCTGCCTGGGAACCGACACAGTATTGATTCTAAGATGGAAGGTAAGGGTTAAAAAAAAAAGATCCTGTCTTAGCTCTAAATTCTTTGACTGATTTTTCTGAACGGGTGAACTTCCATTCCCTTTTGCTTTGTTTCTTACTACAAATCAAAAAATTATTAGGTGTCTACCATGCACACAGCACTGTGCCAGGTTCTGGTGTAACTGCTGCACCCATGGACCACATAGCCTAGTAATGGTTTACATCAAAGAGAAACTATAAGCAAAAATTGTGCAAGTTGAGCATCAAGAGTGCCCATTCTGTCCTATGTCCAAGGGTCCAAGAGGAAAGGCTACAAAGGAAGAGGTATGACTGCAGAATTAGGAAAAGAATCATGGAAGTCCAGCCAGAGCTGTCCCTGAAAGGCTGGGTAGGATTTCCACAGGCAGAGTTGGAAGGGAGCAGAAGTGGTGTAGACCTTGAGAATGGTGTGCACAAAGGCTGCCTGCAGGACAGTGAAGTGTGGATGGGAGAGGGTAAGGAGTTCAGCTTCAGGGAAGTGCAACACAGAGAAGGAAGGTGGAAGAGAAGGCTGGGGGTGGGGTGGGGTGGGGTTGGGGGGAGGGGAGGCACTCTCCATCTTGGAAAGAATTTTGGAAGGGCAAGAGAGATGGATAATTTTCCTCATATACAGTCAGATCCATCATTAGCATAAAGGATGGTTCAAGGGAAAGGGGAATAAAATCGGGAAGGGAGATTAATCAGTTAAGAGGGGACATTCAAATGTGGAAATCAAGTGTCTCTGCTAAAAAACGATATAAAAAGGGGAGACCTAGACCCAGAGTGGATAGAGTATTTTCCACTTAGGGATTCCCCTTGATCTCCTGGCATTCTAACGTCCAGTTAGTGATAGTGAAACAGAATCATTTTCTCTCACTGGGCCAGTTGCCCAAATGCCTTGTAGACAATTGATATATAAAAAACAGTATCTCCTTTACTATAAGAGGGGATATAAACTGGGGATCAGAACAAGGGGTCCCTAACTCTGAGGGATCTAGCTATTCACCCCACAACCCTCTAAGTCCCTCACAAGAGGGAGTCTTCAGGTCTTCCCGCTAACTTACCAGTGCCCTATTTCTATCTAGGTGTTCCCCAAAAGCTGCCTAAGCTGCCTATCTATGACTCTCAGTAGTTGATTAGATTTAGTTCAACAGTTGTCTCCAAAAACAGTTATGATTGAAGTTCACCACAGGGGGCCTGACCCCTGAGGTAAAACCTCAAAGCCAATCTGACAGGATTTTTAGATAATAAACTTTCTGGAAAGCGCTGCAGGTATGGTCAGATTCTACTAGATGTTTTCCTGTCAAATAGAGTATCTCTAAAGAAGATTTAGGGGTTTATTCCTTCTCCACAGTCAGGTTGAGGTAGATGAGCTCCAACCAGCCCTCTTTCCTCCACCATTCCAGACAGGAAGAGCCCAACTTCCTATAGGAAGTCACTACTCTAGCAGTTGTCACTTCCAAACCGTTCCTCCTCTGCCTTCTGCCTGCTAAAATTCTTTCCCTTGATTTCTTACTATGTGCCTTAAAGATAGCCTTCCACTTCTCTTAAATCTTATCCTAGCTCTATCCTTTTCCCATTACACTGCTAAGGTGGAGGCAGCAAGAACACAGGATTATCTGAGGGAGTATGGAGGGGAATTGACATGACCTGACACATGGCTAAATGACTGGGAAAGGCAAATGCCAAAATGGGGATGGGGTTGCAAGAAATGATTAGAAAAGACAGCTTCCCTCTCCAGAGCTATTTAACAAGGTGAGGAAGTCTAAATCTGTGGACAAGTAATTATAAGAAAGTCAGATGACAATAGTTGCCTGAGAGAGGTCTTTAGGAAGAGATCTAGGAGAGATCTAAGGAAAGAAAGATCACTTCTGGGATGATGAGGGAGCATCTGAGGCCTTCAATAACAGACTCTATATTTTTATTTCATAAGTAACTAGTCATTATCAATTGTTTTATGCTGAATTCTTATCAGATTTTTCCATTGTTTTGAATCTTGACTCTGACCCTCCCCTCAAAAGTAACCTATCCTCATTTCAAAGTAGTAAGAGTTGCCAGAATATACTTCAAACATAAAAGTATTACTTCCATTACAAATATACATTTAATTATTGATCTCTCAGTGCAAAGTCTGGTTTTCTAAGTAAAAATTAGTTATTATGTAAGTGTTTAAATAATTTCTATTAGCACATATATGCCTCACTAATAATGAAAATTAGAATTCACTTAGGAATCTTGATTCTAATAAGTCTTCAAAAAAAGTTATTAAAACATTTCAAAATCAGTATCTCAATTAAGTTTCTTTCTTTCTTTTTTTTTAAATTTCCAAATGAGCATGTTAAAAAAAAAAGAAGAAAAAGAAAAAACCTGAAAATACAAATTGCTTACACTTTGTCTTGTCTGCCTCCACCACCACGAACTGCCACTGGCTGGCTATTCTGAGGAAATGCACCTCCCCCACGAATTGCACTTGGATGAGTTGGAGAAGCAGCTGGATGCTGTCCAGGACGAATAGGCTTAGCTATATGAGAATAAAGAATGACTTTAGAATAACATTTATTACAACCATTAATTGTAATTTTTTTCAAGCAACTAAATTAATGTGAATTCTTTCTCCATCAGAAAATATCCCAACAACTCTTCTTAGTAGTCTTTGTGCCTTTTTAAGTTTGAGCTGGGGGAAAAAAAAGGGTTCTACTAATACATCCCAAAGTGTCCCAAATTAAAATAATCAGATGAGTTTTTCCTATCTACCTACACACTACTTAAGATTCTAGAAACAGATTAATATAACTTCAAAATCTATAGCATCAACTTTAGTATTTGAACTCTCACAGATGAAACCCAGAGCTCCTTAGAGGCCCCTGGACTTCTTCAGTTTCTGCTTGCTTCAATGAAATGCAGGTCTATGTAAGGCTTTGGAGCTGGGTAATGATGGAGCAATTTCTTCTAGTCCACACTCTGCCTCACTCCCTTAAACTGGTTGTGCCCTCCTCTGATATATGTTTATATTGTTTTAAGGAATGTATATGTATGGACACAGCCTATTGCCCCCAAAAGGGGCCCTCCTTATGGGGTAGGAACTTTTACTTTTTTTGGTATGTCTAGTGCCTAGCATATAATAGGCTTCATGTAAACTTACTAATTGAATAAATCACGAGATTACTTTAGAGGAGGAATATACACAATTTAGATCTTCTTACTAGTAACGGTGATTATGGGTAGGTTTTTAAGTGACACAGAAGTCAGACTTTCATCAACTGATTACAATAAAAAAGCAATTCATCTTCCTTAGAGATTAGAACATAACTAAACATAATCTAAAATGTTCTGTCACAGAGGTGCTGACCATGCAGTATGTTGCACAAACCAGGTTAAAAATGTAATTATGGGAAATAATTAACAAAATAAATGTAAAACAGAATATTGCATGGTTTCCCAAGTCAATGGGCAGGAGCCTAAGGGGATTCTTATTTATGGCATAGGGGTTGACTTTCTTTGGAATTAACTGCTCTCCTCTACTTTTGAGTAGTTCATCGAAGTTGTAGGACAAGTAATATTGTAAGAAGGGTTCTTTAGAAGGGAAAAAAAAATCCCAACCACTTTCTTTTAGAACACCTGCCAACATCAGCCATGTTGTAGCTAAGGCACTTTCACCCTCCAGGCCTACCTGCCTACTTAATTCTTACCCCCAAGCCATGTGACTTCTTCCCCCCATCTCTGTTGAAATTACTCTTTCAAAAGTGCCTCCTCCCAACAGTTAAATCCAATGTCCTGTTTTCAGGCCTACTATCTCTGATTCAGTGTCTAGCCTCAGTTTTTTTCCTACCTCATTTTCTCTCTGCTAGGTCCTCTCCTTTTTCTGCACTTTAAATGTGGGCATTTTTGGAAGTTGTCTCAAACCCTCTTTTAAATCATTCTGTAACTTAGAGGCAAGAGTCTCCCATTTGTGAGGAGCTACATTTCATTTCCCTAAGAGTAGAGACCATCAGGAAATGGCCTTTGTGTGGTTACAAAATGTTTGTGGGGTGTGATCCCTCTTATTGAAAAAGTATTTATGAGAAGATGAGGAGAGGGTGGAATAGTTAGTTTCTGTATCTGTTTACCTCTTCTAGATGCTTAGAAGGGTCACAAACAGCCCTTCACTATTAATAATAATCCATAACTACTGCAAGCCAGTGCTTCCTTGTCATGTACCCTCAAATATGCTGCTTTTGAATAGCAGATTTACCTTCAGATATAGCTTAAAGCTAATTTATTGATAGCTATAAAAACAAAGCCTTAAGAACTCTTGGCACAAACAGATAAGAAAAATGAACCATAAGAAGTGATGGACTAGGGGGCAGCTGGGTAGCTCAGTGGATTGAGAGCCAGGTCTAGAGACAGGAGGTCCTAGGTTCTGGCCTCAGACACTTCTCAGCTGTGTGACCCTGGGCAAGTCATTTAACCCCCATTGCTAGCCCTTACTGCTCTTCTGCCTTGGAACCAATACACAGTATTGGTAAGGGTTTATTAAAAAAAAAAGAAAAAGAAATGATGGACTAAATGCAAAATAAGACATACGTTTTTAGATATGGCCAATGTGGGAATTTGTTTAGATTGTCTATGCATATTTATTACAAGGATTTTCTTCTGCTCTTTCAATGAAGGGAGAAAAAAAATGCTTGCTAATTGAAAATAATTTTTTAAGCAAAAGAAAAAGCACGATATTATTAATTATTAATTTAGGTTATATTATTATTAATTTTTATTATTAATATTATTAATTATTATTAATAAGGGTGAATGATTAGAAAGAGAGAGCTTAAAAGTTGTACCTGTACCTTCCTATTTTATAAAACCTTAAGGAAGCCCTCCATCAAGTTGGATGGATTCTCAATAGAGGCTTATGCAAGGACTTGGACAAGAATCATATGGCAGGATGGCAGGAAAAGGCATGAATAAGGTTTCAAATTGCTTTGTTATAGGAAATTCCTAAACTGGTGAAATTAAAGATCCAATTTATTGATGATCTATAAAATGTTAGTGGAAAGCATCCCCACCCCCCAAACAAACATAACCCACCAACTAAATATATTTATATTTCACTTAACATTGTTTTTAGAGAATTAGGGATTCAAGGATTAACTAAGCATTTGGCAACATGAACAAAATATTGATTTAACAAATTATTAAAACAGTATTTTTTCATGCTGACAAGCCATTTAATTCCATAGCAAGATAATTCAGATAGAATAAACAAATAGCAAAGCTTGATAACTTAAACATATTCCTATACATATATTTGCATTTGGCTTTACTTTTGGCATACTTTCAAAGTATTTATTTACTTCTAGAATTTCTGGTTCTAGTTTTAGTTTGTAGTTTTCCTACATACTACATATTGCACTCTGACCAAAGACTGTAAGCACAGAGAGATGAGGTTTATATTTTTAAATGGAAAAGTGTTTTGGTTAATATTTTGAAGGTTAAGTAAAAGTCCTAACAATATCTGAGTGTTTAAGCACACATAGCATATCTGTAAACAAATCATTACTTGGATAAATGAAAATTATTTGGTCTAAAAAAAAAAAAGTTAAAAACTCTTCTCCATGCTCTACTAACCAATCTGTGCAGAATGTCCCCTCCTGGCCATGTTCTTTGACCTGACTGCTTCCTTAATCCGATCGACTTCTTGCTGATACCGTTTACGATCCCGAGAGGCATTCTCTTTGGCTTCTTTCAGAGCAGACTCCAAAGCTTTAACTCTCTCAGCTGTAGCTCGAAGTCGTTTTTCCAATTTTGGAAGCTCACAGCGAAGGTCTGCATTATCACGTACCAACTGAGGTTAAGTCAAAGAGAATGCATTATTCTCTTTAGAAAACTAACCGCATTTCAATAAAAGGCATTAAAAAAAAAACACACCACATTACAATTAGGGCAGGGGCACAGCTGAGGATACATGTCTTTTCCATGGAAGCCCTAGCAATGGAGGAGGAAGAAGAACCTTTTGGCTGGGGGATCTGAAGACCTGAGCAGAAATCTCAGCTCTACCATCTACTTGCTGATGACTTTTGGCCTGATGGTGAGATGGCCTGAGCTGCTGCCTGGGACTCATCCTGTGACACCCTGGCTAAGTGCCTTAGCCTCTTGGGGCTTGAGACCACTCTCTTCTCACTGAGCAGGTACTGCATGGCAGTGGGAGGAGTTTCCTCACTGGGCATTCCCTATATTAATGACATTACAGGTTAGATTTAAAGAAAAAAGCTAGCAAAAATTATTTTAATTGACAGAACTCTTAGATATACAAGTTATGTTTGCTTTCTTACACTATCTTATTCAGTTCATACGTTTACCGAGAAACTAAATCTTCTGTGAATAATCCTAGCAAAACTGCAAAGATTGCTTTTTCTGATCAGGAAACTAGAGGTTGAAGATGGGAAGGGAAACTGAGAATGGAGGAAATCCACCAGGATTCACTAATCCTCAAGATCCTGCAGAAGACATGGAGTTTTACATGGTTTCACTGGCCTTGTCTCAGGGAAGGAGACTCCTAATAAAAAATCATTATCCATCATTGTCCCCATCAATCCTCAAATCTAAGGTTCTAGGGAGTGTTTTTATAATGTCTCTATTCTGTAATTAGTAGAAAGGCTCAGGATCTGAAAATATCTGTCAATGAATTATAGATAGCAAGGACTGGAAAGCCTTTGAATGACAGGCAAAATTATAAAAGCCAGCCTTCCAAAGAATTGGCATTCCTACAGGTCATGTTGCCTCCATTTTATTACCTGTTTGTGCACTTTAGTGAGCTGCTCAAGATTATTCTCAAGAAAGGAGATCTTCTGCTTTTGAGCAGCACTCCCTCCCGTATCATCAGAATCAATCTCTGCACTCTGAGGACAAAAATGATTTAAGCATATTTAGTTATTTAATAAAACTAAGATAAACTAAAAGCATAAGAGTGAAATTTATAGATAAAATTAAAAGCCATTAGCAGAATCTCAAAGGTGTTAAATTACCTTTTTAACTCTAGTGGCCAGGTCTTGAACAAAGAGCTTCCGAAGGTTGTGTAAAGTCTGGAGTTCTTTTGCCTTGAATGTAAAACATTTTTATAACTTAATATTTCATACTTTGGGAAGGGGAAAAACCAAAAATTTAAAAATTCTCTTACCACAGTCTCTTCTAAACCCTTCAGGTCTTGCCTAGCTTGTTCTCGCCTGTCTTGCATAACACTAAAAATATCAAATTAAAAAATATATATTTACATGTAGATATGCATGTACACGTGTCAATTTAATCTTTTGCCTCAACAAAATCTGGTTTTATGTAATAGGGTGAGAGAAAAAAATCTTTTATTTAATAAAAGCAAGACTGTTGAGTGAATAAGAAATTTAGGCTGAAAATCTTCCATTTTGACATTATAATTTTGTTTGGAGCCCAAGACTCCTATGGGGTAAAATTATTTGATTGAAGTGGTAACCAAAAAGAACCAATAAAAGGCATCGATTTAAGTGTTCTTAAATCAAAACAATGGTTGTAGAATGAGTTAGTTAACTAGGAATTAAACAGATATTAAATTATCAGAGAATAAGCTATGTTTTGCATTAAAACATAAATCATTTATTTTTTGATGCATCAGAAGGCGCTATATGCTCTAACATGCCTTAGAATATTTATTGTAACTAGTCATAGTTGTATGTAGTATAGATACATGAGATACGAGTGACTAGGCTTAGTCCTGCCATTATGACCCACTCTAGAAGATGATGCTTTTAAAATAAACCTCCGATATCAGCTAGTCTGTTCTCTTTTTTATAAGGAAGAGGAACAAGAACACTGTAGGGTTAGTTATGAGAGTTTTCTAGATCACAGACTGTTACTTCCAAAGGGACCTGGTTGACTTAAAGAATAATCAAGCACTAACTATATCTGTTACCTAGTGAATTCTTAAGTAAACAAAAACACTTCTCCTTAATGATTCATGTCTGGCAGCAATCAACTAACCTAATGGCACCTGCAGGGGGTAAGTCCATATTGCTTATTAGTTGAACGTATTAGTTAAGTAAAATAATTACTGTTATTTTTAACATCTAAGAGAAGTTCCATTTGCCTAGGGTCAGGTGGACTTCATTTTCCTGTAGCCTGTATATATTGAGTCCAGCTTCAATTCATTACTCCAATTCCTTCTCATATTTTAGGCTTTGTTAAAATTTGTACTCACGTAAGTTCATGTAGTTTCCTGCTTTTTTCTTGATCTGTAGCTTTCAACTTCTCATGTTCAACTCTCAGGCGTTCCTGCTCTAGCATCATTTTCTGATTCTGGCTATTAAAAAAAGATATAAGTAATATTACCATTTGATAAAATATATTAAAATAGACTCATAAAAGTATTAAGGCTTTTCAAAGTTTCATAGTTTTTACAGTCAAGTTTTTCCTAATATTGTTTTCCTCTTTTACTATGTGGCTATATATTTTAAAAAGTCAAATATTATTATTCATATAGTCTACCTTTTTGGCACAAATCTCATATTGTTTTTACACCCAGATACGCATAAAAGGTAATATATAAGTAAGGACAATAGTTCCCACACACTTTACTGCTGCTTGTTTGGATTCAAATAATTATTTTACTTACATTGTCCCAGGATTTTTCTAAGGAAATTCTACCACCACATTTAAAAATTTTTAAAAACTTTAAAGTTTCAAAAAATTTCACTCAGAACTTTCTTTCTTTTAAACCTATACCCTCTGTCTTACAATCAATATTGGTATCAAGCAGAAGAGTGTCAAGGGCTATGCAAGTGGGGTCAAGTGACCGGGGGGGGGGGGGGGGGGGGGGAGAAAAACGGGGACCAGACAGTCACAGAGTTAGAAAGTATCCGAGTTCAGATTTGAGAGCTTATGGTATTTCAAAACAAATTATTTTTCAGAAAAACATCTTGCCTGCAATTTTGATTTCTGCATTTGTATAAAGTTTCAAAATTCAAAGAAAAAGCTATGCTAAAAATAACTATATATCTAAAAATTATTCTACTTTCCTCATTTAATCTCTCTACTTTTTAGAAATTAATTTTGAATATATAAGCAACTATATTAAAAACAATAATCAAACACTTACTCTTGAAGATCAGTGATTAGTTTTTCTTTTGCATCGACTTCATCTCTCAGACTACTAATTTGTTTTTGATGAGTCTCTCTATGGCTTTGTATCTGTTGCTCAACAGCTTGCTAAAATAGTGGTTTTTAAAAAAAACAAAAAATTGGTCAACAATAAATATTGATGCATTAAAAATCAAGATTACAAGATAAAAATAAACTTACTTTAACTTCATTTGCAGTCTGAACCTTATTTAGATGCTCCTTTTCCATTTCATGGACTTTCTCTGGTCAGAGGAAAGGAAAACAATGGGAAGTTTCTAATATAGATTACAGACAATGTATATTTTTCTGTGAAAATAATTTAGTCCACCCCAAAAGCTTCTCAATTATTCACAGTCTAAATTACAAATCTTGCCCCAAAGACATTAATTTTTAAATTTCTGCTTATAACCACAATCTCTGTTGATATATTGAATTCCTTAATTTATTTTTACTTTACATAGAAAGTCTCTTGAAATTCAAACACTTAGCTCCTTTCCCGGTCCTAGCAAGGCTGAAAAAGGACAGACAATTCTATTTAGGCTGATGATGCTTCCTATCAGACTGAGAATTATTTATTTTAAAATGCAGCCGTAGGTTATAGGGAAAAGGAACACTATAATTCCTTATGACCCAAGTGTTCAATGCAACTTCTTTACTAAGTTTGAAGTAAATTCCCAGATTAGTTATACATCTATTAAAATGTAATTTCAAAAAAAACAAGTCTCCATCTCTACTACCTTCCATTAATGTAATTAAAAGTTGACTGAAAGGAAGAATTAGCATGGATGGTTTCTAAAAAGCCAGTGATACAAGAATCAAAATCACTAACCTGGCTTTGCTGCTTAGATAAATAAAGGAAGTTCAAGACTGGGTAGCCAAAATTCAAAGGGTGCTGAGCAAGTGAAACTTCTGGGACCTCAGTTTGTTGGCATGAAGGGAATAGCCTCAAAATACATATGTATAATCCAAAATGAAAGAAATATATCCACGGGATAACAAGGAATTAACATACCTTGTGCCCGCAGTTGGACTAATTCTTCATTAAGGGAGTCCACAGATTCCTCCAACTGCCTTTTCTTTTGCTCAACATTCTGAAGGTATTCAGTCAAGGACTTGATTTTTGCTTCATGCTTTCAAAGAAAAAACACATTTGAAGAGATTTGAAAAGGGGGGAAAAATCTCAACTATTTTGGTAGTAAAAGAATTTTTAAAAAAATCAGAGTTGGGAGCAGCTAGGTGGCTCAGGCCTGGAGAAGGGAGATCCTAGATTCAAATCTGGCCTCAGATACCCCCTAACTGTGTGATCCTGGCCCAGTCACTTAAATCTTATTGCCTAGTCCTTACCACAATTCTACCTTGGAACCAATACAAAGCATTGCTTCTAAGGCAGAACAAAGGATTAAAAAAAAAGTTCAGGCAATTAGTTAATTAATAACGAGACATGTTTTTGGACATGATAAATCTGGGAATTTGTTTTGCTGGACTAGTCATATTTGTCATTGAGGGCTTCCCCCCCGCCCCCTTCTTCCCTTTTTAAAAAATTGTTCATTATGGGCCAAAGGAACAACAGATAAAAGTTAAAAACAAAAACACAAATGTCTGGCTAACTAAAAAATTACCTAAATTTGAGTCTTAAAGCACTTAGCCAGTGTGCCAACTAGAAAACAATAGTCTTGAAGGCAGGTCAATGGTCATGTTTCTATGTTTTTTCCTACTTCTCCTCACCTTGAGAATATTCCCATATGCCTTACCCATTCCATTCCTAGTAAGTCATCCCACAGTAGAGCATAAATTTTTGACAATAGTTCTGTATCACTGGTTGTTAATTTGTTTACTATGATTCCCATGACCCTTTCTTACCCCTAAGCATTGTTTAATAAGAACATGAAAATGGACACATGAACCCTTTAGCTATTGTGAAGTACTGAAGAAACTCTTGAGCATTAGTAGCAGGTTCTCATCTCAACATCTACCAAAGCAACTACTCCAGACCTTCTCCATAACCCTCAAATACCTTTCCCTGATCTCATTGATGAGCTTGTCACCTCCTTTATTGCAGGGGTTATCAACTTGAATAACTTTAAATCCTTTCCCTCTTTTCCTGTTTCAAAATATGAGGCTGTTCTTCTTGCAAAAACTAGTCCCTTTCTGTGTTCTGGATGCCATCTTGAGACCATGCTTCTTCTATTCATCATTTTTGCCTTTTTGTATCAGAATGAAAGGACTTCAGAGTTGAACAGAACCCATTCCAGAGATAAGATTCCCCTCCTCACCATACTACAGGATATATTCAATCTCTATATGGAGATCACCAATAGGGGAAAAACTACTGCCTCCCAAAGCAGCCCATTTCACTTCTGTACAACTGAATTATTAGGAAACTTTTTCTGATATCAAGTCTAAATGTGCCTCTACAACCTTTCCCTGCTGCTCCTAGTTGTACTCTTTGGGATCAAGTAGATGACAGCTCTTCAACCGAAGGCATTCCCGTAAATAGTACCAAGTGCTTCAGATGATCCTGATACAGTATGAATGCCTTTTGCTAAATGCCACTCAGCTTATCAATGGCATTCCTATACTGTGGCATCTGGAACTGAACATGCTATTCTGGATGTGATCAATGCAAAATAAAATGGCTTTATTATCTGTTGCTATTTCTAGTTAGCATACATTTCTTAATAATATATTGAGACTTTTGGTTACCATGTCACAATGTTGATGCACAGTGAGTCTGTTCACTAAAAATCAGAGTTCTTTTATAAAGGATTATTATCTAGCCAATCTTTGTCATCCTATACCTGTGAAGTTGATTTCTTGAAAAAATGTGAATCTTTACACTTATTTATCAAATTTCATCTTATTCAATTAGTCTGTTAAAATCTTTTTTTCAATCTCATTCACTGCTAGTCATTCCTCCCATTTTCATGTTAGCTGCAGATGTGATAAACATATCACATATGCCAATATCCACGTGAATGATAAAAATGCTAAAAAGCACAGATCCCCGAGTCCTGTCATTTGAAGGTCTTCTTCCAAGCTGACATTAACCATGAATCCCAAATGACTATCTATTCTGCCTGTAACTTTAGAACCAATTTTGTACTTTCCTAATTATATTTTCATTTCCCTTTTATTACTCCACATTTTCTACAATAGCATTATAATCATTATTGAATGTATTTAAAATCTAAATAAACTAGGATCTTGCAACATTCCCCCCTCATCTACCTCTTTAGATATACCCATACCCAAAAAAAAGAATTGTTCTTATCTCAGGGATGAAGTGAAGTCAAAGAGTTCTAGGTGGTCTTGTTTCAGTCAGTCTTTATTCTCCAGAATGGATGAATGTTTTTTTCAATAGGCCTTATTCCTCAGAAACTTCTCTCATTCTGGAATTTACCACCAGAGCTTCTAAATCTTACTCTTAGTAGCCTTTTTTTCTTGGAAGTAAAAATATACTCTGAGGAAGATGATTTTATTGAATGAAAGATATAACCTACTCAGAACCCTCATATTACTTTACAATGTCACTATGAGAAAATAAAAATCATTATTCTTTCTGAATTAATCTTGAAGCATTTTACTTCAGTTAAATTTTGGAAATGTTTTCTAAAAGTATTTTCCAACAAACCTTGTTTAAAATTAAAACCATGAAGACATTTAAACAATTGAACTCTAAAACTACATGTTAGAATACATACTTGTGATATACGGAGCTGACAAGCTGCTAATTCTTTCTCATTTTCTTCCATTTTTTTATTGCTTTCCGCCTGTGTACTTTCTAACTGTTTGCAACGTTTTACCATTGTTTTTACTTCCGATTTCATTTTACTAATGTACAGTCTTGCAACGGTAAATTCTTCATCTATCATGCCAGTTCCTTCAGGCTGCTGAGAAGAAAAATTAAATTCATGTGAACACTGGAGCAATGAAATATTTCAGTGAATCCAACATAGTCAATAATAAAGTTAATATCTGCAAAATCTGTGTGACATTTACTTAACTTCTGTTTGTATTTCTGTGCATGGTTTATTCCTTTCAACTTTTGCTTTAAAGCCCAAGTCAACGAATCCTACCCTGTGAGTTCATTGCTAGTTTTTTTGTTTTGTTTGGGAAGGGGAAAGACCTGGAGACAGTATTGCTGTTGAATAATTCATATACATGAGTGTTTTCATTGTCATTATACATTTTCTCAGTATTACTATAATGTAGAGGTCTATGAAATATGACATTAAAAAATGCTTCTCATACCTGTAAAGATAGAAAATTACTGGCATAAACTATATACTGTTTTAATTTCTCCTTCCCCTAGTTTCCACGATTTAGAATACAATGTTATATATTTGTGACTATAGATTATTAACATTAGGCCTAAAAAAGCACAATTAATTCTGCCTCTTAAAAATTTTTATGAGTAAAATTTTCAAAAGCTTAGTCATTTCAGCTACAATATTGCTAATTATTGTATTATTGCTAAAGTAATAAGTAGTTTAAGATGTTATGAGAACATCACTAAGTAGATTAAGAAAAAATGGTATCTAAGCCATATCACTTAATTCTCCTAGTTTAAGAAGAGTATAGAACTACAGATGGAATTTCAATAAGACTCTACTAAAATATTACATTATGTTAGATTGTCTCACCTGAAATTAATTTTTGTGTCTCAAAGAAAGAACTAAGTCAAGGACAGAAAATTGTGCTGGATATAATTTTAGTTTGCTACAAATCAAATTTCCTTATCACCTTAATGGACTTTTGGTTGCTTCTAAGATTAAAAAAGGGTTTTTAGATCATATTACTTTTTGAAGAGTGTGTCATAAATAAAATGGTTGACATCAATTCATGTAAGTATGGTTGGGGTATTTACTTTGTAGCATATACCCTCTTAAATGTTGGTTACAGAACACAAAGTCTTATTTTAATGCCTCCCAGAAACAAGAGAAAGGGATCAACAGATCTCCCTGCAAAGGTTCTTTGGATAGATTTGAGAGTCTAAATTTGGATTGGAAAAAAAATTTACGTCTTTACTTCAATCTAATCAGTTGATTTTTGTATACAATTTATTTTATGCATTTAGAATATAATTCTGAGAAGAGTTCTAGAACTTTCTCCAGACTACCAAAAGGGTCCACAACATGACCTCTGGTCTACAGACACACTGACAAAAAAAAAATTCTCAATTTAAGTGATGATTTTAAGGAGATACCAACTTTTCTTTTTACTCAGAGATATTTACTTAATGTTTCTTCATTCAGTTAATGTTTATTAAGCACCACCACTATGTGAAGAAAAATCATTAGGCCTGTACTTGAAGAGTTTACAATCTGTTAGAGATTATTAAATGAGCTAGCCATCTGAGGATTAGATGAGTTATTCTTCCATAAGATCCTTTCCAGCTCTAAAACAACTTCATAATACAAATCGAAATGAGTTACATGTAGATTTTTTTTTCCATGTATGACAACATAAAGCTCTCAATGGAAAGCCTATGGGTTTCAGTTCAATATTGAGGTGGTAATGATAAAAGATCCGAAGTCAAAAGGACATGGATTCAAATCCTGGCTTTCATTTTAAGATCAGTAAAATGGAAAGAATAGTGGTAGCTGAATCTAAGGACTTCAGCATAAATGCCAATCCTGGCACTTATAGTTGTGCTGCCTTAGGCAAGCCATTTAACCTAGACAGGGGGTACATGGAAAAAAAAAAAGCATCAACTAATTTTGCTACTCTGGTCAAAATAGTCATTTGGCTTCCAGCTTTAAGTTGTCTCAGAACTTTCTGAGCAAACAAAATTTGAGAAACAAGTTAACTGAGATAAAGTAAAAGTTATTTTCCTTACTACTTCTGGTAGTTTTAATAATGTACTGCTCACATTCCTTAGTTGATAAATGGTCAAAGAGAGTAAACTACAGCTATATGAAAAAATGCTTTGAATCAAGAATAGAAAAATAAATGAAAGAAACCGAGATTCTATCTCATAACTATCAGTTTGGCAAGACTGACTAAAAAGGAAAATGACAAACATTGGAAGGGCTACTGAAACATAGGTACATTAACTGGTGGAGGTATGAACTGGTCCAGACACAGGAATGGCCTGCTAACTATGCCCCAAGTTACCGAACTGTGTATATATACCCTTTTACCCAGTGATAGTGCAACTAGACTTATATGCCAAAAAGATTAAAAAAGGGGAAAAGGCTCTAAACATTTAAAGCATCTCTTTCTATAATGGTAAGGAACTGGAGAATAAGGGTATTCATCAAATGGTGAATAGCTAAATAAATTATGGTATATGAATGTAATAGAATATTATCAGGTTGTAAGAAATGAAAAGATGGTTTCACAGTAACCTGGGAAGATTTATTTACATAAAATAATGTGGAGTCAGGTAATCAGAACCAGGAAAACAATTTAGTATACCATTAATATCGAAAAAAGTGAAAATTCAAGAACTATCAGACCAAAGAAAAGATATTACAAGCTGCCAAGAAGAAGTCATTCAGATACCAAGGAACCACAGTGAGGATAATGCAGGATCTGGCTGCATCCACATTGAAAAAAAGAAAGGCATGGAATATGATATTCTGGAAAGCAAGGGAACTAGGTCTACAACCAAGAATCAACTACCCAGCAAAACTGACTATATTCTTACAGGGGAAAGTATGGTCATTCAACAAAATAGAAGAATTTCAAGAATTCGTAAAGAAAAGACCAGACCCGAACAGAAAATTTGATGTCCAAGCACAGAACTCAAGAGAATCATCAAAAGGTAATTAAAAAAGAGGGAAAAAAGAAAAACAAAACAAAACAAACAAAAAAATTTTTTTTAAGAGACTCAATAAGTTAAAGTGATATGTATCCCTATAAGAAAAGAGGTCATTGGTAACTCAAACTGTTGTTATTACCTGGGCAGCAAAAAGAAGTACACTTAGAGGGAACAGTGACAAACTGTATAGGATGAAAGGACAAGACATAATATATGCATGCATAAATACATACACATGAGTATGCATATGTATATACTTATATATAACTAGAGCTTAAAATAGGTTATTAAAAGAAATGGGAAAAGAAACAAATGGGGGTAAATTTATATGTCACAAAGAAGCTCATGATGGGAGGGGAGAGAACATCAATACACTGGAAGGGTAAAGAGGCTGGAGACAGGAAATACTCAACTTTTAGGTGCTTTGAAATTGACCCAAAGAGGGAAAAACAATCCAATCCATTGGGGGCAGAGAATAGATTTGTTGCCCTATAGGGGAGTAGAAGGGTAACAAACGGTCTAGTGGGGAGGGAAGCAGTACAAGGAAGGGAGGGGGCGGGGGGGTTAATTTTAGAAAGACTATAGGGAAAATAAGGGGGGGGGAATAAGAAGGGAGGGAGGTAGAAAGGGAAGTAAACTAAGGGTGGGAACTAGGGGGACTGTTTAAAAAGCAAACATTGGTGTAGAAGGAAAGAGTGAAAGAAGAAAAGGCAGGAACAGGAGCAGAAATCAAAATGCTGGGAAATACACAGCTAGTAATCATAACTCTGAATGTGAATGGAATGAACTCACCCATAAAACGCAAGCGAATAGCAGAGTGGATTAGAATCCAAAACCCTACCATATGTTGTCTACAAGAAACACACATGAGGAAGGTAGACACACATAGGGTGAAAGTAAGAGGGTGGAGCCAAATCTATTGGGCATCAACTGACAAAAAGAAGGCAGGAGTTGCAATCACGATATCCGACAAAGCCAAAGTAAAAATAAATCTAGTTAAAAGAGATGGGGAAGGTAATTACATCCTGATAAAAGGCAGTATAGACAGTGAGGAAATATCTGTACTCAACATGTATGCACCAAATGGCATAACATCCAAATTTCTAAAGGAGAAACTAGAGGAGCTCAAGGATGAAATAGATAGAAAAATTATACTAGTGGGAGACCCGAACCTTCCTCTATCCAAACTAGATAAATCAAACCAAAAAATAAAGAAGAGGTAAGAGAAGTGAATGAAATCTTAGAAAAATTAGAGTTAGTAGACATGTGGAGAAAAAGAAATAGGGACAAAAAGGAATATACCTTCTTTTCTGCAGCACATGGTACATTCACAAAAATTGACCATGTATTAGGGCATAAAAACATTGCAAACAAGTGCAAAAGAGCAGAAATAATAAATGAAACTTTCTCAGATCACAATGAGATGAAAATAATAATTAGTAAGGGAACATGGAGAGGTAAAAAATAAAATAAAAATTAATTGGAAATTAAACAATACGATTCTCCAAAACCAGTTAGTTAAAGAACAAATTGTAGAAACAAGAACTTCATTGAAGAAAATGACAATGATGAGACATCCTTTCAAAACCTATGGGATGCAGTCAAAGCAGCACTCGGGGAAATTTATATCCTTGAGTTCATATATTAACACATTAAGAAGGGCAGAGGTCAATGAATTGGGCATGCAAATTAAAAAATTAGAAAGGGAACAAATTAAAAATCCTCAGATGAAGACTAAATTAGAGATCTAAAACTCAAAGGAGAAATTAATAAAATTGAAAGTCAAAGAACTATTGATTTAATAAATAAGACTAGAAGCTGGTACTTTGAAAAAGCAAATAAAATAGGCAAAGTACTAGTCAGTCTAATTAAAAAAAGGAAAGAAATAATAAATAAACCAAATTGACAGTATCCAAGATGAAAAAGGAGACCTCATCTCTAATGAAGAGGAAATTAAGGCAATCATTAAAAACTACTATGCCTAATTATATGGCAACAAATATGGCAATCTAGGTGATATGGATGAATACTTACAAAAATATAAATCACCTAGACTAAAAGAGGAAGAAATAAATGACCTAAACAACCCCATATCAGAAAAAGCAATTGAACAAGCCATCAAAGAACTCCCTAAGAAAAAATCCCCAGGTCCAGATGGATTCACAAATGAATTCTATCAAAAATTCAAAGAACAACTAATCCCAATATTAAACTATTTGACAGAATAAGCCAAGGAGTTCTACCAAATTCATTTTATGACACAAACATGGTACTGATCCCAAAGCCAGGCAAGTCAAAAACAGAGAAAGAAAACTATAGACCAATCTCCCTAATGAATATAGATGCAAAAATCTTAAATAGGATACTAGCAAAAAGACTCCAGCAAGTCATCACAAAGGTCATCCACTATGACCAGGCAGGATTCATACCAGGAATGCGAGGATGGTTCAATATTAGGAAAACCATCCACATAACTGACCATATTAACAAGCAAACTGACAAAAATCACATGATTATCTCAATAGATGCAGAAAAAGCCTTTGATAAAATATAACACCCATTCCTATTGAAAACACTAGAAAGTATAGGAATAGAAGGGCCTTTCCTAAAAATAATAAACAGTATATATCAAAAACCATCAGCAAACATCATCTGCAATGGGGATAAACTAGAAGCCTTCCCAATAAGATCAGGAGTAAAACAAGGATGCCCATTATCACCTCTATTATTTAACATTGTAATAGAAACACTAGCAGTAGCAATTAGAGAAGAAAAAGAAATTGAAGGCATTAAAATAGGTAATGAGGAGACCAAGTTATCACTCTTTGTGGATGATATGATGGTTTACTTAAGGAATCCTAGAGAATCAACCAAAAAGTTACTTGAAATAATCAACAACTTTAGCAAAGTTGCAGGATACAAAATAAACCTGCATAAGTCATCAGCATTTCTATATATCTCTAACCCATTTCAGCAGCAAGAATTAGAAAGCGAAATACCATTCAAAATCACCCTAGACAATATAAAATACTTAGGAATCTATCTGCCGAGACAAACACAGGAACTATATGAACACAACTACAAAACACTTTCCACACCGTTAAAACTAGATCGAAACAATTGGAAAAACATTGATTGCTCATGGGTGGGATGAGCTAACATGATAAAAATGACAATCCTACCCAAATTAATTTACTTATTTAGTGCCATACCCATTGAACTACCAAAAAACTTCTTTACTGAATTAGAAAAAAAACATAACTAAGTTCATTTGGAAGAACAAAAGATCAAGGATATCCAGGGAAATCATGAAAAAATAAATACAAAGGAAGGAGGACTTGCAGTCCCAGATCTCAAACTATACTATAAAGCAGTGCTTGTCAAAACAATTTGGTACTGGCTAAGAGACAGACAGAAAGGAGGATCAGTGGTGTAATCGATCTCAGCAAGACAGTTTATGACAAACCCAAAGACCCGAGCTTTTGGGACAAAAATTCATTATTTGATAAAAACTGCTGGGAAAATTGGAAGACAGTGTGGGAGAGATTAGGTTTGGAACAACACCTCACACCCTACACCAAGATAAATTCAGAATGGGTGAATGACTTGAAGATAAAGAAGGAAACTATAAGTAAATAGGTGAACACAGAATAGTATACATGTCAGACCTTTGGGAAAGGAAAGATTTTAAAACCAAGCAAGACTTAGAGTCACAAAATGTAAAATAAATAATTTTGACTACATCAAATTAAAAAGTTTTTGTACAAACAAAACCAATGTAACTAAAATCAGAAGGGAAGCAACAAATTGGGAAACAATCTTCATAAAAACCTCTGACAAAGGTTTAATTCCTCTAATTTACAAAGAGCTAAATCAACTGTACAAAAAATCAAGACATTCTCCAATTGATAAATGGGCAAGAGACATGAACAGGCAGTTTTCAGCCAAAGAAATCAAAACTATTAATAAGCACATGAAAATAGAATTCTTGTGTTCTACATCTCTTATAATCAGAGAGATGCAAATCAAAACAACTCTGAGGTATCACCTCACACCTAGCAGATTGGCTAACACGACAGCTATGGAAAATAATGAATGCTGGAGGGGATGTGGAAAAGTTGGGACATTAATGTATTGCTGGTGGAGTTGTGAATTGATGCAACCATTCTGGAGAGCAATTTGGAACTATGCCCAACAACCATTCTGGAGGGCAATTTGGAACTATGCCCAAAGGGTGATAAGACTGTCTGCCCTTTGATCCAGCCATAGCACTGCTGGGTTTGTACCCCAAAGAGATAATAAGGGAAAAGGCTTGTACAAAAATATTCATAGCTGCACTCTTTGTGGTGGCCAAAAATTGGAAAATGAGGGGATGCCCTTCAATTGGAGAATGGCTGAACAAATTGTGGTATATGTTGGTGATGGAATACTATTGTGCTCAAAGGAATAATAAAGTGGAGGAATTCCATGGAGACTGGAACAACCTCCAGGAAGTGATGCAGTGCGAAAGGAGCAGAACCAGGAAAACATTATACACAGAGACTGATACACTGTGGTACAATCGAATGTAATGGACTTCTCCATTAGTGTCAAAGCAATGTCCCTGAACAATCTGCAGGGATCTAAAAAACACTATTCACAAGCAGAGGAAAAACTGTGGGAGTAAAAACACTGATGAAAAGCAACTGCTTGACTACAGGGGTGGAGGGTATGACTGAGGAGAGACTCTAAATAAACACTCTAATGCAAATACCAACAACATGGAAATGGGTTCGAATGAAGGACACGTGATACCCAGTGGAATCGCGCGTCGGCTATGAGAAAGGTGGGGAGGTGGGGGTGGGGGAGGAAAAGAAAATGATCTTTGTTTCTAATGAACAATGTTTGGAAATGACCAAATAAAATAATGTTTAAAAAAAAATGTTTCCTAAGTTGAAACTGAATAGGTAAAATCAGCTGTTTTTCCAATGATACATTAGATTTTACTAGAAGGGTAAAGTTTAAACACATCACTTATTTCAATATTCAAATTCTTCTTGCTTTAAACGTATGTTCTTTGCTATTAGATTGATTCATTTTCAGCCTTAGATCTTCTACTACTCTCTCAACTTAGTCATAACTTTTCACTAGGTTTAGTAGTGACAGCATACACAATGCCATTGGACATCAACAGCCTTGGATTTTACTAGCTCATCTTTTAATTAACTGAGTGTCCACAGCCTGATGTACTTTACTCAATCAAAAATATGTTCAGTTTGGATTCTTGTGCAAAAATATGTTCAGTCTGGATTGTGCAAAAATCTGAAGCCATGCAAATGTCTTAATTCGTAGAAATGAAATGAGCTCTCTTATTCTCTCAGATGTCTTAAGTTTAAAACTGTACTGACTCTTGAGATACCTTATAAAATTGGCTTTAGACCACTACTTATAGGTATTATTTGACCATCATATTTACCTTGACATCATTATTTCCCACAGCAATTCCAATTTCTGCAAGGTCTTTCAATAAAGAAGCCATCATCTCTGTTGCTCGTTTTTTCTGGTGATTTGTCATTTCTTTGAGTTTCTGAAGTTCAGCATCTATACTTGCTAGGGTTGCCTGATAGAAAAAAATGTTCAAATATTCTTTAAAATAATTTAATAACCTGGTAATTCAAATCAGAGGAAGTATAGTAGAAAAATCTGGTGTTGGAATCAAGAAGGCTTGAGTTTAAGTGGAGCCAGGGACAGATCCTAGACACATGGCCCTGGCCTTAAGTACTTGAGGCAACTCTCCTCAAAATTATAAATTATAAAATAGGTGGCTATCTGCACTGGTAGAGAGAGTCTCATTGACCAAATGAAATCATAGGTTCAGCCCATGCCCTCCCCACCAAAAAAAGGAAAAGAAAATTAAGCATGTGTATTCACACTCTAATCAATTGGTTTTTGTTTATAACTCACCAAAGGATATTTTTGTTTTCTCTTTTTCTTAAGTTGAATCTATTTGAGGATTAACTCCTACTAAGCCTACAATGTTTTTTTTTTTTAATTTCTGCATAATATGGCCAATACTCTGATAAAAGCTAGTTTATGCTACCTAATTCTATTTTTTTCATTCATTGGGAAAAACATTTCCAAAATCAAGAATCTTCAAAAAGAGTTACAAATGCGGGCTAAGACTTAATTTTGAGGCCAAGCAAAGGACAATGACCTTACTGCCATGAATTAGAAAACTTTAAAAAAGAGGATTCCTGATCCGAGCTCTTCATAAACAGTAGAGGAATAGGTGGCAATGGCAATCCGCTTTGTGCTATCTTTAGCATCATGTCAAATTGCCAATCTGTTTTGTACAAATTTAATAGTTTTAGTAGACATCCCACAGAATGAAATTGTGGTCATTTACATAGTTATTTCCAGTTACAACACTCTACATAAATTCCACCTATTTAGGAAATCATAATGAAAATGGTAAGCATCAATAAGTATTTGTTAGCTATGTTATAGAAAATATTTAAAATATGTATATAGATGTGGAACCCAGTGGAATTGCTCATCAATTCCAGAAGTGGGGAGGGAAGGGAGAAAACGTGAATCATGTAACCATAAAAAAACTATTTTTAAAAATAAAATTCTATTTAAATACAAATTTAAAAAAATATAATTATTTTATAAACAAATTGGTTATTGGCTAAAATGCTACTAAAAAATCAGTGCTATTTGATTATGAAAAGTAACAATACCAATGCCTTTTGAGAACAATTCACTGAAGTCGTAAATTAAATAAAATTTCCTTCATTACCATATTGTTTAATTTCTTAGTTTATATTTATATTTATTCTTTAGTTTAGTCAGTTTGTTAGTTCACTCTCAGTTGTACCCTGAAAAATGGGATCTATTTTTTAAAAAAGTTTCCTTCCCATCAGAAGGTTAGAGCAAAATTCTTTTTAACAGAAGACAAATATAATGGAGAAATATAATAGTTATCTTAACACATCTATTGTTGTTGTTAATACTGGAAGAAAAAACGACAAGTAGGTTTTGGTGTAGATTAAGAAATGGTAACTGAGAACTTAGGATGATGAAGCTCAATGTACAATTATTCCCTGACTTCTCTACAAGTAAGAAATTCAAATAGCTGCCAAGCAAGATATATTAAAGACAAAAATTTATCAAGTCACAAAAAATGAAAAAATATACTATGATTTTCTTACTGATTTCTGATTCAGTTCATCACTAAGTAGCTCATATTCCTTGGCTTTATCCTCAACTTCCTGAGACTTCTGATCATAGTTGACTGCAAGCTCCTCTAGAGCCTGCAATACTTCTTTCACTTCTTCCTTGGAAGCATCATTTTCTGCCTGCAGACGATTCAGTTCAGCCTGCAAATTATCTTGGTCCCTTCTCGTAGATGCTAAAAGCTACAAAAAAAAGGCAAACATGACCATTTTAAACAAAGTATTAACACAAGCACCTTGCTTTAATTCTAATCACCTTAATTTATCTGTTCTTGAGTACAAGCAGAACATATGGAGATGGGGATCCCAGTAAATCATTGACTATAGCAAGGTTCACTGATCTTTGATATTCTCACTCCCATTTATTAAATATGATTTCACCCTTAGTTACGTAGCAATAAAAGATAAAATTAATGAACTCTAGAGGCTCTTTCTTTAGGAATTCATCTTTGCTTATATATGAAAATGTATTTTTAGTGAGATTTGAGCATAGGAGAGAAGTCAACAGGAAGTTCTGTAAAGAAATATGGTTTGAATTGATGTTGGTCTCACTTTAAGTTCATAATAAGTTGAAACATTTAAGGAATGATTCTGAAATACTCTAAGCAGATGAAATTTGCCTCTTAAAAAAAAAAGATACTAAATAGCCAATTCCAAGGCATTAGAGGGGAAGGGTTAGACAACAGGGGTTAAATGACTTGTGCAGGGTCACATGAAACTTGCCTCTTCTTGATCCAACATTTGTGTTTTCAATTTCTCTACCAACTGGCTCTGCTGATTAATTTCTTCATCCTACAATTAAAAAGAAATTATAAAAATTATTTTAAAAATCTCAAAAATGAGTTGTAATCATGATTTACTTTATAGATTATTATAAAATAACTAAGCACAGAGGTAAAATGGAAATAGAAAAATATTTTCAAAAATTTTCAATTGAAAAAGTGCAAGTAGTAATGGACTTCTCCATTAGTGGCAATGCAATGATCCAGGACAATTCTGAAGGACTTATGAGAAAGAATGCTATCCACATTCAGAGGAAGATCTGTGGGAGTAGAAACACAGAAGAAAAATAACTGCTTGATTACACGGGTCAAGGGGGATATGATTGGGGATAGACTCTAAATGATCATCCTAGTGCAAACATCAACAACATGGAAAAAGGTTCTGACCAAGGACACATGTAAAACCCAGTGGAATTGTGCATCAGAAGGGGTAGGGGAGGGAAGGGAAAGAATATGATTCTTGTAACCAAGGGATAATGCTCTAAATTGACTAAATAAAATTTTTTTAAAAGTACAAGTAAATCCCATTTGTAGATACTGAAAATAAATGTTTTTTTTTTTTGCCATATGTTAAAAAAATGCTAGGTGAGACAAAGATAATTCTTCAAATACAAGATGGCTCATTTTTTTTTAAGAAACATATTCAAATGCTACTTTTTTGAAGTAGCCATTACTACAATAAAGTGTATAATTATAGCATAAAGAAGGAAACAAAAGTTTATTTTATTTATGCCTTTTCTTAAAATACTTTAAATGACTATAATTTGCTATTAATGCAGCAATTAAAAATACTATATACACTATCTCATTTAATTTTGACAATATTCATGTAATTTTGACAATATTCATGTGAGATAGTGATAATCAGGACTGTTATCTCCATTTTCTGGGTCAGGAAACAGGGTAGGAGAGGTTAAGTGACTTGTCTGTGGTCATATAACTAGTAATTGTCAGAAGCAGGATTTAAATGTAGGTTTTATAAAATACAAGGTATCAGTGAAAAATAATGAATACAAGTAAGTGTTAGGCTTTGCACAACTTACTGAAATGCTATGGCAAAATTATATCATAAAAACATTACAAATTGAATATAGACACAAACAACACGTAACTATTTCCCCATTTCCTTTTTCCTTCACTGTTTTCACACTCTAGTACTTCTAAAAACACTTCCAATTTACTCTTCTTCTATATGATTTTTCTTGATATTCTCTAGGACTTCTACATCTTTTCCTGTTCTGCTGGGTGCCATAACTCACTATTATGCCCTGAATTGTTATTCTTTCCCCTATAAGATTCTTTTTGCCTTGCTTTTGAGAATTCAGATCAAAAGGAGTTGGAAGATTAGGAGGAGTTATGAAAGGCTCTGAAGGCCAAAAAGAGAATTTTGTGTTTGATTCTGGAGGCAATAGGAAGCTACTTTAGAAAAACCCCCATTAATGGCTGGCCAATCCAGTAGCAAGCTATTGCTACAGTGCAGAGTGAGGAGATGAGGATCTATTGCAGGGTAGTGGCAGTGTGTCAGAGGGGAGAAGATACTTATGAGATGTCACAAACATGAAACTGATAGGCCATAGCAGCAGCTCAGTTATAGGGGGTGAAAGAGTGAGAAATCCAGGCTGACTTCTGTAAACCTTAAAATTTCTTAGACTTATAAATGATGGAAATTTCACCATTGGGAAATTTCATACTTGAAAAATTTCCTATTGATAGTGGGAACTCTATTGGAATGTGAACCCCATTGGCATGGGAGGTTCCTCCTCCCCCCTTCTTAAGATTACTTTAGGACTGAAACCTTTTGCTGAACAATGGAAAGGGCTTTGACCTATGCTTAAGCATAGAACAGGAAGTTCTTTGAGTCATGATTGATTTTAGAATTGATACAATAGAGATACTTGGAATGACAGAACCAGGTCTTGGAAAATACAATTTCCACCCCACTCAGTCCTAACAGGATTTAGGAAGGGCTGCAGCAAAGGATCAAGATTTAATTATTTGAGAATATGACCTTCAACAGACATGTGCAAAGCCACAGACCTCTGGGTGGTCCTGGGTTAAGCTAGAGCCACCATTGGCACAGGGAAGACATGGACAGTGATTGGTAGATGTGAGAACTGAGGGGAGGGAACTTGGATGGTTTCCTTAAAGATAGAGGGGTCTGAGGACTGAGGGGTGGTTGGTTGGAGAGGTTTTTGCTCTGAGAGGTGGTGCTTTGAGAAGTTTGCTCTGAAGGAAGCTGGAGGTGGAGGCCCCTGAGACTGTTTCTCCATTTTGGTCACGTGAGTGATAGGGACTGACCTTCTGTCCAGATTATCCAAGGTTAAGGGGAGAGAGGAGAGAAAGTGGAGGCACCTATTGTAGATGGACTTTCTAAGAATTTTGCCACAAAGGGCAGAAGAGATATAGAGTGAGTGTGTGAAAGAATTGAGTGAAGACTTTTTTTCCGCATGAAGGAGACAGGGATGTAAGAAATGAGCCAATAGGAGAGACTGAAACTAAGTGGAAGAGTGGGCATGACAGGATGGAATGGAACTGCCTGAACAAAGAAAGGGCTTAGGCACCTTCATCATGTGTAACAGTGAAGTAGAAAGTGGTAGAAGGCCTGTGAGTGACAGGAGATGGGAATTTGTGGAGAATGATCTCCATTTTTCCAATAAAGTGAGAGTCAAGGTTCTTGCTGAGAGGGTGGGGAACAGGGAACTAGAAGAGGATTAAAGAGGGATAAAAGATTGTGGAGAGTAGGACAAGGAACTGCTGAGGCAGGATTGCTAGCAGCAGCAAGGGCCCAGTTGAGGCTGGAAAACAACTTTGTAGTGAATCCTGTATAAATGGTCGTGATTCCACCTCTGAACACGCATGTGTGTAGGAGCAAAGTGAGTGGTGGGACTGATCCAAGATGGTGGCTTGGCTGGGTAGAACCAGAGCTATGAGAAAGGGTCCAGGGAGGTGAATGTAGAATTGAATCGGTTCAGGAAGGAGTCAAGATGGTAAAAAGAGGAGTGAAGGTTGGAGACAGTCTGGGAGAGAACTGAGGTGTCAAGGGACTAGAAATACTAAGTGTGGATGCAGAGTAGGATTTTGTGAGGGAAGGCCAAGGGAGAGATATATTTGTGGACAATATTCAGAATAGAATCACCTTTCTGTGGAGCTGAGGCGGAGTGGGGTAGATCATGGGAAGAGAGTAGGTGAGGTACACAGTCAGTATATTTGAGGGAGAATTGACAGATATGCTTAAGTCTCCCTTCAGGACAGGAGTTCGAAAGGAGAGTGACTCTGTAAATAGCTATGAGGGCCTTGATGGGGCGATAAGCATGAGCTTCTTTGAGGGATGGAGGTAGAGGGAGAACCTGGGCCTGGCAATGACAAGTGAGCAGTATTCCAACTCCTCTGCCTTGAGCTGAGGGGAAATGAGTGATGGCATGGCCAGTACTGGCTGAGGGGGAGTCAGACTTCCTAGTGAAAGCTAGGAAATGGCAACTTCAGAGCGGGCATTCCAGAGGGCACAGTGGAAGCACTGGGTGGAGTTTGGTTGGAACTTTGGGATGGGAAGGTGGGATTTGAATCATGATCCCCAGCAGCTTGGAATCCTGGGGTGCCATTTTCCTGACTATGCAGACATTCTCAACTACTTGTTCCCTTTGTCCCTGGGATTCAGAGCTTAAACAAAAATATTCCCACCTTTCCAACTATTCAGTACTCTCATCCCTGCCCTTCACAATCTGTATCTTTCTCTATTGTGCTCTCTGGAATGCCTGCCCTACTGCTAACAAATCCCCCTTTGCTCTGATGGGTTCACTTTTTCCTATCTTGAAAAAAACAACAAAAAACCCTGTCTGCCCCTCAGGCCACTCTTCAAGTCCCTCTGACAGCACTGAACCAGGAGTAGGTATCCCTCTTGCTCCCCAGCCTCACTTCCAGACTCTACATCATCACTCAGCAAACTCTCCCTTTAGGGTTTGCTCTACTGATTTTTATCACCTGATCCAAATCCCTGTCATAATAATCTACAAGCCCCTAAGTCTCATTTTCCTTTCTGAGTTTCTCTAGGACTTCAGTATTGGGCCCACCATTTCCCTTTAGACCTAATCTTGGCTCTTAGGGATTTCAATACATACACAGTTATTTCCCTTGACACACCTGTTTCTTAGTTTATTGGCTTCCTAAAATCTCACCTCTATCTTCACTCTACACATTAGCCACACAAAGGGAAAGTCAAGCTGAATCTGAAGCCCCCCCACCCCTCCGAATGTTCTATTATCATGTCTAGGATTCCAAAGTTTATTATCTCCAATTACAATTTGCCCTTTTTCCTAATTGCTTCTAAAGCTGTTTTTACCACGACTGTCAGTTCCTCTACCTCTTCCTGTTCCCAGAGTCCAGGACCCCTCTTTTGATTTGCATCCTCTATCTCCTAGAATTCCTGCTTCCTTTAAAGTTCAATAGATACCATTTTGCTCAAGAGGTCTTTCTTGATTCCCCCAATTGTTAACTTTCTCTCCCTTCTGAAACTGAGTAGATATTTTTTACTTATCTATGTAATATCTACTACTCCTCTCCTTAGAATGTAAGCTCTACAAGGGGAAGATACTTATTTTGCTTTTATGTCTTTAGCACTTACATACAGTTCCTAGCGCATAACAGTAACTTAGTGTTTCCTGAAATTAGTGAAATGACCTGATAAATAATTTGGTTTTAGAACCAGATATATAATTTTGCACAATGGTATAGGCTTACTACAAAATTACACAACTGCTAGAGATAAAGATCAAAATTAAAAGCAAAGAATTTAAACTGAAATGAGATATTAAAAAGCTGTATTTAGAATAAAGTTACTAGAACCATGCTATTATTAGTTGAAAGTACATTCATATTCAACTTGAATAAGAAAGATTCCTACCTTATCATCAAGTTGTTTGTACAATTTAGCAATTTCTTCTTCACACTTTCTTCTTTCAGCATCAGTAAAGTTTCCTGTAACTCCAATTGTGGCTGCTGGTTTATCATTGATGACAGTAATATCCTTATCTACTGCAAAGGCTTCCAAGTTGGCTTTCTCTTTGTCAAACTGTTCATCAACTGGCACAGTCTCCCCTTAAATAAGACATAGGAATGAAGGGCTAATAAGATTAAACAAGTTCAAAACTGACCTCATTAGTCTTCCTTGTTTTTGCTTAGTCATATTTGACTTGTCCTTCACATTAGTCAATCACCAAATCCAGATGATTTTCCTTTGAAAAAAAAATTTTTTTTTCAATTTTACTACTACTACCCTAATCCAGGATCTCACCATGTCACATGGAATATCTGCAAAGTTTCCTGGGAGTTCTTCCTGTCCACTCATACTCAATCTATGCTGATAATCCTAGTAAACTAATCTACCACCTTATCCACCCATATTGTCCCTTGACCCCACACTAAGTCACAAAGGTTTTCAAATCTCTCCTCCCTCCCCAATCCCAATCTGTTAACCTGCCTATCCATTTCTGCCATTTCTAACATGGCCTTAATCAAATCTGGTAGTCTGCCCCCTACAGAGAGATTATATTATAGTTGCTCTCAACTCTGCTTTTATTCACATTGTTCTACAAAGAAATGGCCTTTTGTATGTTTTCTAACCCAGCCATCCTGTCAAAGTTCATTTACCTTCCCTAATTACTCTTCTCTTTTTTCATTTGAATCCCAATAACATTTAGTCTACATTATAAAATTTAGCCTTTAAGTACACTTGTTTCATTTTGTTTCATATTTGTTAATCTTTTTTCTCCCCAATTCAACTGTAATCTCCTTAACACTACCATGTGGGGGCAGTTTAGTGATTCAGGCCTACAGATGGGAGGTCTTGGGTTCAAATCTGACCCCAGACACTTCCCGGTTGGGTGGCCTGGCCAATTCACTTAACCTCCATTGCCTAGCTGTTGCTGCTCTTTTGCCTTGGAACCAATACACAGTATTGATTCTAAGATGGAAGGTAAGGAGTTAAAAAAATGAGAGAGAGAGAGACTACAATATAAATATGATCTTATACATATAACATATTTTTTGGTGTCTTCAGTCTCACCAAATATAATTCTGATCACACAGAAGATACTGAATACTTGTTAAATAATTGAAATATTTTTGTCTACTTAATTACTAAGAAAATATATACAAAAACCTTATTCACTGAAATTTAGTTGTTAATAAATAACTATAAAACAGAGTATTAAAAAATGTATTACCCATTCAAGACATCTCCCTGTAATTTATATGGTGGCAATTAATCCCATAATTATGAAATATTTCCTCTTATATTATTTAATATTATAAACATTATGTTTCTTTTTAATCATCAACATATATATAATCCTGTAAATCTAGATTCTAGTCATTGTTTTTTAATCTACTTTTCTTCCTTTCTACTGAAAAGTAGACAAATGACCACCATATCTGCAAGTCAGCTAAGATAAAAAGTAAGTATTGATAGGGTTATGAAAAAGTAAATAAAGCTATATAATTCTGGATTAAATGGGATATTCAGCTGAACTTTGACAGTTTGTCAACTCCTTTAGCTTCAATTATTTCCAGTCATTTTGTTAGAGGGCTTAATGATAGATTAATAAGAGTTTTTGACATTTTCTTCTTAAATACCAATTCTAAATGACAACTACTTTTGTTTCTATTTTTATTTACCTTGATGTTGGATTCCCCAATTTTAAATGGCTACTCTATAGTTATGAGCTAACCAGCATGAAATAGTGATAGCTTAATTTCATTACCATTGCGCCATCGATTGAGTTCATTTTCTAGCCACTGAATGGTGTTACGTAATGTCTTGTTTTTCTCTTTTTCTTTTTCGTATTTTTTCTTCCACTGTTCTGCTGTTAGCTCCACATTAACACAAACTGTATTCTTTATTGTCTTGGCTCTAGTGAAATTGGAAAAAAAAATCAAACAGGAATGAACTAGTTATTTTCAAATATATCTACTTTCCTACTGATTCTATAACTGTAAATAAAGTAAATGGATAATTATTTGGATATTACCTATTCTTGTCTAAATGCTACATTTTAGAAGGAATAAGAGACATTTACTTGAATAGATAACTACTTTGATTTTTTTTGAGAGGTGACAGTATGCAGTGTTTGCAAATCATGAACAGCTTTTAAAGGAAAACCAAAGACGGGAAGTGGTTTGT
Organism: Monodelphis domestica; assembly: GCF_027887165.1. Classification (NCBI taxonomy): domain Eukaryota; kingdom Metazoa; phylum Chordata; class Mammalia; order Didelphimorphia; family Didelphidae; genus Monodelphis; species Monodelphis domestica. The sequence continues at coordinate 253,125,013 of NC_077231.1, read as the reverse complement.
AATTCTGTAAAGTACTGGCAAAGCTGAACTTAAGCCCATCTGAAGTTAATAATAATGTTATGATTTGACTCTTCTTTGGTCACTACAATTTTACAAAATATTCCTAATCCCACAGCATACAATGGCCACTCTAACTTAACAACCTGCATCAGAACTATACTGTTTAATTTTACAATCTGATCTAATTCTTGCAAAAATTAAATTTTCTTTTCTTAGTCATAACCTTAACCCTAAGTCTCAAAGAACTAGGGGAAAATTGTAATAATTACCTGAATTTTGATCATCTGTATTTTAAATATAAAATACAGATTCTAACCAATATTATAAGGACATATATATGACATTATATGTGAATCAGTTGATTTGAGTTATACTCTTTTGAAAGAGATCTATAAAACAAAGTTTTATTAGAGCTTTCAGAAAATAAACATAAAAACCTTAAACTTCATTTAAACAATTAGTGAGAGCCTGTTATATGTATAATACACATTTTTAATAACCGACCTTTGTCCAAATAGGAGTGTAGATTTTGTTTCAGACTCATTATATGATGATGGAGAGCAACAAATGACAATAGTAGTTCTGCAGTTGCCACCTAGTGAATCTTGAAGAATTCTTGTCATTTTACTATCTCGATAGGGAACATATGTCTAAAAAAAAAAAAAAGCTGGGTTCATATAGCTTTTATACATTTAGGATTATATATTATAAAGCTCTGAAATAAAGCATGTGAAGGAATGAACAAAATTCATCAAAAAGACTTAAATATTTTTCAATGGGCCCATTTAATGTTAATTGTCTAATTTAGAACTCTGAAATGAATTTTACTATACTGCTATAAAATGGTAATCAAAAACTGTTAATGATTTAATAAATATTTGAGCACCATTATACAGGCACAGAATATTCCTATTATAATTTATAATATCATGGACCAAAGTTTCTGTATATATTTCTAAGAGTAGGTTTTAAAATTTAGAAACATGGTAAAGGCAACAACAGTCAATGACACTTACACTACTCTCAGCCAAAGCAGAAATGACATTTCCAAGAGCAGACAGAGACTTGTTGATGTTTTTAGCTTCATCCAGCACAGCACCTTCAGCTCCAGTTTTACTAACCTAGGCGTATAATTAAATAGGCATAGTTAAAAGAAATTAAACCACAAGAAAAATATAAGTTATAGATTAAGTTCTCTAAAGTAGCTTCTTCAATTGATAAATGGTCAAAGGATATGAATAGGCATCTGTTGTCAAAAGAAAAAATGCTCTAAATCACTACTGATCAGAGAAATGCAAATTAAAACAACTCTCAGGTAATACCATCTCATAGTTATCAGATTAGCTAATATGACAGAAAAGGAAAATGATCAGTGTTGGAAGGCATGTAGGAAAACTGAGCACTGTTGATGAAACTCTCAAGAGATTCAATCATTCTGGAGAGCAATAAAACCCATACAAATCCTTTGACCTAGCTTACCAGTACTATGTCTGTATCACAAAGATGTAAAAACGTAAAAGGACCTATTTGTATGAAGATATTTATAGCAGCTCTTTTTGTGGTGGCAAAGCAGTGGAAATGAGGGGATGTCCATCAACTGGGGAATGGCTGAACAAATTGTGGTATATAATTGTGATGGAATACTACTGTGCTAAAAGATTAATAGGATGGTCTCAGAAAAAACTGAAAAGATTTACATGAATTAATGCAAAATCAAATAAGCAGAACTAGGAGAACATTGTATGTACTAACAGTAATACTGAACAATGATCCAAGTCACTGCAAGTGACTTGGATATTCTCACTAATACAATGATCCCAAGACCTATTGGACTTATGGTAAAAAATGCTATCCACCTCCAGAGAAAGACTTGATGGAGAATGATTGCAAAGTATACTTTTAAACTTTATTTTTCTTGTTTGTTTTTGTTACTCTACTTACTTTTTACAACATGCTTAACACAGAAATGTTTTGTATGTGTATAACCTGTATCAAATTGCTTACTATTTTGGAGAAATCAGGAGGAAGTGAAGGAGAGAATTTGGAATTCAAATTTCTAAAGGGAATATTAGAAATTGTTTCTGCATGTAATTGGGAAAGAATAAAATATTAAAATAAAGTCACGTTTTTGGTATGTGAGACAAACAGTATGGTACAGCAAATGGAGGCAGGTCCTGAAGACAGGAAAACATAGGTTCACATTTCTCATCTGAACATATACTTAGAATATAACCATGGGTAAAAGCCTTTAATCTCTCACTGTCTCAGACAATTCTCTAAGAATCTACATTATCTACAAGTTACCAATCTGTACCAATACCTGGAGTTTCCACAGTGAGTGGTCTCCATACCTTTGAAATCAACAGATCTGCCTCCCCCTCCCTAAATCCCATTATTATTCACTCCCCAAAAAGTCCTAATTATTTACTAAATGATACTTTCACTTGCTACTTTGAAAAAAATATTTTTTAGGGGCAGAGGACAGAGTAGGAATAACAAACACCTTAATTAATTTAATAGCACTTTTCTTGCTCTCTAATATACCTGCTATTCTGTATTATGATTATTTCTGTTTGTATATTATTCCTCCACTATAAGCTTCAAGAAGAGAGGGACTATATCAAATCTGAAGTTTTGAAATTCTGGAGCACTTTACACTTTGTTCTCAACACAGAGTTGAAACTTTTGCTGTTATGGTGACAGTACTTCATGGCTGAGAAGTAATACTTAAATATAAACACTTAAATGTTTATTATTTTATTCTTTTATTGTAACTTTGGGCTTTGCATATAAATCTACTGGTCTCTTCCTCATTTAATATGCCACAAATTTTTGTTTTTTAGTTTGGTGATTCCAAATTTCTGGAAAAACCTGACAATAGCTAACTTATTTTTTGTTAACTAAGGTTGATGGACATATAGTACAATGGCCAGAAAATACTGTCTAAAATAATTTATTTTAAAAATAAAACCCTTTAAAAAACACAACTCTTTTAAGCATGAAGTGTTTGGATAATGATCCTGAATGAACTCAAATTCAATATTTATTCAACACTTCACAGTGCAGAACACTGTGTTGAACATACAGTTTAGATAATCTCAATAGGGAGAAAGACAGATAATCTTAATCTCATTAAGGTTAATCACATAAGATGCAAATAAAAATTATAATACAGATCAAAATACAATAAGTGCAACCAGAGAGGAACAAAAGCAAATGATATATTACATATGAAGGGAAAACTATTCTAACTAAGAATGGAGAGAGTCCCATTTTATGTATGGGAAATAAGACTCTAAGCTGCTTGCTAGGGGTGACTTGGCTAGCAAGTGGTCCCACCAAGGCTGTATTTAAACTCCGTTTAGACTTTTAGGCCAGTTCTTTTTATTGCATCACATAACATAGCAAACACATTATAAAATATTGATTACAAAACAAATTAGATTCAATAAACATTTAATTGCTTATTATATCCCTAGTACTTTAATAGATGTTGTGAAAGGCTGGCTACTCTAAGTAACTGTGAGGAAGTCCTGGGAACATTTCCTATCACATAAATCACGAGTCATTTGTGACCTACCTACAGTAACATAGGTACATTCAAAGTACCAAAGACTGAGAGAGCTAGGTTCCTAGCGCTTACACTGAGTCCCATGTGAGTGAAATGATTTCCCAAGGCCATACAAGTATAAGTACCAAAGCAAGGACTTGACCCACCATTCTGCCTCTTGTATCCAGGGGCAGGATTCAAACCTGAGTCTAACTTTAACTCCAGCCTTTTCTGTTTCATGCCATATGTATCTCATTATATAGCAGAAAATCCAGAGCAAAAGGGGTTAAAGCAGGAATGGATACATATGTTCACTAAACAAGAAACAAGTAGTGCATGTCATGTACAAGGTAGCTTAAACAAAGGGATTTGACTAGATCTACCACCATATATGACTTAATCCTAAATTAACTAGGTGATTAAGCAATGCAATCTGAAAATAAGATGGGCTATTAATGGTGCTAGAGTTTTCAGGGATAATTTTATGTCAGAGGTGGGATCTGAAATCATATTTGAAAAATGCAAAAGACTTTGGATAAGAAGAGCAAGGAAAATATAAGCAAAGTCAGAGAGGCTAGAATGCCCATTAAAAATATTGATGATAGGGAAAAGAGGCCTAGCTAAAAGCAAAAGGTACATGTTGAGAATTAGGGATGATAAAAGACTAGGTTATAAAAAGCTTTGAAAGTAAAATAATTCTCTAAACATTAAAATGCAAGTACAACTAAAATGAGAAATTCATCTCTCTTAACTGACAAATATGACAACTTTTCAATAAACAATTTCTAACAAAAATTTTTGAAGTACCTATGAGGTGATAAACATATTCACATATACTATATTCTAAACAACTAAATCATACAAAATACAATCTGAAAATATTCCCACTAAAAACAATACCAAACATTTAGGTCATGTGTCTTAAATGTAAATAAAGTTATGGACTATCTTACAAAATCGTATTTTCCTTAAGATTCAATAGCTCTGGTTGATTACCACAATCAAATTAATCATACTATGTATGACCTACAAATTGTCAGAGGGGCTAAAACAGAAAACTATAAAAAAATAAATATTTTACATATTTTTCTCTAAAAGATTTAATGAGATATACAAAACACTACAGAAGAATGAACTTAATCCAATTAGATGTATATTCTTAGAGTAATATTTATTTTTAAAAAAGAAAAATGTTACCTTTTCACTACCGGCCAAATCTACCAGATAAAGTTTCCCACTCAGTTTCTGTTCCGTTTGAGTGTTTTCTTGTTTTACGTTAATAAGAAAGATACTGTGACTTCTAGAGCTATGTTCATTCATATCTATAATGAAAACACATTAAAACAATTAAACAAATTGGCTTTTAATTTTTCCTCTCCAAAAATTTCTTCTAAGATGACATTTAAATGAAAAACATAATTCAAGTGGCAACAGATTAAAAAAAAAATTGAAAGTCTACTTACTTGTAACTGCTACATGTCTGTTAGATTTCCCTTCATCTATAGTATCCATAACCTCATCTGGACTACATACAAAGCGCTCTGTGCAACCCTTAAAAATAAATTTTAAAGTGTTAAATTCTACCTCCCCCATCATTATGTTTTTTTCCTTACAAATTATTCTAGTCTTTATACTGACCTTTACATAGGGAACTCTGTTTTTATCCTCATGAACAGAAAGATTGGTCTTTGAAACTGAAATAGGAAAATACTACTTGTTACATAACTAATACCTTTATTAATGTAACATTAGCTGAGAAATTGTTATTACAATTTTTTCCCTATTAGCAGTACGACAAACAGGCAAAAAGCACTATTTTTAAAGTCAAAGCATTGAGGAAAAATAAAGAATACTCCATCATAGCTAGACTTATACACTCAATAGTCAATATTTTTTTAAAGTATCCTTAAACGTATGACTCAAATTGTGTTATAAAGCACACAAGTGATTGATACGAATCATTTTTAAGTATGACTTTCTATAATTTAAGGCAATTTTAATATTCTCAAATGCCTTTCCATCTATTGGGAAAAAATCATTAGGGTTCTTTCTAACAAGACATAACTAACTACTATTATTCCAGAAGAGATAATAAATGGGGAAGAGTACAACTTACCATCCAAAAGATCCCTTATCTTATCCAGATATATTTCAAAATATGATACCTAAAGGAAAAACAAAGATTAAATAAGGGTAGACAGGGTTAATCACATCACTAAGTTCCCAAATACACATTCCTAGTCAAGTTCATTTAGTGGTAGATAATGAATAAGTCCCAAAGCCTTTCCCCCACTTTATTTCCTTTTAAAATATTCCCTCTTTCTAAAAAAGGCTCAGATTTGTTCACCTGAAAAAAAAAATTGGAGATCACTCAGTTCTGTGTTAGCCAAGGGGTGACATGTGTGCCCCAGTGTGCTGGAGGGGGCTGCTCCCCTTTCCCTCGCCACTTGCCTGAGGATATTTTTCACAAGCCCCTCCCCTCCACCCAGAAGCCTGATGTGAGCACTTCCTTCCTCCTCTCCCTCTGATGTCTGGGGGTAATGTGGGCTCACAGGCAGCTTGAAGGTATAGTTTCGGCATGCAAACTCTAAAAGGTTTGCCAACTTTGGCTGACCTAGTCCAACTTTTTCACTTTTACTGTTGAAAATAAGGACTAGAGCTTAAGTGATTTGTCCAGAATAACTGTGGCTCTTTTGCTTCATCACTTAAAAAACAAAAGTAAATTTGCTCAGGAAGAGTATTGAGCTTCTGCAAACGAACAGTTAGCAGAAAAACAGCTTTGTGTGGTATAGATTGTTCCTGAAGGGATAAGAAATTAAAGACCCACAGTCCAGAGTTACAAAATGCTCCAGGCACAAGGGCTGTCTTGTACCTGGGGCAATTTATATGCTTCTAGTATACAGGTGCTTATTCTTCCCCTTGTATACTCGTAGGAAAACATCACCTTGGTTTATGTCTGAGAGATGATATATGGATTATTTATGCACGTGCTTTATATTATGTAACTGTGCTATGTCTTATCATCAATGTGTAATGTTTAAAGAGTTAATAGTGCCACTGTGATGACTGATTTTACATAAATTGTAACATTGTAGTGGGGATCAGAATGTGATAGTAGTGAGTATATACACTGGAGTGAATCTTGGCATTCCCCCTCATTTTAACTATAAGAGAATTTAATTTGTGGACAGATAGAAGTGGTCCTTCTACAGAAGCCAGATCTGCTGCTGTTTGGGCAGGTTGCAGTGAACAAGCCAGCTCAGAAAACAAGTATGGGAACCACTTCACAAAGGTATTGAACAAAGAAAAAACTAAAAAACAGCTGTCCAAAACCTCCAACATTATGGTTAAGGTAATTTAAGATTACCTTAATGCAGAGGCACTGTGCAATTTGCTATCAATATATATAAATGAGATATTGCCCCTGCTTCCTAGAACCTCATAATTTAATAAAGCATAAAGTATGCACACAATGAATAATGAGACCGAGTATGTTGAGGACAGTAAGAGGTCTAAAGTGCAGGTGACTTTTACAAAAACTTATTAACTACAAACTTGACAACTACTAATATGAATTTTAATCATTATCCTGAAAGCTGAATGAAAAGAAATCTCTCTAAGTTTACCTTAATGTGAAATTCCAAATTTTCATCCATCGAGTAAATATAATTAAAAATATCTTGTACTATTCGTGGAATAATACCCATACCATCTGGATCATGGAGTTTGCCCTGAATGGAACAACAAAAAACATTTACTAAAATTTTTTAGTGAGTTATAATAAAAAAAATTTAATGCAACTAACAGAAAATATCTACAAGCAAATCTTTTACAACTAAAATGAAGTAATACTGAATAGGAATGACTGAAAGAATACAATTGTTTTTATTAAATATAGCCAGAAAACTAGCTTCTGGACTATATGGCATATATATATATACCAAAACACACAAGACCACTACTATGATCTCAAATATGAACATTATATTTTACCTGACTGTCCTTAGAATCACATTCTAATAATCAAGCTTGGATTGGCTCATTGGAATAACAGATATATACAAAAAGGAAAACTCTTATTTACAAAAATCTTTCTCCCTCAGTTCAATTCAAATGTATTCAAATATGAGAAATGCCTCAAGGGATTTTAACTTTTGTAGTCAAACTAAATCCCCCAAAGCAGATGCTCAAACATAGACTGTTTTCAAAAGAAGTGAATTGTGTTCAGAATGGCATGGGTGATTGAGACAACCTCTGATCATAGGAGGCAGCATTGCTTCTTTCTAAGATCAGGTGGAAAAAAATGCAAAAGCAAACAAACAAACCCTGCTCCAGTTTACCACTCTGAACTTTTAGCACATAAACATTAAAAAAACTCCAAAAAGTAGTTAATAACTGCAGCAAAATACTTAACATAAAGTGACATAAGTATGCTACTCTGATAGGATCCAGTTTTAAAGGTCTAATAGGACTGAATTTTCATCTTAATATAATGTCTAAATTGGGTCAAAAAAAATTTTGAGAGAGGAAAATTATTTGAATTCTATACTTTGCTACTCTACCATAAGCAGAACCCCAAATTCTTACTATTTTCTATGATAATAATAAATTATCATCTTATAAAAAGTTTAATGATTTCAAGTACATGGCCAAAATAATTGTTAAAATAGTATTACTGTTAATAGAAAAATAATTAATAGCATTGACAATACTACTCAAAAAAGGACAGGGACACTTATTTTACAATTTTTACCTCCATTGTATGGGTCTTCCCGGAGGATGTCTGTCCATAGGCAAATATTGTACCATTATATCCCTCAAGTACATCTATAAGTTAAAAAAAAGATATATATTAGGGAATTTTCATTCTTGAACAAAATTCAGAAAACTGCTTTTAAAGTATTGTAAGAAAACGTCACAGGGGGCAGCTGGGTAGCGCAGTGGATTGAGAGCCAGAAATGGGGGTGGGGTGTGTGGCCTTAGGTTCAAATCTGGCCTCAGACACTTTCCAGCTGTGTGTGACCCTGGGCAAGTCACTTAACCCCCACTGACTACCCTTACTGCTCTTTTGCCTTAGAACCAATACACAGTATTGATTCCAAGATGGAAGGTAAGGGTTTAAAAACAAACAAACAAAAAGTCACAACTTGATGAGGAAAAAACACACTTATTTTTCTTCAGACTAGTTAACATATAACAAGTCTATCTAAAATTATGTAAAAAATTATAAACCCATCCAAGCTTATGTTTAATCCTCACTTAAAAGAACACAAATTACAAAAAGGATTGTTCATTTGAGCATGGAGAGCTTCCTTTGCCAGAGTAAAAGGCAATTTATCTAAGACTTAGTAAATACAGATATCTGTTCCACATTGTAACTTTCCCCATCAGGGTTTCAATATATTGTTGGTTGGCATAAGAAATGAAATGGGAATATTTTGGAGTTTTATAGAACCTGCAGATGACAATGAAAAAGTTTAGAAATTCAGGAATGCATAATAAAACATATATACAGTAATATATGATATCAACATATTCTATCTTTTAATACAATAAATATAGCCAGCAGCTGACACACAAAGGCTAGAAATGTAGATATCTTAAAAAGTTTGTAAAATCTATGTACTGATGATAAATTATAATACTGTTAGAGTTAACAAATAAATATTGATTTGGTAATGTTAATAATGTTAGTGATATGTTTCCATATACAGGGTACAGTCTAATATAAGTTATTGGTATTTTATGTATATATGACATGTGTCCATCTTAACTGTATGACAAGAATTGTCTAGGTCTGATTCATTTTATGTATGTGGTCATGAGCTTGTGTTGTCACCATCATCAACTAGCATTCAACAATCTTCAGTCGACTGTAGAGATGTACCACTGGCTAATGGTGAGAACCAATAGGGAATTTCAAAGGTTATTTTTTAAAAAACTTATTTTTATAAGTATTCTTACTTAGCATTGAACTACAATAGCCTATGACAAAATATTTAACCCAAATTTTACAATAAGGTACTGTAACCACTCCATAAAAGAAAAAGAAAATATTCAGACTTCTTTGGTATAAAGAGAGGGCTAAAAAAATTTTAATGCAAATCTTTCAGATTGTAGGGGGCTGGATTTAACCCCTGTGATGTGGAAGGAATACCTGTAAGTCCTAGGGAGTCATTTGATAAACATAGAGGTTAAGTGATTTGCCCAGGATAACAGTGAAAGTTAACGCCAGAAATGAATTCTTTCTTTCTAATCAGAGACTGTTAAGATTATTTGTCCCCTTAAAGGTGGAAATGCAATGTTTGGCACATAGTAAGTATTTAATAAATGTCCAGTGTCCATCTAGCTCACTATCCACTGCCTCATTACTCTGAAAAAAGAAAATAAAGCCACTAGCTTCAACATGACCTTGAAGGAAATAATCAAATATGAAACATTATGGCTAATGGTGCTAGTGGTAAATCAGAAGGATGTTATAATGTCAAAATTTATAAACAGGAATATAAGTTTCTCTTACAACATTCTTATATTGTTATTCTTTTATTATAAATTTGAGAAACAGGGAATTTCACTGGTCTAATTTGTCTTAGCTTTAACTTCAGAATAAAATGAGATACATGCTATGAAATTCTGTTCCTAAATTATTGTTTGTAATATTCAACTATTGAAGAACTCCTTCAATGTACCTAATCAAGTTTGTGACCTTTCATTCTAAAATCTGAGTCCCTGGTTCACCTAGGCCTTTACACTGAAAATCTCTAAAAGAGTAGATCAAGATAATGTCACTCAGTCACCTAAGCTTGTGATCTTGAAGATATCTTTGGCTTCTCAATCTCCCTACAGATTCAATCAGGTGCCATGTCCTGCCAATTCCACCTGGGCAAGCTCTCACATCAGTTCTACTTCCTCCCAATTTTCTCTGCAATCAGGCTTTCTTAATCTTCTTGCCCACTACTGAAATAGCTTCTTAACTAATTCAATTAAATTCAACAAGCATTTATTAAATTGCCTACTGCAGGGGATACGGCTATAAAACTGTGATGACTGCTGACCTTGAGGAATGTCCTTTCTACAGGGAAGAAGCAACATACCCACAAATAAATATAGGCTATATAAAAAGGGATCTGGAGGTTAGGGGATCATTCACAACTAGGAAAAAGAGGAAAGGCTTCTTGAAGAAGATAGTACTAAAGCTAGGCCTTGAAGGGAGCTATGGATCCTAAGAGAAAAAAGTGAGGAGAAAGAACATTCTGTCTGGAAGCAATGAGCACTTAAGAGGGAACTAGAGGCATTGAAACTTCTGGATCAGGGAAGTGATATGGTCAGGGGGAAAAAAAAAAGACTTTGCCCTCAGAGAGATTATCCTATTTCTTCAACAGTCTAATGAGGCTCCATGTATCTGGTCTGGGAATGTGCTGGCTAATGTTTAACAACTTTTTTTTTCAGGAAAAATATATACATGACATACTTCTTAGTTTAATCTGCATTATTAACACATTCTCATCACTTTAAGTAGAGACAACCAAAAAACAATAAATCAAAAATTTAAATAATATTACATATGTAATATATGATAATACATCAGATTTATAACATTTGCCAATTTCTGAGGTTCAAATGCTCAGTGAAAATTTTGCAGTCAGCTCTAGTCAGGATGGGCTGGTACCAGCATACCACTGCTCTAGTCTTTCCTTCCTCTGAATCATTCTTTTATACGACTTCCAAACTAATCTTCCTTATGTCAGGGTCTGCTCATATCTAGCCTACTGAATATAAAGTCCAAACTCCTTAGCCTGGCATCTAAGTTACTCTACAACCTGGTGTCCCTACAATTCACTAAATCACATTAGGACAGTCTAGTGGGGGGTGGGGCACAACAAGTGTTCTAATAAGATTTAAGGTTCAAAGTCACTTACAATCAGTGGAAAGAGAGAACATTTCAAGTAGCCTTATCTTCCACTTTTCCATTGCAAATGAACTGGTCTCTAGCCAAACTGTAGTCTTCATCCCACATAAACATTAAGTACTTCCTCACTCCAGTGTTTCTGTACATATTACTTTATTTACCTGAAAGCCTTTACCCTTAAACAGGCCTTTTAAAATCCTAATCATCCTTCAAGGTCCTGTGCGAAAGCCAACTCCCCACAAAGCCTTCACTGATCCCATAACTTGGAAACAGGGTCTTCCTTGAATCTTATGTACATGGTTCCTCTCATGTTATATTCCATACTAATTACTGTACAGTTATTACATCATATATATTGTGTATATGTTATAGTCTCTCTGACAGCTTATGAACTCCACGAAGGCAAGGCATCTTTGTATTTAATTTAATAAATGAGAGTGCTTAAAGAAACCAGTATTGCTACACAACAATCTGTGTGATGTACTGTTATTTAAAGAAGCAAATTATGAAAAGAAGTAAAAAAAAAAATCAAGGGCAGTAAAAAGGTAGGTTAGAGGAATGTTAGTTGAGTATTTTACAGTTTTTAACATATATTTCACATATATAATCTTACTACATTCTTAAAACAGTCCTAAATTAACAGGCATATAATATTTCTAGAAACAAAAAAGCTGTGGCTTAGCTTAGCTCACAACCAACACTTCCCACCTGGCTGCTCTCCTGGACTTTCATCATTATTTCCAGAAACTCATCTTCCTGAAAGTCTGCATCAACTTTGAAACTCAAGCCTCTTTAATATCCCCTGGCCCTAGGGCCCCTTCTCTTCCCTTGATTGGAGAGGGTGGAGGAGTGGACATCAGAGAGTTCCATTTAAAGAGGAGCCCAGAGAGGTGAGCTCATCAATTCCTACCCAGCCATAGGTCTTAAATATCCCCTCTCCTCTCTCCCTCTCATCTTCCTGTCCCCCTTTTTGAGTGATGTCTTCTCCAATCAGGTTGTGAGCTCCTGGAAAGCAGGGATTATCTTCTGCCTTTCTTTATATCAACAGGGCTTGGCACAGTGTCTGGCCCACAGTAAGCACTTAGTAAATGCTTACTGACTGACAACTGTTAAGGACAAAAAGGGCCATTTTAAAAACATGATCAAAGCAAGGAGTGATAGGACCAGTACTCAAGGGAAATAAGTCTCTAGTTTCAGAAGAATTATATATCAAGGTGCTGAAAATACTTGCAAATTTGTACTGGCAGATACTTCAGTAATTTTTTGAGATATCAGGAAGAATAGCCTGAAGATTGCTATGGAACAATATCAATTTTAAAAAGGAATAAAGGGCAACTTCCAGGAAGTAAAGATAAATAAGTCCAAGCTGAAATGTATGAATCCCTAAAAAATAATGAGGTGAAAACACAAACCAGTAGAGAGTCACAAAAAAACAAACAAAAACAAACTAGACTGACTCCTTTGTAGACAGTATAATTAACATATATAATAGAAACTCCAAGCAATCAGGTGTAGTCAGGAAGACCTGGGTTCAAATCCTACCCTACACAAGGTATTGGCTCTGTGACACTAGGCAATTCACTTAGATTTACTCCAAAGTATTGATTAATATAATAACCAGGAGGAAGGTTTCTAGTAGACTGTAGACAAAACTCTTTTCTTATTTTTTTTAATCACCTATATGAAGGCATATGGCATGTGCATGAATCAATTAGGAAACATCTACTAAGTGCAGGTCATTTTTTTCTTAATTTGATGAAAGGCAGAGAGCAAGCTAATAACTGAAATTCAAAAGAATCTCTAAAGGTTAAAATATACTCGTTTGAACCAACAAAGTGGGTTAAATTCTTGCCTTTAAATTAAAAACTCAATTGCATGAGTGCAGAAGTATCCGTAGAAACCTGACTTCACAAGAATTCATCTGAAAAAGACTTGGGGATTTTAAAGCTCAATGAGCCGACTGTATTATGTAGCCACTTAAATTGTTAAAACAATCAAAGGCAGCATTAATCAAAGTGATTATGAGAAGTAAGGGTACTACCCCTGTGCTCTGCACTCGGGCACTTTGAATACTATTTTGAGGAATTGGCAACCTAGAGTGTATCCAAAGGAGAGCAATCTAAATGTTGAGGAGCCTGGAAATGAAAACACAAGAATAGTTTTTAAAATTTAGAAATGTTCAATTTGAAAAGAGGCATTAAAAAGATTATTCATGTGAATAAAGATTTGTTTTGGGTTGCTCCAGGAGGCAGAACTAGGTTGAATAAAGTTACAAAGATGGAAGTGTCAGTTCAATGTAAAATTCAGCTTTCTCATAATTATTAGTGCAGTCAAATAAGTGTCTCACCACTGAACCATAACTGGGCAAGGGTTGGATGGCCATTCCATTTTTAGGGTCGGCAGAGAAAGGATTCTTACAATAGAAGTTTAGACTAGATAATGTCTAAGATCCTTTCCAATACTAGGATTCTATAGTCAGCTAGGTGGCTCAGTGACTTGAGAGCCAGGTCTAGAGATGGGATGTCCTGGGTTCAAATTTGACCTCAAATCTTACTATGTGACGCATTTAACCCACACTGCCTAGCCAGTAATGTTCTTCTTCCTTAGAACTGATACTTAATATTGGTTCTAAAACAGAAGGTAAAGGTTAACCCCCTCCCAAAACCCAATACCCCAAGATTCTATGAATCCATGGAATGAAAACAAGGGAGGAAAAAAGCCAGAGAACAGGCTTGTATTAACTTAATCTGGCCTGGAATATATTTACCTGGGCCATCTTTGTTGCTATTTAGCAAAGCTCCCTTAGAGCTTCCCTGCTTCCTGCTGGAAGGGGCTTTTGTGGAGAAGATAATGATGGAGCAGAGGCATAGGCATGCACTGACAAAGATTGTAACTTTCTATAAACTCTTGGGAATTTGACTAATAATTCTATTTCCCTTGGCATGTTGCTTCAATTCTAGTTTATTACCTTGGAAACTATTTTGTGATATGAATGCTAATATAAGAGGGAAATAAAGTCAGTTTTCAAGTCTAGCTTTTAACACTAAGTTTAGACATTACATCAATTTATGCATGAACATTTGTACAATTAACGCCAAATAATAAAATATTTACTAAATATAATTACCATACTCATTTTGTATTAAATATATAACAATTTCCCTCCACAATTATTAACTTAGAAGAATGATAAAAAAATATGAGAATGTGAGGTGGGAAGAATGCCAAAATAAGGTCTCACACAAAATAACATTCTTGAATATAGATAAAATAAATTTACCTTTAACTATCTTCTTTGCACAGTCATTGTATACTTGTTCCTGTGTTGTGCTTGATTGGAATACCCGATCAAATGCATAAGGCTTGGACTGGGGGTGGAAAAAAGACAATTTAAATTTAACAGAGTTCAATAGAAAGTTTAACAGAGATACAAGCAAAATACTTTATGAGGTCATCTACAGAGATGTCAAACTTGCCTGCCAAACTTTTCAGAGCAGCTCAAACCAGATAAAAATGTAATTGGCATGTTTTATGTTTAACAAAATAGGTTTAACATATTTAACAAAATAAATAAAAATATAGTGCAACATAGATATTAATCTGTGGCATGGTGCCATCAGGAATCTGTTTCTATATTAACTTGATGCCTCTGATCCACATCATCTAAAATAGTGGCCATACTAAGGATTAATCAATCTTTCCTTGGCATCTACTACCTTAAGCAAAGGCTAATATCCTAGCAAAGCCTTTGCCTTGGATTTCATTTAGGTAAGTAATCAGTTCAATTAATTTCTCATTTTAAGTTCCTACTACATTGCAGGGCATTAGAGATGTGCCTCATACAGTGATATGGCACAGACCTTGGATTGTGGAGGGTCCAGCTATGATTTCTCCATGTCTTCCCAGCCAAGGCTATTATTGATCATGTATTTAATAAATCTCCCTCACAAGACCTAACCAAATTTTCAAAGGCCTTCTTCCATTGGTTTTTAAAAAAATCTTGGCACTACACTTTGCTATGTCTAAAATTGAACTCATCTTCCTCGCTAAACTTGCTGCTCCTACAAGTTTGCTTCTCTCACTCAGTAACTTCAGTTACCTTTGAATCTTTCTGTTCTTTTATCACTCTCATCCCTGTAGGTACCTCAAAGAAGCCTGTCAATTTGACCACCTTGGTTATCATATATGTCCATCCTCCAGCTCCTTTCCAGACAAAAAGCCACCACTCTAAAGCCTTCATTCTCTTATCTGGGTTATTACAACAGTATCCTAACTAGTTACTACTCCACCTCAAATATCTTCTTTCCATTCCACTCTTTATAAAGCTGACAAAATAACCTTTTTAATGTATTGGTCTAACTTCCACTTTGTTGTTCAAAAATTTTCAGTGGCAGATTGGCTAATATGACAGCAAAGGAATATAATAAATGTTGGAGGGAATGTGGCAAATTGGGACACTAATATATTGTTGATGGAGTTGTGAATTGATCCAACCATTCTGGAAGGCAATTTGGAATTATGCCCAAAGGGCAAAGACTGCCTGCCCTATCACTGCTGGGTTTGTACCCCAAAGAGATAATAAGGAAAAATAGTTGTACAAAAATATTTATAACTGTGCTCTTTGTGGTGGCAAAAATTGGAAAATGAAGCGGTATCCATCAATTACGAAATGGTTGAACAAACTGTGGTATCTGTTGGTGATGGAAAACTATGGTGCTAAAAGGAATAATGAAGTGGAGGGAATTCCACGTGAAATGGAAAGACCTCCAGGAATTGATGCAGAGTGAAAAGAGAAGAACCAGGAGAACAATGTACACAAAGACGGATACACTGTGGCACAATCTAATGTAATGGACTTTTCTACTAGAAGCAATTCAATGATCCAGGGCAATCCAGAGGAATTTATGAGAAAAAACCGCAATCCACACCCAGAGAAAGAACTGTGGGAGCAGAAATGCAGAAGAAAAACAACTGCTTGATCACATGGTTCGATGGAGAGATGATTGGGGATGTAGATTTTAAATGATCACTCTATTGCAAATATTAATAATATAGAAATAGGTTTTGAACAATGATACATGTAAATCACAGTGGAATTGCTCATCAGCTCCGGGAGGGGGGATAGAGAGAGGAGGGAAAGAACATGAACCATGTAACCATGGGAAAAGATTCTAAATTAAATTTTAAAAATGAAAACAAACAAACAAAAAAACACCACAAACCAAAAAAACCAAAACCCTCCATTATTGCTGTAAAAATTTTTTTCCAGTGGTCCTCTATTATCTATAATTTAAAATGCAATCCAAGTAGCTTAGAATTTAAAGCAAAGTACAAATGAACGCTAATCTACCTTTCCTCTACTTATATTTTCCCATACAAAGTAGATTCTAATTGTTCCTTGACTGCAACTCCACAGGCCATCAATAGAAATACACTCGATTCCTTCCTCATGTTCATTTGTTGAAATAGCTCTCTTTCTTTATGGATGACTCCAAACAGCTCACCCAGAAAATCATTCCTTAATTCACTCTTTCCTCAAAGAAGTCCTCATAGAATTCACATTCTAGTATCAGAAACTGCCACCCCTAGCCCCTGACTGGTACATTTTCCTAAATAATTCTTACTGGTTCTTTAAAAAAAAAAAAATCATGTTCTATCTTAGATTATACATTTTTGTGTGCATGTTATCTTTGCTCACCTCTTAAGATTAGAAAATCCCCCACTAGCTGGGGCTTTGTCCTCTGTTCTACTGTCTCTGACACTTCATACATAGATATTGTGCATTAATACTTATTGAATTTAAAATTATGTTAGAATGTTTGAGATTTAATTTGTTTCACTATGTACATTTTCATCATCTATAAACTTGATAGGAAAGATTTTTTGAGTCTTTGTCTTTAAGAGAAATAAATTATTGATAAATAGCATACATCATTTATTGTACATGTGTTCTACAAGAAATGCAACTGAAGAAAATCAGCGAGAAATTATAAATTTAGCTTTTTTAAAAAATCATCTGAATATCCCCCTAACTCTGACTTGAAACAATTAGCCACTGTTTTCCTAACACTGAAACACCAGTGTCATAATACCGATAAACTGATTCCCACTAGCAACCATCAGTTTTCAGTTGTACAAGTTCATCTTGAGAAGGTACCAAAGTAGGCCAAAATGCTTTAGTTCTTTTTTAGGCACACTGTTTTATGTCTTTTTCTCTAGCTCATATTTCCTCCTTCAGATACAATAAGATAAGATGGATATAGTTTCTGAATGTATTTCTTTTGAGAAAGTACATTTTTCTAGCAATCGAGAACAGTTATCAAAAAAAAAAAGGTTACTAGAAATAAAATCCAGTCACCAACAATCTGAACTTTTGCTGCCCATATGATTGAATAAATACTATTTAAATAACAAGTGTGCAAAGTATTCTTAATTTAATCCTTGCACAGATTACAAATACAATACCCTCAGATCTATTTATTCTCAATCAACTGCTAGTTTCTGGGACAGAGTTCAATTGTAATGTAGGTTTGACAGAGATTCTATAAATTTGATATTCAGTATCAGGTAGGATAGGCAGTTCAATTCTTCACCTTTGACATTTAATCTGTGACCCTAGGCAAAACACAACCACTCAGTGTCCCAGGTAACTGTAAAATTATAAGTTGAAAAGAAGGTACAGATAAGAGTTTCCTCATAGGAAGTTAACACTATATTATCATTACTAACTACCACTTATATAGTACCTACTATTGCCAGGCAACTGTGCTAAATGCTTTACAAATAGGTCAAGCTCTTTCTCCTTGTTCCTTCCCTTTTAGGAAAATGCTCTCTGGATATTAATTTAGTTCTAGCCTGTGCTCAGTACTACATATTTAAAAGTTTCTAAAATAAAGCTTTCTTTGGTCTTAAGACACTTCAGAGTATGATATAATGAAAAGAGCCCAAATTATGGATTCAGAGGGCCTAGGTTCAAATAATTAAAAAAATTAACTACCTGTAAACTCATGGTAAGTCACTTACTATCTCTGGGTATCAGTTTCTTTATCTGTAAAACAAGGAGGTTAGATCAGATGGTCTCTGAGGTCCCCTCCTATGATTCTATGTGAAAATTAAGGACCTGTTTTTGCTATTACTCTTTTAAAGTTTTAAAAGTTTAGCAGTTTTAGAATTGGAAGGGGCATTAGGAAATCACTTAGTCCTCTCTCCTAGCAGCAGTGCAATGATCAAGGACAATTCTGAGGGACTTATGAGAAAGAATACTATCCACATCCAGCAAAGAATTGTGGGAGTAGAAATACAGAGGAAAAACATATAATGAATCACATGATTCAATGGGGATATGATTGGGGATATAGACTTTAAATGATCACCCTAGTGCAAATGTTAATAATATGGAAATAGGTCTGGATCAATGACACAAGTAAAACCTAGTGGAATTCCTCGTTGGCTACAGGAGGAGGGAAGGGAAAGAACATGAATCATGAAACCATGGGAAAATACCCTAAATTAATTAAATAAACTTAAAAAAAGAAAAGAAATAAATCAGTCCAATCCTAGCATTTTACAGATGAAGAAAACTGAGGCCTAGAGAGATTGGATAACTTACCAAGTTAACAGATTGCAATTGGGAAGGGTAACAATGAAAACAAATAAAATGAAAACTAAAAGGAAGATGAGGTCTTTAGAGGAACAGGATGCCTTTGCAAATACATAGAGGTAAAAGACGGAATGTGGAATACAGTGAACATTTAATAATGTTTGACTACAAAGTAGAAAAAATGAAATTGAATAATATTACTTAGCATATGAAGGTAGATTAGAAGCAGATTTTGTGAAATCTTTAATGCTAAGAAAAGGAGTTTATTATTTATCTTAAAGACAAAGGCTTAAAAAAAAATCTTTTTCTGTCTTAGAATCAATACTGTATAATATTGGTTCCAAAGCAGAAGAGTGATAAGGGCTAAGCAGTTGGAGTTAAGTGACTTGCCGAAGGTCAGACAGCTAGGACATGTCTAAGGACAGATTTGCCAATAAAGGTTCATTTATTTATTTATTAAACCCTCACCTTCCATCTTGGAGTCAATACTGTGTATTGGCTCCAAGGCAGAAGACTGGTAAGGGCTAGGCAATGGGGGTCAAGTGACTTGCCCAGGGTCACACAGCTGAGGAGTGGCTGAGGTCAAATTTGAACCTAGGACCTCCCATCTCTAGGCCTGACTCTCAATCAACTGAGCCATCCAGCTGCCCCCCAATAAAGGTTTTTGAGTAGGGGAGTGACAAGGCCAAGATCCATGCCTTAGGAAGATTTGATAACTGTGTGGAAAATGGATTGGAAAGAATAAAGACTAGACTAGAAAAAGGAAGACCAATCAGGAGGTTTTTACAGTAACAGACCAGATGAGAGGTGATAAGTCTTGAATTAGGCTAGTATAGTAGCTAGGTGAGTAGAGAGTGGTAGTATATAAGAAATGCCAAAGAAGTAAAATCAAAAGAATATGGGACCTGACTGAGATGAATGAAGGACAATGGGAAAATCAAAGATATTTCCTGGGGCATTAAGTTGGGAAATGAGAAGGATGGTGGTTTTCTCACAAGAAAAAAAGGTAGTCTGATGAAGGTAAGGCTCAAGGGCAAAGATATCCAGTACCACATGTTGCTAATAGAATACCCAAAGAGAAATTTTGATCAAATATTAAAAATATTTGATATTGAAGCTCAGGCAAGATATTGAATTTCAAATCAATCAACAAACTTTTTTTTAGCACCTCAATTAGGTTCTCACTGTTGGCAAGGCAATCATTTGGCATCCTAATCAATTTGCTATCTCACTCACCACAGAAGTTCTTGTAAATCTTTTCATCCCTCCTTGCCTCATAATTCACTGAAAAAAAAATTGAGGTCATTGAAAGAAAGCTCCCTCTTCTTTGTTCCTCATTTCAAATCACTTAGAAATCTTCTCGAACTATCTCCTTTATCACTGTGGTTTCACACAGAGTGGTATTGGTCTTTCTTGCAAACCCCTCCAAGTGCACAACTGATCCCATTCCATTCTACCTTCTAGCAAATTTACCACTCTATCATCTCTACATTCTCACTTAATTTTTATTTTCTCCCTGGCTATTAGCTGCTTCCCTAAGTATAAATGAAAATCTGTTACCATAAAAAAAAAGAACTACATTTCCCAGGAGCCCACTGGCTTCCTGCCATTATGTACTTCCTGTAGACAGGGATGTGTAGGGTCCTTACCTCTTTGGGCTTCCTGTCAGTGAGCATGATGGTGGTAAGGGAGGGTTTGAACTGGCTGATCAGCCATGGGCATGTGATTTTTATTTTGTATCCCTTTTATTCCTTTATTTCTAATGATCATTATGAAATCTCTTTTTAATATAATATTTTTATTAATGAGATCTAATTTTAATTTTTACACCTACTAACTACAAACATGCCCAAGTCTTCCAGACCTTAAAAAAAACAAACACCTCACTTGATCCATCTACTCTTATTAGCTATTGCTTTTTATCTTTTCCTCCCTTTTGTGGCTAAATTCCTTGAGAAGGCCATCTGTAACAGGCACTTCTACTTCCTTTCTCCTCACTCTTCATTCTCTACAGTCTCCCTTTCAATTTCATCATTCAACCAAAACCCTCTTCTTCAAAGTTACTAATGATCAGTTAATGGTAAAATTAAAACAAAACAAAACAAAAACCCTTTACCTTCAGTCTTAGAATCAATACTGTGTATTAGTTCCAAGGCAGAAGAATGGTAAGGGTTAGGCAAAGAGGATTAAATGACCTGCCTCCAGCCACATAGAATTAGGAAGTGTCAGAGATGAGGACCCTCTGTCTCCAGGCTTGGCTTTCAATCCACTGAACCACCTACTTGCCCCTCAAAGACCAAATCTAATGACTCTTTCTCAATCCTCATCCTTCTCTAATCTGAAGCCCCTGACACTACTGATCATTGCTCTCCTCCTTAATACTCTTTACTATATAGGTTTAAGACACTGGTCTCTCCTAGTTCTTTTCTTAACCATCTGATTGCTCCTTCTCAGTCTCCTTTCCCAAGATCTTTATCTAGGTTATATCCACTAAGTATAGTTATTCCCCAAGATTTTGTGCTGTGCCTTCTTTTCTCCTTTTTTATGTTATTTCTATTATTGATCTCATCAGTTCCCATGGATTCAATTATCATTTTTATGCAGAGGACTCTCAGATCTACTTCTCTAGGCCTAATCTCTCACCTAAACTTTAGTCTCACATTTCCAAATGCTTATTGGACATCTTGAACTGGATGTCTAGTAGATCTCTTAAATTCAACATGTATAAATTTGAACTATCTTTCTAACCTTCCCTTCCTCTTAACTTTATTACTGTCAAGAGTACCAACAGCCCAATTACCCAGGCTTAAAACTTAGCTGTCATCCTCAATTCTTCACTCTCTTTAAACCTTCCATATCCAATCAATTTGCCAAGTTTATTTTTTTTTTAATCTCTGCAGTGTCTCTTGTACAAGCCCCATTCTTTCCAATGACACTTACATTCCCCTGGAGTAGGCTCTGAGGACCCTACACATGGACTACTTCAACAGTCTGCTGGCTAGCCTCCCTGCCTCAAATCTATACTCAAGTTCATAGTCCACTTTAGATGTCAAATTAATCTTGCTAAAATGTGGGTTTGATCAAATTACCCCTCTATTAATAAACGCCAGTGGCTCCTATTACCTCAATGATCAAATATAAAGTCCTCTGCTTGTCTGTTACAGTCCTTCATAACATGGGTCTTTACTACCTTGCATTATACCATATCCATATATAGTGGGAATACCGTGACACTTGGCCTCTTTGCTGTTCCTCTACCATGACTCTCCTCCCTATTTTAGGCTTTCCTTTCTTTATTCTCTCCCTCTCTTTCTTCTTCATCCTTACCTTCCATTTTATAATCAATACTGTGTATGGCTTCCAAGGCAGAAGAATGATAAGGGCTAGTAGCCCTTATCATTCTTCTGCCTTGGAAGCCTGGCTGTTCCCAATATTCTCCCTCTTCATCTCCATCTTCTAGCTTCCCTGGCTTTCCTTAATTACAGCAAAACTCCTACCTTCTGCAAGAAGCCTTTCCCCACAGTTTTACTTTTTATCCAAGGTGACAAAATTTGTGTAGACACATACAATAAAAACAAGATAGTGATAGAGGACACTTGGAGGGTGGAGAGGGAATTAGGAAAGATTTCATGAAGAAGCTAGAGCCTGAGTTGTGTATTCTAATGAGGCAGTGGTAAGGAAAAATGAATACCAGGCAAGGGGGATTGGCCAGTGCAAAATAATGGAGTTGGGAGATGGAAGAACACGTGTGAAAAAGTGAGAGAAGACTGGTTTGGCAAGACTAGAGAATGCAGAAAAGGGAATTCTATATAACAATGCTGAAAATATTGATTGGGGCTAGGTTGTGAAGGGCTTTAAAAAACAGAAGAGCTTCTCTCTGATCCCAGAAGCAATAAGGAACCATACAACATAAACATACCTGATTCTGGAAAATAAATTTGATGGACTGGAAGGGGCCAAGGCAGGAAAACCAATTAGGAGACTATTACAATAGTCTAGGAGAGAGGTGATAGGTGCAGGTCAGAATTCAGGTGGTGTATGAGTGGAGGAAGGGGAACAGATTTCACATGGGGATAAAATCAATAAGATTTGACAGTTGACTGAATATAGGGCTGGGGGCAAATGAAGACTAGAGGATGACCCAGATGTTGATAACCAGAGTGACTAAGAAGATGTTACTACTTATAACAACAAAAAAGAAAAGTTTTCAAGGCAAGCTTAGTAGGTTTGGGTCACAAGATAATGAATTCTATTTTAAATATTTTTAATTGGAGATGTCTAGAGAACATCTCATTGGAAAGATCTAATAGTCATTGAAGAGGAAGGACTAGAACTCAGGAGAGAGAAACTATATACAATCAGGAAGTCACCTGCTTGGAGATGATAAATGAACCCATCAAAGAAAGGAAATAGAGAGGAGAGAGGCCAAGGAAAGATCCTCAACATATAGCCAAAATTGAGAGGGTGAGATATGGAAGTGTATCTAGCAAAGAAGATCGAAAAGAAGCAATAAAATTAGTGGGTGGAAAACAAAGAGAAAGCAGTCAAATATTCAGGCAGAGAGTATAGCTGACGATATCAAATGCTACAGAGACAAGATGAGGACAAAAGAATTTCAATGGAGGTTAGGGGAAGAGGGTTGGTATGAAATTAGAGGGTAGTGATAGATACTAAAACATACAATGAAACAAAAAAGTTCAAAATGGCATACAGATGTCAATGCTGATATTTAACTTGTTAAATTTAACATATATGTTAAAACAATTGCATAAGAAAAGTTTTTAAAATTAAAATTTAAAATTAATAAGCATTTATTAAGCAGCTACTATGTACTAGGCATTGTGCTGTTTTCTAAATATTATCTCATTTTTATCCTCAAAACAACCCTGGGAGGTAGATATGATCTCTATTTTAAAGATGAGAAATCTGAGGGTAGACAGAGGCTAACGTGCCTTTACAAAGGTTACCAAGTGTCTGGGACCATATTTGGACTCAGGCCTTCCTGACTCCAAGTCCAGGGTTCTATGTACTGCATCCAATAGCTGCCTCTGAAACCATTTACAGTTTCACTTACAATCCTCTTTTTTGTTTTTCTTTGTATACCTAAATGCTTGTACTTGTTGATAATTTAGTTCATAATAGAATTTCTTTTTAATTTCAAAAAGAGAAAAGAGAAGCCCTAACAGTGGTGAGAAAATCAAATTGATACTGCCTTTATTTTTGTAATTGATTTATTCTGTATCACTGACAACACTTTGTATAATCACCTAAGTCATGTTTCTTTGTCTTTGAATTAAATTCAGAAGTTGTTCACAGGATCAGAAGTTCAGTCTTCCTCTCAAAGCTAAGTGTAAAAATTTGGTTTCTCTATAAATCACTTTAATTAAAAGATCTTTACACCACTAGCGTCTTTGACCAGTTAGAGGAAATCTGCTATAGCCATGCAGATAGATACCACTAATGAGCTTTCCATATTGATAAGATGGAAAGAGAAGTTGTTGCTAGCTTTACACATCTGATATTCAGCCAACTACATTGTCCCCATATCTATGATGTTTCTGACTTTGTAACCAATCACACTGTTTTCCCCATTTATGACACTGACCTTTCTATTTTTTTTTTTTGGATGCTACTCAGTCTTTCAAAATGATCTGTCTCCCCTCATTCAGGACCTTTTGGCTTGCTCAGAAGCTAAAGACCCCTTTTATTAGTCACTGTTGGCCTTACTAATAAACTGAACATGCTCAGAACTCTGTGCCTCAGTTTATCTTAATTTTAATTGAGAAAACTGGTAAACCACTGATGAGTAGAGAGACTAGAGATCACAGCGAGGATGAAGAATCTCTTCTGGAGAACTTAAGGATATGGCAAAGATGGAATGACAAGATTATAGTCAGATAAGGATTTTAAAGTTCTTGAACTTGGTGATAGGGGACAAATGATGGATTTTGATGGTGTAGCAAAGGAGACTGAAGTCAGTCAGTGTAGCATCCCAAGCATATTCACATCTATGAAATATAGATGACTGTATTATTACTGTGTCTCCAAGTGTGAGGCTTTACCGATAAGGTTTGTGAAGGTAACCTTGACCTGATCACGAGACCTATTGCCCAACACAAGTCCATTAACATGTTCGGAGACTTGCCTGGGAAAGTGCAGTTACCTCGTACACGCCCAAAAGGTGTTCCCTCCATTGTACCACCCAATCGTGATTGTCTAAAATATGTGATGTAATTGTTTAGAGGCATCCCTCTGCCTCCTCATCAATAAAAGTAAGGCAACCCCTGGAATTTTCTCTTTTTAGGAAGGTTCTTTCCCTAGATAGGATTAAAGCTTCTCTCTTTCTCCTCCAAGTCCTTTCCTTCCCCGAGGCTGTGACCATCTCGGCCTGCATTCTCTATCTTAATCTCCTCAACCACCTTGTATTCCATTATCCTCATTTTCCGCCTTAAGGAAAATCATAGGGGTTGCCTGCCCTATCCAATTACTGATTTGTCGGTGTCTTTCATTTCCACCCTGGTTCTCGGTTCCTACCTCTCCTCGGGTCCCATCACAAAGGTGAGCCCCTTCCCTTGTGGGACCCTGCTGGTCAGGGAAGTCCATTAAGGTAAACCCCACACACCTCCTTCCCCCCATTATGAATTTCCATGTTTATCCAGATTATCTCCACCTGTAAGACCTCAAAGAGGCTAAAAGGAGTTCCAGAACCAGATAATACTTATTCATATTTCACCTATGTGCAATTTTCTGTCTCCCTAGGCCTTACCTATATCTTCAACTCCTTTCAAAAGCAGGAATAAACATTAACAACTCTGGAAATCATTAAAAACAGGATATGTTGCTTAGTTATTTAAGAAGACAAGTGATTAGATACCATTATTATCCTATTATTATAATACCTAAAGATAAATATCAATATATAACCAACTACTCAATTATCTAATAAATTAAGTTAATTTTTCAAATGAAAAGTTCATTTTCATATCATAAGAAAAAATATCTTTAATTATTTCTCCAACAGGATTTCCAAGTTAATACATTAACCTAGGAGGCATGCCATTATGCTACAGTTTAAAGAACCTGAGGACTGATTAATTTAGAGAAGGGAACTTATAGATCAAACCCTTCATTTTTATAGATGAGAAAAAGTCAGGCTCAGAGGTGAGCGAATTGGGAAAAGTCACAGACTTATTAAGTCAAGGGATGCTAATGTGAACTCACATCCTTTGATTCCAAATCCAATGATACTCTTTTGACAGCTACTCCTGAGGCTAATGACCCTGAGGAGTAAACTAGGAGTATGAGATCATCTGCTGAATGATCATGATTATCACTAGTTGTATGACAAGTCATCTACCTCTTCAGAGGGAGGAGGGATGCTGTTTACTTAGTAGTAAATAAGGTTGAACTCAATGATCTCTATATCCTCTAATTCTGTTTCCTCACCTGTAAATTGAAGCCATTGGATCAGATATCCCCCTAAGGTCCGTTCACATGCTCTGCCTACCTTCCAATAAAACTAAAGAATCATTTAGTGCCTCTTACACCAAGGCAGTGTTGGAACAATGAGAGCTATAAGTAATACTAATGTCAAGTGCCTCCAAATTGAGCTAAACATAATAAAGGAAACAATATCACCAGAAGCTATGAGACAAGGCACTGAAATATTTGCAGCAAAATCTTTCAAACCCACTTGTTGTATTTAAATGGAATATGGTAATATGTATCTACTAGAAATCTTGGCCGTTTATTCATTCAACAAATATTTACCAAGAGCCTATTACAGGAAAGACACAGAGGTAGGCCTTGGTAGGGGATACAAATAAGAATAATATATAGTACCTGTCCTCAAGGACCAAAAGACTATAATTAATAATGACCTACAACTGAGGATTATATTACTGTGGAGGTAGAGAGCAGAAACAAAAAACATTATAGAGTACTTAACTGTTATTAGGAAAAAAAATGAAGACCTGGATTAAATCTCACTGACACTCAATAAATGTCTATAAACCTCAGTATTTTTAGCTGTAATATAGGGATATTTGTACTACTTAGTTCACAGAATTCTGAGAAGAGTGCTTTGTAAGATTTAAAATGCTATATAATTATGAGGTATTATTATTAACCCCCATACACCTATGACGTAATAGTCTTTAGTGATGAAAATAGCTTTAAATTTACCTTGATGTCTTCATTAAGGAAAAGCAAATTAGATCTCAAACACTTTTCTAGCTCTTAACAAAAATATCAAATCCTCAACCTGTCTGCTTTCTTTATGTCTTCATCTACCTAGAAGGTAATCTTAACAATTTGTCTCCCCAAAACTAAACAGACACAAAATATCTTGAATGTTGCTACCCAGGCTACAAAGAAAAGATTAATACTGCATTAACCAAAGGGTACATTTAACTGAGGGATTTGAATTTGAAACATTCTACAAACATTTTCCTTCTGAAGTCAAAACAATGAATACTTCTAGAGAATATAGAAAAGACAAAAAAGTATAAGATTTGTAGTACCTAAAAAATTCTATTTATTGGACTTTTTTTTTTTAAAATAAACCCTTACCTTCTGTCTTGGAGCCAATACTATGTATTGGCTCCAAGGCAGAAGAGTGGTAAAGGGCTAGGCAATGGGGGTCAAGTGACTTGCCCAGGGTCACACAGCTAGGAAGTGGCTGAGGCCAGATTTGAACCTAGGACCTCCGGTCTCTAGGCCTGGTTCTCAATCCACTGAGCTACCCAGCTGCCCCCTTTATTGGACTTTTAAAGTGCTTTGTAAATTGTAAAATACTTCATAAATGAGCAATTATTATGAATAAAATATTTAATAATCCAATCTATATTATTTAAAAGGCAGTCAGCTCTTGAATACTTATACTATACAATTAAGGTAGACCAAACTTGACAGTGAAGTAGGGCAAGGTATAACAAAGTAAATGAAAATTAAAGAATTTTAAAACCTTTCAGTCTCTTAGGATGAATAATATACAAGAGTATGTCATATATGTAGAGAAGCCTAAAAAGGAAGTGGAGAAGTAAACTATAACTTGGCTTCACCTTTACTATCTCAGGGGGAAGTCTGAAGAAAAAAATTTTTTTTAAATTCTAGAAGGAAAAGCAAGTAGTCATTCAGCAAGACCACTGTAATCACTGGCCTCCAAAAAGTAGTTCAAACTTAACTCTAGTCAGAGTTAACTGACAGATGTATACAAAAGCTTCCAGCTCTTAGCATAGCGCTAGGCACATAGCAGATGCTTAATAAATGTTTATTTATCAACTGACAAAAATGATATAAATAGAGCAATTAAGGTAAATCAAACTTGATAGTGAAGTAGGACCTGAATTTCTTTTATTTTGAATGTTTTGTGGATTGTACAAAGAACAAGGAATATTGTCCCATAAGGAGTAGTTTCTGATTTTTAAGATCCTTCAACACTTTAGTTAATCAGGAAGATATTTACTTAACTTTATCTTCTTAAAAAAAAAATCCCTTACTATAACTCATTTAAAATTTCAATAAAAATTTATTACGGCTAATTCTGTAGAAGAAAGGACAGTGAACTGTTTTGATGATTTAAAAAATTCTGCAGCAAAAACAAACAAAAAACCGACACCTACAGGAACAAGCTATGATATTGTTCTTTTTTGTTCAACCCTTCCTAAGTAAATGCTAAAAACATTTTTTGAAAAAACAGATTTATTGTATTAATTTACAAAAATCCAAAGAAAAATGTAATACTTTCATTCTTTAATAATAATATTGCAATTATAAAAAAACAAAATCAAAAGAAATATATAAATTTAATATAGAATCTTAAAGTTAAAATGAATCTTGGAGGTGAAAATAAGCTTTCTATAAGGAATTAAAACAATTTGTTATTTTACATTATAATTATATTTGCACTATTCATTCAAAGTCTAATATGTGTAAGGCACTATGAAGTAAATGAAAATGTAAAAGATCACTTTTGGTCTTCAAAAAAGATGGGATTCTATTAAGAATTTAAACTGTATTCAACTAGCTACAATACAAAACAGTTTGTGTTAAATGTTATGTTAGTGGTACAAACTAATTGTTACAAGAGTAAAGAAGGAGGTGGAATTACCTTTGGCTTTGATGATCAGGAAAAGCATTATGGCATTTGAATCATAGGATCACGAAGGCTAGAATTTGAACTAGGCCTTAAAAGATGAATAGCATTTCAATAGCTAGGATTAAAAAAGCAAGAGTATATTTTGATCAGCTAATGGGCAATCTTAATTTTTTAGAATGTAAAGTTAAGGGTAGGGCAGAAGTGAGACAAGACTTTGAAAAGGACATTGGAGCCATATCAATTTAAGAGACAGAATAAGGAGTTTGGACTTTACCCTGTAGGCAACAGGAAACCAACCATCAAAGACTTCATAAAAAGACTTAAAAAAACCTTTTTTTTTTTAAAGTTTAGTATTGCTCTAGGAAACTTGACCTGGCTCATCTTTGGGGTGGAGTGTAGAGAGGCAGAAATATCAGCTAAGAAATGAATGCAAGAAATATAGGCTTAAGGTATGGGGCACAAATTAGGGTGGGAGCAGGAGAAATGGAAAGGAATGGAGGATGGAGATTTTTTTTAAAACTGGGGTGATGAAACAAAACAAAAAATCAAATAGAAAATCCTTGAGAAGGTAAGCACTTCAAAACTGTACTAGATTAAGCATAACAAATGAATCAACCAAGACCCCCACATATACTTTATATTTCAATTCAGTGGAAGCTGGTAAAGCTAATACATAAAAGGGATTAAGGAAGATTCCAGAAAACAGGAAATAACTTCATGTGCAGAAAAGGGTATTCTGTAGTTACTTGGTTTAATAATCTGGTCCAATGGTAGAAATCACAAGGCCAAGAGTCAAGGTTTTATTTAAACTTATTCCTGGAAACCTGAACAAATGTTCTATCAGCTACTTTATATAAAACTTGGTTCTTTCTAATACATGATTGCCATCTTAATAGCAAGCACATATTCAATTTTATATACTCTTAAAATAACACAGCCACTTGAAAGACAAATGACAACCAGAACTTAAGAATATATCTCACAATTCAAACTGGGAAGAAACAAGAGAATGGTATTTTGGGACTATGATGGCTAGTTTTTCCAAAGTGCTTTTTTTCTGTCTTTTTAATTGTTTTATCTTCTAAAAACTTAAAATACTTTGTGACAACTGGTATTATACTAATTCTAAACATTATGGCAAATGGGCAACAAGGTGGAGCAGACAGGTGCCTTGGAAAAGTAAAAAAGGAATGGACTGGCAGCCATCTGCACAGTAGAAAAGATACAGATCCATTTGAGTTTTCTGTTTGAAACATTAGATGGCTTTATAGAAATGATAATTTATACTTAGAAAGCAATTTAAGAAGTGTTAGAATTACTGATCGTGTTTGGTTAGTCAGTCAAAAAGAATCTATTAAATAATACTATATACTGTGCTGAGGGGTGAGGATACAAAGACAGGTAAGATCAGTCCCACCCTCTAGGAGTTCCCATTCTAATGAAGACAACCGGCAAGGATACAAAATATACGGTTTAAATGGAAGTTAAGTTCAGAAGGATGATGCTACCAGTGGGAAGCAGTGGAGAGGGGACTGGGAAGAGCTCTGGAGTTTAGTTGGTGAAGTAGGGGATTGGGTAACCTGGTCAGACATGTTGACAACTGAATGTAGGAAGGAATGAAGTGAGGAGAGAAGGTTATTGCAGTTCTCTAGGCATGAAGTGAAAGCCAGAATTAGGGTCACAGTTGTATGAGTTAAGAGAAGGGGACAGAGAGGAGAGTTGTAAAGGCAGAAAAGATAAGACTTAGTTGGATAAGTGGACTAAGTGGGAAAAAACCCATATCTCTTTAAAGTTTAAAAATCCCTCAGTTTGAAGATTGAAAAATTCAAAAATGGTATTTAAATTAAAATTCTCTGATAGTTATGTCATCCTAGGTGCCTTTTAGCTTTCTTCCATTAATGATCTATATTCAAGAAATAGTGTAAGAAATGGCATTGAGAAAATGTATAAATGAAAAGGGGCCTTGAAGCAAAGATTTATGAAATTGGAACACAATAGAGTATGAGAAAGAAGATAATATGAAAATCCGAAAAGGTAAGCCAGAGCCACATCTGTAAAGGGCTTTAATGCCAGATTTTGTATTTTATCCTAGAGGCAATAGAGGGCCACTGAAATTTCTTGGAAGAACATTCAAATATAAGTTTAAACAAAAGAAAACTTCTGACATGCCTATTCTTTGGAAACTGGTCCTTAGCACAGACATGTCCTTAAACATAGACATTATGAAACTTCCATTTACCTATCTTCAGACATATTCAGTTTCAGATTTCCTGAATATACACACTCAGTCACAAGATGAATTCACATGACTGGGAATACAAGGGGGAAAAAAAAAGGAATGGATCAGTTACCTGTTCTAATGCTGTATCCTACATTTTTTATACATGATTCTTTCTCAAATTCATATAGGCAAGCTGATTATCAAATTTAGTTATTAATAAATTTAAAAGATACTCTTGGTAAGGGATCAGCCTTCCTCTGTAATTCTAAATAGAGACCATCTATTCCGACAATACTGGAGTCTACTACTATGTTAGGTTTTCCTCACTTAAGCGGATACTCTAGTGAATCCAAAAACAACTATGGTTTTAACTATCACAACCTTATATCCATTTTCTTGATGTGTGAATTTAAACTATTTTTTTTGGCTTCCCATTAATAAACAACAAGTATATCTGCATAGTATTCCCCTATATTTTTCAAGGCAGAAGCCTCTCTTCTCTCTTTATTCGATCAAATATCCCTCTTAGGTTAGCCAGAAGTACGAAAAACCAAAGCAAGCACTTCAAGGTGAAGCTACAAGTGTTCTCCTCAGGCAAGGGGATGGCCAAGATGATGTAATTGGTTTTATCCACCTCTCATTTCAAGAACTACAACTGCCTATACTTGGTTCTGGCAGACTCTACTATATGAAGTCATTCACCATAAAAGGAATGCTGCTTAGCAAAATGATGCAAACTAGCATGCTCCACCTAACTGGCACAACAACAGGTAGGAAGTACTTTTTCCTATTCATTTTTGTTGTTTTAAGGAAACATTTTTTCCTATGTCTACATGCCTAGTCTCCTATACAGCAAAGGCAATAACAGTAATGCAAACCAACATGCTTTCTTAAAATGTGCCTGAACAGGTAGGAACTGTTTCTTTTATTGATGTTTAAGCAAGTCTATGTTCCATGACAAAACATATAGTTTCTACAGAGGATCATTTTATTTTTCAAACATTGAGGCAGAAAATAAAAATATATTAATTCTCTGAACTATAGTCATTTATTTTCCTAAAACTCAAGAGGAAAATGCAGGGATTGAACTCTACACTAGCTGAAAAATGTTTTATCTAATTCATATATCAAACTTATCTCTCATTCATTATGTGTATTGCATTTATAGGAACAATGAATCAGGCAATAGACAAAGGCTACAGGGACCAGTTGAAATTAACCTGTGTGCAGATTAGTCACACCTGTAAAAAGTATAGAAAGGCAGGATTCTTAATTTCTACAGCAGAATTCAGAATGCTGGAATATTTCAATCTTCCTAGAAGAATTGAATTCCTTAAAAGGAGAGAACCTATTTCATTTTTCTGTTTTTGTTATACCATGTATCTTGCACAGTAGATGATAAATAAATGTTTACTTAGTTGTTGAATGGAGACATGTTTAAAAATAAATCATGGCAAAATATGGTTACATTAGAAGAAACTTTTAAAAAAGAAAAAAAAACACATTTAACTACCTACTTAAAAGAAGAAATAATCCATTTACTAGAATTCACTAAAAATATCAGGCTCTGGTTTTGAAGAATTAAAACGCCTAGCTATGTATCAAAGAATTTAAAGCCTGCTAAATCAAGAACTGATATAATGTTACTGATAATAATAAAAAAGGTCAGTTCTTAACCCTATGTAGTCAGACCTCAAGGCTATATATTTGCATTTTTGCATTCCCTTGTACTGTATTTTTTTCAAACCAAATTATTTCCTAGTTTATCTAAATGCCAGATCTTCTCAATTGTTAGTGAGTGATTCATATTTGGTCACCTGTCCATGTTTTTTGCCTAACCTACTTCCATTTGATTACACCAATGAAATCTTGAAGTAGGAGTGAAATATTAAGGCATCTATGCTTCCTAGGAATATTATTCAATAGTTTTTTTCCCACTCTTCCCACACTGTCTGACATTTGAATGTAAATAAAATTTCAATCTAATTTTACTACATTCTCGACTACCAAATTCTTGGATAAATACTAGAATTACTAAATACAGCCTTGGAAGATAACATATGAAGAATGTTTACAAGAAAAAAGGTTATAATTATCATGTAACATATACTATAAATGCCTTTTTCTGAAAGGTGACTTTAACTGGGTCAAGCCTAAATATTTCTAATTTCTTAGAATTTTCAGCAAAAGCTTTTGATCTAAAGTCCTCTCACCTAAGAATCAGACTGATCTCAATTCTTCAATATGCCATCTGTTGGAAGTTAGTGAACTTTTATTTGTGAAAGACCCAGACCACCCTGAAAAGCTACCATATTGGAGCAATCATTCATTTGCTAAGGTTGAATTTGGGAAGAATAAATGGGGAAAAACCCAACATTTTACCATTGTTTTTTAAGGCTTTTCTGCACTATTCCAAATGTTATGACTCTGAATTTCCTCCAAATTAAAATGCCCTAAATGTATTATTAAACATGGAATACAAGTAGCTACAATTTAAGTTAAAATACAA
Source organism: Monodelphis domestica (assembly GCF_027887165.1). NCBI lineage: Eukaryota > Metazoa > Chordata > Mammalia > Didelphimorphia > Didelphidae > Monodelphis > Monodelphis domestica. Next base: position 253,091,125 of record NC_077231.1, on the reverse strand, counting down.
AGAAATCAGCATCACAGACTGTCCTAGTATCAACAGTAAAACAAGTATTAAGTTCAATGTAAGTTCTAAAAATAAGATTCTTAAATGTTCAATCTAGGAGCTACATAAAAAAGTATTCTAAACCAACTTCGCTGCCCAACCTTCATTAGAGAGAAAGCTTAGTCACTGCTAGCATCTTCATGCAGAGAGACAGTATAACTGCATTACTCCGACTTACTTCCCTTCACCAAGTTAACTTTGTAATTTCCTTTGTGGCAGGCCTGGACTATATAGGGCAGCTTGGCTACATTTTCAGGTATATAGCTAATAAAATGGAAAAAAAAAGTTAACTGAAAGACGACTTCTATAGAAAAACCTTCTTTAGATCAAAATACAACAGTATTTACCTTTTTGAAATGAAGATTTAAAACTCGGATGTTTCCTTTTGACAAAGAGCAAACAGATGGGGGAGAAAAAAGAGGGATCTATCCCTTTCTAATTACTTAGCTATTTCTCATCTAAAAAAAAATCTGTCCGCCTGCTTCCAAAAGAAAGCTGCCCCATTTTTACAGCTACTTTGAACAAGTAGGCTAACAACATTCGCAGATCGACCCAAAAAAGTGTCGAGGCCGGGCTGGTGGAGTGAGAAGGGACAAGACCCCAAATCCAGTCGGAATGTTCCTTTCAGCCCCTCCCCCCCGCCACAGGACCCACAAGGAAAGTGACAAGCAGTTTCCTATGGGGACCAACAAGTAGTTGGGACCTCTCGTGTAACTCTCCTCCCGTGGAATTTGGGACTCAAGAGAATGCGTTTGGGGGAGGAGGGGTAAGATCCTGGATCCAGGCCGGGAAGGGCGTGGGGGGGGCTGGAAATGAACACCTCGCCCCGGTCTCCCCCCACATCCCAAGCCTGCTTCAGGAGGGATAGACACTTACCGCAACGATGACCGTGTCTTCCCCTTGGAACTTGGCGACGTACTTGTCGCCCCGGGCCATCTCGGCCTCATTGAGGGGCCTGAAGCGGCACATCACCTTGATATTGCATTCGGCCGGGTCCGCCATCTTCCTCACGGCCGGGGCCCACGGCCCGGAGCCCTTCCCCGCAGCTCAGCCTCCGAGCCCGGGAGACGGGGGCCGCGCGCAGGGGCCGCACTCCGCCGGCTGAGCTGCTCTGCTCCTAGACGTGCCGCGTCGCGCGCCGCCGGGCCGGGCTCCCCTGGGGCGGGGGCGGCCGGGAAGAGCCACACCAACCTCCGGCGCCGGCGCCGGCAGCCTCCTCGGCCCCCTCCCCGCCTCACTTCCGATTCAATATGGCGGCCATGGCGGCAGCGACCGGCAAAGCGTCCGGCGTGTCCGGTGGCGTTCACCTCCCCCGCAGAGAAAGCTGTTGAAGCGAAGAGGAGTCTCGCGAAACAGGGAGCGTCGCCTCCGCCCTGGGCCAAAACGAATGACTTGGCTCAGCCCAGTCCAGCCCAGCCGCGCCGCGCTCGCCTGCCTAGCTCTAGTACTGCTCCTCCGCCCCAACCCGGTACGGCCCGCCTCTAGCGCGCAGCCGCCCCACACTGGGCGGCGGTGTACCCACTAAACGAAGGAGGGAGGGAGCAAGGGAGCTGAGACTAGTGCGCAGGCGCGCAGAGGCCCCCTCCCTCTGGACCTTCCCTTCATCCTAACTCCTGAGCACTTTTTTCTCTTCCCGGCTTGTAGTGGGACTTATGTATAATCCACGCATACTTATATGACTCAACTGAACTTACTTTTTATCAATAATACCCTACCTTTCATGACTCTAGACTTAGAAAAAATATTTTTAATAAAAAATATCAACAATACATTATTTTTTATGACAAACTAAAACAATATTTTTATTAGTAAAACATGTTAACTTGGAAAAAAAACAGAATTATTAGTCAGAAAAAAACAAGTCTTTAATCGGGATAGGAATAGGTCCAATATTCGGGCACCACACAGAGCCCTGCGCCAAGATGACGCTAGATGCCAGTTCCGAAGAGGGACAGAATTTGGGGGTCTTTGATACCCTCTGGAGAACTTGGTACGGCAAGGCTGCATAGACAAACTGCAAGCAGGCTGCAAAGAGGTCTGCGGCCAGCCTCAGGAGTATCAGGGAGCGGTCAACTGTAGCAATTACAAGGGAAAGGATCAAACTAAGAGTTGGGCTTCCAGAGAGAGGATTTCAATATAATGGGAGAAGCCTCTAAAATAAAGACACTCAACATTTTGACTATGTCCACAGATCCCATCCACACTAGGGTCTCCAAACAGTTTAAGGTCTATAGTTCAACCTAAAACAAGTGTACCTGGTACTAGGGTTTTTCAAAGGTGGGGGGTAAATTTGAGGTATCCATGTTGACATATATGTGACTCAACTGATAATACCCTATAATGTGATTCAACTAAACTAAAAATCTTTTTATCAATAATATATGACAACTGAACTTAGCAATAATACTCTTTTTTATGACTTATCTAAAATACAATTTTTATCAATAACATATATGGCCCAACTAAATTTTTTCTTATCACTAATGCTTTACTTTTTTTTTCTTACAAAAGAATACATCTTTAATCAGGATAAGGGAGAAATTTTTCTTATGGCCACCACATAATTGTACACATAAAACACCACACAGAGCCACCCAACTCTCCCTACTTTTTTAAAATTTTAATTAATTAATTAAGAATATTTTTCCATAGTTACATGAATTATGTTCTTTAGTTCCCCTTGTCCAACCCCACCCCAACCCCCCAGCCAATGAGCAATTCCACTAGGTTTTACATGCCATTGATCAAGACCTAGTTCAATATTATTGATATTTGCACTAAAGTGATATTAGAGTCTACATCCCCAGTCATATCCCCATTGAACCATGTGATCAAGCAGTTGCTTTTTTCTTCTGTGTTTCTACTCCCACAGTTCTTTCTCTGGATGTGGATGGCATTCTTTCTCATAAGTCCCTCATGATTGTCCTGGATGATTGCATTCCTGCTAGTAGAGAAGTTTATTACATTCCATTGTACCACAGTATATCAGTCTCTGTGTACAGTGTTCTCCTGGTTTTGCTCCTTTCACTCTACATCAATTCCTGGAGGTCATTTTAGTTAACATGGAATTCCTCCAGTTCATTATTTGAGCACAATAGTATTCCATCACCAACATATACCACAATTTGTTCAGCCATTCCCCAATTGAAGGGCATCCCCTCATTTTCCAAACTAATGCCCTACTTTTAATGACTCGACTAAAATAAAAATGTGTTCATCAATAATACATATATTATGACTCAAAAATATTTTTCTCAATAACATATTTGGCTCAACTGAACATATTTTTATCAATAATACTCTACTTTTTATGACTCAACTAGACTTAAAATATTTTTAATCAATAACATATTACTTAAAATTTTTTTTACAAATAATAGCTTTTTATGACCACTGAACTTTTAAATTTTGATTTTCCCTTTTACAAAGAATGTATTACTTTTTATTCAAGAATAAGTAAAATAGGTGGGGCAATGAGTAGAATGCTAAACTTGTAGTCAAGAAGACCCAAGTTTGAATGTTAATTCAGACATTTGGGTGATACTGGACAAGTCATTTTTTTCAAGTTTCAGTATTCTTATCTGTAGAAAAGGGGAAATATAGAGCTTATGTCTCAGGGTTGATGAGAGGATCAAATGAGAATATCAATCAATAAAGATTTATAAAGCACCTACTATGTACAAAGTGCTGGGGATACAAAAAAGAGACAAAAGACAGTTCTGTCCTGAAGGAGCTTACAGCCTAATGGGAGAGACAATGAACAGTTACATATTTATATACAAACTATATACAGGAAATGGTAGAAAAAGCCACTGGATTTGGCAACTAATAGATCACTGGTAATTTTAGAGAGAATAGTTTCTGTGGCATAATAAAACCTGAAGCCAGATTATAGGGGGATTAGAGAGTGAGAGAGAAAGAGAAGGCACCTATCTAGACTGCCTTTTCAAGGAGCATAGCTACAAAGAGCAGAAAACCCATAGGGTAATAACTAACAGGAATGGAAAACTCTACTGAGGGTTGTTTTTTTTCAAGATGGGGAGACATGAGCATGTTTATAGGCAGTAGGGAATGAGCCAGTAGATGGAGAGAGATTGAAAATAAGTAAAAGAGTGGGGAATGACAGAGGGAAATATGTTGGAGGGAAAGGATGGAGTGGGATTACTTGAACAAATAGAAAAGTTAACCTTTGTAAGAAGTAAGGCCATTTCATCTTGTGAGACAAAGGTGAAAAAGATTGTTGCAGAAAATATGAAGGTAATAGGAGATAAAGAAGAGGGAAGAAGAGGGAGCTCAGGTAAATGGACTCAATTTTTTTCTGTTAAACATGTCAAAGTTCTCATCTGAGAGTGAGAGGAGGGAGAAGTAGGGGAGGTACAAAGAGGGATAAAAGGGTTTGAAATAGCTGCTATAGAGAATGGAATGGTGAGTTGATAAGGGGTAGAATATGATTGCCTCACAGCAATGTGGGCTCAACTGAGGTTGTGTGACATTATTTTGTAGTGGATACAATCAGAATAGATGTGTGCTTTTCTCCTTCATTCAGCAGCACATGCTTGCCACTGGGCTTGGAGTGAAGGAGACAAATGGTGGGAATGATCCAAGGCAGATCTTAAAGCACTGTATAAAAATTAGTACTATCATTATTAATGAGGGGGTTAGCAGGTCATAAGAAAGTTCTGTGTAGGAACCACTGTCATTCATTTCCTTCTGGGACTGTTGACCCAATCACATAACTTTCTGTTCAGGGGTCACTGACAGTTAATATCACTTCTTTTATAGTTTTAAATCCAAGACTGCACAAAAGAAATGCTTCTTTTCTGGTGAGGGAGAGGAAGAGTTGAAGCAATCTCTTTTATCAGGTTTCCAGAGCAGAGAAAGGACTGGTAGCTTTTGTGCCTATATGTTCCATTCTTAGAAGAAAGTGTCTTAAAAGGCACAGGCTGTGGATGAAAGAAGACAAAAAGGAAACAAAAAGAGCTCCTTTCTCTTCCACACACATGTACCAACAGCAGGTAAAATGACGATGATTGCCGAAGAAATATCGATAAAGAAAAAGGCGGTGAATTAGTACAAATAATAACCACCATTTATTTGAGCCTCTCAATAACAACTCTGTAAGTTAGGTGTTACAATAGGTTTTGTTTCCATGGTACAGATGAAATTACAGTTAGAGACATTAAGCAATTTACCCATATTGATAGCTTGTAAAGAAATGTCAGAGCCCCTCTACTCATTAGTCCATACGGTGGAATAATGAATATATGGAATTCACTTCTTCAAATGGGCTAGAGGCATAAAGTAAAATAATTTTAAAAAAGTTTTTCACTGAATTAATAAATCATAGCTGTGACATGGTGGAGTGGTAGAGACCTGGCCTTGGCATTAGGAATACCTTGGTTCAAATCCTACCTCTGACACATTTGGCTGTAAAACCAGTGCAAAATCACATAACCTGCCAGAGCCTCTGGCAACATTCTAAGACTCTTTAACTACCCAGAAGGCCTTGATCTGTCCTGATAGAGGATGTTACTCACTTGGATCTCACTACATAGATGAAATCACATCATAGGTGGAAATAAGGGAGAAAAAAGACAAGTCCATAACGATTTACTAAGGAAGTTACTCAACATCAAAACCATTTATCTTTATCAAATTTATTTTGGAATCTATCCCTCCTCCTCTCTTGTCCACAGAACCATCCATCTTAACAAAGGATTTTTAAAAAGAAAGAAAAAACAGTTTAGCAAAACTAACCAACACATTTCCTGAATCTAACATGAGCATCATTCCACACCTATAGTCTCCAATGTCTGTAAGAAGAGAGAGATGTATTTTCTTATATCTTTTTTCCCCCCAGGCCAGACTTGGTCATAATTGCATAGTGTTGCTCAGTTTTGGTTTTGGTTCTTGCCATTTACCTTGTTGTAGTCATTGTGTATATTGTTTTCCCAGGTCTCCTGCCTTCTTACCACCAGTTCACATAAATCTTCTCGAGCTTCTCTATATCCTTCATATTCAAGATCTCCTATAACATAGTCATAATCTATTTTATTCCTGTGCCATCATTTGTTTAGCCATTCCTCAAACCATGGTAAGACTCCTCCATTTATTCATTCACTGAGATTCTATGAACTCAGAGAAGAACAATGAGATGTAAGAGTTTGAGTGTTGACTTGGAAGTGGGAAGCTGCATTTAAATCTCCTCTTAGATAAATGGTAGCATCATCACTGGAGCAATTTTCTTTACCTCTTTTTTTTTTTTACCATCTCTTTACCTCTCATAGCCTGTTTCCTCTTTTGTAAAATAAAGATGATTATTGTTGTTGTTTGTCCTTAGTTTTCAAATATGTAGATTTCTGTGTAAATTAGATTTAAAGGAGGCAGAATTTCACGAGGTGCTTCTAGAGTCATCCAAGACTTTAGCAAGACAAAAATTAGGGTGATTGTAGATGGCTCAGGAGGCAGTAGATTATCTTGGCAACATGGATGTCTCACCAAGCTCTAAATGCTCCACAGCTCCTCCTTTAGTCCTTCATGGCCATTGGAACAAATTGTTCTCATCATTCCTCTAGGAGAAGTCTTCACATACATGGGTTTGAGGACTGTTAGATACCAGCAAGCTGGTTTGGAACATCTGAGATAACAGTTTTACCAGGGTGCTACAGCTTTTTAGAGCTAGAGGTGAGAGTAAAAATGATAACAATTTACTAAATGCTTCATTTGTTGGGAGAAAAGTGCTTTAAGGAATTTTTATAGGTGGGTTATCATCTTTCCCTGACCCCTTACCCACAAAATAACTCCCTTCAGAATTATTATTGAGTTGTTTTTCAGTCATATCTGACACTGTGACCCCATTTGGGGTTTTCTTGGCAAAGACACTAGATTGGTTTGCCATTTCCTTCTCTGGCTTGTTTTTACAGATGAAGAAGCTGAGGTCAACAGGGTTAAGTGACTTGTCCAGGTTCACACAGGTATTAAGTGTTTGGGGCCGGATTTGAACTCACGAAAATGAGTCTTCCTGACTCCAGGTCTGGTACTCTTTCCACTGAGTCATCTAACTAACCTCTCCCCCACTTCAGAATGAGCTAACTTTCTCTTAGAGATAATACTATTTTTTTTCCTAGCTCCTACATGAAATACTTTAGAGAAGTCTTTAATTTTGCCTTTTCTATCTGTGTAATTAGAATTTTGTACCCCAGGACTCCATTTCCCAGAATCCCACTTTCAACCTCACATTATGAACTTACGTTTTAGAGATAAAGTTTCTGTTTCTGTAACCCCACCTCTCACTCTCTTCTTCTTCTTCTTTTTTTTTTAAACTCTCATCTTCTGTCCTGGAGCCAGTATTGGCTTCATTTTATAGGTGAGGTTAGGGACTTGTCCAAGGTCATAAAGCCCTTCTGACTTTCCAGGGCTCTTTCCACTGTTTCACAGCTGTTTCCCTCACCCATTTCCTGCCTCTAAAGTGGTCTCTCTTGCTTCTAGTCTCTCCCTACCCCAGGCCATCTTGCAGACAACTTCTAGTTTATTCTGCCTCTATCATTTTTGCCATGTCTTTTCCCACTCCAGAACCTAAAATGTTTCCTATTAATTAACTGCTGCATCAAGTCCAAACTTCCCTTTCTGACTTCCAAGGCTTCATCTTAATTGTTCAACTATATTTCCCACTATTCAGGCTCTAGTCAATATGTAATTTAGCACTTAGTGTGTGCTAGGCACTGTGCTGAGTGCTGGGGATACAAAGGCAGAGAGGGTCCCTGCTCTCAAGAAACTCACAGGCGAATGGGGAAGACAACATGCAAACAACCAAGTACTAACCAGCTGTATACAGGATAAACTGCAGGTAATCAACAAAGGGAAGGGTCTAGCATTTAAGGGAATCATGAGAGGCTTCTCGTAGAAGGGAGCATTTTAGCTGGACATGAAGGGAACATGGGAAGCCAGGAGGCAGAGATGATAGGGAAGAGAATTCCAGGCTTGAGATGGGCACTAATACCAGTGAAAATGCTCCAACTTGGAAAATGTAATGTCAGATTTTAGACTTGATCCTGGAAGTAATAAGGAATCTCTGAAATTTATTGACTAGGGGAATGACATGGTCAGACCCACACTTTAGGAAAATGATTTGACAGCCGAGTGGAGGATAGACTAGGATGGAGAGAGGCTGGCACACCAACCAACTGATCTTTGCTATAGTCTAGATGGGAGATGGTGAGGGCTTGCTTCAGGTAGGTGGAGATGTCAGAGGAACACAGAGGGCGTATACTACGACTATAAAAATGGCAGGGGTTGGTCATTAATTGAATATGGAGAGTGGGGAGTCAAGGATGACATCTAGTTTGGAGCCTGCATCATTAGAAGCATCCTGCCATTGACTGTAATAGGGACATTTGGAAGAGAGTAGAGAATCAGAGGAGAAAGAGAATAAGTTCAGTTCTGGCTTAGTTCCTCCAGGATCCTCCTAGAGTCCAGTACACATCAGATTCACTCAAATTCCTGTGCCTATGCTATGGTTAGTGTCCAGTCCTCCAAATCCTACTCTTCCCTAGCACATCTCCCTTCCTGAATCCTTTTCTGAGCATACTGACTTCTCTTATTACTTGTAATCAGAATGATTTGACTTAATTTTTCACTGTTTCACAAGTGATAATTCTGCCTCAACTAGATTATAATATGGAGGGCAGGAACAATGTTTTAAATTTATTAATTTTATTATCCCTAGAAAGGTTAGACATATAATACAATTTTAAGAAATATTTATTTAAAAGAACCGATAAATAGAAGTATTCCTGATATGGTTTGATGTGTACATTATCTATCTGTCTATCTATCTATCTATCTATCTATCTATCTATCTATCTATCTATCTATCTATCTATATCTATCCATCTATCTTTGTCAAATGGTGCCTTCTCTAGTGCACAGTGAGGAGGGAGGGAGACAGTTCAGAACTTTGAATGTAACAAAATAAATAAAATTTTAAATCCATATTTATTCACTTAAAAGAATGAAGTTCTGGAAATTCTTCCTAACATTTGAAGTTGGTGAAAGGATAGCCATGCCACCCTCCCTGCCCTCTCCCATAACATGAATCCTGTATAGCAATGATCATGCTGAAATTGCTTCTTTTTTTTTTTAAACCCTGAGCTTCTATCTTGGAATCAATACTGTGTATTGGTTCCAAGGCAGAAGAGTAGTAAGGGCTAGGCAATGGGAGTCAAGTGACTTGCTCAGGGTCACACAGCTGGGAAGTATCTGAGGCCAGATTTGAATCCAGGACCTCCCATCTCTTGGCCTAGTTCTCAATCCACTGAGCCACCCAGTTGCCCCCTGAAGTTTCTTATGAAGCACCTATTATCAATGGTGTCTTTTATACTGAGAAGAACATATATGAATGAGAAAGTGAGAAGGACCATAGTTCTAACAATGCACATTTAGTATGATTTGGCAGATGCGGTCAGTTTTGCTGGTTCATTCAATTTAAAAACGAGACACAAAGTATCTGGGACATTTAGATTCTACAGTTTCACTTTGTTTTGTATTGCTGTGACCTCATTCTACAGCTCCTCCTGCAAACCTGTTCAGAGATGTCCCCCATGGCCACTTCAATCACTCTTAACTGCTAAAATATCAGGCCAGATTGGATGTTAAGATGATCCCCCCTATAGTGTCTACTTCCATGCTGTCCTTTGAAAGGGCCATCTAGACTATATCTTTAGGGATCTCCCCCCCATAAAATCTCACTTTCTGTCTTAGAAACAATACTGTGTATTGGTTCCAAGGCAAAAGAGTGGTAAGGGCTAGGCGATGGGGATGGGGGGTGGGGGGTTAAGTGACTTGCCCAGGGTCACACAGTTGGGAAATATCTGAGGCTAGAATGGAACCCATTTCTCAATCCACTGAGTCATTCAACTGCTTTCTCTCTAATGCTCTCTAAACCAAATGGAAGATCATCAGCACTCTTCCTTATGATATAGAAACTCATCCTAAACCACTTCTTAGGAAAGTTTAAGCTCCTAAAGAATTTTTTTTATATCACAAAATTAGCATTTTAGCTTTTGGAGAAAAATAATTTAGACTATGCTCAAATTTAAGTAGAATTGTGGGTTTAAATGCAACTTAAAATTTGAATATGAATATAGCAAGAATAGCTACTCTAAACCTTTCACTTTCTTCTTCCAAACCAGCATTACTGCATTAAGTAATCTCATCCATCCAACCATTTTTCTTTCTAAATTAAAGAAAAAAACTCCAGTGCTTAAAAAATTGGTTAGGAGGCAAAGAGGACAATGGCTTGAATTTTCATTTTCAACTGATACATTCTCAAAGTACTGGTACTTCCAGCTTTTCTAACTGCTAGTTATACTAGGCTTGTCCTCAATACGTACCTGAATGATGACGAACCTCTGGGCAGGGTCTTATTGCGTCACTATTGCCCATTTCCTATTCAGTTCTACACACTGCTGTCATGCTGAAAGATTAGAAGTCCAACAGAAGATTATGTAGAAAGATAGCATCACAACTCCTTTTCTTCCTTTGGAGACGTGGCAGCGAGATGGCTGCCAAAAGTTGAGTTATCTCTGTGAGGTCTTGCCTTTCGTTATGAAAAGGTTTCAAACAGGAGACTATTTCTGGAGCCAGGGAGGCAAAGTTACTGTCATCCTAATCATAGTCGAGTTCTAACAAGCCCAATCTAAAACATTTTGCAGAAGGGTACTGCCTTAATCAGAGCAACTACAGCCTCACCTCTGAGTTTCAGCTGCACAAACACTTTAATAATTATTATTTACTCTCTGTAAATGGGAACTTGATGATGCTTTTCAAGATCCTTAAACTATACATATATCATTTAGGTGTAGTACTTGAATAGTGTTGGTAGTCAAACAAAGCTATAACTCCCTTATTCACTGGTGTGCCCCAAATGGGTGCCTAAAACTTTATTCATAACGATAGAAATGGGTGACCTAGGATTCTGAAGATTGTTTTTGTTTATGGGATATTGTCAATAGGAAGATATAAAAATCGTGCAACTAAGAGTCGTAGTTTTAGGTCTGGGCATTATTAGATTGAAAACCAGCAGAAACAAAGTTGCCGAAGGCAAAAGTGATTCTTGTTGACTCGTCTTTCTGCATTTCTTACAAAATGAAGAGAAGAATTCCAATTTATTTGATCAGTATAAAAAAAGTTGAAAAACTGTGTCCCAAATTTTAATTTGAGAGAATAGGAGATGTTCTATATCATGTTATCGAAACCAAGTGGAAGATCGTCAGCTTTCCTCTTTTCCTTATGTTATAGAGACTTGTCCTAAACCACTTCTTAGGAAAGTTTAAGCTCCCACAGAATTTCTTCATATCACAAAATTAGCATTTTAGCTTTTGGAGAAAACAATCTAGACTATGCTCAAATTTAAGTAGAATTGCAGGTTTAAAGTCAACCTAAAAAAAATTATCAATTTAACAAATCAGAATGGAAATTCCACATATAGTATCTATAATTCAAATTGAAGTAGGTCTCCTCAACCCCCATTTTATTGCCAGTATGCTGAGAATAAGCATGTGACTTACTGGAAAGTACAGTATGTGTCAAGACTTCAGAATCTGCAAATCAATATGTAGAAGTAGATTAAAGAATAGTTTGCCAAATTAGCCTTGATCTGAACTATTTTTCTTCCTAATGCTATTTCTCTTTCTTTTTCTTCCTTCCTTCCTTCCTTCCTTCCTTCCTTCCTTCCTTCCTTCCTTCCTTCCTTCCTTCCTTCCTTCCTTCCTTCCTTCCTTCCTTCCCTCCTTCCTTCCCTCCTTCCTTCCCTCCTTCCTTCCCTCCTTCCTTCCTTCCTTCCTTCCTTCCTTCCTTCCTTCCCTCCTTCCTTCCTTCCTTCCTTCCTTCCCTCCTTCCTTCCCTCCTTCCTTCCTTCCTTCCTTCCTTCCCTCCTTCCTTCCCTCCTTCCTTCCTTCCTTCCTTCCTTCCCTCCTTCCTTCCCTCCTTCCTTCCTTCCCTCCTTCCCTCCTTCCTTCCTTCCTTCCTTCCTTCCTTCCTTCCTTCCTTCCTTCCTTCCTTCCTTCCTTCCTTCCTTCCTTCCTTCCTTCCTTCCTCCCTCCCTCCCTTCCTTCCTTCCTTCCCTCCCTTCCTCCCTCCCTTCCTTCCTTCCTTCCTTCCTTCCTTCCTTCCCTCCCTCCCTCCCTCCCTCCTTCCCTCCTTCCTTCCCTCCTTCCTTCCTTCCTTCCTTCCTTCCTTCCTTCCTTCCTTCCTTCCTTCCTTCCTTCCTTCCTTCCTTCCTTCCTTCCTTCCTTCCTTCCTTCCTTCCTTCCTTCCTTCCTTCCTTCCTTCCTTCCTTCTCTCCTTCTCTCTCTTTTTCGAGTACTGCAAAGACAATGCTTAGAATTTTCCTGATTATTTAGGTGTTTATTTTTAGAAAGATCTTGAGAGTCAGTGAAATTAACCTTTTCTGAAATATAACCACAGTCTAGAACTTCAAATACAAAGTGCCTCTTAGATGTTCTTACATTTAGAAATAATTTCTTTTTTAAGAAATATTAAAATAGCAAAATTATTTTTGTGAGAATTATGATTATTTTTTAAACCCTTACCTTCCATCTTAGAATCAATCCCGTGTATTGGTTCCAAGGAAGAAGAGTGGTAAGGGCTAGGCAATGGGAGTCAAGTGACTTGCCCAGGGTCCCACAGCTGGGAAGTGTCTGAGGCCAGATTTGAACTTAGGACCTCCCAACTCTAGGCCTGGTTCTCAATCTACTGAGCTATCCACCTGCCCCCATGTGAGAATTATTTTTTTAAAACAACAGAAAAACAGATTTTCCAAGAGAAAACAATTGAGTAGATCGAAAAGCACAAGATCCTTCATAAATGCATACGTCTGGAGTTGGGAAGAACCATAGAATTTGTCCAGTCTAACTTCCTTATCTTATAGAGGACTTGTTTAGATTCAATGACTTGCTACAGAGGACACATCTGAGGGAAGGACTTTATTTTTTACATATCATGGGTAAGGGATTGGACTTGATATCAGGAATACATGGGTTCAAGACTTCTCCCAAACACTTATTAGTTGTGGGATGCTAGGCAAGTCACTTAACTTTTTGCATCTCAGTTTCTTATAAAGTGAAAGGATTGGACTTAATGGGATAAATCCACTAGTTTATGTTAATTCAGAATTGTCTCCAATGAGGATATTATCAGTAAATATTTTAAAAATACTTGATCTTACTTAATGTTAAATACATATGTCAAAGTTCTGCCAGAAAAATCTATTTCCCATAGAATATGCCTGAAAACAAAGGACAAAAAGAAGCAAATGATAAATCTTGCCATACAAATTGGACTGGGTTCTAAAAACAATGAGTCTGTGGAAATGAATTATTATTTTCCTCATTGCTTTTTGAGTCCAAATCTACCATCCTAATCAAAATATTTGGCTCTAGATGAAAGTTCTCAAGACTTCAGTTCCTATGACATTTGTCCACCTTGGGCACAGGACAGAACAGCCCTTCCAACAGAAGGGCAACTGAAACCTAAGAGAAATGATCACTATGAAACTGGGCACAGGATGGACAACAGCAATGCAGTCTGCTTGCCAGCTGCCCAGAACAAACTGGAAAGAGCTGAGAAAAGTCCTCCTGCTGTGAATGAGGGAACGACAGAATGTGGCAGATGCCATGAGTGCAGGGATTCAGACATTGCATGAGTAAATCTTTTCCCCCACCCATCCACCCAGCCAAGCAAGAACTATTTACATGCCCTTCCCTCCCCAGGGTATGAGTCTCAAAGAGTAGCTCATTTCCCACACTCTCTGCTTTTGGAACAGGACCCTAATCCCCAGAATATGTGCGTATAGATTGTTTCTCCTCTTCCTCTGCTAATTGTGCATTGCCCGATTGTTTTACTTGTTTAAATGCCTTGTCTGTTCTCTTAGCCTGGTCTAAACTGAATCCAGATGATTTTTAAGGGTACCCAGAGAGCTTGAACCAAGTGGGATACATTTGTCATCTAATACACCCCCGCTGAACTCGCTAGGTCGCATGAATCTAGAACTGAGTGGGATGTGGGTTCTACCAACAAAGAAGATGGAAAAGGTTCCATCTTATTTCATTCCAAATACATATGTCAAAGATCTTAAAGACTGACTTTATCGCTGCAGGTAACCCCTCTACCAAGACCAATGACATCCCCTCCATACCGTAGAAGACAATATTATTAAGTCTTTAGGGCTGAAAAATCTGATCACCTGATTTTGCATACCTTACCAATGAGCTGCTTCCTTCCTCATCTTTACCTTCAAATTATTAGAAAAGGGGAGTTTTCCAGTAAAGGACCAGTGGCATATTTAAGCATCATCTTTACTTCGCCTTTATTTTATCCTTCCTAGATGAAGAGCTTCAAGGGGTTATAACTTAAGTCAGCCTGATGTGGACTGAGTCAAAGTCCCCAGGGCTCCGGCTCAGCCATTTCTTCGCTTTAGTGAACCTCACTGGTAAACTTGGGACAGTAATAGTTACCCAGAACTACTGACTTCACAAGGTAATGGGGAGGAAAACGCTTTGTACCCCTCTGAATAGTAAATAAATGTGATCTGGGTGAATGAAGGGGGCAGGGGCTTTAAGATCCCGAGACTACTAATGACAGCCCTTAAAATATTAACAGTGAGTTCACTCCAAAGGAGGGGAAGTTAGTTAGTACCCTTGGGAATCTGTAAGGGAGCCAATTTTTCAACCAGGAATTCTTTAGAGCTTTCTAAGTGTTAGAAGCATAATTTTTAAGAATGCAGAGGTTGGATCTCAAAGTAAACATCCAATTCTACCCCTCCTTCTTAGTAAAGCTATGCATGAGGTAATGTTGAGACTTTGCTTCTGAAAAATAAACAAAGTACAATTTTCCGGTCAGCTAAGAAGCTGTGCGCTTTCCCTAAGAAAGGAAAGCACAATAAAAGCATTATAGGGTGCCTGCTCTGTGCCTGGCACTGTGTTCAGCACTTTAGAATTATCATCTCATTTGTTCCTCATAGCCACCCTGAGAGGCAGGTGCTATCATTATTCCCAATTTATGGATGAGGAAACTGAGGCGAACAGAGGTTAAATGACTTATCTAGAGCCACATAACTAGAGGTATCTGAGGCAGGATTTGAACTTAGGTCTTCCTAACCCCAGGCCCAGTTCTCTATCTACTCTGTTACCCCCCCCAAAAAAAAATTACAGAAAGTGGCAAAAATGAATAACCTTAAAATGTCTGCTTGTTTTTTTTTTTGTTTACTTGTTTTTGTTTTTTTAATGGGAGGATCATAGTTTTAGAGTGAGAAGGGATCTCAGAGATCTTAAGGTTCTGCCCCTTCCTTCTAGAAATGAAAAAACAATTCTGAGGGACTTATGACAAAGAATGCCATCCACCTTCAGAAAGAACTGTTGGAGTTGGAATGCAGATCAAAGCATGCTATTTTTCACTTCAGTTTTTTATTTTGGGTTTTGATTTTTATATGAATGTTGTCTTACAACAATGACCAATATGGAAGTGTGTTTTGCATGATAATACATGTAAGAGGAAATGACTGAATCTTACAGTTTTGCAAAACATATTTTGGAAATTATTACATATAATTGAGAAAATAAGATATTTACAAATGAAGTAAAAAATCCCAGAGAGGCAAAGACTTAGTGTCAGAGTCAGATTCAGGTCCCCCAAATCCAAATTCAGTCCTCTTTCCACTATAATATACTTGTGTTAGACCTTGATTTGAAATTCTATTTTAATAAGTTAAAATAAACAATAAGATAACACTTAGAGGCAGAAAGGTGGTTCAGTGGATAGAGTGCTGGGCTTGGAATCAGGAAGACTCACCTTTATGAGTTCAAATCTGGCCTTATTATATTATTAAACATTATTATTATACTTATTAGCTGTGTGACTCTGGGCAAGTCACTTAACCCTAGTTATCTCTTTTTTCTCATCTGCAAAATGAGCTGGAGAAGGAAATAGCAAAGCACTCCAGTGTGTTTGCCAAGAAAAACCTAAATGGGGTCACAATGAGTCAGATATGACTGAAATGACTGAATAGCAACAGACCCCTCAGAAAATAAACTATACTGAAAATGAAACATCACAGAAAAGAATTGATGACAAAAATTATCTGGGTAGTATTGCATTGCTAGTTAAATACTGGATTCTGCATGGATCAATCTTAAAGGAGCTTGACGTCATCATCTCTCTTTGCCAATGTTTTTGCTATGAAGAGTTATGAGATCAGTGAATTATGGTTTTCAACAACTTTCGATAAATGAATATGTATTATGTATCCTGAAAAAACCTCTCATTAGCTAGTCCAGTTAGCAAAAAGGAGATTTTTCTTATGTGGTAAGATTTTTTCATAATATAGTACAGGGTGTACAAGAAGGTATTTAAACTCTCCACACAACTCTCCCCCTTCTCTATTACCTCCCCCAGAAATTTTGAATGGAGTGGGCAAACACTGTTCCGATAACTTATCAAAATTGGTAGCAAAGGTGTCTATTCAGTGCTCACTGAATTGAATCATTGCTTTGAAAGCTATGTCAACTTCTGTTTCGCCAAATGCTGATTTAGCATAGAAGGAGCAGCTGAGCCAAGAATGGAGAGCTGTAGGAGCAGATGCTGATGCTACTCGAACATAATTGATTCTTTTATAAACAATTACAAGGTTGGAGTCACATGTGCCTTTCTTTGCAGTCTAGAATTCCTTTTTGTTTGGGTCTTTTCATGGAGTTTCTGAATTTTGCAGAATGTGTGCTCCTTCCCCCCTCCTTTTTTTCCCCCATCTCATCTTTGATAGATAAAGTTTAAAAAAAAAAAACAACCCTTCCTTTCTGTCTTAGTAGCAACTCTAAGACAGAAGGATAAAGGCTAGGCAAACAGGGCTAAGTAAGTTATCCAGGATTACACAGCTAGGAAGTATCTAAGGCTAGATTTGAACCCAGATCCTCCCAACTGCAGGCTTGCCACTTTATCCACTGAGTCACCTAGGTGCTCTAGATTGTTAAGTTCTTTGGCTGCAAATGCAAAGATCCATACTCTCAAAATGCTTATAGTCTCATGGCAAAAGATGATAATGCATAAAGGGGAACTGGAAAGAGATAAGGGGGGGTGAAAGGGTGCTAGTGGGGCAAGGCAGCTAGAAAGGAGAAATCTGAAGAGTTCCAGTTTTGAGGGAAGTGAGACATGACTGATAGCCCCCCTAAAATAACATTTGGGTTAGATAGCCTCCAAGAACAAAAATGAGAACACAGAGCACAGGTTTTTCCAGTGTGGAAAGATGCAGCACAACTAAATTAGCCAGATAAAAATTCTTTCCTTCCCCTCTCAGAGGCTGCTATGCTCTCTAGATCTCTCCTCATTAAATTTGTGTTCTGGAAGGATCCAAAAGTCATGCCCATTAAAGTGTTAATGATAACTGATGAACTGTATACAGTGTTATCCACTTTCCACAGTGTTACCCCTCAGACCACACCGTCTATTCAAAATGTTGACCTTACATCAAACATTTCCTCAGGTAGATCTGATCTCAGAATCTCACGTGACTGCTCCTGTGATAGCACAAGTTGCAGGTTTCACATACTTTCTATGTAGTTCTGGATTGGGTCTTTCCATGGATCCATCCAATACACAAGAAGTTCTTTCTTGGTTCTTTTAATATTTTATGAACATCACTTTAGCACTTAAATTGTTCATCCTTTAGTCTTTTTTTCTCTATTGATTGTTTCAGTTTATTCCTACAACATACCTTCAAAATAAGTAATGTTGGCATTATCTTCCACATTTTACAGAAGGTGAAACTGAACCAGGAGTTTTTTCAAGTCAAATCAGCACCTTTTATGTGCCAGGCATAGTGTTAAATGCTAGGAATATAAGCAAAGGCAAAAACAATTCCTACCCTAAAGGAACTCACAATCTAATGGGTGAGTCAACATGAAGATACCTATGTACTGCAAGATCTGTACAAGATAAATTGAAGACAATCTCAGAAGGACTGCACAAACATTAAGAGGGCAGGCTTCTGGCAGAATTTTAGCTGAGAACTGAAGGAAGCCAGGGAAGCCAAGTTAGTGACTTTGCCAATGTCATAGACTGACTTAATGTTTGAAGTCAAGAATGAAAGGAATTTGGAAGACAAGGTTGAATGCAGAAGTTTCCAAAGTTCATCCTTATGAAAATATTATGAAATGCCAGGGCCTTCTGGTAGATAACTCTCTCTAAAACAGATTCAAGGACAATATAAGTCTTTTAAAAGACTTAAAAGAATTAAAAAATAACATTTAATCAATTAAGATTACTCTATTACAAAAATGGATAATATAGAAATAGGATTTGAGTGATAATATATGTATGACCCAGTGGAATTGTTTGTCAACTCTAGGAGTGGGGAGAGAAGAGCAGAGGGAGACAAGAATCATATAACCATGGAAAAAATTAAAAAACAAAATAAAAAGACTTAAAAGCACTATTTACCCATATACAATCAATCTGACATATTAAAACAACTATGTTTTGATGAGGTGTCTCCTCTGATGATGGATAAGATTTCAATGGCAACTGATGGCAACTCCCCACAGAACTCTCATAAAATCTCTCTATATATCAAGGCTATGATGCCTATTGAGTTCCTAATGAAAATTTTTCTTAATTTTGCCTGCAAAACATGTTTGCATGGATTCTCTGATGTTGAACAATAGCTGAATTCAGAGGAAAAGCTCATCATCATATTCATGGAATTTCTTTCCAGTTTGGATTCTCTGATATTGAATGTGGTCTTTCCCACGTTCATTACATTTATAGGATTTCACACCACTCTGGGCTCTCTCATGTCCAATGTAAGTGTTGAATGAAGGTTTTCTCATTTTCATTGCAGTGATTGAGCTGCTGCCCTGTGTGTGTTCACTTATATTTACTAAGTTCTGAGCTTTGTCTGAAAATTTTCTAACACTGATGACATTTATGTTCTCTTCTCCTAACCCCAAAGTTCTGGGGTTTTGTTCTAATCTTCCTTCAGGTTCAAACACTTTTCTGATTATAGTACCCTAGGAAATGGACACACTCCATCTGATATATATATATATGTGTGTGTGTGTGTGTGTGTGTGTGTGTGTGTATACACGATTTATGTTGTCTTTGGATCTGTTTTAGAGAAAGTTATCTACCAGATTATATATATATATATATATATATATATATATATATATATATATATATACATACATATTCCCAATTGATTCCATGTTTTTATAAATTTCTCCCTTTTCAATTAATTCCACACTTTCAGTCCTGGTTTCAGCAATTCTTTTGTAATGGGTAGAGCTCCTAAGTTTTCCATTTCAGTTAGGTCTTCCTGTATTTGTGATGGATACTTGGGGACAGCTGTTGTACTCATGAATGCCATCCATCTTTTCCAAAAACACTTTCTGTCTCTGCTCATGAGCTGGGAATTGGAGTTTCTCTCTCCAAATTCTCTAGTATGATCACTGCTTCCCCTTTCCTCTCTGAGCGAAGATCTCAGACTCAGCTCTTTAGATCCATGGGACAGAATATGCAGGAACTATTCTAAAAAGAATTCCAACATATGTTCCTTGATGTGCAATTCTGGCCTCAGCCATTGATGGAAAAGTTTGCCAAGTTGAGTTAGAGCTTTGTGAGACCCAACTGTTTCCTGACATCAGAGCCATGGGAATACCAATGGAAAATCTCCCTAGTGCAGAGGTTGTTTCTTTGCAAACTGAATTCTAACTTCTAGTAATAGTCTTCAGCATTCACTGAAAGAATGCTCCCCTTGCTCTTTGGGGTCTTTTAAGGTCAAGGTATGTAGTAATTTTAAGCTTTTATAATAAAGAGATGGATCACTCTAACTAGTGCTGGTATTTATGATTCAGAATAAGTGAATCTTCTTGGTTCTTTTTTAAGGATACTCCTGGAATCCAGCTCTACTGGATATAAATTAACACATCTTCTTTAATCAATAGCTAAGCCCTATTATGAAAGGGAAAGAACCTGGGGAATTGGTAGAGCTTCCAAGAGTAACTTTCACCACTCAGCATTATCTATGGTATGTGTACTATCTAGAAAAAATTGTCTATGACTTTAATTTCTTATTCTTCACTCATGATGCATTAATAGGCCCAGTTTTTCTTCCTAGCAATCAATCAACAGGCACCTACTATGTGCCAGGTACTAGCTAGGTACTGAGTATATAAATATGACAAATGAAACAATCCTTATTCACAAGGAATTAACACTCTAGCTATATGTATCCTTGGTGATTATCAGCCATACCATTTATGCACAAGCCATTGTTGATAATGTGTGGCATTTTATGTATATCCCCTTTACATATTTGTTGCCTTTTGGTTTTTCCAAAATTTTGATTGTTTTGGCACTGCATTGTTCCATATTGTTCTTCTATAACTCATAGTCACACAACCTCACCAGAGGAGTCTTTTCTTCATTATTTTAGGCATTTACAGTTTACTTGGTGTGGGTACTACCTTCACAAATGTTGAGAAGATCTCGTCTATAACATTATTAGATAGTCTTAGAGAATTGTCATGGCTGAAAAAATAATTTACTTGGGCCAAATCTTGTGACAAAACCTTCCTAGAAAATATACTTAAATACTCAAATCTGTAATCTCATAGATTTAGGAGTCGCCTTGAAAGATACTGATTGTGACCCATCCATTTTGGCCAACCAAGTAGGTGCTCCTCTAACCCCAACCCTTTTCTAAAAAAGTTCAGCAGAAGAATCTACCCAGTGCCTGGAGATCTTTCTTGCTTTTTTCTGAAACTGAGAGTTTCCTTCATGGTAGATTACTCTGGCTCCCCACCCACCTTCCCTTGCACTCACCACATAACTTTCCCAATTACTATTTCTGTCTTACAGGTTTTTGATGACATTCACTACTTCTGTCTTTATTGGTTATATATTGTTGCCTGCTCACATCTACCAAATGCCTTTCCATTGCCCTCTGTGTCGTGCTCACCGTTACTTCTTCAGAGGAAGGGATACTCCAAGGGTCATTGCAGTAACACTGATGAAAAGTTTGCTTTGGAAAGATGGACCTTTCCAGTTATGGGAATATTGGGAATTTTGCAAATCCCTCAAAGCAATCTAACCTCTTATCTTCCTTGACAACTCTGTGTTCAGGGGCTTTGATAGAGAATATCAGTACTTAAAAATGGGCTTAGGCAGCACAGTGAGTAGAAAGCCAGACCTGTAGTTGGGAGGTCTTGGGTTTGAATGGGTCCTTAGATGCTTCCTAGCTGTGTGACAAGTCAAGCAAAACCCCTAACACCAATTGCCTTCTTCTTAGAATTGATATTAAGACAGAAGGGAAGGGTTTTAAAAAATGGACTTGACAGACATGATATAAAGATTCGCTTACACATACAAATGTGTGCTTATCCATCTTTACATTAGATGGGACGTATATACGCATTTATTTTAAAAGCAAGACGAAAGCTTGGTTTTAACTGACAGCTAGCATTGTAATAGCTAGGTCCCTCTCTTATTTTTGATGTTAAGTTTTAATTAATGTATCATAATATAATTCAGTCATATTATAGCATATTATTAAATATAATTACAGTCTATTATTAGGCTGATATTTTCAGTATTGTCATGTAGTCATGTTGCAGTGCAATGAAATGTTGGGTTCCAATGCTTTCCTTTCTAGTGACTATGGCCTTAGGCATACCATTCCTTTGAAGTATTTCAATGGAATTCCATTCATCCAAACCAAATCCTTCCTTTCTATATTTCAATGTCCATAGCATGCAGGAAATTTTATCTAATTAGTCTCACTCACCTCTCAAACCACAAACACACTCCATGACCTATTGTTCCCCACTGACATTCTTGCATAATTATTCTATTTAGCCACTCATACTTACATGGTTTTTAATTTATACACCACTATTAGACTGGAGGGCTTTTGAAAGCAGAGAAATTTTTGAGATATAACTTGCTAGTTGTGTGTCTGTGGACAAGTCCCTTGAATTTTCTAGGCACATTTCCCCCTCTGTAAATGAGGATGATAATCAGTTAACAAATAATCATTAATCACCTGCTATGTGCCGGACATTGTGCTAGATGCCAAGTTACATGGACAAAAGAAAAGTAGTTGTTGCCCTCAAGTAGCTTATATTCTATCAAGGGAGACAACAGATATATTAAGAAAGTACATATAAAATAAACATAAGGTAAATTGGGTGACAGTGAGCCACCTGCTGATGAGATCAGAAAAGGCCTTATGTGAAGGTGGTACATGAGCAGGATTTTGAATGAAACAAGATTCCAGGAGGTGGAGATGAGAAAGAGCATATTCAAGCATGAGAAGAAGACCCAGTGAAGGCATAGAATTATTGGACAGCACTATGTTTGAGGAATAAGATCAATCTGGTCAGACTATTGCATCTGAGATGGAGAGTAACCAAAATCAAGTTGGGATGGGATTGTGAAGAACTTTAAAATTCAGAAGAGCTAGAAGCAATAGAGAGCTGTTGGACATTATTAAGTAGGAAAGGGGTATGAACTTAGATCTGGGCTTTAGGATATTCTTTTGGCAGCTCTGCCAAGGATAGATTGAAACAGGGAGAAACTTGAGGCATGGAGACTAATTAGATAGTTACTGCAATCTTCCATTATGAGAGCCCTAAGTAGTGTGATAACTATGTGAGTGGAGTGAGTGATATTGTGGGGATAATGCAAAAAGACTTGGAAATTTGTTGGATATAGGTTTGAGGAAGCATGAAGGTTAGACTATATGTCCTCCAGAGTCCCTTCAAATTCTGAGATTACGTGATGACTGGATCTTAATGGATGGTTAAAATTTAATTAGTAAGAGAAAAAGGCAAAGGGTATTCTTGATGACTCAAATAAAAGCCAGGAAATAATTGGATAATAAATGAATATAAACCAGGAAATCTTTGAGTAGTAGACTAGTTAGCTAAAGAAAAATGTTTGGGAAAGTGTGTGGCTGGAGATAAGATTGGAAATTTAAGTTGGGACCAAATTGCAGAGGGCAATGCTTGGCTCACTTGAATTTGAGCTTGAATTTTGAAAGATAAATTTTTATTTTGGAGGGTAGGAATATTAGATAGCTAGAATTGATTTTAATATACATAGTTAATCCCAGTGCAACTTTGGGAAAGTATGCACAAGACAAGAAGTGGGATTTGTAAGGATGGGGCAGGGAAGATTTGGAACTGTGAAATGAGGACTGAAAGAGAACCAGTGGCAGGTGAGGAGCAAAGACTTCTGGGAGGAAAAATGGACCAAGGGAGAGTTCTGAGGAGCCTCAGGACTTCTGACCTGGGATCTGGACCTGTCAGGACCAGTTTGGGGGAGTGGGGTTGAAGAATCTTCGAAGCCACCTGAGAAGATCCTGCTTCTTCCTTGAAGCTTATACCTGATCTCCCTCCAAACATACATCTCCTATTTCCCTTAACCTGAAGAAAAGACATCTCAGACCCCTAAAGGAGGGGGGCTGTGGACTCTCAGAAGGAGAGCATAGCTCCCTTGTCCTTCCCTGCCTTCCTGAACTTATTCCTTCATAATTCTCTTAGGCCAAACTGATAAATAAGTTAATAGAAAGGGTTATTTTAGCTAGGAAGGGACAGAGAAATCTGTTTGGTATATCAATTGCTCTTTCAGACCACAGACTGTGTAGGATCTTCACAGGGCTGCCCATTTCCTCTCCCCTCATCCAGTTTACCTGAAACCCAATAATAAAGCCTTCAAAGCAGTCAGGTATTTGTTCAAGCCTCTCAATACAACTTGAAAGGGTTACTTCAAGAAACGAGGGACAGATCTCACAAAGAATACCTGAGGCCAACCCTTCAGAGGCAGACCTCTGGCAGGCCTGCCTCTAGATCCTCTCTGAAGGAGAGGTACTAAAGTCATCCATAAGTGTAGCTGACAGGGGAGCTTGACATCAGATTCCCTTAAGCTACTTCTGGGGAAACAGTGCAGACAATTTGTTATCACAGGGGAAAGAGAGAGTGACAGCTGCTGTTCCCACTCCAGCTTGGCCTCTTTCCCTCTCACATTGCTCCTGTTCCTATAACCCTCTTCAATACTTTACCGATATTACATTATTATCATTGAAGAAAACCCTTTGTTACAACTTCAAGAAATATCCACTTTTACACAATGAGAACCAATGAAGATTTTTGGGAAGAAAGTCAATGGCATGACCAAAGTGGTATATTAAGAAGATTAAGGATAGGGGCAATTAGGTAGCACAGTGGATAGAACTCCAAGACTGGAATAAGAAAGATCTGGGTTCAAATGTGGCTTCAGATACTTCCTAGCTGTGCAACCCTGGACAAGTCATTTCACCCCAATTGCCTAGCCCTTGCTGCTTTTCTGTCTTAGAATTTTTACTAAGACAGAAGGTAGGGTTTAAAAAAACTTAAGATAATGATATGGTGGAGAGATTGTAGAGGGGAGCTGTGAAAAGTAAGGAACCCAATTTAGAGTGTTTTGTAGTAGTTTGGACCTAAAATGATGGTGTGAGGTGGAGGTGGGTGGTAGAGAATGAAAAGAATGAATAAAAAATAATTTAAAAGTATACTAGAAAGAGTAAAGGGCAAGATTTAGTGACTATATATGGACATTTGGAAACAAGGGGAAGAGTCTCAAAAATTACACAGAAATTTTTGAGACTATGTGACTCACAGAATGATGGCGCCATGAACAAAAAATGGAGAATGTAGAAGAAAGAGCCCTGTATATGGAGATAGATGATCTGGGTTTGAAACCCATGCGTGTGACCTGGGACAAGTCATTTAACCTTCAGAGCCTCAGTTTCCTCATCTGTATTTAACAGATAAACCATGGAGAATAGGAAGTTTACCTGCACCTTTTTCACTAAGGAGACCATCTGCTCCAGTTCCACATACTGTGTCCACTGAATTTAGAACCTGAACACTGAGAGGGATTGAAATCTTTTTTTCTCGTATTTTTTTTTTGTTTCCATACACACCATAGTAGGGAAACCCTGGACACAAGCTAAAATCTTAGCTTCAAGTACATCTTCTTAGGGATACTACTTCCTTTCAGGTAGTGAGGATGAGGGTGACTTGTGTTACTCAGACGTGGCAGAGACAGCCTCGGAGAACATGAAGAAGTAGGAAATGAAGTATCATGGTCAAGATACAGCAAATAATCTAGTTTGGCTGGAAAACTTAGTTTGCAATATAAGTTAGGAAAGGTAGAAGGAAGCCAGATTGTTTCAGGGTCTTAAATACTGAGGGGATTGGATTTTATCCTAGAGTCAATGGGATCTTCCCAAAATGGATGGATTTCCACACTCAAGAGTATCTAATACAATAAAACACCAGAAAATCTCTAGTGGGGCTCCCTTTGTAGTTAGAAGCACTATGTCTGGAAACCAGTTTGTTTTCTAAGCTTAATTAATGGATGATATAATATTATTACAAGAGCAAGTCTATACGAGCTATGTTATTTTTTTTCCCCATGGAAAATGTCTATGTCATGCAGAAACAAGAAAATGAACATATTCTAAGATCTAGGTCAAGACGAGGCGATTATCTTTAAATGTTGTCATTAAAATCCACAGCCATGACATTCGTGATGTGAGCGTAAGCACCTACAGCTTATTAATATTAACTTCAAGTTATATATAAAACAAATAACTTCAAGTAAAAACTCCTAAAGCTTAATAATAATAACATATAGCATTTATAGAGCACTTTAAGGCTTTCAAAGCACTTTTCAAATATCTGATTTTATCCTCACAACTTTGGAAGTAGATGGTATTATTATTATGCCCACTTTTACAGATGAGGAAACTGAGGTTAAATGACTTGTCCACAGTCACACAGCTAGTGTCTTAGTGTCTTAGGCTGGATTTGACCCCACGATTCCTGATTCCAGGATCAGCATTCTATCTACTGGGCTGCCTTAGTTGTATCTGAGAAAGTGCCTGGAGATGGGCATGCTGTAATTATATATTCCCAAGGCACCTGTTAGGGCTCTTTCTGGAGTGGCGCCTGACATTTAAGTTGTGGACTTAGTTACCTGCTATGGAGAACCTGGGTAATTGCACAAGTGGGATAGATAGAACCAAACAACACAAACACAAATTTCCTTTTTTTAAAAATGAGGTTCAGGGGCATTTAGGGAATACAGTGGATAGAGGCCAGGCTTAGAGATGAGAGGTCTTGGGTTCAAACTTGAGTTCAGATATTTCCTAGCTGTGTGACCCTAGACACTTAACCTACATTGTTGCTCTTCTGTCTTAGAATTGATAGTAAGACAGAAGGTAAAGCTTCTTTAAAAATGAGGTTCATTGTATTAGACTGCTTTACATGTTCTTCATTCAGTTGTGTCTTGGCAAAGATACCAGAGTGGTCTGTCATTTCCTTCTCCAGCTCATTTTACAGATGAGGAAACTGAGACCAACAGGGTTACAAGACTTGCCTAGATTCCCACAGCTAGTAAGTGTCTGAAGCCAGATTTGAATTCAGATGAATCTTCCTGATGCCTGGCCCTGCGCTCTATCAACTGTGCCACATATCTGCCCCAAATCTTATATTTATCCCTTTTTTATCTCTTCAAATTTAATGTGGTCTATCATTCTAGTCAAATTTTAATGAAAACCTTGAGATCTATTTCATTTTAAATTTTGTTAGTCTCTTGCCTTCGATTTTCCTATTATTTGTGAATTTAATTTCAACTACTCATCCTTTAGATTCTTATACCTCAGTAGCACCTTCTATAGTACTACCTTCTGCTACCTCTCCTTCCAATGGCCAATGTACCTGTCTAGGACACTTTCAGAAGTTCCTGTTCTCTTATGAACATACATTTATCCCAGAATCTCTTCTTCTCACATTCTTTCCATCTTTAGTCATTTAAGGAAATTGGAATTTCTTTTGAAGATACCTCACTATATGAAGATTCCATTCTTTCAAGTATTGGCCACTATTTTGTTGACCACATTTTCATGGCCCCTGATAGACTAAAGCCAAAAGGAGTCAATGCATTACTTATTTCTCACCACCACTTCCATACTCTACTCGTTATCACTCATCAGTGACTTTTGGTTGTCCAGATCAGATACTTTCATCTACTGACCTCCAACTCACCCTTTTTTCTTTCTGCAGTATGCCTTTTTACCCTAACCCCAGCCTGTATTCATCTTTGGTAACTTTAATATTTATGTGTCTATTCCTTAAAAACACATGAGCCATCTTATCTGTGTGACCCTGAACAAGTCACAACCCCCATTGCCTAGCTCTTCTGCCTTGGAGCCAATATGCAATACTGATTCAAAGATGAAAGATAAGGATTAAAATTTTATCAACTTCTTAATCTCTATAACTTTCTTCTTCACCCTTCCTCAACCACTCACAAGGGCCATACTATCTTGGACTTCATCATTGCTCCATTGTTCCCTTTCCTTTGTGCTGAATTTTGAAATTACCCTTTCTGATAGCAATATTTGATCTTTCTACTTCTTTCCCTTTCTCCTTTTGCTTAAAATTGTTCTTTATTCTCCTTACTGTAAATTCAAGTCCTTTTCTATTCTCTCAATCCATCACCCATTGTCTGCGGTTCTCCTAGAAATGTCACAATGACACAAAATGCTTTGGGTCATCTAAAGGATGATGAGAAGACACAGAGTGGGAATGAATAGGCAATGACATGTGAATAATGAGGAGTTTAATTAGAAGAAACTGTGTAAATGACATTTGCACACATGAGGTATGTAGCTATAAAAAAAGAGGCTGGTTTATATAAAATATGAATATATATATAAATCAAATCAAATGAGATAAAATATACATACAACAACCTACTTTGTGTATGTGTACATATACATGATTCATATATATATATACATATTGTATACTATATAAATTATATAACACATAATCATGTATGTAAAGCATTCTATGTATGTATATATATATATATATATTTAAATTTAATTAAAAAAAAACCCTTACCTTCCATCTTGGAGTCAATACTGTGTATTGGCTCCAAGGCAGATGAGTGGTAAGGGCTAGGCAATGGGGGTCAAGTGACTTGCCCAGGGTCCTACAGCTAGGAAGTAACCAAGGTCATATTTGAACCTAGAACTTCCCATATCTAGGTCTGGCTCTCAATCTACTGAGTCATCTAGCTGCCCCATTATATATAAATTTATAACCAAGAGATTGATGGGCAGCTTGTGTGTCTCAATGACATCGATGTACTGTCAGGGAAATAGAGGAAGGCCTTCAGAAAGTTAAGTGAACTTTCTAGGAAGAACCAAAGAACATGCACAGAAGATGATGGGGATGAATGAGTTCATATCTGCATCATTAGAGGGAATACCCAGATCAATGTGATAACAGATTCTATGAGGTCTCAAGGTTAGTATATTGCTAAAGAATGAGTTGGACAAGAAAAACTAAGTTCTGGGACATCCTGCCATTAAATATTCTGAGCAACACAATTCATCATAATGTGCTCTCAGGGAATTATCTATTTTTTAAGATGACCATTTATTGAATACTGATGTATAAATGACCTTTTTTAAAATTCCTCAAACAAATTTAAATCACCAAAAAAGCAAACACTTTTTTAAATTGGTTTTAAAAAACAACTAAATTTACCATATAAATATGAACTTAAAATGCGAGAAATCAAAATAACTTTGGGGGCTATCAGGGTGTGTGTCTGTGTCGATTCTGCACATTATATGGCTATGGTTCTTGAGCATCCATGTTGTAAAACTCATATTCTTGGAATGTTTTCAGGCTCAGTCAACAATTATTGAGTTCATTAATTGGAAGGATGATCAGGAAGTTTCAGGAAGAATGATTAAGTATGACCTTCTGGATTCACTCCAAGTAAGATGAGTGATTCTGAAAGGCAGAGAGAATATCAAACATTGACTCAATCCTTATTTGGTAAGTATGATTCATCACTGAGATGCACATTTTTGGTGTTCTCCAAACTCATAGCTACTTCCGGAGTCTAAAGGGACTGCTGAAAATAGGCGTTTTTTTTTGTTTAAGATGTGAGCCTAGTCAATCATCCATGCCTTTGAGATTTTCAGGATTGAAGTAGAATGAAGTATCTGTGGGTAGACTTCAGGGAGAGCTTGTAAAGCTGGATGGGAAAAATTTACATCTTTATTTTTACTAACTTTTGTAGTACTATGTATTTTATACATTTTAAACATTATTCTGAAAAAAGATTCCATAGATTTCACCAGACCTTTAAAGGACGGTCCATGACACAGACCCTTAAAGTACAGCGGCATTTCTTTTGCAGAATCAAAAGAATTTGTATGGAAAAAAAATTGGTGATGACAAGCAAAAATGAAGCTGTTTTGTCTTTTGATGAGGGATAAAATCCAAACTTGACAACACTGTTGGACGTTGATTGGCTACAAAAGTTCTTCAATTGATGTTTAGCCTGCTTAATGACTGCTGGAGACCACTGCAAAGTGCTGGATAACAAAACACTGCACATTACTAAATCATGATTTGAATATTTCTCTCCTTTGGTGCTTTTAATGCCTAGCCCTGCACTTAGGGATTATTGATTGGTTTCTCTGAATTTAAGATTTGTTGTTTGTTTTTTGTTTGGGGTAAATTTTTTTCCATGATGAAAGTTACTTCTGAAATTTTATATAATAATAGTTGTTGTTGTAATGTGTCTAGTTAACTTGGGACAATGGAGCATTGTTCCTGCAGCTAATGATTTTTCCCTACGTGGTATTAAATTCATTTCTTAAAGTTGAACAAAAGCAAAAGGCTCTATTATCCCCCATAGGTAGCATTTTAAAAATTAGGCTGCCCAGGCAATGCTGTGAGATGTTTAGTATAAATTTTTAGTGAAGTTGAGTTTAAATTTTAATTTTAAGTAAGAAATATCAAACACTTCTTGTGTCTATTAAGATGAGTTGTATCTTCTAAAAATTCTAGCTTAAAGGTCAAATCATTGATATCAGAGTTATTTAGTTTTAACTATGTTATATTTTTTGCCACAATCAAACTAAAATCTAGCTATTAATTTGGGGATAATTCTACAACAATAATAAGGGAACCTGAGATCTTGGCCTTTATGGCTTAGGGTTTTTTTTTTTTTTAAGTAAATTCTAATGACAGAAAAGATTTAGGAAAAGGAAGACTTAATGAAAAAGAGCTCAAATTAAATAAAATATCAGATCTATACCCTTGTTGTGAGACCAAAAAGGAGGGTTTTGAAAATAATTCCTAGTTAGCAAGGAAATAGGGTAAATTTAGTATATTAAAAAAATAAAAGCCCATCCATTGAATCATCTTGGAAAATTATCAACAAACATGTCCAGAATAAAAGGAAAGCACATAAATAGGGGATGACCAGGTTTTTAAAAGCTAACTTCCTGATAGGATATATTTAAGAATATCCAAGATTTCTCTCTGCTCTGCTATCATTATATCATTTAACATTAAATGAATGAATGTTCGGTGACTGTAAAACAGAGGGCCCAGATGTTTAAACTGGGGGACCAAAGGTGGGCATAGGATGAGAGTCTGGCATCTACCATTATTGCAACTCTTCTGGACCATGCAGTAAATATTGAAGTAAAAAGGGGACATTTATGGGGCTCTATCTGTAGAGTATCGTTTAGACTTCCTGCCTATCAGTCAAACCATTGGTCTTATGACTCATCAGCTTGGATTAATTAAAGTAAAAATCCTATCTATGAGTTTGGGGTACCTGAGGTCAAATTCATTCATTTATCAGGTACATTAAGTACCTGCTGTATACTGGGCTCTGTGCCTGGAGCTAGGAGTACAAAGAAAAAAAATGACCCAGTTTTTCAATTGACTGAAAACTGGTTTTTACATAGCACTTTAAGGCTATTTATATATATTTTATATATATTGTGTTATTTGAGAAAATGGGGAGATATAGGATATAAATGGAGGAGTAAAAATACAAACTAAATATACACTAATTTCAAAAGATAAGAATATCAATACCTGGGGAGTCAGGAAAGACCTCTAAGTAGGGTACACCTGAGTATGAGAAAAAGAGATTAAGGCTAAGAGAAGTCTGTTAAAAAATTGAGCTGTGCTATGACCAATATAGACATATATTTTGCATGATTTTACATATATACTTGCTAGCACATTTCTGGCCTTCACGTGGAGGTTTAATTATTAAAAATGTCTGTTTAATTATTAAAAATGTTTTACCAACATTATCCCAGTTGTTGGTAGCACTCATATCAAATGCTATCTTTTAAAAGAACTTCCTTAAATAAAATCTAAATCAAATCATAACTGAAGCATCCCCAGCAAACCAATTGGACATAAATTCTTTTGAGTCTTAAAAGCTTCTCTCTCAAATCTTGAATGAAAGTGGCTACAGATGTGATGACCATGCTTTCTTTATTTTCACTCAATTGACCAGGGACCCTGGAAGCATAGGCAATGAAAAATTTAACATTCTAATAGACTTGCAATAAATTCTCAATTCTCATTCAAAGGTCCAGCATCATAATAGTTTTATATTTCTTGATGACATTAGAGGTTGAGTGCCCTAAGCTGTTCTCCTAGTTTCTTTCATAACTTATTCAGAATGGAACACTTCCATTTTTAGAGTGAATAGCTGACTGTGATTGCAGTTTTCTGGGCATACTCCAATATTTTGTTTCTACTGGTGGAATAAATGAACTCGTCATACTTTTAGGGAACGTGCGTCACAGTTGGAATTTTGACAACATTTATCATTCAATTATGTGAGTTGAGCAGGGTAGGACTCTGTCCAATTAAGCCATCAACAAGTATTGATTGAGAAGGGGTTTACTGGATACCTAGCACAATGGTAGATTGTACTGAGGTGAGAAACCATTAGCCACATTTCCTTTGTCCAAACCAGTCCTAGATCAGTGGGATCAAACTCAAATAAAAATGGGAACTACTAAGCTGTACAAAAGGATCAGAAAACAAAATATTAACTTTATCTATGTCATATATTTTTAGAAATTTTGTTAAATATTTCCCAATTACCTTTTAATCTGATTCTGATTGAACTGAGCATTGCCTGCTTATGGCTTAAACAAGCTATGTGGCAGATATCTCTGTTCTAGACTTTATATAAACTCTAGACTATATAAACTTTACTATTATAACCTTAGTAGATTCTTCTGCTTATTCCCACTCCCAACCTCAACTGGTCCTAGATCATCCACAATATAAAGTACTTTAATAAAATCAAGCCAGTTCCAAAGATGTCTCAGGGCCTGGATTGGCTCCAGGATGTTTCAATGATGGTCTTAGGTGAGTTTCAGGTCATAGAATAGGCTAGAATCTGGGACCTTTCTTAATATTAGCAACCTGAATTCCTGATTTGGCTAGCCTAGTTTTCCCTTGGATTCTTCAGACTACAGATAATTATCAGTCAGACCGAACTTTCCAAGAATCTCCTAACTCAGATTCAGAACACCATAAATAGGTCCAAAAGGAGCCAGTCTCCAAGGAATGTAATGGTAGGATGAATTCATCTTTCAGCATTCTGTGCCATGTTTGCCTCTATCTTTCCTCTTTGAGAGACTTTCCTTTATAACGCTTAATCAAAGGAGATAATAAGCATAAAGCACTTTGCAAACCTCAGAGTCTTAGAAATACTATCCATTATTATCATTATAATTATTCCAATTCATAAATTTTTCTAGAAGATTCTTCTAGGATATTTGAAATGTTTATCTAGGAGCAAGAAGAACCATTATTTCACATCTTGACCTTAATTTATGGTTTGTGAATATAAGTGACATCTTTAGCATTTAATCCTACACCCAATGCAGACTCTAGACCTTGATGCCTTTACTTATTCACTCCTTCAACAAGCATATATTGAATACCTACTGTATGATACGGAAGATGCAAAGATACAGTGTATATATACATATAAATATATATGCACAATATAAATGTATATATATATATATATACTTACATATATACTCATTACAAGCCCCAAATATATATATGGCATATAGCATGCATGTCCATTATTTGGTAACAAAAACAGTAGTCCTATGTGTTCCTTGTATACTGAAAGGAAAGATATGAGTCTACTAATAATAACAACAATAACAACATTAATAATAATCACTAGCATTTATGTCCTTCCTACCATGGGTCAGCCACTGTGATAAGTGATTTACAATTATTACCTCATTTAATCATTTTGAGGATTACTGGTGGGACCTAGAAATTTATCAGTCATTTGAGGAGCCATTTGGTATCAGGAGTCAGACCCAATGAAGCATCATTGTAGAAGTTTCAGCCCAATTGACTGAACCCATGAACCATCAGGACAAATAACACATCTAGTAAGGAGCCAGCCCAGCTGAGAAAGAGAGCAACTAGTCCCTTATGGAACCTAGTATAGACTCCGAAAGGGAAAATGTCTCCTAGAGTCAAGAGTTACAAGGTACCCCAGGGCCCCAGGTATTTTCCGTGTGTTTGCTTCATTGGTATGGTCTGGTTGAGCCCACTCTCAGGGAGAGAGTGTGTGCAGAGGGGACGGTGTGTTCCTAGTTTGGGAGATTTTAAAAACTTCTGTCCTTGATCCACATCTCTGAATATTCCTTTGTAAGAGCTCATTGATGTTAACTGGTTGAATGATACTGGGAATAAAACTAGATATAAGACAGAATTAGAAACTCCAGCCCTGCAAAATAACTGTATGATGGTATTTTGTGGGGGAGATGTAGTTAGCCACCTTCTGAGGACCCAATTTGCTAATATAAGTGGGGATTAAAAGAATGAGCCCAGAGGAGCAGTCCTATATATATTCATTTGTCCTCCTCCTCTTAATTCAGTACAATGTAAGCTTTTTGAGTGCAGACTGTTTCACTTGTGTCTTTGTATCTACATTTTTGTATCTATGTATCACCTAATACATAGTAGGTATTTAATAAATGTTTGTTGATTTGAATTGAATTTTTATTCTCAAAATTAATGCAATTTCTTTTAATGTCTACAAGATGTATGACACGTTCCCCCAAAGACCAATTGCTTTAGGATGGTGGCTTACAGTGTGTCTGAGTAGCATTCATATAGATGTGACTTTTGCTTAAATGAGCCTTTTTTTAGCCTTCTTTCTACTTAGGAAAATCTTCCCTCAATTTCAAAATTTTGAAAAATCATCATTGATATATTATTTTAAGGAATCTTTTTATTAAATTGTGTGATTACAGAAGAAAAACAACTGCTTGATCACATGGGTCGATGGGGATGTAGACTCTAAACGATCATCCTAGTTCAAATAATAATATGGAAATAGGTCTTGAACAACGACACATGTAAAACTCAGTCAAATTGCATATTGGCC
This sequence comes from Monodelphis domestica, assembly GCF_027887165.1. NCBI lineage: Eukaryota > Metazoa > Chordata > Mammalia > Didelphimorphia > Didelphidae > Monodelphis > Monodelphis domestica. The sequence goes on along the minus strand of NC_077231.1, from coordinate 253,056,706 downwards.
GGGGGGGGGGGAGTATAAGGGGCGTAAAAGAACATGAATCATGTAACCATGGAAAATATTCTAAATTAATTAATTAAATAAAAATTTCAATTAAAAATAAATAAAAATAAAAATGCTAACCATCTGAGCCTTAAAAAAAAGATTGTAATTAAAATGTCATTTGACCAAGTGAAGAATATCTTTGTTTTACCTCTGTGTGCTATGGCTAAAAGAGGTGGGGTTTAGCTCATGCAGTGCATGTTTCTGTGTACTCTTGGCCTGATTACTGCCATTCTTGCTTCTCCAACATTCCAGAGGCTTTACTTCATAGATTAAAATTGGTTCAAAATTTTCTCACATATGTCTGCTCACCCTTGTTCAGTTTTTATATCTTTGTAATAACTTGACCTCTAATGGGGTTCTTAGTTTATTTTATTCACTTAGTTAAATATAACTAGGGTTGTATTTTCTCTATATAGTATTTGTCTGGATAACTTAGTTTCTATTTTTTTTTAAACTTTTACCTTCTGTCTTAAAATCAGTAATGAGTATTGTTCCAAGGTAGAAGGATGTTGAGGGCTTGGCAATGGGGGTTAATGACTTGCCCAGAGTCACAAAGGTAGAATTTTTCCTATGGTTTTGTCTGTGACTTGTGTGGATTATTAAAAAAAAAGACAATTATGATAGCAGAAAAACATGATAATGGAGAATATATATGTATACATATACATATATATGCACACATACATAGGCAATCCTCAACATTTGCAAATTTGATTTTCCAGACTTAAATCATTCCCATCATTTCACTTTTGTATTGGCAACCATGCATATTTGTAGTTATGGATGATAGAGGAAAACAATGAGGGATGTGATGTATGGAAGTTCATAGAGTGACTAGTATCCTATTAGGCACTTCACATGTGTTGTTGCATATTTTTATTGTTTGCCTTTAAAACTCAAGTTTTGTGTTGCAGTTATTCTCCCAAAGCATCATGTAAATCCTTTAGGCTCTAAGCCCAAGCATGCAAAGCCAACGATGTAGCTTAGTGAAAAAATAAAGATACTAGGTAAACTTTGTGTTCAAATGTCTGCAGCTGCTATTGGCCATGAGTTTGGTGTTAACAAATTGATTCTTTTTTATACCCACAAAAGGAGAAAAGTATTTATGGTACTGTAGATTTCATGAGTCATAAAAAGCAAATACTGTCTAAAATTTAAACAAAAAGACTTTTTTGAGGTTAGCAAAAAGGTCAGAATTCTAGGTTATACTAGGGAGAAAAAATGTTTTTCATGTTATCAATTTTATTTTGTACACTGTTGCACAAATTATTTCATGGTTGCTGTGTGAGGGGATGTGTATATTATCAGGATTAATGTTTTTAGCATACAGAATTTTAGGCATAAAAGTGCATTTTCAAAAATCTCATGTGATAGATTATAGGTTTAGATGGTCATAGGAACCTAACCTCCTTTCCCATAGGTTCAGTGAATTAAAATTTGTGTTTTTTGACTTTTGTGTCATTTTCTAAAAATGCTGTCCATACATAATTGAAGACTGACTTTATATCTACATTTGTCTATCTACCCATCTGATCTGCTGTTGGGAAGTTGAATCCTTTTACTTTATTCTTTCCTGGTGGTAAATCAGCCTTTTGACTTGAACTTAGAGAAGATCATGGAGATTTTGATTGCATATCTTAAAATATTGCAGAAATAGGAACATTTTTCTATCCCTTCCAGCTAGCTATTTACCAATTTTGAGACTAAAATGAATACAATGTCACTCATGTAACCAAATCACTTGACCTCTATGGGATAAATTTTCCTCTGAGACTCATTCCTCATTAGTAGGATGAGAAAATCTTTAAGTTCTAATAATCAAATCATAGATTTAGAAGTAGGAGAGATTTCAGAGATCATTTAGTCCAGTCCCTTTATTAATTAACAGCAATTTGTCCAAGACCACACAAAGAGCAAATGTCAATACCCAGAGTTTGAACCCAGGTCCTCAGACTCCAAATCCATTCACTGGACTATGCTGCTTCCCTTTCAACATTAACATTTTATGATTGTTTTAGATAATAATCTTAATACTAAAACCTGCTGTATCCTAAAGAAATCCAATAAAGGAGAAAAGACTTATTGTACAAAAATGTTTATTGTAGTTCTTTTTGTGGTGGCAAAGAACTGGAAATTGAGGGGATGTCCAACAATTGGGAAGTAGCTGTATAAGTTGTGGTATATGATAGTTATGGAATGTGATTGTGCTATAAGAAATAACAAGCAGGATGATTTAAAAAAAAAATCTGACTTACCTGACCTAATGCAAAGTGAAATGAGAACCAGAACAGTGTACACATTGACTTTAATATTCTTGATGAATAACTATAAATGATCTAGTTATTTTCAGCAATGCAATGATCAAAGACAATCTTAGAGATTCATGATGAAAAATGCCATCTACCCTCCAAGAAATGGAGTCTGAATGCAGAACAAAACTTACTCCATTTCATGTTCTTTCTTCTTTAAATTTCAGGTCTCTTCCACAAAATGACTAATATTGTGAAATGTTTTACATGATAACACATGCAAAATCTATATCAGATTGCTTACTATCTTGGGGAGGGGAGAGGGAAAAAAAGGGAGAGTCAGAAGAAGGGAGAGAATTTGGAATTTGAAACAAAAGAAAGAATGGTTAAATTGTTTTTACTTGTAATATGGGGAAAATAAAATATTGTTTATAAATATATTTAAAAATAAACAAGAGGGTGGGAGCAGGGAAGGAAAGAACATGATTAATGTAACTATGGAAAAAATTCTAAATTAATTAATTAAACTTAAAAAAAACATTTTCTGTGAGGCTGTTAAAGACTGTCAGACATTTGAAGCTTTTCTTAATGCTTCCTTCCATTACTTTTAAAGATGGAAACATTTGGATGAAACATTTGGTTATTAATATGTAACATTCTATGAAAATTTTCTCTGAACATGTGGACAAATAAATCAAGGCTCACTAAGAAAAAAATTAATTAATAAGAAACTAGAAGACCTGAATTCAAGTTCTGCTTCTGAAATATCTTGGCTGTGTGGTCTTGGAAAAGTCAATTTAACTCTCTTTGTTCTGGGCAACTTTCTATGATTTCAGTTGTAAAAATAATGTTCACTTGCATTGGTAGAGGATGTTTCCTTGCCTAGGAATTCTCTATACCATTAAAATTATAGGTCTAGGGGCAGGTAGATAACAAAGTGGGTAAAGCACCAGGCCTAGAGTCCAGAGGACCCAGGTTAAAATTTGGTCTCAGATACTTCTTAGTTTTGTAACCCTGGACAAGTCATTTAATCCCAATCACCAAGCTTTTTGCTGCTCTTCTGTTTTAGAACTGACATTAAAACAGAAGGTAACAGTATACCTTTAAAAAAAAGAAAGAAAATAATTTACAGGTCCAGTCCTGTCCCCTACTCTATAAAATATTTAACTACCACAAGATGGTAGTTAAAGCAAATTTCTATAAAGTCAATCTAATTTTCTCAACTCTCTTCTCAATTCTAGGCTGAAAAACCTTCAGTTATTTATTCTCCAATATATCAAGTTTAAAATCTCCCATGATCCCATTTGGGGTTTTCTTGGCAAAGATACTGAAATGGTTTGGCATTTCCTTCTCCAGCTCATTTTACAGAGGAAGAAACTGAGGCAAACAGGGTTAAGTGACTTGCTCAGGATCACACAGCTAGTGTCTGAGACCAGATTTGAATTTGGAAATCCTTTATCCCTATCAAGGCCTTTATCCCTATCTAGCTGCTGCCTATCTTGCCCCTTTAAATCCTTTACTTATCTTTTAAAGCTGGACTCTATGCATCTGGTCTTCCCTACTTAGTCAACCTTATTTCCTACTACTATTCAACAAATAAGTTCTGCTTTCTAGCACCTACTGTTATAACTAAGCAGAGAACAAACCCCCAATAAATACATTCTTATTGAGTAATTAATGAAAAAGTCAGGAATTCTACTGGAAAAAAAAATGTTTCCATTCACTGAATTAAAAGTTTTTGGCAAGGAAGTGGTTAAGTTGCTGTCTAGTACTTGCTGGAAATGCATTTGCTAAGTTTGAGAAACTGGCTGCACATTCTTATGCTTTCTTGACACAGATCTTCTCTCTGCTGTTCCCCCTTTCCTCCCCCCCCCCCCAAAGCACTACCCCAGATAGAGAAATTTCTTCCATGATTGGAAATTATCTTATTCCCTTTTCACATGGTTGGAGAGTTGGCTCTAAATGTAAGTGGATTTGGTGGCAGCTTAAATGTGATTTGAAGGCGGAAGGGCCTCTTATCCCAAAGTATTTTTCTTGGGAAGTACCTGAAATTCTTTTGAATTAAGGTATTGGCTCCTATTAATGGACGACATGATTATAGAAACTTGCCTTATTTACTCTTGCATGTTTCAGTTTCTTAGCTCAGTGTACAGCATGTGGCATACTTGAATTGAATAGAGGTTTATTACATGAATGAATATTTCAGTATGGATTAACTTAGATTAGTTTCCTCCTCCAGTATAACTCTCCTAAGGGATAGGAAACAAAATAGAAAAATTAGACTAATCAAGCAGAGCTAGGGAGGTCTGAAGCCTGGGGTGCTGATGGCATTGGACAGAATCCTATATGGTAGGTAGGGGTCCTATGGAGTGGATGACACTATGTACCTGAGGAAGAATGCCAGAAAATTACAAGGGAGAAAACACAGGCAAATGTTTGTTTTCTTGCCGTGCTTCCATTCTGGAGATAATGTATTAATTCCAAGAAATTATTCCAGATGTGAGCATTCACTATTCTTTGCACTATGGAAGAAATTCTTTGACCTATAGAACCTTGTATCATCCCTCAAATCAACCTTTATAGGCAGGTATCCATTCTACATATATCTATGGCTCTAATTTGAAAGCATTGACAAAAATAATACTTGTCTTCCGGTGACTCTTGTTCTCTCTGAATTGTTTTTCTGTATGAATTATTAAAGGCTATTTGGTGGAGTGCTCTGTCCAAGAGATGCTGAAGAGTTGAAGGACAGTTGGGCCTGAAGAATTCTTCTTCTTGTTTAATTTGGTCCACTAGAAAATTTCTTTTCTAAATACTAGATCATGGTAATGATGGCGTGCCTGAATCAATCCTTCAACTGGGTGATTAGAGGAAAATCTAAGAATTCCTTCCTTTGAGAAAGAACTTATTCCAGAAATCCCAGAATAAAGAACCCAAGATTGTGGGCCAGATTCTTCTTTGCCCTCTTTTTATAAAGCACAAGTTTCAATAAATTTCATCCCCTGTGTAAATTAAGGTTACATAGCAGACAAATTCCTTTTCCATTAATGGTAGGAAAGAAGCCAAACTAATAATGGCTTCTTAATTCATTTCCTGAAAGGGGGAAAAATCATTCTTATTTTCCAGATGAAACAAAAATAGGCACAATAATAACAAGAATTAAATTTTCTTTGGCTATTTTACCAATGTAAAAAAACACACAAGAGTAGATAGTTCAAAAAACCTTTAGGGGATAACTGGGACACCATGTTCCCCAAATATTTTAGGCTGAAGAGTCTGTTTCCCTAAGCAAAACACCCAAGGGTCTGTGTGAGACCTTATCCAATTCAGTTTAAAAGGAGGAGAGAATCTTCCAGTGAGACTAACGTGGGGGATATAGATTTTCAAGAGAAGCTAACACAAGGGAGCAGAGTTGAAGAGGGATGGGAATGGTTCTCATCCAAGCAATGTGTCACTATCTGCCTCCATAGACTGATTGCACATTGCTCACCTTCACATATTAGGTTTTGGTCAGGATGTGCTGGAGTTGGTTCATATTGGTTCACGGGGAGCAGATTGCTAAATTTTCATTGTGAGGATTTACACCTTGGAAATCTGCCTGTGCTACAAATCAGGTCTTGCTTTATTGTTTTGTTGATTGTCTAGACTTAAAGTGATGGAGAAAATGTTAATGATGCAGATTAAACCTGAAAGTGTGTAGTGCATATATGCCCCACTTCCTCTACTCAAGCCCCAACAGAGAATCAATTGTTAAACTTTACCAGCACACCCTTGGCATTGACCAATCTGGTCTACTTGACATTCCACTTCCTATCTCTGTGCATTGAAATATCCCATGATTGGAATGTCCTCCCTTCCCATCTTCACCTCTAGCTTGTTTCAACTTGCAGCTCAAATGGCAGTTTCCACATGAGATTCATTCTGATTTCTCCAGTTGTTAGCATCCTTTCCCCCTGAAATTTCTTTGCATTTATCTAGTATACACACATAGCTTATATTTACTTGTTTGTATTTAGATTGTTTTCTTCCAGAAGAACAGAAGGTCTTTGAAGTCAGGGACTGTTTTTCTTTTTATATTCCCAGTGTCTGGAACTAGAGATGGATGACCCTACAGTATCCCTCCTTCCCAGGTCCTTTTACTCTGTTATGAAAGGTTGCTTCCTATTCCCCTTTCTTCATTATCCTGATTCAAGAAGGGTTAATTAAGAGCTGAGGCTATTGCTTCAGGAGAGATGATGGGGAAAGGAATAATTTTTTATATAGCACCTACTTAGTGCTGTATTTTTTATTTTTTAATTGAAATTTTTTATTTAATTAATTAATTTAGGATATTTTTCCATGGTTACATGATTCATGTTCTTTCCTTCCCCTCTTCCTCCCTGGCCACCTGTAGCCGACATGCAATTCCACTGGGTTTTACTTGTGTCATTGATCAAGACCTATTTCTATATTATTGATAATTGCACTAGGTTGATTGTTTAGAGTCTACATTCCCAATCATATCCTCATCAACCTATGTGATCAAGCAGTTGTTTTTTTCTCTGTATTTCTACTCCCACTGTTCTTCCTCTGAATGTGGATAGTGTTCTTTCTAATAGGTCCAAATCTCCTTCACGCACAAGTGTCTTTGTGCACATTCATCTATACACCATAGATGAAAACGCACAAAGAAATCTTCATCCTCGGTTACCGAGAGACTACTACCAACCAAAAAATACCTCAGAATTGTCCTGGATAATTGCATTACTGCTAGTAGAGAAGTACATTACATTTAATTTGCCAGGGTGTATCCATCTCTGGGTATAATGTTCTCCTGGTTCTGCTCCTTTCACTCTGCATCTTTTCCTGGAGATCATTCCAGTTCCCATGGAATTCCTCCAGTTCATTCATCAAAATTCCTTTGAGCATAATAGTACTACATCACCAACAGATACCACAATTTATTCAGCCATTCCCCAATCAAAGGGCATCCCCTCATTTTCCACTTTTTTTTGCCTGTGTGTGTTTTAAAAAAAATAATTGCTATCTTATTTGATCCTTCTGGGAAGCAGATGCTATTTTCATTCTCATTTTACAGATTAACCAACTGAGGCAAACAGGGGTTTAGTGACTCGCTCTAGGTTTGAAAGCCAATAAATATCTAAGGCTGGATTTGAACTTGGTTCTTCCTGATTCTAGACCTGGTGCTCTAACCATTGGGGAATCAGCAGCTTGACTAGTGCTCCACAAACACAATATTTTTTCCATTTCTTTGCTATTTACTTTGCATTCTATTTGGTTAAGTGCTTTCTGTTTCCACCTTAGGTGTTTGCTGGATTGGCCTAGGGGAGAATGACTAGAAATAGGGATTGGTCCAGGAGTCAGAGCTGTGATCTGAATAGGGCATAAAATTTTGCTTGGTGTCTTTGAATCAGTCACTTAACCCTTTCAGTGCCCCCATGCAACTCTCTATGACTCTAAATTAACTACAAATTTGGGGTCTTCTTCTTTGGAAGAAGCTTCCATACTGAAACTTCCTTATGTGGATGGGATAAACTCATCCAATAAAATGGAGGCAGGTAGCAGAGTAGATTAAAAACCAGAATCCTACAATGTGTTGTTTATAAGAAACTAATTTGAGGCAGAATGGCTCATCCAGAGTAAAGTTAAAGGGATAGAGCAGAATTTATTGGGCATCATCTGAAGTAAAAAAATGCAGATTTGGCAATCATGATCTCAGACAAGACTAAAGCAAAAATAGACTCAATTAAAAGAAATAAGGAAGGAAATTATATCTTGCTAAAAGGTACTATATACAATGAAGTAATATCGATACTAAACATATATGTACCAAATGGTTTAGCCTTAAAATTTTTAAAGGTGACATTAAATGAATTTCAAGAGGAACTAGACAATAAAACTATACTAGTGGGGGGACTTCAACTTCCCCCTTTCAGAGCTAGATAAATCAAACCAAAAAATGAGAGAGAAGTAAAGGAAGTGAATGAAATTTTAGAAAAGTTAGATTTAATATGTATCTGGAGAAAATTGAATGAGAGTAGAAAGGAATAAACCTTTTTTTCAGTATTTCATGTCTCTTACACAAAAATTTACCATGTATTAGGGCAAAAAAATATCCAAACCAAAATGCAAAAAAGCAGAAATAAGAAATGTTTCCTTTTCAGATAAATAAATAAATAAATTATAATTTATAAATACAATAAAATACAATAAAAATTATAATAAAGTTCTGTGGAAAGTCAAATAAAAATTGATTGGAAACTAAATAATATAATTCTAAAAAATGAGTGGATCAAAGAACAAATGATAGAAACAATAAATAATTTTATTAAGGAGAATGACAATGAGGAGACAACATATCAAAATTTATGGGATATAGCCGAAGCAGTACTCAGGGGAAAAATTATATCTCTATATGCTTATATCAATAAAATAGAGAACAAGCAGATCAATGAATTGGGCATGAAACCAAAAAGAAAAAAACACAAGAAAACAGAAAAACAAAGAAATTAAAAATTCCCAAATAAAGAGAAAATTGAAAATCATAACAATTAAGGAGAAATTAATAAAATTGAAAGTAATAAAATAATTGAACTAATAAATATGACTGGGATTTGGTTTTATGGGAGAAAAACAAACAAAATATATAGAACATTGGTTAATTTGATTTTTAAAAAGGAAAGAATAAAATAATCAGTATAAAAAATGAAAAGGGTGAACTAACCCTCAATAAAGAGAAAATTAAAGCAATCATTAGAGGCTATTTTGCCCAATTGTATGCCAATTAATTTGATGATAAAAAAGAAATTGATAAATATTTACAAAACTATAAATTGTTCAGATTAACAAAAGGGGAAATAGAATATTTAATAATCTCATCTCAGAAAAAGAAATTGAAGAAACCATCAAGTAACTCCCTAAGAAAAAAATCCCAGGGCCAGATGGATTGAAAAGTGAATTCTATAAAACTTTTAAAGGACAATTAATTCCAATACTATATAAACTATTTGGAAAAAATAGGCAGAGAAGGAATCCTAACATTATTTTCATGATATATATTATAAACAAAATTTAGAAGCAAGATATAGAAAGAGAAATTCCATTTAAAATACACTAGACCATTTGAATACCTGGGAAGCTACTTGCAGAGACAAATAAAGGAATTATCTGAACACAATTAAAAAAATTATTCACACAAATAAAGTCAGATCTAAACAATTGGGAAAATATTAATAGCTCATGGTTAGGCTGAGCTAATATAACAAAAATGACAATTCTACCTATATAAATTTACTTATTCAGGGCCATACCAATCAAACTACCAAATAATTACTTTATAGAACTAGAAAAAATAATGAGAAAATTAATCTGGAAGAACAAAAGATCAAGAATATCAAGGAATGAAAAAAATATTAAGAAAGATAGCCTGCAATACCAGACCTCAAACTGTACTATAAAGTAATAATCATCAAAGCAGTCTGGTACTGGCTAAGAAAGAATGGTAGATCAATTGAATAGATTAGATACATAATATTCAGTGGTAAATGACCTTAGTAACCTAGTGTTTGATCATACCCCAAATTCCAGCTTTTGGGATAAGAACACTATTTAACAAAAACTGCTAGGAAAATTAGAAAACACTATGGCAAGAAACAAGGAATAGATCAATATCTCATACTTTATACCAATATAAGGTCAAATGGTTATATGATGTAGATATAAATAGTGCTGCTATAAGTAAATTAGGGGAATATAGAATAAGTTTATTTGACAGATCTATGGAGAATGGAAGAATTTATGTTCAAATAAGAGATAGAATTATAAGAGGTAAAATGAATAATTCTGATATTAAATTAAAAGACTTTTGCACAAACAAAACCAATGTAACAAGATTAGAAGGGAAACAAACTGGGGAAATTTTCTGTAATAAATTTCTCTGATAAAGGGCTAATTTCTCAAATCTTTAGAGAACTAAGTCAAATTTGTAAGAATATTAGTCATTCCCCAATTGATAAATGATCAAAGGATATGAATAAGTAATTTTCAGATGAAGAAAATCAAAGCTATCAATAATCATATGAAAAATGTTCTAAATCATTCTTGTTCAGAGAAATGCAAATTAAAACAATGCTAAAATACCACCTCACACCTATCAGATTGGCCAATATGACAGGAAAGGAAAGTGATAAATGTTAGAGGGGACATGGCAAAATTGGGACACTAACGTATTGTTGGTACATTGTGAACTGATCCAACCATTCTGGAGGGCAATTTTGAACTATGCCCAAAGGGTTATAAAATTGACATACTCTGATCCTGTATCTTAAAGGGATAATAAAAAGGGGAAAGGACCTACTTATATGAAAATATTTATAGCAGCTTTTTTTGTGGTGGAAAAGAAACAGAAATGGAAGGTATGTCCATCAATTGGGGAATGACTGTACAAATCATGGCATATGTTGGTGATAGAATACAATTGTGCTATTAGAAACAATAAGCAAGATGACATCAGAAAAAGCTAAAAAGATCTACATGAACTGAAGTAGAGCAAAATAAGCAGAACCGAGAGAACATTGTATACAGTAACAGTAATATTGTATGATGACCAGCTGTGATAACTTGGCTACTCTCAGCAATGCCATGGTCTGGAACAATTCTGAAAGGCTTATAATGGAGAATGCTGCTAGGGAAAGAACGGTTGGTTGAATGGATGTGGATCAAAGCATACTGATCTTTCACATCAGATCAGTGTATTTATAGTTTTGTTTTAGGGTTCTGGTTTTGTATTAGTGTCCTCTTACAATAGTGACCAATGTGGAAGTGTGTTTTGCATAATACATGTGTGACCAAAATCAAAGTGCTTACCATCTCCAAGCAGGGGGAGGAAAAAGAGGGAGAGAGACAGTTTGGAAAATGTATGTTGAAAATTATTATTATAAGTAACTGGGAAAATTAAATGTCTTTTAATCAAAAAAGACAAGAAACTTCTTTAACCTGGCAAAATCACAGATCTCAACCAAAGACAAATAGATAATAGACTTTAAGAGTCATTAGCCTTGGGATGGGCAAGGGTAGAAGTAGTGGGGTTACCACATATCTACCCAGTGAAATCTCTTCTTCCATGAATGCAAACTCATTGACCAATAGAGGAAAAAATCTCATTGTTAGTTTTTTCTTCCATAAAGTTTTGTTTGCCCTTGTTTAACTGTACATGAGTGTCAACAATATGGCAGGTGCTGTTGAATATAAGTCATTTTACTTACTGACTATTAAACACAAAGAAAACATGAGGCTCAGGGCAAAGGTTGATAAGAGCCAGGAGTCAGAGTGTGCTCCAGTTGGTGAAACAAGGACCCAAGTATTGAGGCTTTCATTACCACAATAAGCTGAAAACCACAGCAGACTGCTCTTCCTTGGGGGCCAGCATTATAGGAAAGAACAAAGCACCCCTTCTTCCAGATGCTTTTAAATAACTTGACACTAGTGAGGAATTCTGCAAACAGTGGCTACTACCAGAAATAGAAATCCTAACCCAATTCAGCCACCATTGGAGAAACATCTGGCATGGGGAGAGTGTATAGATTTAGAGCTTGGAGGGATATCAGAAATAATCTAGTCTAATTGACTCCTTACTTTTTATAGAAGATGTGAGGCCCAGAGAGGGGAAATAATTTTCTTAAGGTTCTGTAAATAGTGAGTAGTGGAATCCAAACTCAAACCTACATCCTCTAATTCCAAAATTCCACTATACCACTTTCTTTCTTAAGGAATTACTAAAGCCTTTTTTCCATGTAAATATTTGAGACCCTTCATTGGCAAAGACATGTGAAAAACTGCATGGAAAACAATATGGAAGAAAGGAACAAATAGAGAAGACAGGAAACATTTTGAGCCGAGGGAGATGAGAGAAGGCAGGAATGGAGCAGAGGCTCACCGTCTCATTTTTGTTATGTTGTATCTCATTTAAAAGCCTTGGACAATATGCTAAAAAGGATTTCAAAGGGAGATATTTTGCAGAAAAAAAATGTCTTTTCCAAACTCCTGGTCTTTGGTGAAAACCAAAAGAGGAGGTGGTTATCTGATGTTTTAGAAGTAAGTTCTGCATCTTCCATTCAGTCTTAAACTCAGTGGGACTTGGATTAGAAGTCTAAAGGCAATATTTGGTTCATAGATTTTAATAAGAAGAGGCTCATTGAAAAGAAGACACTGTTATATCTTTCAAATATTCACTCTGTGCTAACTGGAAAGGATATATATTGAGATAGCTACCTTTCAGATCTAAATTAATTTTGTGAATGCTGGGTTATGCGGATCTCAAAGGTCTCAAAACCTTCTTTAGCATGTTGTAAAAAATGTTCACACTGCAATAATTTGTCTGAAACATCCCAAGTATTCATGTTCCTAGCACTGAGCACCCATGAAAATACAGGCTGTTTCATAGTTCTTTTCCACCAGTGGATAAAAATGGACCAAAAGATCTCAAAAGGTAAATAACCAAGCAAGCTTGTTGCTACTGACACTTACTCCATCTCTTCAGAAAAGAAAGTATAGTTGTAGGATTATCCTCTTGATTGAGACAATTTACTGTTAGCACCCCCCAGTTCCAGCCAGAGACTTCATTTACTCTGTGATCTCAAGGTTTTGGGAAAATGAAAAGTAGCTCCAACTCACAAAGAGGTTGGGATGTCTTAGCCTTAACTACCCATCACAAAATTTCAAGTTTTCAGAATTAGATAGAGTTTACATATTATTCCAAATGGCTACAGAGTGTTACTGTGCACTATTATACAGATTCTAGGCTGTATTGTAGCTAGTGGCATTTCAGTTTTGCCCATGGGAATACCCTTACTCTGAGCTCCCCAGGTTGCTATTCTAGATAGTTGATACTTTATGGGCCAGAAGTCTATCTAAACCACAGATCACAAGCCCTCACCAATATGATTTACTTTGGCTAGTTTGTCATAGAATACACTTACTTCTTTTTAAAAATTTATTTACTTATTTGATTAATTTCAAATATTTTTCCATGGTTCCATGGTTTATTCCCTTCCCTCCTCCTGCTTCCCCCTCCCAGAGTCAATGAGCAATTCCACTGGATTTTACATGTGTCATTGATCAAGATCTATTTCCACATTATTATTATTTGCACTAGGATGATCATTTAGAGTCTACATCCCCAATCATATCCATATCAAACCATGTGATCAAGGAAATGGTTTTTTTTCTGTGTCTCTACTCCCACAGTTCTTGATATAGAAAATACTTAATTCTTAACAAAGGCATTTTAATGAAATAGCAATGCAAATAGACAGCAAAAGGGACTGAAATTATAGTTTCACTGGTATAGAGAATTAGTAGGTAAGGAAAACTCCCTCTATCAGTGCAGGCGGGCATCTTATCTATAGCATATGTCTTAGAGACTTGTCTAGAGAATAGAGAGGTTCTGGACCTCGCCAAGGTCACACGAACCAAAATGTTTCAGAAGGTTGACCAGCTCTCCATCCAGTTTAGCATCCTGCCCCGACAGCTATGCAAACAAAGTAATAAAAATGACTGAATAATAGAACACATAAGAGTATAATATTCCTCCCCATAAATTTTGACTTTACTTTTTCATAAATACATACATACTTGTTGGGATATGTGGCCCTTTAAAGAATTGTGTGGGACATACACACATGCAGAATACTTGTGGTTCAAGCATCTGTGTGAGGGAATGCACACAGTCTATCACATGACTAGGGTACCTGTATGAAGGGCTACTCAAGCTACTGATGCTTCAAGGGTACAAGTGTCTTCTCTACTGAGGCTCAGGCACTTTTTGTGGTGGCAACAAATTGGAAAATGAGGGGGTGCCCTTCAATTGGGGAATGGCTGAACAAATTGTGGTATCTGTTGGTGCTGGAATAAGATTGCGCTCAAAGGAATAATGAACTGGGGGAATTCCATGGGAACTGGAACAACTTCCAGGAAGTGATGCAGAGTGAGAGGAGCAGAACCAGGAGAACATTGTACACAGAGACTGATACACTGTGGTACAATCAAATGTAATGGTCTTCTCTATTAGCAGCAAAGCAATGATCCAGGACAATTCTGAGGGACTTATGAGAAAGAACACTATTCACATCCAGAGAAGAACTGTGGGAATAGAAACACAGAAGAAAAATAACTGCTTGATCACATAGGTTAATGGGGATATGATTGGGGATGTAGACTCTAAATGATCATCCCAGTGTAATTATCAATAATATGGAAATAGGTCTTGATAAATGACACAAGTAAAACCTAGTGGAATTGTGTGTTAGCTACGGGGGGGGGGGGATGGGGGGAGAGGGAAGGGAAAGAACATAAAACATGTAACCATGGAAAAATATTCTAAAGTAATTAATTAAAAAATGTTTTTCAATTCTACTGATGGCTCAGAATATGCTGTTTCCAGCCAGATATCACTTCTCTGAAAGGAGCTGCTCTGGGCTCCAGTTGGTCGCTAACTCGAGCTATTTTTAGGATTGCCTAATACCTTGTACAATGTACACTAAGGAAGCTGTGGGTACAGATCTTTCACCAACTTTTAGCCACCTCCACCATCTACTGAGTGTGTGTGTGTGTGTGTGTGTGTGTGTGTGTGTGTGTGTGTGTGTGTGTACTGTGGTTAACAAATCCCTCCTCTGCAGATAAAGTTCTAGCTGTTCTTAATAAGTAGTCTCAGTCAATAGATATGAAGATTTCTCTAGTTCTTTCATTCTTCTCAATCAATCGATGTGAAGAACTCTAAGGTTCTCTTGGATAGCTCTCAGCCAGTGGCTAAGATTTTGCTTTCAACCAGGCTGCATCAGAAGGTACAGGGTCTAAGCTGAGATAAGATTTAGCCTTTGACATCTTATAATCAGAATCACAGAATTTCAGATTTGGAAGAAACCTCATCTAGTCCAACTTATAATCTCTATAAAAATACTCTCTCCTAAAAAAAGAGATAAGAAAATGTAGCCTTTCTGTTTTGCAAAATATGGAATACACTGTCAGACTCAGGTGGGGTTGGGTCAATTTTGTGAGACTTCTTTTTCCTCTACTTTAAAAAAAATTCTTTGTTACAGGTGATGATTCCTGAAGGTAGAATAATGAAGGAATAGATTAAAAAATAATCAGTATTTGCTTATCATTTGCTAAACTGTTTTCTGAATTTCTTTTAATGGAGTAATTCTCTAAACTGATCTGAACTGAATTGACTTTTACTATCTTCCCTGAGATTCTCAATTCAGCTGTCACCTAACTTATGTTTAGAAACTCTATTTAGTTCAATAGCCCTTCTGGAAAGTCTGGACTGATTGCCTTGGAGGGAACCTACTGAAAATAGGTCTTATCATATCCCCTGACTGACAGACATCTCCCCAGGGCTTTACTTTCTCAAATAGCAAAGGGACTGAGAAATGCCATGGTGTCTTAATTTATCCAAGCAGCCTTTCTATTATATGTAAATAGTAACTTCTATGCTGGCTGGAATATTTGGAAAGCTGATGACTTTTGTCCTGCTTCTCCCTAACAACTCAACCAAGTATATCTTTCTCTTACTTCTCCAGATCAGAATCTGGGAAAGTGAGGCCAGGAACACTGGATCTTAAAGTCAGAACAGACCTTGAGAATGATTTGGTACTACCCCTTAATTTTATAACTGAGGTCACTGGAGTCAAGATTAGGGGAAGCACTATGCCCAACAGGTAGTAAGTATATATAGGGGGTGTGTGTGGCTATGTAGCTCATGTGGGTCCACATCATTCTGTTTAGATTGCAAGGAGATGTGAAAAGATGTCTCCAAAGTCTTCTCTGCCTACACTTCTTCAAGGGAGGCTTTGCTGCCAGGAGGAAAAACAAGACATTGGTGCCAAAGGCTCTGGTCTCCTCAGAGAAAAGGTACCAGGCTGGAATTATATTTAACTATCCCCTCCCCTCACCAAATACTGTTTGTCTACTGAAAATAATTTTTAGGCTCAAACTGTACTCCTGATCATTATTCCTTAATGGGGAAGGAATGCCCCAAACTAATTATCCAAGACTTACCCCTCTTCCCATTAAATGCCTATTACACAAAATGGTGTGTAACAAATAAACCCATTTATCCAAGCCAACAGTAAATAGAATTCAGAAAGGGTATTGAATGAGAATATCAGACAGAATGGAGCACAGGACATCTCCCACTTGGAAGTATCTCAGCTCAACCAGCGGAGAGAGTCTAGATCTTACCTAAAGGGAAGTTCCCAAAGTTTCTAGTGTGCCAAGTCTGTGATAGGGACATGATCAAGGTACCAGGTTCTCTACATGAAGATTTCTTCTCAGAATGTCCCCCTTTGGATAATCTGGAACCACCTGCCATTTCTTTTGAGGCTGGAAGCCAGAAGACTAAGATCTCTCCTCTCTCAGACTTTGACTAACTTTGCCCTTCATTCAGGTGTGGAGGACTGAGTAATCAATCTCCACTCATAAGGAAAGTCTTATTCCTTTTTTTTTTTAAAAACAAAAGCTTTGAGTTTCTGGTTACATAAAAGATAGGACTGTAATTTGAACCAGATCTCCCAACTCTAGTCTCATTATACTGTAGATAATCCTTCACAAGGACATTATGAGACTTAGCTTGAAATTTAAGGGCAGTTGAAGAAGGATGATTTATTGAAAAAAACCCAAACCCAAACACTTTTCCAAAAAATCTAAGTTACAACATTAAAAAAAAATCTTTTATACCTTTTATATTTTTAAATACAGTACTGTAGCTCCAGAATACTGAGTCACAATCATTCAAATTCCATTACACAATGACTGTAGTCTCCAGACATGCCAACCAAGCATACCCGAAACAGCATCCCTTCAGTGGGGGGCCATTTATTGTGGAATTCACAAAGGGCAAAGGGAATTATTTTCAGATTACACAGGGGTCCCAAAAGTGCATTTCTGATATTATGCCTCAAAAGTATGTTTTTAAAGCTACCTTAGATCCTACCAAATGACACAGCTGAATTATACAACTCTTCCCTTTTTCTAAAACTCTCCATAGGTCTGTATCTATAAAACACAAAAACAAAAGTAAACTCAGTTGTTCAGTTCAGGTGTCAGTGAAGGGAATGTGTGTGTAAGAAAAAAAAATTACTTGGTTGAATTCTTATGGTTTCCACTGGTTGCTTATTATAACATGGACACAAGTCCATAATTTCTGGTATTTCCTACCTGGAGAATTTAAAGAGAATAACTTGAATTTCAGGCTGTATTTTGTTTTTTTGACTATATCGCCTCTTATATTTCAAAATCCCCAGCTTAGATGATTTGATTTGGCTAATTTGTAGCAGTGAGATTCCTCTCAGGAGAACACTATCATTTCCTTTGCTTTTCCTTTGAGGCTTCATTATTTATCAAAGCCATACTTTGTTTGGCCTTTCATTGCTTAGTATTTGTTTTTCATCCTACCTGAGGTTTTCATTTGGGCTTATTTCCTTTGATTCTATACCTGGGGTTTAGTAAGTTCTCATATTGCAGATCTCAAAAAAGGTACACAAGATACACAAACAAGTATTGTGCTAAACAACTATAGCTGTAGAACATATTTCCTCAAGGTCTGTGGCCCACGCAGGATTACAATGTGAAAGAAATAAATTTAAGTCATTGTGTAGTGACTAGAATGTTGAGTTAGAATCAGGAAGAACCAGAAGCTCAAAGAGTTGAAAAAGACCTAGTTTATGGAGTCTAGCCCCCTCAATTTATAGATTAGGAAACTGAGGCATCAAAAAATTAAGAAGTGGTTTGCTCAGGATTAAATGTCTTATAAAGCCTGAGGTGGGATTTGAACCTAAATCTTCCTGATTTCAAGTCTAATACATTATCCAATATACTATGCTACCTCTGAAGACCTGGCTTCAAATTCCACCTCAGAAGTTTCTTATCTATATGGCCTTGCGAAAATAATTTAACTTCACTTGGTTTTATCATCTTAATCTGTAAAACAAGGGGTTTAGACTAAATGATCTCTATGGTCCTTTCCAATTCTAAAGCCATTATGATCTTACTATCTCTGAAAAATAATGGTGAAAATAAATGTACCTACAGTTGTCCTTTGTTGAATCCAGTTGTAACCACCATGGTGATCTCACTAACCTCTGAATTTGTGCATACCTGCTAAGTTTGGGTACCACATAGGTCTGTTATTATTATTCTTTCTAAAGATGCTGCTGGGGTGAGTGTCTTCCTCTCCACCAAGAAGTATTACTGAATAGATCCAGATATAAACAGCCATCCTTTCTCTTCTCATAAATAGGTAATCCATCCTATGTCAAGCAGCTGAGACTGCTCCTGGCAAAGGCTGTCCTTTGTGTTGCCTGGCCTATTTGGACTGACTCTACTAAAGATGATGTGCTAGAAAATCATAGGATCCTAGAGTTGGAAGGTTCTATAGAGGCCATTAAGTCTGACCTCTAAGCCAGTGAATAATTTCTCAACAACCTTCTTGCCTGTCTCATCTGACTACCACATATCAGGTTGGTTTGTCTTGTTTCCCCAAACATAGATTCTTGGTGCATTGTTTCAATTTGGGCTTCAGTGTATATTTATAAAGCACTTTTTTTGGTGGCCCAGGATGGTGAGATACTCCTCCCACAAAGAGACTCCAGATCTGGGCTTACATGGATTGGGTTTGATCCTGAGGGAAACTGTTTTCAAAAAGGGTTGTTAGGTTCTTCTTTCACTCTCTGGCTTATTATGTCCCAACCCTGGAACCCTGGAGAAAATCCTTATTTTGTCTTTTTTATTAAATTAATTTTTATTAACAAAATTTATATTCTCTCTCAATACCCCATTAAGCAAGAAAAAAAACCTCTTGTAACAGATATACATAGTCAAGCAAAATTAATTGCTACATTCTCCATGACTAGAAATACACATATCCTAAATCCTGAATCCTTTAAAGTTTATATTTGACTCATGTTTAGATTGTCTCCAAAAAGGACTGACAGAGTCCCTTCTAAAAAAGGAATACATACATGATACACATAATATTCTACATAATATACATAGTATACATACATAATTTACAAAGTATGTCAGATATAGGACAGCTATTTATTTCCTTCACCACAAAAGAATGCTTAAAACATAAATGACATGACTATGCACTGATTAAAATATAATACAATACTTCATCATCCCTACTATATTCTCTTGGTTGATACTTAAACCAATAAAATATGAAATATTTTATAGAATTGCCAAAAAGGCATTCATCTCTGATTCATTGTCCAAATAAGTTACTTAAGGTCCTGTCAATGATCATCTTCTCTGAGAAGTTGTAGCTGCAGAGAATAACTCCCAAAGGGAAATCTGAGGAACTTAAGCAAAATAGATCTTTCAGGATCACTATTCAGTCATTTGTACTTAGGGAAAGAAATACAAAACAGAGAAGCCTGTTATTGAACTAATAGCCTGACATCTTAATCTCACCTACACAGCATCTACTCTTCCTGCCATATGCAAGCACTTATCATAGCTGCTAGGTCTGGGGAAGGGGGAGGAAATCTGAGGAAGAATATCAAATAATGCTAATGAGACTCACAGATGGGAAGTAGAAAACTTAAGGGGGGCAGATTTACTTTTTTAAAAAATCTACTGAATGGGCTGTTCTTTGTCACTTAGTGACCAACTTTCTTTGATAGAGTCCCCAAGGAAATTGAGATGGGAAGAAGGGTACACATGGAAACCAGCCAGAATCCTCTTAGCAGGCATGTTCTTTATCTAGGAGCCCACTGGAAGGGGCCATGGCGAAGACTTATTCCCATAGATGGGTCAAAGAGTCTTTTTGGATGGTGGCTGCATATTTTCCACAAGAATGCAGACAAATTGTTCCAACTTCTTGACATCCAGGCCATCAGATGACCATTGATGGACAAGCATCAGAAATTCCATTAAAAAAAAAAACCCTTACCTTCTATCTTGGCATTAATACTATGTGTTGGTTTTAAGGCAGAAGAGCAGTAAGGGCTAGATAATGGGGATTAAGTGACTTGCTTATGGTCACACAGTTAGGAAGTGTGTAAGGCCAAATTTGAACCCAGGATCTCCCATTTCGAGTCCTGGCTATCTATTGAGCCATTTCGCTGCCTTCAATTCCTTTTTAATGTAAAAAAAAAAAATCAAGCTCTCTACATAATAATAGTTATATTGTTAGTCTCTCTTCATTGAAGAAATATAACTGTTAACTAAGAATTCAGTAGTGCTATTAAATGAATTTACATTTTATTAATTATTATAGTTTGAAGAAAAGAAGAACACATTTGGTATTTGAAATGCAGATCTTACTACTTGGCAGATGGCAATCCCAGGAGCTCTGACAGAACAGAACTGGAGAAATTTTTCTTTTTTCTTTTTTTTTTCTGTCTAGCTGACTTTTTATTCCTGCATAGTACTGGAGGTGGAATGAAGGATGTTGGCTGTAGGTTAGGAGCTACAATAGAATGACCCAGCATTAGAGGGGGAAGGGACCAGTGGAATAAAAGAGAGAATTAGACACTATTAGGGAGGATCTGATAGGATAAGTTGGTATTCCAAGGAGATGGAATACCAACATTTCTTACTTCTACCAACACCTTGTGGCAGGAAACTAAGTGGCTCAAGCAAAGATTAAAAGCTGGCTGGCCACTGTCTGGAATGAAATGTAGGCAGTAGAGAAAAGAGAGGCCAGGCAGTCCCTGGGTCAAAGAGTCTTTTTGGATGGTTGCTGCATGTTTTCCACAAGAATGCAGACAAATTGTTCCAACTTCTTGACATCCAGGCGCCCAGCCATCAGTACCTCTTCATAATTGGCAGTCTTTTGGTTTTTGTAATCCAATACTGATTTGTTTGTGATAAGGGAGGATCCAAAGACCCGAAGGCCACAGTGCCTCACCACTATCTCTTCTGGCGCTGTGCTCATGCCCACAGCATCAGCCCCTGTTTTCTGTAGAGACTGACACTCTGCAAAAGTTTCAAAGCTAGAGCCTCCCACCATAACATAGGTTTGTTCTTGCAGTGGTTGATTCCCAGGTATTTTATAATGTCTGGAGTGATTTTAAATGGAGTTTCTCTTTCTAACTCTTGCTGCTGAGCTTTGTTGGAAATACATAGAAATGCTGATGATTTGTGTGGGTTTATTTTGTATCCTGCAACTTTGCTAAGATTATTCATTATTTCAACTAGTTTTTTAGTTGATTCTCTAGGATTCTCTAGGTATACCATCATATCATCTGCAAGAAGTGATAGTTTAGTTTCCTTATTTCCTATTTTAATTCTTTCCTTTTCTTTTTCTTCTTTGATTGCTACAGCTAACAGTTCTAGTACAATAAATAATAGAGGTGATGATGGGCATCTTTGCTTCACTCCAGATCTTACTGGAAAGGCTTCTAACTTATCCTCATTGCAGATAATACTTGGTGATGGTTTTAAATAAATAACTGCTTATTATTTTGAGCAGAGTCCCTTTTATTCCTATACATTCTAGTATTTTCAATATGAATGGGTGTTGTATTTTGTCAAAGGCTTTTTCTGCATGATAGTTTTCCTAATATTAAACCAGCCTTGAAATCCTGGTATAAATCCAGGTTGTAATAAATATATTGCTGTTGTCTCTTTGCTAGTATTTTATTTATTTTTTTTGCATCTATGTTCATCAAGGAAATTGGTTTGTAATTTTCTTTCTCTGTTTTTGAACTGCCTGGCTTTGGGATCAGTACCATATTTGTGTCATAAAAAAAATTTTTTTTGGTAGGACTCCTTCTTTGCTTATTTTGCCAGATAGTTTGTATAGTATTGGGATTAGTTGTTCTTTAAATGTTTGATAGAATTCACTTGTGAATCCATCCATCTGGTCCAGGGGATTTTTTCTTAGGGAGTTTATTGATGGCTTAGAACTGGAAAAATTTCTTACAAGTCTTAGTGTAGGGAATTTTCTGTTTCTTTCTGAAAGAACCTAGAATGTCCTTGCTAAGGAATTCTGCCTCCACAAAGGTGGAAGGTAGAGATTGCAGACAATGATGGGTAGAACAATGTGCCCAGAGAGGCAAGCCCACTGGACACCCTGACCAATGTAACCATTCAAGAGTAGATTCAATGAGCCTGCCAGAGTAAAATGTCTGTTCAAGACATTTCATCTAGCAAAGAGCAGCCTGAGAACATTACAAGAGGAAATCAGGGGCCCTACAGTGTTGGAGGGCCTCCATATCACTTCCTAGGCATCTTTAAACCTGTTTTCCAGCCATTTCCTTTACTTCCTCCCCACTAGAAAGTAGGGTATTTCCCTTGAAACCACCCTGGGCTTTTATCTTATTTTGCCTATATTCTGACTTCCCTCCTCAGTCCCCTTTTGTATGGTCTTCCCCCATAAGAATGTAAGCCCCTAGAGGATAACAACTGTCTTGCTTGAATTTCTGTCCTCAGCACTTCTCACAGTACCTGACAGTGAAGGGAAAGAAGCATTTAAGTGCCTAGTATGTGCCCAGCACTGTGCTAAAAACTTTACAAATATTGTTTCATTTGATCTTCACAATCCTCTGAGGTAGGTGCTTTTTTGATCTCTAGATATCAGTTGAAGAAACTGAGACAGAGGTTAAAAGATTTGCCCAAGGAGACACAACTAGTAAATGTCTGAGGCCAGATTTGAATTCATTCTTATAGTTTCCATTGCTTGCTTGTTGATTTGTAGATACAAGTCTATGATTTCTGGGATCTCCTACTTGGAGAATTTAAGGAGAATAACATGTTTTTAAGGCTGTATTTTTTTCTTAGATATTTCATCTCTTATATTTCAAAATTCCTAACTGGATAATTTGATCCTGAGAAATTGTAACCTTTTAGTAAATTCTCTCTCTCTCTCTCTCTCTCTCTCTCTCTCTCTCTCTCTCTCTCTCTCTCTCTCTCTCTCTCTCTCTCTCTCTCTCTCTCTCTCTCCCTCTCTCTCTCTCTCTCTCTCTCTCTCTCTCTCTCTCTCTTTCTATATATATATATATATATCCTATCCTTATAATTAATCAAAAGGTCCATAGTTGATCATCAATGTATCCCTTGCACATGGTGCCTTGTATACAGTAGACATTTAATGTTTGTTAAACTGAAGAAAGGAGTTCAAGAGCCTTACCATCTTGATCTATCCAAAGCAATCAAGAATGGATTAGGAGAAGAAATTAATAATTGGGAATGAATGTCCCAGAGGTAGGGATGAAGGTGTGACTAACACAAGCTCCCACTGAAGTTGCTAAAGGGAAAACAGTTGAGAAAATAGGTACGAAAAATGTGGATCTGAAAGTATTCGTGAATTAATGTTCATTAAATTCCACTATCAACACTATACACACCAATAACCTATCCTCCAGAGATTGTGGTTCCAGCCTCAGGCTGAGAGGTAAGTGAGGGAAGGAACACAGCCAGACCTTTACCTGGAATATGTGCTGGCACAGGATGACTACACTGCCAATGAACCCAAGTGAAGCCTATGTTGGGATTTCTTTTGGCAGTAATGGTGATGGATTTGTAAAGATTTCTCCACTCTTTCATGTAGTCTCATTATGACCAGGATCCATATTTACAAAAAGGTTTTTCCTCTTTGTGAACTAACTAGGGATCAAACCCATGACTAAAGTCTTCCAAGCATTAGCCATTTGAGGGAACTCACATAGATACTTCATCACGATAATTATAATGACTACTTTAATTATAATGGACATTTACCTATCACTTTACTGTTTACAAAACACTAAGTATATTATTTCATTTAGAGTTGTTGGGAGGATCAAATGAGATCAGGTATAGAAAGTACTTTGGGAAAAGAAGATAAATGTCAACTATGCAATTAAATTCAATAGCATTTACTACATGTGTTGTGTATGCAAAGAATGAAACAATAGTTACTCTCAACAGTCTAGGTATTCTGATGGTGCCTAGCACATAGTAGGCACTTGTTAAATACATAATGATTGATTAATTAACTTTGTTCTCTCACCGAATTGTGAATTAGTGAGTACAAATATTATTAACCCAATTTTATTGATAAAGAAACTGAAGTTCAGAGACACTATATGACCTCCTTGTAATAACACAGATAATACATAGAATGGAAGAAAAATTGGGCACTCTTCTCTTCAACTTCATTGCTGTCTATTGCTCCACAGTCTTAACAGTGTTGATCATTCCTTCTTGATAATTCTCTTTTCTCCTTCGCAGGGCACCACTCTCTGCTCATTCTCTTCCTCCTTGACTGATTCTTTTCAGTCTCCATTGTGGGATGCCCCTCCAAATCATGTCCCTAATTGTGGGTGTCCCTCATGGCTCTGTCCTCTGCCCTCTTCTCTTCTCCCTCCATGTTATTTTACTAGGTGATCTTATTAGCTCACAAGGATTTAATGACCATCTTTATGCTGATGATCCTTGAATCTGCCTATCCTCCCCCCAACTTCTCTGCTGACTTCAACTGCTGAATTTCAATTGTATCACAGATATCTCAGACTAGAGGACCAGTAAACATCTTAAACTCAACATGACCAAAACGGAACTAAATCACCTGTTCCCCCTTCCTAATTACTGTAGGGGCAATACCATCCACCTAATCCCCCAGGCTCGCAACATATGAGTCACCCTGGATTTCTCCCCATCTCTATTTCCTCATATCCAAACTGTTGCCAAAGTCTGTTAATTTTATCTTTTTTGATACCTCTTGAATAAATCTCTTCCTGTTCTCTGACATTGCCATCACTCTGGCATAGGCCCTCATCACTTCATGCATGGATTATTGCAATGGCTTGCTGGTAGGTCTGCCTACCAGTCTCTTCTCTCTCTAATCCATCCTCTATTCAGCCCCTACAGTGATTTCCCTAAAGCATAGGTCCCATCATGTCACCTTCCCTATTCAATAAACTCCAGTGGCTCCCTTTCATCTCCAGAATCAAATGCAAAATGCTCCATTTGGTATTCAAAACATCTTTCCAATTCTCCTATGCCTTTCTCCCTGACATGTACTGTTGGATCCAATGACATCATCTTCCTGGCTGTTCCATGAATAAGACACTCCATTTCTTGTCTCAGAGCATTTTCTCTGGCTGTCCCCCAACCCCAAATTGATCTCCCTTCTCATCTGTGCTGGCTGGTTTCCCTGGCTTTCTTTACGTCCCAAGATGTTTAGATGAAAAAGAAAGAAAAGAAAGAGGAAAGGAGATGGCTTCAGGAGATGGTAGGATCTAGGGGGGAAATTTTTCTTATGGGTAGAGGACATTGGGGCAGGATTAAAGGCAATAAGGAAGGAACTAGTTGATAGAGAAAGATGAAAGATTTGAGGAGTGGCAGGGAACATTTAGGATGCAGCTTGTTGGAAAAGATAAAAGATTGGAACAAGTGCATAAATAAAGGGGTTGCCCTTGGTAAAGAAGGTTACCTCTTTGTCTGAGACCAGAGAAAAGGAGGAGACAGAGGGAGATTGTGTCAAGGGGCTTTGAGATAAAGAGGTTGGAAAAAGAGGAAGTTCACATTGAGTGGCTTCCATTAGAGGCGTCATAATCTGGGCACAAGTCTGAGATTCGCTCCTTACTGTGGGTAAGTCACTTTACTCAACCTCAATTCCTTCATCTACAAAATAGGCGTTATTGCACTACCTGCCTTATAGGGTTGTTGTGAGGGAAAGCCTTTGTAGATTGTTAAGCTTTGCATCATTAACACAAAACCATCATTGGCCTGGTCTGCTCCAAGAATGTAGCCTGCCCTTGCCTACCCAGGGACCAACATAGCGAGTATCACCTTCCCATTTGTTCTTTTGATTCTCTCCCTGGCTTGGCTGCTTTCTCAACTGTCCCCAAGAAGCACAGCAGATAAACTCTGTCTTCATGCAGTTATTCTGTTGACAGCAACCTGTTTGCCAAGGGACTGCAAGGCACCGCCTAGCAGCAGCAGGAGAGACAACTGTTTCCTGCCCAACCAAAGCAGCTCAGTGTGAGTCATCGCTTTCCCTGTTCCTGCCAGGAACGACTCCTTCACTCCCTCAAGAAGGTGCTGCAGTGAATGCCTATCGTTGCTGGAGAGCCAAATATTTCGTTTCCCCTTTTGAGTCCTTATAGGTTAAAAATAGCCTCACAGGAAGCTAGTAATCCTTACAAAAAGGGCCTTTCTCATTCTCCCTCCAAAAACCCCATCAGACCCTCTCCTGAAGGATATTTGGAAATAGACTAAGGCTGATGCCAGTTTTTGTCCCCCAGACCAGCAATGTACCCCAGTCCTGCCCTGGGGGCAGCCTTGAATTAGGAGAAGCCAGGCTTTTGCCTCATTTAGTCTTTAACTTCCCATCCAAAATGTCTAAAAAGGTACGTGAATTATTTCCACTTATGGGAAGGTTGATGCATATTTTCTTCTTCTAAATGCACTATGATTTCCTTTTGAGACCCTGAACCAATCAACAAACCACGCTACTGAGGCCATTATGTTATATGAAAGAACCTTGCCATTTTCCTATCATGCATCTTTTTCCTGACATTATTCTTGGCTTGATTCAAAGTCCATTGTCAGTATTATTAATAATGCTAACTACCTAGGATGACCATGTGCTTTACATTTATTCAAGTTCTTTCTTAAAGAACAAAACAAAACAAAACTTGACGCTTCATTGATTTCAACTAATGAAACAGGGTCTGGTCAGTACAGGTCCACTCTGTATTCCTGACTGGATCTAATCTAACACTCAGAGGCTTGGTGAATCTGCTTCTGGACCTGAGTGACAGAGAGGGGCTGCCACTCTTCTGATTAACTGCTAAGATAGAAGAGAATGTGTATACTAAACATTGTAGTGGACAACCTCTCACTGGCAGAAACCAATGCAACCAACAGCAATAGCAGCTAGGTCTGATGAAGAGTCAGTCATGGCGTGTGACCTTCGTGATCCAGCCCAGAAGTGGACTGACCCATCAGATGAGATGTCAAATCCCTTAAAGAGTTGGCTCAATTAGACCATGGAGTAGCTTGTTCATCAGAGAAATTGAACGTAGGAGCAAAATTAGTGGGGAGATAGGTTTGTAAAGATAGAAGGAAAGGATGCTTAGGGCCAAGAGATGTCCTCCTGGTTCTCCAGATACCCACCTTACTATTTTTTATGTACTTCAAGTTTGAGCCAACTCTCTCACTGGGAAGAGTATTTCCTTGGTTTAAGGGGATGTTTTATAACTTAGCATGGTACTTCAACTTTGAGCTCACTGTCATCAGAGTGTATATAAAAGGGAAAAGTATGCCTCCCTCTCTTCCCTTCACCCCTGGGGAGATTGTGATTGCTATTCTTGATATACATTTTCAATAAATCACTTTTTGGGTAACAGCTAATTGATATCAACTGGCTGATTACTATTCAGGGAGCATATCAGATAGGGGCTCTTGAGAAATTGGAAACCTCATAGTTCATTTATACTCAGAATCCTGAGCAGAACAGTCAACCTTTCTCTGGAGACCCAACTTCTTAGCAGTGCCCTCTTACCCTCTGAATTTTTCCCCTTCAGTTATAAATCACATCCATTTGCCTTCAGGGGAGAATAACCTGCTTTCTTCCTCATCACTCAAATGGGAGAAGAAAAGAAAAGGGAAAAAGAGTTCTAAGAGAGTGAAAGATTCTGTAATCTTGAGCCAGTTAATGCAATTCAAACTTTTGTCCCAACTACAGGTGTCCATTTGAATAATAATGAAATGCTTTCTGTTCCTGAGGAAACTGAGGCTGAGAAGTCAAGTTATTTGTTCAAAGCTACTTAGTAGCATAGTTGTGATTTAAACCCCTCCTTGCCCGAGTCCATATCTGGTCCCCTTTCCACATTACTCTCATTTCCAGAAAACACATACAACTGCAGAATTGTCATTTGCAGCCATAGAATTCTTCAGTAGCAGATAATAAATCAAGCAACAAAAAACTATAACATGGAACTTGCCTGTTTCCTATCTCATCTTTCTCTAATCTATTCTCTACACAGCAACCCAACTGATATTTCTGAGATGCAGATCTGACCAGGGTTAATTCTTTACTAAAAAAAGTTCAATGGCTTCTACCACTGCTATAATAAAATATACACTGCTTGACCTGGCATTTAAAAATCCTCTATGGTCTGGCTCCCACTTGCCTTTTCAGTCTTAGTTTTTATTCTTATTCTTAGTTCTTATTAATTCCCATTACACAATTTCTAGGGCAGAAGGTGACTCAGTGGATAGAGTGCTGGCCTTTGAGTCACAGGGGCACTGAGTTCAAATCCAGACTCAGACACTTTCTAGCTATCTTGCTTGGACTTGCTAGCTGACTTGGGCAAATCATTTAGTCCTATCTACCTCAGTTTCCCCATCTGTAAAATGATCTGGAGGAAGAAATAGTAAACCATTCCAATATCTTTGCTAAGAACACTCCAATGGGGTCATGAAGAATCAGTTGTCAGAAACAACTGAAAACACTAATAGAGCATGTATTATGTGTCAGGTACCATGATAAGTAGGTGCTTTACAAATATCTCATTTGAAATAATAATTATGTATTTATAAGAATATATAATATGTTCCCATAATATATTTATTTATTATAGATTGATAATAAGTTGAGAACAAGTATAATAATGTTATGATTATAGTAAATTATAAATATGTACTACTGAATTAATATACAAAGTATATTATAATATTCACAAAAATGAAATTTAAAAAGATGCATGAAATGAATAATATTCTAAAGTTATCTTTGTTTATTAATGGTACAAAATTTGCTACACTTTCACTGAAATATCAATAATTTTAACAAAGTTTAATACAATTATTTTAACAGTTCATTTCATATTCTTTTCATCCTTTAAAATGTCTTTTTTGTATACATTTTATAATGCACATACACATTAGTATACATGTATAACTTACTTGTTCATGTGTATAATAACATTTTTGTGAGAGGGATGTGATTTAGTGTGCCCCAGCAGTTTCTGAAAATTTGGTTTACCACACTGTGTTTCAGCAATTTTAAGGCTTAAAATCCAGCATATTGCCATACATGGTGTTAGTGGATTTAATAGCCAAATGGAAGAAGTATATCATTGACTATTCTTTCTACATCAAAATAGTCATTTTCAGCCCACGAATTATATAAAGGTTTTTTGTTGAAATTTAGCTAGTAAACATCTCTCTTCCCTGATGTCAACCTGTTGTTCTTAGAAGCATGGAAGATCTTTATAGGTGACACACTTCACTTTTTGGCAACACAAACTCAATTTCTAAAGTGTTGTTATTAGTGATTTCTTAGTAACTATTATACAATTGTTAGTCAAGATCTCAAGCCATAATATAAACTAAGGGTAAGGCTTATTGTTTAAAATATTGGATGCAAATGTGTATTTCAAATAATCTTTTTGATAAATTTGATCTTTTTAAAACAAGCTTCTTCAATATGATGAGATTTCTTTCATAACAGAGCTGACAAAGAATTGGCAGTGAGTAGTCGTCATCTCTCTTCTTCTTGTTCTATTTACTTGCATTGTTAGTATTAGCCTCAATCTGTGATTTCTTTGCAGAAATCTTTTAAGCTACTTGTTCATTTGTGAGGGTGAGATTAACTGAAACAAGCTTGATTGTTTAATTGAAATAAGTCCATAAATCCATTTAGCCAGACATGTGTAAAATATAATGTCAAAATGACTGGAAGCAAAATGATGTCATTGTCAACTCCTTCTGTTTTGTAGAACCCCATTTTCCTGTCAAGATACTTCACATATCCTGTGTTATATATGAAGTGATGGTCCCAGTGTCCATCTTCATATTAAATAGTAGAAAAGAGAGGTGTCAAGGTATAGTGGCTAGAGAATCAGCTTGAAGCAAGGAAGCCTTGGGTTCCAGTTGTGTCTCTGATACAGACCAGCTAGCCACTGAAGCTCTCAGTCAACCCTCTAAGACTTTAAGGTGCAGAGGGGCTGACCTGTCCACTCAATTCCTTTACCAACAAAACCACAAGTACAGTGTATTCCTATTTTTCTAATTGAAAATTTCATTTAATTAATTAATTTAGAATATTTTCCATGGCAAATGATTCATGTTTCTATTCCTATTTTTAAGATAAAAATGATTAGAAATCAAGATTCTAATATTTTCTTCTCATATCCCAATGGATTGTCTTCTTCATTTTCTAGGGTACACATAATCTGCTTTGAAGACTGAGTATCTAATTCAAGTCTCATTTTAAAGATGAAGGGAAAGCCCCCAAGAGATGTTAAGTGACTTACCCAAAGTCACAAGGTTGGGAAATAGCACAAAATGGGTTTTGATCCTGGGACTCCGATTCCAAATTAGTCATCAACAAAAATAAATATATTATTAGGGTAACTGTGATGGGAGCACAGGAAAATGCTTCTAAGGAAATTGAAGGAGGGAGAGATCACCCTCACTGGGTTTATAGGAGTAGGGGGGAGGAGGGGATGATGGCTGAATAGAAGAAGGGACCCCTGAGTTAGGTTTTAAGTGATGGGGAGGATTTCATCAGGCAGTGAGTGTTGGGTATGAGGAAACTGGAAAGAAGCAAGGACCAGTGAATGGGAGTGAAATAAACAAGCACATAAAAATGTGATGCTCTTGGTGCTACCATATAACAGCTCCTGGAGGAGGGCTGGGCTGTATTAGGTGCATTTGCGGTTGGAGGCAACTCCAGAGCAGCATTAAATGGATCATGATGAAATCCTTGTCCTAAAAGTTTGTCAATAATTCTTTCCAGAAGGAAGCAGAGGGAATGTGTTTTAGGAGGGAGGCTATTACATCATGCTACACCATTGCCCTCTGTCCAGTTTGGTACCATGGGACACTCTTTACTGCTATCCCACATTCTGCAAATGCTGCTTTTGACCCCTTTTGTCAATGATCTGTTCAGCGTGTTTCTCTGCTTCTTTAAGCCAGTGAAAGCAATAAATGATTTCCCGATCCTTTAATGGCAAGGCCGATGGCATTTGCTAGGGTGGCTCATTTTGCGTTTGGAGTCATCAGACTTCCAAAATGAGCATATTGAGAAAAGGCAGCCTGGAGGGAAATCTTCATCCAGAAAGCTGCTTACACCATGCTCTGTAGCATTAACAAGGCATGAGCAACTGCTATAGTGTGGACTGATGCTGAGCCAACTTGGGTGTAACCTTTTAACAAGTTCTAGGTAGGGGTTTCAGAATGATGGGGAAAGAGAGGGTGATCTGTACTTTTTAACATGGGGGGTCCTAATCATGCCATTTGGTGTTGTTCAGTATTATCTGACTCTTCGTGACCCTATTTGGGATTTTCTTGGCAAAGACACTGGAGTGGTTTGTCATTTCCTACTCCAACTTATTTTTCAGGTGAGGAAACCGAGGCAAATAGAACTAAGTGACTTGCCAGACATCACCTAGCTAGTAAGTGTCTAAGGCCAGGTTTGAACTCATGAAGGTGAGTCTTCCTGATTTCAAACTCGGGGCTCTTTCTACTGCACCACCCAGCTACCCTCATTAATGGCTTACATTTGAACAAGTTGGTTTTTACTTTAGAAAGGGCTGATTAGAACTTTTCTGAGGTTCAGCTGTGCATGGAGGAGCTGATCTGTGGGGGATGATGTGAGTATTCTGGAGGGAAGAGGAAGGGGTTTTCTCATTGCCACTGATGCAACCTCGGCAATGTGTAGGCACCCTAGTTGGGATTAGGCTTTAAATTCTCTAAGGGGTTGATTCCAGGCAATGAAGGGAAGATGATGGGAGTTTGCACAGGAGGAAGAGGGTAAGGTGGAGTGGGGAGGATGTTAGGGCTAAAGATAGTTATATAATTGGCTACAGCTGGCGAAGATGCGCTATGATCCCCCCCAATCTTCCCACCTTCTGACTCATTGATGTTACACCCCTTAGGGACAGACCAAAGTCCCCCTCCGGAGATTTGTTGTAAAGGCAGGTATAACTCGATTGAGGGTTCAAGGTCAAATTGCTACTGCTGATGAGATGATAATATAAGAAAACTGAATGACTTTTCTATAAAAGAGGACAATAAAACCAATTTCTCTGGATTCAGTTTTTTTTTCTTTTTAAAAGATACTATTTCCCCCCCAAATTACATGAAAACATAATTTTTAACATTCATTTGAAAAAAATTTGAGTTCCAAATTCTTTCTCTCCTTCCCAGCTTCCCTCTCTTCCTTCCTCCCATCCCTCCATGTTCTCTGAGATCATAAGCAATCTGATCTAGATTTTACACATGCAATCATGCAATCTGGATTAATTTTTCAAAAGGTCTTCAAACCACAAGTTTTCTCCCAGACAGCCTGTGGAAATTTTCCTAAGAAAATCCTTCAAAGTTCCATGGCCCTAGTGGCATTTCTTCCCCCTCTGATTGGTTGCTATAGAAATAAAACAAGAGTTGGAAGCAGCAAGGTAAAGACTTGCTATAAAAATCCAACAGTCATATTACAAGAAGGACAATTGTAATTGTCTCAGGTTATAACTTATTGTGGCACCTCTTTAATCAATTTATACTCCCCTTAGGAAATGGGGGACAAATATGTCTTCTATGGCATGTTGCTTCACTTGAAACAAGTGTCAGTAATGGTCATGGGAAGCTGTGGGAGAGGAGAGTCAGAGTACCAAACACCCTTCTCTGATGCTGCAAGGTTTTATCACAACAACCTCTCGAAATATGCTGTTTTCACTGGATACTTGACCTAAATGCAAAGAAAAGCTGCTGAACACAAGAGGATTTCAAAATAGGGAATATTCCTGAGGAGATCTGGCACTTGAGAAAAGCTGCTGAATGAACAAAGGTTGTTTTCAGTGTATTCCCAACATTCCATTTCTGGGTCCCTTTCCTCATTCCTTTAGCTCACCACTGCCCTGACTGCTCTACATATATATCTATAAGGAAAAGATTTTATTTGCCAGTCATTCAGGATTCCGGGTTGAATCTGGGTGACATGGATTTCTTCTTAAGCTCTCCTACCGGCAAATTGCAGAGTGCTGAACTTGGAGTCAGGAAGACCAAGTCAAATCTTGTATTCTAGCCATGTGACTCTGGATAAGTCACTTGACTTCTCTCAGACTCAGTTTCCTAATTTGTAAAATGGGGATAATAATGGAGAATCAAATGAGATAATGTGTAAAGAGCTTTGCAACTCTTAAAGTTGCTACTTAAAATGCTACTTTTGCTATATAATAATTATTATTTCTGTTAAAAATATTCAGGATCCACTCAGCAGACAGGGGAGAAACTTTTTGAGAACCCTCCCCATGATCCCTGAAAGCCTATTCATTGAAATTTATTGGTAAGGCTGGTCCTACACTCCAATTAGTGGCTCATTGTGTTCAAATACCAGGGGACAGCATTGTTTGAGGACTGTATAAACAAATTGTGCCACATGAATGTAATGGAATATGATAATGCAGTAAGAACTAATGAATGTGAAGAATAAAGAGAAGTATGAAAAGACTTATGAGAACAGATGCAAAGTGAATTAATCAGAGGCATGAAAACAATTTTTACAATGATTGCAACAATGAGAATGAAAATAAAAGAAATCACAAAACAAAACAAAATTAATGTTACAAAATTGCAAAGAACAAGTGTGTCTCCAAAGACAGTCTATTGGAGGGAGGATACCTCTCTCCCTCTCCTCTGCAGAGTTGGGGAAATCTATGGGTGTGGAACATTGAATATATTATTAGATTTCTTTAATATGTTGATTTGTCTTGCTAATTTTTTCCTTTTTCTCTTTTCCTTTAAAAAATTACTTGCTATTAATAATATGGAAATAGGTCTTGACCAATGACACACGTAAAACCCAGTGGAATTGTGCATTGGCTATGGGAAGGGGGTGTGAGGAGGGAAGGGAAAGAACATGAATCATGGAATCATGGAAAAATATTCTAAATCAATTAATTAAATAAAATTTTCAAATAAAAATAAATAAATAAATAAATAAAATTATTTGCTATAGTAATAGCAATATTGTACAATGATCAGCAATGACTGGCTTAGCTATTCTCAGTAGTTCAGTGATGCAAGAGAAAGAACTGATGGGGACTGGATGGACCATACTATTTTTCACTTTATTTTTCTCATGTGTTGTTTTTGTTTTATATGAGTCTTCTTCCATTGAAAGACCAATATGGAGATATGTTTTACATACTCACCCATGTATAATCTAGATCGAGTTACTTGCCATCTTGGGGAAAGAAGAGGGAAGAGAATGTGAAACTCAAAACTTTGAAAAACAAATGTTAAAAATTGTTATTGCATGTAATTGGGAAACAATAAAGTACTAAAAAGTTGTTTTTGGAATGACTTTCTGGGAGGGGGGAAGGAGGGATATAGGGAGAAATTTAGGTGATTTAAAAGCATTACAGAAATTATTTTAAAAAATAATTGGGAGAAGAATCAGCTATGTGCCCCAGTGAATAGAGAGTCAGTTCTAGAGATGGGAGATCCTGGGTTAAAATCTGGCCTCAGACCCTTCCTAGTTATTTGACCCTGGAGAAGACATTTAATCACCCTTGCCTAGCCCTTATTGGTCTTCTGCCTTGGAACCAATGCATACTATTGATTCTAAGATGGAAGGGAAGAGTTTAAGAAAATAATAATAATGGGCTGTAAGCAGAGGGCTGGTGTGAGAGAAGGAAATGAGAGATGATAAAGACTATAAGAAAACACTGAGCCTAGGGCTGACTAGACTTTATTAGACTGACTGGAAGGAACAACGTAATATTTCAGAAATTTTAAACTCACTCAAATTTAATATGGATACCCTATGAAAAGAGAAGGTTAATTCAAAAGATTGATAAGTTACAGACCCGATCCTTCAGGGAATCATCAGTTCAAGGGGAACTGGGAAGATATTTCCCTTGGGTCTTTGTAATGCACAATTAGACTCACTGTAGAGAAGCTGTTTTTCTTTCCTCTGTGGTGCTTTCTTATCAACATGTTGGGCATCACTGACTGCAACAGGAGCCTTGAGGTAGAGAGAGGCCCTTTAGTCAGCTTTGATAGAGCAGGCCCTGGATTTCTTGGTCAGCAGTGAGTCAGGTTTCCATTTAAAACACCGATGCTGATGGAGGGCGGGGGAAAAAGGCTCCAGTATGGCTCTGGAGAACCACTCTTTTTTTGGTTCTGAATACAGGAATCAAAATTTGGCAGTCCTTCCTGGCAGCTGAGATTTCATCTGGCTGCTTCTTGCAAAGGAAATGCTGACCACAAAACTGATAGAGGGTCACTGACTTTTTTGTTGATCTGTGGGTGGTGAGTTTAGCTCCTAAGTTTGAAGCCAAGGCTGTCAGCCTACCATGGTGGGATGGCTTCAACTAATTGATGAAATCATTTGGGGTCATCCTGGCAGCTGGAGAACATGTTGGAATGCCTTAACAGACAAGGCAGAGCAACTTAATTTAGAAAGAAATAATTCTATGACTAAGTCTATTATTATTTGTTTTGACAACCAGTACTTCAGCTGATATTTAGATATTGTTGCTGACATTTGGTGTGAACTATCCTAAGATATGGGGCAGTGGAGAGAATGCCAGACTTAGAATTAAGAAGACTCATCTTCATGAGTTCAAATTCATCCTTAAACACTAACTAGTTGTGTGACTCTGAACAAGTCACTTAACCCTGTGTGCCTCAGTTTCCTCATCTATAAAATAAGCTGAAGAAGGAAATGGTGAACCACTCCAGGATCTGTCAAGAAAACCCCAAATTGGGAGTCAATAAAGAGTCAGACCCAAGTGAACAACAACAAGGAGATAAATTGACCAATAGATGATAATGATAATGATAAATAGATGATGACAATGAAGATAGAAAAAATTAGATGATAGGAAGATGGATGGATAGATGAAGCATTTATTAGGGTCTAGGCACTGTTTTAAGTGCTGGGGACACAAATGCAAATAGAAAGCAAGATAATTCCTACTCTCAAATTGTTTACATTTTAATGGATAAGACAATAGATAAAAAAAAATAACTTAAAAGAGGAATGGAGAAGTACCCCTTCAGGGGCAAGATCCAGAAGTAATATGGAGAATCAAGGGCTAATTCACATTAGAAGTAAGTTTGGCTGGTTTGGGGGTTTCTTCAAATGGAAGTTCCAGAAGAAAATCACCATAATTATGAAAATTCCTCTTCAATCGAATGTCCTAAGATAAAATAAAGAAATAGTGACACTATAAAATGTGGGTCTATTCTTATACTCTAAATATATTACCATTTGGGGAAATAAGTGGGACTCATTAGCATCCCCAAATTTTATATATATACATCTATATATTCCATTGTATATGGAATTCATGGAGTCTGCTGACTATTTTTTCCAGTTATGATGCTTCACATGAATATCCATTAAAATCAAAACCATATAAACC
Organism: Monodelphis domestica; assembly: GCF_027887165.1. Lineage (NCBI taxonomy): Eukaryota > Metazoa > Chordata > Mammalia > Didelphimorphia > Didelphidae > Monodelphis > Monodelphis domestica. The sequence goes on along the minus strand of NC_077231.1, from coordinate 253,020,042 downwards.
TGGGAAATCTGAGATTGACTCCTAGAATTCTTCTACGAAGTTATTTGTCTAGAAGCAAACATACCCAACATTCCCTTTGAGAAGTAGGAAAAGGTAGAGATCAGGTGGGAGAACACAACAGTAATGGGATATTTTCTTTTTCATTTGACCAAACCTTGGATTTGGTCTCTCTGTCTCTATCTTTTTTTTCTGTCTCTGTATCTCTCTCACACATCAACAATATCTCATCCATTTACTTTTAGCCTGCTGCCTACAGATATGATCAGGTTTCCCCCATCCTTAAAAACCTTCAAATAGCTAAATCAATTGTACAAAAAAATCAAGCCATTCTCCAATTGATAAATGGGCAAGGGACATGAATAGGCAGTTTTCAGATAAAGAAATCAAAACTATTAAAAAGTCCATGAAAAAGTGCTTTAAATCTCTTATAATCAGAGAGATGCAAATCAAAACAGCTGAGGTATCACCTCACACCTAGCAGATTGGCTAACATGACAGCAAAGGAAAGTAGTGAATGCTGGAGGGGATGTGGCAAAGTAGGGACATTAATTCATTGCTGGTGGAGTTGTGAATTGATCCAACCATTCTGGAGGGCAATTTGGAACTATGCCCAAGGGGTGATAAAAGACTGTCTGCCCTTTGATCCAGTCATACCACTGCTGGGTCTGTACCCCAAACAGATAATAAGGAAAAAGACTTGTACAAGAATATTCATAGCTGCGTTCTTTGTGGTGGCAAAAAATTGGAAAATGAGGGGATGCCCTTCAATTGGGGAATGGCTGAACAAACTGTGGTATATGTTGGTGATGGAATACTATTGTGCTGAAAGGAATAATAAAGTGGAGGAATTCCATGGGGACTGGAACAACCTCCAGGAATTGATGCAGAGTGAGAGGAGCAAAACCAGGAAATCATTATACACAGAGACTGACACACTGTGGTACAATCGAAGGTAATGGACTTCTCCATTAGTGTCAAAGCAATGTCCCTGAACAATTTGTAGGGATCTAAAAAACACTATCCACAAGCAGAGGACAAACTGTGGAAGTAAAAACACCGAGGAAAAGCTTGACTACAGGGGGGAAGGGGATATGACTGAGGAGAGACTCTAAATGAACATTCTAATGCAAATACCAACAACATGGAAATGGGTTTGAATCAAGAACACATGTGATACCCAGTGGAATCACATGTTGGCTATGGGAGAGGTGGGGGGGGGAGGAAAAGAAAATGATCTTTGTCTCCAATGAATAATGTTTGGAAATGACCAAATAAAATAATGTTCAAAAAAAGAAAAAAAGAAAAAAAAAACCTTCAAATAATATTGCTGTCCTCTCAAGTTTTTGTCCTTTATTGCTCCTCCCTTTCCCTGTTAAACTCCTAGGAATTTTACTTCTTCTGCTTCCTAATTATCCCTCCTCTTAACTCATAGAATATGGCATCTGATCCCACCTTTCTACTGGAAGTGCTTTCTCAGGTTACTAATGACTTTGTATCATATTTATCTTTGAATTTCACCCCAGGTTTTACCTCTTCCTTGAAACTTTTCTTGACTTCCTTAAAAAAGTTTTTGCACAAAAAAACCCAAAGCAACCAAGATTAGAATGGAAACAACAAATTGTGTGTGTGTGTGTGGGGGGGGCGTTATAGCAAATGTCTCTGATAAAGGTTTCTTATATATATAAAAAGAATTTAGTCAAATTTATAAGAATACACAGCATTCCTCAATTGACAAATGGTCAAAGGATATGGTCAGGCAATTCTCAAATGAAGAAATTAAAACTCTGTAATGTATGAAAAAAAGGCTTTAAATCACTATTAATTAGAGAAATGCAAATTAAAACAACTCTGAGGTACTACCTCACAACTATCATTCTGGTTAATATGACATTAAAGAAAAATGGAAAATGTTGGAGGGGATGTGATAAAACTGGGACACTATATCCTGTTGGAGCAGTGAATAAATCCAAACATTCTGGACAGCAATATAGAATGACATCCAAAAGGCCAGCAAACTGTACATACCCTTTGACCTAGGAATACCACGATTAGGTCTATATCCCAAAGAGATCAAAGATAAGGGAAAAGTACCTATTTATTCAAAAATATTTATAGCAGCTCTTTTTGTGGTGGCAATAACTGGAATAAAAGGGAAAGAACATAAACCATAAAATGTCAGAAAATTATTAAAAATTATATTGACTTATAAAATTAAAAATTTAAAAAGAAACTTTTCTAGACTTCCTCAGCTTATAAGCACCTTCTTCCTTCTAAAAAAACCTTGCATTTAATTTTTTTAAGCCCTCACCTTCCATCTTAGAATCAGGAATGTACATTGGTGCCAAGGCAGAAAAGAGATAAAGGCTAGGCAATGTGGATTGCCCAGGGTCACATAGCTAGGAAGTGTCTGAGGCCAAATTTGAATCCAGGATCTCCCATCTCTAGGTCTGGCTCTCATACCCCTGATCCACCTAGCTACCACTCCCATCCTCCCACCCCCTCTCCCATCCATCTCTCTTTTCTGCACCTCTGTCCTTCCTCACTGTTGACCTCCCAACATATATAAGACATATGCACAAACACACACACACACAAACACACACACACACATACACACACACTTTCAATTACTCAATTCCCTCTTGTTCCTTCCTGGATGTCAATAGTCCCTGACATTACCTTCCATATATCTATATATCCTGTTACTTTCTGCCTCATCAAAACTTACCTCTCCTTTCCCCCATTCTTTCAGTGCTTGATTTCTACTTTTGAAGCTGATCCCCTATTTAACTGAGTTTTCTGTCACTTTACAAGAGGTATTTACATTTTAAGTGAGGACTCTGGAAATGTAATATCTTGCTCCAAAGAAATGATGAAGAATGTAGAATTGAATAAACAGCATGGGAGAATAGATTTAAAACCAGACAACCTGTGTTTCATTTTCAGTTCTGAAATTTCCAAGCTGTATGACCTAGGGTAAGTCATTTGCCCCTCTCTGAGACTCAGGTGTCTTCTCTGTAAAACAGATGAAGTGATCTGTATTCTTTATCTTAGTTGTGAAGTTTGAGTGATACGTAGGCCTGCTATTCCAAACCCCTAAATTCCTTCATGTGGGCAAGCAGGCACTTACTCTGCCTGCCCACAAGGCTGTCTCTCAATACTATGCTTATTCTTATTGCTATTCTTTCTTGGAGCAGAGAGTGAATCATGCTCTCAGATCTGACTCAGCCCACTCCTTCTAGTCTGTGTGCCATATAGAGAGGGTGTCTGAGGGGAAAGGAAACAAAGGAGTATTTAAAAAATTTCAAAAATGCCTCTTTTGTAGAATTGTACATTCTGCAAAACAGTATAATCAGCAAACATAAATCCAATGAGATGGGTGAGAATATTGTCTTATGCACCAGAGTAGGTGCTTTGATACCAAAATTTGCTATTAGATCTTAGAGTTTATTTATTTTAAAAGAGGATGGCAATTTAGGCAAGATGATCTAGTCTGAACACAGACAAAGAACCAGGAGTTAGAAATGTAGGACAGGATGGGCAGAAATAAATAACTTGGAGATCAAAAACTAAGGTACATCATAGCTCTCTGCCAAGGCAGCAGATTGTTCTGTATGCTCCCAGGTGCCCAGGACTTACGTCTAATTGGATTTTGTAGAGTCTTGGATCACGGTTCTTAAGTTGGCACAGAAAGGAGGAGAAAGATAGAGTAGATGAATTCCAATGAATCCTGTTCTCAAAAAATTCATTTCAATTTAATCCACCAAGGAGTTGCATGCTGGGAGCTTTGATGGCAGAGTAAGAGACTCTCAGCTTACTCAAACTCTCCAAAGACACAAAAATAGAAAATAAAGTATCTCAAAACAAAGAAAAGCAGGAGGAACACATCTCACTGGAATAAGAAGGGAGAGTAGCCTAGCAAGTACAGCATGTGGGAAGGCAGAACTGACAGAATTCAGACTAGCTCTACATGCTTATATGTGGCCTGAAGCAAAACGGCTACAATTGGTGGAGGAGAGGGGGGAACAGCTCAGCATAGGAGACATAGGAGAGCAAGGAGAGTGGAATCCAGCTGTACAAAACAGCTACAAGTCTTCCCACAAGAAACCAGCATAGCCACACCCTCAAAATGTACTCCAAAGGACCCTAAAAACCCTAAAACAGCGGAACTAGCTCAAGCACCAGAGAATGCTACAATGCAAACTTGGAACAGTGTAGCCAGGAGCAGAGTAGAACTTCAACAAGTTAGACAAGGTAACAAGCAGGGGAAATAATATATAGAAAAATGAGCAAAAGATAAAGGGGAAAACCTCAGAAAGTTACTTCAGTGATGAGGAAGATCAAAATATAAACTCAGAAGAAATTTAAAAAATGGAAAATAGAAGAAAATCTGAAACACCTCTTTGTAAAAACAACTAACTTTGAGAATAGATCCAGGAGAGACAATCTAAGAATCATTGGAATACCTAAACGCTGGGGAGGGGCGTGAGAGGGGAAGAACCTGGACATCACATTCAAAGAAATCATCAAGGAAAATTGTTTAATAACCTAGAACAAGAGGGGAAAATAGAAATTAAAAGGATTTAACAATCACCTTCTGAAAGAGATCCTAAAATAAAATCACCCAAGACTACTACAGCAAAATTCAATTTAATACATTAAGTATTTATTAAGTGCCTACTTATTATTGCTGCCAGGACTTTTCTCTGGGGACTGGAATTAGGGACAGCATTACTTGTTACCATTCAGATAAAACCAACGTTAGACTAATTCTGATTCTTATTCCATGTTCTGGGGCATGCTATGTGTGAGCATAGTTGAAGTATAAGGCATGACCTAGACTAGCAATTCTCATATTTTTTTTACTTTTTTTTTAATTTCAGAATCTCTTTATGTTCTTAAAAATCATTAAAGACTCCTGCTCCAAAGAGTTTTTGTTTAGATGGTTTATACCTGTTGCTATTTGTCATATTTGAAATTAAAATTCTTTTTATTATTATGAAAATAATTTTGGTTTTACAGACCCCTTGATAGTATCTGGAGCAACTCAAGGGTCCTTGGATCACATTTTGAGAACCACTGACCTAGACCAACACAAACATTCATTAGTACTCCTACTCACCACCATGATGACATGAGGGGAAGAAATACGGTATCAAGCACTGTGTGGGCTCTTAGCTACATACACATTATTATTAATTTAAAAATAATAATTACAACTGACACATAACTCTGTAAAGTTTGCAGAGTGGCTTACATATATAATTTCATTTAATCTGCACAGCTCTTTGAGGTAGATATTATTATTTCTACTTTATGGAAGAGAAATTTATTTTACATATTCCCAACAGGGACCTCCTTGCAACAAGGCAATCCTTTTGCACTTCCCTAATTGCCTCACTATCCCACTCTCCACCTGGGCTCTTCTAAACCTTTTCATCTCTCCTCAAACCTCCTATAATTTTTCCTTTTCCTCTTTCACTCAGTTGAGAACTTTGTGTCACATTTCATTAAAAAAAATTGAGGGAGGAAAAGAAAATGATCTTTGTCTCTAATGAATAATGCTTGGAAATGATCAAATAAAATATTATTTTTAAAAAATTGAGGCCATTTGCTGAGAGCTTCCTCTTCTTTCTTCCTCATTTAATGATGCTCAGGTGCCTTTTGCCACTAAGTACCCCTGACTCACATGAAGAGGTGACTGTTCTCTTCAAGACAAACTCCTTTGCATTCAAAAGTGATCCATTCCATCCTTTTTCTCCAAGTAGATTTCCTTCTATCACCGTCCTTCTCTTACTTATCTTCAACCTCTCCCGGTCTACTGACTGTTTCCCCACTGCCTATAAAACATGTCAATGCCTCCCTCTATCCTCAAAAACTATTCATTTGAACTGTCCATTCCCATTGGTTATTTTTCCAGATCTCTCCTCCATTTTGTGGCTAAACTATTGTGATTATCTACAATGGATGCTTTCACTTCTTTTCTTTCCACTCTCTCCTTAAATCTATACGTCTGGTTTCTGACCTTATCTTTCAACCAAAACTACTCCCTTCAAAGTTGCAATGAGATGTTAATTGCCAAATACAATGACTTTTTCTCAATCCTCATCTTTCTTGGCCTCTCTGAAGCTTCTGACATTGTTGATCATGTTTGATCTCCTTGATACTCTCTTCTCCCTTGGTTTCCATGGCAATAATTTGTCTTAATCTCTTTGTATCCGTCTTACAGTTCCTTGTCAGTCTCCTTTGCTGGTCTTCATCCAGGTTATTCAGACTATTAGTGAATATTCCTCAAAACTCTGCCCTGGGGCTTTTCCTCTTTTCCCTTTATAATATATCATTTATTGATCTCATCAGCTCCCATGGATTCCATTAAGTTAATGTTTTTCAGATCTACTTTTCCAACCTCTCTTCTAAACTTTAAACTCACATCCTCAACTGCATATTAGATATCTCAAACTGGATATACTGTAGATATCTTACCTTAATTTGTCCAAAACTGGACTCATCTTCCTACTTCCCCACTCCAGTCACTTCCCTTTTCTGATTCTCTGAATTTTTTTGTGATTGGAGAGGGCACTATCATCCTCCCAGTAAGCCAGGTTCAAAGTCCAAGTGTCATCCTTAACTGCTCATGCTCTCACCTTCCATATCCAATGCTCATGCTCTCACCTTCCATATCCAATGCTCATGCTCTCACCTTTCATATCCAATCAGTTGCCAAAGCTGGTCAATTTTACCTTCTCTATAACTCTTTCATCACCTTGGTGCTGGCCCTCATCACTTTATGCCTGGAATGCTTCAGTAGTCTATTGGCTGATCATCTTTCCACAAGTCTTCCCATTCTAGTCCACTCTCCGCTCTGCTGTCAAATGTATCTTCTTAAACTTCAGGTCTGACCATATAATGCCTCTATTCAATAAACTTCAGTCGCCTGGGTCTCCAGGGTCAAATATAAAATTTTCCATTTGGCATCCAAAGCCTTTCATAACCTACTCCTTTTTTTCCCAGGTTTCTTACACTTTACATCTTCCCTGCCCCTCCTACTCTTTGATCCAGTGACACTGGCCTTCTTCATATCCCTTGAACAAAATACCTCATTACCCAATTTTGGGCATTTTCCCTAGCAGTTCCTCAAGCCTGGAACGCTTTTCCTTCATATCTCTACCATCCAGTTTCCCTAGCTTCTTTCAAGTCCCAGTTAAAATCTCACCTACTACAAGTCATATTTTCTTTGGTCTATTTTGTATATATTTTGTTGATACATAACTGTTTGCATGTTCTCTCCTCCATTGGACTAGAGGCTCCTTGAGGGCAGGGACTGCCTTTTGCCTTTCTTTGTATCCCCATTGCTAAGCACAGTTCCTGTCACATAGTAGGTAATGCTAAAAGTTTGATGGTTGGTTGATTAATTGATTGATTGAGGCACAGAGAGTGTAAGAGACTTGCCCTGGATCACAGAGCTAGAAAGAATCTGAGGCTGCATTTGACCTGCCTGCTAATTTCAACCCTAGCACCAGTTCCATGAGCCAAGCTGACTCTCTCCCCCTCCATTTTTTCCTAATTTATCTCTTTTCAGTTATAGTTTATATACAATGAAAATAAATTCCATAACAGGAGAATAGTGATTATGAATCAGAGCAATATGACACAAACCCAGTATACAAGAATCCCAAACAGAGTATAGCATTCACAAGTAAGCATAAAGGAATGCCCATTCACGCACACACACACACACACACACACACACACACACACACACACACACATACACACACACACAGTAAATTTGAGAATCTTCACTTTGGTAAGTTTCTAGGTTGATTACTAAGTCTACTTTACTATAATTTAATAATAGTAATAATAATATTTTGGTTTTGTTATCTAAAATACTGAATTTTGACAGTGTCAGTTGAAAGTTATCCTAATTCACAGAGGTTTTTAAAAACTTATTTCTAAAGTATTTACAGAAATAGAACAAAAGATCTTAAGAATTTAAAATGATGGAATTAAGTTACCAGGTTCCACATTCCAAATATTCAATTTGCCTTGTTGTTTGGCTTTTATATATTTGTCTCTCAATTGTAGATTTTAAAATCATAAACCATAATAGCATATCTTTATTATAAGATATTCTACAAGTGCAGAAATAAAACATTGCATTTGAAAATCACTCAAGAGAGCTGTACTTCAAAAATCTTTGGAATGAAGGAAAGCAAGATAAATAATGAAATCTCATATTTGTTGGAAAGAGAAGTAATGGGGGACCTTTAACTTTCCACTCCATGCTACAGAGGCCAAGTTTATTAATACCATTTGCATTCTAGAAAGATATCAACCCATTGTTGCTCTGGCACATGCCATTTGTGATATAGCAATTTAAGTATTATGTGAAATCCAAAGTCCAGAGTAAATAATTCAATTCATAAAATAATGATAACCTTAATTCTTTAAAACTCATTTAGATTATATAAGAAATTAAATATGTATTACTCAAACACATGAAGGATTGACTACAAATGCTCAATAATACTCCTTCCACTTCCAAATAAAGAGAAATATGTAGGCTATTTATATTAACATCATTTTATGGACATGGAGGTTCAATGAACCTAAGTAAAAACTGAATCTCTCATACCCTTTTCTCTTCTTAGTCAGCTAGTCAACAAACATTAATTAAGCACTTATGTGCCAGGGAGAACTGGGACTACAAATAAAATAAGAAAAAAAATAATTCCTGCTCTCAAGACACATTCTAAGTATGTGTATGGGGAGACAAAAGAGATCTCTAAGGGGGAGGTGGGAGAGGAAAGGTACCCAGCTAAGAGAATGGTAGACAAATGCTATGGAAATGAGTTAGCAATGTAACCTGGAGTAGAATTAGGGTTGTTAAACTTTTCCAGATCAAGATAAAAAAAATCTATCTTTTTATTTCCAAAGAAGAATTCTAGTTGTCCACTTTTAGAGAATTTCTATCTTGGACTAAGTAGTTTTGGATCCCATTTCTCTTTGGTCTAGTAGTTGTTGGAAGTTCTAACTGGTTTAAATGCTGAAATCCAATATAATGTAGTCCAGTGGAACTCTTTAGGTTCTTCCAGATTACTCAAAATTTCAGGAACCAACCTGTAACCTTTTTCAGAACAGATGTGTCAATAAATTTAAATGGGTGTAATTGAGTAGATTTGGTAGACATGAACTTTTGGTTTGGTTTTGTCCTGTGCCGTGCTGACTTGCTGATGCGACCATCTCAAATGATTCAGTAAAACGGGTAAGGAAACATGGATGTTGACTGAGTCTTTTTAATGGTAAACATGTAGAAGGGAGAGAAGAAGAATGAAGAGTCTGACAGTTGACTACAGGGATTTTCCATCTGCCATGGTATAGAACAGGAAAACCCATTCTGTGAATGCATAGGTATTTCAAGAGCTTGTACTTTGTGGGAGAGTTACATTTTGAGAATGAATCTGCATGAGGAGTGCCAGGAGTAGGAGCCTCTCCCAGATCTTTGTTCTGAACATCCACTTCCCTGTGTCTATTATATTTTCTTTGATTGTATTCTCCATTAGATTGTACTCTCCTTGAGGGTAGGGACCATCTTCTCTCTTTTTTTTTTTGTATCCCCAGGACTTAGCATAGTGCCTGGCACTTGGAAGATGCCTAATAATTATTGATTGATTGTCTGCCTGTTCAGGGCCAGCAACAAATTGGTGTGATGCAATCCACCATGCAGAACGCTCCTTGAGTCATGTCTGGCACTGCCCTGCTTCCTGTCTCACCATTTCTCCCCTGCCCATCCTCTACTATCAGCCAAATCTTCTCTCTATGCTCAGGAATATTCTCTTTTGCTGGATCCACTCTCTCACTTTGCATCCTCTGAACAACATCTATAGATCTTTCTCTCAACATACCCAGAAGCACCTGTACCCTGCTTCTCAGCTCTGGGACAACTCAATATCTAGATACTGGAGAAAGATCAGACAATATCCTGTCTTATAAGACACAAGAAGTACAGAAAACTGAAGGTCCTAAGAAGATCAGGAACAAAATACATGTCAAACCTACCAACCTAGTGGGGTTCAACCTTTTTAAAAATGTGTCATGGATCCCTGCCTCTTTGGCAATCTGGGGAAACTTACCAACTCCTTCTCAAACTAATGTTTTTATTTTTATTTTTTCCTTTTAAACAAACTAATGTTTTTAAATACATAAAATTAAACATATAAGATTACAAAGGAAACCAATGATATTGAAATACAATTATCAAAATATTTTTTAAAAGAACAAGCTCACACTCTCCCAGTCAAGCACCCTAATACTAAACTGAAGACAAATTATCTCTGAAGATTATTTCAGGCTCATCCATCCCAAGATATTGGGCCAGAAAAACCCCATCAGCATTCCCTCTTTAATGAGCAAAGTAATAACAGGAAATTGAATGCATTTTAGTTCATGTGTCCAATCTCTTTCTCCCCATATTTCCATAATATTCTTGTTAACATAAACTATTTATAGTTTCCACATTGGTACAGTGGACAGATTATATGAGGCCAGAAAGGTCTAACACTCCAAATTCACCTTGCAAGTTAATGCTAAAGTTTCTGACACTGATGCTACTTTTCTTGACAAAAAATTAATGGTAGCCTATTGTCCTTTTGTCAGTGGCAACATTATGGCTCCCTTACCTAAAGATAATGTGACTAATGATAATGAGCATCTCCAACTCTTCAGTTAGGGAGGTATCTACCTCAGGCTTGGGAAGACTTCCCCAGGAGGAAGGACAGATGAAAACATTTTGTTACACCAGCCACAAAGGCATTGGAAACAGACACGGGAACTTGGCAAGACCTGGAGGCTAAGGTCAACCACTGCACCCCAAGTGATCAGTCATTTTGACTCTTGTCTTGCCACTAGACTTCTATGACTCTGGAAGAGAGAGAGAGTGAAGTCTATGACTTTGTGCAACTTTGCTTCACTTAAATCCATTTTATGCTTGACTGAAAAGACATCCCCAGTGATGCCAGGTTGGTCCTTTTCCCAAGTACTAAGGACAATCATCAACCATTGGTGTTTACTGGGAATCTTCAAGTAGAGGCTGGACGACTACTTGTCAGGCAATATATTGAAAAGGCAATCATATTATGACTAGGGATTAGACTCCTTTGTTAACATTAAAATGATATGTTGGTATGTGTGGTATGTTCTGTTCTCAAGAAAAAAAACGTGATTCAATTTAACAGGAAATTACCAAGCACCTTCTAGGTTAGGTGTTTTGGATTGGAAGGCAAAACCAAAAATAGTCCTTGTCCTCAAGGTGAAAACAAAAACTTGTGTTTTCTGGGGAATGGAGGACCCAACAATCTTTACATGGGTAGAGTAGTTGTATGCCTTCCTAAGAACTTAAGGTCTCGTGCTGTCTCTCTGAAGGGTGTTTACAGTTTAAGCCTTACCCCTAATTAGAGATTGAAAGACTTTTTCTCTCCTTTAAGGAATTTTCACAAGCACAGAACTGGAAGGGGAGGTTCTATTTGGGTTAGGGGTTCAGAGTGTAACTGAGACAGTGAAGCTCACTGGTCTTTATGGGGCTGTAGGGATTAAACAAGTTTGACTGGGGTGGGTTGGAGGGAGGCAGAAGGAATGGGGGGGAACCCGGGAACCGAGATGTGCAAACAGACAGAGGACTAAAGCACCTCTCATTCTCAGCATCCTTATAGATGAACCAAACAAGGTCAACAATAGAGTGAAGCCCCAGGGCGTCCCCTGCCATGCCTATGTGTCTGCTGGGAGGTGAGTGGTTGCCTAGCCACACCCTTAGGCTCCTCCTCATCAGAGACAATTGCTGTCTCTTGGGGGCCAAGGGGCTGAGGAATAGATGCAAACAGGTGTGTGTGTGTGTGTGTGTGTGTGTGTGTGTGTGTGTCTGTGTCTGTGTGTGTGTGTGTGTGTGTGTGAAGGGAGAGAGAGAGAGAGAGAGAGAGAGAGAGAGAGAGAGAGAGAGAGAGAGAGAGAGAGAGAGAGAGAGAGAGAGAGAGAGAGAGATTTTAATTACTGGATAGTCACAATGGAAATGAACCAGAGTCATCAGAGACCAGTAACCTGGAAATGGATTCATTTCAGGACTTTGGGCTCACATAAAGAAGAAAGCAGGAAAAAGGGTCAAATTATGGGATAGCTTGAGGCATGTTTTTAATAAACTTTTAAAAGATAATGGTAAGGCAAGAATTATGCTAGAGGCAATTGGACATCTCTTTTAGCAAGCATACTTCATAAACATTTGTAAAATTATAGATCTAAAAGGAAGGTTGTTCATTCCAACCCCCTTCTTTTAGAGATGGTGGCACTGGTGTCAAGGGGAGGTTTAGGGATGTCCCCCAAGTCTGTATATTAGAAGTGGGATTTAGACTGGGTTGTTCAATTTCCCAGTCCATATTCATTTTTTAATTTTTATTTTCTGTCTTAGAATTAAAACTACTAAAGCAGAAGAGTAATGGGGGTTAAGTGACTTGTGTAGGATCACACAGTTAATAAATATCTGAGGACAGATTTGAACACAAGACCTCTTGTCTCCAGGCTTGGCTCTCTAACCACTGAGCAACCTAGCTACCTCCTCATATTCTTTCCCCCATGTTTCTTCTCAGAGAAATTGCAGCATTGGAAAGAAGGGTATCTAGTCCAAGTCCTGCTCAAATTGTGCATCTTTCTCCTATCTTCATATCTCTGGCAAGGGTCCATCCAGTTTCCATACAAAGATCTCCAGCAACAGAGAATTCATTACCTATCTTTGAAGGCAGCCCATGCCACTTTTGAACCTTTCAGAATTTTCCCCTTACACTGAGCTGAAATCTGCCTCCCTGTAGCTTCAGATCATTGGTCCTAGTTCTGTCCTCAAGAGCCAAGCAAAACAAAACTAGTCTCTTTTTCACATGACAATCTTTCAAATATTTGAAGACTTACAAGACATTAGAACTCGAGTTTTTTTCACTATAAATCCCACATTTTGTACTGTAGCAATTGACTTAAAAAATTCAAACCTAGTCAACCCTTTGTGGGATCCATCAGTCAACCAATGAGAATATTATATAGTTCCAGGTACTTAATAGTTAGTTGGCAAATGTCAAGTTTGGGGCTTTACAGTTATCCTAAAAGAGAGAGCTTCATTTTGTTCACTATTTTGTTCAGTCTTCCAGCTGGTTTAGGGAAAGGAGGGAAGGGAAAAGGAAAGGATTAAGCATTTATATAGCACCTACTATGTGCCAGACACTGTACTAAGCACTTACAAATATTTTTATTATTCTAATTTTTCAAATGAGGGAACTGAGTCAGACAGAAGTTAAATGACTTGCCTAGGTTCATGTAATGAATAAGTTGACTTTGAACTCAGAACTTCTTGACTCTTGGACCAGTGATCTATCCATTGTACCACCTAGACATTAAAAAGAAGAGAGTTTCATTTTTTTATTTCTTCTAGATTATGCCTGTCTGTCTAGATCTTTTTATCTTTATTCTCATTCAAGATATTAGCAATTTCTTTCAGCTTCATGCTATCTGCAAATTGAAGAAATCCTCCATTGTGCCTTCATCAAAGGCATTGATAAAACTATGGAATAGACCAAGCTCTTCTACTTCAAGTTGACATTAACATATAAATCATCATTCTTTGGGTCCAGTTAGAGGGTAGGTAAACAACAAACAATTCAAGAAATATTTAGTTTAAAAGCATGGCCCAATTAACAGATTTCTGAGCTTGGAGTCAGGAAGATATAGGTTCAAATGGTACCTCTGATCCTTTAACTGTGTGGCTGTGAGCTTCTTACTCTGTATGCCTTAAGCAATTACCAAGGATTTATCTATTAAATCACAGATGAGTTGCAGTTGGTGTCAGTCAGTGAGTTCCCACACTGGGAGTTTCCCCACAATGATGTAATTGCAGATCCTTTGGGTATTTATGTGTGTACGAGTCAGAGTCATGGTGCTAGGCATTAAGGATAAAAAGACAAAAACAAGATGGCCCCCGCTCTTTAAGGAGCTTACATTCCACATGGTTATTAGAGAAGGGAGAGAGCATAATTTTTCTAGATAACTCATTTTCTATCCAAAGTGTACTAATATGTGTTGGTGTAGCAGGTTAGTGAACAGAATTTTTACATTCCCCAACAATAAAACAAAATGTTCTCATCTGTTAGAAATGGACCCTACATCCAATTTGCATTCTCCAGTTAAGCTCTAAGGCATTACAGATAGCATACAATATAGGACTGAATAATGAAATGATCGATAGCATTTGAGTGGCCTTTTTAATATTTGATTAGATTCGATATAAAAATCATGCTTTGTTATTTGTTAGTCTCCTGAGAATTTTTATGACATTTCACTTTGTATTCCCCTGATATTTTAGACAGGCATATTTCCATGAATACTATCTATGTGGTTATATCAACAAGCTTTTCCTGTATCAAAAGATCATTGTAATATTCACCCTGGATGTTGCTTTGTCTAACCTATCTCTTGGACTTCTATTGCCCTCCCATTTGCCATCCTATTTTAATGGAATTGTTGCCACAAATTCTTCTTTTCTTAAAATTAATCAATAAATGAATATTTATGATGTTTCTACCACATGTCAGGCATTATGCTAGGCACTGGGAATAAATGTACAAAGAATGAAACGATCCTTACTATCAATGGATTTACATTCTAATGGAAGGGAGGGAGAAGACAAGATGTTTGTATAAAAATATATATGGCATGACTATAAAGAGAGTAAATAGGAGGTGATTAAATGCAAAGTAGTTTGGAATCAAGGGCACCAGAATTTGGGGGTGGAAGGGGTATCAGGAAAAAGTTCCTTCCTTTGGAAAATGGTGCCCAAGCTGCATCTTGGAAAAAGAAGTGGATTCTGAGGCAAAAGAAATGGGAGGCATTCTGGGCACAGGGGAAGGCCAGTTTTCAGATCAATTATAATCTCTTGTCCAGGACGGTGTTAGTATAAGCTTCACAACTTTCAAGGGGAAAAAAGTGTACACACAATATACTTTCAAGTTTAGTTTGTAATGTAAACTAGCTTCAAGCTGGGTTTTTTTTAATGCATTTTATTTTATTTTAATTTTTGGAAATTTTAATTTAATTAATCAATTTACAATATTTTCCCATGGTTACAAGATTCATGTTCTTTCCTTCCCCTCCCCATAAGTCCCTCCTTTAGCTGACACACAATTCCACTGGATTTTACATGTGTCATTGATCAAGAACTATTTCCATATTATTGATATTTGCACTAGGGTAAACCTTTAGTCTCCATTCCCAGTCATATCCCCATCAACCCATGTGATCAAACAGTTGTTTTTCTTCTATGTTTCTACTCCCACAGTTCTTTCTCTGAATGTGGATGGCGTTCTTTCTCATTAGTTCCTCAGAATTGTTCTGGATGATTGTATTGCTGCTAGTAGAGAAGTCCATTACATTTGATTGTACCACAGTGTATCAGTCTCTGTGTACAATGTTCTCCTGGTTGCTCCTCTCACTCTGAATCAATTCCTGGAGGTTGTTCCAGTTCCCATGGAATTCCCCCACTTTATTATTCCTTTGAGCACAATAGTATTCCATCACCAACAGATACCACAATTTGTTCAGCCATTCCCCAATTGAAGGGCATCCCCTCATTTTCCAATTATTTTTTGCCACCACAAAGAGAGAGGCTATGAATATTCTTGTGCAAGTCTTTTTCCTTATTATCTGTTTGGGGTATAAACCGAACAGTGGTATGACTGGATCAAAGGGCAGGCAGTCTTTTAGTGCCCTTTGGGCATAGTTCCAAATTGCCCTCCAGAATGGTTGGATCAATTCACACTGAGTTCTCATTCTTGAGCCAGACATATTCTCCACAGCATGCTCCAAGATGGAGCCTCCGACATAGAGAGAACAACGAATTTGGAGTTGGGGAGCCTGGATTTAAATCTTGTCTTAGACACTTGAAGTTGTATTATCATGGGTCTCTTACTTCCTAACGTTTCCTCATCTGTAAAATGAGGATAAGAAGACAGGAATGATCCACCCCACAGAAAAAACTTTACAAAGTACCATGTCAGTGAGTTATTCACAGACCTTAGAGAATACCACCTCTTTGAATAATGGGAGAAGAAAAAGTAGTCAAGTAAGGACATAGAAGAGGGATTAGAAATATAGGATGAGAACTGTTATAGATAATAAATTAAATAAATCCTTTTCACAGAACCAGGGGAATACATATACATGTACACATGCATATATACCATATATACATATGCATATATTTACATATATACATACTATATAGATCTATCTATATGTCTAGAAAAGTATGTGTATTTATGTCTATCTGTATTTATATGTGGATATATGTGTATCATTCCATGATTCCAGGATTATAGAAAGTAAACAATGACAGCATTTAAGGAAGGAACACGTGGTCAAAGATTTAAAATACTTTTGAGATGTTAGGGAATTTGAATATTGGGGGAAAACCATTGAATCCAGCAATTAGGAGAGTGTTGGTGACCATTTCAATAAAAGGATCAGAAAAATGGTGGGAGTGTAAGCCACATTGCAAAGAGCGAAGGTGATAAGAAAGTCGAGACATCCAGCTTAAATTACTTCTCCAAGAAATGTTAAGTGAGAGTAGAGTTAGAGGATGGTAATTCCAGTGAGTAGCATTTTAGAAAGAAGAGGAAACATGAACATGCTTGTAGAAAGAAGAGAATAGGATCAAGGATAGAGAAGGATAGATTGAATAAGCAAAAGAGGTCCTAAAGAAAGTAAGGGTCAAAGTATCTCTGAATAGCATGTGGGCATCTTTAACTCTGATACAAGAGACAAAGGGTATAAGATGGATGTCAATATTTTGAGATGAAGAAGAGAGGAACTGAGGACTTTTACTAGATGGCTTTAATCTTCCCAGTAAGGTAGGAGATAAAGACCTTCCAAGAATAAGAGGTTAGACTGTATGAGCAGAATTTTAAGGAGACAGACAACTTTGGAACTTGTGTGGGGAATGGAAGAAGGAATCAACAAGAGATTAATAAAAGAATTGCTGAACGGCAGAGAGGACTTAGTTGAGATTAGATAGATTACATTTTATTGAGCCTAGTCAGCAAGGCATTTCCTAGAGAGAAGGAACTTTAGAACTAGTAGGAACCTGAAGAATCTAGCCTAGGGGTCAATGTAGCTTTATATAGTGACATATATATATATATATATACATACATAAATATATAATTATTATTTCTAAGCCTTTATGCTATCTATTCCCTCCCATGGTGTTATCTTCAAGATGATTACAGATTGGATGCCTGATTATTATTTTTTATGTTAAATTAGCTGACATTATCCTCCCAGGTTCTTCATTCTTCCCATTGTATATTTAGAAATGTATATATTTGTGTCTGTCTGTATATATGTGTATGTATGTATACACATATAGCTAGCACAGGCTTCTTTCTTTGAATATAAGTTTATATACACATGTGTATATCTCTGTCTCTTTCTCCTCTCTATCTCTTTGTCTTCTGTCTGTCTGTCTGTCTGTCTCTCTCTCTATATATATATATAATGATTGATAACTTTCTGGTAGGGAAGACCGGTCAGCAATGATGATCTGGAGTATCCCTACAAACATGGAAGGTCCAGGACCTGGGCATCATGGGAAATCTGGTCTACCATGTCAAGACCATCACTGAGAATAATGAGGAAAAGGTTGAAAACAGGAAGCTGTAGGGATGTCAGGTGTGACCCTTGCTACCAGTTGGACAAATTTATTTTAGAACCTCAACAAGTCCCAAGTTGATGAGTTAAGCTCTGAAGTCAGGGACTGCTCTGAAGGGGGAAATGGTTCCTAAAAAGAAATGAAAAATGAAGAAATTTTTAAAAAGTGTTTGGAGCATTTGTTGGACACTTTCCTTTTGGAGGTGAGATAAAAGGGGGCTGGCTGCTCTGGGATCTCACCCCATCTAGATACAAGCTTTATCACCAGCAGCCTTTAGATCTCACTATACAAATATTGCCCTCTGCTGGATCCCCTCAAAAAAGACCTGCCATAATGCACAATAATTCCTGCCCATCAATGATATTGAGGGTCCCCTTCCAAACTCTTACTAGGAGGAAAAGCAGCTGCCATAGTAGAAAGAGACCAACTGGAAACCTCATTCCCAGACAAAGAACTTTTGCCTAAGCAGCCTCTAGAGAGCTTTGGGACTCATGGCCAGGGGATTTCTGGGGACGATCCACTGGGGAAGAGGAAGATGGTCCTTTGCAAAGGTCAGATTGACTTCTCCAGCCACATCTGTTGCTTCCTCATGGAGAAGCAGGCAGCCTGCTACTTGGCACAGTGGTCTCTTTGTTCTATCTTAAGGATTCTTATTGAAAACATTCCACCCTGTTTTCTGAAAGATCTCTATGTGGAATTGAGCCCTTGCTAAAATCCAGATAAGGACACTTAATCCTTCCTTGTGAATTGGATTTGTTTTTCATTAGGTCTGCTTGGCATAGAAATATAATGTCTAACACATTCTCATTCCACAATTCATTTTGTTAAACCGTTGAAGGAAAAAATCAGATTAATTTAAGATGATTTCTTGTTTCTGAGTCCAAATGCTATCTAGTCCCACCCATGGTGTTGTCTAAAAGGTGATTAAAGATTGTTGCCTGATCATTTATTGTTATATTTAAATTATTATTTACAAATTTTATTGTTTATTAATCACATGTTGTTAATTGTTACTAAATTATTGTGAATGTTATTTATTGTTGTCGGTGTTAGATTAACTGTCATTAACTTCCCAGGTTCTTTATTCTTCCCTTTGTTCATCCTTCTCAAAGTCAGCTACTTTATTTGCCTTCCAAATTTTTGAGTAAATTTATAGTATTAGCTCACTGTCCTTCATTTTGTCAGTCATTAAAACTCTGGATGAATTTAATATGTCTTTAATAAATTAAATTCATCAACAAATAACCAATATATAGTTATTATTCTTTTCTAACATTGGTGTTTGAAAAAACTCCTGTTTGGGAGTATTCTGGTAAATATTGAATGACCAGCTTGTTGCAAAAAATGTACAAAAGGTATTTTTTTAAACTTTACCTTCCATCTTAGAATCAATACTGTGTATTGGTTTCAAAGCAAAAGAGTGGTAAGGTCTGGGCAATGAGGGTTAAGTGACTTGCTCAGGGTCACAAAGCTAGGAACTATCTCATGCCAAATTTGAACCCAGAATCTGTTGTCTCCAGACTGGGCTCTCAATCCGCTGAGCCATCTAGCTACCCCCCAAAAGGTACATTTTAAAATTTAATCTGTATTATCAACATTTTCACCATCACTTTCTTAAGTCTAGAAATCAACAAAACAATAAATCAAGCTTTGATCTATAAATTTATCTGTTTCTGGGGTTTGAACATTCACACTGAAAATTTAAGGATGGGTTCTCTCAAGCTGGTTAGAGTTGGCTCTAGATCAATATTGCCCCAAGTCTAGGTAAGCAGGACAGCTTTGAAAGCTATAGGTTGATTTATTAAAAACTTAAAAAGAAAAAAACCCTAAATAATAGAGACCTCAATTGTATGTACAATCATCTCTTTCTATTCCACTATACATACACATATTGGTATATGTTAAATTCAGAATTTTTTAAAAATTGTAACAACAAAAAAGAAAATAACCTTGTTATAGCTATAACCTGTGGCCCAGAAATGAAACTCTGGTTTATACATGGATTTAAGTTTTTTAAACAGGGTTGAAACACCAAACAAACCCTAGGGTCCTTTATGGAAGTCTGTCTTAGAGGCTTCATAATTACTCATTTTCCTTTTTATCTGTCTGCTTTTAAGGATGCAAACTCTCCCCCAGAGAATATCAGAACAAAACACTGTGGTTCAGTCTCTATAAAAGCAGAGTCTTCAGTTCCCACACAAGAATTTAGGCTGCCATCATCATAAACGAGACAGACTTGATTTCATCCAATAAAAGATCCAATAGTAGAGGAGAAAGACACCTAGAAATCCCTCAATGATGCTGGGTCATTAATAACTCCTCCTTGGATTTGGCCATTCTGAAGCCATCCAACCGTCCACATCCAGGGCACCCTGGAACCCTGAGGACATTTGAGCAGACTTGTACCTGAGAGAAAGGGGCCAGAGCATCTATGTTCTACCAAGATTTGTGAGTCATCTGCTCAGAGAAGCTATTTGAGCCTATGAAGGCTGATGATATCACCAAGAGAGAATGGAATAAGAGAAGAGAAGAGAGACCAGGATGGAGCCCTAAGGGCTTCTACACCCACAGATAGGAGGTGACAGATGAATTACGATCTAGCAAAGGAGACTGAAAAAGAGCTCATTGTTTGGAGTGTCAAGCCATCAAAAGTTATTCCAACATGCCCACACGGATGCCAAGTTCACTCATCACAAGATCTTGGAAAATGGGACCCTAATCAACTGGCCCTGGGACTGGCAAATTCCTTCCTCTTGCTCCCCTTATCCCTATGATTCAGAATTGCACTTGTCTGGAACAAAAATCCTTTCCTCTTGCTCCCTCTTATCCACGTGGGGCATTTATGAGCATTTGGGACTGCCTGGACACTAGATAACAGTTTGTTTACACAGCCTCACCCCCAACTACCTATTATTTATATATCCTATAATTATTTTTAATCCTCCATGAATGCAAAATCCTTCCATAGGGCCATGTACAAGACAAATGCCACCTCCTTCCCCAAACCCCAAATATTGAATAAAAACATTAGTGTTAGGGGTAGCTAGGGGGCTTAGCGGATTGGGAGCCACTGGGAAATTGAGAACCATGGGAGGACCTCGGTTCAAATTTGTCTTTAGACCCTGGGCAAGTATTTTGCATTGCCTAGCCCTTACTGCTCCTCTGCCTTGGGACCAATACACAGTATAGATTCTGAGATGGAAAGTAAAGGTTTTCAAAACAAAACAAAACAAAACAAAACAAAAAAGCATTAGTGTCTTAGTGTTCCATAGCTTTTGAATATTGGATCAAAGAATGTCAGAGTTGGAAGATGCGTGTGACATCATTTAATCATGCACATTTCTGAATAATAACTGCACACCTGCAAATAGTCACCCAAGATATGACTGGAGATGTGGATTCTAAACAATCACTCTAGTGATCAATGACACATGTAAATGGAGCACAGTGGATGTGCTCATTGGCTATGGGGGGGGGTTAGAAGAGGGAAAGGACATAATTGATGTAACCATGGAAAAATATTCTAAATTAATTAATTAAATAAAAATTTTCAAATCATACACAAAAAAGTAGTCACCCAATCTTAGGTTAGAGAGAACCTCTCCTGAGGCAGCCTGATCCACTTTGGGATAGATCTCATTATTGAAAAGTTTTCCCTGATACCAAGGCTAAATTTACCTCTTTGGAAATTCTATCAATCCTACTTCTACCTTCTCATGCCCAGCAGAATGAGTATATTTTCTCTTTTACATGAAAGCCTTTCAAATATTTGAAGACAGCCATGTCTTCTCTTGCTTGGTTGAAATGCCTCCAGTTGTCCTCATGTGACATCAACTCAGTTCCTAGTTGTCCTCTTTTGGGTAATCTAGAACTTACCCAAGTCCTTCTTAAAATGTGATGGGCAGAATTAAATATGGTACTAGAGATGGTTTGGCCAGCACAGGGTCCCAAGTACATCAGGCCCCCTCAGACTACCATTAACTTTCTAGGCTGCCATGTCATACTCTTGACTCCTCCTGAGTTGACAGTTCACCAAAAACCCCATATCTTTTTAGATAAACAAACAAACAAAAAAAAAAGCCCTACCATATACTTGAGAGATTGATTTGGGGGAAATTCAAGTGTAAAGCTTTGCTCTTACCCTTATGAGGTTTATCTTATTTGATTCAGTCCAATGTTCTAGATTTGTCTGAATGCTGGCTTTATGTTCAGAGGGTTAGCTAGTTAACTACTGGTGGCTCTAAAAATCCGTAGCATATGCAACGGTCACACTTTTGTAAAACTGTCTTGGTAGTGGGCAGTTAAGTGGCTCAGTGAATTGAGAGCCAAACTTAGAGATGGGAGGTCCTGGTTCTGATCTCAGACACTTCCTAGATGTGGAACCCTGGACAAGTCACTTGACCCCATAGTCTAGCTCTTCTCCCTGTTCTGCCTTGGAAGCAATTTACAGTATTGATTCTAAGATGGAAGTGAGGGTTTTTTTTTATTTTATCAAAAAAAAATGATCTTCGCAGATGGGCTAAACCAGATTGAAGGTAAACAATAGGTCTCAATCCTGTCAGTGAGTTAGGGGGGATGTCCAACTCAAGAATGTGAAGACTTCCCTGGGTGGATGGGTGCATGAGATCAGTTTGTTCCAATAGCCATAAAGGTGGGCTGAAGCATGCCCTGTGGAGCTCTTAGAGCTTGGTCAGATACTGAAGAAGCCAAGGTCATCCACTGCATCCCACGCCCATAATCAAGCATCCCATTTTGGCTCGCCATTGGACTTGTATGACTCTGGAAGAGAGAGTGAGGCTGATGACTTTGTGCCACTCTGCTTCACGAGCAAGTCAAGATATCCCTCACTCATCTCGATGTCATTGGCCCTCTTTGAAAATGAAGGATCAAGGACAATGATA
Source organism: Monodelphis domestica (assembly GCF_027887165.1). Classification (NCBI taxonomy): domain Eukaryota; kingdom Metazoa; phylum Chordata; class Mammalia; order Didelphimorphia; family Didelphidae; genus Monodelphis; species Monodelphis domestica. The sequence goes on along the minus strand of NC_077231.1, from coordinate 252,997,407 downwards.
GCTACTACTACCAGGTTCGTAGCATTTGCAAAATTGAATAAGGATGCTTTATCTGCCTTTATCCAAGTTACTGCTACAGATGTTAAACAGCAGTGGTCTCCCTAGTGACTCTCCACTGGAGACATCCTTCCAGGCTGGCACTGTGTCATCAGTGACTATTCTTTGGGTTGCATTATTCTCTAGGACCTTGAATTCTTATCAAGCGAGGACAACTGGAGGTGTTTCAACCAGGTAAGAGAAAACATAGCTGTCTTCAAATATTTGACGGGCTTTCATGTAGAAGAGATAATATGAATGTGAAACCACTTCACAATGCATTCAGCCTATATCTCTCCATTTTTCTACAAAAATAGCATGGAAGATTTGGATAAATGCATTGTTAAATCTAGGTAAATTTTATACACAGCATTCCTCTGACCTACTACTCCAATAAGAGATTTCTGTTGTTCAGTCATGCCTGACTTTTCTTTACTCCTTTTGGGGTTTTCTTGGCAAAGATACTGGAGTGGTTTGCCCTTTCCATTTTCAGCTCACTTTATAGAATGTAATTGGGAAATTAGAAAATTAGAGAGAGAAGAATAAGATGGAAAAGATGGAGAAACGGAGGTAAACAGGGTTAAGTGACTTATCCAGGGTGATACAGCTAGGAAATGTTTTGCTTTCTGTATTAGGATAAGGGTTTAGCATAGAGAAAATTTTGTTTAGAATAGTGCAAGTAAGATTTTTTATATGCTTTTTGCATAGTTTTTTTCTTCATTTTTGTTTGATTAGACAGATAGATTTTTGTTTTTGTAACAGTGTAAGCTACATTGAATTTTGTAAATTTTTTTCTTCTTTTAATTTTTACTAGAATGGTATAGGCTAATATTTTTAGATATGTTTGTTTTAATGTATTAGTTTAGTATGACAGTTCATTCTTTTTAACAACTGTTGTGGAAAAGTTTTACATTTTGCATTTTATTATTGTATTAGTTTGCATTTGTTTTTGAATTTCCTATTATTGTTTTGTTTTTGCAAATGTTTATATTTTAATTTTGCTTTCTGTGAAAATGTTTATTGTATTTCCCTTTTCCCCCTATGTTATATCTCTAGAGTAAGGTAGCAAATAAGAGTAGGATATAGAGATAAGTGTAGGATAGGACTTTGTTATTTTGGGGTAGCATAATAAAATAAGTTTAGAATGAGGGGATGTATATATTTATTGGTGATCATATGAGAAATTTGTCTCCAACAAATTTGCTCAGATGATCAGAAGGAAGAGCGTAATAGGGAAATTAGAGAGAGAAGCATAAAATGGAAAAGATGAAGAAACAGAGGCAAACAGGATTAAGTGACTTACCGAGGATCATACAGCTAGGAAGTGTATTTCAATGATACTCATAATTGCTCTGTGAGTTAAGTACTCTTATCCCTATTTTTGTTGTTGTTTAGTCATTTCAATTGTGCCCTACTCTATGTGAACCCTGTTAAGGTTTTCTTGGCAAAGATTCTGGAACTGTCTGCCATTTCCTTCTCCAGTTCATTTTACAGATGAGGAAACTGAGGCAAACAGGGTAAAGTGATTTGGCCATGGCCACATTTGATTGAGCCCCACAATAGCCCTGTGAGCTAGGTACTATTATCCCTATTTTTATTGTTGTTGTTGAGTCATTTCAGTCATGTCCAACTCTTTGTGACTCCTTTGGGGGATTTTATTGGTAAAGATACTGGAGGGGTTTGCCATTTCCTTCTTCAGATTATTTTATAGATGAGGAAACTGAGGCAAATGGGGCAAAGTGACTTGTCCAGGGTCAAACAGCTAAGACCAGATTTGAACTCTGGTCTTCTCTCACTCCAAGGCCAGAACTACCCCAAATATAAAGCAGAAATATTGGAGCCCAAAGTGCCAACTCAAATCAAGGAGGGGTAGATGAAGTCACTGGATTGTGCCTGGAGTCTTGAACAATAGGTCTCCTGTTTGTTCACTTTCTACAGAATATGTGCTTTATCTGTAAGGCTCAAGAAAGGAGTCATGGGGAAATGTGTCTACATGAAAGAAGCTTTGGAAAGTCAGTGCAACGTGCAAGAAAGTGGGTGGAGATGTGACAGGAATGCGGTTCACAAAGCAACAAAGATCAAAAGAAAAGGACTTCCTTTAGTAAAATTCTGAAATTGAGGCAGAAAAGTCAGGCTGAGAGTTTATCTTAACAATAACCCAAGCAACTGCTTGAGCTTCCAGTTTCTTCTTTTATCTTTTGAAAGGGTTTTGTCAAGAGCATCTGTTATTTTCATTGACCAGTTCTTGCTTAAAAAGCTGTCCCTGCCAGACCTGAAGCAGTTCTTAGAAGATCATGCATGTGGGATAGGGCAATAAAGAATAGGCTCAGAGCAAGAGCTTGTACTCCTCTGACTCCATGTTGGATCATTGGAATGATCAATAAACAAACATTGGGGGCAGCTAGGTGGCTCAGAGGGCTGAAAGCCAGGTGTAGTGATGGGAGGTTATATAAATGGAGATTTTGAACCTTTGACTTCATTCACCAGAAGTCCTTGATATATTCCAGAATTTCCTATAATCTCTCCTGTGTCTCCACTTTGTTGAGATCACGTTATATCATTTATACAAGGTCCTGGGTTCAAATCTATAAAAGTTAACATTAAATCTCAATAATAATAATATTATATTTTAAGAGATTTATTAATGATCATTAGAAATCAAGGAATAAAGAAGATACAAAATAAAGACCACGTACCCATGGCTGGTTAGCCATTTTTTTAGTCAACCCCACTCACCACCATCAATGCTAATTCTACATCAAAGAGGAGGAGACTCCAAAGCCCACAGCCTTTATCCTCTGTCTATAGGAAGTGCATAATGACAGGAAGTCAGTGGGCTCTTGGGATATGTAATTCTTTTTTTTTAGGGTAACATTTTCAATCATCCAAATCTAACCTCAGACACTTTCTAACTGCATGACCCTGAGCAAGTCACTTAACCCCCCCTTGTCTAGCCCTTACTGCTCTTCTGCCTTGGAAACAATGCATAAAATTGATTCTATGATAGAAATAAGGGTTTAAAACAAAATCAAAACCAAACCGAATCCAAACATTTATAGTGGCAGACACTGTACTAGGCACTGAGGACAAGAGGAATGAAAAAAAAACCATTACTCACAAGGAATTTCTATTCTAGAGTGGTACAAAAGTACATGTATAAATACAACATATATGTATGTATGTGTATATGTCTATGTGTGTATATATACATGCATTCTCTCTCACCCACGTATAAATAAAATGACTAAATGCAAAAATATACAAAGTTGTGAAAAATGGGATTGTCTGAGAGGGAGGGCATTAGCCTCTGAGGGGCTCAGGAAAGGGTTCGTGCTGCTGGTGCTGCTGGTGCTGCTGGTGCTGCTGGTGCTGCTGGTGCTGCTGCTGGTGCTGCTGGTGCTGCTGCTGGTGCGCTTTGAGCTGTGTCTTAAAGGAAGAGAGGGGCTCTCTGAAGACGGGGCAAGGAAGCAATGCGTTCCAGGCATGGTGGGCGGTCTGATGCTTAAGTCCGCCTTCTGCTCTCCAGCCAGGGAGGTCTGTGCCCTCAAGAGTCTGTTTACATTCACAGTCTGCAGACCCAACAGCTTTCTGGGTATATTTATCCTTCCCTTGTCCCACAGGCGTGGGGACAATGCGGTGCGCTCTCAGGCTGCTTTTCCTCCTCCCTAATTACAGTTTCTCACTGCTTGAGTCTCTATTGGGTCTTCCCGGCTTTGTTTCTTTTTCCTGTTGGACTTGGTTGATTTCCCTCGAGTTTAGATGGTCTTCCTCGTAGCATTTCTTGTGGCCAGGTGGATTTGGGCTGGTTTACATTCGAGTTGTGCAAACTTGTGTTTATCTACATAAATACAGTGAATTCAGGCGGATCCAGAGAAAGAGGCAAGAGATTTCATTGGTTCCCTTGCATATACTGATGGGCGAAATCGTATCCGCACCCCAGCTCTCTAGAGTGAGCTTTAATAGCAAGGATGTTTATCCCCTACCAGCAAAAAAGGCTCCAAAGTCCTGGGTACAGTTCAGTGTAGTAGTAAGAGCTGACATTCGTAGAGAGCTGGGAGGTTTGCAAGGCACTCACGTGCATTATACCATTTCATCCCCATGATGACTCTGTGAAAGAAAGCACTACTAGTCCCATTTCTTTAATAGGCGATTAGGTGGCTCAGTGCTGGGTCAGAAGGCAGGAAGACCTTGCTTTCAAAGTCAGTGCCAGACACTTAGGGTGTGACCCTGGGCAAGTCACTTAACCTCTGCCTCAATTGTAAAATGGGGATAACAACAGTACCTACCTCGAAGGATCCTTGTGAGGATGAAATGAGCTAATACTTCTAAAGTACTAAAGTACTTAGTGAGTATCAGGTAGATGGCAAGTGTTTAGGTTTATTCATTTTCCCTTCCCCTTCAAGTTCCAAGTTCAAACCCTAGGTCAGAAATTTACTAGCTATGTCATCCTGAGCAAGACATTTAACCTACCTAGCCTCAGTTTCCCTATCTGTAAATGGGGGAGAAAAGTAATATCCATAAGGATGAAATGACATATGTGAAGTCCTTGCAAACTTTAACTCATTATATAAAGGCTGTCATTGTTGCTCTTTGGTCATATCCGTTGTGTCTGATTCTTCGTGACTCCTTTTGGGGTTTTCTTGGCAAAGATCCTGGAATGGTTTGCCATTTCCTTCTCTATTCATTTTACAGATGAGGAAACTGAGGCCAACAGGATTAAGTTACTTGTCCAGGGTCCCACAGCTAGTAAATGTCTGAGGCCATATTTGAACTCAAGATGATGGGTCTTCTGGACTCTAAGCTTGATGCTTTATCCACTGTGCCACCATGTAAATACTACCTATGTTGTATTTATTATTATGAGGAAGCTGAGGCTCAAAAAGACTAAGGAAATTGACTGAGATTAGCATTCGAATTAGAGCTCCAGCCTCTCCTAACTCAGGGTCCAGAAGAACTTTGTACAGAGCACTAGCAACAATAATGTCTGATGATCAACTGTGGATGACTTTTATCAACAAGGCAAGGATCCAGGATAATTCCAAGGGATTCATGATAAACAAAAAAGTCTATCTTCCACCATAGAAGGAACAGATGGAACCCAAATGCCAATTGAAACATACCATTCTTCCCTTCATTTTATTTACTTTATTTTCTCCATGAATTTTCTCTACTGTAAGCAATATGTGCCTTCTTTCACAATATGATAAACATGGAAATATGTATTTTTTATAATATATGTACAACCTAACCTATATCATATTACCTACCTTCTTGGGAAGGGCTTAGGGATGGGATGGAGAGAGAGAACATGGATTACAAAACATCAGAAAATAAATATTAAGAAATTGCATTGATATGTAATCTGAAAAAAATAAAATTTATTCAAAAAACCTCTAAGGAACCATAAACAAACCCATACTATTGTGGCCAATTGAGAAATCTTGAAGCCTTGGTATTAAGGCAGAGTGAAAAGAGCATTGGGTCTGGAGTCATCAAACTAGGGTTCAAATCTTTCTGGTGAGACATTGGTCAAATATGGAATTTAATTGTACCAGCCATCAAGTGAGAAGCTTGGACTAAACAGATGGTCTCTAATGTTTCTTCCTCTTTAGATCTCTGATCCTCCAATAAGTTCTTGAGTAAAAATCCAAAGGACAGCAATAGAAGGACAGGGAAAGAACAATCCTTTGTGGCCATCACTCAACAAACATTCATTAAGGATTTTACTATGTGACTTCACCAGCCTAGGCGGCATGATTTTAGGGAACCTGAGTAAGCACATAGCCGGGTTTCCCCCTATCCAGAAACTGAGGGTTGTAGAACAGATATCTCTGTAGGTATGGCTTAGTACCAAGGACACAGGTGTGTGTGTGTGTGTGTGTGTGTGTGTGTGTGTGTGTGTGTGTGTGCGTGTACATATATTCTGTTTTGAACTTGCTCAGTGGAACCCATTTCCCAAAGGTGCAGATTCCCAAAATAGGAGGGACCATTCCTCTCACTTTGACAGAGCTTACCCATTGTCCAGGTGTTGGCTCTGGACATCTAACACTATGAGGTAGGAATGGATATAATGAAGCATCAACAAACATCAAGGGCTTCAGGAATTCATTGGAAAGTAAAATCACTGCGAGTGAGTTGGCATCATCAAAGATATGAGCAGGGGAAATGGACTGGCTAAGTCAAACAGATATTGTTGCCAGCTCTGTATTTCCTCTCTTGGTTACCAACTGACATTTCTGCCCAATTTACAACTCTTTTTTCAAAGTTCTAGAATGGGATGTTCCCATAAACTATTTTGGCCAAGAAATAGGGCTTGAAATATATTGGAAGAGTTTATAAATGCCATATCAAGAGATGGGTGGCATGAATTATCTTTGCCAGAAAGGGGGGAGGGGTACTTAATAAGTAGTATTTACATTTTGCTTTAAAATGCAATAAGGGTCTATTTTGAATGGTGAATGGTAATTAAAGATCAGGCTGTTACCTTCTTCCTTCCTCCCTTCCTCCCTTCTTTCCTTCCTTCAGCCTCCCTTCTTCCCTCCCCGCTTCCTGTTGATCTATTAATCTCTTAAATCAACTATTAGGGTGAGTTTTATAATGTTTTATAATGTCTCAAATAAAATACTCTTTCTCTTCTCTAAATTAAGTAAGGGGTTTAATGGGAAGAGAGGAAAGATAAGAAATGGAGGGAAAGAGGGTTGGGATGAGTCTTAGGTTGGAGGATGGTGGAATATTTCAATTGGAAGAAATGGCTGATAGGTCTGGAAGTTCAGTCACTATCACAACAGAGCAAATCAGAGAGAGAGCTGGACTTTGTCCTTTCTTCTGTCTTCAAAATCCAAGACTACCTTCAGGCTTCAGTCTCCAAAAGCCAAAAAAAAACCCCCAGACTTCCTCTCTCTTTCAAGCTAAAAGGTCCAGACATCAGTTAGTCTGCTCTTTCCTCCAACTGCTTCTCCCGGTCACATTCCAAACGTTTGAATGACAGGTCATCAGTCTCAGCTATTCCAAGCTCCTGCTACAAACCATTCTCAATTTCTCACTTCCACAAAAACCAAATATTAGCTGGTTTCAATATCTCCATAACAAAGTTGTAAGACAAATGCTGTTATTATCCTTTTTTTTTTACAATTGAGGAAACAGAGGCAGATAGAAGTTAAGTGACTTGCCCAGGGTCAAGTAGCTTAAGTATCTGAGGGAGGATTTGAACTCAGTTTATCCTGACTACAAGTCTAATATTCTATCCAATCACTACCTAGGTGCCTAGATACTACATAATAGAGAAAGAAGTTTAGGATATAATGTCTGACCTTCAGGAGGTTACAGTCTCTCCTCAAGCCAATTGTACCTATATTCACCAACTTCAGTATCAGCCAATTCCAGTCCTTTCTTTCCACCTCCTTTCACTATACATCATGAAAGATTGCGAGAAACTTCACCTTCCTTTCACTCTCAACTTCTATCCTCTCTTTAATTTTCTTTGTTTTTAAATTATGAACTTAACATTTATATTTGACTATACAAAGGAGAACAGAAAAGAGGATAGTGTATGAAACAGGACCTTTTCTTATTTTTTATATTTTCATATATATATTCAACATATAAATGTTATATTTTAAAACTATATAATAACAAAGTGTGTATTAAATCCACTGTGATAGTAACAAAACTGTCCTGCTCATCTTTGACCCCTTCTGAATTTCTTTTTGTTCTTTCATTTCTGAATGAGTGAATCCACACTACTACTGCCCCAGGCAGCTGGGAAAGAGGGTTTTAAGGGGAACAGCCAATGTGCCCATTATTTGAATAAGTTTTACTTCTGGGTTGGTTGTATTAATCATAAGGACCACGAGGTGGCAGACGTTCACTCTTTCACTTGGAAAACTGGAGAATCCAATTTGTATTTTCAAGTATTTTTGAGATTTCCATGTGGATTCAATGATGGGTTTTAATGTGCCTTGGAATAAAAAAACTGAAATTAATTGTAGTGGCCCTAAGTAAAACTGGCAAACCTAGAAATCTGGCAGCTTCAGAACTGAAAGGAGAGTGGGAGGGAAGACAGAAGAAGTCAGGTCCTCCAGGCAGCACTTAGCACGTCATTGCTGCTTATGAAGTGTTTATTGCTATGGCTGTTACTAGAATAACTCCATTAGGAACTACTTTTCCATTTGTTCTGGAAGAGCACGAGGCACTTATAGACCATGCTACTTAATTCTCCTTTCAAGAAGTACATTAGCTTGACATTTCATATTTAGAGTGCATTAAGGGCCAGAGAAATTTAATTTTTGAAATAGTTATATGGAGGTGGGGAGAAGGATATAGAGTGGCTTCTTTAGAGAATTCTGATTCTTTCCTGAATTTCTGATTCTTTTAGAAACTCAAGTGACAGGAGTTGGAAGGAACCTCAGAGACCACCTGAACAAGAAGTCTTCTACCCCACCTCATCCCTGCCCCATAATGAACCCAATACCCAATAAGTAGCCATTCTGCAGCCTTTGATGATTTCTGTGTGTGTGTGTGTGTGTGTGTGTGTGTGTGTGTGTGTGTGTGTGTGTGTGGTGACACTACCATCTTCTATGGCCTTTCATCCCAGATCAAATAATTAGGGAGATTTCTCTTACATAAAGTCTAAACTTGCCTCTTTGTGACTTTTACTAAATCTTCTTCTGTGGCCAAGAAGAACAATCATAAACTCTCTGCCAAGTTGAAGCTCTTCAGATCTTTGAATACAACAGTGGAGTTTCCTCCTAAAGCTTCTTTTCTTGGGATTAAAATCCCAGTTCCATCAACTGTGCCTTCATCATTTTGATCACACTCAACATGTTGCATACCAGCAATTTTTTCTAGGACTTAAGAGATTTTGGGGTGGATGAACATCAAAAAAATAACTAGAGCGAAGCAAGCAAGACCAAGAAAACATTATATATAGTGACAACAATAATGTTTGGTGATCAACTGTGAAGGACTTAACTGTTATAGGCAATGCAAGGATCTAGGACAACTCCAAAAGACTCATGATGAAGAAAGATGTTCATGACCATAGAAGGAACAGATGGAGTCTGAATGCAGATTGAAGCATATGATTTTTTCACTTTTTCTCTTTCGTGAGTTTTTCTCTTGTATAAGTGATATGTGTCTTCTTTCACAACATGATGAATATGGAGATATGTATTGCATGATAGTACACATATAATTCTATCATATTACCGGCTCTATTGGAGAAAGAGGAGGAGCAAGAGGAGAGGGAGGGAGAGAAAATGAATTATAAAATGTCAGGATGATATAGGGGGCAGCTGGGTGCTCAGTGGATCAGGCCTAGAGACAGGAGGTCCTAGGTTCAAATCTGGCCTCAGACATTTCCTAGCTGTGTGACCCTGGACAAGTCCTTGACCCCTATTGCCTAGCCCTTACCACTCTTCTGCCTTGTAACCAATACATAAATTGATTCCAAGACAGAAGGTAAGGGTTTAAGAAAAATTATACTGACATAAAAATTTTTTTTTAAAGATTTGCTAGGAATCAGTTTCTACCTGATTGGTTGCCTGGAGGCCCCCAAACTTGGTGCAGATAACCTATTTCTGAATCTAACAATCCACCAGCTTCAGTCTCCCTAGGAGCAAGGATAATAGGCATGTATAACTGTGCCTTGCAGGCTTACAAAATTTCGCAGATTTTAGAGCTAAACGGCCATTTGCCTGTTATTCAAACTGAGGTTTTCTTGCTAGTCTGCCATAATAGTTTCTTTGTAAGATTAATAATCACAACAGAGATGTGTTGGTTTTTATATTTTCTTAAGGGCATTTGAAAATTCGGCTTTATTCTGTCATTTTCCAGATCTAGCCACCCTGTAAGTGACTTGCTTCAGGCTCTCCAAGAATTTCAGTTTAGTTCTTCCTGCTTCCCAAGACCTACCGCTATTTTGGTGACTTTACCTATAATTATGGAAAGGAATTTGTGCTTCCACTGAGGCTGCAGGTTGACCTAAGAGAACATGTCCTCTGGGCAGCTAGGTGGCACAGTGGCTAGAGGTCTGGAGTTGGGAAGACTTAGATTCAAATTTGACCTCAGATACTTCCTAGCTGTGTGACCCTAGGCAAGTCAGTTAACTCCAATTGCTTAATCCACCATTGGAACTGAGTATTAATTCTAAGACAGAAGGTAAGGGTTTTAAAAAAGAGAGAAAACATTCTTCTCCCTTCCTCTGGTTTCAGAAAAAAAATCAGATCTAGATCTCAATTCTTTCTGTTTTTAAAGATTTCTAGAGAATGATTCACAACTGTTTTCAGTAGATAATAATTCTTTGCCTTAGACATAATGATCACTGCCTCACTTTCTCTTCTAGAGTCATAGAAGTCCAATGGCAAGAGAAAAGTCAGGACAACTGGCAATGCCACAATGCAGTGGATGACCTTGGTGTCTCCAAAGCTCTAGGGGCACCCCAGCACCTGCTTCAGCCTTCTTCATGGCCTTTAGAACAAATAATGAATTGGAAAAGAAAAATAGCAAATCACTCCAGTATCTTTGTCAAGAAAGCCCAAATTGGGGTCATGAAGAGTTAAACATAACTAAAAAACAAGTAAAACAACCTCTCAAATTAGTCTTATTAAAGCAGAATAGCTGAGATAAAATTTCTTTTAGTCCTGATACTCATATATTAGAGTTATAGCACTAGAGCAAGCAGAAATATCAGCCCCTTTCACAGAATTTTCCTGTGATAATTGCTTCTTCAGTTTTACTAAATATTATGGGATGAGACATACACAAGATTTTTACTGTACTTCATTTTGTAACTTTGGCCTGACCTCCCACTAATCAAAGTGGGGAGTTGTAAAATTGAAATTTAATTTTAAATCTATTTTGCTAAAACAGGCTAGACTTAATATTCCTTTAAGCTTGTTCCTCCCCCTTGTAAACTTTACTCACCTCCCACAATCCTGAAGAATTTTGCTTAAAGGTCAAGCTTTTGTTTTGCAATTACCTCAACCTTTGTAATCCTACCTATCACCCACTTTCCAGAGAAACTTGTTAACCTAAAAGGTCAAATATAACCAATTTAATCTGAAGCAATCTGTATCCCTACAGACTCATTCCATAAGCTGAAAATCTTTGCCTTAAATCACATACAAATCTTGGTTGTGGTTAAGGATGATTTCAGAAGGGGAGGTCCAAAGGATGTATTCTAATTCTGACTATTTCATCAGAGACCAATAGTAAGAAGACACAGTGATGATATTGCTTGGAGGTTTTGTTCTATCATCTTGCTAATTGTTATAAAAAAGCAAAAGTCCAGGTCTTGTTATCAAGAGAGGCCATGGACTCCATTTATTGGTAATTGCTAGTTTTACTAGTAAAAAGATTCTACTGGGGGGAAATGGTGGAAAATAAGTAGCATTTAGTGGGAAGATGCTAAATTGATGAGTGTAAGCTTAGGGCTGCCCTCCTTTTCAAGAGTTATTAGGGAAGTAGCTTTTATTCTGAACCCCTTAAAAAAATCACATCCCTAGACTAGAGATAGTTGAGGTGCATTAGATAGATATAATTCTAGACCAATACTCTTTTTTGAGAGAGGAAACTATAAAAAAAATTGTTCAATGATACTGGAATCCCCCCAAATGCTTAATTTAATTTAATTTAATATTATTATAAAAGACCAAAAATAGCCATTAGAACTCTTTATCAAAGAAAAACAACATACAGAAATAAAAAGTTATGGAGACTGGAATATGCCAAAGAATACTCAAGGAAACGAACTCTTTACCTGGGAAGAAGAAAAGATCTCAACCCAAACCAGAAGAGAGTGAGCTCACCAAAAACTGTTTGATCTACATCTTCTGGTACTGGAGATCCTATGGGACTCCTACATCTCTGTAGCTCCAGGACTCTAGTTCACCATTCCGAAGTCTACATCTGCCCTTTCTCTCAACCCATCTCTCAAGATGTCCTCTCTCAATGTAGGCATCCAACACACTGAAGTAAGTTCTCCTCTCAAGCAGCATTTTCTCAGCTAGTCAAGAATCCCATCTCTTACACAAATGCAGGGGCATCTTCTGGACAAAGGGTTAAGTGTATTGTTTCTTCTTTTCTAAGCCCTTACCTTCTGTCTTAGAATCAATAGTAAATATTGGTTCTAAGGCAGAAGAGAGAGAAGGGTTAGGCAACGAGGGTTAAGTGACTTGCCTAGCATCACACAGCTAAGAAGTGGCTGGAGAAAGATTTGAACCCAGGACCTCCCATCTCTAGGCTTGGCTTTCAATCCAGTGAGCCCCACAGTAAGGCAAAATGTTTTACCAAGTGCCTACAGTGCGTTAAGTGCTAAGTAAACAAAGAAAAATGAAACAATCCTCATCCTTAAGAGGCACAAGTGGTTACTGTGTTTTTATGCAGTCCTGGATGAGAATTTAAGCACCTTTGGGTATCATCCTGTAAAATCCCTTTTAATATTAAAAGCACTTTTGAATAGTTCTGGAATTATTATCTATCCTGGGACAAGATTGGTCTCTACTATTGCTGTGATAATTTTATCAGACAATCTTTTCTTCATATCAACACCCTGATTTAGAATCTCTAGTAGCTCCTTACTATTCATGGGATCAAAGTTAGATCTTTGTAACACAGTCTGGTCTTTTTCTTCTTTATCACTTTCTAATCTCAATAAAGCATCTCTACTATATTCAGGCTGATTTCTCACACTGTCTGGTCCTAATTTCTTTCTTTGTTGTTGTTTTTTTTAAAGCCTTATCTTCCATCTTAGAATCAATAATTAGTATTGGTTCCAAGAAAGAAGAGCAGTAAAGGTTAGGCGATGGGGATTAAATGACTTTTCCAGGGTCACACAGCTAGGAATTGTCTGAGGTAAATTTTGAACCCAGGACTTCTCATCTCTAGGTCTGGCTCTCAATCCACTGGACCACCCAGCTGCCCCCTCTGGTCCTAATTTCAGAACTTGTTCATGCTGTTCTTCCCTTCCTCCCTCCTGTCCATGAATGCTGAGTTCCTCTTTCAAGACTCACCTATGCCAGGAATCCTCCCCTGGCTCAATACAACCAATAGCATTCATTCTTTTAACCTTTCATTCCTTTGACTTTTATCATGGATCAGTAGAAAGAACATTGGCTTAGAGTCAGAGGTTCTGTGTTCAAGTTCCGTCTCTGACAGCTGTATGACCTTGGGTAAGTTATTTAACCTCTATCAGCCTCAGTTTCCTTATTTGTAAAATGGAAGAGTTGGACTAGCTTCCAGTTCAGAATCTATGATCTTGTACTCTTATATCCTAAGCTGTTCATGGTCTATCTAGTTGAAATAGGGTTCTTTTGTGCTTTTATTGTCATTGAGTCATTTCAGTTGTATCTGATTCTTTGTGACGGTCGCATTTGGGGGTTTCTTTCTTTTTTTTTAAAGAATTATTATTTTATTTTATTATTTTTAAGTGTATTTAATTAATTAATTAATTAATTAAGAATATTTTTCCATGGTTACATGATTTATATTCTTTCCCTCCCCTCCTCTCAACCCCTCCCATTTCTGACGGGCAATTCCACTGGGTTTTACATGTGCCATCGATCAAGACCTATTTCCATGTTATTAGTTTCTGCACTAAGGTGATCCTTTAGAGTCTACATTCCCATTTGGGATCTTCTTGACAGAGATACCAGAGTGGTTTGCATTTCCCTCTCCAGCTCATTTTACAGATGAGGAAACTGAGGGAAACAGAGTTAAGTGACTTGCCCAGGGTCTGGGTTAAAAAGTGACTGAGGCTGGATTTGAATTCAAGGAGCCAAAGAGTTCCAGTTCCAAAACCAAGATGGCGGGGTAGAAGCAGAGAAGCTTGAACTCAGGAGATGAGTCTTCCTGATCCAAGCCCAATGGTGTCTCCGCTCTACCACCCAAAATGCCTTATTTATTTGCTTCTCTGATCCTATGGAATTTGCTCCACAGTTGGCTTCCCCACTAGTGACACTGAGGCATGAGTGGCAACAATGGGTCCGGCCAGACCTTGAGCACCAGAAGGATTTTTTAACAGCAAGAATACAAAAATGATTGACAGATGACTAAGGAAATGCTCCAGGCGTGCTCAAAGGCACTTGGGATCTCAACTGCATTACAGGAATGTGCAGGTCCTGTTTTGAAGTGCTTCAGAATACAGATGGCCTGTTTAACTTTGGGAGGGAAGCCAGAGTTCTAATTGCCGGCACTAGGAACCTGCTTTTACACCAACCAGGAGGATTTCTCTATTTGTTCTAAGCCGAGAGTGACCCAAAGGCCCCGTCTCCAGAGGGCTGTGAGATCCCTGGGAAAGAGGGAGGTGTGTGGCCCAGTTCCCATCAGCACAAAAGGCATAAGTGGGCCAAGCAGGTACCTATTATTGCAAAACCTCAGCAAGTGCCAGGTCTGCCCGCCCTCCTGGGGAGAAGCCACCCCTGCAGAGTGACTCACCCAGGCCTCCCTACCATCCCTGCTGATCCAGCCCAGTTAAGGAGACTGGACAAGCCGGTCCTGGCACCAGTCCTGGCACAGACGGGGGTAGTGATTTCTCCTCTGCTTTTTTCCTCCCTCATTGCCATCAGGTTTCACTGGGGAGCCTGGATTTCAGTTGCTCCGATTACAAATTTAAGAGGAAAAATGCACTCAGAATTCTGAATCTGCCGATGAAAAGGTTTTAAAAGGAGCTTTTCTTCTATTTTTCTTTTCTTTTTGCTTTATCCAAAAAAGAGTGTCTGGGTTCAAATTTGGCCTCGGATGCTTCCTTGCTGTATGACTCTGGATAAGTCACTTAACCCCAATTCCCTAGCCCTAGAAATTAGGACCCGAGAGTGTGAGAAATCAGCCTGAATAAAAGATGCTTTCTTGGGATTGGAAAGTGATAAAGAAGAAACCTTTACCCTCTTCCTTGGAATTGATACATAGTATTGATTCTCAGATAGAAGGTAAGTGTTAAAACAATAAAGAAGTGTAACTTCCATCTTTATAGTTCTTAAAAAACAAAAAAACAGCCTTTTCCTGTCTGAGAATCAATACTGCATATTGGCTACAAGGCAAAAGAGCAGTAAGGAGCTAGGCAGTGGGGGTTAGGTGACTTGCCCAGGGTCATATAGAGAGGAAGCATCTGAGGTCAAATTTGAACCCAGGACCTCCCATCTCTAAGTCTGGCTCACTATCCACTGTGCCACCTGGGTGCCCCCTCCATAGTGTTTTAAGATTGAACACACTTTCAATTTGGCAAAGTGTTTTACATATACAATTTCATTTAATCCTTCTAAAAACCATGGGATATGGGTGCTACAGTTATTATTATGCCCACTTTACAGATAAAGACATCTGAGGCTCAGAGGGGTTAAATGTCCACCCGATGGTCACCCTGCTAGTAAATGTCAGAGCTCAGACCTGCAGGCTGCCCTTCTGACTCCAAAGATAACATCTCCCCCCCCAACCCCCTGGTCCCCTTTAAAGAAAGCCAAGAAGCATTTAAATGATTTTTACTGAACTGGCCATTGTCAGTCACCAGCAATAGGAGCCAACCAGGATGGTTGGCATTAATGAAGAAATCGGATTAAATGTGCCTAAAATGTTCCTTTCTTCCCACCTTCAGGATGCCCTCCAGGGATACTTCACTTGCCTATTTTGACACACTGGTACGATACAGAGTGCATTTCCCTCAAGTCTGTCAGTGCACACACACACATACATGCACACGCATGCATGCATGAGGCAACCAGGTGCCCACTGGACAGTGTTGAGTCTAGATTCCAGGTGACCTGACATCACATCTGTCCTTAGGCACTAGTTGCATGACCCTGGGCAAGTCACTTGACCTCTGCCTGCCTCCTTTCCTTATCTGTAAAATGGGTCCAGGGACAGCATCCTAGGGGCACTGTGAAGATCAAAAGAGATAATAATTGGAAAGCACTGAGCACAGAAGTGCTGTATACATATTATTATCAGTATCAGTATTAGTATAGATATCTCTGCATATATGGTTTTTATACTGTATCTATTAGTATAGACATTTATATATATGGAAGCATGTATACATACCATATGCTTTCAGTAAACATGTCTATACTATTTACATATTACATGTCCCCAAAATCTTAGTGCAGAAATAATCTACACACATGTGTGTAAGCATGTATGCACACACATATGTATGCATATTATGAAAACATAGAAAAGAAGGGAAAAGTGTGCAAAAGGCACAAAAGTTACCATCTTTAGAAGTGAAATAACTCACATATTTCAATAGATTATGTATTTTCAATAAACCTCTCTGTACTATTTCATTTTTTAAAAATTCCTTACCTTCTGCTTAGAATCAATAGTAAATATAAGGGCTAGGCAATGGGGGTCAAGTGACTTGCCCAGGGTCACACAGCTAGGAAGTGTCTGAGACCACATTTGATATTCTCTTTCTTTCTTTTTAGTAAATACATATTATACTGCATGGCCCCAAAATCTTAGTCAGAGACCTTCTATACTGAGGCAGGAGAGGATGCCTTCCTGTCAAAATTCTCATATTCTGAAGGTTTGAAAGACCTTTATTAATAAATAGCAAGATGGGGGGAGGGATGGGAAGAAGGAATGGAATAGGATTCAGTAGCTTTTAGGGTTCCTTTCTATCTGAATTTAAATTCATGATCCTCATCTGCAAAATGGGGATCCTGGAGCCTGTTCTTCTGTCTGTTTGGAGGAATGGTTTTGAGGATCGAATGAGATCATGTCAGGGGAAAGTGTTTTATTAACTAAAAAGCAGTGTTCAAAGTCAGCAGTTCAGGGACAATGTGGTCCAGCCCAGAGACTTCCAGCTCAGGTAGCAACAATCCTGGGTTCAAATCCCAGCTCGTTCTCTTACCTGTTTGGCACTGGGCAAGTCACAACTCTAAGGTTCTCAGCTTTATCTATTAAAAAGGGGGGGGGGAGGGAGAGAGAGAGGGAGAGGAAGAGAGAGACAGAGACAGAGACAGAGACAGAGACAGAGACAGACAGAGACAGAGATAGACAGACAGACAGACAGAGACGGAGGGAGGGAGAGAGAGGAGGGAGGGAAAGAGGGACTGAGAGGGAGAGAGGGAAGAGCTTGAACCAGGTTCCCTTTAAGATTCCTTCCCTTCTCCTAAGAGCAAGGACTATAGCCTCAACTCTCTGGAATGGAGAGGATGTGTTTATGTTGCCCTCTAGTGATAGGCTGATGGAACTCAGACTCTTCTAATTTGGTGCCTAACCTCGCTCACCCCACCCTACCTGGGAGGGAGGGTTTCCTGCAACTGAAAAAAAAAATCTAATCTAGCTATTTATTCTCTTATCCATTTATATTAGTAATATATGCTTTATGGAAAAAAATAAACTCATTTGAAATTCTAAGCTATTTCGTTCTAACCCATTTATTGATTTTTGTTAATGTGCATATACACATAGGGGTAGGGGCTGAACCTGTGATTTCATTGCAACTCCTTCCATCTTACCTGAAATTTATAGTCTAAAGCACTGAGAAGTTGGGTGTATTACTCAGGGTTGCACTGCTAATATGTGGCCATTGTGGGTCCTGGAACTGACTTTCTGATTGGATGTTGGACTTGGTCATGTACCCAAAGGGCGCTAAAATATTGTCTGCCCTTTGATCCAGCCATAGCACTGCTGGGTTTGTACCCCAAAGAGATAATAAGGGAAAAGACTTGTACAAGAATATTCATAGCTGCGCTCTTTGTGGTGGCCAAAAATTGGAAAATGAGGGGATGCCCTTCGATTGGGGAATGGCTGAACAAATTGTGGTATATGTTGGATATGGAATACTATTGTGCTCAAAGGAATAATAAAGTGGAGGAATTCCATGGAGACTGGAACAACCTCCAGGAAGTGATGCAGAGTGAAAGGAGCAGAACCAGGAAAACATTGTACACAGAGACTGATACACTGTGGTTCAATCGAACGTAATGGACTTCTCCATTAGTAGTAATGCAATGACCCAGGACAATTCTGAGGGACTTAGGAGAAAGAATGCTATCTACAGTCAGAGGAAGATCTGTGGGAATAGAAACACAGAAGAAAAACATATGATCGATCACATGGTTTGATGGGGATATGATTGGGGATGTAGACTCTAAATGATCACCCTAGTGCAAATATCAATAATATGGATATAGGTCTTGATCAATGTAAAACCCAGTGGAATTGCTCTTTGGCTATGGGAGGGAGAGAATGGGAGGGAAAGAACATGAATCTTATAACCATGGAAAAATTAATTAAATAAAAGTTTCCAAATTAAAAAAACAAAACAAAAAAAAAACAAAAAAAGGAAGACCTGAATTCAAATCCTACCTTAAACACTTATTAGCTGTGTGGTCCTGGGGGAGTCATTTAATCTCTTAGTCTTCTTAGTTTCCTTATCTGAAAAAGGGGACAATAATATCATCTATCTCACAGGGTTTTTTATTTTAAATTTATTTTATCATCATGTAAAATGTACTACCATATTGGTTGGTCATTGTTGTAAGAGCACACTCATATATAACCAAACTCCCCAAATAAAACCACATGATGTGAACGATGTGAAAGGTGACCTCAAATAGTTATTTCTCTAGAGGTGGATAGCATTCCCCATCCTAAGTCTTTCAGGACTGTCCCAAATTAATAGGGTTATTTTTGAGGATCAAGTGATATAATATTTGTAAAGGGCTTTGTAAACCTCAAAGGACTTGGTAAATGTTAACTGTATCACTATTGGACAGCTAGGTGGTACAATGGAACTGGAGTCAGAGAGATCTGAGTTCAAATTTGGTCTCAGATAATGTATAAGCAGTGTCACTCTAGGTAAATCACTTTCCCCTGTTTGCCTCAGTTTCCTCATCTATAAAATGAGCTGGAGAATGAATGGCAAACCACTCCAGTATTTTTGCCAAGAAAACCCCAAAATAGGGTCAGGAAGAGTCAGATGACTGAATAACAACACTATGACCATTACCACACCATTCTGCCTCCCCTTGCATGCCTGTCTGTCTGTCTATCTATCTATCTATCTATCTATCTATCTATCTATCTATCTATCTATCTATCTGTCTGTCTGTCTGTCTGTCTGTCTATCAGTCTATTTATCTATCAGTCTGTCTGTCTGTCTATCTATCTATCTATCTGTCTGTCTGTCTGTCTATCAGTCTGTTTATCTGTTTATCAGTTTATCTATCTAGCTGTGTACCTGTCTGTCTATTCATCTATCTGTATGTCTGTCTGTCTCGATTGACCTATAAAAAGGATATACATGATTTTGCATTCTGATTTTTTCATTTATTTCATATAAGCATACCCACATATTTATGTAATTCATATAATTGTCATGACATGTATCCCATCAAGTTAATATATAATATTATTTGCTTCTTGTGATGGTAGCTTAGATATTGATATTTGTCTTTTTCACCCATGATTTTTGGTCATAATAAATAGCAATTCTATATGGCTGTAGTCTAAGGTACCACTTTTTTCCTCTAGGTTTATGTCCTTGGAGCATGCTCACTGGAGAGGATTTTTTAAGTCAAGAGGTATGGAAGATTTCAAGTCTTGGTAACATATTTCCAGATTGCTCTCTAAAAATCCTGGACCTATTTTCAGTAAAGAAATATATGAATAAATTAATGTGTGCCTGGCTCCCCTTATCCCTGCCAGCATTAGAGCATTTTTTTTCTTGCTCATTTAATAGATGTATGATGGTACCTTAATGCTAGTTTGTTTGTTTTTGCCAGTGAGAAATAAAATGGAATTGCCCAGGGAACTCTAAGGAGTCTAAAAATAAAAAGAATATGCACAGGAGTTCTATTTTGATGCCTTATCATTGCATGGAAGTGACCTTGGAACCACAAAGGCTATTTCAGCACAATGAATTGTTTTTGTTTTATGAAATATAGAATTCCAGGAAATATCCATGTTTGCATTAAAGCAAACGCAAATATGTGGAAAGAGCAGTGGATTTGAAATAAGAGGAACTGGATTCAAAACCCAACCTTGCCACTTGGTACATATAAGACAAGTCATGTGCGGGCAAGGCAATTCCCTCTTTGAGTCTCAATTTGCTCATCCATATGGGGTTGGTCTAGATGACCACTGAAGTTTCTTTTACAATTTTTAAACCCCTGCCTTCTGTCCTAGAATTGATACTAGTGATGGTTCCAAGGCCAACAAGTGGAAGGGCTAGGCAATTGGTGTTAAGTGACTTGCTCAAGGTCACACAGCTATGAGATATCTTTTACCTATGATCCTAGGTCACTGATAGCAGAAAAATCATTCCATTGATGAATCAAATATATATTTTTTAAACCCTTACCTTCCATCTTGGAGTCAATACTGTGTATTGGCTCCAAGGCAGAAGAGTGCTAAGGGCTAGGCAATGGGGGTTAAGTGACTTGCCCAGGGTCACACACCTGGGAAGTGTCTGAGGTCAGATTTGAACCCAGGACCTCCCATCTCTAGGCCTGGCTTTCAATCCACTGAGCTACCCAGCTGCCCCCGATGAATCAAATATTTAAAAGAAATTTTTTGAAATATGAGAGTGTTGAATAACAATTAGGATTTTTTTAAAGAATGAGATTATCTGAGGAAATAAATAAAAAGGATGTGATTCTCCATATTCAAGTAGAATAAGAAAGTGGCATCATTCTTGCTTTCCTTTTGAGCAACACGTCTCAAGTTTCTGTATAACATCTATGCTCTGTGCTAAAAATCAACATTTTCCCTATTTAGTTTTGTGGGAAACATAGAAGGACTGGGAGGACACATGTGTTTGATGTATATTTTATGATTTTAGTTGAATTTAATAATTTGCCTCTTATTACTAGAAAAAGTGGCATGCTACTTATAATAAGTAAGCCTTATTAAAAAAAATCAAAGTGCCATATATCACAATAAATCTGTGATCATGAGAAACGGAGGCAGAAAAGGTCCATTTATTACCAAGTTTAGCAGTTACCAATATGAGAGGTCATTGGACCCTCAGGAACCAAAGACCCCTCCCACAGTCGGAGCAGCTTGTTTATGCAGTTTGGTCCAGTGATATATACTTAACTAAGATTGTGATTGGTTCTTAATTATTCTCTCTGATCATCTCACCAAAGGTCTAAAGCCATCATAGCAACCAGAAATCCCCAATTTGGCCAGCATCCTCTTAGAAGACCTCATGGCAGCTAGCTCCCCCCCACCCCCACCTCCCATTACCCTCCTGGTCTAGAGATCTTCCAGAGGATATGGTGTACTGGAGGGAGCATAGAATGAGTCATCGCCCTGTAACATTCTCCACAAGCTCCTTATCTACCATTCCCTATATCAATGGAGACCAGTCCTAGGAAAACATCTTGTGATCCAATTATATCATCCTTTATCCACCTTTCTTTCCCACTACTTGGGAGTTGGGCATTAGCCTTGTAATAATACTCTAAATCTTAGCCTCTGATTACAATGGTTATGATGAACATAACTCTTCACTATAAATCAGTAATCAATGAAAAATAAATTTCACAGAAACAGACACTATTCTCTAAACATTTAACACACACAAAAAAAACTCCCAACTATCTAGAATTTGAATAACCAGAAGGAATAATAAATACTGACACGACAATGGCCCTGAAACACTTAGATCCTAGAATACTTTGCTTGAAGATACTGCTTGACATAGGCTTTAGTGGGAAAAGCATTTTGTAAACCTTAGGTTTGGGGTTAGGACGGAAACATCTGAATGATGTGAGATGAGGAAGAGGGGGAAAGGGTGATTTCAGTGGACTGGGTTGTTTTTTTTCAGTGAAGTATGAGGCATCATCCAAAGTAGAGAATGTGGGCTGAAGGGCATTGTGGGAAGCTGGTGGGAAGAGGAAAAGGTTTAGTAGAGCAGTTGTGATGAGTGGATAATGCGTAGACTAGGAAGGTGCTAAAAGATAGCTCTGATGAAATGAAGACCCATTTACAATCATTTAACATAAATTTGTAGTGCACCCAGTCAGCTTGGTTTCTTGACTTTAAAATCCATTAAACAGCAACCATCCTTCAAATGAATGCTCATTTTTATATTTTATTCTTCAATTAGCCCATGAATTCCTCAAGACCAGGGACTGGATTTGTTGTTTGTTTGTTTATTTTTTTCAGAGAGGCAATTAACTTGACTAAAGTTACATAGGGATTTGAATCTAGTTTCTCTGATTCCAAATCCACTGCTCTTTCCACATATTTGGGTTTGTTTTCATATAATCCTGAATTCACTAGTGCTTAGCAAAGTGCAGAACACCTTAAACAATGAATAAATACTTCTTTATTCATTCATTTTTTTCTGTCTTTCCTAATTTTCCATCCTCCCTTATTGGAGGATCTAAGGAAAGTATAGTTATTTCATGCTGGAAGGAACAGGGCATCTAAAAGTCATGTGGAACAGAGGAAGGCATTTGTAAGGAAAAGATGCTGCCCATCCCCAACTAAATATAACCATGAACACTTGGAGCCTTGTCTTAAGTAGCGACTGCCTTGAGGAATGATCTGCCTGTATGGAGTTTACTGTCCCACTGGGACCTAATGAATTTATCCCCTCTTCTTTCCATCCCCCTTCCCTACCTCAAAAACATCTGGTGTCATCTACCCTCAAGAGTTTCCTGCTCTCTTTAAATTTTGCACATTTCCCATCTGTACTTTTATAATAGATATTGTTTCCAGATAAAGATAACCTGATGCTATTGTATTCTGAATGAGTGCTTGCTATAAATGAGTGGACCACACTATGGGAAAGGATAAAGGAGAGCCATTAGACCCATAACCTAGGCTTAACTGTGAGTATGTATTAAAGCTCTCTCTCTCTGGCTCTTTTTCTGTCTCTGTCTCTCTTCCCACAAAGAGGGGCTTTAGATAAAAATTAGTTTACTATTTTATTTATGCCTGGACTATGATTTTGTTGGTGGAGGATGTCGACTCTTGGAGAAAACTCCCTCTGCAGGGTACTAACTTAAAGTGAAGAAACTCCCTTCACTCATGTTGATCACAAAGTATTCTGCAGGGGGCAGTTGGGTGGCTCAGAAATGGGAGGTCCTGGGTTCAAATTTGACCTCAGATACTTGCTAGCTGTGTGACTCTGGGCAAGTAACTTAACCCCCATTGCCTAGCCCTTACCACTCTTCTGCCTTGGAGCCAATACACAGTTCTAAGATGGAAGGTAAGGGTTTAAAAATAAATAGATGGATAGATCGATAGATGATAGATAGATAGATAGATAGATGGATGGATGGATAGATAGATAGATAGATAGATAGATAGATAGATGGATGGATGGATAGATAGATAGATAGATGATAGATAGATAGATAGATAGATAGATAGATAGATAGATAGATAGATAGATAGATCAATTGTTCTACAACCTATAGTCTTGGAGAATTTCCTGGCGCACCATAAAGTTAAATGCTTTGCCCATGGTCACATAGTCAGAATGTTTCAGAAACAAGACTTAAACAGAGCTCTTCCTGACTTCGAAGTAAACCATGGAAATAATGGAAGAGAAAAGAAGGCTGGTTGCCCCTATGTCAGCTAACCAGATTTAAAGGCTACCTTTGTTGCCCGGCCTTCCTGGATGCCATATATAACATCTGGAAATTCCACTCCAGCTCTGTCCTACTTTTCCTGCCATCAACAAATATATGTTGGAGGATCTGAAGCTCCATTTAGAGAGAAAGACTTCTGATGCTCTAAACATTGAAGCCACTTGAAGACTTCCCATCCAGATGCAGATAAAATAAATAACATTAATAATATAACTAATTAATTAAATACTTTTTAGAAAAACAAAATGAAGCAAACCAAAAGACCCTTGCAGATCAGTTTTCTGAAATGCTTTTGTAATTTTGGGGGGCATCATGGGAATGGGAAAGGTGTCACCACTGAAAAATGGGACAAATCCTAGATTTTCAAAATAGGGGACAACAGTAGATTCCACAAAGCATAGACCATAGGACTTGATGTTGATATCTGTTTGAAATTCCATGACTGTTAGATTATTAAGAAGATGTCTCCTAAGCATCCGTATGAAGGGAAACATCCACCACCAGTAGCTAGAATTATTGAATTTTCAGAACAAGCATGCCAGCCCAATTTCACATCAGTGTCTCTGCTGCCAAAAGAAAGGTTCCCTGAAGTATTGGAAGCACAGTTCTAAAGAGATAAATGGAATGAATGGTGACTATAGTCAAATGGTTAAAATCCCACCTGTGAGACTTTACCTGTATGATCTTGGGCAAGTCACTTATGCTTACTTTTTTAACCTTAAGCCTCAGGTTCCCTTATCTATAAGATGAAGGAGTTAGGGTTAGATGGTATTCCATAGACTCAGTCCTGCAAAAACAACAATCTAAGTCTTTCAGTCAGCTTGGTCACCAAAAGGGCAGCTGTGGGGCTATCTTGAAAGTTCAATGATTTATTTTTCCCCCTTTTCCTTTTTTATTGTCATCCAAAACATACTGTCATGTAGGACATTGTCATAAGAGAAAACTCATATATAACCAAAACCCTAAAATAAAACCAAAGATACACTGATGTGAAAGACGACGCCAACAGTTCTTCCTCTGGATCAGCGATTTCTTAAAAGACCTCTTCCTTTCCTGGAGTGGGTTGGGAATTTGTCTGAATTAGTTGTTTTGATCAGCCTCTTCCAAAAGGTGAACATTGTTTGTGATTCTAAGGCTAGGAGGCTTGTGCATTTTAAAAAAAGACTTTACATTTTAGACTCAATAAATAAGTATTGGCTCCAACGAAAAAAAATGGTAAGGACTAGGTAATGGGGGTTAAGTGATCTGCCCAGGGTCACACAGCTAGGAAGTATCTGATATCAGAATTGAACCCAGGACTTCCCATCTCTAAGCCTGGCTCTCAGTTCATTGAGCCACTCAGCTGCCTGCTCCCTTGTGCCTTATACCTTATGCTTTTGAAAAACTTCTACAAGAATGTCTATGGTTTTTTCATCCCCTTTTTGGCCCCTTCAGTTGGTTTGTGTATCTCCCTTTGGGCACAGGCATAAGAGAAATGGGTGTTGTCTTTTTATTACCAAGAGAGAAGGGACTCCTGAGAGGATCTGGTAGGCAGGGTCTAACTTCTGGGAGTAGGAAAGAATGGGAGATTAGGATTTGAAGGTGTGAATGAGAACTGGACCCCTTTGTCTAGGCAGCTCTGAAATTCTCCATGTATTTGTTATTAAAATAAAATGCCTGGAGAAAATCTCATTGATGCAGTTAGGGGGTACAAGTTAGGATAGAGCATTGAGCCTTGCAGTCCTGAAGACATGAGTTCAAATCCAAACTTTTAAATATTTACTAGCTGTGTAGACAAAGGGTCTTAACTCTGTTAGACTAACCCTTGCCCTTCTGTCTTGGAATTGATACTAAGGCAGAAGTTAAGGGTTAAAAAAAAAAGCATTCAATAAAGTTTCTTGTGACATATGTCAAGGTTCTATCCTTAGCCCTAGACTGTTCAATGGCTTCTTCAGTTTTGGATACAGGGATGGATTTATCATGGGGCAGTTAGGGGGCTCAGTGAATTGAAAGCCAGGTCTAGAGATGGGAAATTCTGGGTTCAAATCAATCTCAGGCACTTCCTAGATGTGTGACTCTGGGCAAATCACTTAACCCTAAATGCCTAATTCTTACTGCTCTTCTGTCTTGGAAGTGATACTTATTATCAATTCTAAGAAAAAAAGATAAGGATTTGAAAATTTTTTAAAAATAAATTTACTAAGAGAGTTATGATGGGGAAGAGTTTGAGACCTGGCTGGTTTTGTTGTCTAAAAAAAATGCCAAACCAACTGGTCTCTAAGATCCACTTGCTGCCTGAGCCTAACTAGGGTGACCTAAGGTCCATTGCATCAATGTCAAACTCAAAAAGAAAAAGAGAGCTATTAACTGTGAACAAGAATTCCTGCAGGATTCATACTGACTTTGTTGTTGTTCAGTCATTCGCTTGTGCCTGACTCTTTTGAACCCCATTTGAAGTTTTCTTAAGGCACATACTGGAGTGGCTTTCTATTTCCTTCTCCAGTTCATTTTACAGATGAGGAAACAGAGGCCAACAGTGACTTGCCTAGGGTCATTCAGATAGTAAGTGTCTGAAGCTAAATTTAACTCAGGGAGCTGAGTCTTCCTGATTTCAGTCTGGCACTCATCCACCAGCCATCTAGCTACTTCCATATTGACTTAGCAAACCACAAATTAACACTATGTTACCTTGTATTTTTATTTGCTTTGTTAAAAAAAAAAAAACCTTTCCTAATTACATTTTAATTTGTGTTTGTTTGTTTTTTTGGAGGGGGGGATGAGTTTTGTGGCAGCATGTGCAGTGGTGAGTTCAACATTTCTGATCTAAATGATCTCATTTTTCTATATCCAAATGCAGTTGAGTATTGGCTCTAAATCCCAGTATACCTTCTGGAAGTCTTTGAACTTCCAGGAACACACTGAGACGGGGAGCTAAAACCACCTTCTGAAGAGGAAGGAAGACTCTGACCCTCAAGGGCCATCAGAGAAAATTTGGAAAGCAGCCATGGTATTCATTTCTTTGGTTTTCCTCATCAAAGACATGAAGTACACATTGCTTATTTGGGGATGCATTCAGAGAAGAGAGAGAAAGAAGAGTAATTCACAACATATGTCAAGCAAAATCTGCCTCCCATGTTAACATATGCAAAAGAGCACTCTCTTCTCCCCTGGTTTTGCCAGTGTTTATTGTATATTATGTTTTGCTTCACGTGGGATAATTTCATGCTGCATTAACCATATAAGGAATGTTTATGGCAAATGAAATCAAACAGTTGCAATTAGCAAAAATGAATGTCAGGTGTGTGTGTGTGTGTGTGTGTGTGTGTGTGTGTGTGTGTGTGTGAGTGAGAGATGATTGTAATTAGAGACACACTAACCTTGATCACCAAGAACCCTAGTTACACAAAACATTATTTTAACATCTGCTCAAGTCATATTCATTAGCAAGCATTTGCAGCACTGTGAATAGAATACTGATTTGCAAAGACAAGCCAATCAACAGTTGCTTGAATTAGAAACGAAATGAATCCTGTTATTTGGTTAGGAGTCCCACTCTACCAACAGGAGAAATGGTTGTTCTCCTATGTTGGTGTTCAATTGTTTCAGTCTTGTCTAATTAGTCGTGACCCCATTTGGGATTTTATTGGCTAAGGTGGTGCTGGAGTGGTTTGAATTTCCTTTTCCAGATCATTTTACAGATGAAGAAACTGAGGCAGACAGAGCAAAGTGACTCGCCAAGAGTCACACAGCTTGAAAGGGTGTGAGGTTGGATTCGAACTTGGTAAGATGAGCCTTCTTGACTCCAGACTTGACTCCAGACTTGACTCCCTATGCACTGCTCCACCTAGCTGCCCCGTTCTCCTTTGGCTGGAAGAAAACAAATCAAAGATGCCCATTAATACCAATGCTATTCAATATAGTATTAGAAATGCTAGCAATAGTATGAAACAAGAAAAAGAAATCGAAGGAGCAATTCTGAGCCAGAAGAGCAATAAGGGCTAGGCAAATGGGGTCAAGACTTGCCCAGGGCCACACAGGGAGGAAGTGTCTGAGCTCAAATTTGAACCCAGAACCTCTTGTCTCCAGGTCTGGCTCCCTATCCATTGGGCAACCTATCTGTCCCCAAACTATCTCCTTTCACAGATGATATGTTATATATATATATATATATATATATATATATATATATATACACACACACATATACACACATATATGTCATATATGATATAATGTCATATATATATATATATATATATATATATATTTGACAGAGACTAACCAAGTTGGAGGCCTAAGAAATTAAGCAAAGGTTCAAACTTTGGAAATGATATTCTAGGTCTAAGGACAAAGATTGGAACGTGAATATCTCCCCTATCCCAGTAGACTAAATATCATAGGAAGTGGCACAGATGGCCAGACAAACTCTTTTTTATTGTTGTTGTTGCTGCTGCTGTTTTCTTTTTTTTTTTAATTTTATAGTATTTTATTTGATCATTTCCATGCATTATTCATTAAAGACAAAGATCATTTTCTTTTCCTCCTCCTCACCCCCCGTAGCCGATGCGTGATTCCACTGGGTATCACATGTGTTCTTGATTCAAACCCATTGCTATGTTGTTAATATTTGCATTAGAGTGTTCGTTTAGAGTCTCTCCTCTGTCATGTCCCCTCAACCGCTGTAGTCAAGCAGTTGCTTTTCCTCGGTGTTTCTACTCCCATAGTTTGTCCTCTGCTTGTGGCTAGTGTTTTTTCTCCTGGATCCCTGCAGATTGTTCAGGGACATTACACCGCCACTAATGGAGAAGTCCATTACGTTCGATTATACCACAGTGTATTAGTCTCTGTGTACAATGTTCTCCTGGTTCTGCTCCTCTCGCTCTGCATCAATTCCTGGAGGTTGTTCCAGTCTCCATGGAATTCCTCCACTTTATTATTCCTTTTAGCACAATAGTATTCAATCACCAACATATACCACAATTTGTTCAGCCATTCCCCAATTGATGGGCATCCCCTCGTTTTCCAGTTTTGGGCCACCACAAAGAGCGCAGCTATGAATATTTTTGTACAAGTCTTTGTGTCCATTATCTCTTTGGGGTACAGACCCAGCAGTGCTATGGCTGGATCAAAGGGTAGACATTCTTTTATTGCCCTTTGGGCATAGTTCCAAATTGCCCTCCAGAATGGTTGGATCAGTTCACAACTCCACCAGCAATGAATTAATGTCCTTACTTTGCCACATCCCCTCCAGCATTCATTACTTTCCTTTGCTAACATGTTAGCCAGTCTGCTTGGTGTGAGGTGATACCTCAGAGTTGTTTTGATTTGCATCTCTCTGATTATAAGAGATTTAGAACACGTTTTCATGTGCTTATTAATAGTTTTGATTTTTTAAACTAAAATTGCCTATTCATGTCCCTTGCTCAATTTTCAATTGGAAAATGCCTTGATTTTTTGTACAACTGGTTTAGCTCTTTATAAATTTGAGTAATTAAACCTTTGTCAGAGGTTTTTATGAAGATTTTTTCCCAATTTATTGTTTTCCTTCTGATTTTAGTTACATTGGTTTTGTTTGTACTAAAGCTTTTTAATTTGATGTAGTCGAAATTATTTATTTTACATTTTGTGATTCTTTCTATGTATTGCTTGGTTTTAAAGTCTTTCCCCTCCCAAAGGTCTGACATGTATACTATTCTGTGTTTACCCAATTTACTTATGGTTTCCTTCTTTATGTTTAAGTCACTCACCCATTTTGAATTTATCTTGGTGTAGGGTGTGAGGTGTTGATCAATTCCTAATTTCTCCCACACTGTCTTCCAATTTTCCCAGCAGTTTTTATCGAATAGTGGATTTTTGTCCCAAAAGCTGGGATCTTTGGGTTTATCATATACTGTCTTGCTGAGGTCGCTTGCCCCCAGTCTATTCCACTAATCCTCCTTTCTGTCTCTTAGCCAGTACCAAATTGTTTTGATGACTGCTGCTTTGTAATATAGTTTGAGGTCTGGGACTGCAAGGCCCCCCTCATTTGTGGTTTTTTTTCCATTATTTCCCTGGATATCCTTGATCTTTTGTTATTCCAAATGAACTTTGTTATGCTTTTTTCTAAATCAGTAAAGAAATTTTTTGGGAGTTCCATGGGTTTGGCACTAAATAGATAAATAAGTTTGGGTAGGATGGTCATTTTTATTATATTGGCTCGTCCTATCCATGAGCAGTTAATGTTTTTCCAATTGCTCAAGTCTAGTTTTAGTTGTGTGGCGAGTGTTTTATAGTTGTGTTCATATAGTTCCTGTGTTTGTCTCGGGAGGTAGATTCCTAAGTATTTTATTTTGTCTAAGGTGATTTTGAATGGGATTTCTCTTTCTAGTTTTTGCTGCTGAGCTGTGTTGGAGATATATAGAAATGCTGATGACTTATGTGGGTTTATTTTGTATCCTGCAACTTTGCTAAAGTTGTTGATTATTTCAATTAGCTTTTTGGTTGAATCTCTAGGATTCTTTAAGTAGACCATCATGTCATCTGCACAGAGTGATAACTTGGTCTCCTCCTTGCCTATTTTGATGCCTTCAATTTCTTTTTCTTCTCTAATTGCTACTGCTAGTGTTTCTAGTACAATGTCAAATAGTAGAGGTGATAATGGGCATCCTTGTTTCACTCCTGATCTTATTGGGAATGCGTCTAGTTTATCCCCATTGCAGATGATATTAGCTGATGGTTTTAGATATATACTATTTATTTTTAGGAAAGACCCTTCTATTCCTATGATTTCTAGTGTTTTTAATAGGAATGGGTGTCGTATTTTATCAAAGGCTTTTTCTGCGTCTATTGAGATAATCATGTTGTTCTTGTTGGTTTGCTTGTTAATGTGGTCAATTATCTGAATGATTTTCCTAATATTGAACCAGCCCTGCATCCCTGGTATAAATCCTACTTGATCATGGTGGATGACCCTTCTGATCACTTGCTGGAGTCTTTTTGCTAGTATCCTATTTAAGATTTTTGCATCTATATTCATTAGGGAGATTGGTCTATAGTTTTCTTTCTCTGTTTTTGGCCTGCCTGGTTTTGGAATAAGTACCATGTTTGTGTCATAAAAGGAGTTTGGTAGAACTCCCTCTTTGCTTATTATGTCAAATAGTTTGTATAGTATTGGGATTAACTGTTCTCTAAATGTTTTATAGAATTCACTGGTGAATCCATCAGGCCCTGGGGATTTTTTCTTAGGAAGTTCTTTGATGGCCTGTTGGATTTCATTTTCTGATATGGGATTATTTAAGAATCCTATTTCTTCTTCTGTTAGTCTAGGCAGTTTGTATTTTTGTATATATTCATTCATATCACTTAAATTGGTGTGTTTATTGCCATATAGTAATTTTTAATGATTGCCTTAATTTCCTCTTCATCAGAGGTGATGTCCCCCTTTTCATCTTTGATGCTGTTAATTTGCTTTTCTTCCTTCCTTTTTTTAATTAGATTGACCAATACTTTGTCTATTTTGTTTGTTTTTTCAAAGTACCAGCTTCTTGTCTTATTTATTAAATCAATAGTTCTATCACTTTCGATTTTATTAATTTCTCCCTTAATTTTTAGGATTTCTAGTTTGGTTTTCTGCTGGGGGGTTTTAATTTGGTTGCTTTCGAGTTTTTTAATTTGCATTTCCAATTGATTGATCTCTGCTCTCCCTAGTTTGTTAATATATGCACTCAGGGATATGAATTTACCTCTGATTACCGCTTTGGCTGCATCCCAAAAGGTTTGAAAGGATGTCTCGCCATTGTCATTTTCCTCGATGAAATTGTTAATTGTTTCTATGATTTCTTCTCTAACTAAACGATTTTGGACTATCATATTGTTTAGTTTCCAATTAGTTTTTGATTTGGTTTTCCATGTACCATTACTGATCATTATTTTTATTGCCTTGTGGTCTGAAAAGGCTGCATTTATTATTTCTGCTTTTCTGCATTTGTGTGCCATGTTTCTGTGACCTAATGTATGGTCAATCTTTGTGAATGTGCCGTGTGCTGCTGAGAAGAAGGTGTATTCCTTTTTATCCCTATTTATTTTTCTCCATATGTCTATTAATTCTAATTTTTCTAAGATTTCATTCACTTCTTTTACCTCTTTCTTATTTATTTTTTGATTTGATTTATCTAAATTTGATAATGGTTGGTTCAAGTCTCCCACTAATATGGTTTTACTGTCTATTTCTTCCTTCAATTCTCCTAGTTTCTCCATTAGAAATTTGGGTGCTATATTATTTGGTGCATACATGTTGATTAGTGATATTTCCTCATTATCTAAAGTCCCTTTTAACAAAATATAATTACCTTCCCTATCCCTTTTGATCAGGTCTATTTTTGCTTTGGCTTTATCAGATATCATGATTGCCACTCCTGCCTTCTTTCTGTCAGTTGAGGCCCAGAAGGTCTTACTCCATCCTTTAATTCTGACCTTGTGGGTGTCAACCCGCCTCATGTGTGTTTCTTGAAGACAACATATGGTAGGGTTTTGGATTCTAATCCATTCTGCTATTCATCTACGTTTTATGGGTGAGTTCATCCCATTCATGTTCAAAGTTATGACTGTCACTTGTGGACTCCCTGGCATTTTGATATCCTTCCCTAATTAACCTTTCTTCTTCAGCTCTACCTTTTAGTCCAGTGATTTACTTTAAATCAGTCCCCCCCTGTACTTCCCTTTCTACCCCCCCCTCCCTTATTTTCCCCTGTAGTCTTTTTGAAATTTCCCCCCCACCCTCTCCCTCCCTTGTACTGCTTCCCTCCCCACCAGTCTGTTTTTTACCCTTCCACTCCCCTATAGGGCGCAAATCTATTCTCTTCCCCAATGGATTGGATTGTTCTTCCCTCTTTGGGTTAGTTTCAAAGTATGTAAGAGTTGAGTATTTCCTATCTCCAACCTCTTTACCCTTCCAGGGTATCGATGTTCTCCCCCCTCCCACAATGAGCTTCTTTGTGACATATAAATTTACCCCCATTTGTTTCTTTTCCCATTTCTTTTAGTCATAACCTCTTTTCTTTTTTAGCTTTAGTCATGTATATATATATATATACATACACATGTATATGTATTTATGCATGCATATATCTATATACCTATTTATGTCTTGTCCTTTCATCCTATACAGTTTGTCACTGTTCCCTCTGAGTGTAGTTCTTCTAGCTGCTTAGGTGATAGCAACAGTTTTTAAGAGTTGCCAATGACCTCTTTTCTTATAGGGATACATATCATTTTAACTTGTTGAGTCTCTTAAAAAAATTGTTGTTGTTGTTGTTGTTGTTTTTCCCCTCTTTTTTAATTACCTTTTGATGATTCTCTTGAGTTCTGTGGTTGGACTTCAAATTTTCTGTTCAGGTCTGGTCTTTTATTTATGAATGCTTGGAACTCTTCTGTTGTGTTAAATGACCATACTTTCCCCTGTAAGAATATAGTCAGTTTTGATGGTAATTTTATTCTTGGCTGTAGGCCTAGTTCCCTTGCTTTCCGGAATATTGTATTCCATGCCTTTCGGTCCTTCAGTGTGGATGCAGACAGATCCTGTGTTATCCTCACCATGTTTCCATGGTATCTGAATGGCTTCTTCTTGGCAGCTTGTAATACCTGTTCTTTTATCTGATTGTTTTTGAATTTGGCTATAACATTTCTTGGTGTTGTCAGTTGGGGATTAAATACAGGGGGTGATCTGTGGATTCTTTCAATCTCCACTTTCCCCTCTTGTTCTAGGATCTCGGGACAGTTTTCCTGGATAATTTCCTTTAGTATTATGTCCAGGCTTTTTCTTTTGTCGTGGTCTTCTGGTAGTCCAATTATTCTTAAATTGTCTTTTCTTGAATGATTTTCTAAATCATCTGTTTTGTGAATGAGATACTTCACATTTTCCTCAATTGTTTCATTCTTTTTGTTTTGTTTTATAGTGTCCTGCTGCCTTGTGATGTCACTTGATTCTAGTTGTTTTACTCTGGTTCTTAAAGATTGGATTTCATCTCTGGCTTTTTGGTCGTCTTTTTCCTTCTGGTCTGATTTTCTTTGAAGATCGTCTTTCATCCTCTTTATCTCGTGTTTCATCTCCTTTGCCTCATCTTTCATCTCCTTTGCCTCATTTTCCAGCTGGATGATTTTGGCTTTCAGGTCACTATTTTCTTGTTTTAGTTCAAGTGCCTCTGTTTCCAGATGACTTATCTTAATTTTTAAGTTCTTTTCCCAATTGTCTTCAGCCTCTCTTGGTTGTGTTTTGAGCTCTTCCACAGCCTGTATCCAATTCGCTGGGATTTCTGGTTTATCGTTTGCTGATCTCTCCCCCTCTGTTCCATTTGGTGAGTAGTAGCTGCCTATTGTAGTTTCTTTCTTCTGTTTCTGTTGTTTGTTCAAATTCACCCCCTCTTCACTCCCCATATTTGTCTGTGCTCTTTTTCCTC
Source organism: Monodelphis domestica (assembly GCF_027887165.1). Lineage (NCBI taxonomy): Eukaryota > Metazoa > Chordata > Mammalia > Didelphimorphia > Didelphidae > Monodelphis > Monodelphis domestica. The sequence continues at coordinate 252,963,407 of NC_077231.1, read as the reverse complement.
TCATTTTTTTGTTTTTTGGGGACTTCTATCAGTCTCCCCTCTTGGAGTTTTAACAGAAGATCTCTTGGTTTAATCTCTGGGGGAGGGTTGTTGGGGGTTTGAGCTTTCCTGTCCTCTGGAGGCTTTTGATTGGCTTAAAGTCCAGCAGTCAATGAGGATGGATGGGGAGCCTGGGCTTCCCTGTGTTCTGGAGACTTTTGATGGGATTGAGTTCAGCTTAGTTGGGCTGGGTTTACTCTGAGTTTTAAACTTCCTGGATGGCTGGAGCAGATATAGAGGATCTCCAAAGCTCTGGCCAGGCTGCTAGGTCTATGCTCCTTCTAGGCTGCCATCTTGACTTCCCCTCTAGGTTTCTGTTTTTTCAGAAGACCCTGCTCTCTAAGGGGGGAGGGGTCGTGGCTTGCCTGGGCTCTGAGGGCTCCTGATGGGATTAGGTTCACCTGGTTTGGGCCAGATGAGCCCTGATGCAAAAAACCTCCTCCTCCACAATCTGTGTTGAATGCCCGGAGACTGGCCCAGGTTGTTTTCAAGGTTCACCGGCCCTGAGGTTTTTGTTCTTTCAGAAGCTCTGAGGGCTCCTGATGGAATTAGGTTCAGGTGGTGTAGGCCAAATGATCCCAGAGCCAAAAAAAGGAAGAAAAAAAAAGCAACCTCCTCCTCCACAGTCTGTGTTGAATGCCCGGAGACTGGCCCGGGTTACTTTCAAGGTAAGCTCTTCGGCGCAACCCCTTTGCCAGCCCTGAGTTTTCTGTCCTTTCAGTAGCTCTGAGGGCTCCTGATGGGATTGGGTTCAGCTGGTGCCCTAAATCTGGGATCTCCCTTGAGACTCAGATGGAAGGACCCAGCCAGGGGGCTATAGGCTTCCCCCTTCTCTCTATGTTTCCCTGCCGTCTGTGTTGGACGCCCTGGAGACTGGCTCAGGTTGCTTTCAAGGTGAGTCCTCAGAGCCCTGAGGTTCCTGCTGCTGCCGTGGGCTCAGCACTCTGGGTTGGGGGGGATGGGTCCTGGGACCTTCTTTCTGTCTACCCCTTAGATCCGAGTGATCTAGGGTTCTGGCTTTTGGGGTGCCTTTTGATCCAGGTCCAGGAGGAGGTTTCCCCAGGTCTATCCTGTTGTTCAGCTTGAATTTCAGTGGCCTAGGAGCACTCTGTTTGCGATCGGTAAGGAAGGGTTTCCGAGGTCTGAACTTTCACTGCTTCTACACCGCCATCTTGACCGGAAGTTGCTGCTCAATCGGCCAGAAAAACTCTTGAGAAAGAATATGTTTTTGTACCCATTTAACCATGAACTTGCTGAACCCCACATATACTTAATGCTCCCCTTGCTCCTTCATTCCTGTGTTTTTTTGCCTTTATAAACCCTTCCCCTAGTCAATAAACTTTGCTGACAGTAGCTACCAGCTCTGCAGTTTTTCTGACTCCCCCAAATTCTAATCTGTCTGGTCTTTTATTTCTCCCTCCTTCCTAAGGGATTCTCAGCCCCTGGTCTGAGTCTTTAGGGCTCTTCTCCCCACTTTAGGCTATATATATAATCCTAGAGATTCAATGAAAAATTAGTTGAAGCAATCAATAATTTTAGGAAAGAAGGACATAAAATAAAGTCACCTGTGTCATCAGCATTTCTATACATCACTAACGAAATCCTGCAGGAAAAGATAGTAAGAGATACGCCATTTAAAATAGTTACAGAGAATAAAACTGAAACAAGTCTGAAAAGGAGAAAGAAGATAAACATGCTATTGTAAACTGAAACCAGACTCCCTCCCTCCCAATGACAGTTTTCTGTATACTGTGGAATGGGAACACCGTTTTCTGATTCAGCTTTCCAGGAATCCCTTTCTAAGAGTCGATTGCATTTGCCTTCAAGTGCCTAGATTTTTAGAGTTAGAGGGACATCAGTGGCCATCTAATCTAGTTCAAAGAATCCCTCTTACAATAAACTTGAAAAGAGCTTATTCAACCTCTGCTTAAAGACCTCCAACAAAAGGAGACGGGTGATTGAAGTCTTCCAGTGAGGAGAATCCAATAACTGCCAATCAGCCCATTCTCCTTTTCTTAGCATTCATTATGAGATAGTTTTTCTTCATCTTCATCTTAAATGGGCATCTTTGCTGTTTCTACCATTCCTGGTTCTGCTCTCTGAAGTTAGTCAAGTAGAACAAGCCTCATCTTTTGTTCCTGTGAAAATCCTTCAAATACTTAAATCAAGCAATCATTTCCAATCTTCGTATCTAAATGTTAAATATCTCCAGTCAACTGTCCTGAATATGACATAACCTTTCACCATCCTGCCCATCCAGATCTGGAAATTCTCCTACTTCTCAATGTCCTTCCAAAATGGTGGCACCCAGAAGAGAATACAACGTTTTGGGCTGAGTCTGATCAGTGTAAAATAGAATAGGTCTATCACTAGCTTATTCTTGGAAGCTGTACCTTTTAAGTGGGAATGAGCTGTCTTGATGGTCTTCTTGAATCTAAGGCAGGTACTCTAGCCACTGGGTCACGTAGCATCCCAGCCTTTTTTGGTTACCGTATTGCTTTTGTAGAAGCAAGAAATGTTTAGGAAGCTCTACTTTAACAAGGCATTTTTATATTCACATTATTATGTATTCATCTGTTGTTGATGTGATTGTCTTCAATTGCTTAAAGAAACCATTGAAAAAGGATGAATAGATAGTTAAATTAGAGGTGTAAAGATAACATGGGGGCAGAAAGATTGGTGCAGAGGATTGAGAACTGGCCTGGAATTGGGAAGATTTGAGTTAAAATCTGGCAGTCAGGTTAGCTGTGTGACCCTGGGCAAGTCACTAAATCCCATTGGCCTCAGTTTCCTCATCTGCAAAATGAGCCAGAGAAGGAATGGAAAATCACTCCAGTATTTTTGTCAAGAAACTCCCAAATGGGGTCAGACACCATTGAAACAACTGAACAACAACAAAAAGATAAAATCTAGCCTATTTTCTCCTTATATTTGGGCTTAGTTTGGCATATTTAAAGTTAAATTTTAAAAAATAACCCAGTTTAGTCCTTCTAACATCTAAAGCAGATCAAAATAAGAATCTTGGAATAGACTATAGGGTCAACTCTCATCCTTCCTTCCCCTCTTCTTCCACCCTCATATACAAGCTATTTTTCTCTGGGAAGATAGAAATGGCTTAGTATTAATTAAGATAGCCATTTTTTTCCTCTTTTGTTTGTAAGCCCCAATAGAGTTGAATTAAATGAAAGTCTGATCAAGTCACCTGAACTTGTGAATTTTTCCATTTGTAGTAGTGCTAAGCCAACTGGCTGAGTTCCAAACTCTATTACCAGCTTATTGATGTTACCTTGGAAATCATGACTCCCTGGGCTTTAGTTTCCTCATCTATAAAGTGAAGTGACTTAACAAAGCTGGAAATAGTCAATGCTAGAGTACCTTACAGTACATTGTTGGTGGAACTGTATATTGGACTAATCATTCTAGAAAACAATGTGGAATTATAAAAGAAAAGTTAATAAATTATTCACTAAGCTTATTCCTTTGATTCAGTTACTCTTTTGCTAGATCCTTAGGAGGGCAAAGACAGAAAGAAAAGTCATATATATGACAAATAACAACATTTTTATGGTATCAGAGAATTTTTTTTAATTGGAAGCTTATCAGTTGGAGAGTAGTTGAACACATTGTGGTGTTGAATGCAATGGAATATTATTTTGTCATGAAAATGATAAATATGATGCATTCAGAGAAACAAAGGAAGACATGAATTGATGCAGAGTGAAGAAAGCAGAACCAGGAGAGAGAGACATGCACAATGAATACAATATTGTAAATGAAAAAAATACTAAAAGGAAGCTGGCTAATTGCAATAATCAGTCTTGGTCCTGGTGAACAAATGATGAAATAGGGTTTCTTTTTCTTTTGTAATAAGGGGCCATGCATATATTACACATATACATATATATGCCTGTGTGTGTACATACATACGTGTGTGAAGATAGATAGATATAGTAGTATTTCAGGACTCAACACCTAACACAATGAACATTTCTGTATAAAAAATAGACTAGAAAAAAAGTTTGTACATGAAACCATGAATTTCTATTAAATATGTTGTATTTTTCTTTTTCAGTAAATAATGAATTCAACATTCAAACCTGTCTTCCTTTGTCTGTCTTTCCTTCTGACCTCCTTTCTATTCTCTTCTATGTGGTTAAAAAATGTTTCAATGACCCTCTTTCCTTTCTTTTGCATTTTTCTGTTGATTACTTTATAGCTCTACTCCAGCTCCATCCTTTTACCCCATCTTTGTAACCAATATACAAAACAAATAGTGTCAAATTATATCTCATTCTGTGCTTTGAATTTATTACCCCTAAGTGGGAGTAGTGGGAGTATAGCAGTGTTTCATCACTGGATCAAAGAAAGTTCTTGTCATTCAAAGTTCTTTTTCATTTTAATGTTGTTACTGCAGAAATTGTTCTTTATATCCCATTCATTTCATTCTGTATCAGTTCATACAATTCTTCTGATCTGAAACCATTCCTTTTCTCATTTTTTAAAGTGCAATAGGAATATATTTCATTTATAAACTATTCCTCTTCCAGTCATTCCCCAAATGATGGACTCATCTTTTGTTTCTAGTTCTTTATTAAAAAAAAAAGAAAGAAAAAGAGCTGCTCTCATTGCTCTTGAATGCTGCATTTGAAGAGGGCTCACAGCCAGACCATTTCTCACCAGCTACACTTCTTGGATTTGACTCTTCTATCGTCATGCCAAGGAAACACTGGATACCTTCTCTACCACCCCGCCCCTTTCATTTTCCTTTTCTGTATTGGCTTTGCCTGTTATATTGAAAGCTCCTTGAGGGCAGGGACCATTTTTTTTCTTATTTGTGTTTCCAGCACTTAGCACAGTGCCTGGTACAGAGTAGGCTCCTTAATACACATTTATTAAATTGATTTGCTTCTGTACATATGCGCTCCTCCCCTTTCTCTTAGAACAACTTTTTCTTTTGAATGAAGGAATTTTACTAGACAAAGTTCCCTTTAGATCAAAAATTCTATGATGCTCTTGAAAGTGTTGTATAAGTATGATTTTCATCCTACATCCCAACTTCAACTCAGATTCCTCTTGTTTTAAGAATGCTTGTAATGTAGCATCGTACAAGCCCTTGAAGGGCTGCGACTACTTCATTTTTACCAAGTGCAGCAGCTGGTTGGCATTTTTAGTGATGAATTTTCCTTTTCATGAAAAAAGACCCTCCTAGACTTCACACTCCAAACATTCCAGCCTTTGTAGCTCTAGTAACTCTGTTATAAATAAAACCAGAAGATATCAAGAAGTTGCAGTTAAATGAAAGAAATGCTCATAAGACCTTCTTGGAGAAAGGAGTAAAGGTGGAGTTGATCTCATTGTGAGTCCAAGTGCAACACAATACATCATTTTAATGGGATGCTTGGTCATCTCATGATTAATATGGGAACACCATGAACATCATCAGCATTATCAATAAACTGTTTCTACTGTGTGCCAGGCACTATCATTATCAATCAGTCGACAAACGTTGAATAATTGCAGCTCCTGTACCAACATCCATTGTAGAGGGTGAAGTAGGGGAATTTTGGGAAGAAATTGAAAAAATCTTTCAAACCAGGACAATCAATCAATCAACAAACATCTGTTAAGGGGTATATGGGGTATTCTTGGAGGACTAGCACCAAGTAAGTACAAATAAGACTAGCTTGGTTGGATTGTAGCATGTGCCTCTGGTGTGAGGGCTTGCCCTGCCCTTTTCAGGGTTGTTCATCCACCTTTGGTGTCTACCTTTCACTGGGGCTCCAAGAAGCGGTAGCATGTCCAGGGGTCACACCTCACACCTCAGTAAAACAATCCAGGCAGACAGGCTAAAACAGGTTGAGGGTAATCAACATGCCTCAAATTTATCAGTGAGTTAGAGGGATGTCTACCCCAAGCATGAGAAGACTTCCCCAGTGGAATGGTTAGATGAGAACCATTTGTTCCAATGGTCATGAAGCAGGAGCTGTGGAGAACCTAGAGTTTGATCAGACATGGAAGATGCCAAGGTCACCTACTGCATTCCAGCCATCGCCAATCATTTTGATTTCTAGACTTTGTTAACTTTGAAAGACAGTGAGGCTGACAACTTTGTGCAATTCTGCCTCACTTCAATCCAATTCACAAGCAAGTCAAAACATTACCCTGCAATGTCATTGGTCCTTTTTGAAAAACAAGAAAGAACAACAACAATAATAATAACTGGCATTTATATAGCACTTAAATATTTGAAATGTACTTTACAAATATCTCATTTGGACCTCATTGCATACCAACTTTAGAGAGGTGCTATTATTATCCCCATTTTACAGTTGAGGAAACTGAGGCAAACAGATTTAATGACTTGTCCAGAGTCCTATAATATGTAATGTTAATAGTATATACAATAATAGATACAAAATAGATACAAGATAATGAGGAGAAGTATTAGCAGCTTGGAATATCAAATATATGTTGTCTTCATCTAGAAAGTGGTCCTTGAACAGTGGTTTGAAAGCAGTAGGAATCTAAGAAAGTGGAAGTTGGGAGGGAGTGCATTCCAAGAATGGAGGATGTCTAGCACAAAGGCAGAAACAGAAGATAAATTGTTGTGAATGAAAAATAGTAAGACCAATTTGGTTGGATTGTAGCATATGTCAACATATACTTTAATATCATATTTTGAGACTTCAATGCTAAGGAAAACACAGGAGAGAATGGCAAAAAATATATTGGTGATTCAGAAAGAAGAAGATCAAAGGCTTGCCAAATATTCAGTATTCCACATCTGTTCATTATAAAGACTTTCTTTAAGAAAAAAATTGGAAGATGCTAGATATGATAGGTACCAAACATTATAATGAATGAAATGGATTGTTTCCAAACAGGAAATGATCAATACTTAGTGAATAGTCTTGTATTCGCTTACATGTTTCTATCATTTTATGTAATTTGAACAATAAGTTTTTAATCAGTTATCTTTGTCATATACATGTGTTCTACCCACCCTGTTGCTTTTCTTTTGATATTTTTTTCAATATGCAAATGTTTTTAATTGTGTATATTCAAACACAAGCATCTTGTCATTAATGATACTATCCACTTCTTCCACAGTCATGAATTTTCTTTTCCTTCTGCAGCTGGGGAAAATATGCTATTCTGTTTTTTCTAGTTAAAAACAAATTTGTTTAACTGTTTGGTTAATCTGGAATTTACTACAGAGTATGGTCTGAGGTAGGGACCCAAGTTAATTCTTTACACTATCATTTAATGGCTTCAACAATTTATATCAAATTAAGATTCATTTTCTTCACTACTTTTACTTCTGGTTTGTCTTATATTAAGTTCTATAATAGTTTATGCTTATTTCTGGATCTCCATTTTACTGTTTACTCTTTTGGTTTCAAACCAATGTCATTTTGATGATTAGCAAGTTACAATATTTTAAAAACTGAAAGATCTCATGTATCATTCATAAGTTGACTTTTTGATATACTTTTTGGTATTTCTCCATATGAATTTTACTATCAATTTGTAAAATTCCATTGCATAGTTAATGGATATATTATATATTAATATTTACATATACTTTATTTTTATAATAATAATTAGTATTGAAATATCAATTGAATATGTAATAGAATTAATATTAAATGAATATCAATTTTGGATATATTCTTATTTTTTCTATGTCGAGTTTTTCAAGGTAGGAATAAGTTATCTATTTATTCCCACATTCATTTATTTCACTCTTAGCATTAAAAAAGAATTTTTTTTTACTAAATCTCTTTCCTATGTTCCAAGCTAATATACAAGTATTTATTTCAGTGTAATTATGGAGGAATCTTTTTTATCACTGCATTTTCTGCTTAGATGTCATAGGTAGATATAGACCTAACTTTTTTAGTATGGATTTAGCTGATGATTTCATATCTGTTTAAGTCATTTATTCATTCATAATTTTTGATTCATTTCCTTGGACTTTATTCCCCCCTCATTTCTTTCTTATTTTTAAATCTCTTTTTTAATTTTAAAATTTTATTTCATAGAATTTATTCCCAAGTATCTCAGCCCTTCCCTCCCCTCCCTGCACCATAGAAGATAACCTAGTCTCTGCCATACTATTTTCCAGTTGTTCTAGCAATTTTTACCCGATATATGATCATGTTAAGAGGCTGCTTTGCCTTAGATAGATAGCTGTCCTTGGTACCAAGGAAACCTGAGTTGAAATGGTATCTTTGAAATATATTAGATGTTTGACCCCTGCCAAGTCCCTTATTTTCTCAGTGTTCTAGGCAACTTTCTTGAATTTTAAGTTGCAGAGAAGGTACCAACCTCATTAACTGAGGGAATTTCCTTGTCTAGGAGTTTCCTAGAACATTGTAGTTGTAGGTCCCATCTATAGCCTTAGCCATAATCATACATAAATGACCATATATGTCAATGAAATAGATATAACGTGTGTGTCAAGTGAGACTTCTAGACCTCTCCTTTCTTGTCAGATGAACCAGGTTCAATCTTGGGTCTAAAATCAGTATGATTTGGTTTGCCCTTAACCACAACTTTTTTAGCAGCCTCTCACTTTGGTTCATTTCTAGCCTTCATATATATATTAATACATATATGAATGTATGTATACATACATATATATTTGAGACACACACACACACACACACAGAGAGAGAGAGAGAGAGAGAGAGAGAGAGAGAGAGAGAGAGAGAGAGAGAGAGAGAGAGAGAGGAGAGAGAGAGAGAAAGTCATGAGACTTGATTGGCTCCAGAAATTAATGGCTTAGACTGATGATATGACTTTTTGGACACTGAATACAAAATAAACATAAGGAGCTCCAGGAGCCCTCTCTGATAGTTGGCTGTTTGAAAATGACTGACAGCTTAGGCAAAGGGCCTTCCTTCAGTTGAATCTATTTAAAATGTCTTCAATGCCTATTCTTATTGAATGTCTTTCTCCTGCCACAATTAAGTAAAACCCTCTTTGTTCACTGTTGAATGATTTATGAGTGTGTCATTTTGTTCCACCATTGAATCTAAGCTTCTATGGCACTGACCTGAGTCAGGATCAGCCCATAACACCATGCAAGCTCTAGAATCCTAAAAGGCACTTGAACAAAGGGTAAATTTACCACAAAACTGTGAAGAACAGGATGAGACTCATATTTGATGCAGAGTAGCAATGGGACATTAAAATTTTAGAGCTGGAAGGAATCTTAGAGGCCATCAAGTCTAAGCCCATTATTTTACAAATGAGGAAACTGAGGCACTAAAAGGTTAAATTACTTGCTCAGGGTTGTACAGATAGTGTCTGAGTCATGATCCAAGCTCAGGTCATCTTGATTCCAAGTCCAACACTCCATTCTTTACTCCATATATACATGGGAATGAAGAAGCAAAAAACTCAGGAGGGTAGTCCCAGTACTTTAGTGTGAGTGTTGTGATATGTACAAGACATATGTTCTAGATGTGAGCAACAGTGAGTTCAATGTCATGGAATCAGAAGATGGAATGTCATGAGAGAACAACAGCATATGGTTCAGTATATCTGGATTGTAGATTATGTGGAGAGCAGTCAAATGTAAGAATCTAAAATGGTTTCTTTTTAAAGGACTTTAAACACCAAAAAGAGGATTTTATATTTGATCCTAGAGGCAAAGGGAAACCCTTGGAATTTAACTGAGTAAGGAAGAAATGAGACCAGAACTGCACTTTGGGAAAATCACTTTGACAGTTGAGGGGAGGATGGATTAGAATGGAAAGATACTTGAGTTAGGAGACCATCCAGCAGGCCATTGAAATGATTCAAGAATGGAGAGACCTGCATTTTGTTTGAGAGAGGAATTGAGGATGGCAAAGAGGTTGTGAGTGTGCATAACTGAGGATAGTAGTGCTCACAACAGTAATAGGAAAGGAGAGAAAAGGGAAAGGTTTGGAGAGGAAAGATAGTAAGTTCTGTTTTGGACATACTGAGTTTTGACTGCCTTTCCTTTCCTCCCACCAAACTTAATATGTAATTATAGATGACAAGATATGAATGTTTTATTTTATATGGGTTTCTGGCATCCTAGACTAGGAATACAATGGAGAAACTCCCTATTTTGGAGAAATTTTAGAGGTTGTGAGGATCAGAGAAAATTCTGAGTCTTCCATTTTGTTGGTCTTATGACTCCATACCAGTTGACACTGGATAATATAAATTTGAAGTGGACCCAGTTCATTTGGTTTTGTGGCTTCCTCTAGCTCCATTCAGCATTTTATGAATAAGAGCCACAGAGGTAGTCAGTGGGCTTAATCCAGGACTGGCAAAGTGTGAGCAGGTAATTGAATGTTGGAGTGGTCTAAGAGTATAGGATAGAATTGAACTGGTTCTCCAAGAGGCCAAGCTTGTGAAGAGATTAGAATATAGCTACAGGAGACTTAATGACTCAGAGGTCAAGATGAGGTTGAAGGCTAGGGTTAGGGGTGGTAAGGCATAAATGGAATAAGTCAATCAAAAATTATGATTCATAGAGTGATTAAAAATTATAACCTCCGACAACCCAGTTTCAGTTGAATGGTGGGGTCAGAAGTCAGATTGCAAGGAAGTTGAGAAGTGAGTAGTATGTGACAAACTGGAGGTAATGGGTAAACAAAGTTTTTTCTGGGAGTAATTCACTTGAGGAAAAGGCAGAGAAAAGTAGAGGATTTTTTCCTTTTATTCTTCTCTTTCCTTCCTTCCTTCCTTCCTTCCTTCCTTCCTTCCTTCCTTCCTTCCTTCCTTCCTTCCTTCCTTCCTTCCTTCCTTCCTTCCTTCCTTCCTTCCTTCCTTCCTTCCTTCCCCCCCTTTATCTCTCTGTCTGTCTGTCTGTCTCCTTTTCTTTCTCTGAGTCTCAAAGGAAGGCAAAGAAGGGAAAAGGCAAACCTTCCAAAGGTGATAGGCGGTCAGTGGAAAGAAAGAGAATTAGAAGATCGACTGTCTTGTACAAAGAAAAGCAAGGAGGCCAGTGTCATTAGATGTTAGTGTTTTGAGGGTACTAGAACTATCTATATAGGTCTGGGGACCATCTTCAAAGAGATGATAGCGGAATCCAATGAAGTTGATGAAATAACCAAGCAAGATGACGAGAAAGAAGAGGTAAGACCCCAGAACAGAACCTTGTAGGATACCCATGGTTAGTTTGCATTACCTAGTTCAACATCAAGCAAAGGGCATTGAAAAGGAATGATCAGATACCTAGAAGACACAGGAATGAACAATGTCATAAAAATCTAAAGAGTAGAGAATATTGTGGAAGAACTAGTGATCCACAGTGTCAAAGGTTGCTGATAGGTTAAATAGGATAAAGATTGAGGGAAAGTCATTATATTTTTTTTCTTTGAGTACTTGGACACTTGTGGATAAATTCTAATTAGATTTGGAAATAAAGAGATCATTGATAATTTTAGTGATAGCAGTTTCAGTTAAATGATAGATCGGAAGTCAGGTTGAAGATAATAGTCTGCAAAGATGGTTGGATCAAATGAGAGTTTTTTAAGGATGGGGGCAACATGAGTTCGTTTGTAGGCAACAGGAAAACAGCCAGGAGATGGGGAGATTGAAGATAAGGGACAGAAGGAGGATGGTAGTGAGGACAAGGGATCTGAACTTGTTTGTAGGCAGTAGGGGAAGAACAAGTGAACTGAGAAAACAGGAACTTCTAAAGAGATAGGGCATATCAAAGGGACAAGCTCCTTGAGAAAATGGGGAGGAATACTTTGTAAAGGTATCAGGTAGATATTTGAGGAGCAAACAAACTCACAAGATTACAGAGACATTTCTACTTTCCAAAAATACATATGCTAAACAAGGAAGCAAGGGCAGGTAACAGAGGATGAATATGAAGGCATGAAATGATCCTGTAAAAAAAAAGTGACAGGAGTGTGAAAGCTCAGAATGAACTAAAGCTAGCAAAGAAAGAGAACAACAACAAAGAAAGGGTTTTAGTTATAACAGGGAAAAAAGAGTGGATCAAAGAAGGGCTGTGGCTATTGCTTTAGGTGGATGGAACCATAGGAATTGATGACGGAGAGAAGGTGGACTTGCTCAATTTGTATTTGTTCATTTTCTTTGGCAAGAAAAGTGTTCTTTGTACTTGAAGGGACAGAACAGACTATTAATGGTGGTTAATTTGGAGCTGATAGCCAAAATAAATAAGATGGTACTAGGAGAGTACCTGGCTGCCCTTAGTAAATTCAAGTCACCTGATCCAGGAGAGGTACTTCTCTGATACTAAAGGAATTAGTGGATATGTTCGGTGAGACACTAACAGTGATATACAAAAGATGATGTAGAACATTAGAAGTATTACAGGTCTAGAGAAGAATAAATGTTCAAAATTTTAAAATGTATATATTATTTATTCTTAACATTAATTTTTAAAAATTTGAGTTCTGAATTCTTTCCCTCTCTCCTTTCCCCATCCCTTCTATTGAGAAGGCAAGGAATATGATGCTAATAATACATGTGAAATCATGCAAAATATTTCCATATTAGCCATGTTATAAAAGCAAACAAACCAAGAAAAATAAAGTGAAAAAAATTATGTTCAGTCTGCACTCAGAGTTCAGTAGTTCTCTTTCTGGAGATGGGTAGCATTTTTTATCATAAGACCTTCAAAACTGTCAGAACATTTTATTGATCATAGTGGCCAAGTCTTTTACACCTTGTTGATGATTGTTACAATGCTGCTGTTTAAGTATTCAAAGTTCTGGTTCAGCTCCATTCACTTTGCATCAGGTCATTTAAATCTTTCCAGCTTTTTCTGAAATCATCCTGCTCATCATTTCTTATAGCACAATAGTATTTCATCACAATTATATACAACTTGTTCAGTCATTTCCTAATCAAGAAACAAGCTCCCAAATTTCCATATATATTGACAGCAGGTAGAGAATTATCAAAAAGGGGAAAAAATGGATGCATCTAATTATTGCCTAGTGAATTTGACTGATATTCTTCACAAAATTATAGAATGTGTAATTTAAAAAGATGGATCATGAATAACTCAACAAAAGGAAGCAGTGGTCAGTATGAACTATCGTAGCTATATTAAGAACAGGTCCTGTCAGACGAACCTTATTTACTTTCTTGACAGTACTGCTAAAGTGGTGTAGTAAGAGAGAGCTATGGATCTGAGCAAAGGATTTGCTAGAGACTCTCATGTTATTATTATGGAAAACATGGCGAGATGTGAGCTAGATGATAATATGAGATAAATTTGGGACTGGTTGAACCCAAAGAGTAGTTACCGAGATTTTAATATATAGTAAGAACAAATGAGCAGACATTTTCCCCAATTCCTGGGGGGCATAATCCTCCTATACTAACTTGGTCTTTGGTAGAGGTTGAGGGCAGAGAGGGAGTTGAGTAGAAATAGGTTTATGATGCAGCTTAATTCCTACTTAAACACTGGTTCTACCAAGTTCATGCCCAAAGTTGGTATTGCTGGCAGTCTTTATTGGGCTCATTTTTAAAAGGAGAGAGATGGATTAGATGGTTTCTGCATCCAATTTATGATAACCTGATGTTCTCATGAGGGTTGGTATACTTGATAGTGATTAGAATTATAATCAAGAGATCTGGGTTTGAACCTTGCCTTACTAGCTATGTGGTCATGGGCAAGTTATTTAATCTCTCTAAGTATCTATTTCCTTATTTGTAAAATGGTATTAAGGGGAATCTAGGTGACACAGTGGATTAAAATGTTGGACCTGGAGTCAGAAGTCCTGGGTTCAAATTTAGCCTCAGACACTACTTAACTGTATGACCATAGAGAAGTAATTTAATCTCAATTGCCTAATCCTAACAGTCTTCTGCTTTGGAACTGATACTTACTATTAATTCTAAGACTGAAAGTAAGAGTTTTAAATGAATTGGAACACTTTTTTTAATGGGATGTTGCATCTGGCAGTCTTCCCTTCAATGGAAGTTGTCTCATTTGAGGGGAAAATCATGGTAAACATTTTGCAGCTGGAGCCTGAATTAGCAATTTAATCACTGAAAACAAGAAAACATCTGGCACCAGCCAACTTCATGCTGAATCTGGCTTTCGGAAATAGGTGGAAATAGAACTAGAAACAAGCCATATTTTTTGAAGGACTTTAAACACCAAAGAGAGGATTTTATATTTGATCCTAGAGGCAAAGGGAAACCCTTGGAATTTAACTTAGTAAGGAAGAAACGTGACCAGAACTGCACTTTGAGAAAATCACTTTGACAGTTGAGGGGAGGATGGATTAGAATGGAAAGATAACTTGAGTTAGGAGACCATCCAGCAGGCCATTGAAATGGTTCAAGAATGGAGAGACCTGCATTGGAGTGGGCAAGTTTGAGAGAGGAATTGAGGATGGCAAAGAGGTTGTGAGTCTGCATGACTTTGAGGATGGTAGTGCTCACAACAGTAATAGGAAAGGTGAGAAAAGGAAAAGGTTTGGAGAGGAAAGATAGTAAGTTCTGTTTTGGACATACTGAGTTTTGACTGTCTTTCCTTTCCTCCCACCAAACTTAATATGTAATTATAGATGACAAGATATGAATGTTTTATTTTATATGGGTTTTTGGCATCCTAGACTAGGAATACAATGGAGAAACTCCCTATTTTGGAGAAATTTTAGAGGTTGTGAGGATCAGAGAAAATTCTGAGAACATTTTATCCCACCCTGATTGGGCATCTGGGACCAAACCTTGTTTGTTCCATATTAAGGTATACCTCTAGGCAGCAGCATGGTACAGTGGAAGAACCTTGGGTGTGGAATCAGAGGATGGAGGTTGTAATCCCAGCTTTGGCATTGATTGTCTTCTTTAGAATCCACTTAACTGAGACCTCAGTTGTCTCATTTCTAAGTGCAGATATTCTCTACCTGCTGCCAGTATATATGGAAATTTAGGAGCTTGTTTCTGACTCTGATGACTCAGGGTTGGTACTGTATTGATAAAAAGTCTTCTAATTGACTATTGAATATGAAGAATTGAGGATTCAAAAATTATTAATCCAGAACTGAGTATAAATTTTAAAAAGGTGCAATTCCCTTTTTCCCCTTCCCCCAATCTCTCATTCATTTTCTTGTTAATTTGGAGTCAGGAGAAACACTTTGAGGGGCTAAATTGAAAAGAGAGAGATGCCTGCATTCTCTTGTATCTGTAGTACATGGTACCTCTGTGTGTGTGTGTGTGTGTGTGTGTGTGTGTGTGTGTGTGTGTGTGTGTGTGTTCTGAGATAGAATTCTTATCAACTTTCTGAGGTAGGAACCTTGTCATGTCAACATGAATAGGCAAGATCCAGATGTCCTTTGGAGGGCTGGCTAGCACCTGGAGTTGATAGCAAGTCCCCTGGAGTTGAAAACAATAGTTACATAGAATAGGAAAGGCACTAAGTAGCAGTCTTGAAATGGATGTGCCCAGGCATGACTTTGTGCGAAATGCAAAATCTGGAGAAATTGCAGGATGTGAGCATGGAGTAGCTGGGCATATCAGCAACCAAGTCTAGTGAGGAATCTGGTGGTTCAGTGCTTGACCCATCTCAGCAGCAGGCTGACCCATCCAGCCATGACTCTGTGCCCTGGGAAGAACCAGTATGCTTTAGCAAGTCCCTCACCAATGTCCTAAACTACTCAAACTTGATGGGTAGTGTGTGAGGAGAGAAAAGGACTCTAGTAACCAGGAAGAATCTGAATTACCTTTGACATTCATAACCTCACTACTGTAAAAAGGAATTCTTTGTTCTCTTGGAGCTAACACTTTGGTTAACAATAACTTAAGTACCCCTACTTAGTACCTCACTAGATTGTGAAGACAGGATAATCTCTCTTTTGTCTACCTTTTGATCGAATCAACACAAGCTTGAACTAGGTGGAGGAGCTCAAAAATGACTTAGTGAATTCATACCATACTTAGTACTAGGTGAGAAGCCAGCAAGATACTTGGAAGAGCTCCACCCCTTTCCTTTTTTTTAAAACTCAGTCAGAAACTTCTTCTTTTAAGAATTCAGGGGCATTGGTGTAGCTCAGTGGATGGAGAGCCAGGCCTAGAGATGGGAGGTCCTAGGTTCAAATCTGGTCTCAGACACTTCCTAGCTGTGCGACCCTGGGCAAGTCACTGAACCTTCATTGCCTAGCCCTTACCATTCTTCTGCCTTGGAGCCAATACACAGTATTGACTCCAAGATGGAAGGTAAGGGTTTAAAAAAAATTCACAAGAGAGTTCACACTCTCAGAAACTTAATCCATCAGTAACTTGTTCAGACCCTCAGAAACTGTGAACCCCCTGGACAGTGCTATACAATTTTGGAAACTCTGATTGGCCCCTGTGAAGAGGGCAGAAACAAGGAGTCACCATAAAATCAAGCCCTGAACTCAGTCTGGGGAGATAGTCTCGGAGAAGAATGTCTGAAGATATTGTCTTCTGGAGATAGTCTTCTAACTGGGAGAGTCTTCAAGGGAGTTTCTGGAGACTGGCTTGGATCAGGGCTTCAATTTAGACTCTGACTCTTGGACTACTTCCTTGGGTGAGCCAAAGGCTGACTCCTTTCCTAGTTTCCTAAGAGACTAGCTTCTGTCTTGGAGGAGGCTGTGTGGTTATTCCTCACCAGCCTTCCTGATTGAGAGCTTTAGGTTGCCCTTCCCCTCACATTTCTCTTTATTATTATTTTTCTCTCTATTTGTAAATATTTGTGAATAAATGTCTGACTCAAAATATAATATATTGGTGACCACATAATTTCATAAAGTTATTATCCAACCATTATACTACCATTATATTCTGAGATCACTTTCCCCAGGAACTTGTTTGGAAGGAATGTTTTTGCTCTTTTAAAATATAACTATCATTTTCATTATAACTTCTCAGTAAATCCTTTTCTCAGAGCTAATGGAGTTCATCTTATTTAGTGCTAATGGGGGCTCACCATTAGAGGAGTCTCAATACTATAAATTGAGTTCCTTAGGGTTACCTAATGAACCATTTGTAAGTAGTGGCCAACCAACCCTCTGAAGACCCCAACATGTGAGTCAGAATGTAAGTGGAGTGACATCAGAGGAGGCACTGTATATATAATCATGGTATTTTCTGTGATTTTTAGAGGGGCAAAGGATAAAAAGGCAGTGATGTATCTTCTCAGATGTATTTCTGTAAACATAGGCTTGTGGTATGACAAAGCAATATAGGCAATTATCAGAGCAGGAAACCAGTGAATTAGATAACGTAATTCAGAGAGATTATATGTATAGAAGGAATAAGGTTTCTCATATGAACTCATTCATATGAATGAGCAATGAATGGAGGAAAAAAGCATTGGATAAGTGCTTACTATGTACTAATACCAGAAATATAAGAAAAATGGGCTGAAATCAATGAAACTCCCTCTGTGCGGACAGGTCTAGAGTTGACCTTGGGCTCTGAGTGTCCAGTTTGAATAGATTTTTTAAAAAATCCTCAAGAGAAAAGAAGACATTAGCTAGAGGATCTGACAGTGGCAACAAAGTATGGATACAATGGTCAGGGATGAACATTTTTCTTCTTAAGAGAAACAAATTTCTCTTTCTTTCTTTTTTAAACCCCTACCTTCTGTTTTAGAATATATACTAAGGATCAGTTTCAAGACCGAAGAACAATAAGGGCTAGGCAATTGGGGTTAAGTGACTTGTCCAGGGTCACATAGATAGGAAGTATCCAAGGCCACACTTGAACCCAGAACCTCCCCACTCCAAGCCTAGGTCTCTATCCACTGAGCTCCCTAGCTGTCCCTGAGAGACAAATTTCCATGAACATCAGAAGATAGAAAGAATGTGAAATGAAGATATCTAGATTGGAGGCAAGATTCTTCATAGTAAAGCATGAGGTCCAGAGAGTAGAAGTGAGTAGATAACTCTGCAGGAGGTCTGAGGTGGATAGATGTGAAAGCAAGAGGAGAGGTAGCAAGTGAAAAGGATTTTTAAAAATTTAAATTAAATTAAATTTTAAAAGAGGAGGAACTAGCTGATAGAGGTTTCTAATCTCTCAGGGATGACTACATGCTATATCCCTGTTATCAGCTCCTACCCATTGTTACTACAAACACTGAGATGGAAGTAGAGGTGTCAATGAGTTCTGGCTGGCAAGTGAGTCTGAAAATCAAGCAAGTGTTCCTACTATGTACCAGGCACTGAGCTAGGTGACTCAAAATCAAAGAATGAAACAATCCCTACTTTCAACTTGTATTCAAATAGGGAAGACAACAAATAAATAGATAAATAGACGTAGCATAAATAGATGTTGTTCATTCTTCATTTTCGAGGAGGATCAGTGACATCTCAGGGTGATGTCTTGACTTGAATCTGAATTGGATTTAAGTGAGATAAAATTGCACAAAGTCATCAGCCCTACCCTCTCTGCCAAAGTCATTGAAGTCCAGTGGTAGGACAAAAGTTAGAATCACTGGTGATGCCCAGGATGCATTGGATGATCTTAAGATTCTATGTCAGACCAAGCTCTAAGCGCTCTAAAAGCACCTGTAATTGGAACAAATTGTTCTCATTCATTCATTCCACCAGGGGAAGTCTTCATAGGCTTGGCATGGATGGCCCCCTAAGTCCTTAATATTTTTGAGGCTGTGGGTTACCCTCATCCTGATTTAGCAAGAGTTCAGCTTGCTTGTGGGGATCCAGGCATGAGGTTCCTATGCCACCCTATCCCTTAGCGCTGACCATTCCCTATTCAAGGATGGTACTCCCTTCCTTGGCCCTGACTCATGGAGCTCCTTTCTTCCCTTACTTAAGATACAGCTCAAGCAGAAAGCCTTTCACAATTCCCCCAAACTGTCTTGTCTTTACTTCACATTTATGTCTATGTGCATTGTATACTTATGGGATATATGGGGTGTTTAGGGAGGACTAGCACTTCTGGTGGGGTTTCTTTCTTGGGTGGAGAGAGGGAGGAGGTAATTTAGGGCATGATCTTTTCTTTGGCCACTTTCCTCTATTCCCTACAATACTGCAGTGGGGTAGGGGGCGGATTTCATCTGTTACAACAGTTTACTTTTCAGCCTAGGGACAATGACAATATAATGACCCTTAGGTCCATGTATTGCCCTCCTCTGCTGTTTTATGGAGTTTATAACTATAAAATGAAAAGTTAGTCACACACAATAGCTCAGAGCCCCTAGTTAGGAAAACTCCCAACATGGAACAAATGTTCAGCTCTTTGCCCTAATTTATATGTTTGTGTATCTCCAGGTAACCTCTGGTTTGAGCTAAAATCAGGATGCAGTAAACATTTAGATAAAACAAAAAAGCACAATATACAACAAGTAATTGTTACTAGAGAGGGTGACTGGGGAAGGATCAGATCTTCCTTCACTTCTTGAAGAGGCAAGTACCACTTTTAGTTTCAGTCTAAGTTTTCTATTCTGAGATGCTGGTAGGGACTCTGTCTCTTCCTTCTCTGTCGCAGCTCTGTCCTCTTTTTGCTTTTCCTTTTGGTTTCTTCTATTGATGATTGCCCTCTGAATCAGTACCTCAGAGATGCTCTCTGCTCCCTCCTTTAAGTTGGCTCCCTCACAGACTGTACGTATATATGTGTGACTTTTAAAACTCTCAGGTGTGACTCAAATCTTCCTTCCAATCTTAAGACAATAGCCATTTATCTCAACACCATCTCCTCTATTGAATTTGTCTATGTGGCAAAGGTGCTTATCTCTCTGCAATCTCAGCCTTGGAACCACCACCTGCCACCCCACTATCCCACTTCTACTTGGGCTCTACTGATTTCATCCAGAAGCCTCACAACCATGTTGACTGAATGCATTACAAAACCATGTCATACCATCTCAAATGGGCTCTCAGGGCAACAAATGGGTCCTTTTATTCTTCCCAGATTCCTCATCTCACTCTCCACAGGAACTATTCTAAGCATTCTCTTCCTTCCTCAAACCTCTCATATCTTCATTAACCCATTCTTATTTGAAGACCTCACTTCTTACTTCCCTAGGAAAACAGAACATTCAGTAAAGTCTATCTCTTCTCATTCTCTTTATCTCAAAACCTTTTGAGATCTTTCATTCTCTTCTCATTGCCCTCCCTACTCCCAATCTCAAAGTAACCCTGTTTTGTCAAGGTTGATTCAACTACATGTAAGATTTTTCCCATCTCCTCTCACCTCTGGAAAATTGCATCCTTTATCAACTACCCTCCCCTATCTTCCCTGGCATCTTCAATTTCTCCCAGCCAATGGCCTTCAAATATGCCTCAACCTTCCCCTCATGGTTACATCTACTATTCTCTCTCCTTTTTTCAAAACCCTAAAAAATCTGTCTACACTTGCTGCCTATACTTCCTCTACTCTCACTCCTTACCCTTTGCACTCTGGCTTCTGATTTATCACTCAACTGAAACTGATCTCTCATTACCACAGATTGCTTAGTGGCTAAATCTGCTAGTCTTTTTCCATTGTTCGTCTCACCTGCTGCATTTGATACTGTTGAACACTCTCTCACTCTCTCCTGGATACTCTTTTTCCTCCAGGTTTCTGTAGCACTGTTCTTTCCAGGTTCACTTCCTACCTGACTGCTCTTCTCAGCAGCCTTTTGAGTCATCCACACCATGCCTCCTGTAGGGGTTTCCCAAGATTCTAGTCTAGGTTCATGATCCAAGAGATAGTTGGAATTACAAGAAACTTTTCTAACTTTAAATTACTTCCTGAGACTGGGATTTTGAATGATCACTAAACACAGAAAGAATATACTTGATATTAACCTGAGTATGTATATAAGTGAAAATATATTATAAGCAGGTATATAAAATATATTTATACACAATACATACATAGTAGGTGCTCAATAAGTCATATACATGTATGTGCAAAGAGCAGTATTCTAGGGGACTTTAGGAAAATCATTTAATGTTTCACTTTTCTTACCTATAAAATGAGAAGACTAAGTCCTTCCAGTTATATATTCTGTATATATATACTTGAAGTTTTTCTATTTTATAGATATTTTCTAGACTCTAAAACAGAAGTGAGGAAGTATCTTTTTTTTTCTAAGAGCCACTGAGTTTCAGGAGAAAAAAAAAAGTGGTTATTTTTATGAATAAAAAGCAGCCATTTTTGTTTTCAACTAGATACATGGAATCTGGAGTTGAAAGGAACCTCACAATTCATCCAATCCTTCCTTCAAAAGGCCTGGAGGAAGCCCATTCCTATTCTTGGGAACTGTTAAAAAGCAACAAACTGAGGGGTTCTGCCATTATATCTCCTGGAACTGTTCTAGATTAGAATTCGAGAGATTCTAGATGCTCTCAACTCATTTCAGTTCCCTTTTAAATTAATTTGTTCTCTCCTTTTCAGTCCAAAGACCATAGCCTGTTAGCATTTGAAGATATCTACATGAGACATTATAGACAACTAATCAACTTCCTGCTTTTGCAGATGAGGAAACTGAGGGCACACTGGTTACAAGTGACTGAGCTATTTTGACTTCAAAATTAAGCATGTTATACCATATTGCTTCTCTTCTACCTTCCCCAAAAGCAGTCCTGTACCCCACCCCAAGTATAATCTTGGTACTTATCAATCCCTTTGCCCTCAACATAGCTTTTAAGTCTTTAGAACTCCAGTCACGTTGAGGCTATTGAAATGCAACCCTTTTTCATTCCTCAGATTACCCTTGGCTAAGAACTTTTGGCAACCTAAATCAACCAAGGTATGAAAACTTGGAATTCAAAGCCTAGTGGCAGGGATATGAGTTGCTAGGGCCCTGCTAGAAATTACAAGATACAAGACTACAAAGTACCTACTTTTCTCTCTTCCATTCCCTGGAATAAAGTTACTAGAGGGCAAGGAGTCTCTTATCCCAGGCCCTACCTTAATGCATATAACATATAATAGGTGCTTAATAAATGTTTAGTAAATAGAATGGAAAAGATAAAGAATGATTCTGTATCCCAAGATATACAGCTAAAACTGCATTTGGCATGCATACACACACACACACACACACACTTGCATGAGGGGAAGATGTTTTGTTTACACAATTATCTATCTTATGAGAACAATCTCAAATGATATCTACAACTCCTTCCCATGGGCTGCATTTGACAGCATATTATCCTTTAAGAATGACATTATTATTATTATTTTGGTCTTAAATAACTATATGTATCTATCCAAAGCCAGGTCTCTGCTCACTATCAGAAAATATAGTGCAAAGATTTTTTTTTGTTTGTTTCAAATCATCTCCACAGGGTAAGAGTCTCAAACAAACTTTAGCAAGGGTGAATATTTATCTATCTCAAAGGTGCTAGATCTGGTGTTGGAGGATTGGATTCCATCATTAGCTCTTCCACTTACCTGTATAAATTTGGACAAGTCTTTCTGGGTCTGTTTCTTCATCTGTAAAAGGAGGGGACTGGACTAGATGAATTCTACCTTCCCTTTTCAGCATTAAGCATATGATTCTAAAATAATCCTACAATCTACAAAGTTTATAGAAATGAAAAGTTTTCATGTTGCTTGTAATTTCGAGAATATATTTTTCTTCTTATTTTTATTTGTTTAGGCATGCTATTTAGTGCACCCTTTTAAGAGCAGAGCATATGTTCTAGTCACATTAAATGCAAGTTTTGTGTGGCCATTTGTCCCATTATTCAATTTGGTCACAATGGTCAATGCAATGGTCTTTAGGGAGACCTTTAAGGAAAGCCTGCTCTTTCTTCAGGTGTACTTTAATTTTGCCAAACATACAGAACCACTGGGGATTGACATCATTGGTTCTCTAGGGCAGAGGCCACAAGCAGTATCTGAAAGCCAGAAC
The DNA here is from genome assembly GCF_027887165.1 of Monodelphis domestica. Lineage (NCBI taxonomy): Eukaryota > Metazoa > Chordata > Mammalia > Didelphimorphia > Didelphidae > Monodelphis > Monodelphis domestica. The sequence goes on along the minus strand of NC_077231.1, from coordinate 252,940,561 downwards.
CCTAATTCCCTGCTATGGGGTCCATTTGAGAGGGGGGTCAATGAGTAGGTAGAAGTTGAGTATGAGACTTCAAACACTGGTGCTGGGAAATGAGTATCAGTCACCTGAGAACCATCAGTGACTACCAAGCATCCATCTCTTGGCAGAGGGCTACTGCTGCCTGATAAACTTAGCACTTAGAGCTACAAGCATACCTATTTGTGGTGAAAAGCCTTATAGCCAGTGACAGAGTGAGCAATCATGTTTAGCGATGGCCTCAGGGTAAATCGGTTCTATGCACTACTCTAAAAGGGTCTGAGTCTTTCAGAAATCATGATAGGCCAAAATCAAAGGAGAAGGGTCTCCACCTCAACAGCCACAAAGACCAGGATGGAATTTCTAAAGGATCAGAGGTTTGGATTAGTCCAAGAGGGAAGAAGTGAGATAGTGAGATGAGATAGGTGAGTCTGACAGGGACCTAAAATACTTTAGGGAAAGCTAGAGTTGGTCATCTTGGAAATCTGTCACTTTCAGTCACTTCTCAGTACTGGTGAAGAACTGAAATCCCAGCCACCCCACAACAATGATCTCTATTTTATACCATGATGTAATGATGTAATGATGAAAAGGTGATCCATCCCCAGCCTCCCTCCTTTTTATTAGTCACTGATTTTAAATCAATCACATAACAGCATTTATATCTAAAAGAAAACTGAACACCACCACACATTAGCCAACATGTAATGCCCTGGGTTTATTTTGTGAGAGTTCTGTCACAATTTTTCCAGGTGGGATTAAAAACCTTAAGGATAGTGTATGCCGTTGGCCTGGGCATTCAGACTTCGGTACTGACAAAGCACTAGTCTAGTAGTCGTCTGTTAAGTACCATTCTCTTCACAGAAGAGAGGTCAATATTTCCAAAGGAAGGCACCCGATAGTTGTGGTTCTGGCCTTGCAGCCTTCTGGAGAATCTTAAAAGGAAAAAAGCTGGCTGGCTGTTTTTAGAAACTGGAATGATGATACACGTACAGCAATTACTGCATTCTTCTCCCTTATATCCTTTTTCTAAAGAACAAGTAAAGAATGAAGTCTTTTAAACAATTCGACAATTAAAAAAAATACAATTTTGTGTGCTAAAAAAAAGGGCAAGACAACATAAACTCCAGTTGTAAGGACTCCATTTGCATACTTGATTTAACACTTTTTGGTGTGGAAGGAAATGGGACTACTGGGCTGTTTGTGGAGCAGCAACATAACCTTAGTGCTTTCAGTACCAGAGACCACCCACAGCTTTGTGGGTGAGTGGGGATGGGAAGATTCAAGAGACTTCATCTTTAGCTTGTTACTTGTCTTAATGATAGTAGACCAGGAAGATCCCCATTTAATAGTACATTCCCCATTTTAAACTGATGCCTTTTTTTGTTTAATTCTGTATGTATGTCACCATTTTTTTTCACATGATACACAGAAAACTCAGGGACCCAGAGGGGAACCAAGTTATGTTATACCATTTACAAAATACCAAGGAGTCCACAGCTACCTAACACATTTACTACAGCACAGGAACCAATGAAGGTACAGTGTACAAAAAACTGTAAACACGGCACAATAAATAGATAAAACAGCAGGTTCCGCACCATGCACATGATGTGATGACACTTCATCTCTATACAATCTCACATCTCACACTCTTTGTTGCAATTGGTTTCCCTCCCCCCTCCCCCCCCAAGTGCAAAGCATCACAAATGAACATTTCTGTATTCAAGTAACATATATACAAGGGTATTACAAATATGCAGTACTGTACAGGTAATTGCTGTCTTCTTAAATTTACAGATGTTGATTCTTTCCTATTAACAGTAAGAAAAGAAAATCAAAGCATGAGAGATGTGCATTGCTGTCTAGTCCCCACAGCTGCCACGGAAACGCATGTGTTGCATTCCACCATCCCCTGCATTCAGAACGCTCCTGATGCACAGCACCTAATCGAGTCCCCAAGGCTGCAGCTCCATCCCATAGGAGCTACGTCACCTCCATCGCTACTGTAGTGTCCGCGAGGCTGTTCAGTGCCGGCTTTTCTGCTTCGTGGTTTTCCCTGTTAAAAGGAAAGTGCATTATTTACTTGTTATGTAACACACAAAAAAAGCAAAATACCAATTCATTTTTCACCAATGTCTGTTAAAGTTCTAATTTATTTTGCAAAAAAAGAAGAGAAAGAAATGACACAAAGCTGATTATCTCAGAAAGTTATACTAATGCTAACTACTATCAAGGTTAATTATATAAGTATCTATTAATAATCAGCATCCAATATCTAATCTCCTATGAAACTTGTCAACAATATTGCTGGTAATAAAATGCTTTGATAACTTATAGAAATCTACTAAAATATTTAAGTTTTAATTCATTTTCTACAAAACCTTTAGAAATTGCTAAATGGCACAAAACTAAATTGTTTAATATTTGTGAATTTTAGATTTTCTCCATTTTGCTTAGTCTAGCACCCAGGAATGTATACACCCAACCTTAAGGATTAAATGTCAGGGAGGAAGGTCTATGACTGGCATGTGCTAGCAAGTGACAAAGCAGAACCAACTGACTGACCCCTGGGCTGTCCTAAGCCAATCTTAAGTCACCATTGGCACATATGAGACACAGGAAAGAACTGCCTTTATATTTTGCGTCACTTCCTGTGAGGAGGGGAGCTTTGGTGGAGTTGGCCTGGAGGAGCTCCTCAGACTGCTTACTTGAGATGGTCACGTGGTGAGTGATAAGACTGACTCCCCTATCCCTTGGCTTTCTGGGGAGGCCCCTCTAAACTCCTGGCTGGCTCACCCCAAGCTGGAGCAGTTTAAATTCTCCCCACCCCCCCTTCTTAATTTCTTCCTCCTATTGAAAATAAACCACCATAAAATTCCATTCTGACTTAAGTGCTTCATTGGGGTTTAGAAATTAAATCCCTGGCAACCAACTAAATTTATATTCAGTCTCAACCCTAAATTTACCCTAAACATTTTCTTCATTTTGACTTCAGTAAGGAGTGTCATTAAGTAATTGAAAAATTGTAATTTGAAAATTGTATTTGAAAAAATCGAATTGAAATTTGAATTGAAATTGAAAGTAATTGAAAAAATTGCTTCTAAGCAAATAGCTAAGCCTATTTAAAGATGGATTTTAGAGAAATTAAGAATTTTATGTAATAATGGAGTTTTGAAAATGTTCACTAGTCTCCAAGCATTCAGAATTAAAGAATGGGAGTCTACAGTACATGCGATGAAATTAAAGTTACATTTGGTGCTTACTATTTCTGAGAGGGGGGAGGGAAGGAAATAATGTGGATCCTATTTCTTATAATTTCAGAAAAGGTATGTTGAAAATTGCTTTTACATGTAATTGGGAAAATAAAATATCTTTGAATAAAAAAAATTCAAAAAAAATTTTAAGTTACATTTGGGGGTCAGATTTAACATTTTTATTAAAGCTTACCATACATACACTCTAAATTAATTTATTTCTAACATGCATGTTACATACTTGTTTCAAATATCTTACATTGACAGGTTCAGAGAAAAAGGCTTTTTTCTTCTAAAATGGGCAGATTATTTTTTTCAGAGAATCTGTAAGTCATGGGCTTTATAGAAAACAACTCAACTGAAGGGGGATCCCAAAAGCTTGGATCTTTTTAATTCTTGGCTCTGCTAGTTCTGAATCTTTGGACATACCACTTGACCTCTATGACCTTCAGTTTTCCTCATTTACAAAACTGATAGGATTGCCCTAGAAAATCCCTAAGATCCCTTTCCAGCTCTAAAAATTTATTAAAGCAACAACAATCTAAATCATTTAAAAATAAGATGGCAACACAGCCTCCATGCCAAGAGAGATTTAATTCACCCTCTTAGGGAGTGATGGTGAAAGCCCTAAGGCAAAGTAAGCTATTGTCTGTCAAGATTGACATGAACAGAGTAAAAACTACTCTTGTGGGATAAGGAGAAAACAAACTGGAGGGAGACTTGTCAGTGTCAATGTGGGAGCCAGTGAAGGCAGTCCTGATCATGAGAAAAGGGAAGAATTCAACTATTACTCACACCATTTTTGCTCTTTTAAAGATGAACTGCTGCTTTTTTTTTTAAACCCTTACTTTCTGTTTTGGAACCAATACTATGTATTAGTTCCAAGGCAGAAGAGTGGTAAGGGCTAAGCAATGGGGGGAAGTAACTTGCCCAGGGTCACATAGCTGGGAAGTGTCTGAGGTCAGATTTGGACTCAGGACCTCCCATCTCTAGGTCTGGATCTCAATCTACTGAGCTACCCAGCTGCCCCCAAACTGCTGCTTTTTAACAGTAATGCTATATAATAGTATGTGTGTGTATATATATATATATATATATGTATGTGTGTGTGTATATATATGTTTATATATATGTGTATATATATATATGCATATAATCTACTTTTTGATTCATCACAAACCTGAGAATCAGTTCTGCCAACTTCTTAATTTTTTCTGAATGTGAGTTATGCATAACATCTATTCTTATCAGCTTGTAGTAGAAGTGGAATTGAGTTCTGAGCAAATTTAGATTAGTTATAAGCAATAATTCCTTGATTGTAAGGTCTAGACATATGTGAAGTAATAATGAAAATAAAAACAACCACTGCTATTATTAATTTATATAGCACTTATTATGTATGTGCCAGGCACAAATGCGATTACAATTATTATCTTTACTTGATCCTCACAAAACAACCCTGTGAGGTTGGTTCTATTATTATTCCAATTTTACAGATCAGGAAATTGAGGGAAACAAAGAGCTAGTCTTCAGGCTGATTTGATCCTTTATATTTCTCTCTCCTAAATCACCTAGAATAGATATGGGAATTCTTACCAAGAATCAAGAAGATGGACTAATTGAAAGTACTTTAAAGTCAAAAAAGTTTTTAAAATAAAATTTGTATCTACTACTCTTTGAGCCATATTTCATCAGCTCCTGTCAATTTTTTTGGAATCTCTCTTCCCTACCCCATTCTCCATTTCCACTGCTACTGCCCTAGAGCTAAAAGGAATCTTAGGGAGTCTAATCCCTCCACTCTACTTGTTCCAAGTCACAGAATTGTACCATAGTTGTCATTCAAATACCAGATTCCTATCGCCTCACATCTGAAATATTACAACTGTGCTAACTAGATACTTTTCCTGTCAGTCAACTGCAGTAGCCTTATTTCTGGCTACTCACCTTCCCAAATCCTCCAACTGGAGTCAGACAAATTTACTCACTGATTATTAAAAATATTTTCACATGTTTTCTCATTTCTGCATTTTTTTTACCAGTTGCTCCACCTTCCCAAAATATCTTCCTCCCCTTTCTCTCCACTTACCTAATAATGAAGTAATTGTGTGGATATAGCACTAGACAGGGAGTAAGAAAAATCTGAGTTCAAACCCTGCCACACATTTATTAGCTGTCTGATTATACACAATTCATATAATCTTTCTTGGCTTCAGTTTCTTCACCTGTATCCTTTCCTATTTTATAGGGATTGTGTCAGGCTAAAATATATAAAAAACACTTGGCAAATCTTAAAGCACTAAATAAATATCAGGTATAATTTTAATAACCTTTCAAGAAAAAGATCAAATTGAATCTCCTTTATAAATATTCCCCTGTCCCTCTCTTTACCCCAAGACTAAAATAAAGGCTCTTTCTTTGCATTCATGTGGTAGGTATTTATTGTACAATTCATTTTGCAAATCATAGCAGTCATTTTAAGAAATTTCTTCAAATATTAATCTACTTAAATTTTTTAATGAATATTTTTGGCTTTTGTCTTATTTTCACAACTAAACTCCTAATAATATAGTGCCTTACAATTCTTAATATCCCACCAAATGTTTAGCATAATACCAAGCACCTAGGGTCCATAGTGCAATAAATATTTGCCACTTTCAACCATAGTCAGACTTATGTGAACAAACATTTTGGACTTGCTGACGAACACTGACTATAAAACATTATCAACCACAAGTTGTTGCAAGGAAAGCATCTTGATACTACTGAAATAAGAGAAGAAAAGGGAATAAACATTGATATGGTGTCTTCTATGTGCTAAGTTCTGTGCTAATAAGCACTTCACAAATATTATCTAATTTGCTAACTTGTAAATATTATTGCTAAGTCACCAATGGAAACAGTACCTCAAAATTGGAGAAAAACAAATGTCCCAAACTTCAAGAAAAAAATGAGAGGAGGAGACTATAATATGCAAATCATCCCAGTATTAAAACAGTTGGCTTACCTATGCTAATTGCTATAGCGAGAAGGAACAAATCCAAGAAATGTACCCTCCTAAGGACTACTATTAGCTGTTAAGAAAAAGGAATGGCAGAAAGACTCCATTAGGGTGATAGGGATTCTTAGAAGGTGGTGAATATTTGGATGAAACAAAGGAAATTATATATGTGAGATATATATGTGCATATATATATGCACACACATATAAAAAAACTCAGGATATTGACTCAAAATCCAAAACAGAATACCATAATTTTCCACAGTTTAATTGCTAAACTAAATGAGGAACCGATTTTAACGCTTAAGAAAAAAAAAAAGATTGTCCCTGTTAGGGGGCAAGATTATATATAGAAATGAGTTGCCTTTGGGAGCACCAACAACTGGTATTCTGTAAGACAAAATGAACAAAAGGCAGAACATGCATTCTCTACTCACCTTGGAACTGTATCTACAGAGGATGAAGATGGGACCTTGGGCACCTGACAATTTGCTGCTGCAGACAGCTTTAAGGCAGACGATGGAACAGCACTTATAGTCCTAGGTATATGTCGTGCATTTAATGTGGTGATAGAGTTTACAGTGGCGACTGAAGAGGGCACAGTTAATCGAATATTGTTCCCAATCAGAACCTGAGTTGTTGCAGAATTGGCAGCAGTCACTTGATGACTCAGTGCACTGTGGGAACTTGAAGTCTGTGTTATATTAGAAGGCTGTAACAAGGTTGAACCTGCTGTTGATGATGGACTTGTATGTACAAGTGCTGTTGGTGTAGTACTACTGAGGTGTAAGCCCTTATATACTCCTATAAAGAAACAAAATTAAGAATTCAGAAAATATGAACTTTGCTGTGTCTAATGCAGAAATGCATTTTTAAATGGGGAATATCAACTAAAATGTCCACATCATTGTACCTGAGGCTTGAAAGATGCCATTCATTCCAATTCCAAGCACCACATCATCCTTCATCTTGAATCCCATCAGTTGTTCTGATGTCACCAAAGCAGAAGCAGCAAACTGAGCACTAACGGAATCCAATGTCTTGGAAACAAAACCCTTAAAAAAAAGGGCATAAATTATTGTACCATTTAGTTACTGCTAGTGTATACATAAATCTGCATGGGACAGGAGAACCAAAGTTAGGTAAAAAAAAAACTCAACCTGGTAAACTAGTAAATGCCTTTTGACATTCACCAAAAAATTAACGACATAACAGTATTGTTTGGAAAAACTTAAGAGGTATTAATTTTATTCTATTATCTGAATTAATAAAAATCTATTCCAGTTAATGACCCAATGAATCTTGAGTATCCTTAAATGGTAAATGAAATCAGCATTAGATCATTTCAAAGGGCTTTATAAGAAATAAGTAGAAAAGTTATTAAAATTATTTAAAAAAATAAAACCCACAAATAAATGATTAAGAAATCCTCCAACTTTAGAGATAAAGTCAATACCTCCCCATTTCCACTTTCTTCCTTATTGCCTTTCCCAAATGTACTTCTAAAGGTCCTTTCTCTGAGTATCTAAAAATGAGATAAGCATCTTGACAGTAGAGCTTATAGGGGACTTTTTGGAGGTATGAATAGGGTGAGAGGAATAGCTCTCTCTAGCATCTAGCAAAATGTTTTGCACATAGTAGGTACTTAGAGATTTTACTCAATGATAATAGCCTTTGTAAGATTAGCTCAGGTATACTGGAAGAGAGACTCACAAAAAACAAAAAAAGGAATAGTTCTTGTAAGATGCTGATTTTCATGGGCCAAAGACTTCAAAATGTATTGCCATTTTTAGTGCAATAAGGACCTAAAGACTGAAACCTCAGTTTTTAGAAATTAAACCTATGACATGTTTAAATAATCAGGATTTATTCAGTTGTAGGTTTAAAAATAATTTCCTTTACAGCAGAGATGGTATGATTCAAAATAAACTAGTAAAGCCTATATTGCCTATCTATGATAAAACTTTTAAAATGCTTTTGATAAATGATATGTGAAGTTCTTTTAAGAGGTATATTAGTGGACCAGTTTCACTAATTTGGAGACAAAGCTCCCCCTTATTTAACTGTGTTCTTAAAGTTTTGTTTTTTTTAAAGGAGGGAGCAGAGCCAATGCCTGCTACACTCACCTGTAGAGTCCCTTCTAAACCCTGTACACAATGGCTATGATGCAGATTCAGGTGAAAGCCACTTTGCTGCTGGTTAGATGCAAGGTTCTATGACAACAGGTGACAATTAGAGATGAACTCTGGCGGGAAACAATGAGGGATAATCATAAGACAGACAAATCCCTCACCTGTGGAGTGTTGGTAGAGGAATGACTATTTGCTTGCTGCTGATGGATTTGTGCAAGCTGCTGTTTCTGCATGAGTGCCAGCTGCTGCTGATGTTGCTGGTATTGTTCGGCTGTAAATGCTGAACAAAAATACAAAATGAGAAAGCATTGCATCAAAAAAGTTATAAAAATTTTGAAATCCTAAAACAAAAAAGATTCCAACATCACAAAAAAGCCTTCGTGTATAAGATCAGAGTCCCTAAATGGTTCCTGATCCTGCTAAATTTATCTGTTTGCTACAGTTGAGAAGCACCCTGTAACATTTTACAAGAGTGACTTGAATCAAAATAACTTCCTGACCTAACCCTAGGAAAGTGAAATGCTCACTTCCCAGGTTCCACACAATTATTTCTGTAAAGCGGTGACACTTTGCTAGACAGTGTAAAAGGTCAACACCAGCTTTCACACCCACAGGTTTGGATTTAAATTTTCAAGAGCTTAACAACAATAAATTTGTTCACAAAAACCAGTTTCTATTTCATCCGCATTACATTTCCAATGCATTGGATGACCCCTAACAGTTCTGATATTTATCATTTTACATTGTTTCCAATTTAACTTATCACACAAATTCCCTCCATATGAAGGATACAAGGTTGTTGGTTTGTTTTGTTGTTGTTTTTTTTTTTAAAGAATTCATCCTCTAAATATAACAGGAGGAAAGGAGGCTCCAAAAGTAAAGGTCAATTACCCAATTTTCCCCACCCAATTAACCCACCTGGAAAAAATCCAGTCAATAAGAACGGAGTTGTTTATGTTGATTTACTGTACAGAATGATGTCTGAGGAAAGACACTGTGTTATGCTACTTATGTTTGTCTATGGAGAGCTCAGTTCTAAAAAAAACAAACAAAAAAATTTTCATTTATTACCCCCCAAAAAGGGTGTGTGCAATTTTTAAAGGAAACCTTTCTTGCCAATTAAAAAAAAGGAAGGAAAAAAAGCACATACATTCACAATACATCAGGCTTAAAGGCTTCTTTAAGAAGTCTGTAATTTCGGGTAAGAGTTTGAAAACAAAAAAGTAATCATGCATTTATATTTAGGGATTGCAGGGAATCTGTATTTCATGCAGATTTCCTGAATCCAAAGGTTAATATGTTTTCAAAATACGGTTTTTTAAAACTAAAAAAATGAAAATAAAAATAGCATAATTTCATTTTGATAGTTAGCCAAATATTATTCCATCAAATTTGAAGTTCCTCAAATGTAACTCATAAAGGATCTATCTCTCTTCTCCCCCAAGATATAGTTCCAATCTAGCAAATAGTGATAAGTTACTCTTACTTGAGTATAAATTCTATCATCTTTTGATGGGATTAGGAAGCAACAGACAGGTATGTTAAATCTCTGGCCATTTGATGTATGTGTCTGACTTGTAACTTAACTGAACTACATCTGTATAGTTAAGGGAAAAACAATACGGGAAAAAATTTCTGTTATTATCCATTTGTACTGACTAACTTTTATATAATACATCTTTGAATGATTTCCCTTCCTTAACATTTTCTTTGTATTTGAACTTTCATAAGTAGAGTTTTTGGTCTTGTTTTATCCCTTAATATTAGCAGATAAGTAGTTCTCTATTCGACATGACTAATGACATAGCTTTATGAAATGGGTTGTGAGGGCTCAACAAGGTTTATAAAAAAACAAATTAGTGAAGAGTTTAGAGATGTAAATAAAGATTATGGGTTATTTCTATTATTAACTAAAAAAGCACATAAATATACTTAAAATAAGGTATTCTCAAATCCTTAATGTTACATTTTAAGTAAAAAAAGGGGTACACCTGAATTTCTTAATTAAAACAACAAGTTTTACTTCCTAGTAAAGGACCACTTCATATTTACATTATGGCTCTTAAAGATTAACTCATTACTTTTCTATGAAAGTTAATAAATTATGAGACCCTTTTCAATGATAATTATTTATTAATTTTTTTTTAAATTTGTCAACATTATTTCTAAATAGTACCTAAATGTAACATAATAAATAAGAAGCCTCAAATCAAGACTGCTTTAAATTTCAATATTATTTTTGTCCTATTTAAATAAGGGAAATAGAAATCCATTATTCCCACATTCATTGGACACTGTCCAAATCTCAATTTAGCAAGATATACCTGTATGAGTTCTTTATGTTTTAACTGCTTAAAACAGTGATTTTCTACAAATGCTGTAGATTTGGAAATAAAAGCACAATATGCATTTGATCCACAGGAACCATCTGTATGATAGTAATACCTATTTTCAGTTAATGCTGGAATTGTCAAAATTAAAATTTTAATTCCAAATCTGTATCTCCATAAGAGGGATTACAGAACAGGGAAGCATCACAGGTAAACTTGAGGCTCACCTCCAAACTAGGGCAGGCTTGGTGGAATTTGTAAATAAAAAAGAAACCTCCTTACTGGAAGGAATTTAACAATTGTAAATTCTGTAAAAGAACTCATAATCTATGGAAGGTGGGTAAATAAGTAAAATGGATATGAGAAGCTAAGTTTTTTTTTTGTTTTTGTTTAAGGAATCAGAAGTCTGATGCCTCAAGAAAAAAAAAAATTTGATATCAGATTGGAGTAGATGGCTGTATAGTTTTTATAAGAGTTTAAAGGGAGAGATATAAACCCCAGTGAGGAGTTATGCTTGTCTTGGTCTCAACTTTCCTTTCTTAGTCAAAATTTGATGGTACTGGACTAAGTGATCTCCAAGGGTCTTTCTAACTAGAAAATTCTAGTATTTTGTGACCACAAAAATTACTGGATCAAAGCTCTAGAATTCCAGCTCTATATGTCCTGTTTTATTTCACTTCTCTGGACTGTAATTTTCTCATTTTATAGATGATCTCTAAGACCTCCTAGTTACAAATCTCGTGAAAAGAATTAAACTCTGACAACAATACTGTCAGTACTATATAACTCAGCAGAAAATAGTAGACGAATTTTATCGTGTGCAAAAGTAAGATAATACTTTTAGGTATTTGAATGATAAGCTCTCCAAATTGTGACAGAGGAAAATTTGTTGGGATCCACAGGAAACGTCTAAAGACACCCAATTATTGTGTGATTATGACCTTTGTGAATGTCAAGCTGGAGGAGAGAACATAAAAAAAACAAAACAAAACAAAAAAACAGAAATCCAAAAAAGGCACCTAGAAAGATGGTCCAATCTAAGAACAACTTTAGTAGGTATAAGTGTATTCTGCTTTGGGTCAGATGATCTCTAGACAACCACATTTTAGAAGGGAAACTGACAAATTGGATCGTTTATAATGGTATGTAATAGCAGGACTTAAAACAATATCATCCATACCATGATAAATTGAAGGAATTAGGGATGCTTAACCTAGTCAAAATACTTTTGAGTGGGGATGTAATATAAGTTCCTTTTTTAAGTTACTTTTGGACAGTAGGGCATTTGAAAATGGTATTAGACATTTTTCTACTTGGCTCCAGAGGGCTTAATTAATATATCATTGGATAAAAACTTCAAGGAAAAAGATTTTAGCTAAATATAAAATGTCTAACCATTAAAGTTGTTTAAAAGTAAAATGAGCTGCCCTGAAAAGTAGTAAATTCCTTATCACTAGACTTCTTCAAGTGTAAACTGGATGAAAACTTGGGGATGTGATGACTCTCTGATGATCTCTGATGCATCTTCCAAAACTCCAAGATTATGTGGAAAAGTTTATGATTTTAAAAAATATCTTTTTTATAAAAGTAAAATAAAAGACCCTTTCAGATAATTTGCCAAAAAATCTTTACCTTCTATTGATTTAAAAAGATGTTTAGAGCTTTTTTGGGGGGGGGGGGTAGATTTTAAGTTCTGCCTTGAGCAATATACTAAAAAGAAGGTCTAGTATTCAAATATACACAAAACTAGGAGCATATGTTATATAGCTCAAAGAATCAATATATAAGGTGTTTTTATGCAGGCTGCAATGATAGCTATAAACCAGTTAAGACTGAATTTTAAAATGTTACGTTCTACTCTGGGATTTAAAAACCAAAAATAATACAAATTGAAATTGGGAAAGAAATCACATGACAGCACTTCATGTGAAATAGTGGAAGGAAAGAAAAAAAATCATGATTTCTGTTTTCAAATATCTTAAGGGTTGACTTGGGAAACTTCAAGAACAGATAACCTTTCTTGCTCCAGAGAGCCGAACAAGTATTAGTGAGAAGTTTCAAGGAAATTTTGGCTCAATAAGAGAAAGAATTAGCTAACATTTGTAGCTTGTTTGACAGAGAGGTGAAGCCACAGACTCCTCATCTGTAAGGGATGTTAGTGAAGTACCCTGTTCCCCTCCACCTTTTTGTTTAACCAGTTGGGAAGACGAGATGGCGTATGATATACTTTTTTCCAACTTCAAGATTCAAAGATTCTACACTTTTGGACCAAAACCCATGATATACCTGAATTTGGAACATTATACTGCTCTATCTTAAGGCAGACAATGTAGGCCTGCAGAAGAATGACTAAGAGGTTCAAGAGATTTGAGGAAAAGAGAAAATAGTTGCTGCAGATACCAAAAATTTGTATATATTCAGTATGCAATAGTAAAACTTAGCAAAGAAAATTATCAGGGTCTATGATCTTATGAAAGGTATGGATAAAATGAACATAGAATATTAGGACTAAGGTTTAAAATATGAGAAATCAATTTGGAACAAACACAGGTAAGTACTAATTTATATAGTATTATACCATATTTATATCAAGAAGTGGTATAAAGCTGAAATTGTAAATAGGCTCCAATAAATTCATGGATGACAAACCATAGAGGCAGCAAGGGAAAGGAGGATGACAAAGGGGCACATCTTTTTGGAGTTTGAAATTCAGATAGACAATTTTGTCCTCTCACAAATTGTTATTCATTATTACTGTCAGAGACATAATCTTGGGCTAGATGCACCAAGGCCTGATTCAATGTTTTAATATTAAATGTTTATTTAAAAAAAGATTTAAAAATCATTGCCAAGAAGAGATTTGCAGCTAAAGCACCAACAGCTGTTACTCGAGGCAAAAACCAAGCAGGAGAAAGTACTTCTGAACCAGAATGCTTTTTGTAAGCACTTACAGATTTTAAACAATACACACACACATACACACCCTTACCTTCTGTCTGAGAATTGATACCAGGTATCAGTTCCAAGGCAGAAGAGCAATAAGGGACAGGTAATTGGAGTTAAGTGATTTGTCCAGGGTCGCAAATTAGGAAGCGCCAGACAGAGGTCTCATCTGAATCCAGGGACTTTTGGCTCTCTATCTATATCCTAGGAACTTATAAATTAAAAAAAAAAGAATAAAAAAATTTTTAGGAAGTTTAAAACAAAAGATTTTAAAAGATAATTTACCAAAATGTTTTTAGCTTCTATTTAATTGGGGGGGGGGGGGAGTTGTTATGCCAAAACTTTTGCTTTAGGGACACATGCTCAAAGAATATGGCTACTAAAAAAAAGTCAGTGCTTTTTGGAATTATTTTTCCCAATTAACATTTTATGTTACAATGTTTTGGGCTTCATGAACTCCCAAAACAGAAATCTAGTCTAGGTGACATAAAATGTAAAGTATACTACTACTTTGCTATAATGGTTCAAATTGATCCACGCTGACATGACACCTAGAAAGCTCTAGGCTTCTTGGGTTATTCAGAAAATTCTGTTAATGGCACCAATTAAAATTTAATTAATTTGAATATAAGTTTAGTTATGCTTTCTTATAGTATTAGAATGACCACTTGTGGATCACTGTTATGTGGTTTACAATTTCAGATAACACTACCTAGTCCCTCCCTTTATGACCATAAGATATAGTGCAATCATATGCTATGTCCTAACATGAGTCTAGACTGTTATTCATATAGTTTTTTGTTTTAAAGCTAGTTAGAAATATTACTAAGATTTATAATTAGGAATGAACCAAATACAACCAAATAATATAAAATTACGAAACTCTATAATGAAGAATTAGGCAAAGCCAACATAGTATATTAAGGTGAGGTCAGGGGTCAAAATGTCTATTTTTTTTAATATTAAATTCTATTTTAAATTTAAATTTCCATGACCTGTTTGACCTAATTTTGTCTAAGTCTACTCATTAATTTCCATAAATATAAAATCCCATCACTGAAAATGAAGACATTTCCATCAGTGGTTAGATATTAAGTCTCCAGCAATTCAGATTTGGAATACATCATTCCAGTCACAAATTTTATTATTTCATGAAAACAATCAAAACTTTAATCAAGATATGAAGCTTAGAGTACATATATCTAAAATGATGATGAAATCAAGAACCCATATCTTCTAAAAGTCATTATTCTATTATAAATGCTTTCTTGCCACCCTCCTAATGCATTTTGTGATTTCTACATAAAATATCACCTAAAATAAGATTGATTTTGCTGGCTGTGAAAGCACCTGTAATCTTTGGTACCAGAGTAAGCTGAGGCTGGTTGGTGGGCTGCTAGACATCAGAAGCTATGAATTCTGGCAGAGCTAAAGCCAATCAGGTATCTATACCAAATCTGGCACCAATAATGTAAAATAAGCCTTAGAGCAGGGAGTTTATCAGGCTGCCTCAAGAGGAGTGAACCAGCCCAATTTGGAAATGGCACAGGTCAAAGCTTCTGTGCCTACTGGTAGTGGGTTTAGGAACAGAAAAGGCCACCAAACTTCCTCAACTTGAGCAAGAGAGGGTAATCCAGTCTCGAAAGAGATTTATTACACAGTGGTACATGACAAGCTAATATATGTCTATATACAGACACATACTGTGAATATAAATCAAAATCTATTTCAGAGTTCAAAAGAAAACACACTAATTTTCTATAAGCAGAGGGACAACTCAGTGAATTGAGAGCCAGGCCTAGAGACAGGAGGTCCTTGGTTCAAATCTGGCCTCAGACACTTCTCAGTTGTGTGACCCTGGGCAAGTCACTTAACCTCCATTGCCTAGCCCTTACCACACTTCTGCCTTGGAACCAATACACAGTATTGATTCCAAAACAGAAGGTAAAGGTTTTTTAAAAAGTAAAAAAAAAAATAATAATAATTCTATAAATACTTCTCAGTAAAGATTGCTTGCTACCTATGCCAGCAAGATATTGAAGTAAATATTATTAATAATGGGATATCCATTTCCTTTCCCCTACAGAATATAGTTTAACATTTGTTGTTTTGAGGATGATGAAAATATAATCTGGAAGACTTCTTTGGGGATTATAGGCTAGAATCTCAATATCGGTAATCTTGTAAAAGTTTGAGCCGAGTTTACAGATACACATTGATAGTCAGACTACTATTAGAAACTAATTTAAATCAGTGATTTTATACCACTGACAAGATAACAAAACCCCCTGGATAGTTACAAAGAAACCTACATCAAGCTTTTAACTTAAAGAGACCAAAGTTATCCCTCATCTATGAGGAACTAACAGTTCTCTCTCAATAGTTCTGGATACAGACCAAATAAGCCTTTCTCCAATTTCCTTTAATACTAGTTAAAATTATGGCATCATATAAATAAAAATAGTAACACCTTGCTTATCCACAGTTCACTTATCTGGCAGTCTCACCTATGCAGAAAAATAAAGATACCAGGAATTATTACCTAGGAGGAAAAATGCTAAGAAGCTAAAACAGACAAGACTATGTACCTTGGTCACAGGAGAGACCTTCAGATACTTATTTTCCCCCTTTTATTACCTATATGTTCTAAAAAAGATTATCCAGTTTGTCAGCCCACTGATTAGTAACAACACAAATGGGATGGGGTGAGGGTAGGTGAGTGGTACACATACAAATAAGGCATTTAGACAGCAGCAAGAAGTGACATTTCATTTTCATAGCAAGGGAAGGAAAGAAAAACCTCAAAAAGCAGTTTGGGGTCTTTTAGTAAAGGAGTAAACAGTATGACATTCCCTAGGAGTTTTTCACACAAATATATGGGAAATGAAATTATCTTCCCTATATTTTAAGAAGACAAGGGGAGTGTCTCTAATAGTTGTAAAAGATTTCCATCAAATATGATTGAAATGATAGTTTCATTGTGAAAGGAGTAAAGCCCCAGGTAGTTAGAATATTTATTTTTAGAACAATTCATTCCTAAATAATACCAGACAAATGAAGCATTATTGTAGAATTGATACCCATGACATAATTGTTTTAAATATACTATGAGCCCTAGGCAAGAGTTAAAGAATATATAATACAGCCATATACAACACAGATGAAAATACAGAAGAAAAAATGTTATTGCTAGCTAGTCCCTTAAAATTATATATGTAAATGAAGCACACTCCTAAAAAGAGGACTCTAATCTTCATTTTTAAGGCAACTACTAAAGATTTTATAGTCTCTTTTTGATACAATAACCTAGTGCTAACCTTTTCAATATTTACCAGAAAAGCACAAAAGAATTATCCAGTAGATTATTTATAGAACACTAATGCTACTTTAGTAGCATGTTAAAAACTGTTTACACCAAATACAATATTACAAGGGACACAACTACCAATTTTAATTCTTCTATCTTGATGAGGAAGGTTTTCTTTCACATGATATATGTGACTTTTTTGTAAAAACAAAACAAAAAACAGAGTAATCTAAAAATATATATCTTTAAAAAATTAGAAATACTAATAATCAAGAAAAATAATAATGGATTTGTCATCTCAGGAAAAATATGAAAAGGGACTTAACCTACAGTGTAACTCATTCTACAAATGATCCCAATTTAATTTTTGAACTAAAGAGGAAGCAAAATAGTTCAGTAGTATCAATGTTAAATTGAATAGAATTGTACAAGCAAATAAACATTTACTGGCAAATTAAAAGTGGGACTGTTAGGTCAAGACTGAAATGATATAAATACACCCTCCTTTAAAAAAACAAAAACATCTTACTTTCTGTCTTAGAAGAGATACTAAGCATTGTTTCAAGGCAGAAGAATAGTAAGGGATAGACAACTGGGGTTAAGTGATTTGCCTAGGGTCACACAGATAGGAAGTATCTGAGGCCAGATTTGAAAAACTATTGCCTTTGAAGCAGGGTGACTTCAAATGTTGGTTTCAATTATTACTAGTGGACTTTTGAAAGTGTGTGTGTGTTTTTTTAAACCCTTACCTTCCATCTTAGAATCAATACTTGGTAATGGTTCCAAGGCAGAAGAGTGATAAGGGCTAGGCAATGTGAGTTAAAGTGTCTTGCCCAGTGTCACACAGCTAGAAAATGTCTAAGGCCAAATTTGAACCTGGGACCTCCTGTCTCTAGGCCTGGCTCTCAATCCACAGAGCTGCCCCCTGAAAGTGTTTTTAATGGCTGACAGTAGCAAACTTCTCCTAAAAGTTCACACTTCTTCACAGAAAAGGTCATTAAAAACACTGGGATTAATTATTGGGGGACTTTGTAGAATAAATTTTTCTTGAGAGATTTAAGAAAAACTAAATATTGATGTTTCTGGGAAGGTTTAAATATAATCCTGGAAGTTGTGAAAGGGATGAGTTAGCCCAATTTTGGGCATCTTTTGTTCTATATTTGAATTCATTTGTGGTGACATTCCTTTTTGCTGAGTTTCTATGTTCTATTTGTTTCAAATTATGAATAAATTTTAGAAATAATTTATGAATAAATGAATAGTTTAGGAGGAGAGAACTTGTTTCAGATATATTTTACAATGATGTATTATTAGCCATAAATTAGATGTAATCTGAAAAGAAAAATGGAAGTAACCTTTTGGTTAGAAATATTCCATCATCTAAAAATTATATTGCTGCCCTTTTCCAAATTACTGTTATTCCTATCTTTTTGCCCAACCTCAATAAAGTAGGCTATAAAAGTCATTACTGATCTCTACCTACAGCTAGACAGTGAAAGTCTGGAAAATTTCCCAAGTATAAAGAGTAACAGTTTAGAGAACACAGAAGGGTGACTTTTGACATAAAATTAAAATAGTTTATTTATCTCATAGTCCATCAAGTGCATTCTAGAGAGGAATTTTATACATAAAAAAATAAAAAGTGACAAATTGCCTTTGTAAATAAACTATACAAAATGTTCAAAATAAAAACTAGATCCCAAGTAATTTTTCAATGGCTTAGCGAAAGCTAAGATTTACCTTGGACAGAGACCACAAAAAAATAATAAAATTGATGAGCATATTTTAAAGGGTCTACGTTGAACTTTACATTTCAACAGAAACATGTATTAAAACAAACATACCAAAGTGTGCTGATGCACTGCTACTTTTACTTTGTGTGGAGGTACTGCAGGTCTGGGTCCCAGGTTGTGCTGTGCCTGTCCGATTTATACTCCTATATAATTTCCTACAGGAGAGCTCATCATTGTCACTGTCATGTAGGGATGGTGTCCGAGGCCTAAAATGCCGCCATCTACATGATTTGATATTGACTAGTATCTGACTGAGGTCTTTAGAGAAAGATTTGTCCGAGGTATTTGTTTCTGAGGTATTGGCAAATTGATTGATTGGAGAGTGTTGTGGGGAAGAAAGCATTTCCAAATCCAGCTGGCGAAACATACTGTCATAGTCTGAGTGAGTTCTGTCCAGTAATACCCTAAAATCAAAGCATAAATTAATAACTACTTAATAACCAAAGGGGAACAACTTTTTATTAACTATGAAAAAAACCACACATTTAGAAGTTACTGTCAAAAACTGTTATATTTAATTTTTTGGTTGCAACTTGGTACATGTCCTAATTTTCCTTACATCTTGTGTAAAAGTTTTCTTTGACTTATGAAAATTCAACTTCATGCTAACATTTATTTTTTGTATATGTAATTTCACAATTAAAATATACATGTGTGTGTGTATATATGTAAGAGAGAGAGAGAGCACTTATTATAGAGTAGTGAGTCTCCATGTATTTACTCTCTGACCTGGCCCAAAAATCTAAGTTATTTAAAAACATGTGCAGTGTTTCATTTCTTTCTTTTCTGCTGATATTTTTTATTGAGGGTTGTAAAAATAACCAGAAATATAAAATAAAGGTTGATGCAGTAATCAATGTCCTAAAGTGAGGAATTTTCTTTCGATGCATTGTATTCCTTCACCATTGCCTTCAAATCACAGGAGATAGTGATTCCAAGTCACTTCCTTTTCCTTTGGTTGCTCTATGTTGGATTTCAGAATTAGTATTTCCCCCCCAAGAGTCTTCCTCATTTATCAGTCAAATTCATTTTAGATGAAGCACATTTTATTCTTTCCCACAAATAGGACCTGTCTGTTCACAATTGGGTCATAATGCAGAAAGACCAATTTCTCTCTAAATAGCTTCTTTTGGTGTTGAAGGTGTAACTTTTCCCTGCTTGGTTCAACATTTTCCCCAAGGGTTTTTCACTTGCTTTAAACAAGGCAGTGGAGAGTGGCATGGCGACGGTAGTAGAGCAGCCTTTTCAACTCACTAAAGCCCACCTAACTGTATGAAACCCCTCCAACTACTTCACAGGCAACAACAGCTTCTGGCCAGTGTTTTCTTTTTTAAAATGTATAATTTTCCACTGTATTCTGATTTCCATTAAAAAGCAACAACACATTTTCAAAATATATCCACCTTGTTTATTTAGAAAAACCAAAACAAAACAAGATTTTATATTTGAGGGGGAGGCAGGAAGGAAAGTTGCCTTGGGAATAAATAATGGAAAATGGGGAGCAATGAGGGCCAGGAGACTTTGTGTCCCAGGCTTTAGGAAATATATTTTACATTAACAAAAAGATTCCTTTCTGTATGATTCTACCTCAGATTACCAAAATGTTGTAATTAAGAAACTTTTAAAAAAATTTTCCACACACACACAAAAGTTTCCACAACAAAGGACTCATTGGCACTGTCAATTCATCAACAAATCATCAATTACCTAATTCTGTGCCAAGCATTATACAAAAGCAAAACTGAAATTATTCCTGCCCTCTAAGAGTTTCCAGGCCTCTCATTGGAGATACTATTTATGTATAAATAATATTACCTAACATTTGTACAGCACTTAGTATGTTTGAGGAACTGAGCTAAGTGCTTTACAATTATGACCACATTTGATTTCCATAATAGCCTTTGGAGGTAGGTGCTATTACTACCTCTAGTCTATAGATGGGGAAACTGAGGTAAACCAGGGTTAAATGACTTGCCTACAGTCACTCAGTTGGTCATCTGGGGCTGATATTTATCTCATGCCTTCCTGACTGCAGGCTTGGCACTCTACCCACTGTCATCTAGTTGGCTCTTTTAAAAATATTTAAATACACTATAAATGGGGGGAAGGTATAAGATGGGAGGCATTAGCAGCTGAAGAGAACCTTCTATAGAAGGCAATATTCTGAGTTTTGAAGAAAACAAAGTAGAGGCGAGGGAGTAAACCGGAGTGAGAGTGGGGAAGTGGGGGGGAGGGTGGGGGCGGCGGCTCTGAGCAAGGCATGGAGGTAATAGACAGAGTATTGTGTGAACAACAAAAGAAAGTAAATTTGGCTGGATCACATAGCGTGTGAGTAAAGTATAATAAAGCTGGAAAGGAAATGGGGCCAGATTGTATGGGACTTTAAATGCTAAACAAAACAGTTGCTATTTTACTGTAAAAATCGATAACGAATTACTGGAATTTTCTGATCAGGGGATTGACATGCCATTATGAGTTTTAAATGTTTCCCGTTTAGGGAAAAAGAATGTTTTCTAGAAATAAATTCATTCAATTTTAAAGAATCCTTATACTTTCACTTCTATTTAAATGTCCCCTAAGTAAATATAATTAAATGAAATATAACTACAACTACAAAATAAATCTTCAATAGCTTAATATCTTCTTAGCCTGCTATTGAGAAAAGAGGCTTATTTCACAATTCCATAGGCTTTACTCAGTTTCTCATATATGCTACTTTCTCTTATAGAATGTCTGGTGTTAAAGAAATGCAGTTTGCTAAGGATACTGAAAAACAGTTCTATGTGATTCCCCTTCCATTAGCCTAGATAAAGATAGAAATAATCCAATTATGGCCATTTCCTTGAAAATTAGCAATTACAATATGGTCCCTAGAAGACTTCTCATGGGCAGGTTGAACCTAGTCTTTGCCTCTTCTAATCCAGACTTCACACTACTTTTAACTTAATTTTTTTCTTAGTGTACGTATCTGGCCAGTCATTCCTAAACTCAAAAACTCAGAGGCTCTTGACTGACTACCTAAGCAATTAAATTCCTTAACCCAGTGTTCAATAGAGTGCGTTAAGATTTGGAGTCAAAGGAGCTGGGCTCCAAATCCAGCTTTGCTTTTATTACCTTAGGTGACCTTGTGTAGGTTCTCTGTTTCTTTGGAATTTGGTTCCCTTATATAGAGAGGGTTAGATGATCTGTGATATCACTTCTAACTCTAAATCTGTGATCTTATGATAATCATTCCCTTTTACAAATTTTATACTATAGAAAAACTGATCTACTTTCTGCTATGAATGATTTATCCTCCCTTGCATTTGTGCCTTGGACTCAGGTTTGTTCTTATATTTAGCTTACTTTTCTCATTATTTACCTACTGAATACAAATGAATGAGATATCTTATTCCAAAAAAGGGGAAAAAATTGTTTTAAAAGTCTGCCTTCTATTTCTGGTCTTGCTAGTTTTGCTTATGCTATAAATTGCAGACTTATAAAAGTACAAGAACAAGGTGGTAAATGATAGTTATTTCAGGCAGTTAGAGAACAAACTGAATATAATACCTAGGTGCATCATGACTTAAAAATTGAAATATAGACATTCTAACATCATCTAAAATGGTCCTATAAACATATTAATAACCATTAATAATTACAATAGCATCTTACCTTCCACCACGCCCAACCCGTCTTCGTGCAAACCCAATACACCTCTGGGGTATAGTGAGGGTAGTTAAGCAGTATCTATAGCGCACGTCTCCTAATCCTCCATCTTTAGGGCTAGTCCATGGCCAATTGCCAGTTTGGTCTAAGTGAGGCTAAAAGACAAATAATACAAACTTAGTATTTTTAAGCTCATGCTGACAGATTTAAATTATTAACTGAAAAGAAAAGTCGTCCACTTACAGCATAGTACTGACAGCCAGCTTTCCTACGGAAAGCAAAAGGGCCATCAGGATCATTCTCTTCCTCAGCTTCAGAAGAACCAGATAAAACCTTTAAACACACCAAATAAAGAGGGGTCAAACCATGACAACTATACTATGTTTCTCTTTGATCCTAATCACAAAGATGTTAGTAAGTCTTACCTGGGAGAGAGGATCTTCATCTGAGCTGGGAAAGTCATACTGATTTAAATCTTTAGCATTAAAGACTGGCAGTGCAGCAGGGCTCGTCTGTTGTGGAGCAGCAGCAGCAGCAGACGAAGCTAAGACTTTGGGCTTTTTCTCATATTTCCTTTTCGGTCGTATAAGATCAGCTTTTTCTTGCTACAATAAAATCATAAGTTACAAGTGAACCAATGAAGCCATTTTTAACTAAGCTGAAGTTTTCTGAAAAGTCTATTGGAAAAGGAAAACTGACACATTTTGTAGTTTTTAATCCCCTAAAAGTAAGACTGGCTGAAGAAAGCCTCTCATATTTGATGGCAGTGAGTCTCAAGAGATCAGTCTGGCCTGTCACACAAATAAGACTCATAATACTCTATCCTGTTTAGTGCTATGAAATTTTCCATCTTATAAAATATAACATAGGATACAGTCAGCTACATTTGATTACAAAATAGAAGAGGATAAAAAAATAACAGAAATGGTCTTTGTCTTCAGAGAATGTCATTGAGAGAGTGAGAAAATTTATAAGAAAGATTTAACAGGGACAAAGCAGTACAGTGAAAATTGAGTATTATGGGCTAAGAGAGACCAGAATCAAGTATTTGTTCAGTATTATGTCTTTCTAGATGAGGAGACTTTTTAACAGAATTATGAAGGATAAATTAATGCTGGTTGAACTGAATACTAGGAGAATGATAATGTAAACATAAAATAGAGAAATACATTTTTATGACTAAACAGTTCAATAAACTAAACAATAATTCATTTAGAAAACCAGTGAGCTGTTATTGTTATGTGTAGAATATATCTCTCCACTCTAGGTAGAGACATATATAAAGTTTGGATAAGACAATTCTTGTGTTCAAGAGTTCAATCTAATAATGTAAGTCACTAACACAAATAATACAAAATAGGTATGAAAAGTATGAGAAAACTGATGTGTGAGGTACAAGGACAGACTAAGGTCACTACCAAACACTGGAGATTAAGGAAGACATCAGGAAGAGGTGACATTTGAGTTAAACTTGAAAGGACTGGTAGGAATTCAAAAGAAAGAAAGTATTCTAAATATAGTGGACAGCATAAATAAATACAGAACACTGAGTGGGTCTGCTCAAGGAGGAAACTGGAAAGTGTGAAGATTGGATTTAGCTATCTCCTGATTGTAACAATGAAGATACTTAGCTCTTCCTTTATTGTGAAGATTAAAATGTAATTCACAATCTATTTTTAGATTTTAATACTCAGTATTTTAAGTAGATCTACCCATTTTAACAACAAAAAGGTGTTAAGTAACTCAAAAAGGTATAATCTAACCAAAGAAGGTAAGAACTAAAGAAAGGGCAGTCCTGGAAAAAAGCGTCTGCTGTGATTGGTAGATGTGAAATTTAGGGGAGGTGACACAAGAGAAAAAGATCTTTAAAAAGAGGACCAGAGGGCAGAAGAAGATATTCCATTGGAGATTCAGAAAGGAGGATTCTCTGACTCAGAGTTGGACTGGAGGAACTCATGCACGAGACCTCAGACTGCTTTTCCATTTTAGATGGTCTCCATTGATGAGTGAAAAGCTGACTTAATGACCCTGCCTTTCTTGGAGGTCTAAACCTCTGAGAAAGGCCCACCGTCTTTAGACTCTCTTCCCCTGGCTGGGGCTTAGAAATTCTAACTGGTATCAGTGGAAGCCAGAGCTCTAACTCTCTCTCTCCCCTTTTCTCTCTTCCTTAATATCTTCCCTCTATTGTAAATAAACTACCATAAATTTCATTTACTTTAGTAATTCATTTTGGGTATTAGAAATTAAAATTCCTGGCGACCATCTATATAAATATTCAGAGTCCAACCACAATTAAATTTAACAAAAGGGAAGTTAATGTTAAATTGGCTTTGAATGCTGGGCTGAATGTGAACTTTGTTAGGTCATAGGGAAACATTTAAAGAATAGGGATAGAGAAACAACATGGATAGACATATCAAGACAGTTAATTCTGAAAGAGGAGTGCTGATTTCCTATCAATTCTAACACTTTGTTTTCCAGGCACAACTTAAAGGCTTGGTTTGTCTTATTTTGTGAAGTCTTACATATGTACTTTGAAAGAGAATTACTTGAGATATAATTTTATATCTTATAAATAAGTAAAGTAAATCTGGTTAGCAAAATCTTGACTTAGATTTGGAAGAATTTGAAGCATTTTCTATGGACAGCTCACATTTCTAGAATAGGGCAGAGGTGAGAGCCTTCAATTTGACAGCAAGAGCTTCAAGATAAAAGGATATATGCCATTAAATAATAAAACCATGAAAAGATAAAATAATCATGAGTTTGTTCACAAAATGCTAGAATATAGAATCTGTTTTAACTCAACCAAGAATTTAAATATATACAAAAAAACAAGTTAGAGTATCCTACTAGGTAAAGGGGACAGTACAATGTAAGTTCTTTGAAGACACGTAATATTTGTCAAAATGTCAGCTGAATAATGCCTCTGTCTCCAAGGAGCTTACATTCTGGTAGAGATGAATGAGATATGCATATAAGTAAAAATTAGTAGTGTAAGTTGAAAGAACAAATAAAGGTATATAGTTTACCTTATTAACTTTGAATTCCTTAACATCCATTGCTTCCTGATGTTTAAATTGATTGCTATTACTAATAGGAATGATGGGGATGGCATAAGTAGGTTTCATTGGCTGTCTTTGTGCCATAACCTCAGACATGATCTCTCCATTGTAGTCACCCAAATTATACCTGAAATAATCACAAAGAAAAATATTTCTGAAGGTTAATTTTGTAAATACTCGACTTGATAATCACTTTACAAATGGTTAGAGTACAATTTCAGAGAAGGGCTATATATCACAGGCAAGACATTAGAAGTGAAAAGGACTTTAAGAGCCATCTCAACTAGCATCATTGTTTTATAGATAAACAAGTTCAATTAAGTTCATGGAAGAACAGAGCCTGGAAGAAAAGTTCTAAACTTCTAAATATTAGGTCTAGTGCCATCACATCCCATTATCATGATATCAATGTAAAATTAAGCAAAAATTAGCCAATAAACTCTAATTCATTAGAATCATGTAAAAGGTTAAAAGCAACTATTGATCACTCACTGGCTAATTGCTTAAAGTGTGAATTTACTCAGTTCTTTTATCTTTTTTATCCTTCTCTTATTTGGCTATTTTATTATTTAACTATATTTATTCTTCAAAAAAGGATAGATATGAGAGGGAAATAGAAGTTAAAATCAATTAAACCTGCAAGTGTAATGAAAATCTGTTGAAGAAGGTTAAAACTGGTAACTAAAGTCAAATTAAACACAGTGGAATATTTATGTTTTAAGCATAAGACCATAGTTCCAAAAACAAGAGGAAAATATCAAGTGTACTTTTTCTTGAAGTGGCCATTTTGGAAATATATATGAATACATTAACAAGTACATAATTGTACAAATGAAAATTTAAATGATAGTTGAAAGAATTATGGATAATTACAAGGTAATTTAGAACAGAAAACAATACTTTACCTTTTCTCCATAATTTCCAGTGTTAAATGTAATAGTTCCCGTTTACTTTTTTCTCTTCTTTTTATCATCTCTAGAATAGTAACAGCCCGACTCAGATCTCTACGCAATTTAAGCATTTTTTCATATGAAGCTTCATCATTTTTACGGTTCTGTAAATATGAAACAGCTTGTTAGTTTCATTCAGTTGTAAATGGTTTTATTTCAAGAAAAGTGTGCTTTAAAGAATACATATTGGAACTGCATAAATTTTTATGTTTGTTAAATGTAAAAGGGATTCTAATTACCAGAGAACTAACCTGATATATAACTCTCAGGTAAATTAAAGTAGAAAAAAAATATCCATAATCTTTAAAGAATAAAGTAGGATTTTGCTTTACTTCTGCAACTTCTAAACAACCTTAATAAAGGTTAAACACACACACAAATACTGTAGTTCAGACTTACAGTAATAAGAGAATTTTCCCTCTCAACAAAGATGCTATCAAAATGACTTACTTTTCGAGTCTGCATTTTTTCAGTACGTCTTCTGAAAGCCACATAAGGATCATTTGTGCTGGAGCCATCCCTCTTCTCTTGTTTTACTGTTGGGATAAGAGATGGACCTCGACAGTTTTTCCTCTTCCTAATCCAGTATTCGTACACTTCTTTAATCAATTCATCATCTTCTTTCAGCAGCAGTTTGGCCTCCTGCAGACTGACTGGCTAAAGGTAAAATCCACAGTGTCATTTTTATATGTGCATACATCCATGGATATGCTGATTGTACTTACATTTTTAAACTGAATTTGCTATAGAACTGTACCTGTTGGCCACTGCCTTTTTCTAGCCGGTCAATCATCTCTTCAAACTGCAAAGGAGAGATGTCCATTTTCTTTTTCAGCTTATTCACAAAGGCTTCATCTTCAGAATCCAAATCATAATCAGGCTGCTCAGCATCCAAACTAAAAGCTAAGAACATAATGGAAATCTTAAGTGACCATTAATTTACTCTTTAAACAATAAAATTATTTAGGTATGTGAACAGTCTTAAGACTAAAATTTCACATAAGAAACCATAAAAAATCTAGATGACAATATGCATTCAATTTTAAAGTATTAAAGTATTAAAAAAAAGTTAAAGTATTAAAGATTCAATTTTAAAGTATTATGATACATTTTTAATGTATACATAAGATTAATGCAAAAACTTTCAGGGATAAATAACCTGTTTCCAGGAAACAGGACTTATAATACAAATAAACTGAGCATTATTTATAGAATCTTGATTTTATAAAAGGGTTCAAGGTTATAAAAACATTATTATAAAATATTTATATTTTTGTAAATATATTATACTATCTCAGAGAGAATGGAGAGGAACAACTGGGCTGAAAAGTAAAAAGCCATTGCCAGTTGAAGATCAATAAATATAAAAATTTTAATTTTAAGACATTAACGAGGCAGTATGAGAAATGGATAGAGTGCCAGTTAAAACTAGGTCTGGGAGAATTTAGGCAATCATTTAACTTGTCAGTGCCACAAGACATTCTCTACAACTGTCAAATGCACAGCAGGTACTAATCTCTAGAGAAAGTTTCTCTCTGAGAGCTCCTCATTATGCCAATGAGTTAGAATTTAAAATATCTGTTATTCTGTGATCATGGAGCTAGAAGGAACCTTAGAGAACTGAGATAACCAGATTACTTAAAGAAGAGAGGAGCCCTAGAGAGGTTAAATGTTTCCTGAGATTAAATATAAAATCACATAATTATTATGTGAATTAGTAGTAATAATTTATGATAATATAAATAATAAGACCTTCCTCGCCTGTCCAATCTGTAGCCAGTAGATGAGAAGTGAAGGTTTTTTCAAAGTTGTTTTTTCTACCATCCTTATTTATAAAAGACAAGAGTGATTGTGAATGATGTGGTTAAAAACCAGTGCTAAAGGCAGTTTATAATTGAGATAGAGCCACAAAAAGAAATAATCTTCATTTTCTTTTATTGTTTTCTAATTTGGTGGTGTGTACTTAAGTGTTAAGGTTTAACATAGATTGCTTCTGAGGGCCATCAAACCACAATGTTTTGAAATGGTCACTTGTGGAAACCAGGAGATCACAAAGTGGCTCCTTGGAAGGATGGAGATACCCACTTAGCGCGCCACCCCCTCCTTCTCTCACTAACATCCCTTACTATTGGAATTGTTATAATGATCCCTAGCTTTATGAAAAATGAGAGCAAATTACTTGCAGGACTAATACTAATGGCTCCACATTATCCTCCCAGAATACCACCAAAAGATCATACTTACAAAACTAAGCCTAAAAGACTTCTGCTTATGCATATAACCTCTAACAAAACTGTGCTCAGAAATTCTCCACTCCTATGAACAGAACAAATTTTCCTAAGCCAGTACATCAATCACTTTAGGGAGAGGCTAGCACACCATGCCTCAGTGACTTGATTTACCAACTGAAATTCATCTTGGAAACTCCCCATGAAACACTGAAAAATGATTAGTCTAATATTAAAATTAAATTGTGTTTCTATTACCCCTTTGATCCCTCAACTTGGCTGCAGTGTTTGTCGATTGTCTTCTAGAACTTGATTGAATATTTATTTTTACCAAAAGTAACAAATGTTTTTTTGATTGTACGCAAGTCCAAGCACCTCAGAGGTTAATGAAAAAACTGACCTCTAGCTACCTCTAGCAGCCTGTGACGAAACCATTTATCTTTTGCAAAAGCTTTGTTTATGCTGTCAATAGTAACAATATAACAATATAAGTATATAGATCACAGAATGCTAATCAGATGATTTGTTAAAAGTTAATGTATCAATTATCTGCATTTGAATGCATGTTGAATAATGTAGCTGTGTGCCAAAAAAGTATGTAATCCTTGGGGGTATAAAAATAAAACCAACCCTGGGCCTAGGGGAAGCAGTTCCATGCAACGCTTGGCCTCAGGTTGACATACATAGCCGTCTTCCATCACTCACTTATGCCTTCATTGCCACACCTAGCTGAGGACCCTTGAAGTCCTGAACAAGGAGGGACCCAATTTGTGGCAGATTGCTTAAGCCACTTCAAAAAGAAAAGCTAAAAAAAAAATCACGCTCAAATAACGAGCCATAATGGACATCATTCAATTCTATCCTATCTGGGCGGCAATGTGACTATTTTTATGCATCTCTGTCAAAATACAACTGAGGCTATTTTAATTCATAATATCGCTTTCATAAATACCAAATGTATTTAAACTTGGTGAAACTTTGTAAGTTCAAATGCATTTTCTGAATTATTATTATTGTAGGTCCTGATACTTTTCTTTATAAATCTAATAACAAATGGTTTCCATTTTAAGTCACTGCCAGAGCTAACAGGTAACTCTGGGTACACATGAGAAAATGGACTCATTGAGCCAAGATTATTTCATCAATCTCAGATATCAGATTCAATTGAAAAGGTATGGGCAGGAGAGGTAAAAGTCAAGAGGAAAGACTGAATTATTTATTTTTCTAATTTGTGATCTAAAGAAATATTCTACATCAAAAATTTTTTCAATGACATTTCCTTGTATTTTCTCTCAGGCATTATACCAATCAATACAGTTCTCAGAGGAAAAATCTACAAGAATATTCTTACTGCATACATTCATCAATTTCCCCTTTCTCCTGCCACTTTTTTTTTGAAAATCATTACCTTCTGTCTTAGAATTGAATTATGTATTGGTTCCAAGTGAAAACTGCAGTAAACACTAAGCATCTGAAGTTAAGTGACTTGCCCAAGGTGGCACAGCTAGGAAGCTGGGCCACTTCTGAACACAGGACCTCCCATTTCCAGGCCTGGCTCTCCTATCCACTGAGCCACTTTTCCTCTCTTCTTGATAAAAAGAGACACTGTGGCTGCCAGAAGAGATTTCTTCCTAGCTTTTTCAATAAAGTTCACAGGCCAGACACAAAATAATTAAACTAATTTATTTCCTTTTGCTTCAATATACTGTTGATGTATAAAAGAAGCAACCTGTACTGTCTTCTCTCAAGAGTTAAGGCAACCTGGCTATGAGGTTGGGTGATAAGAGAAGGAGCAATTTGTTGGAAAAGATGGATTAAGAGTATGCACAAGGGCAGCTAGGCATCTTGGATAGAGACAGAACTAGGTATGAAAAGTCCTGGGTTCAAATCTGATTCCCAGACACATCCTGTGACCCTGGGCAAGTCACTTACCCATTTGCCTCAGTTTCCTTATCCATAAAATGAGCTAGAGAAGGAAATGGCAAACCATTCCAAGAAAATTCCAAATGGGGTCACAAAGAATAGGATATAAATGAAACAAATAAATAACAACAACATATAAGAGTAACAAGCAGAAGTTCTTTGAAGGCCTCAGAGTTGGACTTAATAAGGGTTAGAATATGAATAAGCCAAGCCTGGTAGAGAGATATTCAGACAGAAGGAATATGACAGCCACAGGCAAAAAGAAAGATTACTGTAACATCTGGAGAATGGCTAATGGTCCAGTTAAAGTTGAGCATATTGTTAGTATTGAAGAGCACCAGGAGTCATGGCTGGAAAGATAGGCTAGGTGCATACTATAAAGAGATCTTAATGCTGGGCTACCATTTTGAACTGTATTCTCTAAGAAACTGGAAATCACTGCTGATTGAATCGTAGGGACATACACATGGTCTTACTATATGTTAGCCTAAAGACTGTGGACATAACATGAGTACCAGGCAACATTAGTTTTAAGATTTACAGAGAGGCTTCGTAGAATAATGGAAAAAGCACTGGCCTTAGGTTCAAGTACTCCATCTGCAGTATTATGATCCTGGTCAAGTTCTATCTGTCTAGTTCTAATTAAGGGCCAAACTAGAGTAGGAGAGAGTTCCCTGTATTTATCGCTTTAAGGTTTTATAACATGCTTTTTATTCATTGTTTCATTTGATCTTTTCTACAGCCCTGAGAAGTAGTGAATACAAGTATTATTATATATTCTTTACTAACTAGAAAAAGGAGTCTATTATTATCTTATTAGGAAAATAAAATAAAATAAAAGGGTGGAATTCATCCTCTGTATGAATTCAAATCCAGCTCTCTGTACTCACACTAAGTCTACTACTTTTCCTGTTACACGGCATTGTTTTTATGTTTAATACTTGGGATCTACTTATGTAGTTGGTGTTGGTAGTGGAAATGAAGAGAATGGCTAGTCTATGTGAATAAAACTTAACAGACATATGACAAATCAAGGAGTTATGTGTGGGAGTAGAAAGAAAGCCAGAAACAAAGTCAAAGAAGAATCTGAAAGCCTCCTCTGAACTGAGACAGGAAAAAGGGAATTAGGAGACTGATCTACCTAGTCATGAGATACACAACTTTTCCAATTAAATCATAACCTACAGATGCTCAGAAACAATAGATATGATAAATAATATCTAATAATATCTAATGTGCCAAATAGCGGAAAATTTATTTAGCCTACAATACAAAAAAAGTTGTAATATACATTTTTCCAACTTAAAAAAAAAAAGATTAGGACAATATCGGATTACATAAATTCAGTAGCTCTTCCATCACCATTTCCCCCTTTTATATGCAATTTTCAAAAGTAAAGTGCTCCCTACCATGTTGTCTAGGTGTTCCAAGTTTCCAAAGAAATATTCAGACTATCTAGAAACAATATAACTCCAGTTAAAACCACCATAGGAAATTATTCACTGCTATATGTGAGAATACCTAAATAATGTATCTATTTCAAAAATCAAAGACTATTCATTAGAATTTGAAACGTCTAATATCACCATCACTTTGAATTTCTTTTTGTCAAGTCTTTTAAGATTTCCATACTATAAACTCAGATCAAGAACTATGGCTTCTTTCATTCTATAATATGATTAATTTATTATTCAGAAGACAGAGCATTTTGGTCTTATCAAGTAGCCAAAAGCCATGATTTTATAACCAGAAACCCAATGTGGCTAACATTTCTTTTATTAAAACTACTTTAAATTGTTACTGTTCATAAGCATCCTATTCAATATGGAAAAATTGCTTTAGAAACTGAAAATTATATGTTAACCTTGGTGGTCAAATATTTTAAGCATTTCAACATAGTTATGGGAATAATTATCAACAAAACCACCTTTGTATAGGAAAAAATCTCCAATGACTTAAGAAAATGAATCCCCCCCCCAATCATGAGTTTAATATCAGAATTATGAACCAAGTACTGAAAAATGTCAAAAAGGAACAAAAACACAACAACAATAAGTGAAAATTTTTTTGCAGATAGGTTTTTTTTGGGCAATCATAACAGAATTATTACTTACGCTGTATGTGAATTAGCTGCTTTGGCATCTTAAACTCCCCAGGATATATAGATTCATAGTAAGCAATATTACTTTCTGCCTCTGGGACGGGAATAACCATGTTATCCCTCTTCTCTCCGTATACCTGCTGTGCTGAAATAGCCCTCTGGAGATGATGTTCCTAAAAGCAAAAGTGAAAAATAGAAAGTAAAGCACATATGAAGAAAGCATACCGAAAGCCTGCGATTTTGGTAGCTACTTTAAATAGAGCTAAGATGTTCAAGTCAGAGCGGAATATAATAATATAGAAAATGAATCTTGAAACTGAACAGCCAACTTCTGAATGCCTGTTGGGATTGTCCACAATGTAGCTCATATGAGCTGGGCAGATAGGGAAGATGACTTACTTGTCAAGTTTGAGCATACTCTAAGATTCCTCAAGGTTTGATGGCACAAAGCATGCACAGTCTTGACTATACCTTCTCATTACTCACATTACTTAATTGGTACCAGGTTTTACTTTTCCTTCTACATACCACCTTAACAGGGAAGCCCTTAAGAATCAAACTACTTTTCCTTACATTAGATAATGTTTGGCGTCAGGGAAACTCTATTTTATATCAGAACCAGTAGCTTGTTACCTTGAAGAGGGGAGGAGAAAGTTGAGAACAACTAACCAGGGTAAAGAGAAAGGCTTCTCAATAAGATGCTGATACCTTAACAGAGCCATAAAGGAAGCTAAAAGTTCTAAGTAGTAGAGGGGAAGTACTGCATTCTGCTGACTGGGGGTCAGGGGTAGCAAACAGGGCCAGGATGGATAGAAGCATAAAAGCAGATGAGGAGTTCTATGAAATAACCTTAGTTTTTATATAAGGAGGGATTTCTACTTTGAATTATGTGCTAGGCTTAATGATTCTAGAACCAAAATAAATGTAAGACCATTCTTGTATATATATACATAAATATGTATATATGAAAAGATGAGGAAATTAATTCATTAGGTATAGATTCCAACCATACCTAAGAGCTGGGCTTGATTTACTATCTACCTAACTTATTCTATGAAAAATCATTCCACCATCAAAATTATTGTTAAGATTTGGGAAAATTAAACTTACTAATAAGTTATTAACTGTTGTTCAATTTAATTCTAATTAAGATGAAGATGAGGTAGGTTTACAGGCATATCTAGTGTAACACTCAGTATTTTATTTAATTTTATTTTATTTTTAAAAACCCTTACCTTCCATCTTAGAATAAATACTGTATATTGGTTCTAAGGCAGAAGGGTGGTAAGGGCTAGACAAAGGAGGTTAAGTGACTTGCCCAGGGTCACACAGCTAGGAAGTGTCTAAGGTCATATTTGAACCTGGGGTCTACCGTCTCTGGGCCTGGCTCTCAATCCACTGAGCCACCCAGCTGCCCCCCCTCCCCCATTTTTAAAAACACTCAGTATTATAAATGTGAACTCAATATAAATAAAGACCATGTAATTTTCAACAAAAGTATCCCATAATTAGGAAGAAGCTAACTTATGTTAAAATGACCAATTAAAGATATTTTTAACTTGATTATTAAAGCTAGTTTCTGGCACCATAAACAAACAGTGTTTATGATTCTTAGAGTTAATATTATAAGGTTTATGTAGCTTAACATTGTGGCTGTTAAGAGAGAGCTGGCACCAAGATTCAGAAGTTTTTCAGTTGTGTCCAACTCTTTATGACTCTGTTTGAGATTTTCTTGGCAAAAATATAAGTGTGGCTTGCCATTTCTTTCTCCAGCTCATTTTACAAATGAGGAACCAAGGCAAACAAAGATTACGAATCTTTTCCAGGGTCACACAGCTAGGAAGTAATCTGAGGCCAAATGAAGAGGAATCTTCCTGATTCTAGTCCCAGTACTCTATCCACTGAGCTGAAATCCCAAACTCTAATAAATACTGTGTAAACCTGGGTAAGTGGTGTCACCTTAAAATAGTGTATGTCTAGTTTTATCAAAGACTTCCCACTTGTAGTTTATTGTGGTTGATACCCCCACCTCACCCCCTGGCCCCTGTGTTTTGTTGCTCTAGGTAACTATTTCAGAGAAGGTGCTATCCTACACTGGTAAAGGGAATTTCCTTATCATGGAATGTTCTACACTAATGAACTCACAGGCCCAGTCACCATGCCCAACATATATCAAGGCAACAACAATTTAAATGACTCTTTTGCTAACAAATTCAAATTTAACAATATTATCAGGGTAGAAACAAAAAAGAAGACTCAACACCATTATTACCCAAAATACAGCCTAAATAGGATATAATATTTCTTCATATTGGATTGTATTATCAAGGATAATTATAAAAGGCACAATGAAGGCTGTACTTCTTTTACAAGTCTAACCTTCAAAGATTACATGCACTAACAACAGGTCAGGAAGCTCCATCAGTTATATTTTGTAGCCTTTTTCTCTGTATTTCCTTTCTCCTTTGATAAATTCCTTTCTTATCATATTCACCTTTTATCTCCCTATCCTCTACTATTGATCATTTGGCCTGTTTTAATCAGGCAGCCATGTAGCATAAGGTAGAGTACTAGGTCTGAAGTCAGGAGAACTTGTGTTCAAATCTAGATTTGCACTCTGGCTATATAAAATGCTAGTGACTATTATCGTCGTCGTCATCATCATCATCATCATTACTCATCTATTTCTACTTAAGCAAAATTATTTTCTCTCTTCCACCTAAACATTTCTTTCTTCCAAACCTAGCTATCTATGCTTAGCTTACTTCTCCATCTTCAATTTACCCTCTAATTTTCTCCTGTTCAATAACTTCACTTTTTTTTTTGTTCACTTCCTCACTCTTATCTTAATTGCAGTTTTTCTTTTCTATGATTCTTATCCTACCTATAACATTCATTTTTTTCTCAGTTCAACAAACCTTATATATCATGTGTAGGCTAAGCCCCAAGACTAGAAAAGCAGCATAGTCCCTATTCTTAAGGGCATTATAATCTAATGTGAGAATGTGATATGCATATATACAAGAATGCTACAACTAGAATATCATTAAAGGCATGAGAGACACAATATTCTCCAAGAAAATTATTTGAATGAAAGATCATCTTTAAGGGGGGAGGGGAAGCAAAGGCTCAGGGAAGGCTTCATAGAGGAAGCAGCATATGAGCTAGATAAAATTCATATTTTGATACATCAAACTCCACACATTCAAAACTGGACATGTCATCTTCCCCAAAACTCTATTCTTCAAATTTGGTTATTTGTGTTTAAAGTACCACCATTCCATAGTCACCTAGGCCCCAAATTTCATTTTTATTTTTCATTCTTTCTCATTTCCCACCTAAAATCAACTGTCAAGGCATGGATTAGTATACTTCTACACTGTTGTCAAACTCATACAGAAACAGGGCCATTAAAATGTATGTTGATTTGGAAAACCACAGGTAAGTAAAGTAGATGAGGGCAGAACTTTGGGCTTTAAGAGAAAAGTGGTTTCAATCATCTTCAAGAGCAGTTATGGTGAGCCTATGACACGTTTGCCAAAAAGGGCACATAGATCCTTCTCTATGGGCATTGTCTATAGTTGCCTGCCAGAGTTTGTTACTAGAAAGTCAGAGAGACTTAGGGCTCACAGGCTGTGTGAGGGTGCAGCAGCCCGTTGATTCTCACGTGGTGAAGGTGATTCTTAGGGAGAGGTGCTAGGTTTAAGGAGAGCATAGCTCACAGCATGGCACAGAGATGGAGGGGAGCAGTTAGAGGGAAGTGGAGAGCTCAGTCACCCTCTTCCCTCTCTCCAAAGGTGCCTCTCATCACCTATCCCCCTGACCAGCAGCCCAATGGGAGTGCTTCCTCCTTCCCCACCTCTAAAAGTTTTTCCATCACTGTTCTATAGGGATCAAAGACACTCAGACTTAGGATACATGTAGTTAAACATGTCCCTAAACAAGAATCCTTTACAATATCCCTAACAAGTAATCATCCAACAAAGCCTTTGCTCAATGATCCCAAAGAAAGCAGAAATCCATCATGTCCCATAACAGAATTTTTGGATAGTGCTAATAGAAAATTTTTCTTTACATTAAGCCTAAATCTGTCCTTCTACAATTTCCTTTTATTGCTCCTATTTCTTTAGTTCTTTGTGGTCAAAGAGTATCAATTTACCAGTCTGTTCCTCTTTCACTTGAAAACTCTTCAAATACCTGAGGACAGCTATCATATCCTAGGTCATTTCTTCTTAAACCCAATAATTTCCATTTCCCTCTACTGATTTTCATGAAGTACAATAAGTTCAGTCCCTTCATCTTCTCTACTCTCCAGTCTGTCAATTTACTTTCTAAAATGTGGCACCTAAAAATGAGCATGTTGGGAATCTACCACAAATGAATTTTTAAAATGCAACATAACCATGAGGGCCCAGCTGAGGTCAGACAGCATGACTCTTTAGTGGACCTGTCAGACTGCTTTCATGAATTCCTCTAGCAGTGCTTAGTCTATCAGGAATGGGGCTATAAGAGGCAGATGGAAGTGGTAATGAAGTCACCAAGAATGATTGCTGGCATTGGAGTAAAAAGTCAAAGTAAGAAGTTGAGTGCTAATGACATTGAGGAAAGTAGGAAAATGTTCTAGAAGTTGATAACTGATCAAAATAAGGATGTGAACAGGCAACAAATGACAAACTTCAAAGTTAGAATAGTTGCATAAAAATGGGTTGCACAAGGGTATTGAAATAGCACATAATATATAACAAGGGCTATATCTTTTTCCTTTTTCTTTTTCAATAGTGTATATTTATAAATAAGGCCCATTGTCTTGAGACTCTCTCTTCCCTGGCTCAGAGGAAGCCAGAGTTCATTCGTTCGTTCTCTCGTTCTCTCTCTTTTCTCCCTCCCTCTCCCTCTCTCTCTCCCTCTTCTGTAAATAAACTACCATAAATTCATTTTACTTTAGTAATTCACTTGGGATTTAGAAAATTAACTCCCTGGCGACCACCTATTATATATTCAGAGTCCAACCACAAATAAATTTAACATTTCCCTGGATGATGGCTGGGGCACTGGATAATATGGGAAGTATGGCTATTCCCAAGGCTCAGCATCATGAGTTGTCTCCATCAATATCTATGCGGAGAAGGTGGTAGTGGTGGTTTGACATGCCTGACACATTCTAACTTCTTTAGGAATGTGTTGTTGCTTCTGCTAGATCTGCTTGCTTGCCCTATGAGTTGGTAAAGATGCTTGTGAAAGTTGGGCTGGAAACATGAGTGGTCTGGGAAGAGCTGCTACTCCCAGGGCTCTTGTGCCTATCACAAAAGAAGGAACAGTTAGTATTAGAGATGAAGGCAAGAGAAGCAGTTTTTAAAAGCCAGGTTTCAGTCATTGCCATGACTAAAAGGGGAACAGGAAATTAAAGATACATAGATGAGGTGGTAAACCAATCCAATATCTTTTCCAAGAAAACCTCAAATGGGGTCATGAAGAATTGGATATGACTGAAATGACAACACAGCTGAGAGTAGAGAGAAAATGAGTTTGAAGGTAGCTTGAAAAAAGGATTTGCAGATGATGGCTCTGAATAACAGAGAGTAGGAATCTTAAGTGTTTACCAGTTACCAGCAAATATCAAATATATGGAAACTTGCAGGAAAATCAGTCCCAAAGTTTTAATTCAAACATTGGAATGATATAGTCTTCCCAGATTTCGTTTCCCTGATGACACCTTTAGATGTGACTGAAGTAGAGAAGGGCTTAAAGTTCTGTTCCCTTTACTTCAAATGGTGTTTTGTGGTAAGGGAACAAATGAACATGACAGATTCTCAGTCAGTGATGAATGCAAGTCAAACAGCCATCTCTAAGTATATAATAATGTGGAGTACACTGTAAGGCATGTTAGATCTGGCAAACAGAAAACCTAGTGAGACTGAACTACAGGAATACTGCAAAGACAGTATAGACAGGACAGGAAATGGGTAGGAAAAGGGATAGGATTTGAGTGACTGGGTAGAAAGCCCGCCCTTCAACTAATTTCAGAGGACTTATGATGAAGTATGCTACTCATCTCCCAATAGTGGGGAGATCAACTCAGGTGGTAGAATAATGGTCAAATGTTTTTGGACACAGCCAACTGGAATTTAAAATTTTTATTTTCTCAATTGTGGAGCAAAGTGAGAGACAGAGGAAAGTAAGGGAATGAGGATATTTTAAAAAAAGGATCATATACATGTTTCTATAGAACAGAGGGAAAACAGGAAGGAATAAGATAAGCAGAACAGTTTTTAAAGTAATATGTTAAATTACTTTAAAAACCTCTCTTTGATTGTTTATAAACTGCTCAATGAATTTGTTTTCATTATATTAAAAAATTTAAATATAAAAAAGAATCTGTCTTCTAATTAGTAGATGGTATCCTACACTGACTATTGACAACTATTTTAAGTGTCTTGACTGTCAGTGTATTCACAAAAAAAGTGAGTCATGACTTTATATATAAACATTTAAACCCTACAACAAAATGTAAAGGGGCCAAATGTTATTTATTTCTCTTGCTATACTCAAATGCTTAGTTGAATAAAAGATGTTCTGGTTCATGAATGGCTTCTAAATCATGAAAATTACCTCCTCTATCAATACTAGTGAGAACAGGTCAGTGCAAAAGCATGGAGAATAATGGAGAGGCCAGTGCAGTACAGTAAGGGACTAGGCTATTGGAGTTAAGTGACTAGCCCCAGAGTCATATAACTAGGAAATGAGGTTCTCCCAACTCTAGGCCTGGTAATTTACTCACTGAACCACCTAACTGTTCCCCTCCCATCATAAGCTGTTATGAAATTACTTCCAGTGGATTGTTTAATTCATTTCATGTCATCAGCTAGGAATAATTTCTTCCTAGTTTTATTTGAAACCTAACTCAACATCACTTTTTCATCCTAATTATTTTTCTAGAGTGTCTCACATTTGTAAAATTGTCAGTCTATTGATCAAAACCACTCATCTTTAATGCTTTCCCTGGGAAATAATTAGTAACTGTTTCCATTTATTTATACTGTCACTAGATCTATTTGAACAAGGTCATTTAACAGGGATTGGCCATCTATAGCATATGTCCAAGTAAGAAGTGATTTTATATAGCATGACCTTATATAAAATTGAATTTTGATTTTGGCAATCTTTCATTTCCCTCTTATTTGCACCCCTTTTTACTCTCTTAATAGAACAGTCACTTACCCAGGTCATTTTCTCTAGCCTTACTCCAACAACCTATTGTTCTCATTATGGATCATAGCTACTTTGTTGAGTAGCCCCTACCCTGTATAGTGTTTAATAAATGACAAAGGTATTTTGAAGAGTAGGTCCATTTTAAAGAAATCCTACGAAGAGAGGGGAAAAAAGCCTCTCTTTCCCCTCAGTCCCACGAAGCCATCATGATAAAATGACAGGTAACAGGATTTGTAAGGGATTACTATGTTTATAAAACTGGTCTTTAGTGAAGCGTTCAGTCACAGAGTAAATAAATAGAGCATGTTTCAGGGGAATAAAGTTTTCATCATTCTCTTCTCCCCTGTATCCAAGTATTTTGTGACCTGGGTCCTGACTCTGCCTGTGCAAACAGCTGAGCCAACTTACACAGCAGCAGCTTTTTGAGGTGGTGGTGGTATTACCTAGGGGAAGCTGCTACCCATTCCCATGTCAAAAGAATAAAGACTTGATCTAAAATATCTAAAGAGATCCCTGGATTAAAATTAAATTTCTTTCCTTCATAAGATTAATAACCTAAGTATTCCAAACATCTAAAAATCCATACCATCACTGATTTAATAATTATGCTTTAAATGAACTAAATTTGTTATATGGTTGAGGTATTTTCAGGCTGTATCCCAAGACTGTGTTACAGGGATTCTTTATGCCCATTATAATGACTCAGTAGGCTTACTCTTTCATGTATCAGAATCTGGGTTTTTTGAAATGTTTAATATCAAATATGAAATATCTGTGTTCAACACTACTAAGCCCTGTGAAACAGATACAAAAACATCTGGTAAACATAGATCTTGTTTTCAATGTGCTTGCCATCTTAATTTTGCCACTTATTAGCTACATAGAAGCAACAATAATGTGTCAAATTTGGAGTCAGGAAGACCTCTCTTCCCGAGTTCGAATCTGTTCTCAGACACTTGCCAGTTGTATGACCCTGGGCAAGTCACCTAACCCTATCTGTCTCAATTCCTGTCTACAAAATGAGTTGGAGAAGGAAATGGCAAACCACTCTATTATATCTTAACAAGAAAACCCCAAATGAGGCCACAAAGAGTTGGACACGATGTAAACAAATGAACAACAAATTTAGGTAACTTGTGGCAGTCACTTAGTCTCTGAAAATGTTCCTAAAATAAGGTTAAACTAGATGAAAGTCAAAATAAGGTCTTTCCCAGCTCTAAATCTACGAACCAAAGAGATGATATATGTGTGTGTGTGTGTGTCTTTAACATATCTATATTACATATATTTAAAAAACTGAACAGCAAAAGACTGAATATAATAATCAAGAGTTTGTGTGATAACTCTCAAAATTGAAGAATAGCAAAAGACTGAATAAAATAATCAAGAATTTGTGTGATGACAACTCTCAATGCTATGGGACTTTAGGAAAAATAAAGACAGTCTGGGCTCAAGTAACCAGGGATGGCTTCTTAAAGGAAAGTGTCTTAATCTGGGCTTCCCAAAGAACTGGGACTTTTCTGTCTATCTTTCTGTGTCCCTAGCCCTTAGAATACTGCACAACATTAAATTTTTTATTTTTATTTTTTTTTATCTTTTAGGTCAATTATAATGAGTGTCAATTTTGAATTGATAGGAGGGTTTATTTTTAAAACCTACTTATAAATGCTTCACATTTCAATAAAGTATACTCCAGGTAAAAAATATAGAAACAGGAATAAACAAGTTATGTGTGGAAGACATTTTGGGAGAGGTAAGGCCAACAGACAAGTTAGAATCCAGTGAACAAACTGAAACACCAAGCTGAAGAATTTGGACTTAACTAGGGGAACTAGTTTTCAAAAATTAAACTTGGGGCAGCTAGGTAGTACAGTGGATTGAGAGCCAGGCCTGAAGTCAGGAGGTCCTGGGTTCAAATCTGGAGTCAGATACTTCATAGCTATAGGACCCTGGACAGGTCACTTAAGCCCTATTGCTTAGCCCTTGCTGCTATTCTGTCTTAGAACTGATAGTAAGAAAGTTAAGAGTTTTAATAAAAATAAATCTGAAAGTGTTGTGAGAAAGCAGAGACATAAAGAAATAGTGATGCTACTCATAGAAAGGAAAATGGGCAAGGTAGAGCAAAGAAATATCTTCAGGGGGTGAGAGAGATGATCTCATCTTTTTTATACTTCATTCTAGAGCTCAGTGATTCCAGGGGTCCTGTAATTCAATCCTCTCCTTGTA
Organism: Monodelphis domestica; assembly: GCF_027887165.1. NCBI lineage: Eukaryota > Metazoa > Chordata > Mammalia > Didelphimorphia > Didelphidae > Monodelphis > Monodelphis domestica. The sequence continues at coordinate 252,898,436 of NC_077231.1, read as the reverse complement.
CAGATGAGGAAAACAAGGCTGAGAGATTGACTTGCTCAAGACATAGAAATAGTAAGTAGCAAAGCTGGACTTTGACCTCAGGGCCAGTATTCCTCTCATAATACCAGCCTGCCTAAATGTTCTATACCTCAGTAGATTATAAGCTCCTTGTGGGCAAGTGCTGTTTATTTATTTTGCTTTGTATCCTAGGCAACTGGCACACTGTTTTGCAATGGAATGTATTTAATAAATACATTTTCATCTGAAGTATTTGGCTTTGAAACAGTATGAAGTGAGCAAAGATATTCTGTAAACATCTAGAAATAAGGAATTAGATCTGAGGGCTAGTGCTGTAGATAAGTCATAAGGAGAAATGATAATAGCTGAAAGTAAAAGGAGTTCCTAAAAGGAATGTTGAGAAAGAACAGACAGCCAAAGGTAAGAAAGAGTCTTGGGGAAGGAATACCCGTTAAAAGATGAGAAAAATTAAAAGGATCTTATGAATCAGTCAGAGTTAGGGAAGTCAGGAAACTGTGATGGGAGCCAAGATGAATTTCTATTAGTGTCAAACCTAGCAGAGGTTATGAGACAAGGCAGCTTAGGTAGCTCAGTGGATTGGGAGCCAGGCCTACTGATGGGAGGTCCTGGGTTCAAATTTGGCCTCAGATACTTCCTAGATGTGTGAACCTGGGCAAATAACTCAATCCCCAATACCTAGCCCCATATCACTCTTCTGACTTTGAACCTATACACAAGATTTAAAAAAAAAAGTTAAGGGACAAGGTGGGAAGCAAATAGCAATAACATCTATTCAAAGAATTTCCTTTAGACAATCAATCTTCAAGTCATCTTACAAAAAGAATGAAAGATAAAAAGGAAGAAACCAAAAGTTTAACAAAAAAAAGTGGGACAAATTTTATTCATTCCACAAATATTTATTGAATTTCATGCCCAAAATGACATGGTTAAAGTTCTAAAATACATTATTACTAAAGTCATAGTAAAAAAAATTTCATAGAACAGTTTTATGTCTTGAAGACAATTCTATTTATTCCATTTGTTTTTACAAGTGATTTTCTAATTATTATGATTTCCTAATAATATAAACATATAGACACATCAACTAATAAATCCCCTTTAATTTTTTATCTGTAAACTCACAGGATCTTCCTGCAACAGAAGTGGAAGTAAAAATGACTTAAGTGTGAGAATAGGTGGACCTCTTTTTCCTAGGTAATTGCCACATGTAATTGTATCCTGGTTGTTACCTAATGAAGAACATTCCCAGGATCAGTCACCATTCCAGATAGCTTGGAAAAAGAATTAAGAACATACAGAACTTTTGCAACAAACAAACAAACCAAAACCCTCCAAGGGAAATTAATCTCTGGCAAAGTGACCTGAACAGTCTATTACTGATATTGCTTTTTTCTATAATGTTAAAAATTTTTAAATCATAACCTTTTCAGTTAAAAGTAACATTCACTGGTATTATGCATGTGTATATAGGGAAGAGAGGTAGGGACAGAGGACGGTGGGAACATTTCACAAAGACCAATTCTATGCTATATCTAGTAGTTTCAGAATTTCAAATATAATGCAGTATTATCACAACTATTTCTGTTTTCTTGGGCTTTTAAAAATATGATTACAGAACTTTCATGGAATTAAATCATTAATAATGCTTGCCCAAAATATATTTTTTTAAAACGAATATTTCCTCAATTCCTAATAACAACCTAATAACAAAAGTATACAAACATGCTATGTAAAATCCTGTCAGAATTTAAAAAGGAATTTCATTTCTCCAAACTAAAGGTATATATACAGTTATAAGAACAAGGAAATAAAACATATTAGCTTCTTCAGGTATTTTTTTTTAACTTTATAAAGGAAAAGGAAATGCATTTTTTTAAAGGTAGCATACAATGGAATTACCATTTTGGTAGTACTTCACTGTAAATTTAATGCTATTCTTTCAATCAGAGATGCTTTCTGATAGCAAACCACAGTTGAGGAAAAAATTAAAAAAAAAAATCCGTGCTTAAGACTACAAATAAACAATCTGGCATTGCTTCTAAAGCATTTATGTTGCAGAGCTGGAAAAAAAATGTTAGCCCAGATGTATGAAATGCTAAGTTTCTATAGGATGGAAACTGCAACTATACAATAGCCCCAAGCTCTTCTACAAAGACACAGAAACATGATCTGGCATTAGAATGGCTCCTAGCTATAATCTCAACCAATCCTCCTCATTTTCAGGATGGGAATGGTGGCCTCTTGCCCTAGGACATAGAACCATAGATTTAGAGCAGAAAGTTTTCTTGGGTTAGCTAGTCCAACCTCTCTTGCAAGGGGAGGCTTAAAAAGGTTCAGTGACTCACCCAAGTTTACACATAATAAATAAAAGTGTCAACCCATAATTGAATTTGGATCACCTGACTAAATCAAATCATCACTTTCCTTTTTTAATAGGTCTTAAATTGGGTAAACTTGTTTTTAAAAAGATTTCAATATAATTGGTTTACTCTGTATTTCATTTTATACATTAAAAGATTGGATTTTCTCTTGTTTAAGTCAGAAAACATAGCATGTTTCCATGTCTTAGGTCAAGATTTCTAGGGGAAAAAAAAGCAACATCACTATGATACGTTTTAAAATATGCTCATTCCATGCCTAAGTGGGTATTAAACCATATCATAAAACACTATATAGTAAAAAAGGCAATAGAAAATGTCATGAATAGAAAACAGCATACATAAAATGTTATGCCTTCATTCAGATGTGTTCTTTGTGTGAACTCTTTGTTTTGAAAGAGGTAATGTAAGCTACCATCAATCTAACTGACTTGCTTTAATGTCATTATATGATTAAATAGTCAAATGTGAGGTACATTTTTTCATAAGTTTTCTTTTCAAAGGATGCATAACGGAGTAACAATTTCTAATTCATTCCGTTCATTTAACTTAATTCAATATTTATTACATACTTACTGTATGAAAATCACCCTTGCTATCAAAATGTTTTAAAAAAAAGAAAAACAATTTGGGAAAGATAAATATATATTAAAATCAAGGTAATGAGTAATGAGGGACAAATGACTAACATCCTAACAAAATGTTCTAGAAGAGATGGGGGACTAGAGAAATAACAGAAGAAAGTGATAACTGCACCAAGCTTTGAAGAAAAGGTTCTGGAAAGGTGGAAATTCTAGGTTTCAGGTAAGTATAAATATGTCAATGGTAGAGATATTTGTAATATAGTGAAGAGCTAGTAGTCCAATTCAGCTGGAAGAGCTTAAAGGAATAATATAAAATAAGGCCAGAAAGTTAGATTCAGTCATTTGTGGAGAGATTTGTTTTATAACCTAGAGCCAAAAGCAATCAAGATTTTTGATCAGTAGATTAACATAGTCAGACCTATTTCTCCACAAGGTAATTTTGATAACTGTGTGAAGGATCTATTGTAGATGGGAGACAACACAGCCAGAGATAGACAAGGAGGCTATTAAAATAGATGAGTCAAGAACTGGAAAGGGGGAAGACAGGCCTGAAAAGAGACAGCTGGAAGTAGGAAGCAAAGCGATGGACAAATGCAGATGTTGTTGAGTAGAATAAATAGCCTAGAAGATTAAGAATAAGGGAGAGGTTAGAATCACCTTTTACTCTATGGTTTCAAACCTGATTGATTAGGAGAACAATGTAGCATCAAAAGAAATATGGAATCCTGGAGGGTCAGAGAGATGAAAAGTTCAAGATGTCTGTAGAATGTCCAGATGATGCCCAACATAAAGTCTAGAAGGGCTGGAGAGTAGAAATAAAATCACCAAGGTAGAAAGTACGGAGAAGATGAACCACTTACTACCAGTGTGGCCCTGGACAAAATAGTAAACCTTCGTGGGCCTCAGTTTCCTCATCTATAAAATAAAGGTTGTATTATGTAGCTTCCAAGCTATCTATAGATTCCAGCTCCACATTTTTGACCCTATGAATACAAAAAAGATTAACAAGTGTGAATTTTATATTTATTCTACCCTGCTTAGTCTAGCAATCAGGAATGTATGCACCCCTACTTAAGGATTAAGTGTTGAGAAGGATGGCCTATGACAGATGTGCTAGCAAATGACAAATCAGAAACAACTGACAGGCCTCCTGGGCTGTCCAAAGTCAAGCTTAAGCTACCATTGGTACATGTGAGACGCAGTTAGTGATGTAAAAAAACTGCCTATATATTTCGTGTCACTTCCTCTCTCCAACCTCTTTTCGTGGAGAGGTGGCTCTGGCTCTCTTTCGTGGTGGAGATGTGGCTTGTGGCAGTGTGCTGGGCATCTTGGCGTGCTTGCAGCTCTTGTCAAGGCTTGGCGTGAGTGTGCTAGGTGAATGAGTTTAGACTGATTCCTTTTTTCCTTTACCTTCAAAAGCTCTATCCTCTTAGGAGGCCCCTCATCTAAGAGTAGACCTCGTGGCTGGAAGCCGAGTTATTTTTAATCTTGGAGGAGACCTCGTGGCTGTGGTCTCTGAACTTCCCTTAGCTTACGCTAGGCCGGAAAATTCTTATACCTCTTTTTCTCTCTCTTCTTAATTCCTTCCCTCTATATTAATTAAACCACTATAAAATTCCCAAACTGCCTTGAGTATTTTTATTGGGATTTGAATTAATCCCTGGCAACCAACTATTTATATTCAGTTAAAAAAAACCCTAAATTTACCCCTTACACAAGGTACTGGTTTGTTTACCTGTTATGATGCACAGCAATGCTGAAATACTGGTTATCCACTTATTCATATGTAGATATGCATTCACTTTTTGTACATCAGCACATACACAAACACTTGGGAGTTTAAAGACCTCAATGTTTGTTGTTTAGCTAAATATTTTTTCTTTATTTACTTATTGTACTAGCCATGAAAAACATAATTTCTCAAAAGTTAAAACTGATTTTTCCTTTCCTTCATAAATTTTCAGCTACCTTACTATTCTCTATATAATATATTATAATGATTATTAATTGCCACACAACATATCAATATTTTCAAGTGGCTACTTGCAATTTGGTTCCTCTGTAATTTTAGGTTTAATAGGAATTGAGGTATCAAAACACATCAAATTAAATCTGTATTTACCTATGCTCTTTCTTCATTACAGCCTTCTGAAGTAGGCAGTACAAATATCATTCCCATTTTATAAATGAAGAAGAAATTGAGCAGTAGAGGCAGTTGTGTCCATGAATCTTCACTCATGTCTAGACTTTCCCTATACCACAGCCTATCTGCAATAAGATTTACATTAATTTAAATTTAAAATGGTTAAATTAAGAGCATGTGAAAGAATACCTAAGTGAAAATCCACATAAATAGTTAGCATAAAGATGGATATCAATCCTATTCCCAGTTATCAGCATTACTTCAACCTTTCCAAAGACTGACATGGAGGGGGGGTTACATCCTTCATGCCTTACTAGGCAGTTTTCAAAGAACAACAGATGTAGGATTGAAAAAGAACTCAGAAACTATCTAAACCAACCCTGCCTTAATCTTACAGATGAGGAAACCGATTCCAAGAGTTTAAGAAATTTGCCCACATTTATAAGGTAAGGAAGAGTCAGAAGCGGAATTGAATCTAGGTCCTTAGACTCTACAGAGTTGGGGTTCTTTCCAATGATACACCCCAAATTTTGTTAAGAATTCTGCAGTGAAGAGGTAAAAAAATATCCCCTTTGGTGAAGCACTTTTCTGGGTTTATGTTTGTCATCTGTGGGTAAAACCAATTAAAGTCAATCACCAGGTATGTAACCTAAACCCTCCCAGTATGCCCTACTCTACTTGAACAATTTTCAGGAGTTTTGGATAGGTCACCAATATGCCATACCATAAGGCATCAGAGTAAGGCTTTAGTAGGACATTAAATTATACACAACTGAAATCCATGTCTTTCTTTTCATTCCTACTGCTTTTTCATTCCTAAGGACCTACTGGTCCTTACTAATGGAAATAATCTAAAAGGATTCCCTTGCCTTTACCTTTCCTTCTAATCTCTCCTATTCACTGTCCCTGGTGTCATAGAAATATCTTGTGTATATTACACTGATGCTCAAAATTCTCCAATGTTTCTTTATTATCTATAGGGAAATCTAAACTCAAGCCAGACAGTGCAAGAACCTCAATAATCAACACTTGCTAACTATACAAACAGTCTTTTCAAAGAGATTCACCAGCCCATTCTTGCCTAGTGAAATAACATCAAAGATATTCTAAAATGACCTCTCCCTTTTCCCTTTTGGTTTAAGTATCCTTCCTCTTCTTTTGAAACTCAGTTTGAACATCAACTGACTATTTCTGCTCACAGTATACTTACTCTTAAACCTTTCCTTGTAGCCTCCAACACTCATTTGGACTTAACATGTGACCTCACAGATCAATGATCCAAAAGGTATTTTGAAATTTTTTCCTCTTCAGCTAGACTGTCAGCCAATAAATATTTACTGAGTGTTTACTATGTGCCAAGACCTATGCTAAGCACTGGTAGGGATTAAAAAAAAAAGGCTAAAGGCAATCTCTACTCCCAAGGAGCTCAAGTCTCAATAGGGAACAAAGTATGTAAATAGACAAGAAAAATTGGAGATATTCAACAGTGGAAAGGCAATAGAAATAAAAGACAGGAGGAAAGGCTTCCAGTAGAAGACATGATTTTAGGGGAAATTTGAAAAAACTCAGGGAAACTATGAGGGTAGATAATGAAGGAATTCCAGGTATTAGGGGATAGTCACTGAAAACACTCAGAGATCAGAGATGTATTTCTTGTATAAGGAACAGCAATGAATAACTAAGTGTAAAGAACAAATTCTGAGCTATAACATTTCATTTATTTCAGTTTTTAACTGTTAAATCCAAAATGTTTTAAAACTACAATAAAAATTATTTTTTCTTAATGGCCTTTTTATTTTGAGGCTATAATTCTATTCCCAAGGAGAATGTACTGAGAAAATACATGAGTGGCATTTCTCTTACAAGCCTATATTCTGCTGCCAGACCCTCTTAAAAAACTTATAGCCCACTACTTAATCATTATAAATTTTTCCTAAAGGGTTTGTTATTATGTAATATATTTGGTCTAAAATTAAGTTATAGATATATAAACATAAATTATTCAACTTTAGATGTATTCATTTACTAAATACCAATGTTCAAAACACAAGTAAAGAGAAAGGGGCTTTACCTAACAAAGGGCTTAACTAAATGTTAAAAATATTAAATTAAATAATTTCCTTTTAGAAGCAGGCCTTACTAATAATTTTTAATAACTTTTAAATTTCACTTCTGGGCAATAAAAAACACAAGGAACACTTTAGGTTATATATATATATATATATATATATATATATATATATATATAACATATAGTAGTCTTACTTGATCTCTATAATGCCACTTTGAGATAAGGAGATTCTTTACCTCATTTTATTGATTCTCACATCTGTCCTATCATATCAGTCACACAACCCACTTTAATTCAGTCACAATCACTTCTCTCCTAGATCACTGGAACAGCTTCCTAAATGGTCTCCCTATCTCAAGTTTCTGTTCCTTCTCTAATTCAACCAATGACAGCTACCAAACTAATTTTCCTTAAAGCACAAATTGAATGATTTTGTTAAAACTCCAAGGACTCTACTAACCACCAGGATCAAATATAAACTCCTGTTTGCCTTTAGCCCCAATTGATATAATATTCTTCCCTGGCAAGATCAGTCTTCTTGCTGTTCCTCCCACATGACATTCTACTTCCTGTCTCCATGTACAGGCTATAAATGCTCTTCCTTTTACTTCCTTAATACTTAGTCTGGAAATCACCTTGTCTATACCTATATATGTATGTGTCTTCCAAGCCAAACTAGAAAACTCTTTGAGGGCAAGGACTATTTTCATTTTCCCTTGCATTCCTCTGCCTAGGACATAGTAGAATGCTTAATAAATGTTTGCCAATTATTGATTGATTATGGGTTAAGTAACTAGCCCAATGTTGTATCTATTAAATGATGGAAAACACCAGGTAGACCTGGCCTCTGAATTGGAACTCACAGTTCAACAGAAACATTAAATGCCTACAAAGGCTATATCAAGCCTTCTGATTTCACATCCAAACTCTTTCCAGAATATCATGTTGTCTGATGAAACAGGTAAAAAAAATATTAAAATTTACATTAATTGTTAATGTATAGATTTTCCAAAAACATTATCTGAAAAACCAAAATATTTTTTAAATCAGAAGTCTATTCAAGATTTGACAAAGCATTATCTTTAAACTATAAACAAAATCATAATGATATTTAAGTTGTGCCTCAAACAACATAACAATGGAATTATCATAAGAGACAACAGTGGGGAAAAAAAGAGTAAAATAAAAAACGGACACCTGAATAATTTTGTGATATCTAGTCCTAAGACTTTAAATCTCACGTTGGGTAGGGTGGTCTTTAGATGCTAGAGTCTTCCCTTCTCATTTTACCTTTGATATACTTTGTAAATATATTCTGGGTTTCTAGTTATGCTGTCTCTTTAAGCATCTACTGGGTAGGGACTGGTTCTTGACTTTTCTTTGATCTCCAGAGCTTTTACCATGTCAGCCATACATAGTAAGCTTACTAATGCTTGCTGGCATAAAAATCTGATAAAGGGATCATATGGCTTCAAAGAAAAATCACATTTCCAATCTGCAGGAACTAGAGTAAATAGGAATAAAGAACTGGTTTCTTCTTAATTAACAAACAAACAAATATATTCTTAATCCAGTAAGGAAAATGGAATGATCTTATGAAGGTTTTTATAGAAGGGAGGAAGATTTTTCAAGAAAAGGGAGATATCAACTGCAAGAGAGAAGGATGAAATCAAGTCCTTTGGACTTTATCATGCCCCACATTAAAAGGCTACAGTTGGCTAAAGGAACAATCACAAAATTCCTCTCTAGTCTTAAACAATTAATAATCAAAATCCTCTTCCCTTCTCTATACATGCACTCCCCCCTACCTCCCCATTCTCTCAATGACAGAAACAGGAAAAGATTTTCTAAAAACTAATTCATACAGGGATAGCCCTTAAGTCCCTTAGAACTTTCCTTGCAACCAAAAAAGCCTTGCTTACCTAAACCCATCCCAAGCAACCAAACTCTTCATGCCCTCTATGCTGATCATTTAACAGATATTTCTTTTATTTATTAAATAGCCAATAATTCTGTAAGACAATTTAATATACAATACTCAAATGTACTACATACATATGAAAATGCAGAACATATATGTTCACAAATCTCATTTTCAAAACTTAAGTTCTGAAGGACAAGTACATCTGATACAATCAAATACGAATTTTCAGGTTACCAATTGTTTTAAGGATAAAATGAAAATTCCTCATTTCCTGGTATTTAAAGATCTATATGACCCTTAAAACCAAGCAAGACTTAGAAAGAGTCACAAAATGCAAAATAAATAATTTCGACTACATCAAATTAAAAAGCTTTTGTACAAACAAAACCAATGTAACCAAAATCAGAAGGAAATCAATAAATTGGGAAACAATCCTCATAAAAAGGTTTAATTACTCAAATTTACAAAGAGCTAAATCAATTGTACAAAAAATCAAGCCATTCTCCAATTGATAAATGGGCAAGGGACATGAATAGGCAGTTTTCAGATAAAGAAATAAAAACTATTAATAAGCACATGAGAAAGTGTTCTCAATCTCTTATAATCAGAGAGATGCAAATCAAAACAACTCTGAGGTATCACCTCACACCTAGCAGATTGGCTAACATGACAGCAAAGGAAAGTAATGAATGCTGGAGGGGATGTGGCAAAGTAGGGACACTAATTCACTGCTGGTGGGGTTGTGAACTGATCCAACCATTCTGGAGGGCAATTTGGAACTATGCCCAAAGGGCGATAAAAGACTGCCTGCCCTATGATCCAGCCATAGCACTGCTGGGCTTGTACCCCAAAGAGATAATAAGGAAAAAGACTTGTACAAGAATATTCATAGCAGCACTCTTTGTGGTGGACAAAAATTGGAAAATGAAGGGATGCCCTTCAATTGGGGAATGGCTGAACAAATTGGAATTCTATTGTGCTAAAAGGAATAATAAGGTGGAGGAATTCCATGGAGACTGGAACAACCTCCAGGAAGTGATGCAGAGCAAAAGGAGAAGAACCAGGAAATCATTGTACACAGAGACTGACATACTGTGGTACAATCGAACGTAATGGACTTCTCTATTAGTGTCAATGCAATGTCCCTGAACAATCTGCAGGGATCTAGGAGAAAAAACACTATCCACAAGCAGAGGACAAACTGTGGAAGTAAAAACACCGAGGAAAACCAACTGCTAGACTACAGGGGTTGAGGGGATATGACTGAGGAGACACTCTAAATGAACACTGGTGCAAACACCAACAACATGAAAATGGGTTCGAATCAAGAACACTTGTGATACTCAGTGGAAACGCGCGCGTGGGCTATGGGATGGGGGGGGGGGGATGATCTTTGTCTCCAATGAATAATGCTTGGAAATGACCAAATAATATTATGTTTAAAAAAAATCTATATGACCAAACCTACCTCTATCAGCCTTATTTCATATCACTGTCTTCCAACAAAAACTATCTAGTAACTCACTCATTTCTACCATCTCCCACCTCCATGCATTTGCACAGTAGACCGTCTCCATACCTGGAATATACTCTGTCTACATAGAATCATAAATCTAGAACTGGAAGTGACCTTAGTTAGAGTCTACTGAATCTACACTATTTTACAAAAGGAGAATGAGGCCTTGGGGTTAAGTACTTTATCCAAAATTGCCTAAGTATTTAGTGGCAAAGGCAGAATTAGGATTAAGGTTCCCTAATTCCAAAACCAAGGCTCTTTTCACAATGCCACCAGTTTCCTAATTAACATCTCTCAGAATCTTCATCCAAGATCCTAAAGCTTTTCTTCAAGGCTCAAAAATTAGGTTCTACTTCCTCTGTGCTGCTCTTTCATTCAGCCACTCCAGACTAATAAATGCTCTCTTTTCTCCTAAAAATTATCTTCTATTTAGTTATTGCTACTATTATTATCTACTTAGTAGGTCCCATCACATCTTTTATCTTGACAAAGTTAGATTCTAGAATACTTCACCACCCACCTCCTCAAAGACAACAGTGCTAACAGGCTACATTACAAATTAAAGTTATCCAACTTCAACTCAAAGCCCTCAGGGCTATTTACTCTTCCCTAAGCAATTCCCTATCTCAGGTGAACCTTTTATAGACAGAATGGGAGGGTGCCCTGCCCTCCCCTAACCCTACCCAGGGGAGGGAGAAAGTGCTTCCATTGGGCTGGTCAGAGGAGTGGGTGAAGTGAGAAATATCCTCAGTGAGTGTAGAGAAGAGGAGGGGAATGGCCCAAGCACTCTTCTCCCCTCAAGCTTCTGCCACCTGTGAGCCACCCACCTTAGGCCCCCCCACCCCCTGTGTATTCCCATTGGGCTGCTGGGCAGAGGGATGGAGGATGTGAAAAAATGTCACCAGGAACTGTAGAGAGGGGAAAAGGAGCAGCTCTCTGTGCCATCTTTGACACCCATGCCATAGATTTGCCATCACTGCTCTAGCTCATTATCCTCAGAGGCTACTGCCAAGCTCTTTTTACCTTCTTAGGCCCAATACCACCTCTACTGAAGACTGTACCTCTTACTTTACTGAAAATAATTGAGGATATTTAATGTGAGCTCTTTTCTGTCATAAAGAACCCCATGTCATCATTTTTCACTCTTCTTACTCCTAGTCTCTGACAAATAGATTCTTGCTAAAGCCCTTTAGAGTATACTTATTCCCACTCCCTCCAATCTTATCCAACAGACTGTATCCTCAATTATCTCTTTAGATAATTGCCTACTTCCCTATTGGACTTAAAATATAACCAAATTTTCCCAATCCTAAAGAAAACCTTCATTAGATGCTATCATCCCCTTAAGTATATCACTCCTCCCTCTCCTCAAACTCCTTGAAATTCCTGCCTCTACTTGTCTCCTCTCTCACTTAAGACTGTAAAATCTGGCTGAACTAAAAATGTTCTCTTCAAGTTACCAACGACATATCACCAAATCTGATTGTCTTTTGTCAGAATGCTTGTTAATAAATAGCATTTATATGGTACTTTAACATTTGCAAAGCGGTTTACAAATATTATTTTATCCTCACAACCCTGTAAGGATGTAGGAATTAACAACTTCATTTTACAGGCAAGGAAACAGTAGACAAAGGCTGAATGACTTGTCCAGGGCCACTCAACTAACATGCCTGAGGCTGGATATGAATTAGACTGTGCTTGATTCCAAGTATGGTGCCCTATTGCTTGAGCTGCATCAGACACATTAATCACCCTCTCCCCTCCCTTTTAGTGCTCCAAGACACTACTCTCTCCTACTTCTCTTCCTATCAGTTTGCTCTCTTAATCTCAATCACCTAATAACTATGGTGTCAAACCCAAAGAGAAATGAGCAGTCACTAAACCAGTATATAAAGATCCCTGCTGATGCATGCTGACAGTTTTAAAATGTAACATTATCTATGTTTTTACTTATTTTATTAAATATTTCCCAATTAAATTTGAATCTTATTTTAGGTTACAATAGAAAGTGTGGGGGCCATGTGCTTGACAAATAACTTTATATTCTCTTTCAGAGGGTAGTCAGTCCCTCTAGGTTCTGTTTAAGGTCTTCTTCTCTATATATAAATATCCATGGGACCACAAAGAGTTAAAAACAACCGAACAACACAATATATACATATTATATAGGTTCCTCCAGTAGAAAGTTACCATATCTAGTTTCTGGCAGTGTCTTAATAAATATTTGTTGAGTTTCATATACCATGTGGTATTCAAAATTCACGTCTTGTGGTTATGGTACATTTTCCTGAAAAATGCACATTTGGTGTTATTATTCCATCTGGAAACTGCAAATCATTCCAACATGTTCTTCCTAAATAAACACTATATAAAAAGTAATTCTCCCTGTAACTGACAAAGGTTCATGGAAAAACAACCAGAATACTTCCTTGTTTCCCATAGAATAATTTCTTTTAAAAGCTCTGAAAGATGGCTTTCAGTGCTTTGGGCAATTCTTCTATGGAAGTATTTATGGAGGACAATAATCTCATAGGTCAGAAGATCTGTATCACTGGAGGGTATATATCCAACACAGATTTTTATCTTTATTTTAATTCAATAACAAATTTACACATAAGTTTGCAAAGTTATATGATATGCATTGTCTCCCTCCCCTCTATGAGTTGACAAGCAACTGGACATTCAAAACATATATCCAACACTGAGATAAAGAAGTTACTAGGTATCAATTTCTACTTTTAATGCCTTCCAATTAGGCATAAAAATGCCTTTTAATGTCGCTCCCTCTTTCTTCTTATAGATGTTTACTCAATGAAGGTACACTAGTTTTAAAAATCTGCTGCAAAAATATTATTTGTTAATTTGCAAGAAGTAGAAATGGCATATCAAAACTTAACCAAGTGACTTCTGTTATACCTTCATTATTGTAGACAACTAAATTGACTTTTTATTTCCTTAAAGTTGTTACATAAGTATATAAAAATTCAGACATGGAAACACTGCTGTAATAATAAAGTTTACCAACCCAAATATCAAGTATGTAAAAAACCAACTACCACAAAAACGTACAAAAGGAGAGACTACTTATTCAGAGAATAAATAGATTTATTTCCCTTCCTATACTTAAAAAATACAATATGGCAAATCACTAGTTGAATCTATTTTCCGAGTATAGTAGTAAATTATTCCCCCAGGTACAGTGCATATCATTATAAGTTAAAAATGAACGAAAAAGAACTAAACATTAAAGTATTACTTGTGAACTACAGGGCTTCAAATTGTTAAATTTGTAAATGTGCTTTAAAAGTTATGGAAAATTTTACCTTAGTTTTCCAAGAAAAGCATTTTGAACATTTGTTTTAGGACTCTTAAATGTTGTCATATTATCTCCATTTATTTCTATTAAAAGTTTGGAGACCTGACAGTAAGGTTTATTTCAGGAGTCATCAACCATTATCACACTTGAGAATTTGAGTTTTAAAGAACAAAATGAAGTATCTTGCTTAACTTCAGTTTTTAAACTGTGCACTTTACCATAAATACCATCCCCATGATTTCTGTTCAGTCATACTTACAGAAAAAGTCATCTATACTCCTTGCTACCACTTCCTCAAATTCTATAGTCACTTACCACCCCAATTTGGCTTCCAATGCACCACTTCCTCTAATATTGCTCCTTCTTCTCCCTCTTTTTTATTGCTAAATCTGATGAGCCTTCATCTGATGCTTCTAATCATCCCCCTCCTCCTATAACAACAAATTTGGGAATCTTAGAAAGTCTTGTTCTAAGATTATTTTTTTCTCCTGGTACTTTTTATGAAACTACCTTTCAGGGACCAGCCCTTATTGATCTCACTTGCAAGTGAAATAAATTATCCATAGTCTATGTAGGTGGTTCCCTTTATATTCTACTCTCCTGATGATTTCATCAAGCACCTGTAAATTCAACTATCCTTTTTATCTCAGATGACTTCCCAAGTATATGAATCTAAGCATCCACTTCTCTCCTGGGTTTCAGACCTGTATAGCCAACTATTTATTAGGCACCTCCCATTTGGATACCTCATAGCCATGGTAAATACATATCCAAAACAGAACTCATCTTTCCCCCTAAACCTACTAACTTCCTTATTGTCAGGAGTATCACTGATCATCCACAGTCATAACTTAGAAGTTATCCTGGGGGCAGCTATGTGGCTCAGTGGATTGAGAGCCAGGCCTAGAGATGGGAAGTCCTGGGTTCAAATATAACCATAGACACTTCCTAGCTATGTGACCCTGGACAAGTCACTTGACCCTCACTGCCTAGCCCTTACCACTCTACTGCTTTGGAACCAAGAGTATTGATTCCAAGACAGATGAGGGTTTTTAAAAAAGTTATCCTCATTTCCTCTATATCTCATAAGCTGCTAACACATCAACTCCATCTCCCCAACATTTCTCAAATACATCACCTTACCTCCACTTACATAACCACATCTAGTTCTTTAGGATTCATTACCTCTTCTCTGAACTACCAGAATAGTGTCTGATTTGGTCTTCCTTGGCAGTGTCTTTCCTCTTCAATCTATCCACCACACAAGGTGCCTGATAGTCCTAAAATCCTGTAACTCCCCTACTCAGGAAGAAGCTCTATACTCATTGCCTTCCGGATAAAACAAATTCTCTATGTTTTGGCCTTTAAAATCCTTCATAATCTGGGTTTTCAAACTAATTACATATTACTCTTCTAACCCTCTACACACTTTACTCTCCAGTCAAACTAGCCTACTTATTACCCAGCACACAACATTTTGTATGTGTATGGACCATGTCCATACACAGGCTGCACCCCCCTCTCCTAACCCCCACCCCCCATTCCCAGAATTATCTACCAAAGCTTCATTTCTTAGACCCCTTAGCTCTCTTCAAAAGTTCAAGTCAAAAAAAAGCCACACCACCTACCTTAATAGGGCTTTTCCTCCTTTTTTCTCTTTCTTTTTTTAAACCCTTCCCTTTCATCTTGGAATCAATAATACGAGCTGGTTCCAAAGCAGAAGAGTGGTAAGGGCTAGGCAATAGAACAATTGCCCAGAGGCACACAGTTAAGAAGTGTCTGAATTCATATTTGAACCCAGGACCTCCGGTCTTTGGGCCTGGCTCTCAATCCATTGAGCCACCTAGCTGCCCCCTTTCCTATTTTTTTCTAGGCAGTCCCAGGGAATAGAGGGAAGAGGACTAAGCTCAGACACTTAGTAGCAGTGTGGCCTTGGGAAAAGGATTCAATTTCTTCCATCATAAAATGGGGATTACAATAGCACCTACTTCCAAAGATCATCACAGTGTTATCAAATGAAATATTTATAAAATAGTTAGGGCATATAGGAGGTACTTAATAAATGCTTGTTTCCTACCTTGATCTGTTTCCTCACTCCATACACCAAGCTATGTATACATTGCACATTGTCCTTTCCCCCCCCTCCTTACCCCCATGCACTTTTGGATATGTGCCATATCTTTGTCCTGAATCAGGCCTTGCCACCTCCAGATCATGACATTAACATAGGAACCCCACAAACCCTCCCCTTTTATATGTTGCCTTCCCCATTCAGAATGTAAGCTTCCTGAAGGCAGATAGTTTTGCTTATTTGTATTTGCATCCTGAGCTCCTACTCTACTGTCCCTGACAAGGACTAAATAAATGCTTTCTTCTGTCCCCCTCCATTGTGTATATGCTATATTTACTCATCTGTGTAAAAGTAAGAATGAGAAGCAATCAGTAAGCTTGTGGAATTCATGTTAATTAACACTACAGTTAGTTTTTATTCTAGCTACTCTACTGGTTTTGAATACTGGAGTTGTGCTATTGCTCCTGCTATGCTTTAAGTAACTTGTAGAGATCAATAAAACAAACTGTCTTTCAGAGCCAAGCAAGCTAAGTTTAGGTATACTATTTTCACTGACATTAAAATATTACATTTCTTTTTAATAAATCCTCTGCTGCTTTACTCTTTTAGTATTTACTAATTACTCAACTTATGAGTAAGAATTTTTGTGCACAAATGGAAGATTAGTGACATACCAACTATTCACTGAACCACTGATGAAAATTTTGTGTAAAACTTTATGCCAAGGATGCCCTGAATCCTTACATTTTAAATATGCAGTTGCCATATTATCATCACTAAATATCCTTGGTATAAAGCAGCAAAATATAAAGTTAATAAACATGCTGATAGTAATCCTTTAAAGCTTTTAAGTGCCAACTGTGTGCAGAGAACCATGCTATGTAAGCACTAGAACATAATAAAATTTAGATGAGAAAGTTTACAGACTCATACTACCAATCTCAAACTCACTTTACAAAATTAAAATATTGTAATTATTTTTTCATTTATCTCTTTCTCTTTACTGACAAATCTCCACCTAGGTTCTGACTGACCTCCTTGCTTCTAATCTATCCTCCAAACATCTGCCAAAGTGATGTTCTTAGATCACTTCTCTAACAACATAATCCCACCACTAAAAGATTTTAAAGTCTCAAATTTTTGCTACAATAAAACAAAATCCTTCAATATGGTCTTAATTACCTGCCACAACTGGACTTCAAACAGCTGCCTTTGGAGTTTTATTTTATATTACTACTCTTCTCACACTCTAGTCCATCACACCAATTTGCTAACTGTGGCCAGGAGACAACATTCTGTCTCCAATCTTTTGCAAGGGCAATTGACTAATTGAGAGCTGCCTCATGAAGCCACTGGGTTCAGTCCTCTCATTTTACAGGTGAGGAAACTGAGGCTCAGCTTAAGTGGCTTGACCACAATATCACAACTGCTAAGTGTCTGAGGTGGGTGGGATCCAAACCAAGGTTTTCATGACTACAAATCCAAAGCCCTAAGACCCACACTATGCTGCCTCTTTGGGCTCTCCCACATTTGGGATTCAACTTTAATTTCACCTGCCCCATAGAATCTTAATATTCTTTTGAAGCCTATATCAGGGCCCACTTCCTACACTGATACTACTTTGTTTAACTATCTGTACAGTACACACATTCCTCGCCCAGTGCCAACCCACCCCCTACCCCAGTCTACAAGGTTATTTTTTTTTCATACCTCTACACTAAATACAGAATAATACATAAGTACCTAAGAAATGTAGAAAGATCTGAGTCAGGGGAAATTTAGAGCAGGTGTATCCATGTTGAGAATCAGAAAGCAATATTGCAGTTGAGTTTTAAAACAAGTATAGGAGAATCTCAAGTCATATAATAAAGCAGTAAACATCAAATCAATCAGATGAAAAAAGTTTGTCATTGGAAAACAGCTCTTGATGAGCAAGTCCTAGAAACAAATGCATAATGGATTCTTCAAACCCCCAAACAAATAAAAACCTAAGGGATTCATTCCCCTCCCTCAAAAAAACCCCCTAAAAACCCTGAAGCAAATGAAAAGCAATCTGCCAGAAAATCAGCTTCAGGTCAGTTTTTTATACAAAATATCAACGCAATGTCCAAATGGACAAACTATGTAAAGCAGTCATACCTAAAAAAAAAAAATACAAGAATGCAGAGTTTCAGTTTTCACAGTAACAGTTAAGGGAAGAATTTATATGTCATAAAAATATAAAATCATAATTCTATAAAAATTTAAAACTTGTGAATTAACTATTTGAGTTAAAGTCTGACATCTAACAAAGACTTCAATAGACAAGATCAAAGGTTATAAAAAATTTTCAAAATAAATTAAAACTATTATCAATAATTATCTGAAACTATCCAAAATCAACGAATGTGAAGAGACATACAGATAACATCCCTGAGAATCCCTCATTGTCATAAATTTATTAAGAACCGGAAAATTCAATGTGGAGGGGCTTTCAGAAGTCAAAGCACTATTTGCAACTGCGATTTGGTTCAACCATTCTGAAAAAGTTTGGAACTATGAAAGACTCAAATTTCACGGCTATGAACTACATATGCCAAAAGAAATTACAGATAACACAAAGAGCCATAAGTACAAAAATGATAGAATTATGTGGAATAATAAAAACAAAATGTGTGCTCAAATTCTGGTATTTTGATGTAATGAAATATATTACATAGGGAACTATATATATATACACACACACATGTGTGTATACATATGCACACATATACACATACAAACATATATGTCAATGTTATGATGCCACCAAAAATAAAGGACACATCCCTCCTTTGCTATCAACAAATTGATATTTAATATCAATATAAAAAGCCCTGCCATAAAAAAAAAAAATCAGATCAAACACCTTTCACAGCTGTGGCTAGGAGGATATGTCTTAACCAAAGGATAGAAGTGAATAAAAGATGAAATAGTAGTAAGTTCAATTTCAAGAAATTGAAAAGCTTTTGCACAATTTTAATGCCCCAAGAAGAAATACTCTCAACTGTTTCCCCCCACCCTCCAGCATCTGGTACAAATCTAAAATTACAGACCTCCTAAAGGAACCAACACACATATGGAAAACCAAGAGTCATTCATCCTAGGATAAGTAGACAAAAGACATAAACAGTTCTCAAGAACTTCCAAAAAATTAACAACCCAACCATATGAAAAAGTGCTCCTAATCACTGAGAAGTAAAAAATAAAACTACTCTGAAGTTTCACCTCACATCCAGCAAATCTGCATAGGTGCCAATAAGATGGGAATAGTGTATGTAAGAGGGATAGTGGGAAGACCAGGACCACTAATGCATGGTTGGTAGAAGTGTAAAATGGTTTTATTTTGGAAAACATTATTATTCTAAGAAAGTGACCAAGATGTGCTACCTTTTTACCTAGAGATCCCAAGGCTTAGTCATACACCCCCAAAAGGGCAAACACATAGGTCCCATTAATAAAAAAATATTCACAGCAGCACTTTTTGTGATATTTGCTATTGTGACAGCATAAAACTGTTGGACAAAATAGTAGATGCTTGTCAACAGGGAACAGTTAAAACTTCAAAATATTACTGTCCCATAAAATTATAAATATGAAAAATTCAGAGAAGCATGGGAAGATTCCTGTCAACTGGTAAAGCAGACCTAGGAAAAACAACATATGACAACTACAATCATCTAAACATACAAAAAAAGAGAAACTGAAAGCCGTAAAATTATAACAAACAGATTGGTCCCTAACCTCGCTCTCTGCTGAGCAAAAGTGAAGGACTGGACATGTAGAACATTTCATCTGTTAAGTGATGCTTTGACTAGTTTTCCTTAACTGACCTCCCTTTCTTTTTTATTCTTTATTAGAAGGGATAGAAGAGTGGGTAAAGGAAATGGGGAAGAATATATTAAAAAAGGAATGTGATATAAAACCAAATGATTGTCAATCAAGTTTATCAAGACTAATTTTAGGGAATGTACTTCATAGAAGGAACTTGTTCAGGAGTCTGTTATGGCAGAACAAAACTTAAGAATAAATGTTTTTAAAACAAATAAAAAGAATTTTTAAAACAAGAGTCTTAAGAATTGCCAAAATTTAATAATTTTAAATGTTTGATGGAACTTGATTTTAATAAATTAAAATATGTATAACAAAATAGAGCACCTTAAAGATGACAAGTATATGGAAATGGGAGGAAAAACATTCTAGGCACAGGAAATGGTATGTATGTGAGAAGAATATAATTCATGTATAGGAAGAGTATGAGATAAAGCAGACAATATAGGGTGATTCCAGATTATGAATAGTATTTAATGCCAGACCAAGTTACTACTTACAAAATTGTAATCACGTACATATAACAAGTTTTTTCTTTTAGCAAAGGTACATAGGACCAGGACTTGCTTTTCACTTCTACCCTCAAAAAATTCTTCTCCTTTTTCTCAAAAATGAAAGAGCAGGCCACTTGTAAATTAAGGATACTTTAACAGAAGAGAGATTTTTTTTCCATTTCTTCCCCTTATTCTAAGTTGTGATCTTTGTGAAACAATTAAATTTTTATGCTGGAGAAGAGTATTATAAGCATGCCAAAGGTTGGGGACATTATTATTTGGAACTTAATTGTCTTAGTGAAGACATTGTCTTAGTGAAGAATCTTAGTGAAGATGTTATGTAAAGGTGCACTAGTTAGGACAAAAGTGACATTACCATTGCCATCCTACAAACCCAAACCGACCCAATGCAGTACAAGGGGATGTTATTTCTCTCTTTCTTGACCCTATATTAAGCTTAGCTACAATAGATTATGAGAAAAATCCAATTAAAAAGGAAATAAAAATTCAGAAAGTTATACTTCCCAAATCATACTAATTCTTACTAGGAATGAATTTGCATAACTTTTTTAGAATACTTTGTAGGTGAGGAAGTTTATTTTTCAGATTTGTTATATGTTGAAGAGCACTGGATAGGAAATCAACAATATTAGCTATTTATATGACCTTGAATAAGTAATTTAATCTTTCTGGACCTCAGTTTCTCTATCTTTAAAATGGGAAGATTTAGGGTATGTTAAGTATCTAGGAGATAATCTCTAAGGTTTCTTCCTGTGCTAAAATGTCATTATGACTCCATGATCTAGAATTAGAATTGCCACTGTAAAATAGTTTAGTTTTAAAATAGCATTCTTGAACTTCATTGGGAAAACAATTATTCTTATTCTCTGTCCAAATCCTCTGCAGTACTAATTTTACTGTCCTTATTTAAACTCCGGAAGATAAAGTTGGCTTCTTAATAGAGTATGAAAGACTTGATTTTTAACTTTATTTTTTTAGAGTTCAAATATTCAGTTTTAATTATTGTTTTCACACAAAATACTAGTTTTTATAAACTGAAAAAAGATCCCATAAATACAAAACCATTTACCTGTCCATATTATTGATTTTAAAACAAACCACACCAAACTCCCTACCTAAAAGTACTACTTCATTTGTTCCCATATTTCTATCCTGTTGATGATTATGTAATAAATCCAATTCCAAATCCTGTCATTTTGGTCCACCCCTGATGACTCAGTCACATCCTTTGAAACCAAGTCCTTTACAAACTGGGGCTCCTTTTCAAGTCTATCATAATTAAAAGAAGAATCCCTATGACCATATTTCTCTTGATAAAGAGACCAGGCTAACTTAAGACAAATTTCCAGGTCCTTTACCCCCACTGAATATCACTTGTTAAAAATGAGCATTTCTATATATTAGTGTATTTAATTGACCTCTATTTGCTAGAATAATTTTGCTTACATTTACAGCAGCAGCATTATGTTTCAAGTGTAAAATACAGACTTTTTATTGGCTTATTGGGAAATAAAACCTTCCAAGTATACATTAATATATTGTTTCATTTAACATATCACGAACATAAAATTGGAGGGCCCCAATTCAATTCAACCTGTAGGATGAGACCCTAAAATTAGATGTCAATGAAAAGAGATTTTCTTATTTCCTCATATTTTAAAGGGACTTAAAAGTCCTCTGTGGTATAAGAAATTTCAGCAAATTATGTTGTAGCTTGAAAAAATCTTTCATCTTTTGATAAATGCTTATCACTTAGTGTTTGGTCTAGAGGTTTAATATGGAAACCAACTACTCAGATGTGAAGATGTTGTCCAGTGTACAATTTCATTTAATAGCTATTATTCTCCCTTTGTCTTCTAATTATAAATATATGCTATACAGCATAATTGTAAACATATATAAGTATATATTCTCTAATTCATGAAAACAGGCAAATTTTGAATTGAAAATGGAAAAAAATTTTAAAAGGTAAAAAGAAATTTGCCTTCAACTCTGCATATGTTGTAAATACATCAAATATACAGAATTGGTTATGTTGCAATCAATGTCATTTCCCTCAAATCTAAAGCTTTAAATGTAAAATGAAATATATTTGCCAATTTCACAAGCATTACCTTCGGGACAAGCAAAATTTAGACACTCCTGGGAATATTTAAATTTAATTCATAAGACTTCACTCAATGACACATTCCTAAAACCATTATTACTTATGGAGCAAATTAAGCAATTAACGCTCTCTTCTTAGTTCCATCACAGAGCTACTCATATCTAAAATAGTGTATATCTATTACCCTTTCCCCACAATGGATTGTTTGCAAAACCTACGTTCAAATAAAAATAAAACAAAAAGACAAGATACTGCAGTCACAAGTACTTTAATTTTTTTTAAATCACTCATCAAAAACAAAAATTACACTATTCTACTCTAAAGTTAACACAAGTAAAAATTAAGGAGGTACTGTCTCACATAAAAGGTGCTGAAAGTCACTGAGCGCTTGATGCCTTACACTACACTTGAATCCTTCAGTGTATACGAAAATTTGAGGGATTTAAGACACTACTTCCTTTCAAAAAAAGTTAACATTCAACTGAGACAACTAGTTTACTTTAATATGCTAAGCAATCAAAACAATTTAATCAGTTTTTATTTTTTGAGTAACATTACAATGTGTAATCACTACTATACAATTTAAATCCTTTATATTACAGTACCAAAAAAAAAAAAAGCATTACAATACAATCATACACAAGTCTGTTAAGAGCACTGTGTTCTAATTGGGTAAATGTTCCACAAACTGTTGTATGTGTGCTTCGTTGATTTTCTGGAATTGTCAAAACACTGCACCCTGTTTTAAGTGGGCTGTACCTGAAAACCAAGGTATGCAATTCCTTAGGATTAGAAATCATCGAATTATGTGGTGAAAGGGGGTGGGGTGGGGGAGTAGGAGGAAGAAGAGGTTGAGACCAGATATGGAAAGTCTAAGGGGCCTCCCATCAGAACCCAACTTATTCAAGAACAGTTTCTGCTCGGCCTGTACTTCAACTTAAGCCTATAACAACGAAAAATAGGTAGGCAGCAGAAAGTAGGAGGCTCTAAACCCAGACATTCGCTCCACGGAGCTCATCCGCGGTCCTGGGGGGGGGGGTGCCACAATTATCAAACCCTCGTCCTTCCTCCCCTGGGCCAGTCCCTCCCGCGGGGGGTGCCTCAGCTGGGGCTCCGGAGTGGCAAGCCCCCTGCTCAGGAGCAGGAGCAGGAAGCCCTACGGCCCCAACAAACCCGTGACCCATTCCTCCTCAAGGCTCGACGGAGGACGGGAAAGGCTTTTACCCGCTGCAGCGCTCCCGGAATTGGGGAGGGAAGAGGTGAGCCTGGGCCGGGGTCCCGAGCTCGACCCTAACCGCCTCCGGCCAGGCTAAGCTAGGCTAGGCTAGCCCGCGGCCTCTCCAAGGGGCTCTCACAGACAGGATGTGGCGGGGCGCAGTCGGTCCTGAGAATAAACAGGAGCTCCGGTGGCCTGCAGTAAACACGGGCCTCGGCGAGACCCCACGTGGGAGCTGCCTAGAAACGGAAATGCTTTCCCGGTCAAAGCAGCGAAGCCAAATCCCCTAGCGTGCAGCCCGAGCGCCGGCAGCGGCGCGAGGGCCCCGACGACCTGACGGCGCCACCCAGCGGCGAGCCAGGAGGCCTGCAAGCGGGCGCTCCTACCCCGCTCCCCCCCGCCGCCACCGCCCCCCCACCCAACCCGTTCCCCTCTCGCTGCACAAGGCCCAACCCAAGAACTAAAGACCACAAAATGGCTGCCGGCCGCTTCGTCACGTGACCCCCTTTGTGCCTTTCGGGCCCCCGAACTCGGAGGGTCCCGGGTAGAAGCGGCCGGGGGTGGTGGGCAGCGCTGGTGCGGGCCCAGCGGGGCCGCGGCGGGCCGGGGGTCGAGGCCGAGGGAGTCGGGGTAAGGGCCGGGCCGGCGACTGAATGTCGGCGGGGAAGAGAAGATGGCGGCCATTTTGTGTGGGGCTGGCTGCTCCGTCGCCGCCGCAGGCAGCAGGGGGAGCGGGGCCTGGCGGTGGGTCGGGCAGGGGAGTTTACACGTACCGACTCCTCTTCCTTCTCCATTCCGGTGGGCATCTGCGGCACGGCCCGGTTTATCGAGGCGTATTCGTGCAGATCGGGCAGATCCTCACAGCGGAAGACCGGCAGCGGCTTCGAGGCGTCCAGCGCCCGCGCCCGAAACGACAATTTACTCATCTCAGGCGCAGCAGATACCTCTCCGCTCTGGGGAAACGGCCCCGGCCAGCGGGATCATGGAGAACCCGGGGTTCGGTTCCCCCTCGCCTGCCGCTGCCGGGGACTTGAGGGGCGGAGCGTGGAGCCCGCCGTCCGGGCCCTCACAGCAGCCGGGAGGGTGGGTGCCTGTGCCGCTCCGCTCCGCTCTCACTCGCTCTCTTCAATACGCCATGGCCAACATGGCGGACATTAAAACTCCACTGTGCGCTCTTCAGCCAACCCCAGCCATTCCCCACACTGCATCGCGCAGCGGCGCGGGCACGCGGCGGAGGGGGGGAGCGCGGGCTCGAGGCTGGGCGCCGGCACGGGCTGCGCGCGCCCCCGCCAACCCCCTGCTCCCTCGCTGGCTCCGGCTCTGGCTCCGGCTTCGACTCCGGCTCCGGCTCCCTGGCTCCCTGGCTGCCGCTGCCGCTGCCGCTGCCGCCTAGCCCTCCCCTTAACCCTCCCCCGCCCCGGCCCCGCTCCCTCCCGAAGCGGCCCGGAGGGGACGACCGTGCTGCCAGGACCCTGGGCTCCCCCGCCTCCAGCTTGCCACACACCCCTCTCCCGGTTACCCACGGCCCTGCTCTCCGCTCCCCGCTCCCCGCTCTCCGCCTGGGTGTCCCAGAGAGCCGCGGGGGCGGAGGCGCTCGGTCGGGCCGCCGCCGGGCTCGGGGGACTCCCTGCCATCTCGGCGGCTTCTCCAGCCCCGGCGACCCCCGAGCTCCCCGGCCGCCGGCTGCGAGAGAGCGAGACTGCCGGGGCCACGGGCGGGCAGCCTCCAAAGGCTCGAATGTTCCGAGCGACCGGGGCGCTGGGGCTCGCTCCTCTCTGCCGGCGAGGAACTTTGGGGGGCCTCGGGGAGAAAAGCTAGTAGTCCCCAGGTGGCGAAACGATCAACACACACATACACTAACACTCAGGCTCTCCTACGGGGATCACACTCACACGGGCGCGCGCGCCAACACTTAAGTTTTTCGGAAAAGAAACGGTCGTGAAGTCAGTCAAGTCTGCAAGCATGTATTAAGCGCCTGCTGGATGCCAAACCCCGGAGCTACAGAGAAAAGCAAAAACAACCACGTCCTTAAGAAGCTCACAATCGAATGGGGAAACAAGAAGCAAACAACCAACAAGGAAGATACTAATAAATTGGGATAGTTTTAACAAGTTACTGCACCAAGCACAGTGTACTTCAGCATCATTTCCCCAGCCACTAGGCTTATGGCATAAATATTAAACACTTGGCTCCAAAATAGCAAGGTTTTATTTTATTTCACGTTTATAGATAGATAGCTATTCCACCCCCTCGCCCCGGGACAGTATGAAGGAAAAGGAATTATTGTCACCCTAAAAAAATGATAATCTGAAAGAATTTTCCCTCTGCAAAAGCAACTTCACACCATGCCTCCCCCTCTCAATTCTACCCCCCACCCCCACCCCTTTCTGGTGCTTAAAGCTTTATTGTCAAGCACAGTTATCTTCTTGGTGGTAGAAGAAAATGCTGCTTCCCAAGTAGCTGGGGTTTGATAGTCTTACTACTTGGGCATCTTTCTTCTAAAACATTTTATAAGCATTAAATATTAGCTGTGAGGAGGTTGGGGCAAACTGTAAGTTCTCCAACTAAAAGAACAAGAACATGCAAAGCGTTTAATTATTAGCAGGAACGACTGAGATGGGACCCAAAGGCAAGCTTGTCATTTAAGGGTCTTGCCAGACACGAAATGGTACTCCAAGAATTCCTTCCACTGAGATGTTTTTAAAAACCGGTCTAGGAAGAATTGATTGATGTTTGCAGAAAAATCCTGAAATGTTTCATTTATTCATTTCCCCAAAGTCCACAACCCGTATCACATAACAAAAATAAATATGATCAGTATCATTAACTACTAGAATAGGGAAGGCTTTGCTTAAGGCAAATGGACAAATTAATACTTGTCAGCTTGGGTTAGCTCTAGTCCATCCAGGTGACAGGAATATCTGCTACTTCCCTCCAACACAAGAATGCCAAAATTAAGTATGGATTCAACAAACTTCTGAATGTAGACAGGCTTTCCTGAACTTTGTACAAAAATCCTCCCTCCTAGGAAAATAAAAGTGACAATTCTTTAAGTCAGGTAAAAATCCCTTAAAACACACACACACACACACACACACACACACACAGAGCAACCCACTGAAGATCTATGGCTGATTCCAAAGGTAAGGGAGACTTCAAGGGAAAACAGTTGGGAGACTAATAGTCCAGGCATGAGATAATAAGGGTCAGTTTTCAGTTCCTAGCTCTGAGAATGGACAGGAAAAGTCAGATGATTAAGTGATAATCCTGATAAAGTATGAAATTATTTTTAAAATCTCAAACACGGAGTCTATTCCAATTTGGGATTTCTGCTTACATTAAATGCACATTTAGCAAGGAAAGCCAAGAAGAATCAAAGCAAAAGAACTTAAAGAATGGAATATTATATATATATATATATATATGCATGTAAGTATACTAACAACACTTCTACACACACCTGTTACCAAGTCTTGTCACTTACTTCTTGAAACTGTATCTACAATTCAATTCATTCTCTCCTGTCCCCCTGCCATCCCACTGAGTGAAGAATGGACTGCCTGTTTTCCCAATCCCTAAGGTATCCTCTGGCCAACCCATCCAACAACACTGTTGCAATCTAACATTCCTCAAATACTTTTTTTGTCATCCTTTCTCAGATCAAATACCTACCACGGGCTTCCCACCGACATCCTGCCCTTTGGTCCAACATTAGTTTCATGACTCCCCAAAGCTACCGTCCTCTCTTGTCAGGACAATCTGTTCCCTGCTCTTGACAAAGGCTATGCTCGTTCTCACCTCTGGCAATTCCCCATCCTTTCTTCCTGGGTTTCCTTCCAAAAGGCTTCTTGCCCATTTCAAGTCTAACCTCTACTGCAAACTAATGACTTTTCTTGGACCTCAGTCCCTCCATCTGTATCAGAAGGTTAGACTGCATCTCCTAGATTTCTTTCAGCTCTAAAAATTCAACGAGACTGATAATCCTTTATTTCTCTGGATTCCGATTACTTGTAGAGTAGGTTCTACAAAACTTCATTAGTTGTTTTAGGTTAGACTTACCTATGCAACTAGAATTAGTAGACTTCTTGAGGGCAGGCATCGTGTTTTCCCTGTTTTTTATATTCTAGCAAAATGTCTAGCACAATGCTGAGTACACACCAGCCATTTGCTAAATGATTGTCAACAGATTGGTTTGCATATATATAAATATAAATATGTGTATATATACACACCTTAAATGTTATTACCACTGGTAAAATCCTAGTTGATGGAAAATAAGATCTTAAAATATTAGGATATATTTTTTAAAATAATAATAATCTAAATTCTTTCATCCTTAAAATCCCATAATAGATTAGTGGGTAAAAAATGAAGATTTCTCCCTCCCACCTCCAAAAAAAAGGTTCTTAAATGAATGCTCCTAAAATTAATAAGTTAATATTGTACTTTAGTTGTAAAAAACACTTAAGTCATAAAGGACTCTAATATAATAAGTTCTTATTTAAAGAAGGGCAGTTAAATTAAGTGTCACAATTTATTTATAAAGTGGTAAAAGAAATCAAAACAAATAAAAGTACCCAAACCAGAATTTCCTGAAAATATTAAAAGGATCACTTTGGTCCAAGAAATTTCAATCACAGTTAAATCTCCAATGTGACCATGGAAAAATCATTCAGTTCTCTGGGTCATTAAAAAAAATTTTTTTTTAATTCTTTCTTATCTTCCATCTTAGAATCAACACTGTGTATTGGTTCCAAGGCAGAAGTGTGGTAAGGGCTGGGCAATGGGGGTTAAGTGACTTGCCCAGGATCACATAGCTAGGAAGTACCTGAGGCCAGATTTGAACCTATGATCTCCTATCTCTAGGCCTGGC
Source organism: Monodelphis domestica (assembly GCF_027887165.1). Lineage (NCBI taxonomy): Eukaryota > Metazoa > Chordata > Mammalia > Didelphimorphia > Didelphidae > Monodelphis > Monodelphis domestica. Next base: position 252,869,852 of record NC_077231.1, on the reverse strand, counting down.
TGTTAATCCACTGAGCCATCCAGCTGCCACCTTTTAATTTTCTTAAGAAAAAAAATCTACCTCCCACATGGGATGGCTACGAGTATCCATATTAATTGTTAATATCAATAAAATACTTTGAGCTTCTTTAAGATAAAAAGCTCTATAAAAACACAGGACTTTCTTTTGTATCATTTGAAGACTAAAGTTTTCTGTGAAGTTAAAAACCAGTGAGAAGAGCTTCACTAAAATTTAGACCAATAAATCAGAAGTGACTGGGTATTTTCTACTACTTCTAGGACTAAACTTCGTTTCTTTAACTCCCAAACTGGCAAACTGACCATCATTGTCTTAATAGACTGGCAGGAAACTGATGAAAAGAAAGCTTAATAGAGGCTAAGACCAGTGTAGCAATGCTTAATGGTGCTATTTCTAGGGGTAGTTGATGAAGAGAGGGAATAGTGAGATATACAGTCAGTAATTTGAAACATTAAAATAACTCCACAAGTGAAAATTGACTGAGATGATGGTATTACTCAATTAGTAAAAATAGTCTTGGTTTTTGTTGTGACCTACGTGTCTGTTTGTCTGCTAAGTGAAACTAAAAGTTTAAAGTATTGCTGACTTTTATGAAAAATTAATTAAGTGGTGGTAGGAGAGCATTACGATATTTTGGTTGAAACTTGTCATAGATCATAACTTTAGAGCCAAAAGGACCTTAGAGGCCATCTAAGGCCAATTATCTCATTTTACAGAGGAGAAAACTGAGGCCAAACAATGATTTTACTTGCTCATGGTCATAATCCCTTGCCCCTAAATTCATCACCATGTCTCTCTTAGCAATGCTTTGGTTGGTTCTTAATAAAAAAGGGCTATTTAATGAGTTTTTAAAAGTTTTTAATTCCAAAGGTTAATGTATTAAAAATAAATCTAAAAGGCTAAATGATTCAAAATCAGGAATATTAGTAGGCACATTTAAAAATATTATAATGAATATATAATTATATTATCTTGGATTAATATCAATTGACAACATGTATCGAGAGTCTCCTGTTTGCAGGCCACTAGATTGGACAGGCATTAAATATGAAGAAACTGAAGGACACTATCTCCATTTTCAAAAATCAAAGACTTACTCAATCTCAGAGTTGGCAGGGACTTCAGGAGTCGTTCATTTAGCACACATTTATTAAGCACCTACTCTGTACAGAGCCCAATGCTTAGCACAGGAGAGATAAAGCTCATATAAGACACTGTCCCTGACCTCGCAGAATTAGTAGCATACTATGGGATGAACCGCTAACATCAATGACTATAACACATCGAACTTACCTAGCAAGTACATTATAGAGGCACAAAACAGAGGTCCAAGAAGATGGTTACTGTTGAAAAGGGACATCAGAAAAGTTTCTTGGAAAAGGTGGTATCTGGATTTGAGCGGATATCACAGATGAAGAGTCAAAGGAAAGTTTTCCAGATGAGTGTGAATAAAAGTATGAAAGCAAGAAAATGCCAGGTAGGTTTGGAAGCAGAGAATTATGTACTTCATCTGGAGTTTGGAATGTGTTTCGGGGAGTAATTAATACAGAAAAGTAGAGATAAGATTGTGGAGGTCCTTGAACTGACAGAAAAATAAACATGAACTTTGCTTATAGAAAGAATTCTAGCTCCTGGATCAGGGGGTTGGGATTCAAATCCTGCCTGCCACGTTTCTTTGCTTCCAGTGTGGCCTTTAACCAACCAAGGTGATTAACCTAACGAGTCCTCGGTTTCCTCACTTATAAATAAGAGCGTTCGCCTGAATAAATTCGGAGGTCTGAGAAGTCACCAAAGATTTTTGAGCAGAGGAGTGACATGACTGGTTTATTTTTTGGCCCAAGAAAGATCGGTCTAGCAGCAATAGAAAGCATGAATCGGAGAAGAGGAGGACACAGATGCGAGAAGACCCATTGGGAGGCAGAACTGGATACAGACTCCCAGGAAAATGAATGAGTCCATATAGTAGCTGTGGGCACAGCAGGCGAAGGTGTGCAGGTGGAATTGGAGAGATGCAGGACATGGCCAGACATCAGCGGGGAGGGCAGGGGAAGAACCAAAGTTTTCAAAGATCAAAGGCTAGGAGAATGCTGATGCCACACTGTTGAATTGATTGGCCAAGTGAAAACAAAAGGAGGAGCACATTGAGTGGGAAAGATAAGAAGCTTCATTCAAGTATGTTAAGTTTGAGGTGGCAAAAACTCAGAATAGACTTCAGGGCTGGGAAAAAAAATTTCCTGCATGGAAATGGTAGGAGGAAGAGCAGCAACAGTATTCTATCACTGAAGCCAGCGATGGTCATCAGACTTCCTACCAAGAAGTTGATATGACAAATCTTTATTAAGCCCCTATTTTATGTATAGCAAGATTTAATTCTCAACGAGCAAAAAACTCCTTTCACCGGAGGAGTGGCAGAGCAGCCAGGAAGGGATGGAGCCAGTGCACAGGCAGCAGGTGATGGCATGTTGTTAGCTGCCAGTTTGTTGTCCTTCTTACTGGAAGAGGACCCAAATGACATCAGGTGATGGCTTTTGCTTTGCTCCTAAATTGGATTTCAGCGAGGCAGAGTGCACAAAGTTGTCAGCCTCGCCTTCTCTTCTAGTCATCCAAGTTTAGTGGCAAGACCAAAATCGGGACTGCTGGTGATGGCTTGGGATGCTGTGGACCACCTTGGCTTCTTCCATTGTCCAATCAAGTTCTAAGTGTTCCCCAGCATCTGCTTCCATTGCCTTCATGGCTGTTGGAACAAATTATTCTCATTCTGCCTGGGAAAATTTTCCCACATCTAGGGTACACATGCCCCCTGTTGGCCAGCTCTCACACCATTCTTCCCATGCACCCCAGCTCATGATAATAAGTAGGAAAAGAAAGATCCAAAATAATTGGGAAAATCTGAGAAGAGAATACTTCCAATTGGGGATAAGGGGATGTTTCACAGAGCTGTAGCTCTAGATCAGAAGTTTTTAACCTTTTTTGGGGAATGATCTTCCTTGGCAATCTAGTGAAGCTTACTGACCCATTCTTAAAATTTTTTTTTTATAAATTATGATGGAAGGAAACACTAAATTTCAATTGCAGGTTAGTGAAAATAAGGATTTATTTTTCTCCATCCAAACTCATGAGACTCCCCTGAAATCTGTCCATGAATTCCATGGGGAGTCCATCTTCTCCCCCCCCCCCATCAATATCAAGAACCTTTGTTTTAGGTGGTAAACCTTGAAGGAAGAGAATGATTGTGAAAGAAGGCTGCAATGGGGGAAGAGCTGCAATGTCTCATTCGCATTGTCCTTTTTCACAGGAACTAGAGTACATGAAAGAGCATAACATAAAATGGAGCTGTAAGGATATGTTGAAACTGGATTGCAGAATACCTTAAAAGCCAGGTCATGGGTTCTTTATCTTAGAGGTAACAGGGAGCCACTGAAGTTTGTCAAGCAGGGGAGTAACATGATCAGATCTGTGCCATAGGCAGAATATTTTGGCAGCTTTGACTAAAGGAAAAGAGACCAATTCCACTTTTGGTATATTCTAATTATTAGGTAATTTCCTGCTGCGTGTCCATGAAATCCACCTCCCTACAAATTCCACTCCAGTTCTTCCCTCTGGGACCAAAAAAAGCAAGTTCAATGCCTCAGGCCTCTGACAGGTCTTAAATGCTTAAGGACAGTTCTCCAGTACTCCTAATTCTTCACTTCTTAAGATTTAATAAATTCATCCTTATATTGTATGGTTTTGCATTCCCCCATCCAATCTAGTCCCATTCTTCTGGACCCATTCCTGCTTATCCATATCCTTCTGAAGATATCTTGCTTTTACCTAAAATAATACTACATATGTGATCTGACTAGCGCACAGGGCAATGATATGATCACACTCCTCTTTCAGCTGAAGACAGCAAGTAATTTATTAAGTGAACCAGCCCAAGCTCGATGAAGGGGCAGATGCCAGGGTGCCCTCATGGGATCTGGAGTGCTTTGAGCAGGGGTGAAGACAACAGCACAAATAAAAATCAAATAAGCATTTATTAAGCCTTTATGAAGTACCAGGCACTATAACATAACGCTACAATAGGAATATTGTATTGAATATTTGAATGAATGAATGAATATATGAGAGGTGATGGGTTACAAAACAGTGCTAAATGGGGGGAACGTATTACAAAAGGAAGGGCATTCAGGAATGCTTTATCACAGGAGCTAGAGTTCAGGCACCTGAGGGAGGGATCCCCTAATTCATCTCCCTTGCTGTGCAAATGAGGGAAACTGAGGCAAATTGATTTAGCAATGGACACATGGGTAAAGAAGTGGTGGGGCTGAGATTCAAATCCCACTCCTTTGACTGGAGACCTAAGGCTTTTGCTATTCTACCACACTGAGGTAATATCGGAGGTAGATTTTTCAACTCATGAAGTTTAAGAGAAAAAAGAGGGAGGGAATTTCGGGGATAGAGAACATTAGGAATAAAAGAAGAGAGGTGGAAAAGTGGAGAGCTTCTGCACAGGGCAAAGAGCAATCCAGTTTGCCCTGAGAAGGGAATCAGTAGAAGAAAATTCTAGCTAGGAAGACAGAGTCATTCTCTAGATGGCCAGACAACTGACAGAGGCAGAAGAGGGATGAGGCTATATGAGTCATTTAAAGATAACATTTTCCTATGAAACTTAACATCTTTAACAGATACACATGAAACCCCTGCAAATTACTTTTTCTAAGATGTACATCAGCAAAGGCACAAACTTAGAATGCAAATCGAATGGCTATGTAATGAAAACAGGGGTTAATCATTCATGAGCTAGATCATCACCAAGATCCCTTCCAAATCCAGATCTTCTAATCCTAGAGGAAGGTTTGGTCTAGCCTTTTCAGAAGAGTAAAGGTAGGGTTAAGATTAGGACTGGGAGAAAGGGTTTGAGAAAGACGGTAATGATATATTTTGATATCTAGGGCTTAAGTAGGAAAATAATTTCTAATCAGTGTCACGATATTCTGTGAACTTGGGAATCAAATCACCTTCCTTATAATAATGTAGCAAGTTTAAATTATGAAAAAGGCTCTCTGCTACTTATCCTAATACCAGTTTAAGCAATGTGTTGACTGATCATTAGTACAGTATAGCCTAATCTGATACAGCCTGGTATAATATTGGTACAGTATGATATAATTATTAAAGATAGATACAGTATATCCTTTAAACTCGAATCCCCCTTATTTGATTTGAGTAGAAAAAGTGAATTTCTGAAAACATATGGCATCAGTTTGGGGAGAATAATTTCATTTATGATCACACAAAATCAGTCTGCTCCTTTTTCATGTCACAAATGTCCCTACGATAACAAAACTAGATCTAATGGAAATGGAGCAAGTAATTATATACAACCCAATCATCCTGGCTCCCAAAATGACCCCAAAATACTCCCTAGAAAGTTTTGTAAAACAAATACTGATGTCTTAGCATCTGCTGGTGATCTACACTTAATCATAGGAAATACTGAAAAGGAAAAAGGACATGTGATTTTTGAGCTCTTTAAAGTACAAAGGGACTGAGTCCGTTCAAGACACAGTTACCTATATGAGGCTTTTATTCATCTCCCCAACTACTTATGCCTCCCCTACCAATTACCTCCTATTTATTTTTTAATAGATTTTGTATATACTTAAGTGTGAACTTGGGTCTACCATAATACAATTAGTGCAAAGAGAATCTCATTTTTGCCTTTGAATCTCTATCACTTTAATATAGTGCTCAGCACACAGGAAGCATTTAATTAATGCTTTTTTGATTGATTGACAGATATATTACCTTAGCCTATGTAATAGTTTTTAATTTATTTTTTAAAATAATGAAATATTTATTTTTCCCTCACTCATCTTCCTCCATCCCACTGGGAATAAAAAAAGAAAATCTTTGTAATGAATAAACATAGTCAAGGAAAACAAATTCTCATATTGGCCATGTTTAAAAATGTATATATCTTACTCTACATTGGTACATTGCTTCTCTGTCATGAGGTGAGCAACATTCTTTCATCATTGGTCTTCTGGAATCAGGATTGATCATTGAGTTGATCAAAGTTTCTAAGACTTTCAGAATTGTTCATTTTTTACAATATGTTAAGTTGAAGTATAAATTGTTCTCTTGGTTCTACTCACTTTGCTCTGCATCAGTTCTTATATGGCCTTGCCAGTTTCTGTGCCCAAATAATACTTCTAATACTCTGTTCTGAACATTCCATACATCTACAAAAACTTTTACTTATGACCCATTTCCTTCCTTTGACACTCTAACTCCAACTTATCTCCCAGGTTTATGCCAGGGTCCTGCCATCCATCAGATGTTTCTACTCCAGGCAATGGGTAATTACTGGAAAGCTTTTCAATAGAGATATAGAACATTCAAAATAGAGATTTGTGGAGGCAGTAGATAGAACTTGTATTACAAATATTATTTGGGCTAATTTAACATATCAATCAATCCAAAAGCATGTATTAAACATGTATTATAAAGTGCCAGCAAAAGCAAAACTGAAACCAGCCTCCTCTCTTATATTCCCGTCCTCCTCACTCCCAACTTTATACCTTTGATTATATTGTTCTTCATGACTAGAAAAGCCTTTGTACTATGTCTCTGTTGAAATATCTTCTCTCTCTTAAGGTCCACCTTAAGTAACACTTCCTATATGAAGATACTGAGCTTTTTCTGAGCCCTACCTGGGGAAAAAGTGACCTCTCTTGCCAAATTCCTTAGAACATTTTACTTGGGCTACTCCTTTGCACTTATCTCATTCTTCTTGAAGAAACATTATTTGCTACATATTTTTTCTTTTTTAATTGGCATTTGTTTCCCCCCATTAGACTCTAAAGAGTTCATGTCAAATTTGCTTTTGTCTCATATATAGCAAATATTTCATCAATGCTGGATGAATCAAATGCAAAAATGTGTGCCCAGTTAAGTCTATGAGCCAGTGTTCCATTTCTTAAATTGACAGTTGTATGGGATAATTACATTCTAGGGTTATTGTCACTGTTAAAGAGAGGTAGGCTTAGGATCATTATCATTATTAATCATAAACTTTAATTAACTCCCTAGAAACCTAGGCTCCACCTAAGTAATATGGGCAAGATAGTCCTAGCCCTACCCATGACAAGATTGTTTTGAGAATAAAATTAAATATCAGATCTCATTATTACAAATGCCATTAAAATAAAAATCCGCTTATGCCAAATGATATTCAATATAAGAAAAATGCAGAAGTCTTTGAAGTTTAGCATAAAGAAATTTGGCCTACATATGTAAGAACTATTGTTAATTAACATCCAAGTAGGTTTTACATTACATGGTATTATTAAGTCTCAAATAGGATATTACACATAAGCCTTAGTTTATTTCATTTTCAACATTAGGAACTTTAGCACATAAAAAGGGAGTATTTATAGAATCCCACATTTAGTCTTTTTTTTTTAACCTTTACCCTCCATCTTAGAATCAATACAGTATATTGGTTCTAAGGCAGAAAAGAGGTAGGGTATTAATGGGGATTAATTAAATTGCTTAGAGTCACACAGCTAGGAAATGTCTGGGATCACATTTGAATCCAGGACCTCCCATCTTTAAGCCTGATTCTCAATCCACTAAGTCACTCTACACTTTGTTTTATAAACCTAAGTAAAATTTTACCAAGTTGAAGAAGTTCAATTTTTATTTATAAGTCCCTAGTGAAGGCAATACCCATCAGGGATATAATAACAATATTCAAAATTAGGTTGAGAATGGATATTACCAAAGCTATTATCTACTAAAGTGTTGATTATTAATGGTTCAAAAATTTTAATGCAACACATAGAAAAATAGAAGCAGTACACAGGTATCCACAGTCAAAAACAGAGAAGAATATGGAGCCACTCCTCTATTTCCTTGCCTGCCAGGGCACTTTGTTACTCACCTGGCCCAACATGAAGAGTGGTGCCCACCTACATACAAGCCAAAGCACTCCCCCTGGCACTTGACTTCAGGGCAGATTCTGGGGGTGGGGGGGAAGAGTACAGAGATGAGATTCATTTCCCCACTGTCATAGGATCAAACTTTAGAGCTGACAGGGGCCTTTGGGGCCACATAGTCCAATTCTCTCATTTTATAGACAAGGAAGCTGAGGCTTAGGGAGCCTCAGCAAACTGGTTTTTCCAAGATCACAAGATAGTAAATAATGGACCTGAGATTCAAACCCATATCTTCTGAAATAAATTCAGCACTCTTTCTTCCATATCTTCCCATTTGTAAACAGAGAATGAATATTTTGGGGGCAATCGGGGAGATTTTGAGGTATTTAAGTTGCAGAAATGACTTGGAAAGAGTGATGAACCAAATTCAAGTCTTCTAATAGTTCAATGATTAGCTTCTAGATAAAAAAAAAAATTCCTTTCCATTACATTGGACCTGCAATGACAAAACGAGACTAATTCTGATTCTAAAATTCTATGACTTAATGACAGCAGATTCAGTGTGGCTCATGTTATACATTTTGGTATATAGTATTTAAATTATTTTGAATTATTTAAAAATTATTTTCTTTCATTCTTTAAGATGCTGTGATTTCCTCCCTGTCAGTGCTCCCTCTATGTCTGGGATAGACACAAAGACTATATGTTACTATGACTTGGAAAGATGATCAACTTCTTGCCAACCAGAGGCTGACCTTCTTTGAACTGAGCCAGTTGGGTCCTCATCAGGTCCATATTCAAAATCTTTTTAGTCTGAGAAGAAACACCTGGGTTTATGGCACAGTCTTAAGGGAACTGAAGACAACCTCCCTCCTGATGAGGCATCGGAGAAGGGCTGTAGATAAGTATTGTGTGATCATTTAAAAATTATGTCTCCACATTCAAATGCCTATTAAACAACTATTATATATATATAAGGTATTCATGCTAGGTATATGTTTTGCAATATACAAAGTTGGATAAGGCAGGTCCAAGCCCTCCAAGAAGTTTACATTCTATTAAAAAAAACTTTTAATTAAATATAATTTAATTTTTCTGGTGTAATAATGGTAAGACTCAGGCCTCAAACTCTATTTCCTTCCTGATGTTAGCCTAATTTAGGCAATGCAAGCATATGCTAGATTTTCTGCCTGGATCTGATAACTGAGATGATATATGTCAAAAGAGTATAAAAAGGTGTAAAGGTCTCTACAAAAGTAAAGTATTATCTATATGAGACAAGGTAATTCAAGAGAAAAGAGAAAAGAACTCCTCTAAAGGAAACAGGAATAGATGTTTTCGGACCCCAGAATCAACCAGATTATTTGGCCAATAATTTTCTGAAATGCCCTAGGGGTCACAGGGTTTTCTTTTTTTTTTTCCTTGATGACAAAAATAACGTAATAATTCATCTACAGAAACAAAATCCTTCCTGGAACTAAACTCAAGCAAGCAATGATCAGATGAGTATTTGTATAAAGTAAAAATGGTATAAAGGCATCTATTCAAGATTACTTAGGTCTGAGCAATATCTAGATAGGCAGAAATTCAGATGGTCTACAGAAATGGACTGGGACTCTACCCCTGCAGGGAATTTATTCTTCCCTCTTAAAAGAGGAACTATTATGAGTCAGTCTCTACTGGCAAGCTTGCACTGTTAAAATGGTCTGAAAACATTGAAGCTCTGGCTAATCAGAGATCAGATCAGCCAAACTGTCCTGTCACATTATTACTATTATTAAAGAAAGGAATGTGTTTCCTTGAGGGTTATATCCTTGCACCATCAAAGAAAATAACAGAAGTGAACTGAAAAGGATAGAGATAATCATATTTTTGTTCAGTCATGTCCAACACTTTGTGACCTTTTGTGGAGTTTCCTTGGCCAAAAACTGGAGGGGTTTGCTATTTCCTTCTCCAGCTCATTTTATAGATGAAAAAACTGAGGCAAACAAGGGTAAGTGACTTGCCCAAGGTCCCAGCTGGCTGTGAACTATGGTGACTGGTCACTGAATAGGCCAGACAAGAAGCAAAGTACTTCCTAACTCTAGCTGAGCAATAAACTGATAGGGTGATAGTTGTACATTCTCTCCCACTTGAGCAAAAATGTGCCAACTCAAACCTAAAATCTGGAAAGAAAGGCAATCCTAAATGTAAATTTTGCTGCCTATAAATCACACTGAAAACAATTTTATATTATGTGCCTATATAAACTATTCATGCACATATATCAGTTACCTTTGGTAGAAATATTTTGCACTATTCTGAGGGGATGGCGGATTTGGGGTTAATTGCTGACACGATCCCCATAGACTTTTGAATGAAAATATCTGGGGAAAAGAAAAAAAGTTATTTGAGAAAAATAAGGTGCTCTCTGAAGCCTAATTCCTTGTAGGTACCAAGCTTGGATGATCTATCTGTGTATTGCTCCAATCTAGACTTTTTTATCTGAATAGCACAATTTCTTTGTCAGTATATATTTAATTTCTACTTAAGATTTACAAATTCTTTTAGTCTTATCTTTTTCTATTATTAATTGAAAAAATCCTGTCTTTTTATCTTGAAAGTAAAGAATTTCACATATCATTTTGTACTTGAAAGGGTTAACGATATTGTAGAAGTCTTTAAAAGTCATGTACTTTGAAAGATTTAAGAATTCTGATCGATACAATGATCAATCATGATTCCAAGGGGCCAAAACTAATGCAAAATTCTCATCTCCTGGCAGAAAAGCAAAGGATTCAGGAGACAGAATGACCTACATTATGGGACATGGCTAATGTAGGAACTTTATTTTGTTTTATCATGAATATTTATTACAAAAGTTTTCTTTTCTTTTTAATAGGGGAAAGTGAGAGGGAAAGAAAATAGATTTTTATTAATTGAAACAAAGAGTTAAATTTTAAAAATTAAGTCATCTTGTGTTTCTATAGTCAGCCACAAGTGGTTTAAAAAAATTAATGCTTTATTCCCTTATTTATATGGGGGTGTAGAATGGGACTGGCCAACAATAGTCTATTCATTAGAACAAAATATCCAGGACGGGGAGAGGTTTACCCTTTGCCCCCTTATATTTACATTATGCAAGATACAGTCATTCATATTAATCCTATCAAATATAAATACTATTGTGGTTATAGCAAGTAAATAGAAGCAATTTAGCTTTGATGTAAGCAGATATTTTCTAACAATTGGAGCTAACCAAAAGCAGAATGAGATATCTTGGGAGGTAACTGGTTTACCCTCACTAAAGGCTGGATAAATACTTGTTAAGATTTGTTGTGTTAGGAATTATTTTTCCATTACGATGGCGCTGGAGTCTCTTCCAATTCTTAAGCATTGTGATTTTATAATTAAGAAATTGTTCTTAGCCTTAGATCTGCTATGGTTGCTGGAACTCTTTGGGTAAATGACTTACCTTCTCCAAGCCTGTTTTCTCATCTGTAAAATGAAAGATTTAAACAAGATGATCTCTGAGATGTCTTCCAGGTTTAACCCTCTACGACAATGATAATGATGAAAATAAGAAAACATCACAAGTTTGTTTGTTTTTTTTCCATAGGAATTTTTGAAGATTACCTATCATGTCATTGAGGAATTGTCCCTCTGTAACACTGGAGTCCTTAAAGGAATGCTAGATCAGAGAGTGAAAAGTATCACTAACAATGACATTTTTTTTCATGGAACTCTTATTCATATCAAGATTCTATGGAATGCAGGTTAGAAAATTCTGGCTTAGTAGAACCACTTCCAGAACTGTTTGCATCTTAATGGAGGGTATGTGAAGAGAGCACTGATTAGCACAAAGGAAAGGATCTCTAATAGTAGTACCTGAGGGGTATAAACATTTGGGGAAGGAAACAGAATGACATTTCTGGGTTCTGGATCACTCTTTGTACTTACAGAGGATGACCTGGAAATCTGTCTTAGAAAGCATCTAGTCCATCCCCCCTCCCATGGGACAGATGAGGAAACTGAGTCATCCAAGAGATTAAATGACTTGCACAGATGGGTGAGTAATAGCTGTGCACCTCCAACTGAAGTCCCCAGAATCCAATTCTTTGTACTGCCCCACTGATTACTTGTAAGGTTACTCTTTACTGTAGAAAAAGCACAGAATTAATTCTGGGAATGGAGTCAGCATTGGTGAGGTTGTCCTTTGGGTGGACTAAGTACAAAATGGATGTTTGCTTCCACACCTTTCCAGTATAAATAAATAAATAAATAAAGGTGGTATGGACGCCCTTACCTGAGCCGACATTACCCCGGTATACATTTAGATTGTCCTAGTGAGCTGTTGGGTGCCTGCCTGTTAAACTGTGGGGCAGAGGAGTAGAATGTTAAGGAGGGGAGGAATGTTTGCGATGATTCTGTCTAATCCCACAAATGGAGAAATCGAGCCCCAAGAGGGGAAGGTGCCCAAGATTGGGGTGATGTCATGGTAGAGCTGGGTCTGGAATAAAGGTGTCCGGGGCTCTTTCTCCTCTGGGCCCAAAGAGACACTGGCTGGAGGCTGGGCATCGCCAGTCTGCTCTTTGGAGATGCTCTACTCGTCCTCCTCTGAAGGACCCAAAGACATTTCAGACAAGGTTTGCAGGGACTCCCCTGGTTTTAGGTTTATTTTAGGGGGCTCATTGCCGCCTTACTAGCTCAAATCAAACCCCAGGTCCACCCCAGAATATAAGGGAAACCCCAGGGTGGCTTTACCACTAGGATGGCCTCTCTAGGGTGCTTCACAGACTAGGCACTGAGGGGTGACGGAGGCAGGTGTGTACCGCTAGGAGCCTCCCATCATCTCTTCCCTATTGCCAATTGTTTGAAACAAAACTGGCTTCTGGAAACAGAAGGCTGAGAGCAAAGGCAAAAGGCCACTCGCCGGACAGATTTTTCTTCCAATAAGTCCTAGAATTAAAAGTGAGGCAGAAATAGGGACTCGGTTCTTGGGCCTGTGACTGCATAGGGATGGGGAACTCCTTCCATCAATGCAGATCATCACCTTCCCAGGAACTTATAGTTTTAGAGATTTGGCAGACATGTCCAATGGATGGGTCCCAAGTGGTGGAAGCCCCGACCAGATTAAATGATTGGTAGAATAAATAAACAAATACAATAATAGTACAAAATAAATACAGAATAAATAAAAATGCAGCCAATAAGGGCCCATTTCTGTTTGAGTTTGACCTTGCTGACCTACCAGTAAAAGGTAAGTTATCTGGCCAAGGCCATACAGTCGGGAGATGTCAGAGGTAGGGCTGACTTCCTAGTCTTCCTAGTTACATGGCCAACCATGAAGAGGAAGTGATTCTCAAACATCCTCACTTTTACTAGAGATGAGATAAAGGTTCCTCAAGTTATTTCCCAAACACCAGAGGAAAACAGCAAGAGAAATAGATCTTTGGGAAAAGACTTTTCCCTCCTCAGAAAGTTTCAGTGTCTCTCTGAGAGGGTTTTGAGGAATGGAGGCAAACAGTGACTGGCCCAGGGTCCACACAGCTAATACGTGTCTGAGGCTAGATTTGTACTCAAGAAGATGAGTTTTCCACACATGTAAAACCCAGTGGAATTACAGGTGAGCTACAGGAATGGGATGGGGGGAGGGAAGGGAAAGAGCATGAATCTTGTAACCATGGAAAAGTATTCTAAATTAATTAATTAAATAAAATTTCCAAAAGAAGATGAATCTTCCAGATCCAGATCCAGATTCTTATCCACTGAACCACCTAGAGGACTAAAAGGACTTTAAATAAATGATAAGATATATTAGAGATGTAGGGCTAGATGGGAACATCAAGCCCAAGTCCAACCCTTTCATGTTGCATATGATGAAATTAAGGCTTACAGCAGATAAATGGCATACCCCTGGGCATACAGATTGAAGAAATGCTCCATTCCACTTCATGTTCTATAATGACCCAATTGTGCCATATTACCTTTCTACATTTTAAAGATGATTAGGTTTAATAACCAAAGATGGGTTAATAAATAGAAGTTAAGATTATTGGGGTTTACCCTAAATTTCTTTCTTTTAAATAAAAATGTTTTATTTTATAAATTTCATGTAATAATTTTCCACATAAATTTTCTTAAGTTATGATCCAAATTGTCTCCTTCCCTCCCTTCTCTCCCCCTTCCCAGAGATGGTAAGCACCTTGATCTGGGTTATACATGTATTATCATACAAAACTTATTTCCATATTGTTCATTTTTGCAAGAGAATACTTATATAAAACCAAAACCCCAAAATAAAGATACAAATAAACTAAAGTTAAAAATTGTATGCTTTGATCTGCATTCTGACTCCAACAATTCTTTTTCTGAATATGGATAGATTTCTTTGTCATTTGTCCCTTAATACTGTTCTGGATGTATTGATGAGAGTAGCTAAGTCTTTCACAGTTGATCATCATATAATACTGCTGTTACAATGTACAATATTTTTCTGGTTCTGCTTATTTCATTCTGCATCAGTTCATGGAGGTCTTTCCAGCTCTTTCTGAAATCATCCTTTTCCTCATTTCTTACAGCACAAGAGTATTCCATCACCACCATACACCACAATTTGTTCAGCCATCTTCCAATTGAGGGACATCCCTTTAGTTTCTAATTCTTTACCACCACAAAAAGAGCTGCTATAAATATTTTTGTACAAATAGTACTTTCCTTGTTTTATTTTTTTTAAGTCTCTTTGGGATATGGACCTAGTAATGGTTTTACTGGATTAACTATCCTATATTTCTGAATATAGCATTATGAGGAATAAAATTTTCTTTGACTCTATTTTGGAAAAATGAGCTGAACAAAGGCCTGGTTGCTGGTTACTGATCTGGGACTGCGTTTCTTCTGATCTTATGCTATGTACTCTTCAATATTCTGAACTATGGTTCAAATACCAAGCTATAGTCTCATTATGCTGCCTCTCCTAACCAGTAGCCCTTCCCTGATCCTTTCTTACTACTGGATCTCCCTCCTTACCTTTCTAAACTGGTCAGTTCAGGTCTATTGGTAAGTAGAACATTCATCACTTTGTCATTGTGGCATTTTCTCTTATAGTTATCACTTTCTACAGCTATTATAGAAACAATGATTTCTGCCTTCAAATAGCAGTAACTGAAAACTTTCCACACACAAGAAGAATCATGGCCAAAGATGAAAGAAGGAAAGAAGGTGAAAATAGTTAAATAAATGTTGTGTGATTATAATAGCCCAACTTGGCCCTGAAAAGGAACTGAGAAAATGTACTTTCTTCCCTTCACTGTAGAAGGGGAAGACTATGGTCATAAAATACTATACATTGTGGTTGATGCATTGGTTGGTTTTCCCAAACAGCTATTTTTTTTTCCTTTTGTATTTTAATCTTTTTAACCAGGGATATCTTTTTGCACAGGGAGAGAGACAGGGGTATATTTGGAAATGAGGGTGATGTAAAAACAAAAGGGCATCAGTTGTTTTTTAGAGCCACAGCCAGGTAATATCTGTCTCATTTTGCTTTCATTACTTCCATGCTTTACTGGGTATACAAGAAAGGCTTTTAGTAGTTCTCCAACTATTGCCTCCTGTGTGAAAAGTAAAACTTTTAGCCAATAATGGCCTCTAAGCTTTTGCCAAATCTTCACTGAGTTGGGATAATTCAACTAACATCAGAGGTTGCTGTTCCTTAAGTTCCTGGGTCAGTTTTATGACATTCACCTCATTAAGTTCACTTAAAGTCAAAGTGCATTTCTAATTTCTAGTCTAAGAAAATCAAGTCCTAAAATTAAAAAAACAGAAAAATAGAATTTATAGTCTCAAAGAGATTTTAGAGATCATCTATTCTAACCTCTTTATTTTACAAATGGGAAAATTGGTGCTCCAAGAAGTTAAATAATTATGCCAAGGTAATGCAGCTTGTTAACGGCAGAACTGAAACTAGAATCTATTTTCCCAGTCCTGAGATTGGTACTCTTTCCACAATCAATTCTTTTCTGCAAATTTTTGTCTCTAAATATTTCAGGAAAAATTCCAGAAGAATATAGTTATGGTATAGGCACACTGAGTTAAGTAGCCCAATATATAAATATTAAGATTTCTCAAAATATAATTCATAAAATAATTAAATAAAATGTCTTTAGAGGGCTCCCCAATGCATTTAGATGTAATTATATTTACATACATTAGTGAACATACTTATTATATAAAATGAGGTATGCTAATAGCCTAATATAAAAATAATTGATTATAAATGTGTCATGTCTCAGGATGGCTTGTCCAAAGCAATTGCAGAGTAAATCACTTATTTATTCCCATTTAATTTTAAAGTATTAATTTTGATAATAAAATATTTGAGAAATTAGTTGTTAAAATGAAGAACTCATCTTTATTTTATGGTGTCTGAATTTTTGGGGCCCAGGTCTGTGATTTCCTTAATAAAATGAACTTGTAGAGGAAGAAACATCTCCTTGCTAGTAAAAATCAGCAATTATTCTGCAACTGATAGTTTCCTAGTCTGGAGGCACATAGACACTTGACTTACTCAAGATCATAAGGTCAGAAGGTGTCACAAGCTACAGATGAATTCAGGTCTACCTGATGTTGACCTTGGCTCTCTGTCTACTAGGCAACATTACCTCTCTTCATGTTTCCCTGGTTTGTATTCATACTGAATATCAACATCAAGTGAATTTTTGTTCTTCTCAAGCAGCAAGTTTCTGTCCCACTTGCACTCATCTAAGGACATCTGCCTTACAGTTTGACCAATGTATGGCACCAGTCAAATACCCTTCTTGACACTTCCCTTGGGGCAGGTCACTTATCACAGAAATCAGAATGAGAAAATACTTAAAACATGCATTCATCCATCAACCACTCAATTAACATTTATAATCACTTAAAGGAAAACTGTGTCCTTGCCTTCAAGAAGCTTACATCTTATGGAGGATTTTTGTTACTGTTCAGTCATTTTAGTTTCTGACTTCATGACCAATTTGGTGTTTTTCTTGGCAGAGATACTGGGGTGGTTTACCATTTCCTTCTCTAGCTCATTTTACAGGGGGGGGAAACTGAGGCAGACACGGTTGTTTCTGACTCTTCATGACCAATTTGATGTTTTTCTTGGCAGAGATACTGGGGTGGTTTACCATTTCCTTCTCTAGCTCATTTTACAGGGGGGGAAACTGAGGCAGACACGGTTAAGTGACTTGCCCAGAGTCACATAGTTAATAAGTGCCTGAGGCCAGATTTGAACTCAGAAAGATGTCTTCCTGCCTTCAAGTCTGGCACTCAATCTGCTGCGCCACCTAGCTGCCCACAATGGGAGATACAACATGTAAATAACTATGTACCTGGAATATAAAGATAAAGTAGAGGGGAGGTAATCGTAGAGGGAAGGAAGTAGCAGAATGAGGGACTAAGAAAGAACTCTAGAAGAAGGTGGGTTTGGGGTTGTCTTGAAGGAAGTCAAGGAGGCCTAGAGGCAGAGGTGAAAAAGGAGGGCATTCTAGTCAGCACAGAGGCACAGAGTCAGGACACAGGGTGTCTATTCAGTGTGAAAGAATTAGGCATTGAAGTAAGGAGCAATTCTGGTGCCCAGGGCAAGAAATACAAAACACACGTGGAACAGTCTGCCTTTTTCATCAGGTGGAAGAGGAGGGAGATCTGGGGAGAAACCTCAAACTTCAAGACAAAAAAACCCTTTGGGGGAGCCAAGGACATCATGAGCCCTCTGCTGGGAAGGCCATTTCTGGAAGTGGATACGAATCTGGATCAAGGAGAACATTAATGAAAAGAGGATACAAAATGGGGGAGCAAACAATTGCTTCCTATTTTTAATCTCCTGGCTAACTTAGGTTGAAGAAGTAGGTGTATTATTAGCACACTTTCAGTTTCAGCACCCTGCAGGGAACCTTAGGAACTAGAACAGGGTGATGAGGGTTCCCAAAATGTGGAGGGAACTGGCATTTGTACTTCTTTGTCAGGTAAAAATGGAGCTGAGCATTTACTAAGCAAGAATAATAAAAGAAAGTTACTGGGCAGTCTAATTCCTCCCTTCCTTGCCTTGGTCCCACCTTATTTCTTCTACAAAAGCAGCTTCATAGTGTCTCTAGATCTCCCCACCATCCTTTACCCCCTAGTCCCTTGTAGTTCAAGTCCTGAGATCTCTCCACTTCACTCACAATTGATCTGTGGGTTCATCTTCTGATGTTGGTCCAGAAAGCTTTTTTTAGTGTATGCCTGAGTAGTTATGGCTAAGTCGATCACCTCACCTTTGGCTCTGTGTGTAAGGCAAAAATATTTTCATTGGATGATTCCTGAGGTCACCTTAACAAAAATCCTCTATTTTAGCTGGCTGACGTGCCTGTCTAATATATGAGTTCACCAGTTACAATTCTGCTGAAGCTCTGACTGCACCTTCTCTTTAAGGCATCTTGTTATCGTGACAAAAACAGTAAGTTTGAATTCTGGAGATGGGTCTGAATCCCATGTCTGCCACCTGCTACCTAGTAGCTCTATCCCTTTGAACATCCATTACTTGGTCTTCAAGATGAGAGGTTTGGAACGGATTTCCAAGTTCTCTTCCAGCTCTAAGACCTATGAAACAAACAGGGAATACCTACGTCCTGATGTGAGACGATGTGGAGAAATCATAGCAAACAGCACCTTGTTGAATATTTAAATTCTAACCAATTGATCCATATATTCCTAATCCTACTTTCCTGGTCTATGCATTCATGTATTTGGCCATTATAGGGAAATTTCCTATTATGCAATCTTCATAAATATTGAACTTCTTTTCATTTCAAAGATACCTCAAAAACAAATTCTAATGGGCATATATTGGGAATGGAGCCATTGGAAAAGTATTCTAGAGATGATTTCTTCATTGTTTCTTATCTTTATAGATTAGATTTATTTCTACATTTCCCCTCTGCAAATGTGAGCAAATTGCTCAAGGTAGCCCCATATCAAACTCTTGAAAACAAAATGTCTATTATTTAGATTTTCCAAAGATGAACCAATGACTGCCAGAAGTCTGGGCCTTGGGCTCTTCTCAATTTCTTTTTTCAAGCAAAATAGATGGAATTTATAATTTCTCTCCCAAAAGCCTAATTGACTGATCTCACTGAAACTGAGAATTTAACATACTTAAGATTCTTAGCATTAAAATGCCTTTAAAACAAGCCCACTTGGAAAAATACAAATTAAATAAGTTCTTTTTAACTCTGTAAATAAATAAACCAGCATTTAAAATTTAAAGCCCCTTTGTTGTACCAAGATGTTTTTGTCTTTAAATCATGTAACACAAACACCATTTCCTCCATTCCATCTTCTATTCAATTCTTCCCCATTTCAAAATCCAATCTATGATTTCAGAAAAAAATCCAAATGTAATAATTTATCTATATTCTCTCTTGGGGAAAATAGGAATCTCCCAAATAGCAATGATAGGCCCAAGAAATCTTTATCATTAGAACTACTCATCATTTCTTTTCTCTTCTTATCTGATCAGATTTTTCAAACAAATGATGAGAATCTGATGGAATATTCCTATTTTTTGATTGTTTCTGGAAAATTTCTAGTCTCTCCTATTTCTAGTATCTTCCCTTCTAAATTATTTTATTTCACTGTGTTCTAGATATGTTTTCGAGCTTATTTTACACATTTTATATTAGGCAATTTGAGTTTCTCTGATAATTCATTTTTTAGCTTTTTGTCAAATTTTCTTGGAATATTCACTAGTTTCCCACCATGCTAATTCCTATACTTTCTTCCCAGTACCTAATTTAGTATTATTTTTCAGTTACTCAAGTACTTCTTCTATCAAATTATTCCTGAGATTTACCAACACTACTCTAACCAACTCTTAAACCAAAGTTCAACTCACCTAATGGCAGTTAACTCGCAGCTGTTAGAGGTAATTGTTTGAATCATGGATTATCCATGTAGTAGGATGTTATTTCTCTCTCTTTGGATCATGGATTTAGAGCTGGAAGGGACTTTGGAGATTAATCATCTAATTCAACTCCCTTATTTTACAGATGAAGAAACTGTGGCCTAAAGAGGCTCTATATATGACTTGCCCAAGGCCACACAGGCAATAAGTGGCAGGGTCAGGACTCAAATACAGGTCCTATGATTTCAAGTCCATTGTTTTTGTTGCTGTGTCATTATACTCATTAGTCCTTCAGTTAGATGGTCTGGGAGACATTAAAGGTGAAAGTCAATCCTGTGTATTTCAGAACTTGTTAACTGTTCTCATCAAAGACTGCTGAGAAGAAGTGGGGAGGTGTTTTAATAGAGGCAAATATTATTTTTGGATTTTTCTGCTTATTTCAATTGCCTTAAGTAAACCATATTAAGTTCCTACTGTATATAACAAGAAATACTAATAAGAATGTGTCTATATATGCTTCCCTTTATAGAATCACTGACTATTGGAGTTGGAAGAATCTTTACATTTCAATGACCTCTTTTTAACAAAGAAGAAACAAGCTCCAAAAGGAAGAATGACTAGGTCAAGGTCATATGGCTAATAAGGCAGAATTGGAACCTCTATGCCTTCCAAATCTCAATCTTTCCACATCATCATACTTAATGAATACTACAATAGTACAAGTCAAAAATAAAGCATTTAAAATGACTTTAAAAAGAACATATTCAATTTAAAAATTTATTTTTAAAAAATTTCCAGTGACTCAAAAGAGAAAGTAAAGCATGATGAACTATTGGGTTTTATAAAATGCTAACAGTTGCAAAGCAGTGGTGTAGGTATACATATACACGTATGTAGGTATATCCTTTTAAGCCTCCCTCATTCAGTCGAAATAGAGGGTTTACAAATTTATACATATAAAGCAAATATAAATACAGAGCAGTCTAGTCTAAACTTATCCCCCTGGGTAACTAGCACAGCACTCTGTATACAGTAGGCAATTAATACAATGCCTGTTGAATATGATCAAAATCAATCTGCAACTGTATTGGATACTTCCTAATCAGTGATGTAACTAACAGTCAATGATGTAGGAGAACAAAGAGCATTGCATAGCTACATATGGAGTTCACAGCATCAGTTTGTTTTAAAAGGGTGGAAGGTTAGACAAGCACAGAGATTTTTCACAGATGAAAAAGCCTGAAAATATTATCAATTGAGTAACCAAAATCCTTAGAAAATAAACTTGAAAGAAAGCATAATCTATTCTGTAGATAAACTTCTTTCAGAAGGCTAAACTCCCCAGAAGAATGT
Organism: Monodelphis domestica; assembly: GCF_027887165.1. Taxonomy (NCBI): domain Eukaryota; kingdom Metazoa; phylum Chordata; class Mammalia; order Didelphimorphia; family Didelphidae; genus Monodelphis; species Monodelphis domestica. The sequence continues at coordinate 252,848,651 of NC_077231.1, read as the reverse complement.
CAGAGATTTAAACATCAATATGCAGTATTTCATTCATAAGCAGTCTACAAAAAGGATTCAATGTAGCTATTTAGAAGTCTTAAAATAAAAGATATGGCTTATTTAAAAGATGAATATTCTAAAATGCAAACACAACATAGGCATTGAAAGAAAATTATTTTTAAAGTCAAAGGGAAAAGCCCCATATGTGTAGCAGGGACATGATTTTCTAAGAAAAAACAAAAATAATATTTTAAAACATTCTTCACAAATATTCTTCAAATGTTTTAACTGATGAAATGAAATAAGTGAAAAAGAGCACTTGTATAGTTTCTAGGGAATCAAATCACTCAACAATCATGCCAATGTTATTTTTGGAATTGTAGGTTTCAGTCTCTCTAGAAAGAAATTTTTTTAATAACGCCTCAAAGTGTATTGAGAAGCTTGTTTCAATCATTTTAAAATTCTTTCATTTGGCAAAGTAATGTACTTTTAGGTCATTCTGGGCAATTTCTCCTTTTCTCAGTTCAGAGGAGGGATCTGTTTAGTGCTTCTGTAAACAATAGAAATGTTTGCAGAGATCAGTAAAATCGATCTTTTATCCTTACATATTTTTGTTCAGAGTAGGCTTTGGCCTGATCTCATATTCTCCAGCCAGGCAAAATTCCCAATAAGAACAGGGGTTGAGAAGACCTATTTTTGCCCTTAGTTAAATGTGTCCAAGTGCCAGTTAAGTCAGAGACAGCTGTACATAAAAACCTAAAAGCTCATCCCAGCTCTAAATATTTGCTATATTGAAGGGCAGTGTAAATATATTAAGACAACACTTTTAAACTTAATAACAATCTCACTAAAAAAACCAGGAAAATGAATAATAATGTAAATGTTATATCTACCAAACTATTAGATAATTCTATGGAGAAAACTTCAAACAGTTCCTTAAGAAAAAGAAATCACGAAATTAAACTTCTACAACTGTTCCATTATACACAAATAAAAAAAAAAGGCAGGCATTTTGGTAAGTTGGAAGGGCCTGGGGGTGCCTTAATGAATATTTTATGCAGCATGATTTTTCGACTATGAGATAAATGCTGAAGCCGATTGGGAAGGGGCAAGTGGGAGCCGAAATGGCTATGGCTGGAGAAATCTGATCTCCTGACACATCACATTGAGCCCCTTCTAAAACACAGCTGCAAACTGTACGCCTATCCTTGCTATCTCCTGGACGGGCTGTGACGACATGTCTGCTCTCGTCCAGCGTTCACAGAAAACACAGGTTGGCTAATGCAATGGAATAATTTCCTCTGCCCAAATGGAACTTTCTCTGATAAAAGAAAAGAAAAGATAATAGATTCCATCTTGCCCCACCTCTTTCTTTTTTTCTCCTTTTTTCTTTTAGTGAAAACTGACATAAATTGTTGAGGAGCACTACAGCGCCACCAACACAGATCAATGCAAAACAAAAAAGATCTCCCACCGTGTGCAAAAAAAAATCTAGAAAAATGCCAAAAATTACAAAATGTCTCCCAAATGTACCTTTTCAGAAACAAACAAGATATCTGAGAAAGATGCTTAATGAAGAGCTAGTGAGAAATAACGCCTTCAAGGAGTAGCCTTACAAAAGATCTGCCCTGCAAATAAAAGATCCACTATTTAGTAACAGCCATAACTTAATATAAACCCTGTTATGTCAATTTCCACCTTCATTATACCAAGGGCAGCTTTTTTTGTACTTTGTGTCGAAGTAATTCATGAAGAGGAACCGGAATTGTTTTTAGAAATTGTTTAAACTACAACCGTAATGCATGCCGATAATTTAGTCGTGTACAAATTAGGTAATACAAGATTTTTTATAAAGGAGGATATGCACATATTTGGCATTGCCAGCATTTCTGGCACAAAACAAGTCCATCTTGAAATATTTGAGTTCTTTTACAGTTCACGGTAATTGAAGTCTAACCTACATTTTAAAAATATTTTGTTTTTAACAATAGAAATAACTATTTTATTTTTTATTGTCAAAATTAACCAGATAGGATTGGGTGGAATATGCAAAGACCAAAGCTAAAGAAACAAACAAAAAAAATCACCAAGATTGGTTTTGCTCATTAAAAACACAATGACAATCCTTTTCATCTAGTAGCTCATTCCGAAGATTCAACAATAGAGATGTTTAAAATTACAAACTTACCATAAGTGTAGGAAGAAAAGCAGTCAGTCTTTGCAAAATAATTGTAACAATATAAGCTGGATACTTGTGCCCTTAGAAACAACAGCCTCCATGCAGCATATGGATCTTCAAACATCTTAGAAATATTTGGTAAATAAAAAGTAATACTTTCTTCCACGACCAGTGGCTCCATGAGGTGGTTTCCCCCAGGATCTGTGGGCGTTTGGGAAAAATCGGAGCAATATCCACAGAAGATTAAAAGCAGAGGAGGCAGCCAGCAGCCAGAAGACTCTGGGGTTAACAACTTTGCAATGGCAAACAGGCGTGTTCTGATTGGTTAGGAGGGCAGTGTCCCTACAGTCTGCACTATCCCCCGCTCCCCCCTCCTGCAGCCTGGGAAAAAAATGCAGTGTGTGTGCCATTTTACACTGGGCTTTTAAAAGCACAGCCACCCAAATGACAAAAGTCTGGGCTCGATATTAAGTGACACTGCAAAACAATAGCTCTCAATGACTGGCTTGCTTGCTCAGGAAAATACTTTCCTCATGCCCTCAAGAAACAGATTTATATATATATATATAATATACATATATATTTTTTTAAACGGTGGGGCTTGCCAAGACAATGTGGTTTTCTTAAGGAAGTGTTTTTTTTTAAAAAATATGTATATTTTATTGTTAAATCATGAACATAAATATGGTCATTCTAAAGTCATCCTGTAGGAGTCTTAGATTCAACCGTTGTTAGTCCACCTAAAAAAAGCCCTCCGACCCTGAACAAAATCTACGACTCCTTTCGGAAAGCTTCGGGTCCATAATTTTTTTTTTTTTGTAGTGATTAAGGAATACAACTACTTACTTTGTAAAGGTATGAAAATCATACTAATTTCACTAGGCACATAAAAATTGCAGGAATAATCTGTGGTCTATAAATTCTATTTAAAAACCCCTCCTTATACTGACTGACAGAATTCTACCATGCTGCCCACAAACAAAATGGCTGTGGCAATGAGTTTTTTAGATCCTCCCACCGTGCCTCCCCCCCCCCCAGGAAGTATATGTATGTATGTATACATACATATATATATATGTGTGTGTATATATATATATATATTTTTTTTTTTTTTACAAATCCCAATTACACACCATCCTACAAGTACAACACACAGCTTGGACTCTGGGGGACTTCTTTGATGAGGGCCACTTAAAAAGGCTTTTGCTTTTATTGGTAATCTTTCTTTTAAAAAAATGTTTGAAGGTGCATCAATCACTGGAAATTTACATGACTGTGTTATTTGAACTTCCTGTTTTCCATATTTATGAGGTCTTTCACCTATTTTGGCAGGCTTTCAAATTAAGTGGACTGGGAAATTTGATGCTCTGTCTCTTTTTGGTTGTGAGCTGAGTCAGGTACTCAGTTGTTGTTGCCACTGTGTTTTTCAAAATGAACCCAAATCTAGTCATTTACAAGTTTAATCATAAAACTAATGCAGTACCAGCCTTGAAAAATGTAAATCCACAGAAGTCATTATATTGAAAAGTAGCTATTGGATAGAATAGACATATACATAAGTGAGTTAATGAATTAATACTGTATAAAAGCATGTTTTGTTTTCTGAGCTATTTGAACCCTAAATTTCTATTTGAATCAAGGATAGGCTTTGCTTGAAGAAAGAGGTGGGTGGCTGGTGGCAGTCAGGGAGAAAGAGAGTGAAGGAGAGTTTTGCCTAGAATTGTACAGGACAGATGCCCCCTGAACTCATGCCAGATATCACTGTCTGGCAGTTAATAGCACATTCAAAGGGCTCTAGCTAACAGCAGGTTCAATGGGGCAGCTCCTTGAACTACTGACACACTGATGTTCTCTAGACATTGGCCTTTGGCTGACAGGCAAGTCCTGGCCTCTCTTTGGAAGTCTATCTTCTTAGACTCTAGGCAAGGAGCCCCACGTGAATAGAAGCTGAAGGCACTGGTTTTCAGAGCTGGCAGGGATGCCTCTTCCCCTGACCATCCGTTAACAAACATACCAAAGCCTCAGAAAACACTTTTGTACATGGCTTGGATTCAAAGACTAACAGTGGACAACTATGCTATGTACTGAATTGGAAAAACCAGATTCTAAGGTTAATAGATTCTAAGAATGAGATATGCTTTTTATATTTCTATGCAGCAAAAATTCTTTTACCTCTGTAAAAATGTGAAGAAAATGGACCCCTTGAAATATAATCTGTGAACAAAGATTTTCTTTGAAAGGCAATCATTTCCTAAAGGAATATTTTGTTCTTCGTATGCATATTTATATTGTCAACATGGAAAATTTATATTTTTATATATATTTTATATTTGTATGCATATTTATATTGTCACCAATATGTGAAGTGGGACCTTCCCCCAGGGGGAAACCTCTCCTGTGACAAGGTCAAAACCTGGGGTTTCTACCCTCAAACTAAATAAACTGGGGACTTCTAGATTTCCATGTTGACACAATACATGTACACATCCTATGTATTTTATGTAATATATGTCCCTTGTTTATTATATTCTGGATACATTGAACTATGAGGCCTAGAGTTATTATGTATAATTAATTATATGGACATAATTATAATTTTACTCTAAGTTTCTTAGACATCTAGTAACATAATCATAACACAAATCACTATAGCACGTTGTACTCTTTCATTTGAAATGTCTAGTGAAGGTAGCTGGAAAAATTATAATGCAGATAAATAAATTTAAAGTTTTGTTGGCCAGATATTGGACTCCTCTGAGTCCCACTTTATTCATCTGTAAAACAAGCACAATACTTGTAGCATCTACCCCACAGGGTTTCTGGGAGATTCAAGTAGAATAAGTATGCAAGTGCTCTTTAAACTTTAAAGGGTTTTACAAAGGTCAGATATTATTGTAGTTGTTGTTGACTTGACAATAATGTATCTGGTAGCTGCATTCCAAGATTTTTCTGCCTATATTTGGGTCTTGATGTTACATTTTGAGAAGTCTTCCTTAATTTTTTGGGCACAATTGTAGCCACTGATTTTATGATGTAGCACTTGAATAAGATAAGACTAATCAACAAATCTCCAACATGAATCATTTCCCAATTGATAAATGACCTACAAATGGTCAAAGGATATGAACAAGCAGGTTTCAGAAAGAGACATTAAAGCTATCCATAGTCATATGAAAAAAATCTTTAATTTGCTATTGATTAGAGAAATGCAAATTTTAAAAACTCTGAGGTACCACCTCATACCTATAAGATTGGCTAATGTGACAGAAAAGGAAAATGACAAATGTTAGTGGGGATGTGAGAAAATTGGGACACTATTTCACTGTTGGTGGAGTTGTGAATAAATTCAACAATTCTGGAGAGCAATTTGAAATTATGCCCAAAGGGCTATAAAACTGTGCATATCCTTTGATTCAATAATATAACTACTAGGTCTGTATCTCAAAGAGAATTAAAAAAAAAGGAAAAGGACCTATATGTTAAAAATATTTATAGCAGCTCTTTTTATTTATTTTTCTTCATTTGCTTTAGTCTGTATTTTCTTTCACCATATGACTAATATGGAAATATGTTTTGCATGACTGTACATCTATAACCTATATCAAATTGCTTACCTTCTCAAAGAAGGGGGCAAATAGGGGACAATGAAGAGAATTTAGAATTCAAAATTAAAAAAAAAAACAAAGTTAAAAATTTTTATATCTAATTGGGAAAAAGAAAATATTTAAAGTGAAAAACAAAAAAAATAATAACAACAACAAAAGGAATTTCCAAGACCAGAGGCCAATTACATTAGTAAAATTAAGGAAGAACAATAGGCAATTAGCTGATATAGTTTCTATTGATCTTTGCTAATGTTTACTTGTTTCTTTCTCTATCAATCACTATCTGGCTAATGTTGGAACAGGAAAGAAAAATAAGCAAATTTATGAAATTAGTTTTTATTTTATTTAGTTAATGGGCCACTCTGGCCATTGATTAATGAAACTCTTTATACTGAAAAAGTATATTTATAAGTAAATATACAAGCATAAATATAATAATTATATACATAAGTAAAAATATTTCACACATTTAATATTATTCAAGTCAATTTCCATTTTAATTTCAAACATTTATTAGAGTTCTGTTAATTTCAGGACATTATATTACATACTAGGGGGAAATAGGCCAAATAAAAACGACTTTTGGTGTGACGAATAACTATTTACACACAGTGTCCAATTTAAAAAAATATTATGTTTAGGGCTTTGCATTATGGGCCCTCTATTATGCAAGGTCCACAGAAGTGACTTTTTAGGCCTATAGGAGAAACATCAGGGAGCAAGAAAAAAAAAAGGCAAAGGGCAAGAAACTAATAAACAGCTATAGAAATTGAAGTATTAAGAAGATACTTAATCTATTTCTGAATTTTCCCTTCTCATTAAAATGTGACTGTTAATATGCTTGAATCCTGCTCAAGTTACTGGACAACCATTTTAGGTTATTCAGTTCTGTCTGAAGTATCAACATGTTTTCAAAGAGGGTTATTGGTAATGAAAATGCCAGAATATGCCAACCCAAGATCCAGTGAAAAGGTAAAGGCTTTGAGAACAATGATTTATTGACTTTGGAAGTCAGAGAAAAGGAATAAGAGCTAGACTCTGTTATGCTCAGTCAGTTAATGGTTTGAATGGTGTCCCTATTTGTGAACTGGCAGATTTCTACAGTTTGGCCATGATATATACATATTAGATGGCTTACTATAGAACATGTGTCTAATATTCATATTGGCATCCTCGTATTAATTATAAGCCCTTGTAAATCGTTCCCAGATAGTCTCCTTTCATTTTCCCCCATACACAACTCCTCTTCCCCATGTTAGGATATTACTCACTCCCCTACTCAAGAAGTTTCAGTGGCTCTCTTTTTCCTCTAGGATCAAAGATCTTCAGTTTGGCATTTAAGGCCTTTCACCATTTTGCTACAGATTTTCTTTCCAGACTTATTACATATTACTCCCCTTCATACTCTGAACTCTCTAGCAAAGCTGTACTAACTGCTGCTTTCTTTTTTTTTTTAAACCTCTTATCTTCCATCATAGAAATAAGACAGAAGAGTGATAAAGGACTAGGCAATGGGGGTTAAGTGACTTGCTTGGGGCCACACAGGTAGGAAGTGTCTGAGGTCAGATTTGAACCCAAGACATCTAATCTCTATGCCTTCCTCTGTAATCCCTGGGTCAACTAACTGTCCCACTACTTCCTTTTCTTTAAAGGCCGTTCCCTTTTCCTTTGCTGTACCTTTGGAGTCTGTCCTCTATGCCTACAACACAAATGCTCCTTACTTCCATTTCTTATTATCCTTAACTTCCTGCAAAGCTCACATCAACTACAAATTCTCACTTGAGGCCTTTCCCAATTTCCTCTAGCTGTTAGGATCTCCTTCCACTTATATTCCAAATTACCTTATATTTAATTAGAATGTATTTGCTATTGCTTCCTCTCAAAGTGCTCCATAGTCCCTATTTCAGCCAACTGACATGACTTTTGAAACAAATTGTTCCCCCCCTGCTCCTTCCCCTGGGGGAAGTCTACACAGGCTTGGAGTAGACATCTCCCTAATTCCCTGATGGGTTTGAGACCTGTGGTTACCCTGAACTTAGTTTAGTCCGTCTGCCAAAATGATTTTCCAGGGATGTGGCTGTTAATCATGCAAAGCTCCTTGAAGCCACAGGTGAGAGATGGGGGAAAAGCAGATCCCAAAGGGTGGACGAGGAGGCACCAGGAGGGGCAGAGCTTGGTCAGATAACCAAGACACCAAAGTTATTTAGTATATCCTGAGCCATTACCAGTTGTCTGGACTTGGATGACGCTGAAAGAGAGAGTAAGGCTGATGACTGTGCAACTCTAACTCAGATCCAATTCACATTCAAGGCAAGACATGGCCCCAGGTTTCATTAGTCCTCTTTGAAAAGGAAGGATGAACATCATTTTGTATTTACTAAGGCTGTTTTCCCTTGAGAGAATGTAAGTACCTTGAGGGCAGGGACATTTTGTTTTATTTATGGGGATCACCTAGCACAGTGCCTGGCACCTAGAAAGATAGTTTCTAAATGCTTGATGACTGAATGATAAAATTCATACCATTATAAAATATAATTTAAAGCATTGCCTTATGAGTCTGATAACATTAACCAAAATTTCAATAATGGCTATGTCATTAAGACTTCAGTACTCATTTGTGAGATGACTTCAGGTCATGTTCATATATTACAGGAGGTATTTTTTATCACTTTCATGAAAAAAATCTTCCTTCAGAGCACTTTGTGAGGATTAATATGAGACAAATCTTTACAGTAGTTTTAGGAAAACTTACTTGAACATAATTATGAATCTGGCTAACGAGGTATGGATTTGATCAGTTCAATAAGTGTATAAGATCCTGAGGCTACTCTCTTTGCTGCTGGTGGAGATACACATATCCTAACAATTCATGGACCTGTGATCTTATAAGATCTTGTAGGTAGACCTTCTAGCTATGGAGATTACAACCCATCTGTGCAGGTTCATTATTTGTAAAACTCTCTCATGTGCTCCCACAAATGAGACACAGGATTTCTACCCAAAATGTTTGGGAGGCTATAAAGCTCAAACTATAATTGGTCCTCACTGTCATCACGCTTACCAGATGTTCTTAACTATTTATGTTATAGACTCTTTTAGCAGTCCAGTAAAGCCTATTTTAAAATTTATTTTAAAAACTTCTTAGAACATTATTTTTACAGGCACAAAATAAAATATAAAGTAATACAAAAAGGTGCAATCATATTGAAATAAAGTTATCACCAAGTTTACTGATCCTAAGAACCACTGCTCTAGGTATTGCTTTTTTTTTCTTGCTTGATTATATATTGTTTTCCTGGCCTTATATTATGGGCTTCCTGTTATGCAAAAGAACCAGAAAAAGCTACTCTTTTTCTGCCCACAAGAAAAAGCACTGCTGAATTTACTCACATTATGTTCCCTTTGCTGACTACACAAAGTCTTGTCTCAAAATTACCCTGCCTTTTAATTTGCATATATACATAAATACCATGTGAGAAGTAATGTGGCCTGGTGGAGATATAGTGCTGGATTTGGGTCCTCTTCCTGTTACCTCAAGACTCTTTCTCCATCCTTAACCTCAGCCCCAAACCCACATATCTGTCAATAGCAACAGGCAGGGTTGTTATTTATGGTGCCAAACTAGTGAAACGTTTTAGTTTCATTTTAGACTTTTTTTGCATGTATAAATTGTCCTCTTGAGCTATCTAATATGTAATATAATAAATGTATGTAAGTATAATCTGTTATATAATTAATTAAACAATTTATAAACAATAGAATTAATAAATAACAAATATAATATTAGTATGATAAATATATGAAAATAAAATAATTTTCCCTTCACCTTCCTGTAATATAGGACAGCATCACTGTGTTTCATGAGTGGCAATAATGACTATCATCCATGGAACAAAGCAAAGACATCCTAATCCAGAATGGTTAGATGCCAAGGAATTTTCTGTAAAGTAGTGACCTGTCAGAGAGCTGACTTGCAGAACCAAGCTTCCCAGAGTACCTGGACTTTATAATATCAGGTGATCTGCCCCCATATCCATAGGGTTGTAAATTATGCTCACTGGTTCTGTCTATTGTCCTAGTCCAGGTTTTTGGCAGTGGTCCAGAGTGTGTGCGTGCCACCCTTAATATTTCCCGGAGAATGAGGTTCCTTTTGTCTGCATGTATTTGTGAGGGAATTGGGGCCCATGCCTGGGCTAAGAGAATCTCTATTATGTAAGGGCCTATAAATTTAGACTTCTAAATGAATGACCATTAAAAAAAAAAAGAATGACCACATTCTGAGTCGTCACTTTTATCCATGAGTCAAGAAGCATGGTACCAATCATGCCACTCTGCTTTGTATTTTGTCAATTCTAAGCCTTAGGCACCTTTGGAATTTACCCACATTATCTACTGTTAGGAACAAGTGTGGAAGGTCACAATTATGATCAGAAGCTTCTTCTTGCACCTGATGAGTGAGAGAGGTGGGTGCAGCACTGAAGAATAGCACCAGTGGGCAGATGTCAAACAAGATGACCTTTGGTGCCATTCACCACACAATGCATTGGAAAATATATGAGCAAATGTCAAAGTAACATTGGGAGGAGTGGTGTAGAGGCTTTGCTTTTCCTTCTGGGTTTGGTTGTGCATGCCTCTTGATTATTGAGACACTGGGAGAAATGAACAGAAGCCTGTATGGCAGGTCAAGCTATGTAGATCTACAATTAAGTTCTGAATTGCTCAGGACCATGACAAAAAAATCTGAGGCAGCTGGGTGGCACACAGTGGATAGAGCATCAGGTCTGGCATCAGGAAGACCTCAGCTCAAATCCAGTCTCAGATGCTTACTGACCTGGTGGCCCTGGGCAAGTCACTAAATCCTTTTTTTTGCCTCAGTTTCCTCATCTGTAAGAGCAATTGGAGAAGAAATGGAAAACTACTCCAGAATCTTTGCCAAGAAAACCCCAAATGGGATCATGAAGAGTTGGATATGACTGTTACAACTGAACAACCACAAATTACAAAGGGCAGATGAAAAGGGAATTTAGAGCTAGAGGATAGCTTTGGAAAAAAATCTATGATTTCACATACAATTCTCCTTTTCTGTTTTTCATGGTATATTGAAATGTTCAAGTTCATAATAATAGGAAAACATTAGAGATTGGACCTGTGATTGTTATTTGTATTATTCTCTGTGTATGTCTCTTCCTCAGTCCCCTAACCCCCTGGGATAGGTAATACCTTCTCTACAACTTCTAGGCTGAGTCACCCAGAATTCAGAGAGATTAAGCAACTTGCTTCACACAGGTTCACACAGCCAGTGTGGGTCCTCAGAGTTTTGAGGCCTTGAGCCAGTCTTTTTGACTTTCAGGCCACTTCTCTATCATTCTGATCCTTTGATATCTTCAAAATAACAACAACAAAAATGTAGAGCTGCAAAAGACCTTCAACCTCTTCATTTTACAGATGAACAAAATGAGAATGGGACAGGCATTAGACCTACATCTTCTGAAAGTGAAGCTAATGGTCTTTCCAGCATAAATTGTGCTTCCAAAGAGGATCTCAGCAAAAATGGCATGTCATAGATTCAGCCAGAGTTCTGTGCATCTTACTCTCAACTACTGAATTCAATTCTCCCTTCTCAAAGGAGTACCTGGCAGCAGGTATTGGGATGTGACCTGTCTGTATTCTAAGTTGTGTTACGATCCTAGCAAAGAGAGGGAACTTTTTTTTTAGCGGCTGAATTGGCTAAGAAAGGAAGAAGTCTTGACAGGTAATTTCTAGAGTGCCACTTGTAAAAGATAAAATTAAATCTCAATAATAATATTATATTTTAAGAGATTTATTAATGATCATTAGAAATCAAGGAATAAAGAAGATACAAAATAAAGACCACGCGCCCATGGCTGGTTAGCCATTTTTTAGTCAACCCCACTCACCACCATCAATGCTGATTCTATATCAGTGAGAGCGGAGCCTCCAAAGCCCACGCCCTTTATCCTCTGTCTACAGGAAGCATGTAATGACAGGAAGTCAGTGGGCTTTTGGGATATGTAGTTCTTTTTTGGGTAACAGATTTTCAATCATACACACTGAAGTGACTCATTCTAACTTTTTAGCCAGAAAAAAAAAGCCCTTCAGGCAACTTTTGTTACATTGATTGCCAACGACTATCCAAAAGCAATTTTTTTTTCTTTTAAGTTTCTGATTTTCACTGTAAGAGGGGTTTGCAATCTGACTGGCTTGTTGTCAGTCCCTTTAAGCAAAGCAGCTCATGACCCCAAATATAGAATGTTTCCTTTCTCTCCAAATATTCCATAGACCACTTTATTTAGACCCCTTTTAGGCCATCACATCATGCCTTTTATTATGTTAATCTACATTTATGTCATATGCTCCCTAGTTTCTTATAAGCTCTTCAGGAGAGGGCTATAAAATTTCTCAAATACAACCCATTCCATTCTCTTCCTTTTATTTTATTTTGGGTCTACCTCATAGTCTCATAGTCTATCTATAATGATTGTCCTATACATAAGTACTAATGAGCAAAATCAGTTAAAAGGTTTTCTGACTGTATGCCATAATTGGAACAATAGATTTTTTCATCCATTTTGTTTTCCTAGTGTAGGTTTGATTTAACTGAAAAAAAATTTTTAACTCCTCTGGTCAAGACTATGTGGTAGACATTGGGAATGCCGACAAACGTGCCCTCTAGTTCTTCAACTCTTGGAGGAAATAACATGTAAACATAGTAGTGGAAGGAATGCTAGATTTAGTCAAAGGACATGAGTTTAAATCCAAACTCTCCTTTTTATGACCTGTGTGACTTTAGACAAGTCACTAAGCTTTCTGGACTTAAGTTTCCAAAGCTGTGGAATAAGGGGGGTAGGACGAAACCAGGGATCTTAACTTAGGGTCTCAGAACTTTTAAGATATTTTTAAATATATAATTGGTTTCCTTTATACTTCTATGAATTTTATTTTATTCATTTAAAAACATTATTCGCGAGAATTCATAGGTTTCACCAGACTGACACAAAGAAGGCTAAAGACCTCTAGGCTAGGCACTGTCTAAGGTCCCTTCTAGTTAAAAAAACTATGATTTTATGAACCTTAATACAAGGAGATACAGGACATTTTTAAGGAGTTAGAGGACATTTATGAAGGATATCTGAGGTCCTTGAAATTCTGTCTGAATACCACAGAGGAGCCTGAAGATTCAACTTTCTGAACCTCAAAGATCCAAAGAGGCTTAACTTCAGAAAGTGGAGATCAATGAATAAACCTAGGGGACTCCTTGTGAGAGCAGGTAAGGCAGGCCATAAACCCAAAAGCATAGGAAGAGGTAGAACCTGGGCTTCATGATTTATTTGGCCCAAGGTACCAATTCAGGGACTAACACTTCAGAGGGAAAGCAATCAAATATAACACCAACCAATATAAAAAATTATTGCAAATCTTGACACCCCCTTAAAAAAAGGAAAAGTAACTCTATAACAGCTATAAACATAGACTCAAGGTAAAAATATATTTTCCACAAGCACGACATAAATCCATAGAAGAAATGAGGTAAGAGATAAACAAAAAAAAGGAAATAAAATCTTTGGAGGAAAGAAATGGAAGGTGGATAAAGAGCTCAGGAGAGAAAGTGGTAAATCTCATATAAGACATGAAGACTGGATGAGAACAAGAAACAGTTCTCCATGAGACAAAAGTATAGAACAAAGTCAAAAGATTTAAAAATAAAAGAGTAAGATATCTGATAATTGATCTGGAAAACAGATCAAGTATAGTCAATTTATGAATCATTGAATTCCCTAAAAACTATAATTAAAAAAATCTCTCTCTCTCTCTCTCTCTCTCTCTCTCTCTCTCTCTCTCTCTCTCTCTCTCTCTCTCTCAAAAATCCCTTACTTTCTATCTAATCTAAGAATCAATACTGAGTACCAAGACTGGAGAGCAGGAAGGGTGAGGCAAAGAGGGTTAAGTGACTTATCCAAGATCACATAACTAGGAAGTATCTGAGGTAAAATTTTAATCCAGGATCTCCTGCTTCTGGACCTAGTTCTCTATCCACTGAGTCATCTAGATATTCTTTCTTGTGGGAACTCTGAGTTTTGGTACTGAAATTATTTGGGATTTTTTCTCTGGGATTTCTTTCAGAAGATTATTGGTTAATATTGTTCTATCCAGATTTTCCCTTCTGGTTCTAGTAGACTGGGTAGGTTTAATTTATGATTTCTTGACATATAATGCCTGGAATGTAAGATGAGGTAATGCTAAAATTCAAATGAAGGAGAATAAACATGCATTCCTTCAGAACTTTAATATCTTCAAAAGGCCCTGAAGAAATTTTTAAAAACCAGACATCTTGGAGGTAGACAGGTTGGGTTCTGAGGGTTTTAAAAGGGAGAAAGAAAGGGAAAATAAAAATAACACACTAGTGTAGAAAAAGGAAGAATGGGAATAGAATTTGCTGTTTCTCATAATTGGGGTTAATTCTAAGATGGTAACAAATGGTTCTGAGGGAGCTGTTATGGTTGACAGATGAGTGAGTATAAGGGAGGTGTCAAGATGGAATGACTGCCAGTGGCTCTCCCAACCTCACCACTTCAGGGCTGAGACTATAGAGGTATATCTCAGAAAGATGGGGATTTCGGGTTTGGGGCTTGTGCTGATATACTGGAGGGAGGTCTCCCCTATTGTGTGGTGTAGGGGATACCCCGAAATTGATGGGCCCTCTAGAAGTACAAGCCTCCCCTCTGTTCACCGACTCAGCAGAGGGGCCTGACCAGCCCTGAATAATGACTGATCAGTTCTCACTAAATAACGGTTCCCTCTATGTCCCCCAGAACAAGTCTTTCCCTTTTATCTGACTACAGTTTGAAGTAAAAGCTTTAATAATTCAAGGTATCTGAGAGTGGGGATTGGGAAGAGGATGGAAGGTGTTCCTAAATTCTTATTCCCCAAGGTCCTTCATCCTGATAGACCTCAAAAGGCAAAGCAGGAATTCTCCTACTCTTTCCCAGTTCCTATCTTAACCTATACTAGGCTACTAAGGAAATCAAGACAGTAATAAGGAAGGTGTTGAGGGTCTTTGGGGGGGGGGCCTGGCTCAAAGGCTGTTGAGCCCAAGACCCTCAGGTCTGGCGGGACCTCAATCTCTCTTCTGATGTTGATGAAGATGTTAGGTAACAATGAATCTTTTTTTCTGGGAAACTGCACAGCTGATTCTCTGGGATAATCTCTTGGCTGACTCTTGGACAATCTCAAGCAAGGCAAGAAAACCTCTTGTCACCCCAAGATCTCAGGTCCAAAATCCCCATCTCCTCCTGGGATCCCTCCCATGTCCCCTTGGTTCTTTCTCAGGCTCCTCTGCTCCCCCACTCCAATAGTCCATGCCTGTCCATCAAACTCCCTTTGAACACTCCATCCTCTCTTCCATTCATCCTGCCCTTACAGGGTACAGGAGAGGAAGAAAGGGCTATCAGTGAAGAGAATGCTGGACTTCACTGCTGGAAAGGATGAGGGAAGTAGACATCAGATAAATTTCATTCTTGTCTAAAATAGGCAAAGGAAGCTTAAACAGACACACACACACACAAAATTGGGCGTAGAAACACATCAAATTACACAAGAAAACACATGGAGATAAGGAGGCAAGATAGTTATGAGGGAGGATAATATCAGCCTGGACAAAGTTGCAAGGAGACAAACTTCCTGATCTTGATGAAAAGGGAAAAAAGAAAAAAAAAACCACTAGATGATTCCTTCGATTGCCCCTTAAACAACTGAGGAATGTGCAAAAAAAAAATCTAGAATATGAATGCAACAGAATATAATTACATTGTAATAAAAGACAAAAGATAATTTTAGAGAAACCTAGTAGCATGATCTAAGTCAGAGTGAAGTGAGAAGAATCAGTAAAACAATTTATAAAAAGTCAGCAATATTATAAAGAAAAACAACTCTGAAAAAATGGAAAAATTCTGATCAATAAAATGCCCAGCCATGTCTCCAAAAGACCCATGCTAAAGCATAATATTCACCTCCTGTTAGTAAGGTAATGGACCCAAGGTACAGAAACATCAATTTCTGGTCACTAAAAGATAGGAAGAGTCATGAATGAAGATCTCAATATTACAAACTTGAGTGACTTGAAGAATAGCAATACATTTAACAGAAATGGGGAAGTTTAGAGAAGGGGTGGGATTTAAAGGAAGACAAGTCTGAAAGGATTATAGGACATCCAGGTATTATCTTGAAGGCAGTTTAGCGTTGTGGTACCACTGTTTAAGAGAGAAAATGGAGTTAATAGATTTGGGAATGATGAACTCACTAAAGGACAGGTGAAGAAAGGCCCATAAAAGTGCCTTGAGGGAACCTTGTTGTTAAGTGATAGGAGATGGTTAGGATTTAGAGACAGAGTTTGAAAAGGAATGGTTGAACAGTTGGAAGAGAATAGTATCACAGAAATCATAAGAGAGAGCATCTAGGACAAAAGGGGTACTTTATCATATCAAATTATATAGAAGTCAAGAAGAATGTGAACCATAAAAGGGACTATTAGATTTAGCAAATAAGAGAGATGATTGCTAACCCTGAAAAAAATAGTTTAACAATTTCCCCTTATTTTTGCAATCGAAGAATTATTTGAATAGGTCAAGTTGAAGTTGCTACAAGTGGAATTTCTGGGGAAGAACTAAGATGGTAGAGCAGAGGAAGCTCCCAGATGCCTTCTCTAACATTCCCCTCCAAACAATTTTAAAATAATGTTTCAAATTGAATTTTGAAGTGACAGAGCTAAGAAAGGGTCAAGGTAAGACATCCTTCTAGCCTAGGACAAACTAGGAAGTCAGAAGGAGAGATTTGTGACACAAGAGTGGAGGCTGGTTCAGAGCAGAAATGGATGCAACAATAGTGGTGAGAATTGTGGTAGCAACAGAAGCATTAATAGCTTCAGGAGCTCCCAAGCCAGAGTCATTAAGGTGACCTAGTTAGAAAGAAATTATAGAGGACTTCTGTGCTACACTGGATACAAAACTAGAAGCTATTTGGCAACTCCATTACCTATACTCACTTCTGGTTCACAGTTCCAAGACACAGAGAAGCACTTTTGGTCACAAGGGAACAAGAGTCCTGAGAAGCAGTATCAATTGCAATTCCAGGAGATCAAGGGGGCCCTTCCTGGATAAAGATCAGAACACAGGTCAGGAAAGAAGTGACAATATTTCTCTCCAGAAGACACCACCTTTGAAGCACCAAAAATTTCCAAACTCTCAGAATTAGTCTTGAAAACATCAATGTAAAAAAAACAAAACAACTTGAAGGCTGGGACAATGCCCTTCACTCTTTACCCTATTCCTTAAACAGAGCCTAACTTTAACATAAAGCTCAAAGTCAAGAAATAGACTGGAAGACTGACCAAACAACAACAACAACAACAACAACAACAACAAAATGACCATAAAAATTACTATGATGTCAGGGAAGATCAGAACACAAACACAGGAAACAATGTTGTTAAAATTGCTAAAAGCCTCAAAGGAAAGAAGAATGATTTGGACATAAGACCTCCAAAAATAACTGGAAGAACTAAAAAATTATTTTCAAAATCAAATGAAGAGTGCTAGAGAAAAAGTTGGGTAAAGAAATGAATTTGAGGGAAGAAAATTATGAAAAGACATTTCACAGTTTCATAAAAGATGAATAAAAAACTAAAGAAAATAACACTACAGCAATCATGATATCAGACAAAGCAAAAGGAAAAATAGATATGATTAAAAGAGATAAGCAGAGAAATTATGTCTTGCTAAAAGGCACCATAGACAATGAAGTAATACTAATATGGAGCTAATGTTATAGTATCCAAAGTCTAAAGGAAATGTTAAATGAAGTGGGTCACCCAAACTTTTCCTTCTCACAGCTATATAAATCTAACAAATAAATTAGAAAGATGTTAAGGAAGTAAATGGAATCTTGGAAAAGTTAGAAATGAGAAACCTCTATGATGATTTTAAAAAGCAGAAATATTAAATATATCCTTTTCAGACAATAATGCAATAAATATTATATTTAACAAAGGACTATAGAAGCGTAGATTAAAAATTGTTTGGAAACTAAATAACTAATTTTAAAGAATGAATGAGTCAAAGGATGAATCATACAAAGAATAATTTCATTAGAGAAAATGAAACTATGAAACAATCTACTAACAGTTGTGGGATACAGGCATAGGAGTATTTAGCAGAAAATTAATATCAACAAAAGAGATAAAGGGCAGATTAATGAATTGGATTTGCAACTAAAAAAAACAAACTAGAAAAAGAATAAATTCAGAGCTCCTGATTAAATGCCAAAATGGAAATCCTGAAAATGAAAGGACAGATTAATAAAAGTGAAAGTTTTAAAAAATTGAATAAATAAAACTAGGAACTAGTTTCATGAAGAAAAAACTCCCCTAATAAAATAGATAAAACACTAGTTAATTTGGTTAAAAAAAAAGAAGGAAGAAAACCAAATTACCAGTATCAAAAATTAAGAGTCCACCACCAATAAAAAATGAAATTAAAGCAAGGCCTAGAGATAGGAGGTCTTGGATTCAACTGTGACCTTAAACACTTCTTAGCTGTGTGACCCTGGGTAAGTCACTTAACCCCACTTGCCTAGCCTTTGCTACTTTTCTGTCCTAGAACCAATCCTTAGTATTGTTTCCTTGTAAATGTCATATAGTAGGATTCTGGCTTTTAATCCACTCTGCTATCCACTGCTTCCATTTAATGGGTGAGTTCATCCCATTCACATTCAGTGTTATGATTACTAACTGTGTATTGCCCTCCATCATCTTATCCTCTTTAGATCCTGCTCTAGTCCCTTTCACTCTGTTCTTCCTCACCAGTATTTTGCTTTTTGTCACCCCTCCCCCACTTCTCCATTCCTCCAATTACTTCCCCCTTCCCTTGTGTTATTCCCCTTCTACTTCTCTGTAGGGTAAGATAGAATTCTATACCCTGCTGAGTAGACTTGTTTTTCCCTCCCTGAGCCAGTTACAATGAAAGTAAAATTTAAGCATTGCACATCATCACCCTTATCCTCCCCTCTCTTAAATGATTTTTCAAGCCTCTTTATGTTATATAATTTACCCCATTCTACCTCTCCATTCCCTTTTCTCTCAGTGCAACTCTCTCTGAGAGCTCTGAAATCCCCTTCCCCCTGATGATTCAATTGACCCTTGAGATGCTGATAGTGCCCAGGCAGGATCTCAGGATCTAAAAGTTGGCTTGGGATTCAGTTTGGAACCTGGGACAGCAGATAGGGGTGGGAGGTTGCTCTTGGCTAGCTCCTCCCCCCTTACTATAGCCTCTTGCTAGCTCTGATCTCCTCTCACCCCAGTGTCCCAGATGTTCTCTGCCTACATTTTGGGTTTTTCTTTTCTTCAAAGTTGTTTCACTCTGTCTCTTTGTTGGTCCTTTCACTCCTGTATTTGTTATGTGGTGATATTTTAGAAGATTCTCATGGTGACAGGGAGCTGCTGCTTTAGTTACTCCTCCATCTTGGCTCCACCCCCTTAGTATTGTTTCCAAGATGGAAGATAAGATTTTTTTAATATGAAATTTAAGCAATTATTAGCAGTTACTTTATTTAATTTTAATGCAACAAAACTGGCCATCTAAGTGAAATAGATGAATATTTATAAAAATATAAATTGCCTAGATTAATAGAAGGGGGAAATAGAATACTTAAATAGCCCTATCTTAGAAAAAGAAATTGAGCAAGCCATAGATGAGCTCCCTAATTAAAAATCCCCAGGACCAGATATACTTGCAAGTGAAATTTATTAAACATTTAAGAAACAACTTAATATGCTATTTGAAAAAAAGCATAAAAAATGAATCCTACCAAATTTCTTTTATGACAAAATACCTAAATCATGATACCTAAACTAGGGAAAGCAAAAATAGAGAAATAAAACTATGGATCAATTTCTCAAAAGAATATTCATGCAAAAAATAAATATTAGTAAAGAGATTATAGCAATATATCACAAAGACTGTACACTATGACCAGGTGAGATTTATACCAAGAACATAGGGTTGTTTCAATATTTTAAAAACTGTAAGCATAACTGACCTTATCAGTAATAACAAAAAATCATATGATTATATTAATATATGAAGAGAAAGCTTTTGACAAAATACAACATCCATTCCTATTAAGAAAAAACCTCTAGAAAACATAGGAATAAATGGAGCTTTCCTTAAAATGATAAGTAGTATTTGTCTAAAACCAAAAGCAAATATTATTTGTAATGGAAATAATCTAGAAACCTTCCCAATAAGATCAGGGGAAAAGCAAGGATGGCCATAACCACAATTTTTATTCAAAACTGTATTATTATTGTAATCTTATTACATTAAGATATGAAAAAGAAATTGAAGGAATAAGATAAGGAGTGAGGAAATAAAAGTATGTCCATTTGTAGATGATATGATGACATTCTTAAAGAACCTTAGAAAATCAACCAAAAAACCCTAATTGAAACAATGAATAACTTTAGCAAAATTGTAGGATATAAAATAAGCCCACATAAATCATCAGTATTTCTATATACTACCAATGAAACCCAGAAGGGTAAGAGAGAAAGAGGACTGCAAACAATGTAAATTACTTGGGGAGGGTCTATCTTCCAAACCAAATTCAGGACTATATGAACATAATTGCAAAATACTTTTCATACAAATAAAGACAGATCTAAACAATTATAGAAATATTAATTGATCATTGGTTAGGCTGAACCAAAATTAATAAATGACAATTTTACTTAAGTTAGTTTACTTATTCAGTGCTATACCAATCAAACTACCAAAGAATTATTTTATAGAGCTTGAAAAAACAGTAACAAAATTAATCTAAAAGGACAAGAATAACAAGGGCTCAATGAAAAATAATGTAAAGGAAGGCAGTCAAGAAGTACTTGATTTTATATTATATTACACAATAGTAATCATGAAAACAATCTAGTACTGGGTAAGAAATAGTATGGTCAATCAGATTAGGTGGATATGATGGTGAAATAGAGTAGGTATACAATACACAGTAGTAAATGAATAAATTTTTCTACTATTTGATAAACCCAAAGATACAAGCTTTGGGGCAAGAACTCATCATTCAACAAAAAATGCTAGGAAAACTAGAGAGCTGTTTGGTAAAACAAAACATAGATCATCATGTCACTCTTGATATATAGAGTGACATGATGAGGGAAAAGTTTATAACTAAACAAGAAAAAGAGAATTAAATGGGAAGTAAAATGGATAATTTTGATTACATGAAAAAAAAGGTTTCACATAAACAAAACTAATGCAGCCAAAATAAGAAGAAAAGCAAGAAACAAGGGGGGGGGAATTTAAGCATTTTTTAAACAAAGACCTCATTTCTTAGATATATAGGGAACTGTGCAAAGTTTATAAAAATATTCCTGAGTTGATAAATAGTCAAAGGCAGTTTTCAGAAGAAATCAAAGTTATCAATAATCCCAAGAAAAAATGCTCTAAATCACTATTGATTAGAGACATGAAAATTAAAACATCTATGAGAAACTAGTCACAAATCAGATTGACTAAAATAACAGATGAATACCATGACAAATGTTGGAGGGGATGTGGAAAAATTGCAGTTTTTGGAGTTGTAAACTGGTCCAACCATCCTGGAGAACAATTTGGACCTATGTACAAAGGGCTATAAAACTGTGCAAACTCTTTGATCCAGCAACACCATTACTAGGTCTGTATAGTGGGCTTGTCTGGGATCCTGTTCAAGGAGGGGGGCAGTGTAACACAAAAGGGTTAAAAGAAATGACACCTGTCACCAGCAGGCTTCTCAGTCTTTACTCTCCTTCAACAGGCTTCAGGCTTCTACTTGCTCTCTCAGGCTTCTGTTGTTCCAGCCTCTCAGCTAGAAGCAATGTACATATTTATCTACTCTACCAAGGTAGCTCAATAAGGGAAGCAAATGATCACCAAATAGTTTTGACTAGGTCCTGGCCTCTGCCAGGAAGGAGATTTCTGTCTGCTTTCCATATCTTTCTCAAGGTTACTTTGCTCTCCTCTCTGCGCCTGTGTCCTCTTTGTGAACTTACAGGATAAAGAAGGGAGAGTTATTATTACAGTTACAGTTGTGACATGTTTGTTTGTTTGTTTTTACATCAAAGGAGAAAAAAAGGAAAGCCAGGTCTCCTTCATAGAGGTCCTTGGAGCTATTCCAAGGATGATTTGTTGTTCAGTAACAATTCAGAGAAATCATCAAATTCCCACATGTAGAATAAATTTTCTGAGCTTTGACTGTAGAGTCATCAGAGATGACTCTGAGAGACATTTTTTTTTAAATATATTTTATTTGATCATTTCCAAGCATTATTCGTTAAAGACATAGATCATTTTCTTTTCCTCCCCCCCCACCCCCCATAGCCGACGCGTAAGTCCACTGGGCATTAGATGTTTTCTTGATTTGAACCCATTGCTTTGTTGATAGTATTTGCATTAGAGTGTTCATTTAAAGTCTATCCTCTGTCATGTCCCCTCAACCTCTGTATTCAGGCAGTTGCTTTTTCTCGGTGTTTCCACTCCCATAGTTTATCCTTTGCTTATGAATGGTGTTTTTTTTCTCCTGGATCCCTGAAAGTTGTTCAGGGACATTACACCGCCCCTAATGTAGAAGTCCATTACGTTCGATTATACCACAGTGTATTAGTCTCTGTGTACAATGTTCTCCTGGTTCTGCTCCTCTCGCTCTGCATCACTTCCTGGAGGTTGTTCCAGTCTCCATGGAACTTCTCCACTTTATTATTCCTTTGAGCACAATAGTATTCCATCACCAACATATACCACAGTTTGTTCAGCCATTCCCCAATTGATGGGCATCCCCTCGTTTTCCAGTTTTGGGCCACCACAAAAAGCGCAGCTATGAATATTTTTGTACAAGTCTTTGTGTCCATTATCTCTTTGGGGTACAGACCCAGCAGTGCTATGGCTGGGTCAAAGGGTAGATATTCTTTTGTCGCCCTTTGGGCATAGTTCCAAATTGCCCTCCAGAATGGTTGGATCAGTTCACAACTCCACCAGCAATGAATTAATGTCCCTACTTTGCCACATCCCCTCCAGCATTCATTACTTTCCTTTGCTGTTATGTTAGCCAATCTGCTAGGTGTGAGGTGATACCTCAGAGTTGTTTTGATTTGCATCTCTCTGATTATAAGAGATGTAGAACACTTCTTCATGTGCTTGTTAATAGTTTTGATTTCTTTATCTGAGAACTGCCTATCCATTTCCCTTGCCCATTTATCAATTGGAGAATGGCTTGATTTTTTGTACAATTGATTTAGCTCATTATAAATATGAGTAATTAAACCTTTGTCAGAGGTTTCTATGAAGATTTTTTCCCAATTTGTTGTTTCCCTTCTGATTTTAGTTATATTGGTTTTGTTTGTACAAAAGCTTTTTAGTTTGATGTAGTCAAAATTATTTATTTTACATTTTGTGATTCTTTCTATATCTTGCTTGGTTTTAAAGCCTTTCCCCTCCCAAAGGTCTGACATGTATACTATTCTGTGTTTACCCAATTTACTTATGGTTTCCTTCTTTATGTTTAAGTCACTCACCCATTTTGAATTTATCTTGGTGTAGGGTGTGAGGTGTTGATCTATTCCTAGTCTCTCCCACACTGTCTTCCAATTTTCCCAGCAGTTTTTATCGAATAGTGGATTTTTGTCCCAAAAGCTGGGATCTTTGGGTTTATCGTATACTGTCTTGCTGAGGTCGTTTTCCCCCAGTCTATTCCACTGATCTTCCTTTCTGTTTCTTAGCCAGTACCAAATTGTTTTGATGACTGCTGCTTTGTAATATAGTTTGAGATCTGGGACTGCAAGGCCCCCATCATATGTGTTTTTTTTCATTATTTCCCTGGATATCCTTGATCTTTTGTTCTTCCAAATGAACTTTGTTATGGTTTTTTCTAAATCAGTGAAGAAGTATTTTGGTAGTTCAATGGGTATGGCACTAAATAGATAAATAAGTTTGGGTAGGATGGTCATTTTTATTATATTGGCTCGTCCTATCCATGAGCAGTTAATGTTTTTCCAATTGTTCAAGTCTAGTTTTAGTTGTGTGGCGAGTGTTTTGTAGTTGTGTTCATATAGTTCCTGTGTTTGCCTTGGGAGATAGATTCCTAGGTATTTTATTTTGTCTAAGGTGATTTTGAATGGGATTTCTCTTTCTAGTTCTTGCTGCTGAGCTGTGTTGGAGATATATAGAAAAGCTGATGATTTATGTGGGTTTATTTTGTATCCTGCAACTTTGCTAAAGTTGTTGATTATTTCAATTAGCTTTTTGGTTGAATCTCTAGGATTCTTTAAGTAGACCATCATGTCATCCGCAAAGAGTGATAACTTGGTCTCCTCCTTGCCTATTCTGATGCCTTCAATTTCTTTATCTTCTCTAATTGCTACTGCTAGTGTTTCTAGTACAATGTCAAATAGTAGAGGTGATAATGGGCATCCTTGTTTCACTCCTGATCTTATTGGGAATGCATCTAGTTTATCCCCATTGCAGATGATATTAGCTGTTGGTTTTAGATATATACTGTTTATTATTTTTAGGAATGACCCTTCTATTCCTATGCTTTCTAGTGTTTTTAATAGGAATGGGTGTTGTATTTTATCAAAGGCTTTTTCTGCATCTATTGAAATAATCATGTGGTTCTTGCTAGTTTGCTTGTTGATGTGGTCAATTATGTGGATGGTTTTCCTAATGTTGAACCAGCCCTGCATCCCTGGTATCTGAGAGACATTTTTACAGATGTTCAGTTGCCAAGAATGGAATAGTGTGACATAAGCTTAGTGGTGGGAAAAAATAAGCTCAGTTATGGGCAATTTATGATTTATTTTGGAAGACAGTTCTGAAGGAAGAGGAGAACTACTGGCTAGACTATTTGGTAATATCATTAATCAAACCATAGAAAAATTGTTTACAAATTATTTTCAAATAGAATGGTTGCTAGAGATTACATAGTGTTTAAGGAGATATTGCAATGTCTACTTAGTTCAATCAGATAGAAGAGTAAGATGGTGGAGAGATTTGGAAGGAAGATAGGAAAATAATATTTTAATGGATTCATTTTTCAATTAAATTCAAAAAGCATTTATTAAGCACCAGCTATATGCTTGAAACCAGGCTAATATAGAGACAAGAGCAAAACAGTACCTGACCTCAAAGAGCTTACATTCTAACTTGGGGAGTAGGGGTGGAAGGAAGAAGTTATACACATATGTTGTGCACATAAAAATTCAAATTAAATGCAAAGTAATGACACTCAATAAAATTCAACAAATGTTTGTTAAATATCTGCTATGTGCTAAGCATTCAGACAAAAGATAAAACAAAAAAACAGTTTCTACCCTCAGAGCTAACATTCTCTTGGAGGATGCTATACATACATATGTATAAACACATTTTTATGCACAAAGATATGCATAGATATACATACACAAACATGTATATTGATGAACAAGTACAAGATGATATGAAAAATGGAAAAGCAATAATAATTAGGGGGATCATGAAAGTTTTTTTTGTAGGAGGTAGCACATGGATGAGACTTTTAGGAAGTTAAGGATTCTAAGAGGAAAAGGTAAGGGAGGAATACATTCCAGGAATGTAGGATAATTTGTACAAACATAGGGAGGTAAGAGATGGAATGCTGAATTTGGGTAAGAGGAAATAAGCAAGTTAAGCTCTAATATAAAGTAGATGAAGGGGAATATTGTAAAATAAACCTGGAGATCTTGACTTGAGCCAGACTGTGAAGGACTTAACAAATTACAGAATTTATATTTTATCCCTGTGTTATAGGGAGCCACTGATGCTTCTTGATCTTTGGGAAGATTATTTTGAAAGCCTTGTGGAGGATGAAGTGGGGTAGGGAGAGATTGGAATTAGGGAGACAAGTTAAGAGACCATTATTGTTATCCTAGGGAGAATAGATGAGGGCCTAAAGTACAGTGGTGGCAAAATAGAGATAGGGGGATAGATGTAAGAGATATAGTGGAAGTAGAATTGACAAGACTTGGTAGCTAACTGATTGTATATGAAGGATAAAGGAGTTTGAAGGGTCATCAAGGATGATTAAAGGGTTGTGAATCTGGAAAGACATTAGTATACTCAAAAGAAACAGAGGAGTTTGAAGGAAAAGTCAGATTTAGTGGTTAAGATAATTTCCATTTTGGAGATACTGAGTTTGAGATGATTATGAGACATTGAGACGGAGAAGTCTAGCAGGGAGATGATGATGTATAATTTTGCTTTAGAAGAGGGAATAGGACAAGGTCTTTAAGTCTGGGAATCGACTGAATTGAGATGATGATCTCATTGATGTAAATACTCTCTAAAGGAATATAGTTGACAATTTGTCCATTTATTATCACTCTATGCAACTCTTAATGTTGTCCTCCCATAAATGCATCAAAAAGGATCGACTGAAAAGTTTTTGTCCTTAAACATTCATGTTTACTACTTGGGTTCTCCAGCAGCTGTATTCACTCTTTCTAGATGACTGGCCCTCTTCCTTTTCTGATCATATATTTCCTGGATGATTCCCTTTACACCACTTCTTGCATTTAAGTTCTTATAGGTAGATGTATAGCCTGTTTATTGTGCTCTACATTGCATTTTGCACATCACCTGCAATTTTGATTCTTTGGATATTGTAGTGCCTCAAACCTCATAGATAGAAGGACTGGAAGAATACTGCTGTTTTAGGAAATAGTTTGGTATACTAAAAAACACAATATAATTTCTCAAATTCAGTCAGATTGTCCCTCTTTCTTGATGAAAATATAAATGGCATAAAGAGGCTTTTGAGAATTATTTTCTTTAGCAAACCATAGTTTCACAGACTCTCAATTGACTGAATGGTGCAGAGAATCCAGATTCTGGTCTTTCCTCTCTGTTGATGATGCAACAAATAAAATTCCCTTGTGACAATTACATGTGTAAAGGGCTATATGTGGGCACAGATGCTGTGTCTGTGAGGAGCTTCATCCCATAGGAAGAAGTTATGTGTAAGTTTTTAGCTGGAGGTGGCCCCAAGGTGGCCCTTTGAAAAGTGCTGTAGAAAAAAAAAAAGTCTCATTAAGAGTGAAATATGGAGGAGACTTGGTGGGAGAGACATGACAGGACATGGTAGTGCCTAGGTTTTGCTAGAGAAGAAGAGGGGGCAGTGCTGTCTACAATATCTTCTATTTCCAAAAGGGGTTATTTGGTTGCAGTAGCAGGAAGGGTTTGTCTAAAGGTTGGACAAAAAACTAGGGGCTCTTAAGATTTGCTAATTCAATGAGAAGAAATAGAAGTGTTTCCTTAGAGAAATTACTGCCAATTCTGACATTTTAACACCCCAAAGCTATAAATGTGGACTGAACTGTCCCTACTAGGTTAGGGGAAAGAAGGGAATCAAAAAGGAATAGATTAGCACTCTTTGAGAGACATTTGGAGAAGGCAGTCATGTGAAATAGGTGCCAGAGGTGTGCATGCTTAACTTAGTGCCCACGATTTATTTGCTATTCTGTTTTTGTTTCTGCTATTCTGTTGTCATTACTGATAGCTAGCAGTTAAGGCAGAACTTGAAGGTTTGCAAGGTCTTCTGCATAGATTCTTTAATTTGATTCTTATAATAATTGTATGAGGTATGTGCTACTATTATGCTCACTTTACCCATGAGGAAACTGAAACTGGTAGAGATTCATTGACTTGCCTGGGGTCACACAAGCTAGTAAGTGTCTGAGGAATGATTTAAACTCAGGTCTTTCTGATTCCAAGTCCAAGACTTTATCCTCTGGGTTACCCAGCTGCTCCATTGGTACCACCTTGATGATGATTATCTATCTGAAGATAGTGATTTGAAAACACTTTTGGCATTAGTCAAATAGCACCCCAAACCTAGGAAATAAATAAGAGTCTTAGAATCATGTAACTAGCCTGAGGGAATATCTGCTACATATGTTATTCATTCTAATCAAGATTTTTATAGAAATGAGAAGTTATTAACGTCTTCTTGATCGTTTCTTTTGTTGTTAATGTAATCAGTGATCCCATCCCCACCAATCATTTGGTATTTTCTCCTTTCCAGATATATTGAGCTAATTCTCAGTGCTTTCCAAATCATGTTTTCTCCTGCATTGTAATCTCTATATGCTTTGTCTGGTCTACTTTCTGCCTCCATTTTTGTCTTTTTAGTGTTATTTCCACTTGTATTGGCATATTTATAAATGAAATTTTAGACTCCGAATATGTTGGTTCTATTGTCATTAATAAGGATGAAAATAGCTTGCTCCTGAGATTCTGACAGATTTGTTCCATTTTTTTTTCATCTGTTTATTGACTCTTTTCTTTTGTTTTATCTTAAAATGTTTTGGGGATGATCTGACTTAATAGGATCTTATATGAAACTTTCAGTATGCAGTTTCTTCTTCCACTACTCTTCATGGTTTTTTGAGATGATATCATTTATTAATAACATGAGGGAAATATGTATGATATTAATGGCAAAAGGTAGAAAAAATGCTCCACTGTTAACTAGAGAAATGCAAATTAAAATAACTTTGAGGTACCACCTCACACTTATCAGATTGACTAATATGACAAAGAAAGAAAATGATAATTGTTGGAGGGGACATGGGAAAATGAGACACTAATACTCTATTGGTGGAGTTGTGAACTAATAAACTATTCTGGGAGAGCAATTTGGAACATTTTATTAATATCTTTTGTTTTCTCCCTGTAGGAACTCATCTCTCTCTTCCCAGAGAGCCTTTCCTTATAATATATACATATATTTTTTTTAAAGAAAAAGAGGAAGAAGAAAAAAATTCAATTATATTCAAGTCACAGAAAAAAGTGATATTATATGCAATAGTCCATATTCATGGTTCTCCTTCCTCTACAAAGTTATGGGGAGAGGTATCTTTTCAAATCTCATGTTTGGGACTAAGCTATCTCTTTGTGAATTTGCCAAATCATCAGTGTAGCTGGCAGTCTCTATAATGTCTGTAGTTTTCCTTCACTCTGTGTTGTCTGGTATATAGTTTCCTACATATACTTCCTCCAATTCCTGTTTTACTATGACTGGATAAATGGGTTTCTTCACTATTCACTATGTATGTTCATTGTGGAAGCCTTGGATTATAATGCTTGGGGACCTCCTTTCCCTCATAATAATGATGAAGTCATCAGAAGTTAGCTCAAACTTGATCATTTCCCCTAGTTTAACATGTCTCAAATAGATGAGTAGGTACAAAGACAGATGGCAGAGTCAAGATTCAAAATAATCTTGACAGGCAGAAACATGACACATAGGATGCTCTTAAGTTACTACTATGAATTTTACAGATTACAATGAGATTTGCATACATTATATCAAGCCCAAAAGCATATAATCATTATGGGCCAGCCATTAGGTCAAGCTCTGAAGACACAAAAGAAAGCACAAAACCTCCACCAGCTCATTTGGTCATCAAAATAAGTCTGTTAGGTGCTGTAGGAACTATTATGTACATTTCATAGATTTATAGATAATCTATAGACTATAGCTTTTATAGATTTTACATATTTTATAGATGAGGAAACTGAGGCTCAGAGATATGATTTGGCTAAGGTCATACACCTAGTCATTGTGGGAGGTGGAATTCAATCCTAAATAAACATGGGGTTAGCTCACTTTCAGTTATGATGACTCAGAGCTTAATGAAAAAAAAAATCTCCTAATTGGCTATTAGAGGACCTAAAGACTCAGGGGTGCAGGAACCTGAATTGATTGTGCACACAAATGGAGTGACCTGTCCATCTCTCTTTCTCAGCTAAATCTCAGCTTTGATGGAAGCCGGACCATTTTGAGCTAGTTCCAAGAGTCAGGTGGGGGTGACATGACAGCCCCTATCTCCTATCCTGTTACAGCAGCTGTGAATACTTCTTGAATGTTATGCCATTTTTGGACCTCTGTTTAATAAGTGTTTTGGGTTGAGTTAATGTGAATCTTGGCTGATTTGTTAATGGAAAATATATCAGAGGGAGCTAATTCTCTATTAAAACTCTCTTTATTGAAGATTTAAGAGGGCAGCTGGTGGCTCATGGATTGAGAGCCAAGCCTAGAGATGGGAAGTCCAGGGTTCAAATGTGGCCTCAGACACTTCCTACCTTTGTGACCCTGGGCAAGTCATTTAACCCCCATTGCTTAGCCCTTATAGCTCTTCTGCCTTGGAACTCATACACAGTATTGATTCTAAGATGGTAAGGGTATAAAACACTTTTTAAAAAAACTCAAGGATGAAGCATAGTCTTCAAAATGATAGAAGGAACATAATAGAATACAGTAGAAAAAAATAGAAAAACAGTAGTAAGAAGGAATGAGAGTAGGCAAAGTGATGAGAAGAGAGTTTCTGTCTACTAGAAATGAGTTTAAGACTCTAGACCCAGGTGAATTATGTCACAGTTTTCTGAAACTTAGAGATATGTGATCTCAGAAAACTGGTGACAAATTTTGATGAATAATAGAAAACATGAGAGTTATAAGAAGAACAGAGATCTAAGTACATAGAAAACTGAGTCAAATTTATAAGAATATGTCATTCTATTGATAAATGGTCAAAGGACATGACTAAACAGTTTTCAGAAAAAAATGAAAGCTACCTATAGTCATATCAAAAAATGTTCTAAATCACTATTGACTAGAAAACTGTAAATTAAAATAACTGAGTTATCACCTCACATTTATCAGACTGGCTAATGTGACAGAAAAGGAAAGTAACAAAATTGGAGCTAATGTGGAAAAGGGGGAATACTAATGCATTGTTGGTAGCACTGGGAATGGATCCAACCATTCTGGAGAGCAATTTGGAATTGTGGCTGAAAGGCTATAAAATTGTTCATATCCTTTGATACAGCAATACCACCACCAATAGGTCTATATCCCAAAGAAATCAAAGAAAAAGGAAAAGGACCTATATGTACAAAAAATATTGATAGCAGTTCTTTTTGTGTTGGCAAATAATTGGAAATTGAGAGGATGACCATCAATTGGGTAATGCCTGAATAAATAAATAAATTATTATGATGAAAATACTATAAGATGTGATGAATATACTATAAGAAATGATGACCAGAATGGTTTCAGAACAACCTGGAAAGACTTATATGAAATGATGCAAAAATGAAGTGAGCAGAACAGGAGAACAGTATATATAGTAAATAGTTATGTTGTACAATAATCAATAGTGAATAACTTAACTATTCTCAGAAAACCAAGACAATTTTGGAGGAAACTTATGATGAAAAATGCTATCCACCTCCAGAGAAAGACCTGATAGAGACTGAATGCAGATCAAAATCTACTTTTTTTTTAAATTTTCTTTTTCATTTGATCTGCTTTCTATTGCAACCTGGTTGATATGGAAATATGTTTTGCTTGACTGAACATGTAGAATCTATATCAAATTACTTGCCTTCTCAAAGAGCAGGAGAGGAAAAGGCAAAAGGGGGGCATTTAAAACTCAAATTTTTAAAAAGAAATGTAAATATCCTATACCAAGATGAGGTCAAAATGGGCATTTGCTTTAGATGTAATAGATGCTACTATAAGCAAATTAGGGGAACATAGAATAGTTTACCTGTTAGATCTGTGGAGAAGGGAAGCATTTATGACCAAACAAGAGATAGAGAACATTATAAGATGTAAAATAAATAATTTTGACTCTATTAAATGTAAACATTTATGTAGAAACAAAACCAATATAACCAAGATTAGAAAGGAAACAACAAACTGGGGAAAATTTTATAACAACATTTTCTGATAAAGGTCTCATTTCTCAAATATATAGAGAACTAAGTCAAATGTATAAGAATACAAGTCATTCCTCAGATGACAAACGGTCAAGGGGCATAAATAAGAAGTTTTCAGATGAAGAAATCAAAGTTATTAATTATTTTCATGTTGTTAACATTAACATAATATTAATAATATTCTTATTTTCACATGAAAAACATTGTAAATCTCTCTTGATTAGAGAAATGAAAATTAAAACAACTCTAAGGCTCCACCCCACACCTATCAGATTGGCCAATAAGACAGTAAAAGAAAGTGATAAATGTTGGAGGGGATTTGGCAAAAAATTAAGACACTAATGCATTGTTGGTGGAGTTGTAAACTGATCCAACCATTCTGGAAGGCAACTTGGAACCATGCCCAAAGGGCTATAAAACTGTGCAGACCCCTTTGATCCACTAATATTGCTACTGGGTCTGTATTCCAAAGAGACTATAAAAAGGGAGAAAGGACCTACTTATATATAAATATTAATAGCTCTTTTTGTGGTGGCAAAGAATTGGAAGTTGAGGAGATGCCCATCAATTGTGTGGTGATGGAATACTACTGTGCGATAAGAAATGATGAACAGGATGATTTCAGAAAGAGCTAGAAATGATGAACTACATGAATTGATACAGAGTAAAATAAGCAGAACCAGGAGAACATTGTACATAGAAAGTGAAATGTTGTGGAACGATCAAATGTAATAGACTTTGCTACTCTCAGCAATATAATGACCCAGGACAATTCCGAGGGACTTATGATAAAGAATAATATCCATCTCCAGAGAAAGAACTGTTGGAGGTGGAATGCAGATGAAAGCATGCTATTTTTCACTTGCTTGTTTGATGGGGAGGGGCTTATTTTATATGATTATTCTCTTACAAAATGAACAATATGGAAATATGTTTTGCATGAAAATACATGTATAATCCAGATGAAATAGCTTGCTAGTTCCTGGAGTGGGGAACAAGGGAGGGAAACAATTTGGATCATACAACTTCTGAAAATTAGGTGGAAATGTGTTATTATGTGCAATTGGCAAGAAAAACAACAACAACCCTTTATAACAAAAAATGTAAAAGGTTGTTTTAATATATTACTGGAAAAAATAAAAATTTCCAAAAGAGAGCTACAAATTTTAATTTTAAATAGAAGATATAGTAGACTTTTGAAGCTGTGGATTTATACACTTGATATTAATTCTCAAGAAAATTCTAGAATGAATTATTGAACAGATGCTTTGTGAGCATTTAGAGAAGAGAATGAAGGCATTGCTAGAGGCCAATACATATTTGATAAAAAAAAAAACTCATAGCCAGATAAACATTTACATTCTTTATGAGTTTGCTAGATTAGTAGATTAGGAGAATCCTTTAGACATAGTATGTATTTTAGCAAAGTATTTGACAATGTCTTCAATTATATTCTGTGGATAAAATCTCAAAGTGCAAGTTAAATGAAAGCATTAATTAAAAACAAACAAACCGAAAAACCAGCTCAGTGGCACAATCAAGAGTGTGGAACTTGGAGTCAAGAAGAACTGTGTTTGAATCCTGCCTTAAGTAGTAGTTGTGTGATTCTGGGAAAATCATTTAACCTTTATCTGCCTCAGTTTCCCAATCTGTAAAATGGGATATTGATAGCACCTATCTGCCAGTATTGTGATGTGGATCAAATGAGTTAAATATATAAAGCCCTATATAAATACTAATTATGATGTTGATGAAATTCACAGTTGAGTTGACAGCTATTATCTCAAGAGTGTTATCTTTTAAAGAAAGTGTTGACTAAAAGCATTTGTAAAATAAGCTTAGAATGAGGTCTCTAGCTCATAGGATCCTTCCTTCTTCCTGTTCCATTTATCAGTGATTTGAATAGGAGACATAATTATCAAACTGACAGATGATACAAAATCATGATACAAAGCAGAGTAGGAAAATAATAGATGCCAGAGTTACTTTGGTTCAGTCAGGTTACATTTGGACCATATGTACAATTCGGGGTGCCATATTTTAATAAGTGAGGCAATTTTGAAGTAGTGATTCCATTTGAATATGAATACAGAAGTCCTGGTTATGACTTGGTGTAGTCATTTAGCAAATCCTCTGGGGTTTAGTTTCCTCCTTTGGAACATGGGTATAATTGTATTGGCTCCATAGACCTCAGAGAGTAATTAAAATAACCTATAAACTCTGAAGCCCTCTACAGTATACTATGAAAAGAAAAAGAACTTTGACAAGTGAAAATGTATGGGGAGGGAAGGGACATGAAGGAACTAGGATAGTGAGACATTTGGAAGCCATGTAATTCCAGGAAATATGGGTATGTTTTTGTAAAAAAAAAAAATGAAGAATCATGATAACTGTCTTTAAATAAACAGGGCTTATTAATATAGTAAGACTATTTACCTTGTTTTGTTCTATAATATAGAAATAGGATGAAGGGAAAGAAATTACAGGGTGGCATCTTCTGACTTAATAAATGGAAAACTGCTTTAATAAATGGAGCTGTCCAACAAAGGAATACACTGGCTCATAAAGTGAGTGCTTCATTGTTGAAGGCATTTGAGCAAAAGCTGAATATCTTGGTTGGAATAGAAGGGATTTCCATATAGACAAGAAGTTGAATCTGACTACTTCTATGACCTCTTTCAATCTCCAGGGATCCCAGATTCTATGAATGTTCAAAGACACTGATTTGTATTCCTGTCCCTCAAATGTTTGGCAATATGTGCACATATAAATATATCAGGACACCAGTACAAATACATTGCTTCTGTACAGATGTAGGGAGGATAATACAAAATAATGAAAAATGTTTTGGTATCTTGTGTCTTTTTAGCACTGTAATTATTTAGAAATGGACAAGGAATTGAACAGTTAGTTACTATAGGAGGCCATGGAATCCATCCATGTTCATTAAGCATTAGCTAATTGTGTTCTTGAGATAGAATAGATATTGTTCTCCATAAAAAGAAGCAGAATGGACAAGGCAGTTCTTTGAAACCTCATTCAGAAAAATAATTTCCTGATTAAAAATTATTATGCTTTGTTTGAACTTTTATTAAAATGTAGACAGTAAAAATGATTGACAGCGAATGTTGTTATAACTACAGCCAGAGGGCACTCTCAAATAAGAAAACATTTTTAAGACTTTCTATTAGTTATAGATTTGAATTTATTCTAATGTGATACTTCATACATATAGATACATACAGATTACTTTTTCAGGACAAATTTACAAGATTTCTTCTAGGCTTGGTAGTATTTTTCCTGCTACTCATCTAATCAAGGAAATACAGAGCTGAACCCAAGAGAATAGCCCTAGTTTGCATTTCAGTTAAAAACATTAGGCAGATACTTTGGTTAGGTATAATATAGAGCACTGGTTTTCTTCTTTTATACCCACTAACTTACCAATCAACTAAGAAGTGTTATTCAATGCCGGACCAAGAGCCCTGCCCCTACCTTAATATCTCTTCTTGTGGAGAGACTGTAAACCAAGATATCCTAATTTATTTTTATATAGATATTCATTCTGTACTTATTTAGATTTATCTAATTATGTTCTTTGGACTTTAGAACCACTATCTTCATAGCATTTATTTTATTCCTCTTATTTTGGCCTTTTCCGTTGAGAAACCCCATTGTGCATTTCCTTTCTCCTTATATGTTCTTTGCCATTCCCTCCCTCAATGTAAGAGCTTCTTAGAGCTCTTTTCTGGTGTGTGTTTAAGTATGTAAAATGAACTTAATTCTGCCATTCTTAGTAGAGCTCTTGTTTTTTTGAAGAGGTTTAGAATGATTCATCACAGGTCTGAGCAGAGGACCAAAGTTGTGCTCTTGCCTGTTTCCTATAATTATGATTGCTTCAGCTGGTCTGTAATGGGTTAAGTTTCGAAATTCAGCTTTTCTGCTAATAATCTGTGCGGGCCTTGGAGGACTGTACGTGAAAGAAAAGGAGTTGTCCGGTCTGTTATCTTTAACTACCAAACCACTCTTCAAGGATGTCTGATTTGCTGTCCAAAAATCTAGGTCATTATCTTGTACCTGAACTCCAACAATAAGCTTAAGTCCTGTGGGAAAGATGGGGTTCATTGCTGGTTCTCAATTACCAAATTTCCAACCAATCATGTTGATCCTTATGCCTCAATTCTGCAACCAATCATTTTGTACTTAATCTCATGATGTCATTTATCCTGCTCGGTGCTGTATGCTCCCCACTCCCCTCCTCTTTGTAGTTTTAGCTTAAAAAGCCCCTGACAGTGGGAGCTGGGCACTCTGGGAAGACAGTACCTGCTGTGTCACATTGTGCACATCCTCTGTTCCTGTCCAATTAAAGACACAATTTCTAGACTCTGACTCCTCTGGTTTTTAAATTCTGAGAGAATTATTATTAATATTATTATTTATTAGAGATCCTTCTGGTCTGAATCAAAAGGAGGAGAGGGGGACAGGAGTGTGTGTGTTTTGAAGGAAGACTGTATTCTTTTAATACTCCCTTAAAAATACTTCCCTTGATTCTTCTTCATAAAACTTAGGGCATTTCTATTTCTAGAGGTTGTCTTTATTTTTTAGTTTTCTTGTGATTATGGATTTGTCATTGCCCTCCTATATAATTTGATTTGGGTCTTGGAATTGCCTGGGGAATTTTTCACATAATCTGTTCACTGAATGAAACTTTGAGGCAGTGGAACTTTTGAAGGGAGAGCTTCCAGAATGTTGAATTCCAGAAGCTCCGAGCTAGAATATATGTTTGAAAACAAGGTGCTATAAACAAGTAGATGATTTCTATTTTTGGCCTTCGATACCATATCATCTCTTAATTCCATAAACACTTTTCTCCAGACCACCCAATTTACTTGCTATTCCCTCAGTGTGACTTGGTTGTTTCTCCTTTTCTGTTTTTTTATATATACCATTCTCCCATAAGGAACATTTTTCTCACTTGTCTTTACAAATACATTATCCTCATTTCCCACAAAATCTAGCTGCAAACTTACCTCCTCTGAGAAGTTTCCCTTTTATGGGTCCTTGCTACTTACATAAAAATCGATTTCAATTTGTGCAGCATATTCTTGAAAAATGATATATAAGTTGAACTTGGACATGTTGAACTGAATACACATTAATGTTTTAAATGTATGATAGGAATTCTGAGGCTTCTCTGTAATTGGAGTAACTATCTCAACATACTAATGTTAAAATTATGTGTGTGTTTTTAGAAAGTTGGATAAATGGAGTCATTTGTACTAATAGTTGATGGTACACTGGATAGGATATTGGGGTTGGGGTCAGGGAGATTTGAGTTCAAATTTGACCTCATACCTTGTAAGTGGAGGCAAGTCACTTAACTTGTTTGCCTCAGTTTGCTGAACTTAAAATGGGGATAATACATTTACCTCTCAGGGTTGTGTTGAGGACAAATTAAGATATTGGACAATGCTTGCATATGGTAGGTGCCATATAAATGCTAATTATTATTGCTATTATTAAATCACCGGTACATAATG
Organism: Monodelphis domestica; assembly: GCF_027887165.1. NCBI lineage: Eukaryota > Metazoa > Chordata > Mammalia > Didelphimorphia > Didelphidae > Monodelphis > Monodelphis domestica. The sequence continues at coordinate 252,811,486 of NC_077231.1, read as the reverse complement.
TATTAAACACTAATAGCGTGTAAGAGGTGATCAGTGAGTGATTATTTTTTTATTATGAAGCAGATATGGTGAAAACTCTGACTTTATATTATACAACTTCCTTTATTATCAGATGATTAGTATTCTAAGGATATGATTGTTAAGAGCATCAACATTGGTTATATTCCACTCTTCTCTCTCCCAATGTATAATAAAACAACAAGCTACTCTTTCTAACTTCTTATGAAGGTATCATATCTTGCTTTTATATTTTAAATAAAATTTTCAACTTTAAAGGAAAACAATAGCAACAGAAACTACAATGCAATATATTGTAGAGTCAAAACACATTATAGTTGTATAGTCATAAAATAAGTATATATAGTACTGTATACTTTAAAAATCATTTATTTTTATTAGTGAAACATAAAATGGAGGGAGCAGGGTTAGGGGGCAGGGATACTGCCCCCTATATATACAAATATACATAGGACTAATATTTCTTTATGAGAAGTTGACCTTCGGCAAATCATTTCACATCTTTGGGCCTCATTTTCATTATTTGTAAAATGAAGGGGTTAGACTAGATGTTCTCAATCTAGGATCTCAAATTCATTACAAATTAACCTAAATTATTTTGTTTCTTTTACCCTTTAAAAAGAAAGGGTACACTTTTGCTAGTAATACTGATGAATTTAAAAAGTTGTATTGAGGCTGAAAACACTTTTATTTTTCCACAAATGTGTACTATCAGAGGGTTGGGGGCAGGGCCAAGAATAAACAAATTTTCCTCAGCTGTAAAATGAGGGCACAGGGTAGCTGGTCTTTAGGATCTTTTCCAGCCTCGAGGTTCTAGAATTCTCTAGCTTTATGCAGACTTCAGGAGTATGTGGTTTTGACCAGTATGGTGGTTCATGGAATGAAGGGCAAGTGGGCAGTTACCTGTGCATTTTAAGATACTCCCATCTTGTTACTAGGGCTATGACTAGGAATGTTAAGTTCCCAATTCTTGGACTTAAGTGTCCTCCAGTTACCTGTGCCATATAGTAATAACTAGTATTTACCTACCATTACATATACTTCCCAAAAGTTGTGACAATTTAAATATTTTGAACAATTAAGAATTTGAAAAAAATCTTTGTAACTTTTCTGGAATTCTTCTACCGATTAGCACTTAACCTATGATCAAATCGATCATATCCAAAGCACAGGTCTTCTTGCATTTTTGAAGACTGCTTTATATGCTTATATATGTATGAGTACATATATATACACATTTAGATGTTTATATATACATATATACATCTAGAAGTATATAAAGCAGGCATAAGAAATATGTAAAGCATACATATCTGTAAATGTATACACATATATACATACACTGGCATATATTTGTGTGTGTGTGTATATATATGTAAATGGGATAATCATTGTATTTAATCACTTCAGCCTATATTTAATCTTAGCTAAGCAGGATAAAGTAACAAAGGATCTGGAGCTCGTTTTACATTTGTTGCTTCCATTTCTTTTCTTCTGAGATTCTTCTATCCATTGCAATTTGGCTTTTGACTTCATTTACTCAAATGAAACTGCCCTCTGCAAGGTTCCTTAGAGTTCTCTTCCTGGCTAAATTCAAAGAAGTTATTACCCTTTCTGACATCCTGTTATAACATTTTCCATGCTAATGATCTTCTTTCATCATTCTTTTGTCACTTCTAGCAATAAAAAAAGAAACATAACCCCTTCCCATGACAAAAAGTAATTTAAACAGAATTTGATCGCTCTTGCATCTGATATTCTGCTTGGAGGAAAAGTGGTACCAGCGACTGGTCCTGGGAGATTTGTAAGTGGAAGGGCTGCAGAGGAGGGTATGTAGGTGTTGCCTGAGAGCTTCCACGCCTCATTCAACAATTCAATTAAATAAACCTTTATTAAATGAGTGCTACCTGTGTAAGAGGCTGTACTAAGTGCTAGGAGCTACTAAGCAAAAAACAACAAAAAGCCCTGAAACTAATAAAAACCAAACCAGCGCCCTTCTCTTGAAGGCAGTTAGCTTACCTATCTACTTACCTCATCCATTGAGAGAGACCTGGTCTTGAAGTCAGAAAAATCTCATTTTAACTTCAGCCTTCTTTCCTTACTGGATATATGACCTTGGGTAAGTCACTTAATCTCACTCTGCCTCAGTTTCCTAGGATGCAAAATAACCTTTATAGTAATAACTAGTATTTAAGTACTGACAACCTTATTTGCAAGAAACCTCCAGAATGACCTTTGTCCTTGATCAAAAATTAAATTCTCAAGGACCTATCAATCACCCCCAGCCAAATCTCAGCTGAAGACAATCAAAACCTCAAGCACATTGTACTCATTCATGCCCCAGTGAATTCAATTAACCCAATTAGAGTCTTTATTTTCTATAAATTCCTTGGAAGTGAGGCGTCACAGGTCTGTCATTCTGTGTGCTTTCTCAGATTATAAACTGTCTGCTCTCATTAAAGGCCCTTGTTATAATTACTTTTGTGATATGGATTTATTTATATATCAACAGCACTTTAAGGTTTGCAAAGCAATGTTCTCTAACTCTTGGGTGGTCATAAATTCTTCCTTTCTCCATAGATCTGACAGGTGAACTATTTTATGCTCCCCTAATTTGTTATCACCCTTACTGTCTAAATCATATGCCCATTTTGACTTTATCTTGGTATATGGGAGTGAGATGAAAAACATTTTATAAATAAATCGTTTGACTGTCACAACATCTTAATGACCTAGGTGCAACGTTACCGGCTTAACTTTGTGGTTATTGTGAAAATTTAATAGTTATTTTGAAAATCAAATGAGAACATTTATAAAAGGGCTATTCTAAATACAAGCTATCATGATGATGATTCCACTGGGGGTTGGTGGAGGGGGATGTTTAAGCCCCTCTGACATAAGGGTATACCAAGCCCTTTTTTAGGGCTGCTGGTCTACCCCCAGTATCCACCTTTCACCCAACCTTTGGCTCCAAGAAACAAAATTATTTCAAAAGGCTTTATTACAGCAGTGAGGCATGGCTGGAGGGTGTTCTAGCCACCTTTGATCCCTTGTACAAAGACATGGAGATAGGAGATTGTATATTGCTTACAAGGAACAACCCATCAGGCCTGTAGGCCAGTTCAAATTAAAATAAAAAATGGAGAGTGCCTGGAGGGCCAGAATATGAAATAAAATTAAAACAGGCAGGTGGGAGACATATTGTGGAATAAATGTTAAGACTAAAAAGTTTATAGACTTTCTTCTGGAACAGAGGTACCAAATCTTTGGTGGTGTGGTGAAGCTTGCGGACCCTCTTTCAGAATTAATTTTTTTTAAACCCTTCCTTTGTCATAGAACCAATACTATGTATTGGTTCCAAGATGGAAGAGTGGAAAGGGCTAAGCAATGAGGGCTAAGTGACTTGCCCAGGAGCACACCTAGTGTCTGAGGTCACATTTGAACCCAAGACCTCCCATCTTCCTGTCTGGCTGTCAACACACTGAGACCCCTGGCCGGTCCCAGAACTAATGTTTCTTAAATGCATTCAATACATAAGATGACAAATGAAACCATTGATTAAATCCAGTAATCACAACAGTCTTTAAAAAAAGGTTAACAGTCTGTTGCCTGGGAAAAAACACAGAACTATTAAATAGTCAAAATCACTCTTTAAGCAAGGGCAAAAGGGGTTCAGTGCTAGTAGGCCTCCACTGGCGATGGAACTCTGGCCCCTCTGGTCACTGACCCCTGGGAGTGTCACCACACTAGATGACACTCCAGGGAACAAAAGAATTTGAGGAACTTATATACAATTTGGGGAATCCAGGAGCAGGGAAAGATCATTGACCTTGCTATAGCTACAAGGAAAATGGGAGTGTTCAAACTGCATTGACAGGATACAATCAAGCTTGGGAAAGGAATCATAGTTAGAGGCTAAAGTGTAAGAGAAGGGGCTACTTACAATGGATACTAAAGGATGGTTCCTGCCTTGGTGTGGATCTTCTTGGAAAAAGAGTATGATACAATAGGGGAGACTACCTAAAACAAAGGGGGTCCTTAGAATATTCTTAGTCCCCCTCAACTAGGATTGTCATTCCCCTGAGGGTCCCCCACTCAATCTGAAGCTGCTAGCCTTGTTTTCCTTTCAGGGTGGATTCTCATGGGAAAAGGGAACAAGGACAAGCTTTGGGGTCTCCAATTTACAAGTTAGTCATCAGATCTTACTAGGCTACAAGTTTGGGATTCCTAGATTCCATGTTGACAAGTCGCTAGGTTAAAAAATCCTAATGTGGGGGACCGCTGGGAGCTTCTGAACGGTTAAGAGAAGCCAAGGGGCACTGTCAGATGCCTGCTATGCGAACAGGAACTTGTGGGGGAAGGGAGGAGGGAGAAGGGCGGGGAAGGGCCCGGTCCTTTCGGTTTCCCATTATGGGGCGTTGCAGCGGAGGCCACCTTCCTTCCGCAGGACTCCGGTTGCTTCCTTTCCGACACTCTTCTCGCTCTCATTTTTATCATGGTTTGCGGGCATGGGGCCTAAGGTCGTCGGCGAAGCTGGCATGAACTGCCTGAAGGGCGAGGTGACCGAAGTTGCCACACCACGCTCTTACGACCTAAAAAAAGGGGATGCCCTAGCGGCGAAGTGGCAGGCCTAGAGGCTCAGTCTGCGCTTGCGCTATCCTCTGCGCGAGCTCAGTTCCCCACTTCAGCTCCTACCGGGTTCGCTCTACTCACTGCCTGCTGCACACGGCTGAGCCTCTTAGCCCGTGCTACGCATGCGCGAGGAGAGCTAGGAGCCGTTGTTGACCCAGGGGCCCCACGCTGATGTCAGCTAAGCGGGAGGTCAAGGGGGGGGTGAGGGGGCAGTGGGTGCCCCCCTTTGGGCGGGCTAGATAGGCCCGAAATTACTCAGACCCTCCAAAAAACCATCACCCCCTGAAAACGGGCTTCTTCTACCGCCTTAACCACCAGACAACCAGCTAGCATTCTCCTTGACCTCAAACAACCTCGAGTAGGTATAAAGAGGTGTTGGCAGCCCTCCCCCAGCGTGTGTCGGGAGGTGCGACGCCTGCCCTTCCCGGCCAGCCAAAGAGCGTCGGGGCAGTCCGTTGTCCCTGCCCCATTTTCCTTACCCCGTTTTCCTCCTCATCCCCTTCCTTTATCTATTTCACCCTCTTCCTTCCGGGCTTTCCTCCGATTTCTGGAGAAGAATCTCTAATTACTCCTGTCTCCCTCTTTTTCTCCCTTACCTTCTTCCCATTCCCCTTCACTTTCCTCTTTCTTTTTCTCCCTCTTTCTCCCTGTTCCCTTTCTCTCCCTTTTTGCCCCTCCCACCACCCTTTCACTTAATTATTTTTCCTCCCTCAACTTTTCTTCCCCCTCCCTCCTTAATGGGGGGGCGGGGACGACAGCGACCGCGACCCCTCCCCTCCCCTCTCCCCTCTTTCCTCCCTCCTCCCCCCAGGGAAGCTAATAGGATAGAATATACCACTTAGATGATTCTGAACTTCCAAGCTGAGCATCCATCCATCACAGTATGGGCAGAGCACAACTGTCAATGGGGACTATGGACGAGTGGGTTAAAGCTAGGCCTTTCCCCATATTTGTTTATTACCTTTGCTTCCTTATCAGCTCCATACTGATAGCTATTCGTATTTCAAGCCCTCCCTCTGATCACTTTAACCCTTAGTGCTTGGCGAATACTCATTACTGTGATCTGAGTTTGTTGTGTCAACTTGTAACAGTCCTAGAATAGACCTTTTGTTTGTTGAGAAGCTCAAGGGCAGCTGGAGATGTGAGCCATTTCTAGTCCCATTTTTTCCTATGTAAATACTCAACTCCACAATCTTATTGGGTTTATTTCTTTCTTTACAAAGAAGCAGATAGCAACCTATCCACTCTGCCCATCACAAACTTTGTAAATGCAAATATCCAGTTCTTCTTGGGTCTGTCCATCAAAACACATCACAAATAATATGAAATGGTTCCGTTTAGGAGTTTATCACAAAAAAACCTATACCTATTGTTTTGGAATGTATAGTTAGCTATCTTTCCTAGTTCAATATTCATTCGTCCATTTCATGATACCCTGCTTAGCTTCCTTGGTTATATAAAGGATGAGGAAGGATTCTTCTTGTGCTACTTCATTTATCATTCCAAGGCCAAGTAGTCTTACAAACCATTCTCATCTGAGGCAGTTATTAGAGAATATCACATTATTTGTTATAATAACCTTTATTCCTAGCATCCACCATTTTCCATTTCTGGCACTCTTCAGAATGTTCTTTATCTTGAGTCTACTTAGATCTAAGTCTATGTCAAAATAAGGGGAAGCTAGGTAATATAGTAACTAGAGGATCAGGTCTGGAGTCAGGAGGACTGGGGTTCAAATTTGGCCTCTGACACTCATTAGCTGTGTGACATGGATAAGTCACTTAGCCTGAGTTGCCTAGCCCTTGCTGCTCTTCGGTTTTAGAGTTGATACTAAGACAGAAGGTAAGGGTTTAAAAAAAAATGGCTTGTTAGGTTCTCCATTTGGTAAGCTATAGTGCTTTTACACAAATGTTTGAAATTCTACATCCTATTTTAACTTTCTGACTAATCTTGCCTCTTGCTCCTGAATTAGCTTTATTAATGTTTTCATGTAATAATGCCAAATGTATAGGTGTACAGTGGTAATTCTACTTCTTTGCCATTCCTGGTTCCTGAGGCAGAACTGACATTCTCATTTTATACTCTATGATCTCATTTCATCCTTCATAAATAATCAAGTGAACTTTATAATTTCAATGATTTATGCATTCCTTCCAGAGATGCAGATCACAATCTATCAATGTCTGCCCATCTTCTTCCACTCTTGTCTGTTTTGGCCCATGATTTCATCTTAGGGAATCTACCCAAATTACTGAAGGTCTTACTTGTCTTCCCTTGATAGTTTGAGGATTCTAATGGAGCATGCAACCAGCTATTCCAGTGGCTTTATTTTGCTTTTGCATATGATTATTTCCATATGACTATTTCATGTGTACATTTCTTTGATATGCCCATTAAATCAGCTCTCTTTGGTAAGACCTTATTTGTAATGTATTGCAGAATTTAATAGATAAAAATGACTCCTTTTTTAAAATTCAAAGATATTTTATTTTCCCAATTACATGCAATATTAATTTTCAACAAATATTTTCTGACATTATAAAGTCCAAATTGTCTCTCTCCCTTCCCATCCCCCTCTTGGAAATGGTAAGCAATTTGATCTGGGTTATACATATATTATCATGCAAAACATATTTCCATATTGTTCTATTTTGTAAGTGAATACTCATATAAAACCAAAATACCCAAATAAAAACACAGATAAGCTAAAATGAAAAATAGTACACTTTGATCTGCATTCTGACTCCAAGAGTTCTTTCTCTGAAGGTAGACAGCATTTTTTGTCATAAGTACTTTGGAATTGTCCCATTGTATTGCTGAGAGTAACAACATTTTTCACAGTTGATCATAAAATATTGCTGTTACTGTGTTAGTGTTCTCCCAGTTCTGCTTATTTTGCTCTGCATGAGTTCATGTAGATCTTTCCATTTTTTCTGAAATGATCCTGCTCAACATTTCTTATAGCACAATATTATTCCATCACCATCATATATCACAATTTGTTCAGCCATTCCCCAATTGATTGACATCCCCTAAGTGTCCAATTCTTTGCCACTATGAAAAGAACTGCTATAAATATTTTTGTCCAAGTAGGTCCTTTCCTCTTTTTTTATGATCTCTTTGTTATGTAGACCCTGCAGTGCTATTACAGGATCAAAGGGTCTATACCATATTATAGCCCTTTGGGCTATAAAGTTCCAAATTGCCCTCCAGAATGGTTAGATTAGTACATAACTCCGCCAACAATGCATTAGTGTCCTGATTTTGCCACATTTCCTCTAACATTTATTACTTTTCATTACTGTCATATTGGCCAATCTGATAGTTGTGAGGTAGTACCCCAGAGTTGTTTTAATTGGCATTTTTCTAATCAAGAGTCATTTAGAACATTTTTTCATTTGATTATATATACCTTTGATTTTAAAATGACTTCTCTTATTGACATAGGCATCATTCTTGCATCAAGTGTTAATAGTAAGATATTAACTTTGTAAATTTTTATATACTTACATATGTATATGTCTCACTAGCACCTTTGGGGCAGTGACTGTTTCATTTTTGTCTGTATCACCATCACTTAGCACAGTCCCAAGCATATAGTAGGTGCTTTAAAATGCTTGTAGTATGAGTTAATACCATTGAATGAGCCATTGATCCTGCCTAGCTGATGAAATAGATCCAATTAGAATCATATTAAATACCCAATTTTTGTTCCATCAAGATATGTCAAATACATATTTTGATAAATCATAGCTATATTTTCATTTGTAAAACCAAGAATATAAACTAAAGAAACAATTTATAAACTATGATGATGATCCTTAACAAATATTCCTCTTTCCTGGACCAGAACCCCGGTTTCCCTTAATCTTCCACATCTAGAGAAATTCTAACCCAAATGTGTCCTGACCTACAGATTTGCCAATTATGGGTTGTTCTCCATTACACCTAATTCAAAGACTGCAGAACTCCTTGGTCAAATGACTTCTTTTTCTTTATTAACAAAGTTAGCATATTCCTTTTGGGATTTAAACTTTCCGAGTTCCCAACCTCTACTTTTGGTTCTCACCAACAGGTGTGACACAGTGTTTTAGCCAGTGTTATGTTCTAATACAAGGTATTGGCATAAAATTTAAGTGAGTCTGTGAACTTAAGTGAAATTAAACTTAAACTTAAAGTGGGGGTAAACCCCACTTTATTGACTTTCTTTGTAATCCTATGTATTTATTTTATGCATTTAAAAACATTCAGAGAAGAGGTCAATAGGTTTCAGCAGATTGGTTAGTTCATGAGGTAAAAAAGGTTAGGATCTTCATATTTTGCCAATTAATGTTTCTTAATTTGAAAAGTGTGAATTTAAGTTAATTTTACTTTCTGGCTCTAAGCTTGACTAGTAAGCAAAAATTTCTTTGAAGTGCCTATCTTTGTGAATTTTTCAGTCAGTGCTTTGCAAATCTGTCTCATCTTCAAATAGCATTCTCAGTTTTGCCAGATTCTAGCTTTATGACTTAATTTTAAAAATAGCTTTTCTAGTTTGTTCAGTTGTTTCTAATCTTATTTGAAAAAATTATAATTATGATTTATGTAAGTCATACCTTTATTTTTTTCCTGCAACCTGAAAATATTGCCTCTGTTTACTACAACCCTTTGGACGAGTGAAATCTTAAGGTTTTCTTTGTGAGGTTCCTGTGGTTTCTTTGAATTTTTAAAAATAATTCTGTAAAGTATTTTTTAATGATTTCTTAGAATATAGTGCTGAGATAGTTTTCTTTTTCTAAATTCCTGAAATTCTAGTAATCATTTGATTGCTGGGTCTTGAATTCTTCCTCCAGAACCATGACTTATCTGCATGGCATGTATCTAATTGAGCCATTTTCTGTTTTCTATATTTTTTGTATTGTCTACAATTTTCTTTTCTATTGTAGTGAGCCTCTTTGTTGCTTTTATGTATCGTTTCTGATTTTCTAATATTCTTAATATTGATCATTATTTTAATAATTTCCTCCTGATCATTTTTAGCATATTCTTACTCAATTTCTTTGTATGATTTTTAAAACTCATTCATGCTTGAATTCTCTTGTTTATCCATTTGAAGATTTTTTGGAGTGTTTTGTTACTTTTTTTTCACTTGAGATACATCTTAAACTTAATTGCTTGGTAGGATTTTGTTATATCAACATGTTATCACTTTGCACATTGTTTGGATAAGATTTTATTATCTTGTATGTTTTTACCTGTTTTCCTTTACCTTTGGGTTTATAGACATATTGAAAACATATTAAGTATAACCCAATTGAAAGTGATGAATTCAGAATGCAAAATTGTTCTGTGTCAACAGTACAATGCTTATAAGTTGAACTTGTCTTTATTGGTTTAGCAACCTTTTCTGGTATTGCCCTAACACTGATTCAGAGCACCTTGTAGTCCACTTGCTCATGTAGGTGAGCCCAACATGCATTGATGGAATAGCCAAATTCACATAAAATTAAATGAATTTACTTTACTGGACACTTGTTGTCTAGAGATGTTTCCTACCCCCTGAAATTTCGCTTTGTATATAGTTTAGAATGTACCCCCTCCTTAGCAATCCTTTCTTGGTCATTAATATGGCTTTTGTATTTACTTTTTTCCCTATATACCCCACGTCTTCCCTTCTAATTTCTCTCTCTGGCAAACAATCTATTCTTAAATAATTTTAAATCTTTTGGGGAAAGTTTTATACCACATGACTACAGAAAGCATCTCTGAGCCCAAGTTTCTGTTATGTATAAGAGGATGATGATACTCCTTCATGGAGTTTTGAGAAAAACATTGTGAAAATCAGAAAGTTTTCATTCAGTGTAGATATTCTTAACCTTTTTGTATGTCATGAGCCCCTCTGGTAGCATGAAGCAGCCTGTGGATCTCTCAGAAAAAAAAAATTTTTAAATGACTAAGTCAAACTACATAGGCTATGGTGGAGTGTTTAATATTAAAGTTTTCCTTGTGTAATTTCTTTGTATTCTTTCTATTTGCATATATAACATATATATTGAAAAATATTTGTTAGAATGTTTTTTTAAAAGTTCACAGGCTCCCTTGGTTAAGAACCCCTGTTTTAATGTAAATATTTTAGGAGTCATTGTAATGTCATATACACTTCAGTTGGAGGAAATAGAGATTTTGGCCTGGAGAAAAGAAGTCTTGGGGACATTTTCACGGTGTTTTAGTATCTGAAGGCAACTACTGTAGGTTAAGGATTAGATGTGTTCTTGACCTCACAGCTAAGAACCAAGAGCATTAGGTACTAATTGATTTCCTTAGCTTCAACATTCCTTCAGAAGGGAACTTTTTTCCTTCTTGCTAATAGGTATGAATTCACACTTCTGAGTTAGGGAGAGGAGGAATCCTGAGAAGTATATAGAATTTGAAATGCTCGAAAAGGCAAGCTTTAACTCTGCATAGTATTATACACAGTGCTAGGTATATATTTATACACACATATGTATACACATACATATAAACACACATACATATATACACACACACATATATGCATATGGTACAGTGGGTAGAGTTCAAGGCCTGGAATGTAGAAGACCTGAGTTCAAATTCAGTCTCTGACATCTACTAGCTGTGTGATGCTGGTCAAATCACTTAACCACTGCTTTGCCTCAGTTTCCTAATCTGTAAAATGAGGATAATAATATTACCTACTTCTCAGGGTTGCTGTGCGACAAAATAAGATAATGATTTTCAAGTGTTTAGACCAGTTCCTGGTACATAGTAAACAATATAAATGTTAGCTATTAATTATATAAAATTCATATAGGTATGTGATAATGTTTTAGGTGTTCCTTAATCTGGAATCTGGAAGCATTTTACCTCTTCTACCTAATTATAGAAGATACTCTCAACTTCATATTACATATGTGTGCATGTATATGTATCTATATATGTCTATACCTATATCTCTCTCTGTATATATCTGTATCTAGATAATCAAAGGCTTCCAAATTTTCACTAAACCAGATTCTACTGATCCCTAAAAAATTTCCTAAAGTAGATCAAGCACATTGATGAGCATATTGTGGTTTATTGCTAATGTGTATTCTATTGATCTGAAAGAGCTAATTCAAAGGTGCTTAATTTATACCCAGGGTAAATAGCTGAGATATTGGGATAACTCTGAGTTATTGCATTAAAATATAATTTATAGTAGAGTACATTGAAAAGAGTATGATTTTCTTAGTAATCAAACATAGTTTTCTCTGATTATTTTAATCTTCTTTCTACAGAAGAACAGGAACCTACCATCTAAACTTAGGAAGATACATCAAAAACCAAAAGGAAGTCATCGGCTCCTAAAACTTCTTTTTGTCTAGACATGGAACATTTAGAAGCGGATTCCAAAAAAGTTTTCCCTAAAGCAAAGAAAAGGAGTATTGCAAAAGCTACACAGGAACTTGAACCAATGATTCTGGCTCCTCCACCTACAGGAGAATCAATGCTAAAACATGCCATTGCTATTCCATCTGAAAATCCAAATAATGTTTTAGATGATGAGCAGATTGTTAGGCTAGTTACTAAACATCTTACAGAGGTAAGAAACTCTAAAACAATTGCAATTCTTTTGATTTCTGAATTTCTCTTATAACTCTTGCTTTCCAGAGACCTGTTCTATTTTCCAAATCTAAAAAAAAGTCTAGTTCATTTGACTACTTTCTTTGAATTGTAGGTAGAATATGGGTTATTATTATTATTATCTGGAAATAGACTTCCAAACTCCTTGAGGGCAGGAACTGTTTCATTTTTGTTTTGTGTCTTTGTTGCCCAGCATAATGCCTGGCATACAGGAACTTAAAAAATGCTTGCTTTTTTGCTGGATCTGAAAGTGTTTGAGGGTCAGTGGTTTGGAGGCAATGAAATATAGTGAACTGAAATGAACTTAGATAATTACATTAACTAGGAAGTGTGTCACTGGAGAGAATTAACTGTGCTACTAGAATAGACAACTGCCTATGCAAAATAAATCTTCTCCTGGTTGGTTATATGTCTGTTTATAGATATATTTTAATTGAAATTAAATTTTGTAATCACATTATTTTATTATTATTGTTTTTGTTTGGCAGATTGCTTCTAATTTAGAACAAACTTATGGACTTGACATTGAACATGAATGGACAGAGAAAGTATCAAAGTCAGAAGAAGAAAGGACACCTGTATGTATATGTAATCTTTTTTGCCCAGGTATTAACAGTAATAATGAATTAGGTTTTCTTTTGCAGTCCAGATTTATAAACAGAATGAATCCTCACGTGGAACACTAACCATACTAGGACACTCAGTAGTGCTAGCTCTGTCAAAGAGGTGCCCTGATGAAACTGTCCTTTTTCATCTGCAGAGTTCAGTAATTTATGTCTCTAAAGTCACTCAGGTCTAGAGGGATGGACTAATTTATCCAGGATCCACTGGCTACCCAGACAGTACTTCAGGGATGTTATCTACTGGGATCTTCTATGCTGCTCCAAGACAAGATCTTTTGGTTGGCTAGATGATTGCAGTGTCTTCTTTATACCTACCAGCTGCCTCTTCAGAGACTGCCCTGCTAAGTCCATCATTTTACCTCCCTCTCTCTCCACTGGTTATTTATGAATCTTTGGGTTTGTATTTCACCTAGCAGTGTGCTGACAGTAAGCTTCTTCTAGGATATTCAGCAGCAGTCTTCTGAAATGAAAAATATTTCCTTTGGCTTTTCAATTCTTAGTCATTGGTTCTCAACAGCTTGATCATAATCCTACAGTTGATCTTGAAATTTGCCTTACGTGGTTTACCTCCCTTTTCACTGCTTGCAAAAATTTTCCAGGAAGAAAGGAGCATGGCCCATGGCTACTGTCACAGAGCTCTGTCTGAGACTTGCAAGGAAACACTTCAGGGAATGATTAGTTCTATAGGAACAATATTATGAATATTGTTGGATCACCAAAGTTTATACTATTAGAGTTTGGTAGTAGAGAAGAGCAGAGGAGATTAGAAACTGCATGTTGAAAAATGGGTAGTTCTATTGTCTTGGAAACTACAGGTGTTTTGTGTCAGTGGTGCATGGTTGAGTTGGGGGGAGCCCATGGGAGACCATGCTGCCATGTTAGTGATGCCTGGAGGTGGGTAACACACGTAACCACAATATAAAACTTTGTGGAATCTGATTGTCAGACAATCAACTCCATGGAATTCTTTGAATTGTTTGCTTCCCAGTCTTATCTAGACTTCGACTGTTTGCATGGATCTCAGTATTTCCATTTTTCTCAGTGTTTGGATCTTGGCAATCTGCAGATGCTCTGGTATCACCCCATCCTTTTCTATATCCCCTCTTTAGAACTAGGCGAGGATTATCTTTACCCTATTTGGAGTTTTGCCTAAACACTGACCCTTGTAGGTGTTGCAGCAGGATGTGACAATATTGGGTAGCTACAGAGATGGATGGCTTGCAGTCATAATGGCAGAGATTCTTGCTATACTTCTTCTGGCAGTTAGGGGCCAGAGATTGTGGAACTGTGATGGAAATTGCTTCAGGTCTCTAGAAGAATGATCAGTACTTCAAACCTCTTTAGATTACAGTTAGAAGCAGTGATCTCTCAGATATTTTTGCCAGGTAGGTAAGAACCTCTTGGGGTTCTGGTCCCAATGCAGGTTGTTTTTGGACCTCTATCTCCAGGGCTTCCTCATGGTGCCAGGCCAAGGTGGCATATGTGGTATCTTGCCTAGTAGAATAAGCTATTCCTTGTGTTGCTCTTTTACAAATACCAAGTCATTTTTGGACAATGCGGGGGGAGGGGGGGAGGGGCGGTTTGTCCAGGAGATTTTTGTAACCCTGTTTAGAACAAAGAAGTTGGATAAAATATGCCAATTCCTTATGGACACTGAGACATGATTTGGTGTGGAAATTATCTTTGTCTTAGTGGATCAATTTTTGTAGGACCTGGATATACCTTTATAACATAGGTGAACATAGCTTCCAACTTGCCTGCATTTATTCAATAATGTGTCTTCATTAAGATCCAACTTTGGTCATGGCCAAATTAGTAGTGGATATTCCATACTTTTCCAGCCCACCTGATAGAAAAGGAGGTGTACATTGGCAATAAGTCATTATATAGCTCAGGTTTTCCATTATACTTCCATTATGTCTTCCATTATACTACTATTCAGGCCCAGAAATCTACTCAAGAAAGGAATCACACACAGGCCATCTTGCCTGATGCTTTAGATGAAGTGAGGGTTAGACTCTTGCTTTACTTCTGTTTTTTATACTGATCTCAACTTCTCCTCATGGCTTTTGCCCCATTTTCGTTTGATCCTTGACTTGAAAATTTCAGGTTCCCAAGTATTTTGGATACAAACTATAGTGGACTCTGGGGTGTCTGTGGGTATCATGGACTTGATATTACCCTGAAATGCCCTTGTTACTGCCACTTTACTAGCAGTTATAATAATTGAAGGACACCCACACCATTCTAGATCAGTAACCCAAAAGATTCATCACCCATGGATTTGACTTAAATATGTATTTTAAAACCCTAACCTTCCATCTTAGGATCAATAATGTATATTGATTCCAAGGTAGAAGAGTGGTAAGGGATAGGCAATGGGGGTTAAATAACTTACCCAGGGTCACACAGTTAGGAAATACCCAAGGCCATATTTGAACCCAGGACTATATGTAGGTCTGGCTCTCTATCCACTGAGTCACCTAGTTGCCCCATATAAATAAACACTTAACATTTGAATATTAGAATTGTTCTTAAAATGAAACGTGAAACAAATTAAAAAGTAAACAAGGAAAGAAGAGCCAGTTTAAGGTAGCCATCCCTGTTTCTTAAAAGTCTGCAAATGTTTACTTAAAGATAATGAATGCTCTTAAGGGCCAGAAACTTAAGTCATTTAAAATTGTTTTAACTTCATAGCTGTAAATTCTAAAAATTCACTTAGGAAGTCAGGCTTCCACCTTGAAAGCTAAACAGACACCTAAGCAGTGACTCATTTTTCATCTCTTGCTTTCTAGGATCATAGAATTTTCAGATGAAATGACATTGTGTTTACCATCAATCTAGTCGCTGTACCTAGCATTGTGGCTTTGAGGGATGAATCCCTGCCCAGGGCTGTAGAGCACCTCATCTCTGATAGTTCCTTTTAACTGTGTGTACTTGAATCTTGAAGGAAATGCTGTTAGAATTAAATGGAGGCTGCTGTATGGATACAGAAAGGAACAGACCTTGTTCCCTGTCGTCTTAGAGTACCTGAGATGTTGGTCTATTGAGTCTGGAATGGAGGGAATGGAACATTGTCTATTCAGGTCTGAAGGATCCTAGTGGTTACTTGAGTTCTCTGTTGTGAAGAATATGTACCTACATGCTCCCATTCCTTATTTGAGAGAGAAAGGGAAAAGATGACTTGGTGTGGTTTAAAAATATTTTTACTTTCTTGTCAGATGCTAATTAGAAACAAAGTAGTAGCATCTTCTTTGGTCATGAAGGCAGTAAATAAAATGAATACCTGGTTGCCTCATTCAAGGACAATGTGGTATAAGGGTTAAAGTATTCAACTTTGAGTCAGGAAGATCTAGGTTTGAATCTCACCTCAGACTCTTAATAGTCGAGTAACTCTGGATAAGTCATTTAATCTCCTAACTTCAGTTTTTCTCTTCTATAAAATGGGGTTTATAATAGCACCCACCGCATAGGGTTGTTGTGAGGGTCAAATTAGATAATGTATGCAAAATGTTTTATAAACCTTAAGAGTATTACTATTATTATTTTATTATATATTGTAACATATACTTATATGTTACTAACCTATTACTATTGTTGTTCAGAATGCTATATAAATGTCAGCTGGATGAATTCACAAATTCTAGATTAGAATATGGGAAGCATGCACTTTTCTGTGAATATAGTATGCACAGAAACTCCCTACTTCAGGTAGCAGCTTGCTAGAAAGATTTTATTATCTGAACATAGAAATTCAGTAACACAGTAAAAGAAAGAAAACAAAATCAGCTGCCTGTATCATTGTGGAGACATGAAGCTATCATGGGATAAGAAACAAAGGGAAGCAAGGAAGCAAGGGGAGCTCAGGGCATTGTGGAATCTAAAAGAGCTTCTATTAGTTGTTGACAGTAAATAATTGCATATAAATAAGGACTTAAGCCAAAAGTTTACCTTGAATTTATTGCAGAACATAGACTAGAAGCAATATGGATAGGAGGAGATGGCAGGATGTTCAGTGTGATTTTGGGGACATTTTAGATCTCCAAGGGTCTTTCTACCTATTTCTTCAGAGGAGCCAAGACTCTGGTGAGGGCCTCTTAGTCTAGTCATCTAGGCTCTTTGGTGCTGCTTGAATATGAAGACAGTCTTTCAGAAGATAAAAGCATTTACATATTCTTTCATACAGGGATTCCTTTGTTTAGAGGCAGATTTACTATCAGTGGCTTACATAGTTTTCAGTGATAATAGTGACTGGTTCTCTTCTCACAATTTGGGAATAAAAGTATCTTGATTATTGGGTTTCTGGAGGTTGGACTTGTGAGTGAATGCAGTTTTGAATCAGTTTTGAATTCTTTTGATTCTAGTATTCTACTTGATCTCGTTGATGGTAGTGACATTCCTTTCATTATAACCAGAGAGGGTACATCTTAGAGCAGATGCCATCACTTCATTGATGTAATGAAGCCCTATATTTCTTCTCAGCTGTCATAACACAAAAGTAGGGTGTCATTGATGTTTAGGGCATGGCATTCAATACTGCAGGTTCATGTAGTGCTTATACTGGTCAGCTGGGGAAAAGGTGCCACTTTCTTCTAAATTGAGCCTATTTACCAAACTCCAGTAAGCTGTACTGCATTACATGATGGCAGTTGGCTCAAAGGCATCTCATATAGTGTCCTCTTGAGAATTCATGAACCTCAATTCTGGAGCTCAGAAGACTTGTTGTTCAGCTGTGTTCAAGTATGTGGATATTGCATCTCACACTACAGCTTGGGATAGATCTTCTAGAGGCAGTTTCTGTAGAGTCCAAGTCTTTTTGAGAGCAAGTGGACCCATGGTTGCTGTCTGTTAACCAAGTGCTTTGACCTGTTAGCATTGGCCTAAAAGTCATTGTCACCTTCTGCTGTTCTTCAGATTTTCACTTCTTGTGTTCTCTGATAGATCCCTTCTTTCTTCCAAGCTATGTAGTGTTGCACATTTTCCCTAATATGTGAAGTTAATTGTGTGTTTTCATGCTAACGCTGCACCAGTCTTACATGCTACTCCCATTTTCCATCTGTCCTTTTTATATATACAAATTTACATTTCAGCTTGCAATCTTTTGTTTCTTCTTTTTGGCATTTTTTCTTGCTGCTTTTCCTCTGGGAAGCTTTCTTGTCCTCCATTCTGTCGATGTTACATACTTGACAGTCATCTGTGTTGACTGATGGGATCTCCTTGTCTGGAACATTTTGTGGCACTACTCTTTCATTGTGGTGTATTTTTTTTTAAGTTAAACAGTTTCTGTTTTCATTTCTCAGCACTATATTTTGTCTATCTTCTTTGTTTATCTCTGTTACACTGGTGTTAGGTTTTTCAGGTTTTCTGTGTGAACAGTGGAACCATGGCTCTTTTCCTACAACTTTTATGGCACTTGGTGTAGTGAGCAACACTTTTGAGTGGTCCAACCCATTTTGTGTCTGTAGTTTTTTTTCTATTGAAGTTTTTAATGCACACTTTATCTCCTGGTTTGATGTTATATCAATTGTAATCTAGGGGTACTATTTATTGAATTAAGCCCATTTCATGCAATTCTGTTATTCTCATTGGTAAAGCCTGAATGTATTTGGTTAATTGACAGTATCCTTCTGTCATGGTTATGTAAGCTGGTTTGCTAGCCCTTCCCTGCCAAATTGCGTGTCTGTATAGCATTTTAAATGGGGAGATGTGCAGATCCCCACTTAGTCTTGTTCTAAGATGGAACAGAACTAATGGTAGAATGTCTGTACATTTTAGGTGTGTTTCTGCACAACATTTCTCAATTAGTGTTTTGATGTCTTTGTTTAATCTCTCCACTTGCCCTGAACTTTGGGGATGATATAGTGTGTGGTAATTTGCCTCTATTCCTAGATTTTTATAAGTTTCATTTAGTATTCTTTTTTATGATTTTTAGTAAAGGGGGAAGGAAGGGTATACATAAGGGAAGAATCACATATAAATAAAATTGAATTTATTAACAGGTAAGGGAAAGGGTTTGGGAATGGAATAGGGAAAGGGTTTTTTTCATCTGACTTTTACCCACTATATTTACTTATCTAATTAAGCTTACTCTGACTAACTATCTAACTAAAGACTATCAAGACTAAATTCCCCAGCAAATCCAGAATCTCATACACAGAGTCAATGGTTGGTCAGATATCAGGAATCCCAGGTTGTGGTGTTTTCAGGTGGTCTCAGCAAAGTAGAGGTCTGTTCTCCAGTAACTATCCACTAGAAGACTGGAGATTTCCTCTCACCCACAGCCAGTTGATCCTCAAAGGCCAGTTGCTTGATGGATGGATGGTTAGGATATCTCAACTACACACCTTTCTCCTTCTCCTTCCAGCTCCAGAGTGTCAATTGGAAAACTGCCCCTTGGAACTCTGACTCAACCAGCTCAGGAAAGATTCTATGTCTCAAGCAAGACCTGTCAATCATTCTCTTGCTACGTTTACCTTGCTACAATATTGATTGAGTAAAATGAGTCCCACGGTCCAAGTCTAATTTGCTGGGAATCCCAAATCTAGGAATGATTTCTTTTAGTAGGAGTCTCTTGGCATGTTTATAAAGTCAATTTGTATACATCCAAATGGGCTATATGCTAAGAGACAACTTCCTAACCCTTTGGTCTTATACACTCCCTGATTGAATTGCATACAAATTTTACATTTCTGACAGACCCTTATGGCATATAAGGATATTCCAGGTGCAGTCCAAAATTGTCTCACTGAGTCAATCACAGCTTGGGTCCCATAGTGTCCTTATGCATGCATGGCACTACACACATGATAGAATAGGTCCTAGGCAGGATGGGTTTGCCTAGTTCTGAAAACCATATGCCCCCTGTTTGTTTGGCCCCTAAGTTTTTTTTTATCCATATTTGAATTTCTTGTTCATTGTAGGCATTAGTAAGATTGTTCTGTTCAACTAGTGAAAAATTTAATACACAGAGGGGTCTGAATTTAGCTGTTCTGTCAACTCTCTGGTTTCTTAAGGACACCTGATCTTTAGCCCCTGTGTGTGATTTGCAGCGGATTATTGCCACTTCCTTAGGCAGTTGTACAGCCTCAAGAAGTTATATTATGATTTTGGCACATATGATCTCTTTGTCTGCACTTGTCAAAAATCCTCTATGTCTCCAAATTTATGCTGTGGCATGAATTACTGAGAACACATACTGGGAATCAGTATAAATATTGACAATTTTATTTTTCTCAATCTGACAAGCTTTTAATATAGCCATGATCTCTGCCCCTTGAGTACTCACATGCTTTGGTAAGGATGCATACCATAATGTCTCTGTGTTACTACAACAGCCCCGGTGAACTTTTCTCCACAATACATTTCTATTTTGGGGTTTTCCAGTGGGTTGTCTTTTAAGTCATTTCTGGTTTTCTCTACTAAAGATATTGTTTTTTGGCAATTATGTATGGGTTCCTCTTCAAAAGGCAGATCTGGAATTAAGGTTGCCAGATTCAACGGATTGCAATGTTTCAGTGTGATCTTTTCATTGTTTAGTGATATAATCTCATATTGAGAAAGTCTCTGCTGTGTGAATGCTTGCAGATGACATTTCTTCAATATTGTCTCTAGTTGGCATGAAGAGTAGACATTAATTTTTTAACCTAATACCAAATCTGTTGATTTTTGAATCATGGTTGCTGTGTCTGCAACTGTTCTCAGACAGGGAATCACGCCTTTTTCCACTGTATCTAACTGTATGCTGTAATATGCCATTGGCCTAAAATTGGGTCCTAAAGTTTGAACTAACACTCTAGAAGCTATGCCTCTTGTTTCATGTACAAAGAGATGGAATTCTTTGTTGTAGTCTGGAATACCCATGGTTGGAGCTGTTATTATTGCTTCCTTGAGGTGTGCCAAAGCTTGGAGATGCTCTTTTGTTAGTTGCAAAGGTTCTGTGACTATATTTTTGCTTAAGTCCTTCAGGTATTTTGTTATTTTGCTATAGCTTAAGATCCATTGTCTAAAAAAACCGGTCACTCCTAAAAGGCTCTCAGTTGTTTCTTAGTCTTTGGCACGCTAAGCTTTTGGATGTCATCTACCCTCTTTTTGGAAATCTTTCTCATCCCCTTTACCAAGATGAATCCTAGATATCCAACTTTAGGAATTATAATAAGGGACTATTTTGATTAGTAATTGATAACTAAAAGATCAGGCTGTTACCTACTTTCTTCTTTCCTCCCTCTTTCTTCTTTCCTTCAGCCTCCCTTTTCTTCCACTCCCCATTCCTTCTTCCTCTCTCCTCTTCTTCTAAATCAACTCAGGGTGAGTTTATGGGGCCTCAAATGAAATACTCTTTCTTTTCTTTATCTTAAGTAAGGGGTTTATTTGGGGAAGATAGGAAAGGATAAGAAATGGAGGTAAGAGGATTGGGGATTTCCCTAATACTACAATGAGTCTTAGGTTGGAGGATGGTGGAATATTTAATTTGGGAGAAATGACTGATAGGTCTGGAAGTTCATTCACTATCACAAAAGAGCAAATCAGAGAGAGCTGAACTTTGTCCTTCTTCCTTCTGTCTTCAAAGATTAGAGACAACTTCTCCTTTCTGTCTTCAAGGTTAAAGACATAACCCTCCAGTTGGTCTGTTCCTTTCTTAAGCTGCTTTTCCTGGTCACATCCCAAAAAGAATATTCTCATTTGAATGACAGGTCATCAGTCTCAGCTGCTCTAAACTCTTGCTGCATGCTTTCCCATTTTCTTCCACAGCATAACCCATTGTAGCTTTGATTTAGATACTTTATGGCTTTTCGAATATAGCTCTTTGAGGAGTTTTTTACTGTCCTGATAACAAACTTTTGCACATGGTGATGCAAGAAAAATATTATCTATGTAATGCACTATTTTGCTTTCTTTGAATTTTATGGTCTCTACATCTTGTCGCAGTATTTGGCAAAATGTTGTTGAGCTGTCGCAATAACCTTGTGGCAGTCTTTCCCAAGTTATCTGAGATCCATTCACTGTAAAAGCAAGGATTTTTTGGCTTTCCTTTATAATTGGAATGCTAAAATAAGCACTGCACAGGTCCACAACAGTGTAGAATCTGGATATGCATGGGATGACAGCAATTATGCTAGATGGGCTTAGAATCACTGCATGGGACTTTTTCACGAAATTATTTACTGCTCTCAAATCCTGAATAAATCTCCGCTGTATTCTGCATACAGAGTCACATTTTTTTTTCTTTATGGGCATAATTGATGTGTTATACTATGAAATTATTGGAATGAGAATTTTCTGTTCTAACAGACTCTGGATAATTGGAGTAATTCCTTCTATTGCTTCTTTGCTTAATTTGTATTTTAGTATCTTTGGTGGTTTTTCTTCTTTGACTTTTACTGGCATTGCAGACTTTAGAATCCCTACATCTGTAGAATGCCTAGGCCAAACCCCTTCTGGTACATCACTTGGTATTTCAAATATGGTACCTGCATTCTGTTCTTCTGCATCATCCACTTGCCCCCTGAAAACCAATGGATAATGTTTTAAAGAGTCTTTCTGTAGATGTAGAAAAATTTTCCCCGATTAATCAGAATGTATGTGTAGCAGTCCACACCTATGTATGGACAAGGGAAATAATCAAAATGTAAAGATTGTCTTAGGAGAATGCATACTCAGTTCTGCGCATGGCAAGAGAGGCACTTTGATCCCAACAGGTTTAGGTGCGAAATCAGGTTTCTTTGTTCTCACCAGGCTGAGAAAAGATATGCCTCTATCTTGTCACGATTTACATCTGAACCAATGACAATCCACTGTGTCTCCAATTAATATGCATTATGTATCCTTGCATATGAATGTCAATAAAAGATGAGTAACACAGGACCAGCCCACTACTTACCCACTTATCTTCCTTCCTTACTTCCACTTCTTTCACCTATCTCTCTCTCTCTCCTGGAGCTCGGCCTCTGGCCATGCTCAATCTTCCTTATGCAGTTTCCTTTGTCTCTGTGAATCACCTTTGCTTCTCTAACCCCTATCATTAAGCCTTAACAGTTGGTACTTAAAGCACACTTCACTGTCTCCTGTCCTTGGGAAGTGAATTGCTGAGCTAAGTCTGTGCAGCTGGATTTTCACATACTATTGGGTGTCTGACTCTCTCTTACCATCCCCCAGGGCTTCAGCTCCTTTCCCCCCCAAGAGATAAACTTCTATCTTTCCTTTCTTGTGGGAGCTGCGGGCAGTTTCCCACAGTATGGCTGCCCCAATTTTGCATAAAAAGTCTCTTCCCAGAAGGTTAGATAGACATTCTGGGATTAATAAAAATGTATGTTCTGTTGTTATAGGTCCTAGAGTTACCATCTTTGATTTTAATTTGGGTACCCTCTATTTTTTCCCTGTTGCCCCTATGATTTGTATGTAACTTATGATTTTGCTGTCTTCAAGAGATGTTTTTAGAACAGATCTCATTGCCTCAGTATGAGTACTGGATAGATTTCATTACCCACTTTGATCATGACTCTAGGCTCAGTATTCTCATTTTGTTGGCATACTTGGACCATAGGTGCTTGTATTTCTATTTTGCCCATATCCCAGTCTTGTTCTTCAGCTACAGTATTCTCTTATTGTTTTCAAGATTTATTTTGCAATCCATCAGCAGTTTGCAATGGAATTACATTAGCATGGAGACTTGGGGATGGTGTAATAATGTCTGGGTTTGTTTTTTCCTACGCAATTGCTATTGGTTGTGTAAGGGTGGGTTGTAAAAAGAGAAAAAAAATGGAATTTTGCAAGAAGAGTTGAGTGACAGCAACGATGGTTGGAAGCAGAGGATGCTGGGAAAGAAGAAAGAAGAGGCAAAGGTCTATGGGGAATTCTGGACTTTTTGAGCAGAGACCTTGAACAAGCAGGAAACATTTTCCTTGCTGGATACCTGGCCAAGAGCCTTAAAAGGATTCATCATTTATCCAGAAATTACTTCTGCCAAGTCATTTCATCAATCATGATACCTCAAGGAGCATCTCAATAGAGTGTCAGATTCGTCAGACTTGAAAGGGTCGTGGACTCTATGCTCAAGAGCCCGGCACTCTCCCTTTTCCTTTTTGTACCTGTTCTGACTATTCCTTAGCCCTGTTATATTATAGTTTGGGAGAATTAGTTGGACAGGATGGAGAAACTCAAGTTGACTGGCCAGCTACTTGAGTGATGGACCGTATTTAGGGGGACAAATCAGGGACCCTGACTCCCTCTTTCCAACTCCTCTACTTGCCTTATAACCATAGTCCATTAAACCTTTTACTTAGCTGTCATATATTCTTTCAAGTGGTATATTCTTGGAGTTTAGGGAAGGTAACTTGCTGAGCCTATAGATCAGCCTTAACAGAGAGCAACCAAAACCCCTTCCCTGCTGAGGCAAGGACACGGGGGAGGTTTGCCTCCTTGACCTCTTCGAGCCAGAAAATCTGGGGGTACCCCCTGGTTCACCTGATAGGAGAGACCTTCCTGCAACTTCCGATCATCCATTCACAACAGGAGATCCCTTATTACCTTCACAACACCTCTTGTCAGCATCACCCAAGAGAGATGGAGACTAGGAGTCTACTTGTTAAGGCTCCTGTCTTACTACACTCTGCTGCCTTTCACAACAAGCTCCCTTTAGGACTTCACTATAATAACATCAAAAGTATAGTGAATATACAATCATTACAGTTGGAATTTTTGACATAAGGATTTAAGGTTGACTTTGCTATTATGTTATTGGTATTCTTTTTTGTAATATTATCCCTGTTGTCTTTGTCTCTAGGAGGCCTGCTAATATGAATGTTTTGAGATATTGCTTTAACCTTCCCATTGGACCATTCTGTTGTTTATGTGTTTCAATTTTAATTCAGTTGCATTTTTTTTAGTGTCTCTGGAACACTCTAATGCTTTTGTTTTTGCTACTTCCTTTTGTCTTGAACTTTGTTTCTAAGGTATAACTTTCCTTTCTGCTAAGTTACTTTTGTTTTGTGCTGAGAAATGTTGCAGTTTACTGTTGCTTGAATCTAATCTTTTGTATTTTTTGCTTTCTAATTTATAGTTTCCTAATAAATTCAAAGCTTGTGTTCCAGAGATTGTTACAATATCTGTTTTCACTTCCCCTTTCTTTGTATCTTGTTTCACTGTTCCAAAGATTTTATCTCTAATCTGTTATATCATTTTCTAATTGGATTTCTTCTTCTGTCTGCTCTTTAGTTTTGTGTTTTGTTTTTGGACCCCCTAATTCTATTTCCATGTGCTTTCCTTCCCCTTTATTTTTCCCATTTCTCTTTCCCTCTTTGCTTTTTGGTGTTACTTCTTGCATCTGGCTTCATAATTGGCTATGTTTGACAGCACCTAATAGGACCTATGAATAACATGGCTTTGTGCCTTGCTGAATGAATTTTTGCATGCTTTGCAGATCGGGCACGTGAGATGAGCTTTTTTACATACATGGTCACAGCACTGAGAATGATTTTTTGTATTGTATCTTGTGTTGTTGTTCCATTATCTCTTGCCATTTTTTTTAAGTCTAGTTGTGCCTTTTGGTTGCAAAATCTCACTATGTGCCCAATTTTCCCACAAAGGAACCATCTTTGGCCATTGGTTATTTCCCTATGCTGTTGGACATCTCTTTTTGGTCTGTAAGCTTGTAAAGTGACTATGCTTTTTATTTCTTCAATTTCTTTTTGTTTGATGGTATCATTTGCCTTTTTAAACTGCTGTTTGAGGTGTTTGATAATCTCATCTTTCTCCTTTGCATTCTCCTTATCCCCTGAGTAAATGTATGTGGAAGTCTTTCTTAAGTCCTCAAGACTTAAGTTCCTCCATCCCGGGCAGTGTAATCTAAAGTAAGTTTCTGATGTGTTAGAGATTCTCTTCATTTAGGTTTTGAAAATTTAAGATGTTCTTGGCTGCCTCAATGACCCTATCTAGATAGATTTATGAGTGCTCTCCTGTCTCCTGCCTCAATTTCTCAAATCTGCCCCAACTATCAAGTCTTTTTTTTTTAAACCCTTATCTTCCATCTTGGAGTCAATACTGTGTATTGACGATATATCAAGTCTTTTTGCAAATGATTTCATTGCCTCTACCAAGTCCTCACATGCCCTTCTTAAATATGATAGGTTTTGATTGTTGGACAGTTCTAAGTCTGTCCACTGCTCAGTCCAGAAAGTAAGGCTAGCATTATTCCTGGTCTCTTGTATAAATTGGTCTTTTTCTCGGGGGTGGGGGTGGGGTGGGGTAAAAAAAAAAGCTCTATCAACAGAATTTCCAAATCCTAAAAAGTTGGATCAAACAAGTGAATAGCATGTTGGAATTCCTTGATTGCCTTCAATGGGTCTACAAAAAATTTAGGCATTCTAACTTTTAAACTGTACAGGTCCCTTGTTGTAAAAGGCGTATGTAATTTTAGGTGAACTGTCCTGGAGTCTGCTTGTAGAGTTGTCTGGGCCTTGATTGGTAGGATTGATACTGGTGCCTCAGTCCCCTCTACTTTGTCTTCCTTAGCTACAGGTTCTGCTTTCTCTGTGCTTTGTTCCTTTGCCTTATTGATATTCCTTTCCTCTTTAAACTCTTTGACTATCTCTGCTAATTGTGAGACTTTTTTTCACCCAATTCCTAGGATCATGACTGTCAACGTCTACTTTGTTTTGTTTCCTGCCCAAGATCTTGTTAATGCAGATTTTGATGGCATAATATAATTGGATTGTAGAATACAGAATCCCAATTGTCCCAGGAATTCATATTAACCTATCCAGTTCAATTTTCAGCCATGTAAAATTCTCATGTAAGTTTAAGAAAAAAATATACAGAGAAATCATTATGAAAAACAGACTATATATCATGTATCCAAATTGTTCCATCAGAGCAAAATAGCCCATGGTTATAAGTATCTGTCTCTTTGTGATTGTAATGGTTTTTCCTCTTTCTATTACTTTATAAGTGACAGAAGCCTCTGGTGTAAGCGACTTGAAGCTTTTTTTTTTTCTTTTAAATTTACCCCTTTAAGAGCTGCCTCCTCCCTTCAGAATGAGTGATGTTCTGATTGGCTGCTTTTGTTGTTAAGCCTTCAGCTCCTCCCCAACATGGCTACCGCTTTTCCCCCACACCAGGGTTTCTCTTTAAACTGTTATGATTATAAGGGGAGAATAGATGAAAGAGAGAGAGAGGAATAGGGATAGAGGAGGTAAAGGGATAGGAGGGTTGGTATGTGTAAGGATTATATATGAACTTGACAGTGATGTAACTTTAAGGCTGGTTAAAGATTGTCTAAAGGGAGCTTGTTGTGTAGGAGGTAGGTGTTGTATGGTAGGAGCCTTGATGGGCTGGCTCCTACCCTCTCTCACTCACTCCTCCTGGGTAATGCTATCAAGGGATGCTACTCAGGAAAGTGGGGTTCCCCTGTTATGTGAGGGTGATGGGAAGATGATAGAAGGTCTCTGCCATCAGGTGATGTAAGAGGTATCCCCAAATTCCCTAGCAGAAGGAGGTCAAGGAGACAAGCCTCCAGGAGTCTTTGACTCAGCAGGGGAGTGGTCTTGATTAGCACTCTGTTATGGCTGATCTGTAGCCTCAGCAAATTACCTTTTAGCTCCTAGAAATAAGCCACTAGAAATATCTGACTGCGTGTAAGGTTTATTGGGCAATGAAAATTGGGGAGTTGGAATGAGGAAATTGTGGTTCCTGATCTATGCCCCAAAAGGTCTCTCACTCTGGCAGCTGTCAAGCAAACCAGAGTTTCTCCTTCCCTTTCCCACTATTTCTCTCACTCCTTTTTTTTAATACTACTGGGATAAGGAATAGTCTGAACAGGTGCAAAGGGCAATGGGGAGAGAGCCAGGCTCTGGAGCAGAGAGTCCATGACCCTCTTGGGTCTGAAGAGTATTGACACTCTGGTGAGATGTTCCTTGAGGTACTATGTTGTTGAAATAATTTTGTAGGAGTAGTCTCAGGACTAAACACAGGCTCTTGGCAAGATCTTCAGCAGGGCATATGCTTCCTGCCTCTTCGAGATCTCAGTTCAAAAGCCCAGAATTCTTCACGGAACTCCTCTAAGTCCATTCTTCTCTCCCAGAATCCTCTGCTACCAATGGTCTTTGCTGTCAATAAACTCTTCTTTCAATGTTCCATCTTCCCTTTTGCAGTCTGCCCTTACATGTGGAAGAGAGAGAGAACCACTGGACCTGAAAATTTGTGTAACTCTCTCTCTCCCTCACACTTTAAACACAAAAGAGGAGTACCCCTGAGCAGATGTTGTAGCAATGATGAACAGGGACTGTGTCTCAATAAGTAGGCATCTGTGGGATTATGGTGTTGAACTGTCCTCAGGCCTTGGCTGGTGCCTGAGCCCTAAGAAGCCCCTTGTCTTGTCTGCCAGGCTGAATGTCCTTGTTTGCTCTTTCCTTGTTTAGCAAAGGCTAAATAGCCAGCCTACCAAAATATCCTCTTTTCCTCCTCCTAACTCTCTTCCTTAACTTCTGTAACAATTTAGATCTGACTGTGGTTTTCTTCAGAACAAGGGTGATTTAATAGTTCAAGAAACAAGGGAGGGAATAAGTCAGTGGGAACAGGAAATCCTACAGGAATAAGCAATCAGGTTGTCACTTCCTTCTTCAGCTGAGCCAAATGGCTCAGGCTTCAGCGTTTCTTTTCCTCCTTCCTTTAAAATCACTTTCTACTCTAAACAGGTCACTAGTGTCCTTCTTGGGAAGGCAATGGGATGGGACAGGTCTTCGAGGTGACCCCTGTGAGATTCAAGGGTCCAGTACCCCTCAGAAGCAGTTGTTCTTTTTGCTTCTTTAATTATTGATCTAAAGATATCAGGGATCTTCTGTCTTCCAGGGCAAAGGGAAATGGAGGCAAGGCTCTTGCACCACAGGTTTGGGGTCCTGAGCTCCAGTCCTTAGCTCCCATGTCTCATGAGTTCACAGGGCAAAAGCCCCTCTGAACTCGATACTCAGCATGAAGCCAGAAGAACATAAGATTTAATGCACAAAGTGTGCAAGGGAGGAAAACAGGGGATGCCACACCAGGGAGAAAAATAAAACCCTCTATACTAATGTGAAATTTCTCAAATTCTTTATGTGTCTTATGTTTTCTTAATATTTCTAACTATCTCAATTCATTTAATCCTATAATATTTTTACATGTGTCTTTTAGGTTAGTATTTTCTTTCCCTATTTGTAGCTATCTAGGTTATCTGAACTTCCCTTTTCCACCTTGACTATCTCTGTCCCTAATTTAATAAGGGTTAAATTTGTTAGTTCATTCCTGTTCTAAGTTAGTCTGTTAGTGCTCTAATATTTACATTATTACCTATGATACATATTACATATATACATGAATTCTGCTTTGGAGTCAACCAGATAAAAGGTATTGTCTTTTCTGCTTGTTTTGAGTCCTGCAAGAATTTTATTTACAAAATATACATTATTAATTATGTTGACCTTGCTCATCTACAACAAAGGTCCCTAAATCAGTTTGTTATCATGTTTATGTTCTAGATGTGTAGTGTTGCATGCATATACTTATGTCCTTGCCAATTTCTCCTCTTCACCTGTTGTCTGTTGAATCTATTTTCCTTTCTTCTTATATAGGATTCATGTGCATGTTGTGTTGCATTTCCCTAGTGTGATGTTAATATATATGACAATTCATCTTACATGACAGGCTTTATAGAAGTTCTTTTTCCTATATAGTTCTTGGCTAACAGTTCTTTCCGGTGTTCTTTATGTTCATTTGCAGTTTCTGGTGTTTCCTGGAAGTTTTCTCAGGTCCAGATGTCTTCACTTTATAGCTAACTCCATCTTGACTGTCATTTTACTTTGGTTATAGATTTTTCTTTTTACCAGAGCATGCATGTATGTAAGAATAGTTGCTGTTGTGTGAGTGTGTATAAGAGTGATTCAGATCATGTGCATGTGAGTATGACTTTATATGAAATTTATCTTGTTTGCTTTATGTGTATGAATGTATATCATGGTCTTTTTGTATTATTATTTATAGTGATTGAGGCTTGAGATAGTTAGATAAATGTTATTCCTTTTGGATTATGTCTGTCTATCGTTATACATTATTCAATTTCAGTATCACTTTCTATTTTGTGTGTCCTTTTCTTGGTCACTTTCTCTTTGGGTTTGAACATCTTGTGTGTGATGTAGGGCAATTTCTGGTTCAGTTTCTTCTGAGCTAGTTGAGGCAAAGTTGTGTTTAACACGAGAAGCATGGAACCATGGTTCTTTCCCTATGATTTTAATTGAAGTGGTTGTAGTGATGGTGACTCGGAATGGTCCATTCCACTTTGACATTGTTGGTGTGCTTCTGGTGAAGTTTTTCATGTATACATATCTCCTGGGTTGATGTTATATAGTGAAAAGTCCAGTGGTACTCTTTGCACCAACAATCCTAGGCTTCTCAGTTCTTTTAGCCAATTTCTGTCAGATAGATGTGTCATTGGCATTCTCCTCCTAGCATGGAAATGTAAGATGGTTTTGTGGTCCTGCTATGCCAAAGAGGTTGTCCAAACAATATCTCATATGATATGTGCAGATATTCTCTGGGCTTTGTTCTAAGGTGGAACAGTGCAAGTGGGAGAACTGCTGTCCACTTTAGGTGTGTTTGTGCACATAATTTTCCCACTGCCGTTTTTAATTCTTTGTTCATCCTCTCAACCTGTCCTGAACTTTCTGGGTGATAGTGTGTAAATTCCCTTTTATACCCTGATTTTGATGGATTTCTTACAAGATCTTAGATGTAAAGTGAGTTCCTCTATCTGAGTCAATACTATTTGGAATGCTATATCTGGTGATTATTTCCTTCAAGAGTGTCTTCACCACAAAGGCTGTGTTATTCTTTTTAGCTGGATATGCCTCTGTCCATTGGATTAATCTGTCTACAATTACTAAAGCATACTTATATCCCCTGTCACTAGGCATGTTGATATAATCTATCTGCAAGCATTTTGCTGTTATATCAGCTCTATTGTTAGCCTGGGATATCTTCTCTTTGCCAAAGGAGAGAGCTCTACAATGCATGACTGCTACTTCCCTTGGCAAAAGCACTGCTTCTAAGAGTTGAGATATAAGCCTTCCATATGCAATTTTCTTTCCAGCAGTTGTAATGAACCCTCTATGCTTCCATATATCTCCAATCCCATTCAAAATCAAGAATGCATACTGCGAGTCACAAAAAATATTGATTCTTTTATCTTTTCCTAAAATGAGAGCCATGGTAAGAGCTTTGAACGCTGACATGGCTAGGCAGAGAAGTATGCCAGAGCATCTCATCTTGTGTGATCACAGATGCACCTGTAATTCTTTTGTCCTTGTGTATGTAAGACAATCCATCTGAAAATAACTCTTAAGTCAGGATTGATGAGGGGAGTGTCTTTTGAATCATGTCTGGTCTTCCGTAAAATGTCTATAATTTGTGTACAATCGGGTAATGGTTCCATTCCCAAGGGCAAATCAGGGATTAGGGTTGCTGGATTTAATGGTGCACACTGATGTAAAGACAGATTTTCATTTCCTAGTAATATGTCACTCATCTTTAACAGTTTTTCAATTTGATGGACAGAGTGAACATCTGCATCCCAGCATTAAGTCATTTGCCTTTTTGACCATAGCAGCAGCAGCAGCAGCTATGCTTCTGAGACAATGAACCATGCCCTGGGCTACTGGATCTAGAATGGTACTATAATATGACATTGGTCTCATCTGTAGTCCAAAGTTCTGGGCTAAGATTCCAGAAGCTATCCCCTTTGCTTCATGGGCGAATAGGTGGAAATCTTTTGAATAGTCTGGGATTCCCAACACTGGAGCCAATAAAATTGCTTGCTTCAGATGTGACAAAGCATGTAGGTGTTCCTTTGTAAGTTGGAGGGGTTCTTCTACCTCATTCTTTGTTAAATCAGTGAGTCATTTGGAAATGTTAGAATAACCTATGACCCACTGCCTCAAAAAAGCACACAAATCCTGAGGAACGCCCTAAGTTGTCTTTTTGTTCTAGGGATTCCCAGCTTTTGGATGTCAGTTATCCTTTTATTGGAGACTTTCCTAGTGCCCTTTTCTAAGATGAATCCCAGATATTCTGCTCTTGATGAGACCCATTGTAATTTCTTCTTTGAGACTTTATGCCCTTGTATAATTCTATAAGCAAGGTTTTTGAGTCTTTCAGGCATGTTTTAGCATTTGGGGATGCAAGAAGAAGATAATCCACATAGTGCACTATCTTGCTGTGCTTGAACTTGATGGATTCTAGATCTCCAATAGTTGGTAAAATATTGAGGCACTTTCACAATAGCCCTGGACTAGTCAAGTCCAACAGAGTTGATGATCCCCCCCCTCCATTGGAATGCAAAAAATATTTTGACTCTCTGGATGCAATGGGACAATAAAATAGGCATTTTCAAGGTTGACAATGATCTTTGATATAATGGCACTTGGGGATGGAGTGATCATGTAAGCTTTCTTTATAAAAGTCATTGATCACCCTCAAATCCTGAATGAATTGCCAAGAGATTATGCCATCTGTTTTCTTCTTAATTGCCAATATTGGGCTCTTGAATTCTGAGACTGTGGGTCTCGATATACTCTGTTCCAGCAAACTATTGATGACAGGTGTTGTACCCTTTATAAGGCTTTGCTTAATTTATATTCAGGGATATTAGGAGGTGTTCCTTCTTTCACTTCAATTCTCACTGGTGTTACTGATTTTATCCTTCTTACATCATTTGGATGTGTAGCCCATATGCCCTGTGGGATGTCTTTGGGAATATCAAACATTGGTGTTTCTTGTGTGCAGCTGATCAAGTGTTTCATCTAATTTCCCTAAGAATAACAGTAGGTAGTGCTTTAAAGATTGCTTTGGTACATGCAAATAGATTTTCCCTGACCTCTCACAGTGGATGGTTGCCCCAATTTTATACAGGAAGTCTCTCCCCAGAAGGTTGTCGGAACACCCAGGTATCAATAAGAATGTATGATCTATAGATAAAGGATGTAGTTCACAATCTTAGGTTCAAGTTTAGGAACTCGCTATATTTCCCTGGTGACTCCAGCTACTGTAACTGATCCCTCTATGGTGCTGTCCCCTGGGAATGACTTTAAAACAGATCTTGTTGCTCCAGTATCAATTAGAGCCTTATAGTCTTGTTCCCTAACTTTAATCCACACATAAGGTTCTTGAATTTGGTGTTCCTGTAGGACGGGTACCATAGTGTTCAATTGTTCTATTTCCCCCAAGTCCTGTACCAGCTCTTGCTTATTAATATGTGTTCTGTTGATAAATCTGGTTCCCCTTCTATTAGTTTCTGATTCTCTGCCCCTTTTTGTGAGAGTTTGATGGTTTGATTATCTCCCCTGTGATTTTCAGCTTGGGAGTCTGTGTTAGATTCTGACAACCTCAGAATGTTGAGTCCAACAGTCCCCCTGCATTTAGCCGGTTAGAATTCTAGGGCTCAGAGCTGCTTAGAGAGCTTATCTGTTAACTTTTTACTTTGTTCTGTCTTAACCATTTCCTCAGAGTGTGTTGAAGTTTATGGTTCAAGGGAGAGCTTGTTATTATGGAATAGATTTTGAACTGAGCTCTTCCCTTTTCAGTGTCCCTTTTCATTGGTTTGTATTGATGGTTTGTGATCATGGATTTCTAGGTGTTATGGATAAAAATCTTTTGCTGTTGGTCTAAAGTGATTTGTGTATACTTTCCTTTAGTTTCTCCTGTTCCTTGATTGTTAAGGTATGCTCTTGCACGTTAGCCTGTGGGGGTATGAATGTAGGTGTAGTGGGATTTGCTATTTTGAATCCTTCTTGGATTGTCTCATAGTTTTTATTTGCTATTTTGTCTTTGGGGTTTAAAGAATCAACACAATGCTCCTTCGCTGTTAATGTTATTTTGTGATGCTGCTTGTGACTGTAGAATTTGTTACAATTCTTTGTACTTTCCATTCCCAACCCATATTTGCATATTAAGAAATTTTCTAGGTATTTCTTGATTTGCTCGTTAGTTTTCCCATTACTTTCCTCTATGCCTCTATGTGACTCATATACTTTGTTCTTCATGTCTGATGTGTTACTTTGTAACTCCCTCTCCATCTCTTGTATTTTCTTCTGTTTTGAATTCTTGTTTCCTCCCTCTTTTTCTACAGACTTTAATTCTCCCACCACCACTTGTTTTATTTTTCTTCCTGGTGTGGCATCCCCTGTCTTCCTCCCTTGTACCCATTGTTCATTATTAAATCTTATGTTCTTCTGGCTTCATGCTGAGTATTGGGGGTTTCCTTTTGCAAGGACCTCTGAATACTTGGGTTTCTTTGTTCCCAGACTAATCAGGTGCTTCATGGTCTTGAGATCAAGAGTTGCTTCTTCTTTGAGTTTGCAATGGTCACAACATTTGGGCTTATATGTATCATTGCATGTCTGCTGCTTCCAAGTTATTGTACCCTCTGTTCTGTGTAGCCCTGTTTTGATATTGTGAGCCTTTGTTGTAACTTTGCTCATATTTTGCCTTCAAAGGACAGAATCTACTATGAGTCACACTTTTTGGCATAAAAAGCATCTTCTATTATCTCTTTGTCCTCTTGCTTGATATTGTGGTCTTTTGTGTGGGAAGGTCCTGATGATAGCAAGATTTTTGACCTCCTCTATCTCTTTTTGCCTGAGGGTTTTCTTAGTCTCTTTCAGTTTCTGCTTTAGTTCCTCCTTTTCTTTCTGCTGCTCTGTATGGGTCTCATGCAAATATGTGGAGGAATCTCTCAGATCTTAGAGGTATAAAGATTTGAATTCAGGCAAAAGTTCTTAAAAATGTTTTAGATTTTGGACACATCCTTTTAAACATTACCTCTTAATGTGGGGGATGGCTTCCTGCCTATCCTGAGTGTATCCCAATATAGCTTCAGCATTCTCCATCAATCTGTCGATGTAGACAGAAGGATGCTCTGTCTGCTCCTGCCTTGGTCTATCAAATTTTCCCCAAGCATTCAGTCTATTGCAAAAAATTTTAATTCCTTCCAATAAGTCTTTCTGTGCCTTTCTTAGATGTCAAGTTTCAAGGTCTGGAAAAATTTAGATCTTCAAAATATTCTGGCCAGCTCATCAAGTTATCATCCTCCCTTGTCCTTGTAATGAACTGTGCATGCTCCTGGAGGTTAAATAGTTCTGAAAGTAGGATTTTTACATCTTGGAAACTGGGGGTCATATAATTTCATCTCTGGTCTCTACCACTCTGGTCCTGAACTTAGTTGTGGGGGACTGTGAATGGTTCAGAGCAAAATTTTGACATTCTCCGTTTCAGGGAATTCAAGTCTTGGATGCTGAAAGACTTATGTACCTTCATATGGAGAATGCCAGGGTCTGGAGTGACTTTGGCATAATCCCTGAGAGGCATGATCTTTTATGCCCCTGGGACTTCCTCAGGCTCAGTGTTTGTTTGTTTGTCCACCATTATTTTTTTGGTGCACACTCCTACTGTTAGAGCTGTTGTAATAGGCGTCTCAATGTCCTTGCATTTGTCTTTGTCATTATCATCTTTAGTATCCTCCCCTGTAACTAGCTCCTTTCCCTTCCCCAGTTTCTCATTCTTTTTCATTGTGAATTCCTGGCACATCACAGTAATTGTTGCCATTTGGGAGAACAATAGATCTAGTCTGTTATCCATGTTGTTGTTGATTATATTTTTGCCTGTAATTTTCTTCATTACCTTTTTGATGGTGTTATATAATTGCCAGAGAACCACCATGGTACCATAGCCAGCTGGGAGGGTTAGCCATTTTGTAGATATTTCCAGTGATATTTGGTCCCAATATTTTGTAATGTTGACTGCTGCCCCTGTCATATCATTATGTTAGTGATGGTACCAAATATAGACCAATACCAGAGTGCCAAAATGGCTACCAACCAGTAAAGTCCACAAAGCTTTCTGGAGCATTTTGTAATTTTCTTTCCTGTATTTCCCCTCACTCAGTTATTTGTGTTAGTCTTTATTCTTTATAGGAACCAAGATGTCTATTTAGATCTTTGTATGTAGTTGTTTAGAATTCTTGTACCCCCCCAAGATGACTACCCTTCCCAATTTCTTCCAACTGCCAGGAGTGGCTTTTATAATCTGAGGTGCCACTGTAATGGAAGGGCAAAAGGGATGGAGTCCCCCACCACTGAGTTCAGGACCAGAGTGGTAGAGACCAGAGATGAAATGGAGCTTAAAAGGGTGGAGATAGAGGATAGTTTCTCCTCTCTTCTTCCTCAGTAAACCCACACTAGCTGTCTTCAGGCTTATTGACTACTTTTTTTTAGAGGCAGGGCTGAAGTAAATCCAAGACTAAACAGCTTCTTCTTCCTTGGGGAGGAAATATAGTTCTCTTCCCCAAAGCTTCTAGTCCCTCTCCCTTAATATTATGAGCAGGCACTAGATCTATAGAACAGCTATTTATTTGAGGAACACCCAAATGGTAAGGTAAGTGTGATTGAGAGATAAAGTATTGGGAAAATGGAAAATGGGAAGTCCCTAAAATCTATCAATTGAATCCCTTCTCCCCAAATCCTATTGGGTCAGGCCTGACCCTCTGGGGTCAATTGTGAGAGCTGTTTTGACTTCCAAATGTTCTAGTGATAATATGAAGTTCAAGAACTAATTTGGAGGTTTGGAAAGGAAATCTTCCTGGGGTAGATAGCTTTATATCAAAAGTGCTATCCACTCCTGTTATCTTCTGCTCAATTCAGGAGGTTTGGGTTCACACAAAGATGACCAGAGAGAGCTCAGAGGTTCTTTCAGAGCAACCTTCCTGAAGGGCTTTCCAAAGAGAAATAAGTTAACTGGTTGGATCTTCTTAGCTTTTCTCTGTTCTTCCTCTGGAATTCTTTGTTCCTCTTATCCTTCCCCTGCTTGTCTTGTTCCTCTGGCAGATTGAGTCTAAGTTTCCTCTCTTATAGAAAGAATAGACTTTTGGTTAGGATGTTTAACTTAGCTTTCCTTTGGTAAACTCCTTTCTGAAGAGATCTGCTGGAGGGAGAACAATAATGGAAAGCCCAGGGTTTGACTTAACCTGGGCCTGAGAAAGCTCTCCCTCCAAATAACTCCTTCACCCACCTTTGCTCTTCTTTGTAAGTTAATCTGACTGCTTGCCTAAAGTTTAAAGATGTTTATTAAAGGGTAACAAGGGTTGATGTTTGGGAAAGAGGGAAATAGGAGGTCCCTATTTGAAGGAGATGATCAGTAGTTCAAATCTTTTATGACTAACTTAGGCTAACTATGAGAAAGATTTTAGTCTCTAGGTTTAGCTGGGACAAAGGATGATCTTTGGGCTTGACTCAGTCCCTCTCAGGGTGACTCGTTTGAGACAACTGCCAGTTGATCAAATATACATAAGTTTCCTCTCAGTTCAGAACAGCAGGATGATTCAGGGCTGATGATTTCTCTGAAGGATTGGGAATAATGGCTGTAGGGGTGTATCCAGTCCCCAGAAGTCTCTATGGGAGCTCACAATCTTTCAGAGTCTAAGACCAGACTCTCCCCTTTGTTAGGTTTCCCCCCAGTCCCTTGCTTCAGGATTCTAAATGCTCTTTGGCCACCTCTCACTGTTCTCCTGCCTTCATGACTTCTCTGTGTAAAATTCCATTCTGCTTCAATTGTCTCCTTTCATGACTTTGGCCTTCCTAAGGTCAATGTCATGAATCTTGATATTTAGCTTTATGCTATTTGCTGATCTCCCAAAATAAACCCCCCCTCTAAAAGACTATGCTATGATATTTCTATGTAACTATTCCTACTTCTAGGTTTTTCCCAGAAAAAAACATAGGGTGAGGGATTGGGGTTTACAAAATGAATACAGAAAATAAAATGCCAATGTTGAACATAAGAATAAAAATAATCAATGAATATTACAATTACTATTACCTATTCTTATAATTCTAGATTTATACAACAATTATCTAACTAAACTTATAACTATGCAAAAACAAACCTTGACTATAAATATCCCATTAAAACAATTTCAGCCAATGCTTTCCCAAAGAACGTCATCAAGGAAAACTGTTCTGAAAATGCAGTGTAAATTTTATCACTAAGTAATCTAATAATCTATGAATTGACTACACTAACTCTTAAGCTACCGCTAAATTGTTACACTATGTTATGCTATGTTACTTCTTTACATACACTTTATATCTCCTGGTGTTATGTTGTGCAATGAATAATCCACTGGTTTTGTTTGTTGGATCACATTCATTTCATGTAGCTCTTTTATCCTGGGTTGTAATGCCTTTATGTATTTTGACAACTGACAATCTTCTCCTAGCATCAAAATGTGGCAAAGTTTACATATTTTCCCTTCCCAATTTGGATGACCATATAGCATCTCAAATGGAGATAGATGTAAGTTCCCAGTTGGATGTTTTCTGAAATGGAACAGTATTTCTTTTATTTTTATTATTAAAACATTATTTTATTTGGTCATTTTCAAACATTATTCATTAGAAACAAAGATCATTTTCTTTTTCTCCCCACCCTCTCCCACCACTCCTCCCAATGGCGATGCATGATTCCTCTGGGTATCACATGTATCCTCAGTTCGAACTCTTTTCCATGTTGTTATTTTCATTAAGGTGTTCATTTAGAGTCTCTCCTCAATCATATCCCCTTCACCCCTGTAGTCAAGCTGTTGCCTTTCCTCAGTGTTTTTACTACCTCCGTTTGTCCTCTGCTTGAGGGTAGTGTTTTTATTTTCTCCTTGATCCCAGCGGATTGTTCAGGGACATTGCATTGCCACTAATGGAGAAGTCCATTACGTTCGATTG
Organism: Monodelphis domestica; assembly: GCF_027887165.1. Taxonomy (NCBI): domain Eukaryota; kingdom Metazoa; phylum Chordata; class Mammalia; order Didelphimorphia; family Didelphidae; genus Monodelphis; species Monodelphis domestica. The sequence continues at coordinate 252,772,806 of NC_077231.1, read as the reverse complement.
TACCACTGTGTATCAGTCTCTGTATACAGTGTTCTCCTGGCTCTGCTCCTTTCACTCTGCATCACTTCCTTGAGGTTGTTACAGTCTCCATGAAATTCCTCCACTTTATTATTTCTTTTAGCACAATAGTATTCCATCACCAACATATACCACAATTTGTTCAGCTATTCCCCAATTGAAGGGCATCCCCTCATTTTCCACATTTTTGCCACCACAAAGAGCGCAGCTATGAATATTCTTGTACGAGCCTTTTTCCTTATTATCTCTTTGGGGTACAAACCCAGCAGTGCTATGGCTGGATCAAAGGGCAGGCAGTCTTTTATTGCCCTTTGGGCATAGTTCCAAATTGCCCTCCAGAATGGTTGGATCAATTCACAACTCCACCAGCAATGAATTAATGTCCCAATTTTGCCACATCCCCTCCAACATTCATTACTTTCCTTTGCTGTCATGTTAGCCAATTTGCTAGGTGTGAGGTGATACCTCAGAGTTGTTTTGATTTGCATTTCCCTGATTATAAGAGATTTAGAACACTTTTTCATGTGCTTATTAATAATTTTGATTTCTTTGGCTGAAAACTGCCTGTTCATGTCCCTTGCCCATTTACCAATTGGAGAATGGCTTGATTTTTTTGTACAATTGATTTAGCTCTTTATAAATTTGAGTAATTAGGCCTTTGTCAGAGGTTTTTGTTATGAAGATTGTTTCCCAATTTGTTGCTACCCTTCTGATTTTAGTTACATTGGTTTTGTGTGTACAAAAACTTTTAATTTGATGTAATAAAAATTATTTATTTTACATTTTGTGACTCTTTCTATGTCTTGCTTGGTTTTAAAGTCTTTCCCTTCCCAAAGGTCAGATATGTATACTATTCTGTGTTCACCTAATTTACTTATAGTTTCCTTCTTTATGTTCAAGTCCTTCACTCATTCTGAGTTTATCTTGGTGTAGGGTGTGAGGTGTTGATCGAAACCTAATCTCTCTCACACTGTCTTCCAGTTTTCCCAGTCGTTTTTGTCAAATAGTGGATTTTTGTACCAAAAGCTGGGGTCTTTGGGTTTGGTATAGACTGTCTTGCTGAGGTCACTTACCCCAAGTCTATTTCACTGATCCTCCTTTCTGTCTCTTAGCCAGTACCAAATTGTTTTGATGACCACTGCTTTATAATATAGTTTGAGATCTGGGACTGCAAGGCCACCTTCCTTTGTATTTTTTTTTTTCATTATTTCCCTGGATATCCTTGATCCTATGTTCTTCCAAATGAACTTTGTTATATTTTTTCCTAATTCAGTAAAACATTTTTTTGGAAGTTCAATGGGTATGGCACTAAATAGATAGTTTGGGTAGGATGGTCATTTTTATTATATTGGCTCGTCCTACCCATGAGCAGTTAATGTTTTTCCAATTGCTCAGGTCTAGTTTTAGTTGTGTGGAGAGTATTTTGTAGTTGTGTTCATAGTTTCTGCGTTTGTCTCAGGAGATAGATTCCTAAGTATTTTATTTTGTCCAAGGTGATTTTGAATGGGATTTCTTTTTCTAATTCTTGCTGCTGAGATGTCTTGGAAATATATAGAAATGCTGATGACTTATGCGGGTTTATTTTGTATCCTGCAACTTTGCTAAAGTTGTTGATTATTTCGATTAGCTTTTTGGTTGATTCTCTAGGATTCCTTAAGTAGACCATCATATCAGCCGCGAAGAGCGATAACTTGGTCTCCTCCTTGCCTATTTTAATGCTTTCAATTTCTTTTTCTTCTCTAATTGCTACTGCTATTGGGAATGCATCTAGTTTATCCCCATTGCAGATGATATTAGCTGATGGTTTTAGATATATACTGCTTATTATTTTTAGGAAAGATTCTTCTATTCCTACGCTTTCTAGTGTTTTTACTAGGAATGGGCGTTGTATTTTATCAAAGACTTTTTCTGCGTCTTTTGAGATAATGTGATTTTTGTTGGTTTGCTTGTTGATATGGTCAATTATGTGGATGGTTTTCCTAATATTGAACCAGCCCTGCATTCCTGGTATAAATCCTCCTTGATCATAGTGAATGACCCTACTGATCACTTGGAGTCTTTTTGCTAGTATCCTGTTTAAGATTTTTGCATCTGTGTTCATTAGGGAGATTGGTCTATAGTTTTCTTTCTCCGTTTTTGACCTGCCTGGTTTTGGAATAAGTACCATGTTTGTGTCATAAAAGGAATTTGGTAGAACTCCCTCTTTGCTTATTATGTCGAATAGTTTGTATGGTATTGGGATTAGTTGTTTTTAGAATGTTTGCGAATCCATCAGGCCCTGGGGATTTTTTCTTAGGGAGTTCTTTGATGACCTGTTCGATTTCTTTTTCTGATATGGGATTATTTAAGAATTCTATTTCTTCTTCTGTTAGTCTAGGTAATTTATATTTTTGTAAATATTCATCCATATCACCTATATTGGCATATTTATTGCCATATAATTGGGAAAAGAAGTTTTTAATGATTGCCTTAATTTCCTCTTCATTGGAGGTGAGGTCTCCCTTTTCATCTATGATACTGATGATTTGCTTTTCTTCTCTCCTTTTTTAATTAGATTGACCAGTACTTTGTCTATTTTGTTTGTTTTTTCAAAGTACCAGCTTCTTGTCTTATTTATTAGTTCAATAGTTCAATCACTTTCAATTTTATTAATTTCTTCCTTAATTTTTAGGATTTCTAATTTGGTTTTCTTCTGGGGGGTTTTAATTTGTTTGCTTTCAAGGTTTTTGATTTCCATGTCCAATTCATTGATCTCTGCCCTCCCTAATTTGTTATTATGTGCACTCAGGGATATGAATTTTCCTGAGTATTGCTTTGGCTGCATCCCATAAGGTTTGAAAGGATGTCTCACCACTGTCATTTTCTTCAATGAAATTATTAATTGTTTCTATGACTTGTTCTCTAACCGATTTTGGAGCATCATATTATTTAATTTCCAATTGATTTTTGATTACTCTTCATGTATCCTTACTGATCATTATTTTTATTGCCTTATGATCTGAAAAGATTGCATTAATTAACTCTGCATTTCTGCATTTGTATGCCATGCTTTTATGACCTAGTGTATGGTCAATCTTTGTGAATGTGCCATGTGCTGCTGAAAAGGTGTATTCGTTTTTATCCCTATTTATTTTTCTCCATATATCTACTACCTCTAATTTTTCTAAGATTTCATTTACCTCTTTTACCTCTTATTTATTTATTTATTTATTTATTTATTGATTGATTGATTGATTGATTGATTTGATTTATCTAAGTTTGATAGTGGTTGGTTCAGATCTCCCACTAGAATAGTTTTTTTGTCTATTTCCTCCTTCAATTCTCCTAGTTTATCCATTAGAAATTTGGGTGCTATCCCATTTGGTGCATACATGTTGATTAGTGAAATTTCCTCATTGTCTATCTATACTCCTTTTTATCAGGATGTATTTACCTTCCCTACCCCTTTTAATCATGTCTATTTTTGCTTTGGCTTTGTCAGATATCATGATTGCTACTCCTGCTTCCTTCTGTCAGTTGAGGCCCAATAGGTCTTATTCCAACCTTTAATTCTGACCTTGCGAATATCTACCCGTCTCATGTGTGTTTCTTGAAGACAACATATGGTAGGGTTTTGGATTCTAATCCATTCTGATATTCGTCTTTGTTTTATGGGTGAGTTCATCTCATTCATGTTCAAAGTTATGATTGTTATTTGTGAATTTCCCAGCATTTTGATACCCTCCCCTAATTCTGACCTTTCTTCTTTTGCTATAACCTTTTAAACCAGTGATTTACTTTAAATCAGTCCCCCTAGTCCCCTCCCTTATTATGCTTCCCTTTCTGGCCCCTCCCTTTTTTACCTTCCCCTCCCCCCTCTCCTTCCCTCCCTTTTTGTATTCCCTCTCCCCCATGCCCCCCTTTTCCCCCCTCTCCCTTACCCTGTTGGATACGATAGAATTCCAGATCCCAATAGATCTAGATGCTCTTCCTTCTCAGAGTTGATTTCATTGAGAGTAAGGTTTAAGTAATACCAATTAGCACTCTTTTCTTCTCATTCTTATAAGAGAATTCTTCCCCTCCCCTTCCCGAGTGTATCTTTGCGTGACAAAGGTTATTCTATTTATTTCTATTTCTTCAAGTATATCTTAGTACCATCATTGATTCTCCCCCTCCCTTTTTCTTTCTTTTTGTTTTTCCCCCCTCCATATCATGTTAATAACCTGATCTTTCCCTATGAGTGATTTTTCTGATTACTCTATTATTGCATACAATTTTTGAAAGTTACCCATAACATTTCCCCCATATGTTAGTATATATAATTTGATCTAATTGTAGCCATTATAGAAGAGAGTTTGAATAAAGAAAAAAAAACATTTTTCTCCTTTTCCCTTTTTTTCATATTTACCTTTTCATGTTTCTCTTGCTCTTTGTGTTTGGATGTCAAACTTTCCACTGAGTTCTGGTCTTTTCTTTACAAATACTTGGAAATCTTCTATTTTGTTGAATGCCTATACTTTCCCCTGGAAGTATATAGTCACTTTTGATGGGTAGCTGGTTCTTGGTTGAAGACCCAGTTCTCTTGCCTTTCTGAATATAGTGTTCCAGGCTTTGCATTCTCTTAGTGCCACTAGGTCATGTGTAATCCTTATTGGTGCTCCTTTGTATCTGAAATTCTTCTTTTTAGCTTCTTGTATGATTTTTTTCCTTTAGCTTGGAAGCTCTTGAATTTTGCGATTACATTCCTGGGGGTTGTCTTTTGGGGATTTAGTTATAGAGGGTGTTCTATGAACCCTTTCTATTTCTATTTTGCCCCCTTGCTTGAGAACATCAGGGCAATTCTCTTCGATGATTTCTTGTAGTATGGCATCAAGATTTTTGTTAATCTCTGGTTTTTCAGGTAGACCAATGATTCTCAGATTGTCTCTCCTTCCTCTGTTTTCCTGGTCTGTCACCTTGTCAGTGAGATATTTTATATTTTCTTCTAATTCATTGATTTTTTGACTTTGCTTTATTAATTCTTGGTGTTTTGCAAGTTCATTGGTTTCCAGTTGCTCAGTTCTGGTCCTTAAGGCCTGGTTTTCTGCTTTAATCTTTTGGCATTCAGCTGTAATTTTTTGGTTCTCTAATATAATTTGTTGGTTTTCATTTTGAACCATTTCCCACTTCTCTTTCCAGAGGGCTTCCATCTTTCTGATGAAAAGCCCCATTTGAGACTCTTCCAGGGCTTGTGGACAATTTTCATTTTTTTTTCGGTTTTGCCTTTGTTTGAGTTTCGTCCAGTATTTCCCCTGTAGCCTGGGTTTTTCCTCCAAAAATTTTTCGAGGGTGACAACTTTTTTGATTTCCTGCTGGGATTTTGAGGCTCCTGTGCACAGTTAGCCATTTTTTTATGGATGTTTTCAGTTCCCTCTTTAGTCAGAAATCAGAGTCTGCTGAGCAGGTTTTTTGTGTATGGAGTTAATGAGCAGGCACTAGATTTTCCTCAGTCCTTTGCGGCTTTTCTTGGTACTGTGAACCTCAAAATTTCTTATTCTTATAAATGTTGGAAATTTCACCATTGGGAAATTTCATACTTGAAAAATTTCCTATTGATAGTGGGTCTTGACTATTGGAATGTGAACCCCATTGGCATGGGAGGTTCCTTCTTCTCCCTTCTTAAGATTACTTTAGGACAGAAACCTTTTGTTGAACAATGGAAAGGACTTTGACCTATGCTTAAGCATAGAACAGGAATTTCTTTGAGTCATGATTGATTTTAGAATTGATACAATGGAGATACTTGGAATCAATCTCCACCCTATTCAGTCCTAACAGGATTGAGTAAGGGCTGCAGCCTAGATCAAAATTTAATTATTCCAATCTCTACCCTACTCAGGTTAACAGGATTTAGAAAGGGCTGTAGCAAAGGATCAAAGATTTAATTATTTGAAAATATGACCTTCAACAGACATGTGCAAAGCCAGAAGACCTCTGGGCGGTCCTGGGTTAAGCTAGAGCCTCCATTGGCACAGGGAAATTGATGGAAGGTGATTGGTAGATGTGAGGACTGAGGGGAGGGAACTTGGATGGTTTCCTTAAGGATAGGGGGGTCTGAAGACTCGAGGGGTGGGGGTTGAGGAGTTTGTCTGAGTGGTGGGAGTGTGCTCTGAGAAGCTTGCTTTGAAGGAAGCTGAAAGGTGGGGGCCTCTGAGACTTTCTCCATTTTGGTCATGTGAGTAATAGGGACTGATCTCTTTTCTTTGCCCCAGCTATCTAAGGGCTTGGGCCTTTTGGCCCAGCCTAAACAGAAGGGGTATTTAAGCCCTATTCCCTTCTCTCCCTTTTTCTCTCTCTCTATCTCTAATTCCTTACTTCCTCCTATTGTAATTAAACTCCATAAAAGATTGACTGCTGACTTGAGTTTTCATTTAGGAATTACATTGCTGAATTCCTTGGCGACCTTAAATTAATATATATCAGTCTTTTAAAGTGATTTCCTTGTCACAGTACCTTCCTCCAGGGGGCGCTCAGTGTCTGCACTCTCTTGCCTTCCTGGTTCTCTGGTTTAGCTACTTTTGGGGGGTGGGTACCCTGCAGACCTAGTCAATTCCCAAGGACCCCCAAAAAAGCTCTCTGTTTGTTCTGGAGGTACTCCTGTCTCACTTCCTGGTTGCGGCAGGCGTGCTGGCTTTGGGCACCTGAAGTCTGCACTCTTTCACATCTTGAGTTTTTCTACCGAGCTGCCTTGGGTGGGGGGGTGTCCCCCTGCTGTTCTAGTCAGCTCCCAAGGGGGCAGAAGTGCCCTCTCCCCACTTCAGAGGTGTCCCTTGCTCGTTCATCTCAGCGTGCACTGCTCCTGTCTCTGGCCCTATAGGTGGGGGTGGGGAGGGTGGATCCGTTTGCTTTTTGATGGAAGCCCTTTCCCCCTCTTCTAGGCTGGTATAGCCCCGATACCACGCACCTTCACTGCTGCGCCTCAGTCTACAGCTCCTCTGCTCCTCTGATAAAGATTCTTAAGGTCTTTTGGGGTGATCCTTATCAGTGTATGTCGGTGTATGTCAGGGAGGGTGAGTAAGCCACATTTAGCTGGCTACCATGCTTACCCAGAAGTCTCTTTCCTTTTTTTTTTGAAAAATTTTTTTAGTTCATTTAGAATATGTTCCCGTCTTTACAATATTCATATTTTTTCCCTCCCCTCCCATAGCTGATGTGCAATTCTGCTGGGTTTTACATGTGTCATTGGTCAAGACCTATTTCCATATTATTAAATTTTTGCACTAGGGTGATCATCTAGAGTCTATATCTCCAATCATATCCCCATTGACCCATGTGATCATTGCTTTTTCCTTTTGCTCTAGACTTTCAGTTCCCAGCCTATGGTTTTTCCTTTCTGCAATGTTTTTATTTTGTGCTTAGATTTCTTTTAGTTCACTGTCCTCAGAAACTGTTTCTTTGTATTCTTTGCTTTCTAAATTGTTGCTCACCGATAACTGTATTGTTTGTGCTCTATTCATTGTAATAATATCTCCATTCTTTTCTTTCCTTATCACTGTTCCATATACCTTGCACTTTATTCCACTAACATCTTTTTGCATTTGTAGTTCTTCTTCCTCCTGTTCTATTCTTTTATATTTCCTCTTTGTACCCACTGGTTCTATTTCAATGCATTTTCCCTCAATACCCTTTCCTCCATTCCTTTTACTATCATTATTTCTTCTCTACCTATTATCTGTCTTCATAACTGGCTTTGTTTGTTATTATTAGCAACCACTGCCAAAAACTTAGGTCTGGCACCTTGTTGGATGAATTTTTTCATAGTTTCTAAGTTGGGCACTTGGGCTGAAAAGTTTGTGCAGTTATAGGAAAAACATTGTCTATTTGTTTGTCTATTGTTATTATTTGATGCATTGTTTTTCCATGATCCCTTTCTATGATTTCCTGTGTCTAATTGAGCTTTAAGCCTGCAGTTTGTCACTATGTGGCCCAATTTACCACGTAAAAAGCATTTAGGCAAGTTGTTTCTTTGTTCATTTTGTGCAAAGTCTCTCTTAGGTCTGTATGCTTGTAATGTTGCCAGATTTTTAACTTTGTCTATTTCTTTTTTCCTTAATTTGCTATTTGCCTCTTTAAGCTGTGTTCTGAGCTCTTGGACAAGCTCATCATATTCAGCACGATTTTCCTTCTCCCTAGTAAAAATGTACATAACTGTTTTCCTTAAGTCCTCCGGTCCCAGTGATTCCCAATCAGGACAATGGAGATGGAAATAAGTTCTGATTGAAAGACTACTTCCTTTCACAAATTGTCTCCTGATGTGTTAGCGATTTTGCTTGGATAAATCTATAAATCTGAGAACATTCTCTGCTGTTTCCACCACCAGATCTAAAAATGTTGAGGGATTTTCACCACTTTCCTGTTTTAACCTTTCAATCTTCCTGCATGTGTCATTGCCTCTAGAAGATCTTCTCTAGCTCTGAGGAGGTATGTTAAGTTTTGATTATGGGAAAGTTCTAGATCTTGCCCTTCTTCTGGCCATGATAAAAAATTTGGTTTAGTTCTCATTTCCTCTATAAATTGATCCTTCTCTCTTTGGGAAAATAATTCAGATAAAAGTATTTCCATGTCCATAAAGTTGGGATGGTATAAACAGATAGCTTGTTTGAACTCCTAGATGCACTTCATAGGTTCATTAAGCCATTTGGGTATTCTTTTTTTCAAAGCTTTTAAGTCTCCAGCTATAAAAGGCTAATGAGTTTTTATATGAATTATGCCTTGAACTTGTTGTAATGGCAGAATTTGTGTTGCTACCCTCTTTCATTTTTCTTGCCCTCATTAACTACATTGTCTTGTTTGGGAATGTCTAGTTGTTTTTAATTTGCTTTGCTTTTCTCCTTTTCTGCAGTCACTTCTTTCATCATTTGTCTTAGTTGAATAATTTCTTCCCTCATAGTTACTATCATTATTTTTAACTCACTGTCCTTTGCCCTTTTCCCAGTCACCCTCTTCACACATTCCCTTATTGCATTGCATAGCTGAAACAGTGAAAAAATTGTTTCAGCAACAGTTGGTATGAATGAGATACATCTGTCAAGTCCCATCTTCAACCATTGGAAACTATTATATATTTAATGAGAAATATGTGTATCTTCTGCCTTGGAACCAATACACAGTATTGATTCCAAAAAGGAAGGTAAGGGTTAAAAAAAAAGAAATATGTGTAGTCAAGTATCATGATGAAGAAGAAGCTGTAACACATGTACAGAAACTGGCACACTAATGCCATATACCCCATTGCTATTATGAGTTTGGTTGCTGTTGTTAGGCTTAGAAACCTCTGCACAGTAAAAAAAAATAGAAAACACCTCTATTCTTTTGGCTAAGATGTTTTACTTAAACTTAGCTTTCCTGGTAAACTCCTTTCTGAAGAAATCTGCTGGAAGTAGAACAGCAACGGACAGCCCAGGGTTTGGCTTAACCTGGGCCTCCCTCTGAATAACCCCTTCACCCACCTATCTCTCTTTGCTCTTCTTTGTAAATTAATCTGACTGCTTGCCTAAAGTTTGAAGATGTTTATTAAAGGTAACAAGGGTTGATGTTTGGGAGAGAGGGAAATAGGAGGTCCCTATATGAAAAACCCTGTGACCCCCCCAAATCGCTCTCAGCTGCTATTTGGTCTTTGGCACACTGAGTTTTTGAATGTAATCGATTCTTTTTTTTTTGGATATCTGCCTTCTCCAGTATAAAACCAAGTATTCAACTTGGGTAAAAACCATTGTAATTTTGCTTTTGAAACTTTATGGCCTCTTCTATACAGTTCACATAGGAGTCTAGGACTATCCTTAAGATAAATTTTTGCTGTGAAGCTTGCTAAAAGGATATCATCGATGAAATGGATTACAGTGCTCTCTTTAAACACAACTGACTTCAGATCTTGCTTTAGGATTTGGCAGAATTTTGGACCAATCCTGTAAAAGACTAGTCCAGGTCATCTGGGCCCTTGTTGCATGAATGCAAGGATGTTTTGGTTGTCTTCATGGACAGGGATTTAAAAATGGTAGTAGTCTCTCGGTAACCAAGGATGATGATTGTCTTTGTGCGTTTTTGTGCACAAAGACACTTGTGCATGAAGATTTAAGTGGAAAAGTCGATGCACAGAGACAGTCCCACTCTCTCGGCGTTGGAAGCCTGGGTCCAGTGGCATGAAAAGTCGTTACATCTGGAGACTTCTTCAGCTGCATTGGATGGCTGTGTTGTCTTTTGTGCTCCAACACGCCCTAAGTACCCCACAGTGCCTTGCTGCATCGCCATCTCAGCCGTTGAACCTTCTTGTTGGTTTCTTCTGCCTGTTCCACCGAAACAGTGAGCAAAGCCCTAGTTCACCAGGGGTCCAAGACGACCTGATGGCTACCCTCACAAGGTTTAGCCAGCTTATTGAAGCGGTTGCCCGGGGTGTGGCCACTGTCGCGTACTAGCAGCTACTGGGAGCCACAAGTGAGAGCTGGGTGTCAGTTGAGGGTCAGAGGCTGGAGAGCTGCCCTAGGAGGGCACGACAAGCCCTCCATACCAAAGATATTATTCCTCCCTGAGCACTCCATACACCCCGGGATTTAAAAATAGGCTGAACATAAATCCACAACTGTGTAATACTATGCTTTGCTAGGAATTTTGGCTAATATGGTTGCAGGTCTTGGCATGATGGGATGTGACTTTATTATGAATTTGTTTACTGCCAGTATATCTTGTATGAATCTCCATGATGTTTTGCCTTGACTATCTGGCTTTGTTTTCTTGATAGGCATAGTGAGTGTGTTGTATTCAGAGATTGTTGGTACTATTATCTTTTGGCTTAATAGACTTTTGATGATCGGTTTTCTGCCCTTGGTGACTTCTTTACTAAGTTTGTACTGAGGTGTTCTTGGTGATGTTCCTGCCTTAGTTCTGACTCTCACTGGTGTTGCAGATTTTAACAACCCAATATCTGTGGAATGTTTAGTCCATACTCCCTCTTGTATTTCACTAGGGATTGGAAAAATGAATTTACTTCCTGTTCACCTACCATTATATCTAAAAATTACAGTGGATCGTGGCACCAAGTTTACAAAGGTCTCTTCCCAAGAGATTGGAGGGACATTCAGGAATAGGAATGTGTTGTCTACAGTTAGAGAACCAAGGGTTACCATTTTGGATTGTAATTTTGGAACCTTTTCTGTTCTTCCAGTAGCTCTCATCACTTTCACTGATACTAATATTCTGCCATTCTTAGGAGATGTTTTTTTAAAATGATTTTGAAGCCCTGGTGTCAACTAATACTGAGTATATTTCATTGTCTACTTTGATTGCCAGATGAGGTTCACTTGAATTTGGTGTCTCAAAGACTTCCACCATTGGTATATCAGTTTCAATTTTGCCTAAAACCCAATCATCTGCGGTGTGTATTAACATCAGCTATTGCACTTTCCATTAACGATTTAGTTTGCTTCCTATATGTTGTTTGCCTTTGGATTAAATGAATTGCACGAGTTTGGGACCTGAGGAATTTAGGGTAGTGTTTGACTTGTTCAGTGACAACAGAGATTTTGAAGGATTGAACTCCTTGACATTAGGGTTCAATGTAGATTTTTGCACTTGATCAATGACAGGTTTCTCTTCTTTGTTGTCCCCATTGCTTAGTCCCCAGGAGGTCTGCTCAGTTGTTTGTGACTGTTCTGGCCCCTTAGCTCCTGCTATTATTGGAAAAGACAGTTTTTCTTCCTTATTAGGTAGAGATTCTGTTTTGGAGTATGACAAGGAAATCACTTTAAAAGACTGATATATATTAATTTAAGGTCGCCAAGGAATTCAGCTATGTAATTCCTAAATGAAAACTCAAGTCAGCAGTCAACCTTTCATGGATTTAATTACAAACAGGAGGAAGAAAGGTGAGAGAGAGAGAGAGAGAGAGAGAGAGAGAGAGAGAGAGAGAGAGAGAGAGAGAGAGAGAGAGAGAGAGAGAGAGAGAGAGAGAGAGAGAAAGGGGAGAGTAGGGAGTAGGGCTTAAATACCCCCTCTGTTTAGGCTGGGCCAAAAGGCTCAAGCCCTTAGATAGCTGAGGCAAAGAAAGAGATCAGTCCCTATCACTCACATTATTCCTGATACTCCCATTACATTCTCTGAGCCAACAGAATAACATTGTAAATCAGGTGTTCTCTTTAATATAGACCAGGAAGCTCCGGTGTCTAATAGACAATCATAAAAGGTGTTACCCACCTTTAATGTAACATGGGGTTCATTAGTATGGGGGGGCAGTGGATAGGGACAACGGGTAGTAGGACATCAGGGTCTGGGAAATCAAAGGTTGTATCCTCTGATTCCTGTGCCCCACCCCCCGGACACCATCATTGTGTTTGGGATATTCCTTGGGCACCCCCCTGAAGGGCACCTCTCTGAGGGTCATTAGTACCTTGAGTATTTTTTTGGACGAGCGCCATTTCTCATATATTGTTGTTGTTCATTATCATTATAATTTTCTTCATTTGGAGCATTGTCATTATTTTCCCAATTCCTATTTCTATAATTCTGGTTTCTAAAGTTCTTATTTCTATATTCATTATAGTTATTTCCATGGTCATTATTATAATTTCTAGAATTCTGGTTTCTATAACCATTGAGCCACCATTGGCACAGGGAAGACATGGACAGTGATTGGTAGATGTGAGAACTGAGGGGAGGGAACTGAGATGGTTTCCTTAAAGATAGCGGGGTCTGAGGACTGAGGGGGTGGTTGGAGAGGTTTTGCTCTGAGAGGTGGTGCTCTAAGAAGGCTTGCTCTGAAGGAGGCTGGAGGTGGAGGCCCCTGAGACTGTTTCTCCATTTTGGTCACGTGAGTGATAGGGACTGATCTCTTTCTTTGCCTCAGCTATCTAAGGGCTTGAGCCTTTTGGCCCAGCCTAAACAGAGGGGGTATTTAAGCCCTACTCCCTACTCTCCCCTTTCTCTCTCTCTCTCTCTCTCTCTCTCTCTCTCTCTCTCTCTCTCTCTCTCTCTCTCTCTCTCTCTCTCTCTCTCATACCTTTCTTCCTCCTGTTTGTAATTAAATCCATGAAAGGTTGACTGCTGACTTGAGTTTTCATTTAGGAATTACATAGCTGAATTCCTTGGCGACCTTAAATTAATATATATCAGTCTTTTAAAGTGATTTCCTTGTCACAGGAGGAGCTTGAGGACATCAAGAACTCTGAATCATTTACATTTGCTTCTGCACTTTCTGCCAGAGATCCAATTCCTAACCCACAGTGTTTTTCAGTTGTGTTACTACACTGGCTCATTGATAAGATCTCTTTTAGGTCACTGTCCCTTGATTCTGTATCTTTGCAATGATTTCCAGCTACAGTCTTGCTCACTATTAAACTCATCTGTTCAGTTTGTTGTAACTTTATCTCTATCTATTTCCCTTCCAGTAACATCAGCACCTTCTATCACTGTTTCATTTAGCTCACAGGTTTTTGCACTAATACTTTTCCCCATTTAACTCTTTCTCCTCTTTTTCTAATTTTCCTTTCTTATTTCATTTTCCACTGTTTATGTATTACTATTTTGCTCTTGGTTCTATTTTCATCTTTCTTCCTGCTCACACTCTTTATTTCTAACTCCCCCATGATTATGACTTCATAACTGATTTTGTTTTTCAGTCACAGCGGAAATAGACAAGTACTTCGGTCTGTCTCCTTATTGGATAAACTTCTTCATTGTATTTAGATCTGAGGCTTGGCTTCCCAAGTTACTGCATATTTGAGAATAGCATTGCCTGTGTTGTTGTGTATTGTTGTAATGTGCTTTGCTTTTCCAAGTTCCCTTTCTGTTGTTCCCTGTGTCAATTTGGACTTTTAGTCTGCAGTTTCTGACAAAGTGCCCAATTCTGCTACAGTGGTAACATTGGGGTTGATTTGGTCTTTGTCGTCTTTGTGCAAATTCTCTTCTAGGTCTGTATGATTGCACTGTGGATAAATTTTTTACTTTCATCTATTTCTTTTTGTCTAATATTATTATTGGCTTCTTTCAGCTGTGTTCTTAACTCCTGTACAAGCTTTCCCTTTGTTCAGATTTATGTTCATTTTCTCCAGTAAATATGTAAATAGCTATTTTCCTAGGTCTTCCAGACCTAGAGTCTCCCACCCTGGGCAATGCAGCCTAAAAATATGTCGTAACTGGTACACAACTGACTTTAATAAATTGTCTTCTTATGTGCTGTAATTAGCCACAGATAAATCTGAAATCCCAAAAGGTTCTAAAAATGTGGAAGGATGTTCCCCTGCTTCCTGCTTGAGCTTTTCAAATCTTCCTCACGTATTAGTTCTCATAGCAAAATTTTTCATTGCTTCAATTAAACCTCATCTGGCCTGGACTAGAAATCTTAAATTTTGGACACTGGATTTGGACACTAAATTCTGCCCATCCTCAGACTATGAAATTAAATTTGGGTGTTTCTAGTCTCATTGAAAAATTGTTCTTTTTTCCCTTTTGGAAAAAAAGTTTGGATAGTGTCTTCGAATGAAGGATTGAATAATTTGATGGCATGGCAGAATTCCTTTATGCACTTCATTGGTTTCTTGAAAAATCTGGAAATTCTCTTTCTTAGGTGTTCTAGATCCCTGGTTGTAAATAGTTTATGTGTTTTTATGTGTATCATTCCCTGATCTGGCTGAAGACTGGTAATGTTGTATAATGGAAGCACTGGTGTTGCCCCATTGTTAGGGTCCTAGTGGATGTCCACCCAAGGAGTACATGGAGACAATGCAGGGCAGGGAAGGGGAAGTCTTTATTACTAGCGCACTAGGGGAAACTCAGCAAAGAGAGTTCCGAGGAAGCATGGTCTGAGTGGGGTTTATATAAGTTAAAGTCAGTTTTGGTTACTTAACAGTGTAAAATTGAGATTTGAATTCTGGACTCCATTCCCCAGGAGTCCTTGCTAGCTCCCAGAATGCCCTCTAATCTCACTGAATTCTCAAATGGGCTGAGAGCAAAATGATTATTTAGAGGGTCTCCGCCCATGGTGGCCCCTCTTCTCTTCCTGGCTTCGCTGGCAAATAGACACGTCTCATGATGTGAGTGAAAGTTGGGTGGGCCTCATG
The DNA here is from genome assembly GCF_027887165.1 of Monodelphis domestica. NCBI lineage: Eukaryota > Metazoa > Chordata > Mammalia > Didelphimorphia > Didelphidae > Monodelphis > Monodelphis domestica. Next base: position 252,757,723 of record NC_077231.1, on the reverse strand, counting down.
GCCTACCTAGTATGTGCTTTTCTTACTTGTATATTCTTTAATCCTTAATCTTCATTAAACCTCTAAAAAATATAATACTCTTTGCAGAGAGAAACTAATTTCTACCTACATCAGTCTCCCCTAAATTTTAATCTTTACAACAAGAGACATTCTATGGTTAATGATCTTAGCATGAAAGGAGAGATATTGACATACCCAGGGTCCCTGATGAAAGGAGGGAGTGTGTCAACATACTCAAGGACCCTGTAGTTCTGGGGACTTTGTACTGAACATTCTTTTGCCCCAGACAGATAGAATGGGGATCAGTGATCATTTACTACATAACATTCACATTCTTTTGCTCCAGACCTATAGAGTAGGGATCTGTCTTCCTGAGTCTTTTTGATTTCATTTTTATTAGTGGGGGGTCTCTTGCTGTTCTGATTTGCCATTTTTAAAACTAATTCCTCCTAACATTTTTACCTTAGTTCCCAGTTGTGCTATCTTTTCTTTCAGTGTCAAAATCATTAGCTTTAAATCAGCCTGAGTCTTTTCCCCAACAATCAGTTTCACATATCTTTTCAGTGCATAATAGAGTTGCAACACTGAAAAAACACACACCTGCCACCACAGGAATATAGGATAGAGGTCTGTCTATTTCCATTTTCATCTACTGGAAGCCATCATAAATATTCAGCAAAATGTATATGTAATCAGGAATAGTAATGAAAATCAGTGCAACACATCCATAGGAAGTGACAAAACATTGCTATTAGTCCCATAATAAGAATAACTTTGGGTGCCGTCTTTTGCCTAAAAACCTCTCCACAGGAAAATTTTTCTTTGAATCTGGCCCTTTAAGAAATCCCTGCTCCCAGAAGTGATGATCTTTTCTGATTGGCTGGCTCAGTTGCTAGGTGGAATTTAGCTCTAAGCTCTGGGAAACCATAATGGCCACCTCTATTGCAACCCTGGTTTCACAGCCTTGATCTTTCTGTGACTCAAAAACTATTTTCCTGACTTCAAATCTGCTCAAATGTGAGTAGATTCGACCCTGACCTTAGCTCACCAAACTGTTATGGTGAAGAGAACCCCTGTGAAGATGGTATATATGGGTGACTGGGGTTTTGCTTAACCTAGTGTGACAGGGTAGTCTCTTCAAGACCAGAGAGAAAAAATGGCTGCACACTCTGCCTCAGACCAATAAGTAACCAATCTGACTGTTTCTTCAAGTTAACAAGGTTTAATAAAGTTTGTTACTGGATATGGGGATAAGGGATGTGGGAAGTGTATTATTCCCTAAACTCTAACTTATTACCCACCAAACTGACTTTGCTTTAAAGTCTTTTTAGTCCTCAGCAAGCCAGGGCTACTCTGATTAAGCTCTCTGCCTGATAATTTCCCCTCTATTTTAACTAAATATAGGCTAAATCCACATAGGAACAAGTTTCTAGAATATAGATTGAATAAAAGTGAAGTCAGGAGTCAGGAGTAATCATGTCTATTCCAGTGAGGCTGAGCCTCCCAAAGGCAGACTGACTAGTTCAATCAACTCCCTTATAGATTTGGTCTTGTCCAGAGTAAGAGGAGTTATCAACTTCAGCAATCTTTAGGCTCTTGTTAAATTATCTCTCAGGAACAATTTGAACTTTCCAAGGTTCAGAGCTGGGTTTTAGAGATGGTTATTGATAAAAGGGGAGAGGGACCCTGGGTTGTTGGTACAGACTGAAATAATAAACTGAAATAATTGCTTATTTAAGATAAGTGAAGGCAATTGGGATGATCTTTCTAGGTATAAAAACTGATTCATCCCACCAAAATCCAAGAGAACTGAATAGATGTTATCTACACTGAATTTGTACTTATAGATTCCAGCTACCTGTAATATCCTAACCAGAATCCTCCCCACTTTGCTGGTAATTAGAGTAAGGGAAGACTGGAAGATACACAGATTCAAGGATAGGTCTCACAGACAGTTGTCTTCTGGAGTCTGGTAGGAGTCCTCATAGAAATCACAGCAGCAGCAGGAACACACAGAAACAGATCCAATAAAAAGGGCAGTAATGATTTAATTCACACAGTCCACCCGTGGAGTTTAAACCAATCTTAACCACTTACCAGAAGGTGAAACATGCTTGAAGGAAAGGTTCCATCCACAGTGTCCTACTCCAGAGAGTAAATCCCACCAAGTGACTCTCCAGGGTTCTGGAATTCTCTCTGTTTCTACTTTAGTACTTCCTGCTTTCCCTGTGATTTCCCTATAACAAGACGAGTGATCAGATATTTTGAGCAACCTGACCTTTCAGGGTATTCCCTTCCAGAGACAGAGAGCAAAAAAAATGGTTACTCTCTGCCTTAGGCCTTACTTTCTGCATCCCTTAGTTTTCTCTTTAAGCCCTCAATCGTTGAATCTTTATTATCATGTGATTTATCTGTATCCTCTCTATATACATATGTAGCTTTCTTTTTCAGATCTTCCAAACTCAGCACTTCCCAGTCTGAGCAATTATTCTTTAAAAACCATGTTACTGTGGGACATGCATTATTTACAGAAAGTCTCTTGATGTGGGCAATGGTTTCATTGGCCATCACATCTAAACCTAGGTGTAACTCAGCAGGTTCAATAAGTCTGTCTAGAAAACTGGCAGGTGTTTCATCTGGAGTCTGTTTTACTTTCTCAAACTTTGACCAGGTATTGAGACAAAGAGAGTATCTCTTCATAATCTCAATGATTGTTTTTCTGGCCTGCTTCATCATTCTGTAATTATGTACAGAATTCATATCCAGATCTTCAAAATTTTCTGGCCATGGGGTTAAAGGAGGATTATTTCTTGTTTCCTCAATGAATTAATTCCTCCCTCATTTGGTCAGCAATTCCTCCATTAAAGGGGAAAATTCTGCATAATCTGGGTCATAGATCTTAATTGTCCTTTGAAATTCTTTGATGATCTTGTTGGGTTGGTCAAAGAAACGAGGGGGTCTACCTTTCATAGCCTCCAGTTCTGCAGAGATGAATTGTTTATGAGATTTTATGTTAAACACTTCATTATGGTTAATAATTGGAAACAAATTTACTGCATTCTTATTCAATTCAGCAGCCTCTTTCTAATCTAGTTTGTTGCTTAACCATAATATCTTTCCTTAAGCCATAGCCAGCAAAATTATTTGGTACCAGGCCATTTTTAAAACATTGCTCCATAGCATCAATCTTAGCCTGCATCAGTATTAACATTTGTTTAAGTTCAGAATCCCTGCACATCCATTGAAACATAGCCTTTAGTTTACAGACAATTCCAAAAAACAACCACTGACACTTGTACAAAACCAGAAAACAAACTTAAAAGAGGAAAATAAGAACAAATTGATTGAATTGTTATACCCATTACTGGTTTCATCCAGTCATAGCTTAATAACAAGTAACAAAAATCTGGAAACATTTAAAAAATACCATATGGGATGTAAAGGAAACAATTACATACATATATATGTATGTATGTATACACACACACACATAAAATTGCCATAACCATATCCCCTGTCATGATGTTATAGCTATGCAGGATCTTATAATACAGTATTGGATAGGTGGTATTAGAACCCACTTTGATTACCAAAAAAAAGAACCAACAACAAAACAAAAAAGAAAAAGAAAAAATTATTTTCCCTTAGCACATGTGCTATTTTGACCCTTTAATAATGTTAACCCCCCCCAGTGTCAATCACCCTAAAATTATATTTTGCAGTACCCTGGAGAGCAGTAGTCACTCCCAAGGGGAAATGGAATATTGCTGGATGATCTAACTTCCACTGCTATAAACTCTTATGGTCTAAACCAGATTTCTCTAGGTTTGCCCTACTTAGTTCGCCAACTGAAATAGTAACCAGAAATATATATACGTGTGTGTATATATATACACACACACACACACACACACACACATATATATATGTATATGTATGTATATATATATATATATATGACTAAAATAATTATTTAGATATGGTAGGAAAAGAAGGAAATTGGGATGATCTATCTTAAAACTATAAATAACCTCACCCCCCAAATCAAGTAGATAACCTACACTATTTAACACTTTCCTACCTAATATTTTAATTTCTACAATTAGCTAAATTAACCCCCCTTAGTTAATATATAAAAGTGGTGAGAAATTGAAGGTAGCAGGAACCGGTCTCAAAGGAAGGTCTCACTGACAATTGTCCTCTGGAGTCTTGAAGTTCTGTTGGAAATCACTCTCAGCATCAACAGGATCCACAGGGACAGGCTTGACCCAATCGAAGTAAAAACCCTCTCTCTAGGATAACCCCCCTAACTGGTATCCCTTTTATATCTGATGAATCCGACTGCTTTCAAGTATTAAAATTTATTTGTATAAAGAGAACTGTCAAAGGATGATGATAGAATGGTTAGACAGAATGAGTGAGTGAGCTGACCCTCAAGGATATTTCCCCCTAACCAGACAGAGGCTGCCCTTTGTCCTTGATTGGGTGAGGTGGAGGTACAGGGAAATGCAGAGGTCCTGTACCAGGTAGGGAACACCGCAAGAGTGGAGAAATGTGGGTTGGTTAGGTATTTTGTGAAACCTAACCTCCTCAATGGAGGTTAACCTTCTGATCAAACCCCCTGCTGGAGGAAGAGCAATGGCTTTCAACCCAGGATTTGGCTTAACCTGGGATTTAATAGAGATCTCCCTCCAAGTAACCCTTCTCCCACTAGTGCTCCTTCACCCTCTTGATAACTGATCTGACTGCATTTGTTCTTTAGTTGAAATGTGGTTAAATAATGAATAACAAGGAAAGTTTGGGAAAGAGGGATGAGGGGTCCCTTACTAGAATGAAGATCAAGCAGTTCAACTCTTTGAAACCCCTGGCCAAAACTGAGGTTTTGTCTGGTCCTCTCTGCCTAAAGATGGAACTGCTTCTGCTCTTCTAAACTATCTAAGAGAAATTGTGTAAGTAGACCCAAGGAGAGAGAAATAAGTCTTCAGTGGTTCCAGCTCCTCTCCAGGTAAAATCCCATGAGAAGCTAGCTGCTGATCACTTCACACTGATCCCCTTACAGTTCAAAGCAAGATAGTCAGGCTGCTGGGTTCACTGAGGTATTGGGAAACACAGCTAGGACAATCCTCTCTGGTACTTACAGAAGCCAAGAACCCTACAACTGCCCCTCCATCAGGATTCTAATGACCTTTGGCCTTTTACACAGTTCTCTTGCTCTCATGACTTCCTCCATGTGAATTCTTTTCCTTCAGAACAAGGGTAGGGGCAGGAAAGAGGTTGAAAGAGTTCCTAAACTAAAAGTGGCAAGTAAAGATGTTGGGTCTAGTTAGCCCTTGGCCAAAACCGAGGCTAAATTTTTCACTCCTCTCTACCTAAAGGCTTTCTAATCTGGTAGACCTCCTACTTTGCTTATTATGTCAAATAGTTTGTACAATATTGTGATTTGTTGTTCTTTGAATGTTTGATAGATTCACTTGTGAATCCTTCAGGTCCTGGGGATTTTTTCTGATGGCTTGTTCAATTTCTTTTTCCAATATGGGGTTATTTAAGTATTCTATTTCTTCTTCTGTTAATCTAGGCAATTTATATTTTTGTAAATATTCATCCATATCACTGAGATTCCCATATTTATTGCCATATAATTGGGCAAAATAGTTTTAATGATTGCCTTAATTTCCTCTTAATTAGAGGTGAGGTTTCCCTTTTCATCTTGGATACTGTTAATTTGGTTTTCTTTCCCTTTTTTTTTACTAGATTGACCAGTACTTTGTCTATTTTGTTTTTTCAAAGTCCTAGCTTCTAGACTTGTTTATTAATGCAATAGTTTTTTACTTTCAATTTTATTAATTTCTCCTTTAATTTTTAGGATCTCTAATTTAGTTTTCATCTGGGGATTTTTAATTTGTTCACTTTCTAGTTTTTTAATTTGCATTCCCAGTTCTTTGACTTCTGCCCTCCCTAATTTGTTAATATATGAACTCAAGGATACGAATTTCCCCTTTAGTACTACTTTGACTGCATCCCATAGATGGTGAAAGGATGTTTCATCATTGTAATTTTCTTCAATGAAATTATTGTTTCTATGATTTGTTCTTTAACTAACCAATTTTGGAGAATCATATTATTTAATTTCCTATTAATTTTTGACTTGCCTCTCCATGCACCCTTACTAATGATTCTTTTTATTATATTATGATCTTAAAAGTTCACATTTATTATTTCTGCTCTTTTGCACTTGTTTGCCATGTTTTCATGCCCTAGTACATGGTCAAATCTTTGTGACTGTGTCATGTGCTGCTGAAAAGGTGTATTCCTTTTTGTCCCTATTAATTTTTCTCCATATATCTATTAACCCTATTTTTTTTCTAAGATTTCACTCACATCTCTTATCTCTTATTTATTTTTTGGTTTGATTTATCTAGATCTGATAGTGGAAGGTTCAGGTCTCCTATTAGTATAGTTTTACTATCTATTTCCTCCTTCAACTCCTCTAATTTCTTCTTTAGAAATTTGGATGCTATTCCATTTGGTACAAACATGTTTTGTACTAATATTTCTTTATTGTCTATACTGCCTTTTATCAGGATGTAATTACCTTCCCTATCTCTTTTAAACAGATCTATTTTTACTTTGACTTTGTCAGATATCATGATTGCAATTCCTGCCTTCTTTTTCTCATTTGAAGCCCAATAGATTTTGATCCAGTCTTTGACCCTTAACCTGTGTGTGTCTACCTGCCTCATGTGTGTTTCTTATAAACAACATATAATAGAATTTTGGTTTCTAATCCACTCTATTTGCTTCCACTTTATGGGTGAGTTCATCCCATTCACATTCAAAGTTATGATTACTACCTGTGTATTCTCCAACATTTTGATGTTCTTTCCTTCTCTTGCCCTTTCTTCTTTCCTTCTATATCAGTGTTCTGTTTTAATCAGTCCCCCTGTTCCCCACCCTTATTTTACTTTCCTTTCTTCCCCCTCCCTTCTTATTCCTCTCTTATTTTCCTTTTGGGGTCTTTTTAAGCTACCCTACACACTCTCCCTCCATAGTATTGCTTCCCTCTCCACCCTCCTTTTCTTTTCCGTAATCTGTCTTCACTAGGCTAATTCACAAAGGGATAAGTCTCTAGAGTATCAGGTTAAGTTGAGTGAGGAATAAGGAACCAAGGGTGATTCTGTCTACCTCAGGGAAAACCCCTGAGGATAGACTCAGGAGTTCATATCTGCTCCCTTGTTGGTCTTTCCTTCTTGTGACAGGAAAGCTTTTAGGAACTTTGTAGATCACTGATTTGTTAGGAGAATCCTTCTTAGGAGTGGGGTTCACTTCCCAAGGCTTGAGTAAGAGTTCTCCCTGAGCTGTTTCACCCTCAGACTTTCCTCTCAACTCCCAGAAACTGGCAATTTCAAAATCCCTTCATTCTCCCCCTCCTCCAAGATTCTAAGAATCTCACCTGTCAATCACCACTCCACCACATTCCACAGAATCTCTTTGCACACACATTTCTTCTTCCAAAACACCATCTCTTCACTAGGGGCTCTTCAAAGAACCATCTTCGTTTTTTCTGACTGCCTCTTCACTACACTCTCTATCTAGAAATCCTCAGCCATATACCTACCTGACCCATTAATTCTCCCAAACAATGTTTGATTAGGGTTTATAGTTCGTCAGAGTGGTTAATTTGAAACCCTTTATGAGAGGGTTCAAATCCTCCTTGTGTTGGACCCTAGAGGGGTTTCAGCCCTTTCCCAGAGTCAGTTTATTGGCTTGCCGGCAAAATTCTTCACAGCCTTCAGGATGCTCTCTCAGGACACATGAACACAGTTAGATGGCCAAGTGGATGTAAGAGTAGGTAGGATATCTATACCTGGACACCAGGACACCAGGAAAGCAGCTTTGGCTCCACAAGGAAAAGGAAGTTAAACTCCCACTTCCCTCACACAGAAAGAAGCAAGCTGCAGGAAGTTCCAACTTTCAGCTCTCCCAGAGACAGGAAACCAAAAGCCCTGGGCTGATCTCTGTGTTTCCTTTTCTATGTTCCCTACATTGCAGAACAGAGGTCTATATAGTTCTGCAGCATGCTGTAAGTCCTTCAAACTGATCTTTGTCCTTTCCTCCCTATAGTCCTCCCTTTGCACAGACCAAAACTCATTTTGACAAAAATTGTTTTGGTATCTGTGCACCAACAAACTTAATTCCCCTTATTGTATTCCTAATCTAAACTCTTACCCAAAATAACAAATAGCCTATACTCAATTATCTTATTGTCTTAACTTTCATACACAAAGGATTTAACTAGGGAAAGGAAGAGAAAAGGAAGGGATTTACAACAAACTGTAAAAAGACAAAACAAAGTGTAAACATTTACAAAACAAATTATAAACATTTGCAAAAACAAAACAAGCAAGAAAATATCTGAATAAAAATACAAAATGCAAAGTATAAAAGAATTCAGTAAAATCCAAAAAGCTAAATGGAAATATAAAACTTTTGCAAAAACAGTTTGTAAAAAAAACACTGTGATGCTAAGGTGTAATACACAATCTTATCTAAAAAAATTATAGCAATATATAAAAATATAAAAATTACAATAAACACAATGTAGCATAAGTTTAAAAAAAATGTAGTCTCACTAAAAAATAAACATATACAAAACACGTTAAAAATATAAGCCAAACAATTTAAAACACAACTATTTCTTTGCTAAATGCAATTACTATTACATAAAACCAAACTGTCTACATAGAACTTTGAACTGAGTATCTTATGAATCTTAAGGTTTTTCCAACAATTTAACTATGGACACATGTATTTTCATAATCTATACATATATCTACATATATCTGCACAGCTATATGTTACATATGTATACATACATATATGTACAGACCTGCAAAACTAATGTATTATAGCAACTATGGACATTGAATTTACAAAATGTAGAATCATATATATATAACCATATGTACACATATGTACATATATTTACATGTATGTACATTCCCTATATTACAATTATATCATTACTAATTATGTTACAAGTATCTACATATGTTTACATGTGTGTTGTAAATGTTAAAAACTGTAATGCCCAAACTGTAAAGGATTTGGCCAAAACTGTAAGGATAATTTTAGTGTTTTGACTTAAAATCTAAAATAAGTGGTTGCCATGGGAAATTCCCAAATATGAAAATATTCAAGTCAGCTGGGATTTTATGGAGATTTTAATTAATAAAGAAAGAAGGAATTAAGGGAAGGAGAGAGAGAGAAAAAGAGATAGAGAATTAATTTAAATTGCTCTGGCTCAGGCTGAGCTGAGCAGTAGGAAAAGTCCTAGGCCAAAGTGGCCTAGGGCTGAGCCTAAGGGAGAGCGAATCAGTCTTTATCACTCACCACAAGATCGTCTCCAAGCAAGCTGTCTGAGGGGGGAGTCCTCCAGACTGAGTTCTAGTTCTTCCCTGAATTCAGTCTCCTGAACTGAGTTCAGAAATCTAACTCAATTCAACTCTGAACTTAAATTGCTCAACTGACTTTTTACACCTTCCTTTTAAAGAAATGTTCTCTTATGTCACCTCCCCTAAATTTTCACATCTACCAATCACAGTAGATGCTTTTTTTCCAGGACTGCCCATTCTTAGTTCTCATCTTCTTTGGTTTACACCTTCTCTAGTTAAATTATATCTTCTGAGTACTTCACACCTCTTTGTTAAGCTTTTTGTAAGTTGCTTGACCTTTTAGGTACTAATTTAACCTTCACAGGTACTTAACACCTTTTTGTATTAGATCTCAAAATAAACCACCTAGATTAAGGTTTTGGCTTTACTATAAGGTATGAGTTGGGGACTTTCATTGTTTAATCAGGAGTTTACAACTTTATCTTCCTCTAAGGCACTGTCTGAGTAGGATGGAGTAATTTTAAAAGTTCCCAATACATTCTTGATCAGTATCTCCATTGTTAAAAATGGGGAATAGCTTAATCAAATCTTCTAAAGAAGAGTCTGAGTAGTTTAAGATTCACAGTGTGTTGTTAAGTTGAAACTGTTGAGGGGGATCTAAAAAGGAGTAATGGGAGTGATGATGGAGGAGAGAGAACAAGGGTGTGTGGTAGAAATGAACAGTAGTGAGTCAAAGTCTGTTTAGCTCTCCCTCCCCCTCACTAAATGATTCAAGAGGGGTATCCCTGTGATGATGTTGCAAACAGAGATGGACAGGGACCAATATCCAGGTAAGGGGCTTCTATAGACTTTTCCCCAGGGCTTTGCGTAATGCCTGGGACCTTAGAATCCTCTCCTGGACACAGTCCGTGTTGGGGAAAACTGAATGACTTTCAGCTTTGGATTTGATATGACCAAAGTTTACTAGACAGTCTTTCCCCAGTTCCCTCTTTCTATTCTTATTCCTCTTCCTAATCCTCTAAAAGAAAATCCTTTTCTGACTGCGTTTTCTCAGAAGGGGTGATGTATTAAACAGGAACAGGGAAGGTTAGTATGGAGGGATTTGGAGACCCTAAGAGACATATAGGCACTTTGTATCTCCTCTGCTCAGTCACGCCAAACAGATGTGGTTTCTGTGTTCTTCCTCCTTTCCTCTAAACTATCTGCTCTTCTAATCTAAAGGCAGGTTGCTAGTGTCTTTCTTGAGAAGGCACAGGTTGGAACAGGTCTTCAGTGATCCCCATGAGGTTTCGGGGTTAACACCCCTCACACAGCAAGTGATGGTCACTCTTTTCCTTTGATAGATGTCCAGATGAATTCAGGAATGCTTTCTGATCTTCTGGTACAAGGGAAAGATAAAGAAATCCTCAGGTATCCCAGTGTTGGGTCCTGTCTCAGTCCCCCATCTCCTACCAAGTCCAGAGAACAAAGACTCCCTCCTTTGTTCTATTTCAAACAAGCCTCTTTGCTCCTTCCAGCTGTCACACTCATGTCCTTCAAACTGGCTTGCAACGTTCCAAAGGGTCCTTTTCTATGCCAAGCTTATTCCTATATTTGTCCTCTTTTATGTTGTGACCTTCCCAAGGTCACTTACATGAACCTGTTATACTTACCAAGTTGCTTAGTGTTCTATTTTCTAATTACTATCCCCCAAAATTATAAATGTCCCTTTTCCTACTCTATTGCTATGCTATGCTAAGTCTACCTATTCTAAGAGATTTTTGTAGGAAAGTTCTGGGTAAGGGTAGTTTTGGGGTTTACAACAATGCAAGTACAACAAATGTTTCAATATAATTCCAAAGAAATATCAACCCTATTAAGAGTTAAAGATGTTGCCTGCAACCACTTATTATTAATATTTTCAGGGGTGAACACCTGAGAAAGAGAATGGAAACTGAGGGAAAATGGGCAAAGAAGAGATGGAGATAGATAGGTAGATAGATAGATAGATAGATAGAGAGACAGAGAGACAGAGAGATAGAGAGACAGAGAGAGGGGGGGTGGGGGTGGAGGGAGATACACACACAGGACTAAAGACTCAGAGATAAGAAATTAAAAAAAAAACATGGGCTCCATTGTCCTTGCTTCTCTGGTGGTATTGAGAGAGATCTACATGTGTTCCCAAACTTTTATTGAAGAATAGTGGGAGGTAGCTAATGAATATGTGAGATGGCATGGGATTAGTTCAATTGACAACCATGTGATCATAGAGGAGTAGGTTAATCAAATATGTGACTTGGTATGGAATGTGTTCTAACAAGGAGGTAGCTAGGGCCCTGTGGCAGCTAATGTCCTGCCCAGGAATTCTTTTGACCTTTGGCCAGTAGATTTGGAAATACTGTGATGGAGAAATACTGTTAAAATACTGTTACTGTGAATCTGGCACATGAGCACATAGGTTACAATATCAATACATCAATGATACTTTCAAGATGATAATATACCTGGGATGCTACAATAGTAATACTCATTCTTGCTAATCTTAAACTACTACAAAGTTTTCTATATATACTTGCAATCTATATTATTTATTTCCATGAACACAATTTCAGCATGAGCTTTATAATCAATAAACTTCAACTATTCTGCCAATGCAGCTTACTTCTATTCCTAAGTAAAAGTAACAATCTAGTCTATGTTTATCTTAACTCTTAATCTATTTACTACTTGTTACATACTATTCTCTAAGCCCTTATTTTATTTTATACACTACTTCTATGTACAATACATGTACAAACTATGATACATATCTACAGATCCTATAAACATATTTGCCAACCTATTTTACAAGTATTTATAACTATTGACAGAGGTTATGTACATATGATACAATATTATACATTGTTCCCTAATCCTGATGTTACTCAGTGTGAATCTTAAAACTACTCAGACGCTACTTTAGAAGATTTGGTTAAGTAACTTCTCCTATTGTAACAATGGAGATACTTGATCAGGAATGTATTGGGAACTTTTAAAATTACTCCATCCTACTCAGACAGTGCCTTAGGGGAATATAAAGTTTTTAACTCCTGATTGAACAATGAAAATCCCCAACTCATACCTTATAGTAAAGCCAAAACCTTAATCTAGGTGGTCTATTTTTAGATCTAATAAAAAAAGGTGCTAAGTACCTATAAAGGTTAAATTAGTACCTAAAAGGTCAAGTAACTTACAAAAGGCAAGCTTAACAAAGAGGTGTGAAGTACTCAGAAGATATAATCTACCCAGAGAAGGTGAGAACTAAAGAGTGGTGAGAACTAAGAATAGGCAGTCCTGGAAAAAAGCATCTACTGTGATTGGTAGATGTGAAAATTTAGGGGAGGTGACATAAGAGAAAATTCTCTTTAAAAGAAGGTCAGTTTAATTGAGTTTGTGGTTTTGGAACTCAGTTCGGGAGTTTTGAGTTCAGTGGAGAACTGGAACTTAGCCTGGAGGATTCCCCCTCAGACTGCTTCTTGGAGACGATCTTGTGGTGAGTGATAAAGACTGACTCGCTCTCCCTTAAGCTCAGGCCTAGGCCATTTTTGTCCTCTTCTTGTATGTACAAATTTACAAAGTTCAAAGTCTTAGCTGTCCATTTCATCTTGCAAACTTTGTTTCTTTCTAGCAGCTTTTCTTACTGGCTTTCCCTTTGGGATGGTTTCTTGTTCTTCATTTTGTTGTCCCATGCTTGACTATTGTCTTATAGTTGACTGTTGAGATCTCTTGATATGGAACATTTTGTGGATCTAATCTTTTATAGTGATGTATTTTGATGTTTATGAGTAATTTTGTCATTTCTCAGCACTATCTATATTATTTCTCTTTTGCTTTGTCTAGATCTTCTGCACTGGTGTAAGATTTTTTAGGTTTTACATGTGAACAGTGGAACCAAGACTCTTTTCCTGCAAATTTTATAGAACTATGGGTGGTTAGCAGAACTTCATATAGTCCAACCCATTTTATGTCTGTAGCTGTTTTTCTGCTAAAGTTCTTGATGTAAACTTTATCTCCTGGTTTGATGCAATTCTGAATCCTATTTTGTAAGACCTGAATATATTTTGTTAATTGACAGTCTCCTCCTATCATGGTTATGTAAGATGGTTTGCAAGTTCTTCCTTGCCAAATTGCATGTCTGTATAGAATTTCATATGGTGAGATGTGCAAGTCCCCACTTGGTCTTGTTCTACGATGAAAGGGAACTAATGGTAGAATATCTGTTCATTTCAAAGGTGTTTCTACACAGAATTTTCCAATGAGTGTCAATATCTTTGTTCACTCTCTCCACTTGCCCTGAACTTTGGGGGTGATACGGTGTGTGTGGTAATTTGCTTCCATTCCTAGGTTTTTATAATAATGTGTGAAATGAGTTCCACAGTCTGAATCTAATTTACTAGGCATCCCAAATCTAAGAATGATCTTTTTCAAGTAGGATTTTAACCACAAATGCTGTGTTGTTCTTCTTGGTGGGAAAAACTTCTGGCCATCTAGTTAGTCTGTCTACGATGACCAGGTGATATCTAAACCCTTTGTCTCTTGGCATGTTTATAAAGTCAATCTGTATACATTCATATGCAGTATATGCTAAGGGACAACCTCCTAACCCTTTGGTTTTATACATTCCCTGATTGAACTGCATACAAATTTTACATTTATGACAGGTCCTTATGGCATATGAGGATATTCCAGGTGCAATCTAAAATTGTCTCACTGAGTCAATCCCGGCTTGGGTCCCATAGTGTCGTTGTGCATGTATGTCACTACACACATGATAGAATAAAGTCCTAGGCAGGATGGGTTTGCCTAGTTCTGACCATATGCCTCCTATCTGTTTCACTCCCAAGTTTTTTTTTTCCATGTCTGATTTTCCTGTTCATTGTAGGCGTTAGTTAGATTATCCTCTTCAACTAGTGAAAAATTCAGTACATGAATGGGCTTTTCTTGCTCCAAATTTAGCTGTTATATTGGCCCTATGGTTTCCTTAGGATACCTGATCTTTAGCCCCTGCATGCTATCTTCAGTGGACTATTGCCACTTCCTTAGGCAATTGTAGGGCCTCAAGAAGTTGCATTATGATTTTGGCATATGCAATTCATTTCCCAACAGTTGTTAAAAATTCTCTATGCTTCCAAATTTCTGCTGTGGCAAGTATGACTGAAAAAGCATACCTGGAGTCAGTATAGATATTTACCCTCATATCTTTTCTGATCTTACAAGCTCTGACTAATGCTACCAACTCTGCCCCTTGAGCATTCATGTTTTTTGGCAAGGATGCATACCATAATGTCACTGATCTTGTTATTACAGTTGTCCCTGTAAAATGTTCTCCCTGAATTACCATGCTGGAACCATTTGTAAACATTTCTATTTTGGGATTTTTGAGAGGGGTATCTTTCATATCATTTCTGGTTTTTTCCCACTAAAGATATTGTTTCTTGGCAGTTATGTATTGGTTCCCCATCAAGTGGCAAATCAGAATTAAGAGTTGCTGGATTTAAAACATTGCAATGTTTTAGTATGATATTTTCATTGTTTAGTAACACAATCTCATACTGAGAAAGTCTCTGCTGTGTAAATGCTCGCAGATTATATTTCTTCGGTATTGCCTCTAGTTGGTGTGCAGAGTAGACATTGAGCTTTGATCCTACTACTAAGTCTGTTGATTTTTGTATCATGAATGCAGTGGCAGTGACTGCTCTAAGACAGGGAATCATGCCTTTTTCTACAGCATCTAACTGTGAGCCATAATACACAATTAGCCTTAGGTCCTAAAGTTTGGACTAGCACTCCAGAAGCTACACCTCATGCACAAAGAGATGACATTCTTTTTTATAGTCTGGGATACCTACGGCTGGAACTTATTGCTTCCTTAAGTTGTGCCAAAGCTTGGAGATGCTCTTTGGTGAGTTGCAAAGGTTCTGTGACTATTTCGAGTCAGGTCTGTCAGGCATTTCATTATTGACTATAGCCTGGGATTCATTTCCTACAGAAACCTGTCACTCCTAAAAAGGCTCTTGGATGTCATCTACCCTCTTCTTGGAAAAATTTCTTGTCCCCTTTTCCAAGGTGAATACTAGGTATTCAACTTTAAGCATAACCCATTGTAGCTTTGATTTAGATACTTTATGACCTTTTTAATATAGCTCTATGAGGAGTATTTTACTGTCCTGGTAACAAACTTTTAAAGATGGTGAAACTAAAAGAATGTCATCCATGTAGTGCACTATATTATTTTCTTTAAATATTATCATTTCTAGATCCTTTTTTAGGTTTTGGCAGAATGCAGCCTCACTGTTACAGAATCCCTGTGGGAGTCTTTGCCATGTTATCTGGGCTCCATTCCATGTGAATGCCAAGATTTTTTGGCTTTCCTTTGCAACGGGTATGATAAAATATGCACTGCACAGATCTACAACAGTATAAAACCCTGCATTGCTTGGAATGTTGGTGATAATACTGGAGGGGCTAGAAATCACAGAATATGACTTTTTTACAAAATTATTTACTTCCCTCAAATCCTGTATGATTCGCCACTGTATTCTGCCTAGATTGTCAAGTTTTATTTTCCTTATGGACATAATTGTTGCGTTGTACTCTGATATTGTTGGGATGAGAATTTTCAGGTCTAAGAGACTCTGGATAATTGGGGTAATTCCTTCTATTGCTTCTTAGCTTAACCTATATTGAGGTATCTTTGGTGTGTTCTTCTTTCACTTCTGCTTTTACTGGTGTTGCAGATTTTAAAATTCCTGCATCTTTTGATGTTTAGCCCAAAACCCTTGTGGCACATCACTTGGGATTTCAAATATTGTGCCTTGAAGCTTCCTTGAACCCGTGAGAAGCCTCAAGATAGGAAGATAGAGGAAGGTTTGAAGTTCTGTATGCCGCGAGGGGGATGGCAGAGCCAAATTAGAGATATGAGGTGGCAGGAATGAATCAGAAATTCAGGAGCCACAGCAAAAACTCCAATCAGTGGACTACCAGAAGGCTTATACCCGTCCAATGATCCAATTTTAATACCACACAGGTCGGAGATATGATAGAAAAAAGAAAGTGCCCGGCCGAAGGCCAGGTCCCAGGTGGGAGAGGTAGATCAGGAAAGGAATCAAAGATGGAGCTTGGCCAGCTCCAGCAAGGACAGGAATCAGTGAGAGCTGAGGTCCAAGTGAGGAAGAGAGAGGCGGAGCTTGCTGTGCCCTGTATTTAATCTCTTTGATATGCAAATATACACAATACATAGGGATGATTATCATTGGTTAATGACAAGGTATAGGTGTGGTTTCTCTTAGCCAGGTGAGCACAAAGAAACCTGTTTTCCCACCTCACCTGGGGGAAGCTTGGGTCAAGGGTCAGAGGCTTTCCTAGCCATGCGCAAGATTGAGCATGCTCAAGACTGAGCATGCTCTCTTCTAAGCCACTATGTACATACTAACTGTTTCCCTTGCCCATATCTAGGGGTGGACTGCTACATGCCTGCATCTTGATCTTGTGCACCACCCCAGGAAAAGCAATGGATAATGTTTTAGAGTCTTTGGGAAAATGTAGGAAAATCTTTCCCAATTGATTACAATAGATAGTTGCCCCTATTTTACATAGAGTCTCTCCCGAGAAGATTTGAAGGGCATTCTCATCCTGACTGGTGTTGCTGACCTTAACAAACCCATGTCTGTAGAAGAAATAGCCCATAGACCTTCAGTGATGTCATCAGGTATTGGATAGACTGATCCTGTGTCCCCCTCTGCCTCTACTGAATATAAGAAAAGCACTAGAAAGGATTTGAAAGATTCCTCTGGAAGATGAAGTGATATATCTCCAGAGAGGGTACAGTGAATTTTTGCTCTCAGTTTACACAATAAGTCTCCAGCCATTAGGTTCATTGGGCAAGAAGACATGAGAAGAAACTCATGATCTACAGACAGAGGACCCAAAGATACCAATTTAGGCTATAATTTTGGCTACTCTCTGGGATCTCTACCTGTAACTCCAACCACTTCCATTGACCTTATCACTCTACAATCTTCAGGAAGAGTTTGTAATACTGATTTACTAGTGCCAGTATCAACAAGAAGATAATAAATTTGCTCCTCTACTTTTAGTGATATGTGTGGTTTCTATCACTGGGGCTAACACAATTGGGTCTGGGAAGTCAATCTCTACCCCTGATCATCTAAACCTATCTCCTCATTTTCTTTCATTTCCTTGCACTGCCAGGATTTTCTCTTGTTTTTGCTTTCCCAGGACTTTTTAAAAATCTTTCTGACAGTTTCCTTCAACTAATCTTGATTCATTGTTCATATTTGCTATCATTGCTTTAGATTCATTGCTTTCTTGCTCACTGGTTACTATTTGTTCTTTGCTCACACTATCTACTGTTGTTACTTTTGGTACTATTGGTGTTGCTATTTGTTTTTCTTCTACAAATTTAGTATTAATTGCAATGGTGTTACTTTGCATCTCCTTGTTTCTATCACTTTCCCCCTTTTCCAATTCCTTTGGCCCTGTGGTTTCATTATCTTTGCCTTTCTTGGTAAACCTTCATAAAATCGCAGTCCCTTTCTGTTCTTGTTTCTGGCAACCAGCTACTCCCGCCACATGGGAAAATTTTGGCCTAGCACCTGTCTGGATAAATTCCTGCATGCTATAGAGATCTGGGGCTTGTTGTGATTATAGATAGCAATTATGATTGCAGCAGTTTGACTGCTCCTTCTGGTATTGTTGATATCTGTTATTGTCATATCCATATTGAAGTTATTTACTTGACCTAGACTGAAGGTAGTCTGGTAAAGTACTCTGCTCTTTCTGTAACAGGCTATGGGCTGGTCTGGTAGGCCTCACCACTGTAAAGATTAAAATTAATACCCAATACTCCAAGTATTATATTTAATGATGCTTATTAAATATTTAACTTGAAGTATAAGGAAGTAAGACTAGCAAAAACCAAGAGCACTCCTCCATCCTCCACAAGGATCCAGAGAGAGCGTCCACTGACAGAACTGAAACTAAAACTTCAATCAACATAATGACACACATACACGAAAGGGAAAAGGGAATTGTGGGAAATGTAGTCTCTAGGGTTCAAGATTCTAATTAATACATTCTCCCTGTGATCCTTTGGGAGACCAGTCTCCCCAGTGGATCATGAAAACATAATTAACTTATAACTTGAACTAGAGGTATATACAAATATTAGTTTTTGAAGAGAAATTATAATAATTTGGGAATGAGAGGAAAATAAAAGAGAAAAGGAACAAAACCAATAATAGGTGCATGGACAAAAAATCAATTAGGGGAAGTCCCCTTTGGCATATGAGTGTACATTCAAAACAAATGCATTCAACCCCTTCAAAATTCAATTTCACCATATCTCAGAGTTCACTCTGGATCTTCTGGTGCTGTGTAGTCTCTGCAGGCATCTTCATGGCACATTCTCCAAAAGTTCACCTTCTGGATTCTTTGGGGGAGTGTCTTATTCTAAATTAGGCTCAAATTCAAGTCAAAGTTCACAACAATAACATACTCCCTCCCTCCCCCGGGGAAAATAATAATACATTCCTCCCTGAGGAGGATACAGGGATACACATAGGAATTACACAGGGATACATGGTTGAATAATAAGGCATATGAATCAAGTATCAAAAACAACAAAGAAGTCAAAGAAATTTAAAAAATAAAATTTGAGTGAAATATAGACTATAAAAAGTAAAGTTGAAAAAAATTCTGGAAAGACAGAAAAAAAATTCACAAATCACACCAGGTTCTTGTAGAGATCCATGGCTCACGAGGGTGCAATGACAATCACTCACCAACCCACTTTAGCAGTCTGGACTACAGTAAGTGGCCACATCATGAAAGAAAATAGGAAAAGAGACTAGATTTTGAGACAAATGGAAAATAGAATTCCCTGGTTCAACCCTTTTTCTTCACTTTTTGGGATAATGGAACCAAAACAATTGATGTTATTTGCTTGATATAGAGTGTGGTACAAGGAAGTACTGCATTTAACACATGCTAAACAGCTGCAATCTCGAGTCTCACACATGATCAAGTCATTGTGCTTTTTTGTGAATAATGTCATTAATCCCCATAGGATTGGCTTGGTTTCTTTTACCTTTGTTTGCTCGTTTGGCACTTTTCAGGTCAAGTTCTGAGCCCTTTTGTGGTCTGTGTCTCCTTGAATTAGACATAGTCATCGAGCAAAAGTCTCATAATAGTTAAATAACTAGTGACAGGTTGCCATAGTACAAAGCTTTTTGGGGTATGTTCTTATATGCTAGATAAACGGACATCTTAGCTTATTCTATTACAAAAAAGAAAAATAGTTAAAAAACCTTTTCATTACTAGTGACGTGTTTCAAAGGCAAAAATGAGAAAAATCAAATACTGTATGACATATGTAGGAAGAAAACAAAATATTAAAATTGTGTGTATTTCACAATTAGAGGTAAAGTATAGAGGCTAGTTTTCAAAAAAATAAAATCCATTTCCTCTTTTATTTACTATGATCTGCAGTGTGAGTGCAAATGAGGTAAATGAAGCAATAATATATTCACAAAAAAAATTAGAAAAGGCACAAAATGTTACAAAAGGCACATCAGATCAATATAGGTCACTAATACATATTCTTCTTTGAGGTAGTATATGTGTTTCCCTATAAGGCAATTTGTTCAAGTACAAGGATCAAACAAAGTGCAACAAAATAGTACAAATCCAGCAATAAAGAAGTCTTTATTATGATCAATAGTCAAATACAATCAGTACAAGCAGTTATTATCAATAGGAGGTACTCGTTTTACATCACTATAATGAATCCATGAGTCCCTCCAATTTTTATGGCTGTTGGTTTATTTAGTAGGACAAGGAATGTTCTGTCATAAGCAGGTTCAGTTGACCCAGTATGTTTGAAATTCTTTATGTACACACTGTCACCTGGGTTTAAATCATGAAGCAAGAAGTCTATGGGGCCTGCTTAAACAGCAGCTCCAGAGTTGTGGATTTCTCCCAGTTTTGTTTGTAATTGTCTGATATATGTAGCAAAGGTTATATCCCCTCCTAACAATGAGATATAGGCAGGGGTAAATGTTTGTGTCTGAATAGGTGGATGTCCAAATACTATCTCAAATGGTGAGATGTGTGAATCAACTCTGGGTCTGCTTCTGAGATAAAATAGGGCCAGAGATAGAATTTCAGGCCACTTTAAATGAGTATCCATGCATAATTTACCAGTCATTGTTTTAAGTTCTTTATTCTTTCAAGTTGGCCAGAGCTCTTGGGATGATATGGTGTATGAAATTTAGGTGTTAACCCCAAACATTAATAAATTTGATATAAAACCGAATCTGTAAAATTAGTTCCTTTATCCAAATAAATACATGCTGGCAGGCCAAAATGAGCAATAAATTCTTTAGTACTTTGGTAACAAAAGCCATTGTGGCATGGGCAGTAGCAAATGCTTTAGGCCACCTGGTCAGATGATCGACTTTGACCAGACAAAATTTATACTGTCCAGCTTTTGGCACAGAGTTAAAGTCAATTTGTATATGCTCAAACAGGGTGTAAGCAAGAGGACATCCATCAAAGGTATGATGATTAAAGGCCTGAGAGATAGGACAAGCTGTATATACTTTGGAGGCAATTGTAGTCATTCCAGGTGCTATCCATACTCTTTTAAAAAAAAAAACCCTTACCTTCTATCTTAGAAACAATACTGAGTATTGGCTCCATGGCAGAAGAGTGGTAAAGGCTAGGCAATAGGGGTTAAGTGACTTGCCCAGAGTCACACAGCTAGGAAGTGTCTGAGGCCAGATTTGAACCTAGGATCTCCCATCTCTAGGCCTGGCTCTCAATCCACTGAGCCACTCAGCTGTCTTTTAACAGTCTATCTTTTAACATAGTCTACAATGCCTTGGGTGCCAAAATTACCATGTTTATGAATGGAGTGACAAATGATGGTTATAGAAAGCTCTAGGGAGCAGGGGTTTGCCATTTGGTGATCTCCATACTCCATTAATCTGCTTTGCTCCCAATTTTCCACTTCCTTGTCATTTTAGGAAAGGGATAGATCCAAATAATCAGTCGTTGTTAGTGGCATAATTAATTCAGGGCCTTCTAAAGCTGCTAGTTTGGCTGCTTGGCTATTTCCCCTGGAGACCAGTTCAGTGCCACCTGTGTGTGCAGAGCACTGAACAACAGCTATGGTTTGGGGGATCTGGATGGCAAAAAAAGTTCAGTAATAAGGTTTGCATTGGCAATACATTTTCCAGCTGATGTTAAGAATTCCCTCTGAAGCCATGGCATGCCAGTGGCGTGACATATGCCAAATGTGTAGTGGGAGTCTGTGTAAATTGTGACTCTTTTATCCTTTGCAATGATACAAGCATGCTTTAAAGCTGTGAGTTCTGCACCATGTGTGCTTACATTTGAGGGTAAGGAAGATGACCATAGAGTATCAAATTCAGTAACTACTATAGTTCATGTATAGTGTACACCATGCCTCATAAATGAAGAACCATCTGTAAATAATATTAAATCTGAATTGTACAAAGGAGTGTCCAGGTAATCATTATGTGGTTTATCAGTAATGTACACTTAAGATGTACAATAGTGTAAAGGTTTTCTGGAAATTTGTAAATCAGGGAACAAGGTTGCAGGATTAAGAACTCCACAATGATTCAGTGTGATATGTTCATTATTCAATAGAGTTATCTCATATCTTGTAATTCTTTGATCAGTAAATGCCTGTGTCCTATGTCTTAATAACAATGCCTTGACCTCATGAGGGCACATTATGGTCAGAGGGCATCTTAATACTATATCAGCAGATTTGGTTACTAATAAAGCTGTGGCAGCTACTTCTCTAAGGCATGGTGGTGCTCCTGAAGCTACTGGATCAAGCTGGGGCTGGATAATAGGCTCCTGGGCCTGGAGCAGGTCCCAAAAGTTGAGTTAGAACACTAGAAGCTACCCCTTTCTGTTCATGAACATATAAGGTAAATGGGTTATTACAATTTGAGATGCCTAGAGCAGGGGCAGACAGGATAACTTGTTTTAAATTTGAAAGAGCCTGTTAGGTGTTCTGTTAACAATTTAAGTGGTTCAGGGACTGAGTTTTTTGTGAGTGATACAAGGGGCTTAGTAATTTCCCCATAGCAAGGGATCCACTGCTTACAAAATCCTGTTGCTCCAAAAATCACACTTAATTGCTTTTTAGTGGTAGGAGCACTTAATTTTTGGATACTTTCAATATATTTAGGAGAAATTAAATGGGACCCAGGAGTTAAAATGAAACCTAAATATTGTATCTTGGGGGGATACCACTGAACTTTGTTTTTGGAGACTTTGTGACCTCTCTTATGTAGCTCTAAGAGGAGGTACTTGCTATCCTCTTGGCATACTTCAGCATTTGGTGAAGCCAAGTGTAAATCATCCATATACTGAATTAAATGTCTATATTTAAATTTTAGGGCATCTGTATCAGCAGTTAAGAATTGTGTAAACAGGGTAGGGCTGCCCATGAACCCCCGAGGCAAAAGAGCCCAGGTCCTTAGAGAACCCTTCCAGGTGAAAGCAAAGATATGCCTGGAATTCTCATATATAGATATAGAGAAGAAAGCTGAGCACAAGTCTACTATTGTAACATATGTAGCTTTGCTAGGAATAGGAGAAATAATAGTATTTATGTTGGAAACTACATGGTGTCTCTTTATAATGTGATTGTTCACAGCTCTCAAATCCTGGACAAATTGATAGAGATGCTTGCCATTGGTCCCCAATTTTGGCTTTTTAACAGGCAGGATGGGAATATTGTATTTGGAGTTACAGGGAATTATGATGCCTTAGTCAATCAGTGAATTTATTATCGGTGTAATGCCATCAATTGCCTCCTTTGAAAGAGGATACTGCAGAATGGAAGGAGGTGGGCTAGATTTTGTTTTAATTTGGACAGGGACAGCCAATTTAAGTAGGTCAACATCAGATGATGTGACCCAGAAAGACTCGGGTATATCAGTTGGGTTCTCAAAAATAGGGAGTCTCCTTCATCTCATGAGTATCTGAAAGAAGTAAATGGAGCAAAGTTATGGATCCTCAGGCAATTCTAGTGACATAGAACCATCTGAAGAACAAGTTATTGTGTCCCTAAGCTTGCATAAAAAATCTCTCCCCAGCAAATTTATAGGGGAGCCTGGCATTAAGAGGAAAGAGTGTTCCACACTAAATGGTCCTATGGACAATATTCTAGGGGAAAGCTTTGGAGCCTTTAGGGGTGTCCCTGATACTCCCACAACATTTATTGAGCCAATGGAACTGCAATCCGAATCAGGTATACTCTTCAATACAGACCTGGAAGCTCCAGTGTCTAAAAGACAACCATAATAGGTGTTACCAACCTTTAATATTACATGGGGCTCATCAGTATGGGGGGAAAGTGGATAGGGACAATGGGCAGTAAGACATCAGGGTCTGGAAAATCAAAGGTTGTTTCCCTTGATCCCTATCCCCCAACCCCTCCACCCATATTAACCTTCATAATTTTTGGGTAGTTCCTTGGGTTACCCTCTGAGGGGTAGTAGCACCCTGAGTGATTCAGGGAAGAGCTCCACTCAAGATATACTGCTGCAGGGTCATTTGTTATGAATTGTCATGTGCCTTATTGATATTCTTTGAATTATTATCAGTCCTAAAGTTATGATGATTCCTGAAATCACCAATGTAATTATTATTTCTATAATTTTTTTCTATAAGAATTTCTCCAGTGGGTAGTATTATTGTCTGGACCAAATTCCTACAGTTCATCATTATGTGGCCCTTCTTCTGACAGAAGTGGCAGGTGAGGGACTATTAGATTCTTGGAGAGGAACAAGTGCTACTGGTTGAACATCATGCCCTTTGTCTAGTTTACCAATCCTATCATTTAAAGAGTTGAGAGTCAACTTTTTTTTTTGCAAGGTTTCTATGAGATTATTAGTCTCTTCCTGTTTTTCTTTATGACTTTTAGAGATATAAACAGCAATTTTCTTCAACTCTTCAAGGTCAATCTCAGGCCACCATGGGCAATGTGTTTGAACATAATTCTGGACTGCCCTGCAAGAGTTGTTGACAAAATGTCGCTTTATTTACTTAATATAATTTTCTTTAGAAATATTAAGGTCTAGGTACCAACCCCCAAGCTCAATGAGCTTATCCATGAATTGTAGGGGTATCTCATTATTGGATTGTTTAAGGCTTTCAAATTTGAGCCATGTTTCTGTATCTTTGGAGCATTCTCACATTGCTGTTATAATGGCATCCCTACAACAATGTAATTGCAAATGGGCCTCGGAATTGTTATAATCCCATTCAGGATCCTGAGCTGGCCAGTGTGCTGCATTATGCCCTGGACCTTTATTAACATGAGAGATGATCTTATTTTTCTCAAATTTTCAACATCCTTATGAGATGGATCATATTGATAAAAGTTGTCGGTCATTTTTTTGTTGACTATAATAGTTTCATTCTCAAAAAGGGGAATGTTATATTTTAATTCTCTAATATCTTGAGGAGTGAAAGGTATATGCTGTCTTAGGGTTACCACATCCCCATTTTGTCCTATTTCAGGCACTTCCCTTAAAGGGAAAAGGAATTCATTGGAATCATTCAATAGCTGTGGTTCCTTAGAAGTTGACTATGGGGATACTGAGGCAACATGGGTAGGAACAGGTAGGTAGGAGGACGAGATTTCCTCAGGCCTGGGATTGGTCATGGGGTGAGAGATGGGACAGAAAAGTATGGGAGATTAGAAGGATCAGGGGGGGTAAGATTAGCCAGGAATTGCAGAGCACAAGAGAGATGTTGCAGAGTACAAGAGAGAAGGGTCTATACCTGATATATAGGAGAGGGGTGTCTTGTCTTCTTTTTGGGAGAACTAAAATTGTCCTCTCTCAGTGGTTCAGGAACAGGTTTGCAAAATTCACACTTGTTTTGGAAGGGACCAGTGTTTGTTATTATACCATGTAAGAAGTATTTAAAATTGTCCAATTGAATTTGCATGTCAGCCTGCATTTCAAGTTTAATCTTTCATATGGTAACATTTTTTGTCTTAACATTGAAGATCAGAAAACAAAATGTCCTAGAAACAAGAGGAGGTAATTCAGAATGTTAAAGGTCCATAATTGGACAAAAATAGGAGGATTTCATGCAAAGTAGCACTTATGCCACTTAGCTTTTTCATAAAAAAATATAGAGGAAATAAAAAATGAAAAATATAATTTTAATGTATATTATTTATTTATTTTAAAATTATTATTAGGGATGGGATAGGGCAAGGGTAGGGGGTATTTAGCTTATTTTATTTATGATTTTGTTGGATTTTTATTTGAAAAGAAAGAAAAAAATTTGTAAAACTTTATTTATTTGTTGCTGACCTCTGGTGTCAGCAAATAGCCACTGCGGCTAAGTAGGAAAAGGGGAAAAAAAGAAAGAAAAAGAAAAAATGTAAAAATTTAGTGCTCAATATTGACCTCTAGTGACCAAGAGGCAGCACCACAACAGGGAGGGGTTAGGGGAGTGGTTATGAGTGGTGTTCAGAGTAAGCAGTGTGGTTAGCTTCTGCCAGAAACCCAAATGGAGGATATGATAAAAAACTGGGCAGGGTCCTGGGGTTATGGTTTTTTCTCAAAAGCAAACTGGCTCTGGAGGAGAGACAGAAGTAAGAGACAGAAATAAGGAAGATTGGGGTGAAACAGGGAGAGGGCCTAGGAGTAAGTCTGGATTGGGTGAAAGAGGGTCAGAACCCCCCCCCCCCCAAGGCAAAGAGCCTGGCAAAGGTTCGGAGACAACCAGATGCCTTGCAGGGAAAGGGGACTCCCCTTTTGCTGGGCTGGGGATGGGGGAGGGAGTCTTTCACTCACCAGCTGGCACTGAGCTAAGCATAGCAACAGGAAAAGCAGCAAGATGTGGAGCAGAACTAGCAGAAGCAGCAGCAGTGCCCAGGTGGGTTGGGCAAGCTGCAGGCAGAGGTGGTAGGAGTCTGAATGGGGCAACACCAGCTTCTGCTGAAGCCAGTCCAGGGTGGAAATGCTTGCAGCTGCTGAGGGTAGCAGCTAAGACAGCTGTTCTAGGCAATGGTGGGGGTGGGGAATGAGTTGCAGCTTGGTTGCTCCAGTGACAACTGGGGTTTGAAACCCCCCCCTCCCCCCCAGCAGAGGAGTTCTTAAAAAAACTCTCTGTTCAGGTTCCTTTGTAAGGTCACCATATTTTAAAGATTAAAATTAATATCCAATGCTCCAAGTATTATTTAGTAATATTTATTAAATATTTAACTTGAAGTATAAGGAAATAAGACTAGCAAAAACCAAGAGTGCTTTTCCCTCCTCCACATGGATCCAGAGAAAGCATCTGCTGCCTGAACCAAAATTAAAACTTCAGTCAAGGTAATGACACATATACATGAAAGAGAAAAGGGAATTGTGGGTAATTTAGTCTCTAGGGTTCAAGATTCTAATTACTACATTACCTGATTAAGTGGTAAACTGCAATCTGACTGCTGTTGATTTTTTTAAAAAAAGGTATGTGGATTTATTGAATATTTTGACACAGGGAAAGGAAGGATGGCCAGAGATTAGATTCCCTACATGCTAATTTCTCTATTTCTTCTTCCTCCAATCTGTGGGATACTCATGGATTCTTCTTCTGTTCTTGCTGCTTCTTATTCTACACTGTCTGCCTAAACCCCCAAACCCTACCTATCTTTCTGACTACTGCCCCCCCAATATTATTAATGGACAAGTTTATAGTTCAGTTGGAATATATAGGTTGAAGGTGATAGCAAAGTCATCCCAGTGGGTCTAGCCAAATATGGTTATAGCTTCACTTCCAAACAGACTGGGCTCTGGTGGCTTCTTCTCAGTAAAGATGAAATCTATTAGGATACTGGAACACAGGAACTAGGTTGATGGGAATAGAAGAAATCTGGGTGGATAGGTTCTCTAACTCAGAGACAGAATGATTGATTGAAGAATTACAGGATCAGGGCAAATGGTTTCCCACAGAAAGTCTGGTCATCCGTGGTAGGAAGTGCTCTCTCCCACCTTTTGAAGAGACAGGAACACCCCCAACTGACTCTGTAAGTTTCTTTATATCTGTTCCTGACACTGTAGAAATTTCTCCTGCTTAGTTCTGTGCATGAGCCAACCTTGATTTGCAAAGCCATGCATCTGACTTCTGCAAGAGATCTTTCCTGTCTTTTCCCTCTTTCAATATGCATTCTGCCCCCTCTCCCCCATAACCATTAGAGAATTTATTTGCCCTGTTTGATTGATTGAAGACTTGGCCTCTAAATCTACATTCACAGAGAAAGTACCCTGGCCTATTGCACAGGAAACAATGGAATGGATTAGATCTTTGTTGCCTGGTGTGTACTCATTTCTGGGTTTTGAAATAGGTGGGTGTAATATAGATGGTAAGATTTATATAAGTGATTATCAAGTTTGGATACACCACTTAAAGGGTAGGCCAACAGGGCCTATATAGGCCAAAACACTATCTGACTAGTTGACAACTTGGTAAAAACATTCATGATGAGGTTTATTAATATTCACATACAAAAGGAGAGGAGGACCAGGAACCAAGGAGTCCCTAAATAAAATTCTTGATACTCCACCCTTCTTTTCTATGGATTTCGCAAGAAACCATCTTCAAAGATCTTCCAGCTTCCTTTCACTATTTATAAACCTACTTCACCTAATTTATCTGACCTAACTGGTCCTCCAAATTAATGGTAGACAAGTTTAAAGTTCATCAAATATATGGTATATTGAACTCTTGGTGAGTTCACTCTCATAGGCCAAAGGCCAAGATGGCTCTGGGCTTTTCTCACAGACAGGCTTTACTGGGTACTGACAGTTTCCTCTCAGCAATCAGAAAACAAGACACAGGATCTCACAGGAACTCAGGATAGCTGGATAAACAGGAAAGCAGGAACCTTCAGCTCTCAGGGAACAGGTAAGCCAACTCCCACTAGGCTTATACAGATCAAGCCACATGAAGTAACCTCTCCAATCCCCGTGAAAGACAGGAACAACAGCTCCTCAACTGTCTCAGTGTGTCTGGTTTTCACTCTTCCCAGGCCCTAGAACAGCCCTTATGTGGCCAGTCCCTCTTTGCAAAGGCTTGCATTTAGTCTCTTATACAAAGCCTTCATTTCTGTCTCTGTCTCTGTCTCTCTGTCTCTGTCTCTGTCTCTGTCTCTGTCTCTGTCTCTCTCACTCACAGTTTATAAGAGCCCAAGTTGCTGCCACTGCCTTTACTTCCTTTATCTCAGTTTCTATTAATTTTTTATTTGCTTCCTGTAATTGTTTTCTTAGGCCCTCAACTAGATCATTTCTGTCTTCAGCCTATTTTTCCCTGTCTGCTTTAAAGATATGCATTCCTTTTTAATTCTTCTAAACTTATGCTTTCCCAGGTAGAGAAGCTGGTCTTGAAATAATTTTTCATAGCAGTATAACTATTCTTTAAAAACTGCCTTATAATGTGTGCTATATTTTGGTTCTTAAGATTGTCCATGCCAAGAAGCTGTTCCTCGGCCTCATGCAATCTAACAAGGAAGGTCACAGGATTCTCCACAACTTCCTGTTTGATCTTTTCAAATTTTGATCAGATTTCAGGTCTTTTGGAATTAGCCTTCATGACTTCAATCAAAGATTCTCCAGTCAGGTTCAAGAATCTATAATTTTCCACAGAATTCAATTAATTATACAGTTTATTAGCTCAGGGTCTGATTCTGCCTGCCCTGGGCTGATGTGCCCTTCCTAAAACAGATTATTGGTCCTATAATACTACCCTTGAATTTACAGTTATCCCAAATATTTATACAAGTGTCAAATTAGTTATTTCACCAGATATCAGGTCTTTTGGAATTAGCCTTCATGGCTTCAATCAAGGATTCTCTAGCCTGGTTCAAGAATCTATAATTTTCCACAGAATTCAATTCAATGTCCTGGGTTTATGTAGGCCACGATGTTAAATCTGGGTTCTGGATTTATCTCATCTATAAATTGCTGTCATTCCCAATTTGTGAATAATTCTTGTAATAAAATTTCACAGTCTTTAAACTTTGGGTCAAAAAGTTTCACTGGCTTTCTTGAATTCTTTCATTGTCTTATGGGGATCATTGTAAAATTTAAGGGTGTGCCTCCTTATGGAGTTGAGATCTCTCCAACTGTAAATTGCATATTTGCCCTTTCATGAATAATCCCAACATCTGGTTGTAGATAAGTTACATCCCTTAGAGGAAACAGTGTTGCTATAGCAATATCTAAAGCTTTGTTGGTGTTTGTTTCATGTCCTTTTCCTGCTTAGCTAGTTGTCCTTTCTCTTACTCAGTTTCCTTTTTTGACTTCTTATAATCTGCATTTGATCTAATGTCACTTTCATTGCCATGACCAGTTGCTTTAACTCATTGTCCTTGAAGCTCAAACACCCACTATTCTTTATCTTGTAGAATACTGTAATGACTAATTGATAACCTTGATAAGCAAAGCCCAGGAGGAACACTAGTACTGGTACATAGGAAAGAATCTTCCATAAGGAGAGATCCAATAGAGGACGTATAGCCTGAGATCCCAAAATGATGAAACACTGGTCTGGTATTTCAACCAGTTAAAAGCTATAGAGCATTATAACATAGTTATAGAGCATGTCCATTATTGACATTATTGTTGTTATGAAGTTCTTAGTTTGTGTTGATATTCTCAGTAGTTTGTTTTTATGTACTGCTCCTTTAAATTTCAAAGTGCAATTGGGGGAGGGGCCAGGAAAACTCAGGCTGGGTGATTTACAGGCAACTTGTTATAATGTATCACTTTCAATGTTCTACAGCTCTTCCCTGAGAATTCTTAAAAATAAATGGCTGCCTAACTGCCACTTCAAAACCACTGTTACACAGGCCTTTTCACTGCCCACAGGCCTTAAGCTGTCAGCATGCCTACAATGTTTTTTTTAGCCCAGAAAAGTCCCATATTGTTTAGTGCTTTCCTTTCCTGGCTCTGCCACCTGAAATATGGGGCTAATATAGATGGTATGTTTATAGAAGTGTGATATCAAGTTTTGTTGGTTTCTTGATATCCCACAGTGAGTTTAGGGCCCTTCAGGCCTCTCATAGCTCCAGAACGTCATCTGACTTGTAGATCAAAGTTATAAAGCAAAAAAAAAAAAAGATTTATTGTTATCCACAGAAGCAGGACAGGAGGATTAGGAAATAGGAATACTTTAAACTATAAATTCTAGATAATCCTCCCCCCTTCCTAAGTGCTATGCAAAGACCCATCTTCCTTTCTTCTGGCTGCTTCTTCACTACACTCCTGTCTAGAAATCCCCAGCCATATAACTATCTGACCTACTAATCCTCCCAAATAATGCTTGGTTAGGGTTTATTATTTGTCAGAGTAGTTAATTTGAATTCTTTATCAGAGGGTTCAAATCCTCTTTGGGTTGGGCCTGTAATTTGGGGACTCCTTAGATGGAGAATGAGGTTTGAAGGCAGTGAGGCAGGGTTGATGAAATGGCTTCTCTCACTACCTCCCTCCAGGAGTCCCTGATTAAGGGTGACACAACAGAGATTTCTCCTCGGTGAAGGATTGCCCCTTGATGGCTGTGCTGGCCCTCAAAGAAGGGAGGAGGTCCTTTCTACAAGGAGAGGTATGTGGAACCCCAATCCAGATATGCACTACTTTGGGGTGCTCACAAGCCGCCCCTTCATGTATTTTTGAAAGCTGGCAGCAAGATGGAGTTGAACAATAAGTTTATTCCCTTGATATAAATAAATAAGATTGAATTCTCTATCTGACTGCTCAAATGTGTTTTAATTGTGGGGTAAAGGAGAAGTTGGTAGAGGTTAGGGAGTTGTAGGTCACTCTAGTTTCTGAAATCCCTTTTCAAAGGTCCACTGTCTGAGTAGGTGGAGTTTGCTACTTCTCAAAGTTTACCTTCCCTTCCCCAAATCTATCTTAAATCCTATATTTCTAAATAATCTAATTATAGAAATAAAAGGTCTTTTTGTAAGTCAGGGGAGAGGTAGAAGGGGTTGGGGGAAGACAGAAAGGGGGATTGATTACCACTCAATGATTTGAGTCTAGTATCTCAAGAGTTCATGAATGAAGGTCTTCAGGATAATTCAGTTTTGTTGTAATAGGAAACAGTGAATTTAAGATTTCTGTCTGTGATGGAAATCTTCAAAGGTGTCTTGAAAATGACTCAGAGAAACAGCTCCTCCTTCCACTCCCTTCTGTGACTACGAACTCAAGACCCTGCTCATATGGAGAATTTACCAGAAGTCCTTGTCCAGTTTCCAACTGTCATTCCCACCTCATGCACCTGTATATCTCTCAACATTCCATTCTCCCCCAATGGTTCTCTTTCCTACTCCCCATCATTACAGACCCAAGATGGCTTCAGGCTTTTTCCACAGTCAGTTTACTGACTTGCTGGCAAAATTCTTCACAGTCATCAGTATGCTCTCTCAGGACACAGGAAGACAGTTAGATGGCAAAGTAAATGTCAGAGTAGGTAGGATCTCTACACCAGGACACCAGGAAAGCAGCTTTGTTTTCATAGGGAAAAAGAAGGTAAACTCTCACTCAATAGCATTTTTACTATGAATG
This sequence comes from Monodelphis domestica, assembly GCF_027887165.1. Classification (NCBI taxonomy): domain Eukaryota; kingdom Metazoa; phylum Chordata; class Mammalia; order Didelphimorphia; family Didelphidae; genus Monodelphis; species Monodelphis domestica. The sequence continues at coordinate 252,725,682 of NC_077231.1, read as the reverse complement.
CTGTGGCGTTTTTCCTGGAAGGAAACACTTCTGGCCATCTTGCAAGTCTGTCTACTATCAATCACTAGGCAATATTTAAATCTTTTATCTCTTGGCATATTGCTGTAATCAATCTGTATGCTCTCAAATTGAGTGAATGCTAATTATCCACCTAGACCTTTCTTTTTGAATACTCCTTGATTTTACTTCATGCAAATATTACATCTGCCACAGATTCTTATTCCAATTGGTGAAATTCAAGGTGCCAGCCAAAATCTCCTCACTTTATCAATCATCGCTTGTCTCCCAAAATGTTCTTTTTCATGCATTGCTTTGCGAACATTATAAGACAGCTTTTTAGGTAAGATGGATATGCCTAAGTCAGAAAACCATATCCCTCATGTTTTGGGTTTCTTAGTTATTTTTCCATTTCTGAATTTTTAAATAATCGTAGCTACTAGTTAAAATTTCCTTTTTGAGGACTGAAATATTTAGGACATTCATTGGGCCTTTTCTTGCAGTGAACTTTTTGTGACATCTGCCCTATGGTTTCCTAGGGACACTTAGGTCTTTTCCAAGGCTATGAGTGAGACAGTGTCATCACTGCAACTTCTTTAGACAATTGTATGGCCTCCAGAAGTTCAGAGATGATCTTGGCATAAGCTATTTCTTTGCCTGCACTGGTTAAAAATCCTCAGTTTTGCCATATTTCTCCAGTGCCATGGATTATTGAAAAGGCATATCTGGAATTGGTGAAAATATTTACTCTCTTGACTTTTACTGTCTTACATACGTGAACCAAAGCAATCAATTCTGCCCCTTCAGCATTTATATTACTGGACAATGATCAAAACCACGATGTATCTGTTTGTGCCACCACAGCTGCCCACATAAATCTCTTATTCCCAGCCATGTAACAAGAACCATCGGTAAAAATTTCCAATTCTGGATTTGTTAATGGTTTATCTTTCAAATCCATCCTGGTTTCTCTACCAATGAGATTGTTTCCTCACAGTTATGGATTGTATCTCCCTGGAGTGGTAAATCTGGGAGAATAGTTGCTGGATTTAATATAGTGTATCTCTTTAAAGTGATGCTCTCATTACTCAGCAAAATAATTTCATATTTGGAGAGTCTCTGCTGAGTGAAAGCCTGAATATTGCATCTTTTTAAGATTGCTTTGAGCTGGTGGACAGAATAGACATTTAGTTTGGATCCCAACACAAGATCCATTGACTTCTGGATCAGAAGTGCTGTGGCTGTGATTGCTCTGAGACACAGAACCATGCCTTTTGCAACATTGTCTAATTGTGAACTATAGTAAGCTATTGGTCTGAAATTGGGTCCTAAAGTTTGCACTAGGACTCCTGAAGTTATTCCTCGTGCTTCATGGACAAACGTTGTCATAGTTTGGGATACCTAAGGCCAGGGCTGTTGTTATTGATTTTTTAAGCTTTGCTAGTGCTTGTAGGTTTTTGGCATTGAGTCTCAATGGTTCTGTTACATTTTTTCTTGTAAGATCTGTCAGGCATTTGGTTATTTGACTGGGATCCATTTTTTACAGAACCCTGTGACTCCTAGAATCACTCTCAGTTGCCGTTTGGTTCTTGGGACACTGAGTTGGGATGTTAGCTACCCTTTTCTTTGATATTTGCCTCGTACCCTTCTCCAGAATGAATCCTAAATATTCAGCCTTTGGCATTACCCATTCCAATTTTGATTTGAATACTTTATGACCCCTTTTGTAAAGTTCACATAAAAGCTTTGTACTATCTCTGAGACAAATACTCACTGTTGGGCTAGCGAGAAGAATGTCATCCATGGAGTGGACCATGGTGCTGTCTTTAAATACAATGGATTCTAGGTTTTGCTTTAAAATTTGACAGAATATACTGCTACTTTCACACCACCCCTGGGGCAAATGGGACCATGTGATCTTAGTACCTTCCCAAGTAAATGCAAAGATATTCTGGCTTTTTTAAATCTATTGGTATTGAAAAAATAGGCAGAGCTTGGAATCTCTGCCAAAGTAAGTGTGGGGCTTGGAATTACAGGGTGTGACTTTATTGCAAAATCATTAACAGCTCTTAGGTCTTGCATGAATTGCCATTGTGTGTTTCTTTGGCTATCTGTCTGTCTTTGTTTTTTGATTTACATTATGGATGTGTTGTATTTGGAAATATTGTTGGTACAAGTATCTTTTGCTCCAGCAAATTTTTGATTATTGGTCTTATCCCCTCTCTGACTTCTTTACTAAGTTTGTATTGAAGTATTTGTGGTGGTATTCCTTGCATAGTTTTGACTTTCACTGGTGTTGCAGATTTTAATAACCCAATGTCTGTGGAATGTTTAGCCCATATGCCTTTTGGTATGTCACTGGGTATCTCAAAAATTGAATTCATCTCTTGCTTTTGCTCATCCTCTATTTGCTCCAAAAACAATAGTGGATAAACTTTTAGTGCATCCTTAGGAAGACATAGGAATTTTTTGCCCAAAGGATCACACTTAATTGTTGCACTAATTTTACGTAGTAGATTCCCCCCCGCTCCCCTGAGGTTTACCATACATTCTGCAATTAGTAAAAAAGTGTGGTCCAGTGTCAGAGGATCCAGAGTTACCATTTTGGATTGAAGTTTTCGTACTCTCTGAGTTTTCCCTGTAGCTCCCATTAATTTCACTGATCCCATAATTTTACTATTCTCAGGAGATGTTTTTATTACTGATTTAGTGGCTCCGGTATCCCCTAAGGCTGAATAAATCTTTTCTCTTACTTTAATTATGACATGAGGTTTTTAAGTGTTGGGCTGATGGAATACTTCCACCATTGGTGCTTCAAATTCAATTTTGATTAGATCCCAGTCACTTGCTATGTGAGTTTCAACATCAGCTACTGTATTGTCACCTTGTGCTTCACCTTGTAACCCATATGTTTTCTGCATTGGGATTGACTGAGTTTGGGAACTTGAGGAACTTGGGATGCTTCTTTCCTTGTGCACTGACCCTAGAAATTTTGAAGGATTGAACTCTTTGACAGGGGGGTTCAGTGTTGACTTCTGTATTAGATTAGTGACATATCCCTTTGCTATACCTTTGCTTATGTCCCCAGGAGGTCTGCTCATTTGGGTCTTTGAACTTATTGGTGTCTGTTCTAAGACCTTGGTCCTTACTTTTGTTTGCATAGACACTTTTTCCCTTTCTGCAAGTAAAGTTTTGTTTTGGAAGAATTATAGCATATTGAAGTCTTTGAATCATTAACATTTGGCTCTCTACTTTGTTCTAAACTTTCAGTTTCTATCTTATAATGTCCATTTGTTATGTTACACTAGCTAAGTGCTAAGTTCTCTTTTAGTTCACTGTCCTTACTTAAAGTCTGCTTCTTTGCATTCTTTCCTATCTAAAGTATTTCTTAATACCAGTTGTATTGTTTGTGCATTATTTGTTGTAACTTTATCTCTATCCTGGGGTGTATGGGGTGTTCAGGGAGGGGTAGTATCTCTGGTATGGAGGGCTTGTCATGCCCTCCTAGGGCAGCTCTTCAGCCTCTGACCCCGACCTGACACCCAGCTCTCACTTGTGGCTCCCAGTAGCTGCTAGCATGCGGCAGTGGCCACACCCCGAGCAACGGCTTCGACAGGCCGGCTAAACCTTGTGAGGGTAGCCATTGGGTCGTGGACCCCTGGTGAACCAGGGCTTTGCTCACCCAGCATGTGAAGACTGCTTCGGTGGAACAGGTAGAAGAAACCAATAAGAATGTCTATTAACTCTAATTTTTCTAAGATTTCATTCACTTCTTTTACCTCTTTCTTATTTATTTTTTGATTTGATTTATCTAAATTTGTTGGTGGTTGGTTCAAATCTCCCACTAACATGGTTTTACTGTCTATTTCTTCCTTCAATTCTCTTAGTTTCTCCATTAGAAATTTGGGTGCTATACTATTTGGTGCATACATGTTGATTAGTGATATTTCCTCATTATCTAAAGCCCCTTTTAACAAAATATAGTTACCTTCCCTATCCCTTTTAATCAGGCCTATTTTTGCTTTGGCTTTGTCTGATATGATGATTGCAACTCCTACCTTCTTTCTATCAGTTGAGGCCCAGAAGGTCTTACTCCATCCTTTAATTCTGACCTTGTGAGTGTCTACCCGCCTCATGTGTGTTTCTTGAAGACATCTTATGGTAGGGTTTTGGATTCTAATCCATTCTGCTATTCATCTACGTTTTATGGGTGAGTTCATCCCATTCATGTTCAAAGTTATGATTGTCACTTGTGGACTCTCTAGCATTTTGATATCCTCTCCTAATTCTGACCTTTCTTCTTTAGCTATAATCTTTTAAGCCAGTGATTTACTTTAAATCAGTCCCCCTAGTCCCCCTCCCTTGATATGTTTCCCTTTCTAGCCCCTCCCTTTTTGCGTTCCCTCCCCCCCCACTCCCCTTGGTTTTCCCTTCTCCCTTACCCTGTTGGATAAGATAGAATTCAAGATCCCAATGGATCTGGATGCTCTTCCCTCTCAGAGTTGATTTCACTGAAAGTAAGGTTTAAGTAAAAACTCTCTTCCTCTCCTTCTTATAGGAGTTTTCTTCCACTCCCCTTCCAATGTGTATCTTTGTGTGAGAACGATTATTCTCTTTAGTTTTTTTCTATTTCTTGAAGTATATCTTAGTACCATCAACGATTCACCCCCTCCCTTTTTCTTTCACCCCCCTTTCTCCATATTGTCTTAATGCCCCAATCATTCCCTATGCATGATTCTTCTAACTACTCTAATGATGCATACCATTTTTGAGAGTTACACATTACATTTTCCCCACATATTAATTTATATAATTTGATATATATGTAGTCCTTATAGAAGAAAGTTTGAAGAAAAGAAAAAGATAACATTTTCTCCTTTTCCCTTTCCTTCATATTTACCTTTTCAAGTTTTCCTTGTTCTTTGTGTTTGGATATTGAACTTTCCAGAGAGCTCTGGACTTTTCTTTACAAAAACTTGGAAATCTTCTATTTTGTTGAATGCCCATACTTTTCCTTGGAAGTATATAGTCAGTTTTGCTGGGTAGCTGATTCTTGGTTGAAGACCCAGCTCTCTTGCCTTTCTGAAAATCATGTTCCATGCCTTACAGTCATTCAGAGTGGAAATTGCAAGGTCTTGTGTGACCCTGATTGGCATTCCTTTATATCTAAATTGTCTTTTTCTGGCTTCTTGTAAGATTTTTTTCTTTTGCTTGAAAGCTTTGGAATTTGGCAATTACATTCCTGGGAGTTGTCTTTTGGGGATTTAGTGTAGAGGGTGTTCTGTGAACTCTTTCAATGCCTGTATTTCTCACTTGTTCTAGAATCTCTGGGCAGTTTTCTTTGATGATATCTTGTATTATGAGGTCGAGATTATTATTTATTTCTGGCTTTTCTGGTGGGCCAATTTTTCTCAAATTGTCTCTCCTTCCTCCATTTTCCAGGTCTATCACCTTGTCAGTGAGATATTTTATGTTCTCTTCTAATTTCTTGGTCTTTTGGCTTTGCTTTATTAATTCTTGCTCTTTTGCAAGATCATTGTCTTCCAGTTGCCTGATTCTGACCTTTAAAGCCTGGTTTTCCTTTTCAGTTTGGTCATACTGTTTCTGTAGTTGCGTATTTTCTTGCTTCAGATTGTTGATTTCCTTTTGCATTCTTTCCCACTTTTCCTGCCAGAAGGCTTCCATCTTTTTGATAATTTCCGATTTCAATTCTTCAAGAGTTTGTGGAGAGTTCCCATTTCCTTTGGAAGGTTTTGGAGCATTTGCTTGTGTTTCCTCTTCTATCTCCTCTGTATTTTGTATTTTTGCTCCATAAAATGTGTCCAAAGTCATCCCCTTCTTCTTGCTTTTCCTGGTGTTTGGAGGCTTTTGTATTTCTGTACTGTTTGCCATCTCTATCTGAGTGAGGAGGACTGGCTCTTAGTGTATCTGTCTGATGCTCCGAGGCTTTAGCCCCAGTCAAATTGTCCTTTCTCCTCAGCTGTTCTGTCTTATCGGGGAAGCCCAGGGTCTGCCTTCCCTTGCCTGCCGGCATTTCGGGTGTTACTGCTCTCTGTTCCCTCCAGTTGCTTCTCCACTGCCTTACTTCCATGCTCTGAGCCTGGCACAGCACTGTCCGCAAGGTACCTCAATGCCTTTGCCTGCCCTGAGGTTTCTGTTCTTTCAGAAGACCCTGCACTCTAAGGGGGTAGGGGTCCTGGCTTCCCTGAGCTCTGAGGGCTCCTTATGGGATTAAGTTCAGCTAGGTTGGGCTGAATGAGACCCAAAGCAAAAAAAAAAAGCCTCCTCTGCAGTCTGTGTTAGATGCCTTGAACTGGCCCAGATTACTTTCAAGATAAGCCCATCGCCCTTCGGAGCAACCCCTTTGCCGGCCCTGTGGTTTCTGTCCTTTCAGAAGCTCTGAGGGCTCCTGATGGAATTAGGTTCAGCTGGGTTGGACTGAATGTGCCCTGAAGCAGGAACCTGCTCAGATGGAAGCAGAAACCTGCTCAGATGGAAGCAGGAACCTACTCAGATGGAAGGACCCATCCAGGGGGCTACAGGCTCCCCCCATCTCTCTCAGTTTCTCTGCTCCCCATGTTGGGTGCCCCTGAGACTGGCTCAGGTTGTTTTTAAGGTGCACCCTTCAGAATAGCTGGCCCTGAGGCTCTTTTGCCAGCCCTGAGGATCCTGCTGCTGCTGTGGGCTCAGTGCTCTGGGTTTGTGGTAGGGGTCCTGAGACGTTCTTACTGCCTTCCCCTTAGATCCAAGTGATCTAGGATTCTGGCTTTCGGGGGGCATACCTTTTGATCCAAGTCCAGAAGGAGGGTTCCCTGGGTCTGCCCTGTTGTTCAGTTTGAATTTTGGTGCCCTAGGAGCATTCAGTTTATGATCAGTAAGGAAGGGTTTTCCGAGGTCTGAACTTTTGCTGCCTCTAAGCCGCCATCTTGACTGGAAGTCTCCCTGTGGCAGATGTTTTTACAAAGTTCTTACTATAAACTGAATCTCCTGGTTTTATATTGTACAATGAATAGTCCAGAGGACCCAATTAGACTAACACTCCCATGTCATGTAGTTCTTTCATTCTGTATTGCAAAGCAACTATGTAGGCAGAGATCTGTGTATCCCCTCCTAGCGTTGAAACAAAAACAGTTTTCCAAGTTTTAGCTTGCAAAGGTGGATATCCAAATAACATTTCATAAGTTGAAATGTGTAAATCAGCATGAGGTCTAGTTTTTATATAGAAAAGTGATATTGGGAGACTTTCTGGCCATTTTAAATGAGTCTCTGTACAAAGCTTTCCCACCATGGTTTTCATCTCTTTATTTAACCTATCAACTTGTCCAGAGCTCTGTTGATGGTATAACACCTGAAATTTAACCTTTATCCCTACATTTTCATACACTTGATTTAATATTTGATACATAAAATGTGATTATTTGAATCTATGGTAATCAGAATTCCAAATCTAGGAATAAGCTCCCTTAACAACTCTTTTACTACAAAAACTGTGCTCATTGAAGATGGAAATGCTTCAGGCTATCTTGTTAGCTTATCCACTAGAACTAAGGAAAACTTTTATTTCCCTGGTTTATGTATGGTAATGTAGTCTATCTGCAAATTTTCAAATGGGATGTATGCTAACGGTCTCCCTCCCAGACTTTTCTTTCTAAATGCTCCCTGGTTGAATCTTTTACAGATAGAACAACTAATATAAACTCTGTTTGCAACAATACTGATTCCTGTTGTGATCCAAGTTTGTTTTATGAAATCCATTAATTCCTGAATTTCTGAATAATAAAGTGTCCTTTGTTATATATGGCATGACATATATGATAGTAAAACTCTTTTGGCAAGATTGGTTTTCCAGTGTCAGTGACACATATGCCATTTACTTCTCTAGCTCTAAACTTTTCTTCCATGTTTGAATCTCAGAGTTCAGATAAGCTTTTCTGAGATCTGTTGACTCTTGGATAGATTCATAACATAGACTGGAGCTTTTTAGACAGCATATTTAGCTGTTACATTGGCCCTATAATTTCTTATTGACACTGCTGTCTGTTTTGACTTCTGGATAGCTTCTACCAACTCTGTAATGATGCTTGCATGTGCTATTTGCTTTCCCCCAGCTGTTATGAACTCACAGGTTTTCAAAATTGTACTTGTTGCATGGTATATTGAAAATATATATTTCGTATCTATATACACATTAGCTGCTTTGCCCTCTGCAAGAATGCAGGCTTGCTTCAAGGTGATCAGCTCAGCCCCTTGAGCACTTATGTTTTATGGTTGTGAGGAATACCATAGAGTCTCAAATTCTGTGACTACTGCAGCTCCAATGTACCAGGTACCATTATACATGTAAGAAGAACCATCATTAAAAAATTTGGAGGCAACAACCTCCAAACACCAAGAAAAGCAAGAAGAAGGGGGTGACTTTGGACACATTTTATGAAGCAAAAATACAAAATACAGAGGAGATAGAAGAGGAAACATAAGCAAAACCTTCCAAAGGAAATTCTCCACAAACTCTTGAAGAATTTAAATAGGAAATTATCAAAAAGATGGAAACCTTCTGGCAGGAAAAATGGGAAAAATGCAAAAGGAACTCAGCAATCTGAAAGACCAAAATACTCAAATGCAGAAATAGCTCTAAGCCTCAAAAAACAGGTCAGACCAAACTGAAAAGGAAAACCAGTCTTTAAAGGTCAGAATTTAGGTGCTATTCCATTTGGTGCATATATGTTGATTAGTGATATTTCCTCATTGTTTATACTCCCTTTTATCAGGATGTATTTGCCTTCCCTATCCCTTTTAATCAGGTGTATTTTTACTTTGGCTTTGTCAGATTTCATATTTGCAACTCCTGCCTTCTTTCTATCAGCTGAGGCCTAATAGGTCTTACTCCAACCTTTAATTCTGAGGTTGTGAATATCTACCCACCTCAGGTGTGTTTCTTGCAGACAACATATGGTAGGATTTTGGATTCTAATCCACTCTCCTATTTTTCTACATTTTATGGGTGAGTTCATCCCATTTACGTTCAAAGTTTTGATTGTCACTTGCGAATTCCCTAGCATTTTGATATCCTCTCCTAGTTCTGTCCTTTCTTCTTTTTCTATAACCTTTTAAACCAGTGGTTTACTTTTAATCAATCCCCTTAATCCCCTCCCTTGATATGCTTCCCTTTTTGTTCCCTTCTTGTTCTTTTATTTTTTAGAGTCTGTTAAGTTCCTTCCCCCCTTTCCTACCCTCCCTTTTTGTACTCCCTCCCCCATACCCCCTTAGTTTACCCTTCTCCCTTACCCTGTAGGATAAGATAGAATTCAGGATCCCAATGGATCTTGATGTTCTTCCCCCTCAGAGTTGATTTCCCTGAGAGTAAGGTTTAAGTATTACCCATTAGCACTCTCTTCCTCTCCTTATTATAAGAGTATCCTCCCCCTCCCCTTCCCATGTGTATCTTTGCATGAAAAAGATTATTCTTTTTATTTTATTTCTATTTCTTCAAGTGTCTCCTGGTATTATCATTGATTCTCCTTCACCCTTTTTCTTTATTTTACAATTTTTGAGCTTTACAAATAATATTTCCCCATATGCTAATATATATATAATATATATAATTTGATCTAATTGTAGTCCTTATAGAAGAGAGTTTTAATAAAGAAAAAAACATTTAATAAAGAAAAAAACATTTTTCTCCTTTTCCCTTTCTTTCATATTTAGCTTTTCATGTTTCTCTTGCTCTTTGTGTTTGGATATCAAAATTTCCCCTGAGTTCTCATCTTTTCTTTACAAATATTTGGAAGTCTTCTATTTTGTTGAATGCCCATACTTTTCCCTGGAAGTATATAGTCAGTTTTGATGCATAGGTGAATCTTGGTTGAAGACCCAGTTCTCTTGCCTTTCTGAATATCGTGTTCCAGGCCTTGTGGTCCTTTAGTGTAGAAGGTGCCAGTTCTTGTGTGATACTGATTGGTCCTCCTTGGTATTTGAATTGTCTCTTTTTGGCTTCTTGTAGGATTTTCTCCTTAGCTTGAAAGCTTTGGAATTTGGTCATTACATTCCTGGGAGTTGTCTTTTGGGGAGTTAGTGTAGAGGGTGTTCTATGAACTCTTTCAATGTCTATCCCCCCCCCCCCCTTATTCTAGAACATCAGGGCAGTTTTCTTGGATGATTTCTTGTATTATGATGTCAAGATTTCTGTTTATTTCTGGCTTTTCAGGTAGACCAATGATTCTCAGATTCTCTCTCCTTCCTCTGTTTTCATGATCTGTCACCTTATTAGTGAGATATTTTATGTTTTCTTTTAATTTGTCAGTCTTTTGACTTTGATTTATTAATTCTTGCTGTTTTGCAATATCATTGTCTTCCAGTTGACTAATTCTGGTCTTTAAAGACTGCTTTTGCTTTTCAGTTTGGTCTCTCCTGCTTTTTTAGGTGCCTAGATGTTTCTCCAATTGGTAGTTCTTGTCCCTCACGTTGTTGTATTCTCTTTGCATTATTTCCCATTTTTCATGCCAGAAGGCTTCCATCTTTTTGATAACCTCCAATTTAAATTCTTCAAGAGTTTATGGACAATTTCCATTTCTTTTGGATGGTTTTGGAGCATTTGTTTGGGTTTCCTCTTCAATTTCCTCTGTAGTCTGTATTTTTCCTCTGTAAAAATTATCCAAAGTCAACCCATTCTTCTTGCTTTTGTTGGTGTTGGGAAGTTGTTCCTGGACACTATTTGCCATCTCTATGGTCTTTCCTTCCCTTTCCAGTCAGAAATCTGAGTGAGGAGGGCTGGCTCTCTGTTTATGGAGCTAAGGAGCAAGGTTTTTGCCTGGGGCAAGCTCTTGATTCTCTGCAGCTGCGCTACCTTCACGGGGGTGCCCAAGTTCTGCGCTCCCCTGCCTGCTGGCGTTTCAGGTGTTACTGCTCTCGGGGGTAAGTCCTTGGTGGTCTTAGTCAACTCCCAAGACCTAGAGCTGCCCCTTGCTCACTCCAGGGGTGCTTCTCACTCACACGTTGGTTCTGGGGCATGCTGACTTTAACTCTGACTCTGAAGGTGTGGTGGGGGGGGTAGATCAGCTCAAATTTGGGTGGGAGCTTTTTCACTCCCTTATAGTGTGGAAATGCCTGAATCCCATGTACCTTCAATGCTGCATCCTACTGTTGAGTCCCTCCGTTCTTATGAGAATGGTTTTTTGGGGGTCTTTTGAAATCATCTATATCATTGAGTCCGAGGAGGGGAATCAAGCTGCGTCTAATCTGCTGCCATGCTTACCCGGAAGTTCTGTCTTTTCTTTTTGTGAATAGTTCTTGCATCGAAATTTCACAGTCTGCAAAATCGGGATTAAAAAGTTTGACAGCCTGTTTGAATCATAGAATTTAGGATTCCCTCTCTCAAATGAATTGAAATTCAATTGTTTGTAAATTGTTTTTGGGCCCTTAAATGCACAATCCCAACATCTGGTGTTACATATGCAACATCTTGCAAAGGATACAGTGTTGCAGTTGCATTGTCTAGAGCTTTGTCTTCTAACATAAGCTTAGTTGGTGTTTGGAATGTCTCATCACCTTCCTGCTTGGTCCCTTGCTCTAGTTCAGTTCCCTTTCTTGTTTCCTTATAGTAATCCTCCAATTGATTCAGCTTCACTTGCATTTGCCATGACAAGTTGTCTTAACTCATTGTCAGCCAAGATCAATCATCCACTATTCTTTAGTTGTAGTATACTGCAATGGCTAATCAGAGCCTTTAAACATGAAGCCTATGAGGAATAACAGTATAAGAACTGAACGATGTGAGTCTTATCACTTATAAGGTTAGTGATTTTAAAAAGTTATTGTTTCTCCCTTTCTAGGCTCAGAGAGCAAAATGGTGGCTCTCAGTCCTGGATCTTTCACAAACGCAACCTGACTGCATTATACAATAAGAAAAGGTTTAATAAAGTAATTAAACAAGGACTGGGATAGGATGGACGCCTAAAGTAGTTCCCTGATCTAATATTTTTATTATTCCACCCTCCAAATCTAAGAGGCCTTCATAGGTCTGTCTTTGGTTTCTTGGATGCTAATTTTCACCCTAACCTCTCTGTGCTGTAACCTAAATCCTTGGTCTAGCTTCACTCTCTAAAGCCACTCCAAAATAGTCTTTGGTAAGTGTTAATAGATCAGATCCACTGGATAAGGATGATGGCTATATGATAGGGCCATCAAGGTCTACAGGCAAAGGCCTGCAGGGTTGCTGAAGCACAGACAGATCACAGTTTTAGGTTCAAGCTGGCTTTTTTTTCAGTCACACAGGAGCTTTAAATCAAGATCAGGAACAAAACAGGAACAAAAACGGGAACTCAAACAGGAACAGAAGCAGGAACAGAGGGAGAAATTGGTCCAGAAGCTGGCCACTGGTCATATGGCTCAATTCCTCCCAAGGCAGGCCATTAAATTCCCAGAAGTCCACTTGCCAAGTTCTGAATTCAACAGAAACTCCAAGCTTCAGCTTCAAGTCCTCCCTTTATTCTGTTCTCACATTCTTTTGGAATCCTTCTTTGAATTCCAACCAAGATCTTTTTTTGCTTTGCACCCTATATCTCTTTGCAATTACTTTCCCTCTCACTCTATTCTCACAGAAGTACATACAACACTATCTTCTATAAGGAGAGTTCCTGGACAGGACTTATAACCTGGAATCCCAGAATGTTAACACTGGTATGGTATTTCTATCAGTTTTGTAGGGCAGCATTATAATGTAGTTGTAAACCATATCTATTGTTGCTATCATCCCCATGGAGAAGCTCTTATTATCTTGTGGTGATATCAGTAAAGTTTATTAAAGCAAGATTGGCATACTTTCCCCTTTAAAATTTCAAACCACATTTCACAGAAAAAAACCTCAGCTAGGCTGCTGGCTGCTTGACAGCCAACTGCTACAAAGTATCACTTGCTGAGTGTTCCATTTGCTCTCCTATGATAATTCTAAACTGCCTTCTCAGTAAACTACTACCACACAGGCTTCACTTATGCACATAGGCCCAAAACTGTCAGTAGGCCCAAAATGGTAATTTTGGCCCAGAAAGCTCCCAGATCTTTCTGGTTCTTCCTTTTACTGGCTCCATCAACTGAAATGGGCTGATAGTCTGGATTATAGTTTTGTTAATAGGGAGATACCAGGGTTTGATTTTTCTTGGTAACCCCAGTGAACAAGGCCTGCATGCCTCCTTACAGGGCCAGTGTGCTGTTCAGACTCCTAATACTGATTTTACAAAACAAGACAAGGGTTTATTTTGAACCACGGTAAGCAGAAAGGGAGGATTAGGGGATAGGATGCCCTGATCTCAGAATTCTAGCTACACCTCCTCCTTCTAAGACCCCTGCAAAAGGGTTTCTTCATTTGTCTTCCAGTTGCTAGATCCCTACATTGACTCTAAAAATCCTAGCTATCTCACTATCTGATACTATAATCCTCCCAGATAAGTTGTGGCAAGGTTCTTCAAAGTAGTTTAAGGTTGAACTTTTTATCTTAGATTCAACTCTGGGAAAGGCCCAAGATGGATGTAGGCGTTTCTATGACAGACCGACAGGTTCACTGGTCAGACACAAATCTGTAAAGCAGCTGGAAATACTCTCAATGGGCTGGAAATACAAGTTGATCTCAGGTGTTGAAGGATTGAGTTGGGAGCTTCAAAGGAAAGGAAACCAAACCCCTCCTAGGCTCTTAGAGATCCCAAGCAGGAGGAAGTTGTAGCTTCAGGATGTCTTGAGAAATAAGAAGTCTAAAAAGGACCCAGGCACTCCTAGTGTCTTTTTTTTATTCATTCCCCACATTCCAGAACACAGCCTATGCAGTTCCACAGCATGTGTCTTTGCAAACTCTCCTCTCTGTTACTTTCTTGCAACTCATTTCTCTCTTCTCCCATAACACAGCTCAGTTGAAACAATGTATCTAAGCTCCCTCTGGCTTAACCACAGATCTTCAGTGTTCCACTGGGCCTAATGCTCTCAGAATTCTGAACTAACTCAAACTGCCTGCTCACAGAATTGAAATTCTAAGCAGGCCTCAATATGACACGCAGGCCTCAAAATGGTCATTTGAATCCGAGAAACCCCAAATCTTCATGTTCTCACCCTTTCTGGCTCAGCCTACTGAAATAATAGTTAGTTTACTGAGGTTTATTTGTTTCCTCAATACCCCTCAGTGAAGTCAGGCTGATAGCATCACTCACTGGGATTAGTGCCAGTGTGCATTAAGGCCTCCAAGACAGTTTTGTTGAACAGGAAAAGGGATTTATTATAATAAATACAGGATTAGGAAGGGAAGATTAAGGAACAGGGGTTCCCTAGCTCTAAGAAAGTCTCACTAGCCTCCCCCTTCTAAAATTCCCTCATGGGAATTGCTTTGTTTTCTTGATGCTCCCTAAGCCCTGGCCTATCTCTGGCTAAGATTCCCAAACCTTACTATCTACATCTGAATCTAATTAATTCTCCCAGGTTGATTTATAAAATGAAACACATCTCCAAATATAATCAGGATTGAACTCTTGATGGCTGAGTTCAACCAAGCTGGGCCAGGGTGGAGTTTGGCCTCAGGCCTCACCAACACTCTTTGGATCAGATCAGGTTCCCTGTTAACACAGAGCTTCTTTAGATTAAGCTTTACAGTAAGGAAAACACTTCTTAGCTGGTAGGAACACTTTATTTTCACTTCACTATAGCTTTTTCTGAGCAGGAACAGCAGAGATCAGATATCTTAACTCTCCTCAGCTCCCAGGACAGGAAGCCAAGACCTCCACTCAACTCCAGAAACAAGAAGTCAAGAGCCCCCAGGAGCAATTGATGACTCCTCAAGTCCCCTCTCTGAGTTTCAGAATCCATTGTCATCTGGTTCCTGGCATGTGGCTAGCTCTTCTGCAAAACTCTTTCTTTACTACTTTTTCCCACTCATTTCTCTCTCTTTCCTTCCTACATACCCCATTACTAATCCCAGCAACATAACTGAAAGGTAGTAATTTGAAAATGTCACTCACTATAAGATGTAGTATTCAAGTGAAGGATCTAGGCAAAACAGATGCTGAAGGTATAATGGAATATATTTTTAAATGAGTTGAGCCATGATCCCTAGTATCATGGTCTTTTGCTGCTTTTTCTATTTCTAAGGAACACATGATATACTATACCTTCCATTAGTTTTATATTTCCATTGCTCACACTTAAAATTACATTATTTACATCATTGCCACATTAATTACTTTATCACTTGCACATTCTTTTAGTACTTCAATATCTATATTTTCTTTCCCACAATCCTCATTTAAATTTATTGTAACTATGCCATCCTGATTACACCTTCATGCTGAACATGCTCCCTTTTGCAAGTCCCCTTTCTGGGTATTCCCACAGCTACTTGTGAAAATTTTGGATGTGCTTCTGATCTGATGTAGTCCTTCATCATCTGTAAATTTGGGGTTTGCTGGGAACTATGACAACATACATGATTACAACAACTATTTTTTTGTCTGTGATACACATTATTATTTTTATTAAAACCATTATTAAACCTATTTTTGGAACTGTAGGAATTTTGTTTGTAACCATTATAATTATTGAATGTATTGCCTTGGTTTTTCCTATTATTTTGTTCAGAGAATTGACCCCCTGAACCTGCATTCCCTCATCATATGACCAACCCAATTACAAAAGTAACATCTAGGAGACTTTTGCCTGTTCTGCCTGGAATTAAAATCATACCTAGGTGGCTTGTAAGATTGTAAAGCTAACACAGCCTTTACCTGTTGGCTCTCACTCTCTTTTATTTTCTTATTGGCTTCTTTTAATTGCATTCTTAATTTGTCAATTACATCACTTTGATCCTCTGATTACCTATCTAATTCATCCTGGTAAATATATGTATTCATTCTCTTCAGTTCATTTAAGCTCATGGTGAACCAGTTGGAGCAATTACTCTTAAAAAAATTCTTCACTGCTAGGCAGGCAATCTTCACAAATTGCCTCCTGATGTAACTCACATTTCCTTCAGACAATGAACTTAATCCAATCCAGCATTCCCCACAATCAATTATTCTATCTAGAAAACTAGCAGGTGTTTCTCCTGTATCCTGCCTTAATTTCTAAAATTTAGAGCATGTTGGGGGTGTTTGGAATTTGCCCTCATGGTTTCCAGGATAGATTCTCTTGCCATACCCAGTTGTCTGTAACTTTCTACTGAATTTATTTCTAAATCATTATATTCTGGTAACCAGGGAGTAAAGAGCTGTGTTATTATTGGTTTGCTCTATTATTTGTTATTTCTCCTGTTTTGTTAGAACCTCATCCATCAGAAGATCAAAATCCTGAAAACTTGGGTCAAACATTTGAATCATTCTCTCAAGTTCTTTCACCACCTGCATTAATTCCTTCTTTTATTTAGAGGTATTCTTTTTAATGATTCCAGTTTATTTTGTGTGAAAATCTTATATTGTCTAATATCCATAATGCCATGGTCAGCTGAGATATACGTAACATCCCTTAGAGGGTACATCCTTGCTGGAGTATTCTCTAAAGCCTTAGCTTCTAGTTGTAGCTTTGTAGTGAAATAATAGGGTACTACTTCCATTGTCCCTATAGATTTACAATCATCAGCACCTGTATCCACAAGAAGATCATAGATCTGTTCCTCCACTTTTAAGGAGACATGTGGTTCCATGCTATTTGGTGGTGAGTGTGTTTCT
The DNA here is from genome assembly GCF_027887165.1 of Monodelphis domestica. Lineage (NCBI taxonomy): Eukaryota > Metazoa > Chordata > Mammalia > Didelphimorphia > Didelphidae > Monodelphis > Monodelphis domestica. The sequence continues at coordinate 252,708,994 of NC_077231.1, read as the reverse complement.
ATAATAGGTATCCATCACATCCCATTTCCTCATTGTCTTTTGCTTCACTGCTTTGCCAGGATTTTGCACTGCTATTATTTTGCCAGGATTTAAGTTGCTTCACCACAGCTTCCTATTGTTCCTGTTTCATTGTTCTCACTATTATTATAGAATTGATGTTTTCTTCCCCACAATACATAATTATACTATTATTTTCAGTTTCTATTTCATTGGTTTTATAGTTTCCCCCACAAGTTGTCTCCTGTTGCCTGCTGTCTATTACTGTGCTGCTCTGGGGACAACTTCATAAAACACAGGCTCACTTCTTCATATCCCCCTGAGGGGGTTCTTCATTTTTTTGCTTCCAAATCAGCTGATATGAATTGCTTATGGGCTTTCACATGTACTAAGCCAATATTTGGGGAAATGTAAGACATATTTCTGAGCAGGAACAAACTAGCAGCATTATTATCCAGTGCCTCAGTTTCCAACTAAAGCTTGGTGGGTGCTTTGTTATTGTCTTCACCCCCTTGATTAGCTGGCTGCCTTGGCATGACCCCTTTTACCTTGCCTAGTTCTATGCATTGGACTTCTAGTTGATTCAATTTGTGTCGTAAGACCAATACCAATTGCTTCACTTCATTATCCCCAAAATTGAAATATTCAGTACTCTTTAACCTTTTAGCAATAGCTACAACTACCTTACTAAACTGGTAGGAGCAAACGAGCATGAGAACTACGAGAGGCAAGTACAACAGCATTCTTTGGAGGTTTAAATCCATAATGGGAAGTAGAACCTTACATCCCATAATTTGGTCCAAATAATCTGGTAAAACTACCAGGAAAAACACAGTATCATGATAAGTTCATACCAGAATAGTTACATTGTGCACCTTTGAGTAGTTTATCTCCTGAGTAGGCTGTATATCCTCAGGAAAACACAAGGTTCTCCTTCCCTATAAAATCCAAGCAATCTGTGAGAGAAAAAAAATTCTTGTCTGTTTAATTGACAGCTACTGATAGGTTATGGAGCCACGAACTGACTCAGCCATAGGCCTGCAGTTTTGTCAGTGTTCCTTTGGGCCTATGAACTCTTAAGATTCTGCTTGCTGAGAGCCAAGGTTTTAAAAATGGCCCCCAAATGACTGTTAGACTCTCAAACCCCCCAAATCTTCCAGGTTCTGATCCTAGCTGGCTCTCAAATTGAAATAAGGTACACTGAAGTATAAGGGATACCTCAGTTCCCCTCAGTGAAGTAAGGCCAATAGGCCTTACCTACTGGTTCCAGTACGCAAACCAGGCTTCCAAGCAGTTGTTGGTATAAAAGGTAATTTTATTAATAAAAGGGTAGGAAGGGAGAATTAAGGAATGAGGTTTTCCTAACCACTATTATTTCTCACTTCTCTCTTCCTCTAAGTTCCCTGCACGAGGAAGCAATTATTTGCTTGACACTCCCTAAGCCCTTCCTGTCTCTGGCTAATTTCCTCAAACCCTCTCTAAATCTACCTGACTCTGTTAAATCGTCCCTGGTAGGTTTCTCAAGAGATAACAGTTCTCCAAGATGCAACAGGGATGAACTCTAGATGTTTAGTTCTACACAGCTGGGCCAGGCCCTGATGTTGATCTCAGGCCTTGTGCCACCAACTGCCTCTTGGCAACAAGGTTCTATATCAGGGTTTGATCTTCTTAGATGTCTTCCTTCTTGTGAGGAAAGGTACTCCGCAAAAAAGTCCAAAGGTTTCCCTTCTCTCACTGATAGACTTGGTATCAAGGATCAGCAGAGCTCGGCTTCCCTCTCTCCCCGCTAAGCTTCAAGACAGGAAGCGGCTTCAGTTTGTCAGTGCTCCTTCAAATCCTCCTTCCAGACTCTAAAATCTCCTGTTTCAAAGTTCCTAGCATGCAGCCAGACCAACCTCTGCAAACCAACTTCTCACTATAATTAATTTATTTCTATCTCTGTAATTTCCCTTTAACAGTAGGCTTGTTGTTATTTAGCCCCCTCCCCCAAGCTTAACTAGATCCTGTTGCTTTATTTCATGTACCACTCCATTTCCTTTCATTAATTGCACATAATTTGTTAATGTTTGGTCCAATTCATACTGCAAGGCAATGACATTGTTTCAGTCCTTCATTTCCAAAAGTCAGCCAACCATGTACATTGCATTTCTTTAAAATCAATTTCAGCCCTTTTAACAAATAGTGAATACCCCAGATCAATATTATCAATGGTACAAAAGAAAAAGCCCTTCTTACAGTAGTCTCTGTTCTGTGACAGGCAACAAAATTTCAAACTTAACCAAATCATGAAGATAATCCGACATAGTTACCAGAAAAATTTGTGAGATTAAAGGGATATAATACCAGAACCCCATGTTGTGGTTACTGATAGGCTCTATTAAGGATAAAACTGGCTTCTCAAGTGGCTTTTCTCAATAGAAACAAAAACTTCTGTTCCCTGACACTGTTCTAAACACTATGGCTAATCAGTAGCTGTTAGAATGAAAGCTGAATGAGAGTGAAATAGAATGTTCTCTGTGTGACCCTGGGCAAGTCACTTGACCCCCATTGCCTAGCCCTTACCACTCTTCTGCCTTGGAGCCAATACACAGTATTGACTCCTAGACGGAAGGTAAGGGTTTAAAAAAAAAAGAAATAGAATATTCTGCTATGCCTCCCAACAGAACTACAGATTGGCAGTTCCCAATAGAATGTTCCCTGATCTGCTGTGACACAGAACTCTAAAAAAAAATGTCTGCCTGTCACTCAGGGCTCACAGCCTCTGCCATCAACCATGAAGATTCTGCTGGCTACTGAGCCCTGCCAGGAGCAGACCCTAGAATTTTAAAGGGATCAAGATGACAGTTTTCCTGAAAATTAAAAAGTCTGTCCAACTTGCCAACTGAAAAAGAAATGTCTCTCCAAAAGGAGATTCATGGATAGAGAAGGACCCATATGGATTGGTGATGAAAAACCTGGGGACCTTCCCAGGGCCAGTGAAGCACAAACCCCTTGAAATTATATGAAAACAAAAGTTTTGTTTTGCTTATTAAGGATAGGGATCCGATAGTTAAGTTTCAATATGTCCTTGACTATATAGAGCTCTATCGCCTCCCACTTTCTATGCTCCTCTCATGAGAAAGCTCTTCAGATCTTCTTAAACCCTTCTTATCGGCTCCCTCCCCGATCTTTCTAAACCCCAAAACCATCTGACTAACTTTCTATACTAAGAATCCAAAATTGTTAATTAATTAAACTTAATTGTCCCTAAAAGGACTAGTGAGAATGGACTCATAAGTGGACTGAGTCCTTCCCCAAACCTGGGGTTGGCTTCTTAGGTAAAAAACCCCAAAATACCAGATGTTAAACCCTTTGGTTTACCTTAACCAAATTGCTACAACCATATTGTCCACAGCACTGCAGGGAAACCCAGATCTCCTCCTAGGTATCTTCCAAGTCCAAATCCTACAAGTTTCTCCATGAAACTAGTCAGGTTATGGGAGTTGATGTAACAGGTATTCTCCCTTCCAACTCAGAGACAGGACAGTTGTGAAATGACAGTTAACTCTCCAAACTCTCTGCAGTACCTTCTCTCTCTAGAATTTTTTCCCAGGGTTCATGGCTAATTTTTCCTCTCTCCCTTTCAGAGACAATTTTGCATTTTCCCTTATCTCTTATCCTTCTATTCTTACAGGATCTAGGCAAAGGCAGGTGCTGAAGGTAGGATGGAATACCTTCTTGAATCAGTTGAGTCATGATCCCCCACTACCATGTTTAGTGAGATTAGGGGAATAGAGGTTGTCTTTAAGGTAAATGGTTGATCACCTGCTAAGAATTTTGCAGATAGAATCCTGAAGGCAGGAATGGAGTTTGTTCAACTGAAGCTGGGCATTTTCACTTGGACCTGTTTGAAGGAGGAAGCACCTTGTTGGAGATCTACTTCAATACATTTTGCTTTGGTACTGCACTATCCCTAGCATTTCTTCCTATACCATCCACATCCTCCTTTCCAATCTCATTTCCCATGGTTACCATTGCTGTACTAAATTGTTCAAACCTTCATAACAGAGCTCCACCCTTTTATACTTCCCCCTTTTGGCAATTTCCCCCTGCAACCTGTGAAAACTTAGGTCTTGCACCACTTTTCACAAAGTCCTGCAATGTCTGCAGGTCAGGAGCTTGTTGGGAGCTATGACCTTAGGCATGTATACAGGTGTTGGCACAATCTTATCTGTGGAATGCACTGCTTCCCCCATTGAAACCATTCCCAAACCAGTTGTTATTAAACCCATTCTGCCAATAGCCATTTCCAAAACCATTCCCCATTTCCTCTGAATCCCTAGTTAGAGAATTGCCCCCTCAGTCTACACTCTCTCATGAAATGGTCAATTTATTTGCATAAGTAGTACCTTTGTAGAGATTGGCTACTTGATCTAGGACTATACTCAGGTTTTGTAGGTTTGTGTGATCTTAAAGCTACTACAGCCTTTATCTCCTTTATTTCAGATTTCTTTAGTTTCTGATTAGCCTCCTTCAGTTTCTTTTTTAAGATCTTCTAGTAAATCATTTCTATCTTCAGCTTCTTTATCCTGCTCTGCATTGCATACATAAGTAGCATCCCTTTTTATGTCCTCCAAACTCATAGAATACTAAGTAGGGCAATGGGTATTGTTAAGGGTAAAATTAGGGTTGAGACTGAATATAAATTTAGTTAGTTGCCAGGGATTTAATTTCTAAATCCCAATGAATCACTCAAATCAGAATGGAATTTTATGGTGGTTTATTTATAATATAAGGAAGAAATTAAGAGTGGGAGAGAGAGGGAAAAGAGTTTAAACTGCTGCAGCCTGAGCTTAGCCAGGCAGGAGTTCTAAGGCTTTGGCCAAGGGGACCTCCCCAGAAAGCCAAGGGAAAGGGGAGTCAGGCTTATCACTCACTACGTGACCTTATCAAGGAAGCTGTCTGAGGAGCTCCTCCGGGCTCCAATTCCAGGGTCAACTTTGCCAAAGCTCCCTCCCCACATGAAGTGACGCAAAATATAAAGGCAGTTTTTTACATCACTTCCTATGTCTCTCATGTGCCAATGGTGGCTTAAGCTTGGCTTAGGACAGCCCAGGGGTCAGTCAGTTGTTTCTGATTTGTCACTTGCTACACATGCCAGTCATAGGCCTTCCTCCCGGACACTTAATCCTTAAGTGTGAATGTTTACATTCCTGAGTGATAGACTAAGCAAAATGGAGAAAATCCAAAATTCATAATATGAAAGTAATTCTTGACTGCTGGACAGGAATTCTTTACAAATTGACGTCTAATATGGTTAATATTCCTTTCTCACTCAATGTCCAAACCTAGTCATTTCTTCCCTAAGTCAATAATATGGTCCAGAAAACTGGCAGGTGTTTCCCAGTTTCCTTCCTCAATTTCTCAAACTTTTCCCACACACCAGGATGCTTGGAATTATTTTTCATGACCTCTATCAGGGAATCTCTAGCCGGAGACAGATAAGTATGTGCCTGAACTGAGGAATATTCCAGTTCAGGATCAGTGCGTGGCCATGGTGTTAAGGTAGGTTCATTCTCTGTTTGTGAAACAAACTTTTGTTTTTTCCCAGGGGGGTTAAAACTTCATCCAACAACAAGATTTGTGACTGCAAAACTAGGATTGAAGATCTTAATTACCCTCTTAGACTCCCGCATGACCCCCATTGGTTCGTCATTGAATTTGGGAAATCTTTTCTTTGGGCTATCAAGGTCTGCTTGGGGAATTGTTTGTGGGTCTTTACAGGCACCACTCCAACTCAGGAGATACATAAGGCAGATCATGGAGAGGGAACATTCCTACAAGGGCCCTTTCTAAAGCTTCAGTTTCCAACTGGAGCTTTATTGGTCCTAAATTTGCTACTGCCCCTCCTACTGCAGCTAGCTGTTGTTCATTACTCTTGTTTTTAATCAATCCCAAATAATTTTGCTCCATTTGGTCCAGCTTGTCTTTCATTTGTAGCACTAGCAGCTTCAGCTCACTGTTTCCAAATTGAAACCAATTTGCTACATCAAGTCTCTTAGCCAGGACCATAGCCATACATTCAAGCTTGTAGAAACAAATCAACAGGACAAGCACTGGGCAGTATGACAAAGCCTTTCTTATAGTCATCTCCAATAATGGTTTAAATAATCAAAGGTCATTAAATAGTAGAAAAAATCTGACACACTCTCCATTAAAAACATATAATTTTTCACCAAATTAAACACCAGCAACCCCAGAATATTAATTTGAGGCATTATTGTATCTTTTAACTCTTACTCAGACAACCCTGTAGCAGGGATACAGTAGCCGGTAGAATTGACCAGCTTTCAAAACTTTGTAACTAAAGACCAGTATTATTGTGGTACTGTGCCTTTAAAACTTTTTTTCTGCTCAGCCACAGCCAGAGAGGGACTGTAAGAATGTTCCAAAATGGCCACCAGATTCCTAGCTGTGGGAAAATTCTGAGACCAAAAAAAAAAAAAAGGCTACTGTTCTTCACAGAACCACAAGATATTCCAGGTTTCTGTCCTTTCTGGTTGCCAAATATTAAAAGTATTGTGGTAAGGGATGTCCTACAGGTACCAAAAGGGCTGTATTCAGTACCTGAGACCCGTTAATGTACAAGAAGAATGTACGACTTTCTTCCCTCACTCAACCAGTATGCAGAAAATCACCCTTGGATTTGAAATATATAAAAATTTGATGTCTGTATCATAGAGATTTTCTTGAGAAGAGGGTTATTGGGAATCCCTGTCACTAAAAATCTCTCTCATCCCATCAGCTACAATTCCTGCAAAGCAATTTCTTCTTTTGCTTGCCTCTGCTATTGCCTCCCTGATCTACCTCAGTTTCCCCAAACCTTAACTACGTAAGTTATTCTAAATAACCCTCAGATGACTTCAATTAAGAGGTTGTCTCTGAGTTGATATTACAGTGTAGAAATAGCCAAACCCTCTCTGGGAAACAATACATAGAGGGAAGTCTCTCAAAGTTCAATAATCAGGTCTCAGGAACCAATCCAGATGTTGCTGACAAGATATTCTTCTTAGGTAGTCTGTAAGAGCCAGGAATCTTCAACTCCAAGGAAATAGGTTTTCCGAGTCAAATCCACAGGGGAACAGCAGATGTCCAACAAGGTGCTTCCTCCTTCAAACAGGTACAAGGGAAAAAGCCCAGATTCAGTTGAACAAACTCCATTCCTGCCTTCAGTATTCTGTCCACAAAGTTTTTAGCAGGTGTTTAACCTTTTACTTTAAAGACAATCTCTAGTCCCTTAATCTCACTATAACAACTGATCTCTTGTTTGATTTTTCTATTTCTAAATACTATACAGAAGATTGCAGGTAATACAATTCCTTTTTTGGCTTGCCAATTGTAACAATTAAATTAAAATTTGTAGATTGAGAAATAGTAATGGATATATTAAATCTTATTTGGGCCAAACTGTTATAACTCTTATTAATAATATTAATGATAATATGATAATGGCCAATTATTATATTCATCTAAAACTGTCAGGGCCAAGCTGGTTTCAGATGGTGAATTGAAGGCCATATGCAATTTGATCCAACTTAATTTATTTATATATATGAGGAGAGGCAGGGATACGAAACAAGATTTAGAAATAGAACAGGACTCAACCTTAAAACTAAAATTTCTAAATAACAGTACCATTACCAACAGCTTCTCATGAAGCTTCTTGGCTGTAAACAGGTCTGATTTAAACTATACACTCTAATTATGAAAATCTACCTTGCTACTTTATACTAAAAGATGAACCTTAAATTAGTATTGAAGTCCTTAAAATAATATATATTTGAGGGGGCAGCTGGGTAGCTCAGTGGATTGAGAACCAGGCCTAGAGATGGGAGGTCCTAGGTTCAAATCCGGCCTCAGCCACTTCCTAGCTGTGTGACCCTGGGCAAGTCACTTGACCCCAATTGCCTAGCCCTTACCACTCTTCTGCCTTGGAGCCAATACACAGTATTGACTCCAAGACGGAAGGTAAGGGTTTTAAAAGAAAAAAAATAATATATATTTGATAAACTATCAAATATGGCTGTCAGGTTCTTTTCAGAGTGAACCTGAAGTCATTTCTCTCTCTCCTCAAGTCCAGAGATCCACCATCTGCCTATGACAGAGGATATTGCTTTAGTGACTGCTTGTGTAGATATAAATAGACTTTCCCTGATTGCTCACACTGAATAGTCACTCCTATTTTACATAAAATATCTCTCCCCAAAAGATTGTCTGGGCACCCAGGTATTAGTAAGAAGGTGTGATCAAGTGTTAAAGGACCTAGCTTAACCATTTTTGGCTTTAGTTTGAGAACCCTCTGTATCTCCCTGGTAGCCCTAGAAATTTTCATAGAGATACTGTTCTCTGGGGATGATTTGAGCATGGACATTGTTGCCCCGGTATGGATTAAAGCTTTGTAGTTTTGTTCCCCAACTTTCATCCACACATAAGGCTCTGGATTGTCTTTGCTCTGAATGACAGGTACCATGGCATTTAGTGACTCTGTGTTTTCCAAGCCTTGATTTAAATCTTTCCCAATGATTTTATGCTCTAGATCCATGATTTTGGTTTGAAAACATCTTTCCCCTTCTGCTTGGTGTTGATCTGCTAAACTATTGTGTGTGGATGTCATTACTTGATTCTCATTTGTCTTTACGTGATTATTGTTATAGAGTGGTGCTGTGTTAAGAGATATGAATGTACAGTCTTCTGCAATTTGGTTTGTGCCAAACCTTGATTTATGTATGTGCAAATTGTCTTGTAAAAGGTATTTCTGGTTTTCTAATGCAGAGGGTAACAAAGCTGCATTTTGTTTTGTAAGCTCAGTGTTAAAGTCATCTCAACAAGGAAACATTGTTTGATCGTGTTTCTTTTCTCCCTCACCCATGTCCCTAGAGTTTAAAGAAAGAGCTGGTTCATGTAAAGGTATGAAGTTTTGTTTTGAAATGGGAACAATGCCTTCCAGTCCCCAGTTATTTTCCCCAGTTATCTCTTGTTGGGGTTTGAGACCACTGTTTAAGTCTTTGTTGTTACTTGAGGGGTGTACACTAGCTATTGCTTTGGGGTAAAAGTTTTTTTGTATTTGGATCTAAACTTGCTTTTTGTTCACAATCCCTAGTCTTAGCTCTTGAGAATGTGGGGGTATACATTCCTGAATGCTAGGATCTGCTCCCTGTCTAGCATTGGGCTTTATTTGAGTCATTTCTTCCTTTTTGCCCATTTCTAGCTTTTTGGAATTTGCAGGATATATGGAAGATTTGGTTTTGTCAAATTCTTTGTTGTGATGCTGGATATGGTTTGAGAACTTGTGAGGCAAAACTATGTTGCTTGCTCCCCACCCATATTTGCATATAAAAAAGTTCTCTAGGTATCTCTTGATTTGTTACTTGTTCATCTCATTATTCTCTTGTATGACCCTGTGTGTTTCCAAGATTTTATCTTTTATGTCAGATACATCTTTTCCCAACTCTCTTCTTTTTCTTTTTCCCACTGTTTTAAGTTTCTCTTTTTGATTTCTGCACCCCCAAATTCTATTTGCTCTACTAAGAACTCTTGCAGTAATTTTTGTGTTTTAGCCTGTGCTTTGCACCCCTGTACAGTTTTTGAACTAGGTAGGGCCTTTCTCTGGCTTAAGGTATGTTCTTTATCCCTTCTTGATAAAACTGTTGAATACTTGGGCTTCAGTCCAGTTATTAATCAGTCTTTGCATTGTTTTTAAATCAGGGGTGTTTTGTGTTCTTAGTTCACAATGATCACAACATTTTGGTTTGGAATTGTTATAGTAATTGTTTCCCCATTGGTATTATTATTATTCCTGTTTTGATTATATTTGCTATTATGATTTGATCTCTTGCCATTTCCCTGCTTGTATTATGACTTCAGAGGATAGAATTTGACTATGTGACTCAATCTATCACACAAAAAGTATTTTTGGAGCCCCTTGTCCCCTTTGTTGGTATTGGGGTCTTGGGTAATTGAGTGTTCTCCCTGTTGTTAAATTTTTAACTTCATCTATCTTTTTTTGTTTTATTGATTCCTTAGTCTCCTCCAATTTCTGCTTCAAGTCCCTTTTCTGACCATCTTTCTCTTTTTGCTGTTCTTAATCGTTTTCATACACATAAGTAGCAGACTCTTAGTTCTTGCAACATTAGAGAATTGTATGTAGGACAAAAACTCTTGAAAAAAGTCTTGTGTTACTACCTCCTTTTAAAAATTGCTTTTTCACATATTGTGCCATTTGCTGACTATCTTGGGGGAATCCTAATATGGCCTCTGCATTTTCTAGGAGCCTATCCAGAAAAATAGAAAGTGTTCTTTGGGTTCTTGTCTAATCCTTTCAAATTTTCCCCATGCATTTGGTTGGACACAGAAGGATTTTATCGCCTCTAAAAGGTCTTCTCTTGCTTTCTTAAGATAAGTTAAATTTTGTGGTCTAGAAAATTCAGTGTCCCCTCAAAATTCAGTCCAGCTTGTAAGTTTAGGATCCTCTCTGGTTCTCTTTATAAATTGGGTTTTCTCTTGGGGGGGGGGCAAATAATGCCTGTAAAAGAATCTCCATGTCCTCAAAATTCCACTCATATAACTTAAAGGCACATTTTAGCTCCTTAACACATCTAAATGGTTTGGTGCAAAATCTAGGAATTCTTTTCCTTAGTGCTTCTAGATCCATTGCTGAAAATGGTTTGTGTATTTTCATATGGACCACCTCAGAATCTACATTTAATTTTGCAAAGTCTTATAAAGGTAGGATATTTTGTGTTCCTTCAGTACCCTGGGTGTGTGCAGATTTAGTGCTGGTTTCTTTGTCTACATTGGTTTTGTTTGTGCAGAGACCAATAGTTAAAGCAGTTGTGGTGTCATTGCCCTTATTACAGTCCTTATTAGTATCCTTGTCTGTAGTATTGTCATTCCCCAAACCTGACTTATCCATTTTAGTCATAAACCCTTGGTACATTTCAGTCATGGTGGCCATTTGAATGAAAACCAATTCTAATGTGGTGTCTTTATTGTCATTCTTGCCCAACATCAGTTTGAATCCCATTCTCATGGTGTTATAGAATTGCCATACTATCATTGTTGTTCCATATATGTCAGGGAACATTGGCTATAGATTCGTTATTTCAAAGGTCATCTGTTCCCAGTAGTTTGTCATATTGACTACTGTCTAGAGAAAATCAGAGGTGATGTTGGCTATCATTCCATGTAGCCAAAAATATAGCTGTGCCATCATAAACAGGATTGCACAGACGATGGCAATCTTTTTGTACATATTTTGTTTATATGTACCCTAAATTTATCCCTTTTTACTCCAAAAACCTCCCACAGGAAAAAAGTTGCGTTTTAAAACTGCCCTCTAAGCACCTTCCCCCTTGGAGTAGTCAGTGCTGCTGATAGGATTCTTCTGTGTCCCAAGATGGCTACCCCTCCCCCCAGTTTCTTCTAACTGTCACTGACAATGGTGGTTCTTTTCCTGTCCCTTCTGGGATGCCAGTTGTAAAGAAGGAGATGAGTGGAGGGAGATGAGAGAGGGGAAAAGAGACTGAAGGGATTGGTTTTCACCTCCTTTACTTGTGGGGAAAGGTAAGCCAGGTCACAGGGATGTTATCTGGGAGATGGAGGACAGAAGACTGGAGAAGGGTTTGAATCAATGAGGTGGCACTGTCTCTCTTAGAGAAGTTATGGCCCCTGAGGTCAGAATTGTCCCTGTGAAACAAGATGACCTCTTGTAATTTCTACCTCCCAAGGGGGCATCAACTGTCAGCTCCCAAGGGTTTTCATATGACCAGTTGCCAATCAGTCCCAGGGGTTGGAATCAACCTCTTCCTTGTGAGAACCTAATCTCCTTGCTTGATCCCCAAAACAAACCCAAACCCCAAATCTAAATATTTTCAAATGGTTTATTGAGGTTTTTTGGGGGTAGGTGATGGCAAAGGTGTGAGGGTAAAAAGGAAGGTGGATGAAGGGGAGCCCTAAAAGTTGCCCCCCTAGCAGATTGGCTTTTCAAAGTCTGGAGGTCAGAGGCTTTTGTGCCTTGACCCCTCCTCTTGCCAGCTACTTCTTAATTTTATTCTTAAAGTTAAATAAATATTGTAGTGCAGTTCAAGGAACAAGGTAAGGGAAAGAGAGAGACCCTCAGGGGAGGATCTGGTTGGCTCTAATCAGAAAGAGTCCAAGCTAAATTGTTTTCAAGAAGGTGTATAGCTATCATGGCAGTCTCAGTGGAGGTAATTTGGGGTCCCAGAAGGAAAACAGGTCTCAACTGAATGAGCTCTTGGCTCTGCTCCCAGAAAACCACCCCCCTCTTCACTTCCCAGGCTGGAAGTAACTCCTCCTGTCAGTTGGCTTCAAAGTTCCATCCAGCTCTCAGAACTCACAGCATTTTCTCCCCTCCCCCCTCTGCTTTTCAGGCCAATCTATCAATCAGTCTGGCATCTCTTTTCCTTACCTTACAGTGACTACTGGATGCCATTTGGGCTGTATAGTCCTATACTTTTTTTGAGGTCCATGAATTCAGTGTTTTAAGACATTCTGGACCAGGGAATGGTGGTTTAGCTCAATAATATCCTATTCTATGTCTAGAATTTTATCCAATGGGGCTAAATTGATTCAAGTTGAACCTTAGCACCTATTCTATGATAAATTATTTGCCTCGTTAGAAAAAATGCCAATTTGACCAGACTGAAATGAAATTTAGTGCACTTACTATGTTAGCAAGGATGTTTATATGGATCCACACAAGGTAATGCCTATATTCTTGTGTGTTTGTATGTGTTTGTGTCTTTGTCTAGAGATTATAACTGTCATGCAAGACTTGCACTGGTTTCTGAGCTATATGGGCTATATGTTTCATTCCTTGGTTCTTTGACTTTGACCTCATTGATTTACCAAAGGTATAAGTCGGTGCTTTTGAATACTTTTTGAAAACTAGAAGGGACAGGTTCATTTTGAATCCTGAAGTTCTCCATTTCTGCCTTTATCTTGATATATTTTAAGCCATAAAAACTGATGATTATTGAAAAAAGTGAGTTGTTTCACTTTTAAGATATAATTTGATAACTCTAGTGTCTCTGTCTGGGTCAGGCGAGAAGGCCAGACTGGAAGGCCTCAGACCTGACCCTGAGATGAACTGCAAATCTGACTGCTTTTCCTTAAGAACAAAAGGTTTGTTTATAAAGATTGAAACAGGGAAAAGGGAAGGAAGGCTGGGGAAATTTCTGTAACTCTAATTCTCTATTCTCCTCCCTCCAAATACTAAGACACTTGCATGAGTCTCTCATATATAGAGAAAATATAGTTCAGGTAACTCAGATAAAGTGAAGGAACTGGCCAAGCTCCCCACAGGGTCTAGCCAAGAGGCTGCAGGCTTCATTCGATAATAGATCTTAGCTTCTCAAGGTTGGCTCTTGTCAATAAATTTTATATATTTAAGAGTCTGGAGGACCACAGCTATCATGAATAGATGATCTCTGGTGGATAAATCTCTCAGTGTAGATCAAATAGATGGAAAAGAGGAACCACAAAGGCAGAATCTAACAGCTTCACTCAGAAAGTCAGTTAGTTCTCTCACAGGAAGTAGCATTTCCTTCAACTCCAAAACACAGGATCCCAAAGAGACCCTTCCAGTAAACTGGTGCTCTTTTCAAATATTCCTAACATTCCTTTGGAATCTTTCTTCTTATGTTCCACAGCATGAGCTATATGAGCCAAATGCAGAGTAAAAGTCAACCTTCACCTTTGGAAACTCTCCATTTGTTTGCTATATTTTACTATTATGAAGCCTGAAGCATCCTATATGCATGGGGGTCATTTTTATCAGGTCACACTACCCTTCATCATATGTTGGCCTTGTTCTTACTTTTACAAATTAGCCAATATGGAAAAGAAACTCTCCTAGTTAAAGGCTCATTTGCTATGGAGCAGCACCATGCCAGAGGGATATAGTGTCCCATCTTTGTCCATACTAATATCAGGAACCTAAAGTTCCTTCAGACTGTCTTTAGTACTTTATTCAATGGCAAATCCCCTTAAAATTATTTTTCAGTCAGTTCAGTTTAATATTCCCGAATCCTAGAATCTGTAAGCAGCTGTATTGTTGTAAACACCTCAGTTTAGATGCCTGATAGATCAATTAACCTAACAGGTCTATCTCTGGATGATCATTTCTGCATCCTTAGACCTCATTTAGATATTTTTGAGCAGTAGCAGGCAAGAGACAATTATTCTTGGGTCTTACAGACTCTGTCCTCTTAAGTAGGACTGTCAGCTTTCATTTCAGGGAGAGAAGATCTATCTTGAATAGGACTGGGAATCTCTTCTGATGAAGCTCAGTGAATAATGCTCTTCTTTTTCTCATGTTGCTTCAGTGGACACTGAAAGAAGCTGGTATATTACTCTAAAGGTTGGTAAACTCAAAAGTCTGTGGTCTCTGGGTCTCCCAGGCTCTGAAGGTAAGATAGCTACCATCAGGCCTGGAGCTCTCAAAAAACTGCAATCTGACTGATATAAAAGGTTGGAAACAGGTCTAATGATATCAGAACAACAAGGATTCAGTGAAAGTGGAGGGCTTAAGAGTCCATAGGCTATTAAAACTAAGCTTGCCCCAAAACTAAGGAACTTTCACAAGTCCTGCTTCTGTTTCTTGATGCTTTCTGCAAATCTGCCTGACTGCTCCAAGTTCGCAAAAAATCCCTATCACTAGCTTCCCTAGTCTTTTGCCAATCCAAATACATTTTTGGTAAACTAGCAGACAAGTTGGCTGGATCAGGGTTGGTGATTAAAGTGGCCTGATCACCAAAAGGTGCAGGCTAGGCCTGTGGGGATAGGGTACAGTTCAGGTCAGTCACACTGGGCTCTCTCTTTAAGATATCACAAATAGAAGTCAATCAGATCAGGAAAATGGCTGGCAGGAATATTTCAGGACCACAGGAACCACACATAGAAGTACACAGGTAGAAACCAGGCAGGATCTGAAGAGAACAAAGTTCAGAGGCTTTGAATTTTCACTCCTCTCCAAGTTCTCCCCAGGTTGGCAGTAAACTTCCCAGGATTCTCTCTCCCAGAATTCTGAGAGAGAGACCCAGAAACATTCTTTCAGCTTCCACTGCAGCCAGGATCCTATATTTTCACCTTGCACTTCAAGTCTTTCTCTTTCATTTCCATTCTCTCAAGGCCCATGGAGATTTGTTTAATGATTGATGCATGCTTGTTTATGCCCTCTGATGATTTCAATTACGTGTAACATGATGTCTGTATATTCAGAATATGTTTGGGTAAGGATTCCAACAGGATTACTGGAATTCAACTCTGCTTCAATGTGAAGAGGTTACATTAGATTTTACCATAGTTCTTCCCTCATTTTTTGGGTATAGTGCTATGTAAAAAGTTAGCTAAGTTAGGTTACTTCCTCCTCTTTGCTAGGCCTCACACTGTGGTTACCTGCCAGTTCCTAAAATAAATTTTCTCACTCTTTGTCTTCCTTCTCGAATCACTCCCATCTGGGACATCCAGTTTGTTTTATTGCTGTTACTCTCTTCAGTCTTTCAAGTGGTTTATTTTTTACTATAAATCATTTTCAGTCCAGGGAGAGCACATTTCATACATGTATTTGTTGTTAAATTCACATTAGGACAACTAGGCTTCTCTATTGTCTTTTCACAAATTGTGTTCTGATACTGTATAGTCATCTGCCAGATATATATAGAGAGCTGTGATTTATACTCATTTTTTTCTGTCACTTCCCTCATTCTCATAGTCCTTATCAAGAGTGTTGAGACTGACAAGGCTAAATTGTCTTCATTAAGAGTAGATAAACTCCAATACAAATAGGAAACTAATCATTGTTTTATCCTTAGAAGTTCTCAATCAGGGAGCCAGGTCCAGCAGAACTTCAGCAACCTTTGCACAAGCAGGATTTTCTGAAACTGGCAGATAGGGAGGTGGTTCATTTTCTTTTCACTTAGGTCAGTCTGATGGCCTGCTATCTAGGCCAACCATAACTCATTCTTCACTATACCTTCCACCAGACTGCTACAGTGCTTATTTGGGCTGTTTTAAAAAAAGGAAGGGAAGAAGGGAAAGGGATGTACCCAAGAGGGAGGGAAAGAGAGGAGAACTCCCTATTCCACAAAGCAGGGTTCAGGGGAGACAGCTGATGTTTAGAGTTGGCTCAGAGAGAGGAAAGGGGTTTTGAAGATTTTCCCCCTTCTGCCTTCCATCCTTAGCTAAAGCTGCTCTCCCCAGTTCACTCTTGTCCCTTTTGTTCCCCCTCCACTACTCGAGACCCAAAGGTCTCCCTTTGATCTGTTCACTCACACTCAGCTTGGGGAACAGATAACTTTTAATGATAACCCAATCAGGTACTACAAAAGGAAATAATGGGCAGGGAAGAATGGGAAAAGGAAGGTGGGGAAAGGGGGTCCCTGTCTCTATCTAAACCCTTTCCCCTCCCTCCTCAAGTTTGGGGGTAACTCAGAGCCTTGGCAGCCTGAGCTCCCCTGAGAGAAAGTCAGGTTGACTCACCCCTGGGCAACAGGATTTGAGGTAAAGTCTGCTCAGGTTTCTCTTCAGAAAGTCTTTTCAAATGGGAAGTGTTGGAGGGAAAGATTTCCAGTCACCAGTAGGAAAAATGGGTAATCCTCAGGAGGAAGTCTTTATTCATCTTCTCTCTTAGATGTCTCAAGACGGGGAGTCCCTCACTGTCTCCAGCTATAGTCTTCTCTCCTCAGGAAATTCACTCCTGGGGCCCCTCCCCCCATCGAGGTGATCAATTTCACATACTCTTCAGTTTGGCACTTTTTCTCTAGTGCCAGCCTCTGTCACAGGACCCAGAATTTACCCTCAAGTTCCAAACTATCCACAATTTCTAATTAGGAATAAAGATCTAATATGTGTACATTTATAGGCACTGCACTCTTCCTCACTCATAAACCAATCTTGAGTGCCAAGAAGGTGTGCTGAGTAAAGAGTTAGTGTATATGTCCATTGCTTGATAGAGAGAATTGAATCAGAAGTAGGTATGGTAGCAAGAGCCCATGACTATGTAACCACATTAATGCCAGTCAGAGGATGGAGATTCTGGTTGTTTTAATAAAAAGACTGAAGTGTTGGAATGTTAGATAGACAATTGACTTCCTTGATATACTGCCTTTTTTTTGCTCCTCTTCTCAAAAGGACTTTACTGCCGTTTAGCCCATTTGCTTAGCAAACAGTCTTCCTGCTTATCTCAGATATTTTTGCTTGTCTTTAGTGTTGCAGAAATACCTTGGTCTTAACTCAGAGAGGCCTTTTCAGTTTATACAAGCTTTTTTCTCAGAATGATTTCTGCCTTCTTAGCTTCAAGTGGCTATTGTCCAACTACTAGCACATCAGTCCAACCACTCTAGCAAGGAAAATTTACTGAGCCAGAAACTATAGGGAAAAGGGTATGGCTCCAGAGAAATTGCAGGGGGAAGACACAATTCCCTTCTTGTAAATTGTTCATGCTACCCAGAAATGTCCAGAAATAATTTTGTATATTTACAGATTTTATACTATTAATCAGGATAGCATGATTCTCTGGGGTGCAGATGGCAGAGAGAGCTATTATTTGGATAGTTATTCCAAAAGAGTTTTATGTCTTAAGGTTGGATCTTATTAAAATGTATTGATAATATTACTGCATTATTGCTTGTGAAATTATTATGAAGGGTATGATTATATATAAGCTAAATATAAAGCAAAAACTCTTGATAATACATATGTAATTAATAAATTTATGAAGTTTGTCTTTTTGAAATGTTTATATTTTTATTAGATCGATATTGCCAATGTGTTATTATGCATGTTTACTATAAGATGAATACTTCTGAACTTTTTTTTAAATTTTGAACATTATTTTATTTGGCCATTTCCAAACATTATTCACTGGAAACAAAGATCATTTCCTTTTCCTCCCCTCCCCCCCCCACCACCTTTCCCTCTCCCATAGCGGACGCACGATTCCACTGGTTATCACATGTGTTCTTGACTCAAACCCATTTCCCTGTTGTTGGTATTTGCATTAGAGTGTTCATTTAGAGTCTCTCCTCAGTCATATTCCCTCAACCCCTGTAGTCAGGCAGTTGCTTTTCATCGGTGTTTTTACTCACATAGTTTATCCTCTGCTTGTGGATAGTATTTTTTAGATCCCTGCAGATTGTTCAGGGACATTGCATTGACACTAATGGAGAAGTCCATCACCTTCGATTGTACCACAGTGTATCAGTCTCTGTGTACAATGTTTTCCTGGTTCTGCTCCTTTCGCTCTGCATCACTTCCTGGAGGTTGTTCCAGTCTCCATGGAATTCCTCTACTTTATTATTCCTTTTAGCACAATAGTATTCCATCACCAACATATACCACAATTTGTTCAGCCATTCCCCAATTGATGGGCATCCCCTCATTTTCCAAGTTTTGGCCACCACAAAGAGCGCAGCTATGAATATTCTTGTACAAGTCTTTTTCCTTATTATCTCTTTGGGGTACAAGCCCAGCAGTGCTATGGCTGGATCAAAGGGCAGACAGTCCCTTATCACCCTTTGGGCATAGTTCCAAATTGCCCTCCAGAATGGCTGGATCAATTTACAACTCCACCAGAAATGAATTAGTGTCCCCACTTTGCCACATCCCCTCCAGCATTCATTACTTTCCATAGCTGTCATGTTAGCCAATCTGCTAGGTGTGAGGTGATACCTCAGAGTTGTTTTGATTTGCATCTCTCTGATTATAAGAGATGTAGAGCACTTTTTCATGTGCTTATTAATAGTTTTGATTTCTTTGGCGGAGAACTGCCTGTTCATGTCCTTTGCCCATGTATCAATTGGAGAATGGCTTGATTTTTTGTACAATTGATTTAGCTCTTTGTAAATTTGAGTAATTAAACCTTTGTCAGAGGTTTTTATGAAGATTGTTTCCCAATTTGTTGCTACCCTTCTGATTTTGGACACATTGGTCTTGTGTGTACAAAACCTTTTTAATTTGATATATTCCAGATTATTTATTTTGCATTTTGTAACTCATTCTAATTCTTGCTTGGTTTTGAAGTCTTTCCCTTCCCAAAGGTCTGACATGTATACTATTCTGTGTTCGCCTAATTTTCTTATAGTTTCCTTCTTTATGTTCAAGTCATTCACCCATTTTGAATTTATCTCGGTGTAGGGTATGAGGTGTTGATCTAAACCTAATCTTTCCCACACTGTCCTCCAATTTTCCCAGCAGTTTTTATGAAATAGTGGATTTTTGTCCCAAAATCTGGGATCTTTGGGTTTGTCATATACTGTCATATACTGTCTTGCTGAGGTTGCTTGCCCCAGGTCTATTCCACTGATCCTCCTTTCTTTCTCTTAGCCAGTACCAAATTGTTTTGATGACCGCTGCTTTATAATATAGTCTGAGATCTGGGACTGCAAGTCCCCCTTCCTTTGTATTTTTTTTTTCATTATTTCCCTGGATATCCTTGATCTTTTGTTCTTCCAAATGAACTTTGTTATAGTTTTTTCTAAATCAGTAAAAAATTTTTTTGGAAGTTCCATGGGTATGGCACTAAATAGATAGATGAGTTTGGGTAGGATGGTCATTTTTATTTATTGGCTCGTCCTACCCATGAGCAGTTAATGTTCTTCCAATTGTTCAAGTCTAGTTTTAGTTGTGTGGAAAGTGTTTTGTAGTTGTGTTCATATAGATCCTGTGTTTGTCTCGGAAGATAGATTCCTAAGTATTTTATTTTGTCTAAGGTAATTTTGAATGGGATTTCTCTTTCTAGTTCTTGCTGCTGAGCTGTGTTGGAATTATATAGAAATGCTGATGACTTATGTGGGTTTATTTTGTATCCTGCAACTTTGCTAAAGTTGTTGATTATTTCGATTAGCTTTTTGGTTGAATCTCTAGGATTCTTTAAGTAGACCATCATGTCATCTGCAAAGAGAGATAATTTGGTCTCCTCCTTGCCTATTTTGATGTCTTCAATTTCTTTTTCTTCTCTAATTGCTACTGCTAGTGTTTCTAATACAATATCAAATAATAGAGGTGATAATGGGCATCCTTGTTTCACTCCTGATCTTAATGGGAATGGATTTAGTTTATCCCCATTGCAGATGATATTAGTTGATGGTTTTAGATATATGCTGTTTATTATTTTTAGGAAAGGCCCTTCTATTCCTATACTTTCTAGTGTTCTCAATAGGAATGGGTGTTGTATTTTATCAAAGGCTTTTTCTGCATCTATTGAGATAATCATGTGGTTCTTGTTGGTTTGCTTGTTGATGTGGTCAATTATGTGGATGGTTTTCCTAATATTGAACCAGCCCTGCATCCCTGGTATAAATCCTACTTGATCATGGTGGATGACCCTTCTGATCACTTGCTGGAGTCTTTTTGCTAGTATCCTATTTAAACTTTTTGCATCTATATTCATTAGGGAGATTGGTCTATAATTTTCTTTTTCTGTTTTTGGCCTGCCTGGTTTTGGAATTAGTACCATGTTTGTGTCATAAAAGGAGTTTGGTAGAACTCCCTCTTTGCTTATTATGTCAAATAGTTTGTATAGTATTGGGATTAACTGTTCTCTGAATATTTGATAGAATTCACTGGTGAATCCGTCAGGCCCTGGGGATTTTTTCTTAGGAAGTTCTTTGATGGCCTGTTGGATTTCTTTTTCTGATATGGGATTATTTAAGAAATCTATTTCTTCTTCTGTTAGTCTAGGCAATTTATATTTTTGTAAATATTCATCCATATCACCTAGGTTGGTATATTTATTGCCATATAGTTGGGCAAAGTAGTTTTTAATGATTGCCTTAATTTCCTCTTCGTTGGAGGTGAGATCCCCTTTTCATCTTTGATGCTGTTAATTTGCCTTTCTTCTTTCCTTTTTTTAATTAGATTAACCAGTACTTTGTCTATTTTGTCTGTTTTTTCAAAGTACCAGCTTCTAGTCTTATTTATTAGGTCAATAGTTCTGTCACTTTCAATTTTATTAATTTCTCCCTTAATTTTTAGGATCTCTAGTTTGGTTTTCTTCTGGGGATTTTTAATTTGTTTGTTCTCAAGTTTTTTAATTTGCATTTCCACTTCCTTGATCTCTGTCCTCCCTAATTTGTTAATATATGCACTCAGGGATATGAATTTTCCTCTAAGTACTGCCTTGGCTGCATCCCATAAGGTTTGAAAGGATGTCTCGCCGTTGTCATTTTCTTCAACGAAATTATTAATTGTTTCTATGATTTCTTCTCTAACTATCCGATTTTGGAGTATCATATTATTTAATTTCCAATTAATTTTTGATTTGGCTCTCCATGTACCCTTACCGATCAATATTTTTATTGCCTTGTGATCTGAAAAGGCTGCATTTATTATTTCTGCTTTTCTGCATTTGAGTGCCATGTTTCTGTGACCTAGTGTATGATCTATTTTTGTGAATGTGCCATGTGGTGCTGAAAAGAAGGTGTATTCCTTTTTGTCCCTATTTATTTTTCTCCATATGTCTATTAACTCTAATTTTTCTAAAATTTGATTCACCTCTTTTACCTCTTTCTTGTTTATTTTTTGCTTTGATTTATCTACATTTGATAGTGGTTGGTTCAAGTCTCCCATTAATATGGTTTTATTGTCTATATCCTCCTTCAATTCTCCTAGTTTCTCTATTAAAAATTTGGATGCTATACCATTTGGTGCATACATGTTGATTAGTGATATTTCCTCATTGTCTATACTCCCTTTTAACAGAATATATTTACCTTCCCTATCCCTATTGATCAGGTCTATTTGTGCTTTGGCTTTGTCAGATATCATGATTGCAACTCCTGCCTTCTTTCTATCAGTTGAGGCCCAAAAGGTCTTACTCCAACCTCTAATTCTAACCTTGTGAGTGTCAACCCGCCTCATATGTGTTTCTTGAAGACAACAAATGGTAGAGTTTGGGGTTCTAATCCAATCTGCTATTTGTCTATGTTTTATGGGTGAGTTCATCCCATTCACATTCAAAGTTATGATTGTCATTTGTGGATTCGTTGGCATTTTGATATCTTCCCCTAGTTCTGACCTTTCTTCTTTAGCTATCTCCTTTTGAATCAGTGATTTGCTTTAGGTCAGTCCCCCTATACCCCTCCCTTGAGATGCTTCCCTTTCTAGCCCCTCCATTTTTGTGCTCCCTTCCCCTCCCCCTTCTTCCCTCCCTTTTTATGCTCCCTAACCCCCCCCCCCCCTTAATTTTCCTTTCTTTCTTGCACTAATGGATAAGATAGAATTCAGGTTCCTACTGGATCTAGATGTTCTTCCCTCTCAGATTTAATTTCACTGAGAGTAAGGTTTAAGTAATTCCACTTCACGCTCTCCTCCTCTCCTTCTCATATGAGAGTTCTTCTCCTCCCCTTCCTATGTGTATCTTTATATGGGAAAGATTATTCTATTAAGTCCCCCCCTATTTCTTGAAGTAAGTCTTAGTATTATCGACGGTTCCCCCCCTCTCTTTTCCTTTCTTTGCCCCCACTTTCCCCAAATCTTCTTAATGCCCCAATCTTTCCCTATGCATGTTTCTTCTAACTACTCTTATGATGCTACAATTTTTGAGAGTTACCCAAAACATTTTCCCCACATATTAATATATATAATTTGATGTAAATGTAGTCCTTATAGAAGAGAGCTGGATCCCTGATCATAGCCACACTGCCCAGGTGTTCAGCTCCGCCCAGATAATCAGTGCGTGGTCCACCCCTGGTGTTTAGCTCCACCGAGATGTTCAGTGCAACCGCCCCAAGTACAGCTTTGCTGACCCCCGTGCTCAGCTCCGGGTTCTCTAGTGAAACTGCTCTGAGATGTTTTTTCCTGGCAGTCCCCAGATCCCAAGGACCCTGGAGTTCCCCCCCCAGACAGAGAAGTTCCCCACTCACTCGCTGTCCCAGTGAGCGCTCAGGTAGCTCACTCTGGTTTGGTGGGGGAGGTGGGGGGGGGATGGGCGGCTCAGTTCACGTTTCTGTGCAAGCTTTTCCTCCTTATTATAGTGTGGAAATGTTCAAACCCCATGTACCTTTGCCTCTGTGGAATACTAGGGATTACTGGGGTGTCCTTCTGTTCCTCCAAAGGTGATTTTTATGCTCCTTTGATGTAGTCTGTTTCGTTCGGTGCCGGGGAGAGGAAGCGTGTGGCTTCTAGATTGCAGCCATGTTTACCCGGAAGTCTACTTCTGAACTTCTTATGAATAAAAATAAAATTTAAAAAACTGACATCTTTTAATTCAAATTCAGGTGATTGATTTGAAGTTTACTTGGTTATCTTTTCAGTTTTGTGAAGATTGAATTTAGCTCTTCCCTTATTGTAACAACGAAGGTACTTGGCTCTTCCTTTATTGGGAAGATTGAATTATAATCCAGTCTATTTTTAGATTTTAATCCCCAAAAGATGGTAAATAAGTATTTGAAGCAGATCTACTCATTTGAACTACAAAAAGGTGTTAACTAACTACAAAAGGTGAACTAACAAAAAAAGGTGTTCAGTAACCAAAAAAGGTATAATCTAACCAAAGAAGGTGTGAACTAAAGAGTGGGCAATTCTGGAGAGGAGTGTCTGCTGTGATTGGTAGATGTGAAATTAGGGGAGGTGACAGAAGAGAAAAAGATCTTTAAAAAGAGAACCAGAGGCCAGAAGGAGTGATTTGAGATTTGAGATAGATGGAAGAACTCTGACTCGGAGTTGGACTGGAGGACAGACACTTGAGGAGAGACTGAAAGAGGAACTGGACCCCTGGAGGAGCTCATGCAGGAGACCTCAGACTGCCTTCCTTTTAGATGGTCACTGTGGGTGAGTGGAAGGCTGACTTAGTAACCCTGTCTTTCTCCAAGGTCTAAACCTCCAAGAAAGGCCCATAGTCTTGAGACTTTTTTTTTCCTGATTAGGGCCTTAGAATTTCTACCTGGCTCAGAGGAAGCTGGAGTTGTGTGTGTGTGTGTGTGTGTGTGTGTGTGTGTGTGTGTGTGTGTGTGTGTGTCTGTGTCTGTGTCTGTCTGTCTGTCTCATATTCCCTCTATTCTAATAAAACTACCATAAATTTATATTTTACTTTAATAATTCATTTTTGGATTTAGAAATTAAATCCCTGGTGACCACCTATTAATATATTCAAGTCTCCACCACAAATAAATTTAACAGTTTCCATGAGTCCATCTTTATGCAGATTATTCCTAAATAGATAGATCCAGTCTTAGTCTCTCTCCTGAGCTGCAGTCAAGCATCACCAATTTGTGTGTGTGTGTGATGTGCATGCACACTCAGGCATGTGCCTTAATTCTGCATCTCCCTAACTTGCCCAGGCTGGCAATGCAGCAGCCACTCATGGTCAGTCTCATACTGATCAACATGTAAGCTCTAGTAGACTCTAGTTTTTCTAACCCTAGCTGGTATGCCTGGTGACCTCCATTTTGCCAGGGAGTTCACCATATTGATATGTGACTTAGGGAGGATACCTTATTGCAGCTTAAAACCTGAAACTCTGAAATCCTGAACTTGAGCTATCTGCCATTGTCAACTTCTCCTGAAGTAGTTACTACAAGGCATATGCCACAATGCCTGGTCCCTTCAAGTGAATAGTCATTCCTAGCATCTCAAACTTAACACGTATAAAACAAAATTCATTGCCATTCACTCCCAATTTTCCTGAATATTGTCGAGTCCCATCATCCTCCTAATCATCCAAGCCCACAATATTAGTGTTAGTTTCAACTCCTCATATAATCTCCTGGATCCAATCTGTTGCCAGATGTTGACGTCTTGATGTTTGCAACATTTCCCACATTCTTTCCATTCAGATAGCCAGAACTCTAGTTTAGGTCATCATCACCTCTCACCTGGATTATAGCAAAAGCTTTTTAAGTGGTTTCCCTTCCACAAGTCTTTCCCTCCTCCAGGCCATCTTTTCACAAGCTGCCAAGGTGATTTTTCTAAAATGGAGGGCTGACACTGATGATATCCTGCCTGTTGAGCTCTAGTGACTACCTGTTTGCTGTAGGGTCAAATTTTGGAATTTGAAGCTCTTTCCAACTTTACTGATCTTTTTGCTTTTTACTCCTTACCATGTATGTACTCTATAACCAGTTTCATTGGTTTGCCTGCAATTATCAGACATGGCCCTCATCTCTCTTCTACATGCCTATAATGCTTTGTCCTTTACCCATGCCGTTTTGTTTCTCTGACTTACTTCAAGACATATCAATTCTCAACTGTGAGAGAGGACAGATCCCCCATCAGTTCTTTCTCTTCTCACTTTTCACTGGCACTTAGTTATTGTACATATTGCATTCCCCAGTTAGAATGAAAGCTTCTTGAATGCAGATGATATTTTTTCATTCCTTTGTATCCCCAGTGCTAACAAAGCATACCAGCTGGTACCTAGTATGAGTTCATAAATATTTGTCAACTGAGTAAAGTTGCAAGTTTAAATGACAATATTAAAATATTTTCATCAAATTAATTTTTAATCAAACAGGTCACTAATAGTTTTGAAAACACAGTATATGTTCTTCATTATGAAATAGAAAGGTAATCTGTGGAAACTATTTCTGGTAATCTGTTGTGACACTATTACTTGTTGCTGCAGTGACTGATGTGCTCTGGCTTATGACTAGAGAGTGCTGCTACTAAGTATGGGGACAAACCTGATGGTATTTAGTTACAATGGAGATAGAAGTACTACAGAGATAGGGAGATATGGAGCCACAGGGGATACTGCTAAAAGGTGTGGCATTTAAAAGAGTAGTTGCCATAAACTGTGACCACAGAAATATGGTTTCAAATAAAAAATATAGTGGTCACCAGGGAAAATTCTCCAAATATTAAATATACCCAAGTTAGCTGGATTTTATGGAGATTTTAATTAATACAAATGAAGGAATTAAAGAAAGGGAGAGAAACAGAGTAGGAGGGAATAGTAGGAAAAGGACTAGACCAGCTTAGGCCAGCCTTAAGGCTTAAGCCTTAAGAGAGAGATCAGTCAGTCTTTTATCCACTTACCATGAGATTTGTCCCAAGCAAGATTCTAGTGTTCAGAGAGACCCATCAGTTCAGCTTCGGCAAGCTGAATTTCAGCCATCAAGCCCTTCAAGGCAGCTCTGGCAAGCTGCCTCTCTCCAATTCAGCTTTGGCAAGCTGAATCTCCCTTTTTAAAGAGAATTTTCTCCTATGTCACCTCCCCTAAGTTCTCACACCTACCAATCACAGTAGACTTTTCCAAAGGACAGACCATTCTTAATTCACACCTGAGTAGACTAAACTTTTGAGTAATTCACATCTGAGTAGATTAAAGTTTTCTGGGAAGTCTAAAACTTCTTTGCAACTTGCAAGTTTGCAAGTTGCCTGACCTTCATAGGTACTTAGCACCTTCCTAAAAATAGACTTAGCTTAAGTGCTTGGCCTCACTATAAGTATGGGTTAAGTACTTTTACAACTTTATCTTCCCCTCAAGTATGCTTAAGTATTGGTGAAGTAGAGTTCTCACATTCCTGATCAAGTACCTTCATTGTTTAAATGGGGAATGGTCTTAACCAAATCTTATGAAGTAGTGTCTGGGAATTTTTAAGATTCACAAGGGGAATGCTCTGGGGTTTGCCTACTGATCCCTACTGATGACTAATGGATCAATATTTTTCCTAATCTCCTCCTAGCCTCTCTCCCTCCCTCCTTCACCCTCTTCTCCCTGACTCCCTCACCTCCCAGTTCTTCTTGAAGCCTTTTGGCTTCTTCCCTCCCCCCCTCAATAAACTATAAAGATACTCTTTTCTTTTCCTTTCAAGTCAGGGGGTTTATTGGGAAACAGGGTGGGAAACTGAGGTAAGAGGGATGAGGGTGTCCCAAATCTAAAATGAAGATTATGAAGGTTTGGGGAGTTACAACTGTGACAGAGGGACAGTCAGAGATGGAGGACAACAGTTAAAATCTTCTTTCTTCTTCACAAAGCCACCAAGAAAAGTCTCTCCTTCAGCCTGGCTTTCCTCCAACTCTTGGTCAGTCAAATCTCAGAGACAGCAGAGGTTTCCCCTTGATCAGAAAGCCCAAAGCCAAGCCAGTCCTACAAGGGTCCTTCACTCATTGATAGAAGCTAACCAGGATCAGTTCTCAGCTTCTTCCCCTTTCAGTCAAGCTCAACTGCCGGGCCAGAGAGAGTCAGAAGTTTAAGATCCTGCTTCTTCTCCTCTCTGTGGCCAGGCCTTCAATTGCCTCTCCTGGGAACATTCCGTTTAGAACCTTTTTCTTGATTGACAGGCAGGTCCCCAGCATGTTTTCTTGCATCTTGGCTTGCAAGTCCTCTCTCTCTCTCCATGCCTCTACCACAATTACCAGAAAGTGAAATTTGGAACCTTGGTTGTAAAAAGAAAGTGATATTGGAACTTTCCTAGGCTATAGATGTGGTCTAGATTCTTGGGTTCTTTGGTTTGACTTATAGACATCTCACTTGACCAGGTTATTGAAGTGACCTTCTTGTTTTCAAAAGTCCAGAATATCTTTCAGTATCAACTCATGCAGCCCTCTTATTAATTACATTGTAAGAAAAATATGTTTGATACTGACTCACTCCAAAATGAGTTGACTAGTTCTAGTCAGCTTCTTGGATGGTTTTGTCAGTGCCAGTCTGCTAGCCAAACCTGGTACACAAGTGGGCAGATTTCCCTGTGAATATTTGGCAGTTCTCCCTCTTCCTCCATGAAAGGGTCAGTGCTACTAGGTGTTTAGGAGTTCAACAAATTGTTTAACAAGTTCAAGAAGTTGACATAAGTATATTGGAGGACATATTCTGGCCATGGTATCTTCATAGCATCTGTCAATTCAATTTAATTCACAATATGTTTATTGATATTATTGTTAATCTGTTATCCTTGAAAATGCTTGGAGAATGGAAAACATCTGACAAAACTAGAGATTTACAAATGTCCTGCATTTTCTTCCCCACCCACAAAAATGATAGTCTTTCAAATTACAAATTGGTGATTTTTAGTGAAATTGTGGGGCATAATATTAAAGAACATTTTATAAACACTTAAAAAAGGATTTGGTAGCTAGCATGTCTTCATGAAGAATGGATCATGCCAAACTAATGCTGGTTCTTATTTTGAAACCATTACTTAGAGTGATAGAGCAGAGAAATGCCACAGGCATAGCATGCTAGATTTCAACAAGGAAACTTCAAGTTTTCTTGAAAAGTAAAAGTAAAGTCATGATCTTATGATATCTTTGTAAACAAATAGAAATGGAGGCTATAATAAGTTTAAGTGAATTAAGAATTGGTTGAAACACAAAATTGTAAGAGTTGTAGTTAACAGGTTGTCAACCTAGAAGGAAATCTCTAATGGAATGCCTCAGAGAGTTGTACTCAGCTTTGTTATGGTGAAATCTTTTTATCAAAAATTTGGATGAAGATCTAGATGCCATTCTTACCAATACTGAAATGAACATGAATGAATGAAATGGAATAACTGGAATAGATAGTTAATAATTTGGATTACAGAGAAGGATTTTAAAATATCTTAAAAGGTCAGATTGATGGACCAAATCCAATAAAATGAAGCAGTGGTGATAAATGTAAAATCGTATATTTGGATTTAAGAAAAAAATGTTCAGTTTACAAGATAGGGGAAGGGTTGATTGATGGACAAGTTTTGTAAAAATGATTTGAGGGAGTGAAAGGCAGTATTTCTATCCAAATGGTATAATGAAAGGTTCTGAACAATTCTAGATTTTTTCCAAAAACAATTAGAAAAGTGCCTAAAAAAGTAAAAGATCAACAACCAAAAGAAACATTTTAAGCAATCCAGGTAAAACTAAGAATCAGCCAAGGGCTACACTATTAGCTCTACATGTTGCCTGAATGTCATCCTGATTACAAGTCCCTTTCTCCTTCCCTCTAAGACTGAGGGAGGGCTCTGCCCAGCTGCTATTAACTCTCTGTTCACTAAACCTAATTACATTCAGCCCTTCATCCCCACCCTAACTTCTTGGGCTAAAGACAGAAAGCTCTGGGCTAAAGGCTGAAGACTGCATGATTTACTCTTGTGCCAACTTCAGATCTTTATGGGAAGGGCTCTTAGGTGAAAGGTAAGCATTTCATGATGAAGTCTTGGGGCTTTACATGGCCACGACTGGCTGCCTGCTTGCTGCACCCAATCTGGAGGCTGAGGGAGGGCTAGGGACCCTATATTGTCTCTCAATTGGCCTCTTTCAATTCATGCCTCTGAACTGAGGGCTCATTATATGAACAACTGTTCCTACTGCTAAAGAGTCAAGAGATAATATGGATATGATAGGATGAGAGACCTTTGCCAACTAACTATGTCTATTGGGTTGACACCTTAGCAATGAATCACCTGCAATCTTACAATCCTTAACAGGATTGGGGGGTGGGTGGGAATACAAAGAAACACAGAGAAAGAACAATTTAAGACAAACCTACTACATTGAAGAAATGCTACAGACTAAGGGAATCTCAGAAAATTTAAAAGCATGATAGTAATTGGAAAAAACAAAAGGAGTACTAGAAAAGGCAAATATTGTCCACAAGAATCTTTGAGTGGTTGAAAGATCTAATAAAATGAAAGAAGAGAAAGGGAGTAAATTAGTAGTCTTGTTATGGGAAGCTAAAAGAACGTGGAGGCAAGGGCATGTGGACCCATTCTCAGACAGACCATGAGGTCTCAACCTCTGACAAGGGCTCTCAGATCTTTATCTTGGATGGGCCCAGAGTTATCAACCTGTGACACAGTTCTCTGTCCATTTTGCCATCTAATTGCTACCTTGAGTGGTCAGAAGATAGAAGTCATACTTCAGAGGGTTAAAAAGAGAATGAGAGGGGAAAAAAGTGGAGGCATAGATTGTAGACAGATTTCTCATGGAGTTTAGCCATAAAAGGAAGAACAAATATTGTATGAAAGCTAGTGGAGATGGTCAGACCAAGTTAGAATTTTTATGAAGTTGGAGGAGACATAAACATAGTTGTAGTCAGTAAGGAAGAAGCCTGTAGACAGGGAGAGATTGAAAATAAAGTGAGAGAGTGAGATTGGACTTCAAGGGGGTTGAGCCAAGGTGGTGGAGTAATCCTCATCAGCTCTGTGCTACCAAGAGAATCCTCTCCAACTAAGATTAAAATATCACCCCAAAACAAATACATGAGTGAAAGAACCAACAAGGAGACAGTGTGAAACAACTTTCAAGCAAAGAAAAACCCAAAAGGTAGGCAACAAACATCTGGGGCACTGGGATGAGAGGAGAGCAGACTTAGCAAGAAGCTGTAGCAAGGAGGGAAGGGCAAGCCAAGAGTGAGCCCCCCCTCCACCCCCACATCTACTGTCCAAGGTTTGGGAATCTATGCCCAAGCCAAGGCCCTGAGACCTTGCCTGATCAAATAGAGCTACAAGCTAACCCATACCTCTTGAAATTTCAAACCTGTGGAGAAGTCCAGAGCCCCAGTCCAGGGAATTCTAGTCTAGGCTTGGGACCAAGACTTAATTCATACTTCTGGGTGGATGATATTCCGAAGTACTGATCTTTTTGACTAAAACTCCAAGTGGAGCTCTAAGACAGGAAAATCAAGGGTGTACCTGATTGGATCAAGTACACAGTGAGACCAAAAATTTGATACTAAGCCTGAGGCTAGAATTCGATTAGTCCCTGATATGATCAAGATCAGAGTGAGATCAAAAGCTTATACCTAGGCCTGAGGCAAGTTTTTAAGTTATCAGCATTACAAGGATTACTTGAATCATCAGGAGGAGGGGGCTCTCCCTCAGAGGGGGCTCAGACCATCACATCATCCCTCTAAATCTACCTATAATTAGATAGGAAAAAATGAACAAAAGACAAAAAAGGCTCCTAATTCTAAAGAATTTTTATGGAGACAACAAGCAAGGTACAGATACATAATGGGACAGTCCAAGCAAAGGAAACACACCCAAAATCTAGAAGAAAAATATGGATTGGACACAGATTCTGGAAGAGCTCAAAAAGGACTTCAGAAACCAATTAAGAGAGGCAGAGGAAAAAAGGGAAAGAGAAATGAAAGTGATGCAAGGAGAAAGGAAAGTGATACAAGAAGAAATGAAAATGATGCAAGAAAAAAATGGGCAAATTAAAAGGAGAACCAAAAACTGACAGAGGAAAATCATGCCATAAAAATCAGAATTGACCATCTAGAAACTAATGATTCCATGAGAAATCAAGAAACAATAAAGCAGAATCAAAGAAATGAAAAGATTGAGGAAAACATAAAATATCTTATTGAAAAAACAATAGATCTAGAAAATAGATCTAAGAGAGACAGTTTGAGAATTATTGGACTACCTGAAAGCTGTGATCAAGAAAAAACCTTGGATGTCATATTACAAGAAATTATTAAAGATAACTTCCTAGAGATCCTTGAACAAGAAAATAAAATTGAAATGGAAAGAATTCACAGATCACCTCCTGAAAGAAATCCTCAAATGATAACTTCCAGGAATATAATAGCTAAATTCAAGAGTCACCAAGCCAAGGGAAAAAATGCTTCAAGCAGCTAGAAAGAAACCATTCAATACTTATAAAAATATAAATTGCCTAGACTAAAAGAGGAAGAAATAAATTATCTTAACAACCCCATTTCAGAAAAAGAAATTGAACAAGCCATTAAAGAACTCCCTAAGAAAAAAATCCCCAGGTCCAGATGGATTCAGAAATGAATTCTATCAAACATTCAAAGAACAACTAATCCCAATATTAAACAAACTATTTGGCCAATCTCCCTAATGAATATAGACGCAAAAATCTTAAATAGGATACTAGCAAAAAGACTCCAGCAAGTCATCACAAGGGTCATCCACTATGACCAGGTAGGATTCATACCAGGAATGCAAGGATGGTTCAATATGAGGAAAACCATCCACATAATTGACCATATTAACAAGCAAACTGACAAAAATCACATGATTATCTCAATAGATGCAGAAAAAGCCTTTGATAAAATACAACACCCATTCCTATTGAGAACACTAGAAAGTATAGGAATAGAAGGGCCTTTCCTAAAAATAATAAACAGTATATATCTAAAACCATCAGCAAACATCATCTGCAATGGGGATAAACTAGAATCCTTTCCAATAAGATCAGGAGTAAAATAAGGATGCCCATTATCACCTCTATTATTTAACAATGTACTAGAAACACTAGCATTAGCAATTAGAGAAGAAAAAGAAATTTAAGGTATTAAAATTGGCAATGAGGAGACCAAGCTATCACTCTTTGCAGATGATATGATGGTTTACTTAAGGAATCCTAGAGAATCAACCAAAAAGTTACTCAAAATAATCAACAACTTTAGCAAAGTTGCAGGATACAAAATAAACCTGCATAAGTCATCAGCATTTCTATATATCTCTAACCCATTTCAACAGCAAGAATTAGAAAGCAAAATACCATTCAAAATCACCCTAGACAATATAAAATACTTAGGAATCTATCTGCCAAGACAAACACAGGAACTATATGAACTCAACTACAAAACAATTTCCACACAGCTAAAATTAGATCTAAATAATTGGAAAAACATTGATTGCTCATGGGTGGGACGAGCTAACATAACAAAAATGACAATCCTACCCAAATTAATTTACTTATTTAGTGCCATACCCATTTAACTACCAAAAAGCTTCTTTACTGAATTAGAAAAAAAAACATAACTAAGTTTATTTGGAAGAACAAAAGATCAAGGATATCCAGGGAAATCATGAAAAAAAATGCAAAGGAAGGAGGACTTGAAGTCCCAGATCTCAAACTATACTATAAAGCAGTGGTTATCAAAACAATTTGGTACTGGCTTAGAGACAGAAAGGAGGATCAGTGGAATAGACTTGGCGTAAATGATCTCAGCAAGACAGTTTATGACAAACCCAAAGATCCGAGGTTCTGGGACAAAAATCCATTATTTGATAAAAACTGCTGGGAAAATTGGAAGACAGTGTGGGAGAGATTAGGTTTGATCAACACCTCACACCCCACACCAAGATAAATTCAGAATGGGTGAATGACTTGAACATAAAGAAGGAAACTATAAGTAAATTAATTGAACACAGAATAGTATACATGTCAGACCTTTGGGATGGGAAAGATTTTAAAACCAAGCAAGACTTAGAAAGAGTCACAAAATGTAAAATAAATAATTTTGACTACATCAAATTAAAAAGTTTTTGTACACACAAAACCAATGTAACTAAAATCAGAAGGGTAGCAACAAATTGGGAAACAATCTTCATAAAAACCTCTGACAAAGGTCTAATTACTCAAATTTACAAAGAGCTAAATCAATTGTACAAAAAATCAAGCCATTCTCCAATTGATAAATGGGCAAGCGACATGAACAGGCAGTTCTCAGCCAAAGAAATCAAAACTATTAATAAGCACATGAGAAAGTGTTCTATATCTCTTATAATCAGAGATGCAAATCAAAACAACTCTGAGGTATCACCTCACACCTAGCAGATTGGCTAACATAACAGCTATGGAAAGTAATGAATGCTAGAGGGGATGTGGCAAAGTAGGGACACTAATTCATTGCTGGTGGAGTTATGAATTAATCCAACCATTCTGGAGGGCAATTTGGAACTATGCCCAAAGGGCGATAAAAGACTGTCTGCTCTTCGATCCAGCCATAGCACTGCTGGGCTTGTACCCCAAAGAGATAATAAGGAAAAAGACTTGTATAAGAATATTCATAGCTGTACTCTTTGTGGTGGCCCAAAATTGGAAAATGAGGGGATGCCCATCAATTGGGGAATGGCTGAACAAATTGTGGTATATGTTGGTGATGGAATACTATTGTGCTAAAAGGAATAATAAAGTGGAGGAATTCCATGGAGACTGGAACAACCTCCAGGAAGTGATGCAGAGCGAAAGGAGCAGAACCAGGAAAACATTGTACACAGAGACTGATACATTGTGGTACAATTGAAGGTAATGGACTTCTCCATTAGTCGCAATGTAATGTCCCTGAACAATCTGCATGGATCTAAAAAACACTATCCACAAGCAGAAGATAAACTGTGGGAGTAAAAACACTGATGAAAAGCAATGCTTGACTACAGGGGTGGAGGGGATATGACTGAGGAGAACACTAAATGAACACTCTAATGCAAATACGAACAACATGGAAATGGGTTTGAATCAAGAACACATGTTATACCCAGTGGAATTGCGTGTGGGCTATGGGAGAGGTGGTGGGAGGGGGGGAGAGGGAAGAAAAGAAAATGATCTTTGTTTCCAATGAATAATGTTTGGAAATGACTAAATAAAAATTTAAAAAAATGTAAAAAAAAAAGAAAGAAATCATTCAATTACCTGATTACAATCAGGATCACACAGAACCCAGCAACTTCTACATTAAAGTATTGAAAGGCATGGAATATGATATTCAGAAAGGCAAAAGATTTGGGTTTACACACCAGAGTCACCTATCCAACAAAACTAAGTATATTCTCTTTTTGGGGGGGGGAGGGGAGATGGACATTCAATAAGATAGAAGATTTCTAAGCATTACTGAGGAATAAGCCAGACCTAAACAAAAAATTTGAAGTTCAAACACAAGACAGAATAGAAGCCCCAAAAGGTAAATAAGAAAGAGAAAATTTAAGGGACTCATTAAGGTCAAAATAGTTATATGTCTGTATGGAAATAAGATTTCTATAATTCTCAAAAATTACTCTTAGTAGTAGAGAAGATAGGAATGTATTCAGAAAGAGGGTGAAGTAAGCTGATTATGATAACATGAAATATATGTAAATGTGAAGATATGGAATGATATGTATGATATGATATGTATACATATGAATGATATGTAAAAATAAATCAAGGGCTGAGAGGGCTGCACTGAGACAAAAGGGAGGGAGAGATAGAATGGGGTAAAGAGTTGTGAAAAATCATTATAGAGAGGGGAGGATTAGTGTGGTGACAGGCAATGCTTAAACTTTACTCTCATTGTAAAGGGCTCAGAGAGGATAAAAACAATTATATCCAGTGGTGTATATAATTCTATCTTACCCCACAGAGAAACAGAGGGGGAATAAGACAAGGGAAAAGGGAGATAATTGGAGGGAGAAGGAAATGGGGAGGTGATAAAAAGCAAAACACTTGTGAGAAGGAACAGAGAGAAAGGGAATAGAGCAGGACTTAAAGGGGATAATATGATGGAGGACAATACATAGTAATAACACTGAATTTGAATGGGATGAACTCACTCATTAAATGGAAGTGGATAGCAGAGTAGATTAAAAACCAGAATCCTACTACTATATGTTTACAAGAAACACAGTTGAGGCAGGGTGACACATACATTTTCAGGGTAAAAGACTGGAGCAGAATTTATTATGTGTCATCTAAAGTTAAAAAAGGAGTAGCAATCATGATACCAGACAAAGCTAAAGTATAAATTGAATTGATTAAAAGAGAAAGGGAAGGAAATTACATTCTGTTAAAGTAATGAAGTAATATCATTACTGAACATTTATGCACCAAATGGCATAGCATCTAGATTTCTAAAGGAAATTTCTAAGGGAAAAATAAAATTGAAAGTAAAAGAAATATTGAAGTAATAAATAAGACGAGGAGCTGGTACTTTGAAAATAAAAATTAAATAGATAAAGTACTGGCTAATAAAAAAAGAAAGAAGAGAATCAAATTAACAGTATCAAAGATAAAAAGGGTGATCTCACCTCTAATGAAGAGGAAATTAAGATAATTATTAAGAACTATTTTGCCCTACTTATATGGCAATATGACAATCTAGGTGAAATGGGTTTACATTTTTAGAATATAAATTCCATAGATTAACAAAAGAGGAAGTAGAATACTTAAATAATCACATCTCAGAAAAAGAAATTCAACAAGCCATCAAGGAACTTCTTCCTAAGAGAGTGAAATTGGTAAAGGGGCAATATGCTGGAGAAGATGGGATAGAATTGGATTACTTATATAGAGGTTTGAGTTGACAAGAAGGGCAGCCTCTTCTTATGAAATATGCGAAGCATGATATATTAATAGAAGGCAAATGAGTGATGTGAGATGAAGAAGAAGATGAAATATGTACTCTGCCTTATATTTTAGGCAAGGTTTCCAGATGAGAGGATGGAGGCCTGGGAGACAAAGGAAATTTCAGGAGGAATGAAAATATTTGGAAGAGTTGCTATGGTGAGAGGGGTAATGAGTTAATTAAGGAAGTATAGCATTATCTCACTGCAGTGATGGCCCAATTGAAATTAAGTAACATAAATTTGTCATTGTCCCAGTCAGAGTGGGTTTGTGATTTTTTGTAGTTTCATTTGACAGCACATAAAGTAGAAATTATATCTCAATGATACTAAAAAATGACAAATGATATGAAAGTATACCCATGGGTTGGTATTGATGTTTTTGGTTGCTGCTTTTTGGTAAGGCCTAAGGTTTTTTTTTTCATCCTTTTTATAGTTCCTTTTTATTCAGCTACTTTGAGACTCAGTTCTTCAATATCTTAAAAAGTGTTTTAGTTCAAGCATGAGCCACTGTGTTTGCTTGGTTTAGTCAACAGCTTTTCTATCTTTATTTCCTTCAGTGCCATTCCCACTTATTCTGAAAGCATTAGTCAGTGATGTCAGAGCCAAAGTATAGTTTATTCACAGTACTTGATGGTAAAAAATTTGCTTTAAAATACTTGAAGTTCTTTTATATCTTTCATTTGTTTGTTGTCCTGTGGTTAAAGGAATTTGTCCTCATCTTAGCACCAGTGCAGAGTCCACGTTAATTAGCAGGGATTCTCTCAATATTGTGACATATTCTACATGTTCATTTTTGCCAATGATTTTGTACTGATTGCATCAGGCCTCAGGATATTGCAGAGCTTCCTAAGTGAGATTTGTAATCACTCAAAAGAGTACAACCTAACTATTCATGCAGGAAAAATCAAACTGATGAAGAATGTCTGTTGTCCAGAGTATGACTTTCTATGAATTGATAATTTATAAAGCCCATGCAGCAAGACTATTACAGTGGGTTTTGACAAAAGAGCAAACGGAGGCAGATCTGTAAGGGTTAATTTAGGGTTTTGACTAAGAGAGTTATAAATTCAATGTTTTGGTCACCAAATTAAAAAATATTATCTCTAAGGCAGAAAAAACTGTTAGCAGTTTTTATTTATAATGAGGATGAGAAAGAGTTGAAATATGAAATGTAGGAGGGAAAAAGGTAAGGAGTTGCCTTGCCTATCCTAAGTGCTTATCTGATGAAATTCAGCTTGCTCCCCTACAAAGTTCTAATCTCCATGTGGAAGTCTGAGTCATTCACCAGCAAGCTAATGCAGGATCCAAGGAAAAGAGTCTCTCCTCAGAACTCACAATGAAGGGAGTGTCCTTTCACAAGCCCCATCACAAGCAGAGAGGGTCTCCTCACATAGCTACCACGCAGGAATCTCTCCAAGCCAGAAGTCCCAGTGGTGTCTTCAGCCAGGGTTCCACCAGTGCAGCCTCCTCCAAAGGCAAAGCAGGAATCTCTGCAACCAGTCTCCAGAAGCCAGGAAAGGAATTCCTGGAACCAATGTCTCCAAACAGCAGGAAAGGAATGATACTAGACCATGTTGGTCTCTTTTTATATCCCCTTTTCCCATGTCACTCCCTTCCTTTCCTGTCACTCCTTCTTCACAGAAACTAATTGCAGTCTTTCAGTTTGCCTAGCATTGACCAAGGAGGGGACAGTAGCCTTTGGAGTTGTCATTTACTCTAGTAAGTGACTTGTGAACTCTCATACTTAATGGTAAGTAGGGGTACTTTAAGTTCTTGATTTGATTAGCTAAAAATAGACATAGGGAGAGTTTATCCTATCTTTGCAGATCTTTGTACAAGATAACATTTATTAGCAGGGGCATGCTACCTATAAATAAATGGGTCAGTGGTTTACCTTCATTCATGAGAAAGACCCAGAACAGACATACAGCCCTTTTTTATAGGGTTTCGGGTAGTACAGAGAGCAGAATAGATAACATCACAGGTTTGAGTACAAAATGATAAGTTTTAAAGCTGAGACACACAGAACAACACAATTGGTTGGAAGTTTGGTAACTGGGGCTAATAATGACCCCCTTTCTTTCCCCATGAGACTAAGATTCATTGTTGGAGATAACAGTCCAGACTTTTGGACAGCAAACCAGACATCTTTGAAGGAGACCTTTGCTGGCTAAAGCTATCAGGCCTAACTTCCTTTCTTTCTCACACAATCTCCAAGGCCAGCAAAAATTCCTTGAGGCAAGAATTGACAGGTGATTAGCTGGAGAGCTTGATTTCTAGCCAACCAATTAGAGACAAGCTGAATTCTGAATTAAGTTCAGAAACAAAGAACTATGACTTAAGCAGTAATAGGACAAAAGCAGTACAGGACAAAATTAATTACTTGTAAATAGGATCAATAAGAAAATAACACAAGATCAATTTTAATCCCATCAGTACATATTATCTTGAACAGACACAGTAAATGGAAAATTAGTTCAGAATTGAACAGGGAGGAGTAAGTGCACAGGTCTTTGGAAAATTGACAATTATTTTCATGATCTCAAATTTCTCTCTGAAACAAAGGCTGATTTTCTGAAGAACTGAATTTGGGCATCATTCAAACAGCAAAGTAGTGGCAAAGGGCATTAGTAGGTTGTAACTGAATAAATGAGGAAGCATGGAGGAGAAGCACAATAAAGAATGCCAACTACAAAATGTATGAACATAAAAAGATAGTCTGGTTTGCATGATATGAAAATAAGGAATGACCAATGGACAGCCTGTGTGCTTCATTGGTGTAGTCAAATATTCAAAGAAAGAAAGTATAACTTCTTCCTTTCCCATCCAGAATATTGAGTGGTTCCTCTCTGGAAAACTTAAGGGAGGACATGGACAAACTTTGCTCAGTAAAGCGAGGCATGAATGTGTTGTAATTTGCATTGTTGCAAAGAATACCCACAGTGATTGTATCACAGGGCCACATGTACTTTGCTTTGCTGGGGGTAAAGGGATAGAAAGACAGAAGTCTTCCTCATTTTTTCTTGCCTTTCTTGAAGTTTCAATTTTTCAGAGACTGTAGTGTTCTATGGCTCATCAAGAACGTTGATATTTTAAAGAGAACACTAAAAAAAAAAGCTAACAATTCAAACTCAGAGAAGTTGAACAAGCCATAAAATGAGTTCTAAAAGGAAAAACAAAAGAAAAACCAGGCCTAGAAAGATCTGCAAGTGAATTATATCAACTTTAAAAAACCAACCATGACATCAAATAAACTGTTTGAAGAAATAAAGAAATTCCATGAGGCAAATCTGGTCAAATCAAGTAGAGAAAAACCTTTAAGGTCCCTTCTATATCTTCTATATCTGAGAATCTGTAACCTATTTTGTAAAGATCAACTGATGTCAGTCCCTTGTGCTTCTTTGATACAAAATGAGCCAAATTATCCAGGAATCTCTGGTCTATGTAGTATAGGGAACTGAGGCAGTCCAGGCAAAACTGTGATAAGTCTGGTTTTTTTGGGGAGTACAAAGCTAAAGAATTTCTAAAGATAGGTGAATTCTTAACCAAAGGATAGAGATGCAATTATAAAAAATAAGGTAGATAATTTTTATTTTATAATATTAGAATGTTTTTCATAGATAAATGCACCTAGAAGAAGTAAAATAATCAAATGAAAAAAATCTTAATATCTGATGTCTACGATAAGGGTTTGATATTCAGGACATATAGACAGCTGACACAAATATAAGACTAA
Source organism: Monodelphis domestica (assembly GCF_027887165.1). Classification (NCBI taxonomy): domain Eukaryota; kingdom Metazoa; phylum Chordata; class Mammalia; order Didelphimorphia; family Didelphidae; genus Monodelphis; species Monodelphis domestica. Next base: position 252,669,202 of record NC_077231.1, on the reverse strand, counting down.
AAGCCATTCCTCTATAGATAAGTTATCAAAGAATATGATCAAATAGTTCTTAAAAGAATTATAAGCTGTTAGCTATATGAAGAAATACTCCAAATCACTAATAATAAGAAAAATGCACATTAAAATACACCTTCCAAATTGACAAAGAAGAGAATAGTCAATGTTGGAAGAATTGTGTTAAGACAGATACAATAATGGATTGTTGATGGAGCAGTGAACATATACTACCATTTCAGAAAACGATTTGGAATTATATAAATAAAGTGGACAAAATGTCCATACTCTTTGATTCAGAGATTCCATTGCTAGGCATATACCCAAAGGAGATCATTGACAGAAAGGCTTCATTCACACATATTGGTAGAAGCAAATAATTGGAAATGAAGTAAATGATCATCAGTTGGGGGATGACTAAGAAATGACAAAACAGGATTAATACAAAGATGCTTAATTTATATGAACTGATACAAAGTGAAGTGGATGTAGTCAGGAAACACAATAACTACCACAATGTAACAAGAAAAAAATTACAAAATAATATAAACTGAAAATTGCAAAATTATGATGACCAAATTTAGCTCCAAGAAGAAATATCAGAAGACATCACCTTTGTAGAAGTAGAGGTCCATGTGTGTGGAATACTGCATATACTATCAACATTTTTAGATGTGTAAATCGGGGGTTTTTTCTATCCTTTTAAAAACACTTATAGTAGATGACTCTGAGAAAGAGGAGGGGAGGGATGTCAGAGATACACACACATTATATAAAAACAAAAAAGTATCAATAAAAATACTTTAAAGAAAAAAAGCTTTTAGCATCTCGGTTCCCTCTTCTTGAGTGAATCTGAGTTTCTTGACTCCAACTCTAGGGTTCAATTTGTTGATTAATTCTTTGGATTCATGGTTTGATGTCTATTGAACTAGATGACTCCTAAGATTCTTTCAACATTTTATTTCTATGATTATAATTTTATTGTTGGGTTTTTTTGCTCTTAGTTGAGTGTTAAAGAAGGGGAAATAGAATTTCATAACTTAGTATTTCAGTCTTTGGACATACATGTCTTCAAGTATTTGGAATTCTTAGAAGGGGGATTAAACTTTCTGCTTTACCTTTGAGGCTTCACCTAAGAGCAATGAGTCAACACTACAGAAAGGAAGATTTTAGCTCTGTCCCAAAGAGGAATGAGCTGCCTTGGAATGTAATGAGTAGTTGCCTTTCTCTAGGAATCTTCTCACAAAGGCCAGCTGCCTATTTGTCAGAGATTGTTTAGTTATGAGTTGGACCAGATGAGCTTTGAAGTCTCTTCAGGATCCTATGATTTCTAAAGGAGTCAGAACCCCCTCAGAGAATTGGATCATTAATTTATGTGGATCTCAGGGAAGGTGCTGATTCAGTATTCAGAAAGATTCTACCATGCATTTGATTTCCTTTACCAAGAGGACAGGTATATGGAGGACTGCAGGTGTGGGGGTTGGGATGTGTGTGTGTGTGTGTGTGTATATGTGTGTTAAAAATACTTGTCAAGTTTTTAAAATTAAAGACTGGTCTAGGTAGTGGCTTGTCTTCTAAAATGTGAAAACACGAGGACCAGTGTTTGAAAGTTTGGTTCAAAGTGAGCAAATCAATTCTGGAGATGTGCACAGTTCTCATCTTCTTTATTCATTTTCTTACCTCTGATCCAACCAGACCAATGTACTGTTTCCTTTTTCTGATTATTATACTTTTATTTTCAATTTCTTGCCCACTATGTCTTATACCCAATGCTTACCATATCTTTGTTCATATGGTAAATTTCCTCATTTATACTAAGAAACTCTTGAAGCTTTACCTTCACAAAGCTTTTCCTAATTACAAACATCGCTTATTTTTGGCAAATAATTTTTAATAGAACTTCAAATGAATAGAATTGATAAAGTAGAACACTGACTCATTTTACAGACCCTACATATATAAATTTACAGACTTTGAAATTATATAATTTAAGACTCTCATATGATGGGCAACATAAGATTATGAAAAGTGCACTGTTTTTGGAGTTAAAAGATTTTTTTAACTCCTTTCAAGTCCTGGCTGTGCAACTTACTAGCAATGTAATCTTTTTATTCTCTCTATGCCTTAGTTTCTACATTGGTCAAATGGAGATAATCATATTTATACTGTCTGCTTTATAGATTTTTTGAAAAAAAGTTTCTTAGTACTATACAAATGTAAGCTATTATCATGTCATATATTAGCAATTGCCATCTACTCACAAATTCTTACATTTTAGGCTGATATATCTTGCATGAACAACAAAAAAGAAAATAGATGATCCAAATATGTGAGCTGTGTATGTATAAGTAAGGATTTCCAAATGTGTAAGGAATTTCCATATTTATGGGAACAGTTCAGTAGTACTGGGGAAGATGTCTAAGAAAATGCTGCCTAAATGTAACAACATTTTGATTGCAAAAGTATCCCTATAAATGAGATGATTATACATAAGGTGCTCTGTAAATATGAAGTGCTACAAAGATTAATGAGTAGAGAGTATTACTGGATAGACACCTGATCCTCTTTGTGGCCCAGGCCAGGACTCTCTAGAAGTTTTGTGTTCTATCTTAAATTTTATCTTCAATATAGCATAGTGACTGGAACATAGTAAATATAACTTCTTTGTTAATCTCTCTCTCTCTCTCTCTCTCTCTCTCTCTCTCTCTCTCTCTCTCTCTCTCTCTCTCTCCTTTTCCATCCTCCCCTTCCCTCCCTCTCTTTCTCCCTCCCTGCCCCCCTCTCATATTCCCTTTTTCCTTTTTCTCCCTTTCTCTGACACCAAAGGTTGTTCTAGAGAAATATTAAACTCTCCCTAAATACAAGGTGCACCCTGTGTCAGAGCCCTTCCCAGGTTAGTCCTAGGTTCCTTTAACCCTTTGGAGCACAGAGAGTACCTGCCTTCCTCAAGCAAAGATAACTCCAAGGGCATGCCATTCAATTGCCACAACATTTTGCCAACAGTGTCAAATGCAGAATAGAAGTTAAGAAGGATGAGAACTAAGAAGTTCATATTTGACAATTAAGAGATCATTGGTAATTTGAGAACAGTTCCAGTTCAGGAATGCAATTGAAAGTCAGATTGCAAAGGGTTAAGAAATGAGTGAAAGAAAGAAAAGTTGAAACACTGAGCATATATGGCTTTCCCTAGAAGTTTGGTTGTAATGAAAGGTAAGACAGATACAGGATGATAGTTTGGAAGAATGGCATAGCGTTGAGAGTTGTTTTTCCATTCATCAGGTTGGAGGAGATTTGAGCATATTTGTAGGCCAAGGAAAGAAATGGTATTTAGGAAAAATGTGTAGTTTAGGAGAAAGGGAATAATTGTTGAGGAATCTCATATACAAGATAGGTTGGGATGGGAACAAGGGTACATATTTAGGGGTTAGCATTGGCAAGAATGCCACAATATTCATCCAAGACTGGAGTAAGGAGAGAATGAAGGATGATGTCAAGGGACTTGGACATATAAAGGAGGAGAGAAGAGGTAACTCATGGCAAATAGGCTTTATTTTTTTCAGTAACACATAAGCAAGGTTCATTGCTCAAAGATAATGGAGAGAGGATGGTGTAGATGTTTTTTTTAGGGAAGTGGAAGTTTGGAATAGCTTTTATGGGGATCATAGGATCATACTTCTAGGTTTGGAAGGGACTATCTGGTCCAACCCCCTTATTTTACAAATAAGGAATCTTAGGTCCAGGGAAATTAAGACCACATAATCAGAAGTTTTGTGGGGTAAACCTGACCAAAGCTGATACTCTATCCACTATCCCAAACTGCCTTCTGTGTTTCAAATACACCAAAATTCTTTAGCAGAACTTCTATCATGAAGTAATAATTATTTATTAAGCACTTAATATTTGTCAGTAGATGGAAGAAATATGGTAACTGTCTTTTTTATACTTAAGTGTATAAATGACATTTAAAATTAGTCTGACAGAAGTGGCAAACCTAAAAGGGAACAGTTATTATCATGATAAGTGCTGGAGGAAAGGGTTTTGTGAACACTGATTGGGGAAAAGTTATGAAAAATGTGGGCCTAGCCCAAAGGGACTTAAGTCCAGTTAACCAAAGTAGCACTAAAGAATACTACTTTTTTTCTTTAAAAAATTTAATGGACACATTTTAATACAACAGACACTTCTTAAAAAATTGCTTATAACCATATTCAACAAAATATATTTCCTGAAAATGGTTAAGCAACACACATTGTTGAGAGGCAGCATGGCATTGTTGGGAGATAAGGATCTGCCTTCAGAAATAGGAAAATCTAGTTTCAGATCCCACCTCTGACCCATACTGGCCAATCCCATTAATCTCTCTCTTAGTGCCTACCTGGATCACTTAGGATGACTCCCTAAGACTATAGGATTTGGAGAAGGGTAGGTGTCTGGCCTGCATGGATGAAGGGAGTTCTTCCCTAGAAGCTCCCCACACTGATAAAATACAGGTATGGTGTGCGAGATTTAAAATGGTTGAGGTCTTAAACTGTAGTGATTAAAATAGTGGAAGATATAAATTGTGATAGATATAAGAGAGGGTGAGTAAATTTGACTGCAGAAATATGTTTAACTACAGTGTCTTGGGTTTTAAAATCAAATATAAGGTGGTCGCCAGGGAAATATTCCCAATTATTCAAATACCCAAGTCAATTGGGTTTTATAGAGATTTTAATTAACAATACAATGAGTAATCAAAGAAAGAGAGAGAGAGAGAGAGTAAGAAAGGAATAAGTATGAAGGGCCTCAAGCCAATATGGCCTAGACCTGAGTCTTAAAAGAGAAATCAGTCAGTTTATTTTAACACTCACCACAAGGTCTGACTAAACAAGGATACTAGTGACACCAGGCCAGTGTCCTTCCTTGAAGAGTCTTCCAGCCAGAGATTGCTTCAAAGGGCCTCTCTCAAGAGCCTCCAGAGCTCCTACCCCAGAGGGACAGAGCCCCTCAGAGGAGCTCCTCAAGGAGCTCTCCTTCAGAATGAGAGTCAGAAATCGAGATCCTTGAATGAGATCCAAGCTCTTATTTTTAAGGGCAAAATTTCCTCTGTCACCTCCCCTAAGTCCTTATATCTACCAATCACTGTAGATGTTTCTAAAGGACCGCCCATTTTGAATTCACAGCTGAGTAGTTTTAATCTCTTTAGTAAGTCAGAAAACAATGCTGCTGTGTCGACAAATTTCATTAAGAAAAAACCTCTGAATAAGTTATCACCCTTTTAGGTTTAAGTAGTCTACAAGTTGCCCCACCTTTATAGGTACTTAGTATCCCATTGTATCAATTCTAAAACAGTCATGACTCAAAGAACTTCCTGTCCCTTCCATAAGCATGGATCAAAGTACTTTCATTGTTTAGCAAACAGTTTTCTGTCCTAAAGCAGTCTTAAGTAGGGTGGAGCAGGGAAACTCCCATAGCTAGGAGCCCCCACACTCAAGTAGAGTTCTCACCATCTGCTAGGGAATTTTATTAAGTAGAAGATTCCCCAATGGGGGAAACCCCTAACATTCATAAGTCTGAGAAATTTTGAGGTTTACAGGTGACACTGTCTCTGACTTATTCCCCAATTCCCATTCCCACTTGGGTCTGTGAACCTGTGGATGTCTACTCTTGTTACTGCAGCTCATAAGTCTCCCATTAGCAATCAGCCAGGAGGCTTAATTAACTTTTAGCAAAGGCATTTACTAGATGGCAGAGTAAGAACAATTGGTACAAAACATTCTTCTAAAAGTCTGGAGTTTATTCTTTCACAACTTCCACAACAGGAGCATGAGAAGTATGACTTCTTACTTAGAATATAAGAGTAGTAAGGCACACAGGTAGTAAAGGGACAACTCATAAGTTTTAGTATCAGACATCTTTATCCTTTTGGAGAGTTCTCTACGGCTTCTTTCTTCTGGAGAGAGTGCTTCGAGAAGCTCTCAGGATCTGATCCTTCCTGAGCCCATAGCCAGTGTTTCTTGCCACCATGAAGGGTCATTTCCCATGTAGCTTCTGCTTATTTGGGGTGATAGTCTTTCTGTACCTATGTCTGCTTCTTCACTCTTCATTCAGATGCTTTCTATTCTGTCAGCCACTATACTCTGAGGATACTGCAACCACCTGGCATGTAGACCTTCAAAAAGGGTCAGACCTTTGGGAATTCATAAGGATTGCCATTAGTCCTGGACATATCCACCAAAGGATATGTATTTGATTACAAAAGTCACAGAATTAACCACACATTCATAGCCACACATAGACAGGCTAGGTGGGAAATAAGGCAGCTACTCGCACCCCTGACTCTTGGGACCATCTTGAAATAGTTTCTATGCTTCACAGATGAAAAGGAAAAGAGAGGACTCAGAGCTCAGTCCTTGCTTTTAAACAACCTCTGTGTTCTCAGCTCTTTTGGTTTCAGGAGCCATTTAGGGGACTCTGACATCCTACTCCTCAGTAATGTGTGGTCAGCAGTTGGCTTCTCCCAAGCTCTAAATGTACTCCAAGAAATAGGCCTTATAGCTAGTTCACCCATGTTACCCAAGTCCTTTTCTAAATTTTTAACATATATTTTCTAAATTTCTATTTTAACAAATAATGCTGCTATGAATATATTTGTACCCAGGCCATTTTCTTGTCATAAAGTTAAACTACTTTGGATATAATCCCAGCAATGGGTCAAAGAACAAACTTCTTTTTTTTTTTTAAGCCTCTGATCCAGATAGCCGAAGTAAGCAATCAGAACAATTGGAAGTGGGAAAAACCCACCTGAAATGTATTTCACTCATTTCAGGAATCTCTCTGGAAAAACTTTCTTTAGAGAATTACAAATATCTTCTAAAGAAATGGTAGAGAGGAAATGGAAAAGTGACAAGCTATTAATGTGGATTCATCACTATACTTGAAACAAATCTTAGAAAGTATTGATTTATCCTGATTTGATTCAGTTCTCTTGATAACTTCTTGAACTATGATGAAATAAAAGAAGATATCACCTGTGCTGGAAGTGGCATTAAAAAAAGTTATCTACTGTTTTAGGTAAAATTGGTAGCGGTGTCTAAGTTGGTGAGTTCAGGAATGACCTTGACTTTCTAGCACCTATAAATCCTGGTTTGGCTAATGGCAAATCCAGGGGGAAATCCAACCTTCTTAAGCAGGTGTTGACTGGGGAGGCAACCAGGAAAATTGTACAAGCCAGGAATAGGAATGGTTGATAGCTTGTTTTTTTTTCTTGTTTGTTTTTTTTTTACAGCCAAATTAAAAGACGTGGCTAGAAAAATAGACCAAATTCTAGTCCTCCATGAAAACAAAGATATTTTAAAGCTTCCACCCTTGACTTTTGCAGTGATCTTACCTCAGTTTGAAACTATAAAAACCATTAAGATCAATCTTCTAATGCTATTCCTTGTAATATGAGGATGCTAGATGGAACTTCTGCTTTGGTATTGGTACTGAAGGGACTCTGTTCCTTTTTTTAAAATATTTTATTTGATAATTTCCAAGCATTATTCATTAAAGACATAGATCATTTTCTTTTCCTCCCCCCCCCCATAACTGACGTGTAAATCCACTGGGCATTACATGTTTTCTTGATTTGAACCCATTGCTATGTTGATAATATTTGCATTAGAGTGTTCATTTAGAGTCTCTCCTCTGTCATGTCCCCTCAACTGCTATATTCAGGCAGTTGCTTTTCCTCGGTGTTTCTACTCCCACAGTTTATCCTCTGCTTGTGAATGGTGTTTTTTTCTCCTATATCCCTGCAAATTGTTCAGGGACATTACACTGCCACTAATGGAGAAGTCCATTACGTTCGATTATACCACAGTGTATTAGTCTCTGTGTACAATGTTCTCCTGGTTCTGCTCCTCTCGCTCTGCATCACTTCCTGGAGGTCTTTCCAGTCTCCATGGAACTCCTCCACTTTATTATTCCTTTTAGCACAATAGTATTCCATCACCAACATATACCACAATTTGCTCAGCCATTCCCCAATTGATGGACATCCCCTCGTTTTCCAGTTTTTGGCCACCACAAAGAGCGCAGCTATGAATATTTTTGTACAAGTCTTTTTGTCCATTATCTCTTTGGGGTACAGACCCAGCAGTGCTATGGCTGGATCAAAGGGTAGACATTCATTTGTCACCCTTTGGGCATAGTTCCAAATTGCCCTCTAGAATGGTTGGATTAGTTCACAACTCCACCAGAAATGAATTAATGTCCCTACTTTGCCACATCCCCTCCAGCATTCATTACTTTCCTTTGCTGTTATGTTAGCCAATCTGCTAGGTGTGAGGTGATACCTCAGAGTTGTTTTGATTTGCATCTCTCTGATTATAAGAGATTTAGAACACTTCTTCATGTGCTTATTAATAGTTTTGATTTCTTTATCTGAGAACTGCCTATCCATGTCCCTTGCCCATTTATCAATTGGAGAATGGCTTGATTTTTTGTACAGTTGATTTAGCTCTTTATAAATTTGAGTAATTAAACCTTTGTCAGAAGTTTCTATGAAGATTTTTTCCCAGTTTGTTGTTTCCCTTCTGATTTTAGTTACATTGGTTTTGTTTGTGCAAAAGCTTTTTAATTTGATGTAGTCAAAATTATTTATTTTACATTTTGTGATTCTTTCTATGTCTTGCTTGGTTTTAAAGTCTTTCCCCTCCCAAAGGTCTGACATGTATACTATTCTGTGTTTACCCAATTTACTTATGGTTATCTTCTTTATGCTTAAGTCACTCACCCATTTTGAATTTATCTTGGTGTAGGGTATGAGGTGTTGATCTATTCCTAATCTCTCCCATACTGTCTTCCAATTTTCCCAGCAGTTTTTATCGAATAGTGGATTTTTGTCCCAAAAGCTGGGATCTTTGGGTTTATCGTATACTGTCTTGCTGAGGTCGCTTTCCCCCAGTCTATTCCACTGATCTTCCTTTCTGTTTCTTAGCCAGTACCAAATTGTTTTGATGACTGCTGCTTTGTAATATAGTTTAAGGTCAGGGACTGCGAGGCCCCCATCATATGTGTTTTTTTTTTTCATGATTTCCCTGGATATCCTTGATCTTTTGTTCTTCCAAATGAACTTTGCTATGGTTTTTTTCTAAATCAGTGAAGAAGTATTTTGGTACTTCAATGGGTATGGCACTAAATAGATAAATAAGTTTGGGTAGGATGGTCATTTTTATTATATTGGTTCGTCCTATCCATGAGCAGTTAATGCTTTTCCATTTTCTCAAGTCTAGTTTTAGTTGTGTGGCGAGTGTTTTGTAGTTGTGTTCATATATTTCCTGTGTTTGTCTCGGGAGGTAGATTCCTAGGTATTTTATTTTGTCTAAGGTGATTTTGAATGGGATTTCTCTTTCTAGTTTTTGCTGCTGAGCTGTGTTGGAGATATATAGAAAAGCTGATGATTTATGTGGGTTTATTTTGTATCCTGCAACTTTGCTAAAGTTGTTGATTATTTCAATTAGCTTTTTGGTTGAATCTCTAGGATTCTTTAAGTAGACGATCATGTCATCTGCAGAGAGAGATAATTTGGTCTCCTCCTTGCCTATTTTAATGCCTTCAATTTCTTTTTCTTCTCTAATTGCTACTGCTAGTGTTTCTAGTACAATGTCAAATAGTAGAGGTGATAATGGGCATCCTTGTTTCACTCCTGATCTTATTGGGAATGTGTCTAGTTTATCCCCATTGCAGATGATATTAGCTGATGGTTTTATATATATACTGTTTATTAATTTTAGGAATGACCTTTCTATTCCTATGCTTTCTAGTGTTTTTAATAGGAATGGGTGTTGTATTTTATCAAAGGCTTTTTCTGCGTCTATTGAGATAATCATGTGGTTCTTGCTGGTTTGCTTGTTGATGTGGTCAATTATGTGGATGGTTTTCCTAATATTGAACCAGCCCTGCATCCCTGGTATAAATCCTACTTGATCATGGTGAATGATCCTTCTGATCACTTGCTGGAGTCTTTTTGCTAGTATCCTATTTAAAATTTTTGCATCCATATTCATTAGGGAGATTGGTCTATAGTTTTCTTTCTCTGTTTTTGACCTGCCTGGTTTTGGAATCAGTACCATGCTTGTGTCATAAAAGGAGTTTGGTAGAACTCCCTCTTTGCTTATTATGTCAAATAGTTTGTATAGTATTGGGATTAACTGTTCTCTGAATGTTTGATAGAATTCACTGGTGAATCCATAAGGCCCTGGGGATTTTTTCTTAGGAAGTTCTTTGATGGCTTGTTGGATTTCATTTTCTGATATGGGATTATTTAAGAATTCTATTTCCTCTTCTGTTAGTCTAGGCAGTTTGTATTTTTGTATATATTCATCCATATCCCCTAAATTGGTGTATTTATTGCCATATTATTGGGCAAAGTAATTTCTAATGATTGCCTTAATTTCCTCTTCATCAGAAGTGCTGTCCCCCTTTTCATCTTTAATGCTGTTAATTTGCTTTTCTTCCTTCCTTTTTTAATTAGATTGACCAGTACTTTGTCTATTTTGTTTGTTTTTTCAAAGTACCAGCTTCCTCTCTTATTTATTAAATCAATAGTTCTATCACTTTAGATTTTATTAATTTCTTCCTTAATTTTTAGGATTTCTAGTTTGGTTTTCTGCTGGGGGGTTTTAATTTGATCGCTTTTGAGTTTTTTATTTGCATTTCCAATTGATTGATCTCTGCTCTCCCTTGTTTGTTAATATAAGCATTCAGGGATATGAATTTGCCTCTGATTACCGCTTTGGCTGCATCCCAAAAGGTTTGAAGGGATGTCTCGCCATTGTCATTTTCCTTGATGAAATTATTAATTTTTTCTATGATTTCTTCTTTAACTAAACGATTTTGGAGTATCATATTGTTTAATTTCCAATTGGTTTTAGATTTGGTTTTCCATGTACCATTACTAATCATTATTTTTATTGCCTTGTGATCTGAGAAGGCTGCATTCATTATTTCTGCTTTTCTGCATCTGTGTGCTATGTTTCTGTGACCTAATATATGGTCAATTTTTGTGAATGTGCCATGTGGTGCTGAGAAGAAGGTGTATACCTTTTTATCCCTATTTATTTTTCTCCATATGTCTATTAATTCTAATTTTTCTAAGATTTCATTCACTTCTTTTTCCTCTTTCTTATTTATTTTTTGATTTTATTTATCTAAATTTGATAATGGTTGGTTTAAGTCTCCCACTAATATGGTTTTACTGTCTATTTTTTCCTTCAATTCTCCTAGTTTCCCCATTAGAAATTTGGGTGCTATATTATTTGGTGCATACATGTTGATTAATGATATTTCCTCATTGTCTAAAGTCGCTTTTAACAAAATATAATTACCTTCCCTATCCCTTTTGATCAGGTCTATTTTTGCTTTGGCTTTATCAGATATCATGATTACCACTCCTGCCTTCTTTCTGTCAGTTGAGGCCCAGAAGGTCTTACTCCATCCTTTAATTCTGACCTTGTGGGTATCAACCCACCTCATGTGTGTTTCTTGAAGACAACATATGGTAGGGTTTTGGATTCTAATCCATTCTGCTATTCATCTACGTTTTATGGGTGAGTTCATCCCATTCACGTTCAAAGTTATGATTGTCATTTGTGGACTCCCTGGCATTTTGATATCCTTCCCTAATTCTAACCTTTTCTTCTTCGGCTCTACCTTTTAGTCCAATGATTTACTTTGAATCAGTCCCCCTTGTCCACTCCTTTGATGTTTCCCTTTTTAATCCCTCCCTTTTTGTTCCCTCCACCTCCCCCCTCTCTTTCCCTCCCTTTTTGTTTTCCCTCTCCCCCTCCCCCCCTTGGTTTTCCCTTCTCCCTACCCTTGTTGGGTAAGATAGAATTCAAGATCCCAATGCATCTGGATGTTTTTCCCTCTCAGAGTTGATTTCCCTGAGATTAAGGTTTAAGTAAAAAACCCTCTCTTCCTCTCCTTCTTATGTGAATCTTTGTGTGAGAAAGATTATTCTATTTGGTCTTTCTTTACCCCCTATTTATACATTATATTTCCCCCACATGTTAGTATACATAGATTGATAGAAATGTAGTCCTTATAGAAGAGAGTTTGAGTAAAAGAAGAAGATACATTTTTCTCCTTTCCCCTTTCCTTAATATTTACCTTTTCAGGTATTCCTTGCTCTTTGTTTTTCGGTATCAAACTTTCCACAGAGCTCTGGTCTTTTCTTTGCAAAAATTTGGAAATCTTCTATTTTGTTGAATGCCCATACTTTTCCTTGGAAGTATATAGTCAGTTTTGCTGGGTAGCTGATTCTTGGTTGAAGACCCAGCTCTCTTGCCTTTCAGAAGATCATGTTCCATGCCTTACGATCATTCAGAGTAGAACTTGCAAGGTCTTGTGTGACCCTGATTGGCATTCCTTTATATCTAAATTGTCTTTTTCTGGCTTTCTGTAGGATTTTTTCTTTTGTTTGAGGGCTTTGGAATTGGCAATTACATTCCTGGGAGTTGTCTTTTGGGGGTTTAGTGTAGAAGGTGTTCTGTGAGCTCTGTCAGTGGCTGTATTACCCCCTTGTTCTAGAATCTCTGGGCAATTTTCTTTGATTATATCTTGTATCACGATGTCGAGTTTGGTGTTTATTTCTGGCTTTTCTGGAAGTTCAATTATTCTTAAATTATTTCTTCTCCCTCTATTTTCCAGATCTGTCACCTTGTCGGTGAGATATTTTATGTTCTCTTCTAATTTCTTGGTATTTTGGCTTTGCTTTGTTAATTCTTGCTCTTTTACACAATCGTTGTCTTCCAGTTGCCTGATTCTGGCCTTTAAAGCCTGGTTTTCCTTTTCTGTTTTGTTACACTGGTTTTGTACATGTGTGAATTTCTTTTGCATTATTTCCCACTTTTCCTCCCAGAAGGCTTCCATCTTTTTGGTCATTTCTGATTCAAATTCTTCATGGGTTTGTGGAGAGTTTCCATTTCCTTTGGAAGGTTTCAGAGCATTTTCTTGTGTATCGTCTTCTATCTCCTCTGTATTTTGTATTTTGGCTCTGTAGAATGTGTCCAAAGTTGCCCCTGTCTTCTTATTTTTCTTGGAATTTTGGGGCTTCTGTGCTTCTGTGGAGTTTGCCATCTCTGAATGGGGAGGATTAGCTTTTCTTATCTCTGTCTGGTGTTCAGAGGCTTTATTCCTGGGCAGATTGTTGGTTCTATGAGCTTTCCCTGGGTTAAACTGAGTATGCTTTAATGCAATGACTTTCACTGGAACTGGAATGGAAGGGTGGACCAGGGGGCCACACTCTCCCCCGGCTCTCTCTGTTTCCCTGCTGCTAAGGTGCCCCCTCGACTGGACTGGGTCGGGTTGCTTTCCAGAAGTTGCCTTCAGAATAGCTGCCCGTGAGGCTGTTTTGTCGGCCCTGAGGGTTGCTGTTGTTTCAGAGGACCCTGCTCTCTGCCGGGGAAGGGGCCACGGCTTCCCGTAGCTCCGAGGACGGTGACCTTCACTGAGACTTGGATAGCAGGATCCAGCTGGTGAGGCTGTCTTGCCCGGCCTGAGGGTTGCTGTTGTTTCAGAGGACCCTGCTCTCTGAGGGGGGCGGGGCTGCGGCTTCCCAGAGCCTTGGACTCTGCGCTCCTACCCCTTAGGTCCGAGTGATCTTGGGTTCTGGCTTTTGAGGGGGGCCGTACCTTTTGATCCAGGTCCAGGTCCAGGAGGAGGATTCCCAGGGTCTATGCTGTTGATCGTTTTGAATTTTGGCGCCTTAGGAGCTTATAGTTTGAGGTCGGTTGGGAAGGGTTTTCCGGAGATCTGAACTTTAGCTTCCTCTAAGCTGTCATCTTGACCGGAAGTCTAGCGCTATCGGGACTCTGTTCTAATGAGAATGCAATTCAGAGTTTGTTTATGAGTAAGAGGGAAAAGTATAGATATCATCCTTTGAGTAATCCAGTGTTTAAGGAGCTGATTTTGAAGTTAAGGAAGACATCAATGGGAGAAACTACCAAGCACAGGAGAAAAACAGCAATCCAGTACCACTACTATTCTGACAGAGGTCTCAGTCACATCATCCAGGTGTATGACAAATCTTAAAGCTCTGCCTAGTTTTCTAACAATTTGGAGTACTGACTGAGGTACTCCCTTTAAGCACATCATGATAAGAATACAGAATCTAGAGCACCCCTGAGAAACAATACAGATCTCAAGAATTGGGAATATTGGGAATGCAAAAATGTTATATAGTTATATAGAATTTAGAGGAAGTCATTAGCACCAACACTATTAAACTGTGGTTATTGGTTGCCATCCTTGGTTATTTTGCTATACAGAAAAAAATCTATCTGCACAAAACACAGGAAAATGAATTTTCATCAAATGATTTAAACTTCACAATTCATAGAGTAGGAGATGTGTGTATGTGGGGTCTGAATTCTCTAAAACGTTTATGTCAACCCTCCCTACCTCTTTTACACATAGAATTCATGGAGTTTGAGGATAAAAGTATCAACAAAGTAGACCCATTCTATTCTGATAGTAACAATTTTATTATACCTACTTCCCTGATAAGAGGGTCCTGGATGTACCAGCCTCCAATGAAGGGGCAGCACTCTGTGATAGAGGAATAATCCAGAGACTTTGAATGAGAGAGACTGGAAGAAATGCAAAGGTTTCCATCCACAGCAGGGGATGGTTGAGAAGGCTTAGAGTCTGGAGGAGGCTTAGAATCTGGAGGAAAGAGAGATTCCAGGGGAGAAGCAGTTGGTCTCTATCTTGAGACAGCAAAGGTAAAGATCTGATCAGAGACTGTATCCTGAGCTATACAAAATCCCTCATTGAACTTAATCACCATTTCCCCCCAAAGATACTAAGAAGTGTGGCAGAAACCTGAAAAGAATAAGAAACAACCTAACAAGATCTCACACAGCTCCTGTCACACCCTGGGTGTGGACATTGGCTTTGCTGTGAAAAAGACCAGGGGTCACAAACCGAACCTCTCAGAGACCAGGCTGCCACACCTGGGTCTCTCCAGCTTTCAAGAGAGGGAAAGGGAGATTTAGAAAGACAGGGACTTCCTTTATCCTCTTTCCTCTAGATCTTAACCCTTCAGACATATTCCTGTTTTACCCCTGCTCATTATTGTTAGAATAAAGATTTGTCATTTATCCTAAATTGATTTTCCTTGTGAATGAAGGGAATAGTTACAGTGGAAGAGGGAGAGAGCTGATTTCTCTCTCTTTCACCAAGGGAAAGTTTATAAGATCAGTTATTAGAAGGAAGTAAAGGCAGGGTTATTGAGGAGACATATTTGAAGAAGACTGAAGGGGAGTATCCATCTCACCCTCCTTCTACCTTCTGAGCATATATCATCAACTCTTTCTCCATAACATCCAAACCAACCCTCTAATACAACTCTTAGGAAATATAGTAAGTACACTTCTAACTGCAAAGTGAGCCTGCTGCCAGGTCATTTGGAGCAGCTGAATTCTTGCTCCAGAGCAGGAGGCATCATAATAAATACCATTGAGCTTGACTACCAAGGGTAAGTGAGTGTGATCATAATACAGTGGTGACCATTAGACCTTTGGACTCCAGGAGACCTCCTGACCCATTTACAGCTATTGCTAGTCCTATTGGTATAGATCAATAGCCAGACCACTTGCTCTCAACAGCTGTAAGAATGATGGTCTTCCCTTTGGGATAGGAGTCATTCTTTCTGCCCTATTTTTCTTTTGTATCATGGTATATTCTTCTAGGTACTAGTAGAGAATGCTACCACTAGGGGGTTCATTTAAATGACAACTCATGGTCATTTGTTGGCAAATGTAGGACCTTTTTTAGCTTAATGATCCAAGCTCTTTGTACAGGAGTAGAAAGGACAGTGATGACAGTGACAAGGATGGTGGTTCAGAAAAGGACACTGGATGTCAGATAAGCCTCATTAGCATTGTCCAGAGAGGCCAATTCACTGTCCCTTCCCTTTAACTAAAAAAAACTGCTCTTTTGGTTTTTAAAGCTCTTCACAGGCTAATCCCTTCCTAGGTCACCTAGTAGATAGAATGCTAACTTTGAGTCAAGAAGACCTGAGTTTGAATCCTTTATCAGACACTGAAACTTTTTGTGCCTCAGTAAAATGAGGATATTAGCACCTAGTTCACAAAGGCCATTAAAAAGAATTAGGTGAAATAACATATATATATATATACACATATGCAAATATAAATATATATAAGGTATTTTGCAAACCTTGTGCTCTATGAATGTTAACTATTATAATTTTGTCAGCTGCCTTATGTCTGTTTCGGTCTTATTTTCTTTGCTCTTTCTCCTATCCATGTTCCATCTCCTATCCAGGCTTTTACACTATCTGCCCCTTCTGCCTGGAATATCCTTTCTCTTCATCTCTGTGAATCCTTTAAGACTCAGCTTTAGCATCATAGTGTACAGGAGTCCAATCTTCTTCCCTCTCCTCATGTGAGTACCTTTCCCTCCAAAGATATGCTGTATCTACTTTATGTCTACCTTGTGTATAGCTTTCTCTCTCTCTCTCTCTCTCTCTCTCTCTCTCTCTCTCTATATATATATATATATATATATATATATATATATATATATATAGTTTCTCCTATTAGAATATAAGCTTTTTGAGAAATTGGATTATTTTGCTTTCGTCTTTGTCTTTTCAGTACAACTCTATTACAAAGGAGTTGCTTAAAGTACTGCCTATTTTTCTAACAATTTGAAGTAATGACTGTAGCACTACCTTTAAGCACATCATGATAAGAATATAGAATTTAGAGCATCCCTGGGAAACAATACAGATCTCAAGAACTGGGGATATTGGAAATACAAAAATGGAGTTGTTATGTAGGATTTTGAGGAAGTCATTGACACCAGATGTTTGTTGACTGATGAATTATGAGATGGAGCTGATAGGCTTTCATAATATTTGTCCCATTATTGTGTACCTGAAACACTCATACAATGAGAATGTATTTGTTTAAGTTTAATGTTGGCTAACTTAAAATTTACTTGTGTAATTGGGTCATTCACACAGTACTATTTTTGCTGGATTTTGATGCTTCATGTATAGAAGACTCTAAACCTCATTTTTCTCAAGGTTGCGGTAGCTACAACCATTGACCCCAAACAGTACTTTTTTATTCCTAACTTGGCAAATATTCTAGTGACAGCTCAGTCACAAGATGTCTTGAAGATCAGAGTTTCTATAACCAGAGGGTTGATTTTGTGGGTAGGAAATGTGTGTGCATGGTTAATATCTATGTGTGTATTTTTATATAGAGACATATAGACATACACATATGTATGTGAGCATTGCATATGTATGTTACAAATATACATATATGATATATATGCATACATATATACAAAGATAGTAGTGCAACGTTGAATTTGGAAGACTGAATCCAAAGTCATAGGATCTGAGTTCATGAGTTATGATTCTACCACTTATCTCTTCTATGACCTTCCAAAAGAGGAGATGAAGGAGAGCTAAGTCTAAACCAAATAGGGATGCAAAAGTAGGAAGTGGTAGCAGTGGAAGGGGTTTTTAGCTCCATAACTTTGAATCACAGCTATGTGGGAAGAAGGAATAGAAGTTTGTTAGTTGTGGGATTTGGGAAGTACCGGTTGACTAGAGCCTCCTTCAGCCTCCTCCCACCACCATTTGTGGTGACAGAGGGTAGTACATATGTTTTTTCTCCAAAAACCAGAGAATAGTGGATCCTTGACATTATGTTTAATGATATTGTAAAAAATATAATATGATATAACTAAATGTGAGTAGAGTAAGTAATAGTAATGATTAACATTTATATAATGCCTACTCTATGTCAGGCATTCTGCTAAGGAATTTAGAAATACTATCTCATTTGATCCTTACAACACTGAGAGATGAATGCTATTATCCCCATTTTGTAGATGATGAAACTGATGCAAATAGGGGTTAAGTGGCTTGCTCATGGTCACAGAACAATGAAGTATCTGGGGCCAGATTTGAACTTAGGGCTTCCTGTACCACCTAAATGCCTCTATATGGAGCCTGAAATAAAAGCCATATTTCTTCATTAATTTTCTTTCAGACAGAAGCAGAGGATATGACTTCGTTCTTGCGATTATGTTCAGCATTTGCGAAACAGCTTGAAGAAGCAGTTAGAGAAGAACATCAGGTATTTATCCTCTGCAAATTGCAAATAATGAAAATGTTTTAAATTGTCTTTAGTATATTTTAGAACGCAATGATTCATCTTCCATTTAGTTGCTCATATGACTTTCCTAAGCATAATTCCGACCATATCATCACCTTGTTCCATGGAGTTCAGTACTTGACAATACCTCTAAGATCAAATTTAAACTTTTCTGTTTGTCATTTAAAGCTCTTCATAACATGATCTCTGCCTATTCCTCTAGGCTTCTACCATCAACACCTATAGAAACTCTGCCATCCAGCTATCAATGCTGCCCCACTTGTGGTTCCTCATTCATACTACTCCTCCTGTTTTCATGCTTTTCTATGACTGGATTACTCAGTTTCTATGACTTACTCAGTTTCCTCACCTCTGCCTTTCGGTTTCTCCAACTTCTTTGAAGGCTCATCTCTAGTCCTCCCTTCTATAGGAGGTCTTTCTTGGTTACCCCCAGGCTTCTTCTTTCAGAATACTTTCTTTTATTTTTTAACCCTTCCTTTCTGTCTTAGAATCAATACTGTATATTGGTTCCAAGGCAGAAGAGTGATAAGGGCTAGGCAATGGGAGGTAAGTGACTTGCCCAGGATCACACAGCTAGGACGTTTCTGAGCGCAGATTCGAATGCATGATCTCCCATCTCTGGGCCTGGCTCTCAATCCACTTGATGCCTATCAGATTACATTCTATCTACTCTCTCTCTATCTTATATTACTCAGTTATTTATATTACTGTCCACTAAAATCTATCCAGACAGGGAATCTTTCTTACCTTCCTTTGTATCCCAAGGCACAAAACCATGCCTGGATCACAGCAAGCATTTAAGAAATGATTGCTGACTACCTACCTGACTGATTCAGGATCTCCAGTTAAGGAGATTCCCAGTCTAAAGGTAGAGGAAAGGAAGAGAACATGCTTGAAGACAAGGAGGGCACAAAGTAGAAAATGAGGGTTGTCTAGTGGGATCAGGACAAGGTGGTACACAAGCTGAGCCTCAAAGAAGAAACATATTGAAATGGTTTCTATGGAATGGTGTTCAGTGAAGATGCAAGGAAGCAGGATAGGGTACAGTGAGACGCCAGAAAAGTTGCTAGTTCAATTTTCATAGAGCAAGGGGCAGCTGAACAGCACAGTGGATAGAGCACCAGACCTGAAGCTGGGAGGACCTGGGCTCAAATTTGGCCTCTGACATTTCCTAGCTGTGCAACCTTGGGTAAGTCATATAACAGCAATTGTCTAGTCCTTGATGTTCTTCTGTCTTAGAACTGACACTAAGAGAGAAAGTAAGAGTTTTTAAAAAATCAATTTGTACAAAGTAGAGTCTATTAAATGTAGGTTAAAGCCAGATGACACAGGAACATAAATGCTAAAATGAGGAGTTTGTATTTTTTCTTATGTAGACGTCGGAGAGTTTTGAGCAGGTAAGTGACTTGGTTAAACACATATATTATTTGTAACATTATTTTGGCAGCTATGTGAAGAATGTATTAGAGAGGATAAATAACAGAAAGAGTGCTAGATTTTGGCCTAGAAAACCTGAGTGTGAATTCTAGCTTTGAATTGGATAGAGCAGTGGATCTGGAGTATGGAAGCCTGGAGTTCAAATCTGGCCTGATTCTTATTGGCTGTGTGATACTGAGAAAGTCACTTAATTCCTGACTGCCTCAGTTTCCTCATCTCTAAAATAGTGATAATAATAGCACTTGTATTTTCTGATTTATGAGGATTAAATGAGATAATATTTATAAATAATTTTTAAAAATTACTTTGTAACAACTATAATTATTATTTTGAAAGTTAGATTTAAACTCATTGTCATATGGTAGCTTTTCACCTAGTAGAGAAATTCTATAGAAATATATTTTGCATTTTGAAACTTGATGTTGTAATACTATTTATTGATTATATGCTTTGTTTTCCAGATATTGGATTCTCTTTTTATGGTAATTACTAGAATTGTTGCTGACACTTATAAAGCTTTTATAAAACACTTATAAAACTATACTTTTAAAAAATCCACAAAGGTAAGGCTATAGCATAAGATTATATATGAATCAATGAATGGATAAACAAGTATTGATTAAATATCTTGTATGTACCAGGCATGTGGTAGGCAGGCAGTGGGAACAGAAATTAAAACAGGATGCTATCCCTGCCATTAAGGAGGTTATAATAGAGGGACTCAGTAGGTACAGGAACATTGGGAGGCAGAGAAAGAAGTTTTGTTCTGAAGAATCACAGAGATTGTGAGTGAAACCATAATGGAGTCTATTTCCTGCCATGGCCAGTTGTAATGGCAGTGCTCACTTGTGCCTAATGCTAGATGGAGAGTTGTAAGGTAGGTGGGGGTGAAAGGTTAATGTAGTAGGACAGATGGCAAGATGCTTCTGTTGAGTAGATCCTGTTTTTCTGGCGAGATGGATAAGACTGAGATCTGCTAGATATAGTGTGGATTAGTTCATTCATTTCTGGAATAATTCTCCCAAGGTGAGAAGGAACTTGATTACTGGGGTCTGCATCAAAAGAGTTTCTATTCCTTATTAGGGAGAAGGGCTAAAGATTTCCATGTTGTGTCTTTGGTAAGGCTCTTTTCTAGAAAGAGTATTATCAAACTTTCCTCCATATTTCTTCCCTATCTGCTGCCCCTGCAAGTTTGTTACGTATCTGTATGCTCATTGAACCCTTGGAGAGGCTTGGGATTTGTTTAAAATCAGGGAAGCGATAATCTTTCTGGGATACATACTTGGATGAATGGGCAAAGATGCCATAATATACTCATCTTAATATTTTCTTTCCAGAATTTTAACATAATTGGCAATTAATATTCTTTTTTCCTTTTAAAGTGGTTTCAACAAGAAGTCTATCATGTGGAAGAGGTAAATATAATAATTTCAAATGATTTAGATGATATTTGATCTAACTTTTGAACACTAAAAAGAAATCTATATATGTGAAAAGCCTTAACCAAATTTATTATAGTTAACTTTTCTTGAATGCTCTTTGATCACGTTACTATTAAATAGTAACATTTTTTCAACTTTGTTTTGAGTGGCTTTTGTATTCTGGAGGTATTCATTAACTGTAAGTTTTCCTCCTTTCATATATGCATATTAATTAGCTATGTGAATAATATTCTACTATACTTCCCTCTCAATTATTTGTAAAATGGAGTTTAATGCTATTTATGATTGCATATGAATCATAGAAGAACCCATCTATTAATGAAAAGCTTTTTTAAAAATGGTTAAATATTATAGGGAGAATAATTTCTAAAAAATGGGAATCATTTAAAAAAATTTCCTTCCTTTCTCACTCCACACCTTCCCTCCTCCTCCCCACCCCCTCCTTGCCACACACACAACTCCTGTGGTACCAGAGAAAATAAATTATTACAAAACAGATAGGATCTTGTATAGTACTTTCTTCTGGGAACTTGTAGCCCAATTGGGAAAAGACTGGAGTATTTCATGAAGTTAAAGATGAAATAACAAACAGTTCTATTTGAAGTAGACAATTTAAATGTTCTTAATAGACTGTTGATACTTTTGAGAATGAGTGTCCAACTCCATGAGGTAGAAAGGAACATATGTGAGAGATTCTGTGAAGGTAGAAATGACAAGATTGGTAACTGATTGTGAGTTGAGTCAGAGTAAAGAGCTCTGGAGGATACTGAACATGTAAACCTTGGTCACTGGGAGGATGCCCTCAACAACAATAGGGAAAATCATAAAGGGAGAGGTTTGGAGTGAGAGAAGGGAAGAGAATAAGTTCTGTTTTGGATGTGGGAGATACCTATGGGACATCCCATTCAAAATGTCCAATAGATATCTGTTAATGGAGAGAAAATAGAGTGCTCACTCTCTCTCTCTCTCTCTCTCTCTCTCTCTCTCTCTCTCTCTCTCTCTCTCTTATATATATATATATATATATATATATGTATATATATGTATATATATATATATATCTGGGAATTGTATATTTAGAGATGATCATTTAATTTATGGGAGTTGATGAGATCATCAAGTGAGAGAACAAAGGGCTACAAGAGAAAGGGGGTCAGGAACAGAGCCTTGGGCAACATCTATAATTATTGGGGATAACTTGGATGAAGGTCCAGCAAAGAAACCCAAGAAGGAACAGGTAGACACAGTCTGTGTTTTCTTTTTTTCCCTATCAACTTCTGGGCTTTTTCTTCTTAATCTGCTTTGACTACAGTTTCATTCATGTCAGAGAAATGTTAAGCAGAGAACCAAGAGAGAGCAGTATCATGGAAAAAACAAGGCAGAAAGCAGAGAGTATTCAGCAGGAACAGGCCAAATGCTCTAGACAAGTCAGGATGGGTAAGGACTGAGAAAGGCTATGTGATAAAGAAATTATTGGTCATTGTGGTGAGAGCAGTTTCACCTGAATGATGGGGTCAGAAGCCAGATTGCAGAGGATTTAAAAGAGAGTGAAAGGATGGCTTTTTCTTTATTTAAAAAATATTTGCTTTTATTCTGAATTTAACAAACTCCTTATAAAATTAGTCTTTCCACATATATCTTAGTACAGAAAAAAGGTTCACATATAAACCTGAGAATCTATTTTATGAACATTTTGCTTTCCCTTTTAAATATGTAATAAACAATATAAATTTTAAAGTTGTTCTGTTTTTCTTTGACCTGCTTTCCAGGTCAGTTGTTTTTGATAATAGATACCTTAAATGGTTGTCTATTTAAAATTTTTTTAAATTTTAGTCAAATATTTCTTATTGTCTTATAGAATTTGTATTTTATTTACTGTGTTCTGCTTTTAGTGAATCTACTATTTGAGTGAGATTTTCTACTTTTTGTTTCAATCTATTCTTCCATTTTTTTAGTTTGAATTTAATTTTTTAATCTCTTTATTTCTTTCAGTCTTTCTTGTAATTCTTCTTGCTAAGTCATTCCTTTCTCTGAGTCTCATTGACCTTGTTGTGGGATTACTCTATTAATCCACAGTATTTCTCATCATGTTTGGTATTTTCTTGTATTTGCCTATACCTCCAGCTTCAGTTTTGGGATTGGGACTTTGTGTTAGGGCCCAGCTCTACCCCTTCCTACCACCCTATTCTTGGATGAGGTAAGAAGGCAATGCTTGGTTCTATTTCCCCTTATAGTCTGAATTCTATGGCTAGACGTTCTGGATGGAGTGAATGGGATCAGGTCACCCCTTTTCCCTCCATCCTTGGTTCTTGCCTCCTCTTCTTCTGGTAGCCCATTGTGTCTATGGGCTTCCGCCCTTCTCCATTTCCTTTTTTCTTCCAATCTTTGGCTGGGTGTTGGTGTTGTCTCCTCTCCTATTGCATCTTCTCTTGAAGTGAATGCAGGGATTGGCTAGTTCTGGTTTGATGGAAGACACTGCTGCCATTTCTCTTTTATCTTTTTGATTGCTATTATTTCTGGTACCTTTTTAAATAGCTTCTGGGGAATATGTGGATTTCTTACATGACAATTTTAACAAGAAGTTTTGGTAGCATTTCAAACTTGAAATTAAAAAAATTTAAACTTATACTTACTTCTTGTATGATTAATTTTTTCATTTGTTTGTCATGTGTTTTTTGTTGTTCTGGGGGCAGATGACTTCCTTGTGGCTCTATATCTTTGTGTCTCTTATAATATTTAATATATTGCTGTGCATGCAGTATTCAGCACCAAACTGTGACTGATTTATTTTCATCTACTTTTTCCTCAATTTCTGGCTATGTAATAGAAGATAAATGACTCCTGGGAGAATTGAGTAGCTTTCTCCTTTTTTCTGAAAAACATCAAAGCATAGGTTATATCTTAGGCTATCAGGCAAATGATGATCAACAAATCAGGGCTGGGGTTCTCCAACCATGTTCAGTGGGTTTGCCCTTTAGGGCTCCCCTATTAGCTATATTCAATGAGTGAGTATCAAATGGATGATGGGTGATTTGACATGACCCAAGACATTTGATTACCCTCAATGGTGTTTATATATATATATATATATAAAATCCAACTGCAGGTTGAAAGAGTGAAGCAATCAAAAAGAATTTTGGACAAATTTATTACCACTTATCAATTCTTTAATATGCATTTAATTGTTACTATTATATTAATTATGCAAATATTATTAGGAAAATATTGATCTAAAAGAGAAACTAAAGAATGAAATTCAGTTTTCATATGTAATTTTTTATTTTTTCATATTAGAAATAGTATATGATTCTGATGCTGTTTTCCAAAGGAACAAATATATAATAATTATAATTGTATTTACAAAATACAATTTTATTATTATTTTCCTTTTTAAAATGTTTGTCTAATAACAATATTAGTTCTAAACTTAGTAGGAGCTCTTCTTGTACATTTGCTTATAAGTTTATAAAGTATTAATTTAACATTTACCTATCTTTACAGGTAAGAACAGTATTCCAAGAATACTTTTGTTTTAGTTAATGAAATATGTTGGGGGAGAGCTGTGGGTATAGCAACTTTAAAGTATTTGATTAAAATTTTATTATTTTAGTTAGTTAAAGAACAAAATGCTTCAGACTGGGAACTTCCTCTGCCAGATATAACAGTATCTTCAAGTATTGCCCAAGTGATAGAACATTTGCAACGTCTTGAACATTTAAGGGATTGTCTCAGTATAGTGCCAATGGCTACCCGAAGAGCTGCAGTTGCAAAAAATATGCAGTAAGTGAATTGTAAATATCATTACATTAGGACTTTGAAAAGGAGAGATGCAATTAGTGTTGAAGTTGGGAAAGAGACATAGACACTTTGACAAGTCAGTTAGATCAACTAGAACACATGATCAACTTGCCATGTCTTTATCTATCTATCTATCTATCTATCTATCTATCTATCTATCTATCTATCTATCTATCATCACTTTTATGTGGAATTTCAGCACTTGACTCTGCCTCTTTCTACACTTCCCTCTTCCTAACCCCACCTTCCTTGTCCCTCCCAACTCTCATTGCTTAATTTTTTTCCATTTTTGGTCCTGGGGTATAAGAATTGTTGAAAAGTAGACATAAAATTATACTGTTGGGTTCCACCACAAATTCATACCACTGAAGTTCACTGGGCTTCTGCTCTCCCATGGTTTTAGTCATCTCATTTGTTCATTAAGTATTTATTGAGTGTCTATAATATACAAGAGGCTTTGACTAATATAAATAAGAATAAGATCCAGTGATAGCATTTTATAAAGCCTATAAGTAGGATACTTGTTTGAATTCTGGCTCTGCCACTTAATTGCTGTGTGAACATGGGTCATTATTAGCTCTCTCTTTATGTCTGTTTCTTCATTTGTAAACTGAGAGGATTGGGTTAGATGATCTCTAAGGTCCCTCTCATCTCTCTATATTGTACTATAGATAATCACCTCACCAGTTAGAATGGTACAATAGAGCACCACAAGAAGGGCAATAAGCTCAGTGAGTGCTTAGAAGAGGTAGAGACTTTTTCTATTTGGGAGATGGAGATGGAGATGGAGGTGGTGTGGGAAGACCAGAGAAGACCCCTCAAATAAAAGAGCTTTGAAAATGGAGTTGCTTCTTAAATTTCCTGATGAGATTGTTCTCCTACTTTTTCAGCTCTCTTTATGATTCCCATCCAACTGTAAGACTAATTCCTTCTTTATGGACATGACCACTTTTTCTTCCCTGTGTGGCATCCACTGAGAAAGGAGACAAGGAAGCTTTAGAACCATACTCTTAGATAAAAGATTAAATAGATTGGGGTAAGGTTTCAACAACAAAAAAAATCACTCTTAGCAATCTGACTACTCAGAAAAGTTACTCACCTCATTCTAGCTATTCACTGACAGACAGTCATCCTTGAATTAGGGGTCTTAGAAACTAAAGACAGGATATTGCCCAGATAACAGTTCCTTGACTATGACATTTCAGTCTTCTAATGATCCCCTTAAACAAGACTGAGAGATATGAACAGAACAAAGTATAGCTTTGGAAGTATCAATGATGACTTTTATTTTCAGCTGTATCCCCAGCTATATTTCTAAATCTTTATGTTTTAATTTTGTCTGCATTTACAGTCTGCTTCACTGAGACTAGGAGGAGAAATCAGCTTTCAGTGTGTCACTGAGCATTTGCTTACTATGAAGGCATGAGCCTGTCATTAGGCTCCTGATAACATACTACTTTACTGAAACTCATCATGCTATCTGGCATGATGAGTTTTCTTTCTATTCTATTTCAAAGTGTTCTACTTTTTGAGGTTAATCCCTCTATTTGTATTTGTATCCTTGATTCCATTGTTTTCTGCCTCCTCCAAAAACTAGTTCCACCAATTATTATATCCTTCCAGTTTTGCAATTTCAATCCCTTGTTCTCCATTGCTCTTTACCCTTTGGCCTATATTTAAAAATCTCTGCTCATCTAAAATAAACATTTGTTTGATCCTACCACATCATTCTGTCCCTCTCTTTGCTTTGACCACAACTTTTTTGAAAGAGTAGACTACCTTCAATGCCTTAATTTCTCCAGCTTTAATTTGCTCTTTAACTACCTGAAATCTCCCCTCCTCCCCACCCCAGTCTATTTAAACAGTTTTCTAAAAGATCATCAATGACTGTCCAATAACCAGATCTTTGGTCCTCACAAATTTTTAAACTTCTCTGCATCATTTGAAACTGTTGACCTCTTTTTTAAAAAAGCTTCTTTTCTTTTAGTTGCTGTGGCATTACATCTTTCTAATATTCCTTCAAATCCTCAGAATTTTGTCTCCTTGGTTAGTTCTTCTAACTCCTTAAATGCAGATATTTATCCTGGCCCTCTTCCACTCTCTACCTCCACTTTGTAGTTTTTGCTACTCATGCACTGTCACAGATTCACTTTTAACTTGTATGAAGATGATCCTAAATGTTTAAATCTATATCAAACCTGTTCCCTATCCCCACTTTCTACAGGTTTCATTTTCAAAGGTTTATGGTTATATTTACCTAAATATCCTCCTGCTATCCTCTTAAACATTTTGAAACTGAATTTATTATCTTTCAAATTTTCTTCTCCTAAGAACCATATTTTTATAAATGGAATTACCCAGTAACCTGGCCTAGAAACTATGATACAATGCCTCAAAATGAATTCTGGAGTAGCACAACCCATAAAAAGACAGGGTGAAGAAATTTTTTAGTCCAAAGCAACTTAGAAAGTGGCACAAAAGATCTGTTGTACCAGGGTGGATGTGACAGACAAAGCAGTTTGCCAGCACAGGCCCCACTGTGGCAATGGGCCTTGAGAATGGCTGTATCAGCAGCAAAAGCCTCTGAAATTCTCAGTCACAGACAGTAGGGGGGTTGGAAAACTGCTCAGAAGGATATTACAGGAGTCCCATTACTGGCTCTGAGTGGAAGAATCTTGTCACATGGCTCATACACAGATATAGATTGTAGTCCTGGGTCATAGTCTCAGGGTCAGGAAGAGCATTAGCACACACTGGTGCTCGTAGCCATAGGAAGCGGTGGACCCTGGTGATAGTTCCAAGGCAGAAGAGTGCTTGTGGCTATTCACAGACAAGAATCCAAGCTGGTAGAATATTATACACATCTTTCCATATATCATACTACTTTGGAAAAACTGAAAGCTCACAGATCCTTAGAGTTAGCTCTGAAGGCAACTGTACAAAGAACCTGAAGCTAAACTTTAACATTTAAGTTAAAAGAAAAGAAAATGACTGGAAAGTGAGCAAACAACTAAAAAAGACAATGTAGAAAATTATTTTGGTGATAGGAAAGACTAAAATGCAAACTTAGAAGAAGACAACAAAGCCAATATTACTACTCAAAATCCTCTAAGAAAAATGTGAATTGATCTTAGGCCTAAAAAGAATCAATGGATGAGCACAAAAAGGATTTCAAAATCAAATAAGAGCTGTAGAAGAAAGATTTGGAAAAGAAATCAAAGTGACATAGGACAATCATGAATAAAGAGTCAATTACTTGGTAAAGGAGGCACAAAAAAGATCAAAGAAACTAATATCTTAAAAACCAAAATAGGCCAGTTGGTAAAAGATGCACAAAAATACAACAAAGAGAACTTTTTAAAAGGAACAATTGGCCTTATGGAAAAAGTGATACAGAAATTCACTGAGGAAGAAAACTCTTTAAAAAAAAGTAGAATTGGCCAAATGGAAAAGGAGTTACAAAAGCTCATCCTAGAAAATCATGTCTTAAAAATTAGGTGAAGACTAATGACTTCATGAGACATCAAGAAATAATCAAAGAAAGTAAAAATAATTTTTAAAAATATAAGAAATGTGAAATAACTTATTGGAACACTAATGCACTGTTAGGGCAGTTGTGAATAGATTCAACCATTATGGAAAGCAATTTGGACCTATGCTTAAAGGACTATAAAACAGTACATACCTTTTGAACCAGCAATACCATCACTAGGTTTTTGTCCCAAAGGGATTTAAAAAAAGGGGGAAGGACCTATATGTACAAGAATATTTAAAGCAGCTTTTTTTGTCTGGGCAAAGAATTGGAAGAGGGGATACCCATCAATTAGGGATTAGCTGAATAAGTTATAGTATATGACTGTAATAGAATACAATTGTGCTTCAAGAAATGATGGGCAGGAGAAGGTCAGAAAAGCCTGGAAATTCTTATATGAACTGAAGCAGACATAAGTAAACAGAACCAGGAGAACGTTGTACACAGTGGCAGCAACACTGTATGATGAACAACTGTGAATAACTTAGTTATTCTCAGCAATACAATGATCCAAAACAATCCCAAAAGATTCATCTGCTTCCAGAGAAGGAACTGATGGAGTCTGAAGCCAGACCAAAGAAAACTTTTTTCACTTTCTATTTTTTTTTGTTTGATTTTCCTTCCACAAAAGGATTAATAGGGGAAAATGTTTAAATGATTACACATTTAAAATATATACCAGATTGCTTATCATCTCTGTTGGGGAAAGGGAGAAGGAGGGAAGGAGAGAATTCAAGACTCAAAATTCTTTTAAAATGTTGGAAACTATTTTTACATGAAATTATACGGAAATAAAATAAAATTTTAAAGAAGTATCCACAGAATTGTCTCAATAACAATAACAAAAATCCCACACTTCAAATTCCAAGGTACCTATTAATTAAATTTAGCAATTTCATTGACAATAAATTCCTCAAGTAGCCAGGAGAAAAAACAAATAAAAATGAAACACAATTGTTCTGTACCCACTAAAAACTGAAGAGAATGAAATAGTATATTATGAAAGACAAAGTAACTTATGCTGTAACCTGAAATGATATACACATCAGACCCCTGACTAATCATCCTCAAAAAAAGGATGAACTTTTAGCAAAAAAGAGAGATTTAAGACATTCCTGAAAAAACAACCAACCAAATGAACAGAATATTTACCTGAAAAACATTCTGAACAACAGAAACATAAGAAAGATCCAATGTCCCCCTCATCCATGCTCTCCTTTTTATTCATACTACTGTTACCTAGTTTAAACTTTTATTATTTTTCTTTTGGCCTACCTGGACTACAGAATTTAACTTCTTATCTGGTTTTCATGCCTTTAGTCTCTCCTTTCAATTTGGTAGCATTTTTTCACTCCTCATCCTCATTCTTTTTACAGATATTGTTGATCCTTCCCATCTCTTGGATAGTCTCTCCTCTTTTAGATTTTGTGGCATGATACTCTTTCTTCCTACTTCTTTTCCTATGTGACTCTTTCTTTGTCTCCTTTTCTCTTTCATCATTCATCTCTTGGCTCTCCCTTCCAACCAGCTTCAAGTGGGTGTGCTTAACGCATATTAATTATTCATTAAATGTTTTCTGAATTGAAGTTAAGGAAACAAAGGCAATTTATTTACATTCTCCAGACACACTTCTAATGACTTTTCTGAACAATCCTATTTAAGCATTATGCTGAACCTTAATGAAGTTAAAACTCTTGACTTCTGAGATTTCCATCCTTAAAGTATTACTGAGACTTTTTGTTTTAATTTCTTTTTGTCTTTTAGGTGCTTATCCCAGCAGTGCCCTTTATTTTTCTTTTTTCACTCTTACCTGCTGTTCTCATATTCACTTTTATTTGCCCCATCTAATTTGATGTTAAACTCATTATTATTAACTTTCCATGGGGATATATTGTCTTCATAGTGAGATTATAAATTCTTCCTGAAGAGAGAAATGTTGTACCTTCATGATATTTTTTATGGTTCCCAAAAGAAGACTGTGCAAATTGAATCCACTCAATAAATATTAATTGAATAAATGAGTGAATTATTAAGTTATCAGTAGTGTGTTCTTACTCTTTTCTGCATCTTATTTGTTCATCTCTATAGTGGATACTTATCCATTTAGAATTTACTTTTACAATTTACATTACATCAAACTTACACAAAACATTTCCTTTCCATACTCCACACTTGGAGTGAGAGGCTATTATAGATTCTTCATTCAGTAGAAAAGTTATGAAGAAATGAGCCAACAACAACAACTAAAATGCCTAATGGTAGAGCAAAGTCAATTTATAGATAAGATTTTCTTGATTCTTATTGCCTGGCAACCTCAAACTCCTTTCTTCCATTAACTTACAAAGAATTAGTGGCAAAGGGAGAAAAGAGCTAGCTGCCAAGTGGAATACATATTTGAATCCTTGCTTTATAACAAGTGAAAGTGTCAAAATTTGCTTAATTAAATTTTGAGTTTTAGTTTTGATTTGCAAGTGTGTTGAAATTATTCCTTGAATAAAAGTTTTCTGTTCCTATTGATTTTATATTTTCCATTGTTTACTTTGTTGGTATTTTTGTTTTTGACTCATAATTTGGGTTGGCCATTTGGTTTTATATTTCTACTACTATACTACCTTTTACTTGTTTCTCATTCAATTCTTCTTTTTAAAAGTGCTATCCAACAGGTTTTTTGTGAAATATTATGATTTTTCTCTTACTTTTATAATCAGACAACCATAGCACTTCTTAGACTGAAAAGAAACCCAGTTAAATGTAAAATTCAATTCTTAATATTTAAAATATATATTAAATTAGGTTTCATTGTGGTAAACTTTGACAGGGAGAACCGATCACATACAAGCCGAATTTATGAAGAAGTAAAGAAGATGATTGAAGGTGATGACTTTTTTTGTTAGTAATGCTTTTAAAACATTTTAAATGTTAACTTATAGTAAAAAATCATTAGTAAAAGTTCTAAAAATATCTAATATGGCTTTATTTTCCTATAGAGGTAGAGATTTCTATATGACAGAGTGATGAATTACTTTGTACAAAAGAATTATGAGCTCACATTTACATACTAATAAAATATTAGAGTTGGATATTTATTTAATTTGCTAATTTAATTCATGAATTTTCCTCTATATTTGATTATGAAATTTATACCTAATCTGCCTTGATCAACTTGTAGTGAGATCGTTCCTTAAATTCTCTACTAGAACTAGCCTTAAAAACTTCAGCAATCCTTTGACATCAGGTTAACATGCCAGGACAGATTGCTTTCAATAAATCACATACAAAATAAATGAAAGGATGGCTGCCACCAATCTAATATAGCTGCCCAGAATCTAGAGGAAAAAAGTGATCTGCCTTCCCCTTTGACTTTATGATCAATTAGGTAGTGATTCCCTATAATTCCTCTATGATTCCCATCTTCAAGGCCCATAGACTTTAAACCCAATCAGTAAAATCATTCACCCTATGCTTTTTGATGAAACTGAGTCCCTGTACCTGAGTACCTAGGAGCCTTATCTCCTATTGTACTTAACATTTTGGTCCTCAGGTGTTCATTTGTTCTTGTCCCATGTATCTTGTTACTGCTCAGTTTTTATGAACACTACCTTATGCAGAAAAGCCTGTAACCCTTAAAAACTGTTTTGAATAACCCAGGACTGATCTATTTTCTGCAGATTGGACAATTGTCTTGCTCAGGCCTCAGAACTATTATTAATCATGATTGTGGATCAGAATCTTGGCATGAACTATTCCTCCTCCCATCTAGTTAAAAACACAAGGAAATTTAAACACACCTGAAGTAATGGCTATATCTGCCTTGGTAATAAATGCCTGTTAACAAGAAAAATGATTGTTCCTTGTTGGTTTTGGGTTACCTAAATAGTACAGGATAAAGCCGACCATTTGGCTACCTGGTCCCAAGAAAGATTTAGCTAAGCTGTAACCCTTGTGTCAGAGGTTTCCCTTTTGATACAAAGGGACTGCTTTTTATTACTCATGGCTAGCATTCAGATAAACTGGGAACTTTACTGTCCAACACGTTGTGGATATACAGGGAACTCACTGATAAAGAAGTTTTAGAAAGATATGAGCAGAAGATGGAAATAAAGGATGAATAAAAAAGTGGCACAATCCTGTAGGAATAGTAATGGGAGCACTAAGTTCAGAAAGAAGTTAATGAAGAAAACTATGGATAGTGAAAAAATAATTTAACATTGGGAAAAGAGATAAGACTGATGCATGGAGTAGAGGAGATACTGGTAACTGAAAATAGGGGAAACAGTACAGTTCAATTATAAATTTGCTTCTGTTTTCTCTGCCAAGGAGAAAAAATTTTGGATTGGAAAGTCGAATAAAATCAATAATATGGAGCTGACTGATGCCTGATAAAATTAGAAAGGTAGGAAGAGAGCATCTAGCAGCTACTTAGGAATTATTGGCTCACATGATCCAAAGCTGACAGATGTGATTACTGAAACAGCTGTCTGAGATCTCTAAAAGATCTTCCCTTGTCTATCTCTTTGAATCCTTGGTTTTCTTTAAAATTCAGTTCAAGTATTATTTTCTTCATGTAGCATTCCTGGTCTCCCCCTGGCTGCTATTGCTTTCACTCTAAGGTTACCTTGTCTCTGTAGTTGTATTTTGTAGATATCTGTTTTTTAAAAAGTATATGCATGTATATGTGTGTACATCTTGGTACTTCTGGGGATCATAGTCCAGACGTAAAGGTACTGTTCTCTTGCCTGGTAGAAGTTTTATCAAGAGCTGAGAATTGGAATTGCTAAAGCAGAGGAGTTTTTTTCCCCCAATTGCACTGGCATATTGCTTAGCAATTTGTCTGGTAGTCTCTCTAGCAATTTTGGCCAGAAGCATAGAGGAGCAATGAGTACACAAGGGTTGGTGGGGACATTGTTGCAATGGGATTTAAGAGGTTAACCCAGCAATCCACATAGACACCAACTGCATCTTGCCTATAGAGACTCTAATGAGAAAAGCCACTTCTGATTCCTGGGATGGCAAGTCTCATGTTTACCTTTGGTCCTTTTTGCAGACTTTGTTGACTGTAATTGCTTATAGGAAAGTGGTGAAAGGCTTAATCCTTTCTGACTCCTTTGCATGCCAATGTAGGCTTTCACTCTTAAGATTTTATTTTCCTTTGGTTCTTTGAGTTATTTTAAATATATGATTTACCGTATTTCCTTTTGTAATTTAACATTTTATATAAAACTATTGTCATAAATGTTATGTTCTCTGAATCTAATTTTAATTTCCAATAGGAGGAACTGTAAGGGAGGAGATAGTGAGAAGGTAGGCAGAGATCCCATCCCTCTGTTTAAAAGGGTAGAGTTTGTTTTCCTAAGGGCTCCAAGCAAAAGAGAAAACCTCAATGGTTTTTGAATGTTAAGTTTTCTAAAAGGCAGAATTTAACTCAACCTAGGGTTTTCTGTCCTCAGGTTGAAGTCTTATGCTAGTTTGCCAGGGTTTTTAGGTAAGGACTGTGAATATGTGAAATATATTGTTTGCTTCCCATTTTTTTCTCCTTAAGCATGCTCAGCAGAGAGGGATGGCAATGACTGAAAAGCCTTTCCATCCCTCATGTTGAGAGGGAAAAAAATTTGAGAGGAATGATCTTTTTCCATTTTACAAAGCTATTACTTCCTTCCCTGTGTAGCAGATCTTGAATGTCCTCTGCTGGTTACAGATGCATTAGAATATTAGAATACTCTGGTAGATTGAAATGATTTAATTATGGCATAGTTCTTGACACCGAGTGGGAACTTAACTATTGCTGATGATTGATGGACTGAACAAGTATAGAAATCATAAAACACCCTAATAATCCATTACACTTGGACTCCCTTGGAAGGTGAAGACCTTGTGGGACTTGTGGGACATTTTCTATTCACTTTGGAGCTGAATAACTCACAGCATTATCATGAAAGTTTGGTAAAATCCAGATTTTTTGCTCTGCTGTGCCATGGCTTTGGTCTTCCACCTTTGGACAAAGTCCTCTTCCTTCTCCAAATTTCACATTGTTGAGGAAATCTTTTCTTGAATATCCTCATTTGATTTTTGAGGCTGGAGATCCTTAAACTCAGAATTATTCCCAAGAGGAAACTCTAAGCTTGGGGACAGTCATTTTCGGGATCACTAGTATCAGAAATGAAAACAGAAAGGCAGATTGTGGCAGACAGGTACCAAAAGTCAGAAACTCTAGTATCAGCATCACTTAAACAATCTTATACTTCTTGCTATGACACCCTTCCCTTCAACCAACCTTAAGGGATGGAAAGGAGAAATCTCTTTCCTCCCCCTCTTTGTTATACTCTGTTCTGGAAGTCCAGGAAGAGAAATGTCACAAAATAAAAGAAAGGAGCTATTTCACAGTTTACTATTATAGACCTGGTAGAATATTATAGAATCTGGTAGACTCTTTCTACCTGAATTCTTACTCCTCATTTTCAATTGCCAAGCATTTCAGAGGCAGTCCCAGATACTGGGGATCAATGAAAAGCATTCATAATGTCCTCTAAGCAAGGATTAATAGATAATGCAAACTTTTTAAAGACTTCTTTCTTGCTTAAAGCTAAATCAATAAAATCAATAAAATAAAATGGTTAGGTTATTAAGTCTATTCTGGTTGTATGTTTCTACGGCTATAAGAAAAGATGGTTGATGAACTTCCTGTAGAAACTGTCCTGTTGGTGTACCAGCCTGTTTGAATTTGTCTAGGTTCATGGGAGGTACCCCTTTCCAACAATGATCTATTCTGTATAATAATCTGGTTGGAGAGACTCATTTGGCTGAGCAGGGGAGCCTCTGAACTTCACCATTAAATCTACAAATGAAGCAGTGTTTTTAAGAACAAGTCAGGACAAAGTAACCTTATTTTTTAATGTGATTTTCAATGTGATTATTAAACTAGGCAATACTGAAAATATGATTTTCCTAGATTTAGTAAAGCATTTTATAAAATCTCTTATGCTTTTTTTTGTGGTGAGAAAAAGAGATTAGGACTCAACTATAGAAGAATTCATATTAAAGAATTCAACTATAGAAGAATTCAATTGGAATTCAATTAGAAGAATTCATAACTGGTTAAATGGTTAAACCAAAAAAAGTATTTTGTGCACGTTGGTTGAAGGTCCAGAATTGCTGAGGCTCCAATTTATATATAGGGCTATGAGGTGAAAGATCTCCTGGAGTAGGTAGATCAGTGGGGTAGAAGAGCATAGGCCAGTAGCAAAGAGAATTTTCTAAAGATGAACTGGAAAAGCTTATCTAACTACAACACAGGGTAAAGAGCACAGAAATCTTCAGGATGAGGGAGGTGGAATTATAACTGTGCCAGAAACTTGCAGAAGAATTTCAGCAGCCTGTCATAGCCAGAACTGGGTATAGGTAAGCCCTAAGTGAACCAGCACTGTGTGTGACCTGAGCCAGGCCTGGTACAGTGAGTTCTGAATTCTTCTGAACTATATTAAAAGAATCTTAAGTACAATATAGGGGAAGAAACATTTGAAGAATATTGGGGTTTTAGTGGGCTACAACTTCAAGGCAGTGTAATATGGTAACCAAGAAAGCTTAGTGTCCAGGAATACTGAGGTGATAGTCCATTTCTACTATCTGTCCCAGATATACACACTGATAGAAAAGCATTGTAGTTGGTGACTTCAACTGTATGTCAAGATCTGGGAAATAGGCTTTCTTCATCTACTTGATCTTTTCTGTGTGGATGGTTAGAACAAACTTTTGAATTGTTATGGATCTCTTTTAGAAAGTTCTACAATGCTTCATGACTTTTTATAATCATAATGATGTTATCTGCAAACAGGAGCAACTGGAGGACTTCACCATTGTATTCTCCTCATCAGAGATTCTATATTGTTACCTCCATTATAATGGAAAACACTATAGCAACAAACACAAACATATTTCCTTGTTTTATGTCTTGCATAATGTGTGTGGTCAGAAAGTTGTTAAACAACATTATGTCTGTTGTACCTTTCAGAACAATTTTGGATGTATATAGGGGAGATACCTTCTTGGAAAAGATCCTTACAGGAGGGATTTTGTTCTATTGAATCGAATGCTTTTCGTACTTTACAAAATGAGAAGTCTTTTGCTCAGTTGGGCAATAACAAAGATATTGTCTACTATGGAGTATCATTTGTGAAAGCTTGTTTGTTCCCCATTCATTCCCTTGTTAAGAATGCATCTAATATATGTACAGTTTTAACCTGATAAAAATTTTATGTAGATTAGAAAGTTATTATCATACAAGTTAGTAGTTAGTGATAGTTTCTCAGTTGTCTTTTCCTGTTTAAATAAGGTCTGAGATTTTTTTCATTCTTGTTGTTATTCTCTCCTTTATTTACCATATAAACCAATCCCTCAGTGACCTCAAAATTATGTTGCTTTTAGCATGTTATGTTGACTTACTCCAGTCTTTCTTCTTTTCTAATTTTTGTTCTCGTTAGTACCATTTCTGCCTACTCTATAATTATATCTGGGGCTTGTTAGAATTCAGTTGTGGTTGCTTTCTTGTCCTTGATGGTAAAATAGTTATACAAGTCTTTGCAGAGTTTTTCCATTTTTCTTGTTTGTTTTCTTCTTTCATTTTTACCTCTAAGTTCCTTAAAAGTAATTTATTTAATTGGTTCTCTTTCTAAGCATTTTTTAAAAATAGTGTTACCTTTCATTATTCTATTAATAACACCTCTGAAAAGTGGACATTCAGTCTTTCCTTGAAGACTTTTAATATTCAGGAATTTATTATCTCCTTTTGTGTTTATTTCTGTGTTAACACATTTTAGGAAGGGCATGGACAGTTTGGAGGAGGTGCTGAGGATGGTGACCTGTATAGTGATGGACTTTAGAGTTTATGTCAAAGTAGGATTAATTGAAGGAACTAGGGGTTTTAGGCTAGAGAAAACAAGATTTGGAGAATATTTTGGAGTGGGTCATGAAAACTGTCTTGAAATATTAACAAGATTTATATGTTTAAGAAGATTAGAGGATCAGATTTACTGTGCATGTTTCCAGAAAACAGAACTAGAAGTAATAATTAATATTTGCAGAGAGAGAAATTTAAGCATAATATAAGGGAAAACTTTCCAACTATTAGCCCTGTCCAAAAACGTCATGGGCTAAAGAAGTTTCCCTCTAATTGGACA
Source organism: Monodelphis domestica (assembly GCF_027887165.1). NCBI lineage: Eukaryota > Metazoa > Chordata > Mammalia > Didelphimorphia > Didelphidae > Monodelphis > Monodelphis domestica. Next base: position 252,631,638 of record NC_077231.1, on the reverse strand, counting down.
TCATAAAGAAAAGACTGAATGAACATTTTTCAGTTAGTTGTGTTACACTATTTCAGATGTGCTCTTAACAAATACTTAGTTTCCTAGTCAAGAAATTGTCTGACTTTTGTACTTGGCTTTCAAGGCCTTCCATAATCTAACCTCATTTGTTCAATTTTATTTACCATATATCCCAACATAGCTCCCATTTTAATCAAGGAGATTTTTTTTCTATTCCATATATATTATTCCAATAATTATACTTGATATGTATTAAATAACTGCGGTGTTTAAGACCTTATGTATGATCAGTGCTATGGTACAAAGACTCAAATTAAGTGATAACTTCACTCAAGGAATTTATATTCTCCTTGGGAGATAAAACACAGATAAGTGCAACAACCTTTTTTCACTTATCTGCTCCTTTTTCTGTTTTAAAAACATTAGGGCTTTGGCCCAGTGGGCAAGTGAGAGAAAGAGTGAGAGGAGCATCCTAAGTACTACTGTGTTAAAAGGTGGACAGTGGACATTTGGCAGGGACAGTAGCATATTCCTGTTCTGACAGGCTGTTAAGGCCATTCCAGAAACTCAAGTTGTCTTAGGTAAGGCCAGAATTTGTCAAAGGTTTCTGCTAGCTGTCAGCATGTACCAGATCCAAATTCCAAACTTCAGGCTTAGTCAAGACCCTGAGGCCAGATTTTCTGTATAATCAAAGGATGCCATCTCCCCTATTCCTACCCTATTATAGCCACCCAGTCATAGTCTTGTCTAATCCTAAGATACTCCATATTCAATTCAGCTCCTACATATATTAAAACCAATTTAAACTTTGCCTTTTTGTTTCTTCAAGGAATCTTTGCCTGTGTCGGTAGGGCTCCCTGTTTCCTCAATTTGCGTTTCAGTATTGGTTCTGATTCTGCTTTTCAGTGCACTAACAATTTACCTATAATAAATGGTGGCAGTAGAGGAATTTCCAGATGGGCAGACCAATGGTATTCTAGGGGTTCCAACTTGGAAATGTCTTGGGTTCCTTTGCCCAGGATAGATCTCTTTGATCAGTCCTGAGAGCCTGGTGAGTTTTTGTAATTGGGTGGATAAAGATTGGCCAAGATACCCTGATCCACAAATTACAATCTTTACTAATCTGACCATTTGGGTGGTTTGGTTCTGAGTTAGAAACTGGCTCTGAATTAATTAGAAAAGACTTCACTGATGAGTGCATATATATGTCTATCTTGTTTTTGTTTCTGTCTAAGTGTTTGTACTTGTGCAATATTCAGTATGTTGTTAGTACTGTCTGTTTTGTGTATTGGTACAAAATCCAATCAACTTTTTCCTGTGATCTAATCAACCAATGAAAAGAGGGTAAAGAGCAAAAAACTTTCTATGAAACTTTCAGAGTCTCACTCTTCAGTTCTAACTGGATAAGTAGGGGATATAGACAAGTCAGATATGAGAAGGGAATCTTCTTCCCAGGCTACAGAAATTTATGCCACTGCAAACTAATTAGGGATTAAATCTGTAATTGAAATGAAATTTCTATACTACAAATTTCCAAATTGTAGTTTAAATGTTTTTATAAATGTTGAAATATTTAATGACTTATAGGATACTACTCTGTAAAATTTGTTTTAAGTAAAAATAAGAATAAAACTTTGTGAAAGTTATTTGGAAATTGGACTTAAACCTTTTATCACTCTTAACCTGGAGAATGATAGATTTATTATTTTAGTGCAAGGGAAGACATCTATTTTACCAACTAGAGGGAACAAAAAAAGAACTGAAGCTAGTAAAGTGAGAGAGAAAATGGGTTTGCAGTTTGAATTTATCTAGTGTTTGAGAACTGTCAGTACTGAGACTAAGCGTAGTGATTCTTCAAAAATTTTTGTCGTTCTTATAGAAAGGAAAAGTTGAGAAGAAACAAAGATATTAAGAACTTAGTATAGTGCTTGGCACATAGTAGGAGTGATGTAAATGTTAACTATTATTATTGTTGTTATCTTCACATAACAGGACACTATATCTCTGATCTCTCTGTTTCTTTAGTACAGGCTACCTTGTCTTGTCTGGAATGCTTTTTTCCTTTTCATCTCTACCTCTTAGAAAGCTTAGTTTCCTTCAAAGCTCAGTTTAATTATCCCCTTCAATGGAAAGCTTTTCCTGATTCCTCACAGCTATTGATATCTTCACCCACAACCACCAGTAAAAAAATTTGTATCTAATATCTATTTTGTTTATACTTATATATATATCTATATATATCTATGTTGTGTACCTCAATAATATTTAAGCAACAGCAACAAAAAAAGATCTGTCTGTTATTACCTTTTGACTATGCAAGGAGAGAAACTTGTTTAAATCAAGGAGCAACTTAAAAGTATGTAGAGTGTAATGTGGGAAAATGCTTTGTGTTACCACTATGATTTTCTTCTGTGAATGATAAAACAAAATGTAATTGTTTAGGTAAACTAGAAGCGCAGTCACCTAATGATTTTAGAATGGACCATGTTTTTGTAAGCTTTTAAGAATCCCCAAAAGGCAACACTATTACAATTAATTGGTGGTATATAATAAAAATGTGTTAAATTGTAAAGGAGAAATCCAGTGAAGTGAGAACATATTCTATAGGTTGTCTAGCATATGATTGGGAACTAAAGATGAGATGGAATTGAGAAAGTAGAAGAAAGTATGGCAACTATCAAATCAGAATCTTAAAGAAACCAAAAAAGGACAGTTCGAAGGATTTTAATCAAAGCCCACTAGGTGTATATAAAAAGAAGAAGAAAGTTTAAACACATAGGGATGAGAAGAGAATAGGTAGTGTGTGAAGGAAATTTACTTTTCTGGGGTCACACACTTGACCTCAACTCCTGCCAAACATTTGGCCCAGAAGCCAGAATGGTATGAGAAAAATCATTGGGTAAATTAGGTCACTTGAGTCTGTGTGAGTTTGCATCACTGACGCCACCAAATGTGGATCACTGAACGGTAACCTACTCAATTGATCCAGAAATGATTTTGAAATCAATCTGGTGTAAAGAGAAAGAATAAAAGAGGGAATGGAGGAAGTGTTCTATGCTCCTCTATCTCAGGTGACAGCACTGGGGGAGCTGCTGTAGTAGCCATACTGAGACCACCCATGTGGTTAGCTAGAATAGGCTTTCTCTCTCTATCTCTTTGCCTTTACCTATTTAAGTAATTAAAAAAATTTATAAAAATTCTAAGGACCAGTTTTTACTCTTACAGTTGAAATTAAAAGGTTTGGAGTTTTGGAAAGAGAGATTTGAGGGAGATTTTCTATCTCAATGAGATTAAAAAAAAGTAGATTAAAGGAAACTTTATGTAGTTATTCTTTTTGATATGGGAAAAGAGAAATATGAAACATGAAGGATATGGAGATAAGTATACCAAAAGCCTGTACTGAAAAGACCATTTAAAGCATATGTTTTAGTCATTAGGTGAGGAAAATGAAATCTTCCTGGGCCCTAAAAGAGGGGTAAGAACTCAAGATTGCTAAAACTATGGTAGTACACTAACTGCTCTATAGTGTGAAGTATTGGTTGTAAATGGTCCTTGGGAAAATTGAGATTCTATATGATTCCATTTATAAAAATAGATCCAGATGTGATTGAATTTATTCTAGTCTTTCTCTTTAAGTGAGAATGTTCTCTTAGGATAATTGTGATCTTTGATCCTCTATAAGAAAATCAATCCTTAACAGAAAAGATACTTAATATTTGTAATTAAGACAATATGTATAGAATCTACAAAAATATGTTTTGTTAAAGGTATAATTTGATCAAAATTACACTTTGATGATCTTGAACATAATCATTACAGAATGCCAAAAGTAATAAAATGAAGTGATTTTCTATATAAGATAATTTGGAGATGCAGTCAATTGAAATGATGTCATTTGATAAGCAATAAGGCTTTTAATGTTTTAAATATTTGATATTGTATATGTTATTATTGTATTCCTAAATTTTCTTATACAGTGAATTTTTAAAAACCATTATATAAGAAATACTAGTAAGAGTTTGATACAATTTTAACTCCTTTTGCTCTGGATATTGTAAAATGATTAATTGCTATTGGAGGCTGATGTAAAAATTTAAAAACCTATCAAATATTTAAATGGGTATATTTTAAAGGGGAAGAAAAATAATTACTTTGTGGATAAAGGGAAAAAAGATAACCATGTAAAATCTTCTTATTTATAAACTTTCCAGGTTTCTTGGGATCTTCTAGTTGGGAAATTTCATAAAATAGTATTGACTCTATGAAAAAGCTTGCTAAATGTGGTGAAATTCTTATGTAATGAATTGGCTTACTGACAAAATGAGATCTTGTCTTCCATCACAAATAACCTTTGCCAAAGTGGAGGGAAGAATTTACAAGTTTGCTAATAGTATAAAAGTAATCTATATTTATGATTATAAAAATTATAAAATAATATCTGGAAGTAGCCAATGATTTCTGGGTTTTGAATGAAATATCATATATTTATTTTGTGAAATTCCAGAATGTAATACTTTTCTTCATTTCTAATGATTAATTTTATACCAGCATGAGTTTAAATTTTAAAAAAATGGAGAAGAAAAGAATGTGGAAAAGAAGTTTTTCTTCTAGAAAGACCTGGTAAACTTTTTATTGTTAACTGTTACTGCAACAACTTGAGAGAAATAATAACAGTTATATCTAGTCTTAAGCCATGATTTGTAAAACTTACTATATGTGACTATATTTTGATACTGTTCTGAGTTTTGAATTTATGAATAAATGTCAAAATTTCATTGTCAGTAATACACCATTAGAGGGAAATGCCATGAGCTACTCAAAGGAAGTGTGATCCCCAAAATGCTACAGTTGGATGTCTGTGTGTGTGAAAGTTTAGGGGATGGCCTTGTATAGGCAAAGGCAGAATCTTCTTGACTCATTGTCTTATTTCCTTTTTGAATAGAAATGTTTCGCAATGGGTTTATCCCAAGCCTGGTTATTATGCCCTGTGAATACTATCCCAAGCCTGGTTATTATGCCCTGTGAATACTGTGGAATTTTATGGTATGATTGGCTATTTCAAAAAATTTAACGTGACTCGTATCCAAAATCAAAGTTAAGTCACTATATGCCCTTAGACTTAGGCCTGGAGGCCTAGTCTTGATGTTATTACAATTATGCCCTTCCTCTCTTTCATAACAAATTTGTTTAACTATGGCAGATAAAACTATAATTTTGTTTAATATAATGAATCTTGTTATAATGTCCCAGCACCTCTGGATTGTTATAATGGACTGCAAATACAAAATACCTTATTGAGTAGCCTATTTGATGTTCTTTCTATAGCTCTGTTGTTTATAAGGTTAGCTCCATAAAGTCTGATTAAGTTATTACCACATGAACTAATTACTGGAAGGCCAATTTAATTAGATTTTGTCAGTTTTGCTAAATTATAAGTCTTGTTCCCTAGAAGACTTTAGCTGTATTATCCAGAGAACCTCCTCAAGTGACTTGGAACTTGGAAGCAGTCAAAGAAATATTTTTACAAACTTGCCCCGATCCATGGACAGATGCTTGAGAGATGTGTAGGAGATACCTGCCAGACATCTGGAGGTCATGAATACCACCAAAGGACCTGGCACTCCTAAAGCTACAACTATTTTGGATTTCCTTCCATCCTCCTTTGTTTGTTTTATTAATTCTCTGTTTGCTGTAGACCTATTCCCTGTTCTACAAGCTGATTATCATTTCTGCTTGGACTGATAACTGATTTGGGAATTGCTTTTAAAAAATTGTGAGAATATCTATAGTTTCAAAGTAAGGAATTGTGGGTAGCAGAGGAAGCTAAAGCCAATACATTTTGCCTACAGTTCTTTTATCTTTTTCCCCTGTTTGTATTGCAACTCCTATCCTGTCTGAAATTTTATTTTACTGCTAAAACAGCAAGGTCAGTTGTATCTGTTAGGGTGGGTTTACATGAAATAGCTAACCTGAAGAAGAACTTTTCTGGTTACTAACTCTCAGCAATAAGCCTGTCCAGTCAAAGGATACCACCTACCCTTTGTGCTTTGTAACACCCTTGCTTCCCAGCAATAGTTTTGTCCCATCCTGAGGTATCTCATATCCAAGTCACCTCTTGCCCAAGTTGAAAACTTTATAATCTGTGTTCTTTTGTTCTTTTGGCGAATCTCTGCCTGTGTGGGTGGAAATATGTTTGCTGGAGGACTCAATAAACCCACATTGGTTCCCAAAATTTATGTTAATGGGTTAATGCTAAGAGGAAATGCTGCTCATAGTGACTCTATAGTGAAAAATCAACCCCATTGCACCAAAGTCATGTGATTAGGGCTCAGGAAAAGGTAAGTTCAGGAAAGAGTCAGTGTTTGACAAAGGTGGGGGCTCAAAAGATATTTTCTGATTAGGTCAATCTTTAAATTCATATATTCCCAGATAAGAAGGAAGAGCCAAAGGACAGAAGTTTATGTCCTCTCTGAAAATAATAGCTTAAAATACTTTCTTAGCAATTTTGCTCAATCACAAAGATTCATAATCTTTCAGGGAATGCTCAATTCTGAACCTTTTTTATTGCCTACGATAGCTAGTTTCCAGGTGAGAAGACTTACACTGCCAATGCAAGTCAGCACCTTATCTGTAACTTATAGCTCTAGAGAGGTGCCTAGATAGAGCTCAGGGTCATATAGGCAGCATGTGTCAGAGGCAAGACTTTGATCAATGTTATTCTAGTTTCAAAGCTAGTCTTCTATCCATTATACCCTACTGTGCCTCTTGTAGTGTATATAAAAGAAATACAATATATGGCCCTCATCCTTAAAGGGTTTATACTTTTATTGGAAAGACGAGATTAATGCATATGAAGCAAAGACTAATATAAGATTAATACATCTTTGAGTGCCTGAGAGATTATAATAGTGACTTAATATATAATATAAATAACTTAATAAGAAAAAGAACTTAAGAATAAAAAGACAGGACAGATGGTCAACACTGGAATAATGGTGGGGAGCATGGTGAGGGAGTTAAAGTAAATAAATGAGACTTTGATGTGGGGGGGAAAGTGTTAACAACTGAGAGATTAAGGTAGATTTCTTGGAGTAGGTGATACATAAACTGAACCTTGAAGGAAGGTAAGGATTCTGAGAGGCAGAGATAAAAAGTATATTTTAGGCATGGAGCACACTATTCACATGCACAGAGGCAAGAAATTAAATGTCAAGTCCAGGTGAAAATGATAAGTTTTACTAGCATATAGAGTGTCTGAAAAAGAGTAATGTTAAATAAAATCATAATGACAGATATAAACCACATTGGGGAGGGCCTTAACTGGCAGACTGAGGAGTTTTATTTTAAACAACAATGTTGTTTATTATTATATTATATTATATTATATTATATTATATTATATTATATTATATTATATTATATTATATTATATTATATTATATTATATTATATTATATTATATTATATTATATTATATTATATTATATTATATTATATTATATTATATTATACCATATCATATTATATCATATTATATTATATTATATTATATTATACCATATCATATCATATCATATATTAATGAGTCATTACTCATTTTAGGAAATGGCATGGTAAAATCTCTATTTTAGGATATTTGTTTTGACAGTTGTATAGAGGATGGATTGGATACAGGAGAGACTCAAAACAAGGCAACCAGTAACGGAGAAGTTAGGTGGCACAGATGTTTGAGCAACAGACCTTGACCCAGTTCAAAATAGTGGCTGTGTGACCCCAGGAAAATCACTTCTCTTCTGTTTGCCTTAGTTTTTCCTCATCTATAAAATGGAGATATTAAAAGTACCTTCTTCCAAGGGTTGTTGTGAGGATCAAAAGAGATAATAATAATTATAAAGCACTTAGTATCACAGTGCTTGGCACATAGTAAGTGCTATAAAATGTTAGCTCATTAGAAGGCTATTGTAATAGTCAAGGTCGGAGATGGTGAAGCCTTGGACAAGGAGGGAGGCTGAGATAGTGAAAAGAAAGGGGGCATATATGAGATGTAGATTTGCCTAAGAAGGCTTGACAGTAGATTAGAGATAGATGGTGGATGGAGTGTAGAGTCAAGGAAATTTTCAAGATTTCAAACCCAGGAGACTAGAAGAATAATGATGTGCTCAGTAGACATCAAGAAAATTGGAGGACTTGATTAGGATGAAAGTATTTAGGGTATTTGACATATTGAGTTTGGGATGACAATGAGACATTCATTTACAACATCCAACAGATAATTGGAGTGGAATTCAGGAGAGAGCTTAATGCTCAATATGTACATTTGGAAATGATCTCTATAATGATGATATTGATCTCACTGAAACTGAAAAGATATTAGTTTAGAAAAGCAGATAGAGTAGAGAAATGGACCCAGAACTGAGCCTTGGGGGATAATAGTTAGAGATCATGAGATGAATGATCATGATCTAGCAAATGAGTCTGTAGGGGAGATTTTAGGCAGTACAATCAAGGAAGGGAGTACAGTGTCCCAGAAGCCATGGGACATTTTCTAGGGACATCATTTGCTTTTTTTTTCTTTTTCTCTTCCTCTTTAGCCTGCTTAGCCAAATACTAACATTCTTCAAGGGCTTACTTCTCTATGAAGTCTCTCTTCTCTACATAGTCAATTAACACACTCAAATCTCTAACACACTCAAACAAATATTAGTTTTTGCTTCATATGCATTATTCTTATCTTTGCAATGAGAATGTAAACTCTTTGAGGATGATGAACATATATTTTATTTCTTTTAAATGCCCCATGTGACCCTGGGCAAGTCTCTTAATTCCTCAGTATTCTGAGCACCCCTCTAAAGCTATCAGTTACAGAGAAGATGCTGACCTGCGTTGGCAGAGGGGGTTTCCTCACCAGAGAGTTTCCTGTACCAATAAGATCACATCTATTCCCTATCCCTTATAATTACTATTAGAAAATTGTAAAAAGTAGCAAAATGAAAATTTCATTTTCTTCCAGATTTTGCTGCAACTTATGAAAATGATGAGTTCATAGAACATATCATGGACATTGCAAGTAAAGTGTTTTTATCAGGTGAGTTAAAAAAATAATCCTTACCTTCTATCTTAGAATTGATGCAAATATCACTTCCAAGGCAAGAGAGTGGTAAGGGCTAGGCAGTTGGAGTTAAGTGTCTTGCCCAGGGTCACACATCTAGGAAGTGACTGAAGTCATATTTGAACCTAGGTCCTCCCAACTCCAAGCCCAGCATTCTATCTACTGAGCGACCTAGCTGCCCCTATCAGATAAGTTTTAAAATTTTTCACTGAGCTAATTATAGTTCATTGAATATATGTAGCTTAGTAGTTTGTTGCTATTCAATTATTTCAGTTGTGTCCTACTCTTTTTAAACTCATTTGGGGTTTTCTTGGCAAAGATACTGGAGTGGTTTTGCCATTTCCTTCTCCAGGTCCTTTTCCAGCACATTTTACAGTTGAAGAAACTGAGACAAATAGGGTTGAATGACTTGCCCAAGGTCACACATCTTGTAAATGTCTGAGGACAGGTTTGAATCTAAGATGAGTCTTCCTGATTCCAAGCCCAGTGCTCTGTTTACTATGACACCACCTGCCTGATGTAGTTTCATGGTTTACTACCATTTCAATGAAAATAATTGCAATACCATTAATAATAACTCACCTATGTATAGTACTTTTTGGTTTAATGAATAGCTCAGTAAGATAGGTAGAAATTAAACTTAGTAAAAAATAATTGACCTTGAAAAAATTGACCTTTAAAAGGTCATGTCACAGTGCCCTTTAAGGTTTTTTTGTGAAATAATATGATTATGAATTGGGAGTTAAGATACTAGCTCTGCCATTAACTAGGTTGTAAGAGTTAAGCAAGTTAAGTAATAATTCTGAGCCTTAGTTTCTTAATGTGTATTATGTGGAGCTTGAATGTAGATGGCATTCTTTTGTGTGTGTGCTTTTATTTTTTTATTTTTAAAAAATTTTATTTAATTAGATGATTTAGAATCTTTTTCCATGGTTACAAGACTCATGTTCTTTCCACTCTCCTCCCCCCACTCCCTTCCCGTATCTGACACATAATTGCACTGGATTTAACATGTGTCATTGATCAAAACCTATTTCCATATCATTAATATTTGCACTAGGGTGATCATTTAGAGTCTCCTTTCCCAGTCATAGCCCCATCAACCAGTGTGATCAAGCAGTTGTTTTTCTTCTATGTTTCTTTTCTAACAGTTCTTCCTCTGGATGTGGATACCGTTCTTTGTCATATGTCCCTCCAAATAGTTCTGGATCATTGCATTGCCACTAGTAGAGAAGTCTGTTACATTTGATTTTACCACAGTGTATCAGTCTCTGTGTACAATGTTCTCCTGGTTCTGCTCTTTCCACTCTGCATCAATTCCTGGAGGTTGTTCCAGTCTCCATGGAATTCCTCCAGTTTATTATTCCTTTGAGCACCTTAGTATTCCATCACCAGAATATACCACAATTTGTTCAGCCATTCCCCAATTGGAGGGCATCCTCTCACTTTCCTTTTTTTTTTTGTCACCACTCACTTTTTTGTCACCAGAAACAGCATAGCTATGAATATTCTTGTACAAGTCTTTTTCCTTATTATCTCCTTGGGGTACAAACCCAGCAGTGCTATGGCTGGATCAAAGGGCAGACAGTCTTTTATCACTCTTTGGGCATAGTTCCAAATTGCCTTCCAGAATGGTTGGATCAATTCACAACTCCACCAGCAATGCATTAATGTCCCAACTTTGCCACATCCCCTCCAACATTCATTACTCTCCTTTGCTGTCATGTTAACCAATCTGCTAGGTGTGAGGTGATACCTCAGAGTTATTTTGATTTGCATCTCTCTGATTATAAGAGATTTAGAACATTTTTTTTCATGTGCTTATTAATAGTTTTGATTTCTTTATCTGAAAATTGCCTATTCATGTCCCTTGCCCATTTATCAATTGGGGAATGACATGGTTTTTTTGTACAATTGATTTAGTTCCTTATAAATTTGAGTGATTAGACCTTTGTCAGATGTTTTTGTTATAAAGATTTTTTCCCAATTTGTTACTTCCCTCCTAATTTTGGTTGCATTGGATTTGTTTGTACAAAACCTTTTTAATTTAATGTAATCAAAATTATTATTTTCCATTTTGTAATTTTTTCTAACTCTTGCTTGGTCTTAAAATCTTTCCTTTCCCAAAGATCTGACAAGTATACTATTCTGTGTTCACCTAGTTTACTTATTGTTTCCTTCTTTATGCTCAGGTCATTCACCCATTCTGAGTTTATCTTGGTGTAGGGCATGAGATATTTCATCTAGACCTAATCTCTCCCATACTGTTTTCCAAATGTCCCAGCAGTTTTTGTCAAATAGTGGATTTTTGTCCCAAAAGCTGGGATCTTTGGGTTTATTATAGACTGTCTTACTGAGATCTCTTACCCCAAGTCTATTTCACTGATCCTCCTTTCTGTCTCTTAGTCAGTACCATTTGGTTTTGATGACCACTGCTTTATAGTACAGTTTAAAATCTGGTACTGCTGGGCCACCTTCCTTCACAATTTTTTTTCATTATTTCCCTTGAAATTCTTGATCTTTTGTTCTTCCAAATAAACTTCATTATCATTTTTCTAATTATGTAAAAAAGTTTTTTGGTAGTTTGATGGGTAAGGCACCAAATAAGTAAATTAGTTTGGGTAGGATTGTAATTTTTATTATGTTAGCTTGTCCTACCCATGAGCAATTAATGTTTTTTCAATTATTTGGATCTAGTTTTAATTGTGTGGAGATTGTTTTGTAGTTATGTTCATATAGTTCCAGTGTTTGTTTTGGCAGTTAGATTCCTAAGTATTTTATATTACCTTTGGTGATTTTAAAGGAAATTTCTCTTTCAAACTCTTGCTTCTGGGATGAGTTGGAAGTATGTAGAAATGCTGATGATTTATGTGGGTTTATTTTATATCCTGCAACTTTGCGAAAGTTGTAAATTATTTCCACTAGCTTTTTATCTGATTCTCTAGGATTCTTTAAGTAGACCATCATGTCATCTGCAAAGAGTGATAGCTTTGTCTCCTCATTGCCTATTTTAATACCTTCAATTTCTTTTTCTTCTCTAATTGCTACTGCTAGTGTTTCTAGTACAATATATTAAATAATAAAGGTGATAATTGGCATCCTTGTTTCACTCCTGATCTTATTGGGAATGCTTATAATTTATCCCCACTGCAGATGATATTTGCTGATGGTTTTAAATATATACTGTTTATTATTTTTAGAAAAGGGCTATCTATTCCTATACTTTCTAGTGTTTTCTTTCTTTTTTTTCAAATCCTTACCTTCCGTCTTGGAGTCAATACTGTGTATTGGCTCCAAGGCAGAAGAGTGGTAAGGGCTAGGCAATGGGGGTCAAGTGACTTGCCCAGGGTCACACAACTGGGAAGTGTCTGAGGCCAGATTTGAACCTAGGACCTCCCATCTCTAGGCCTAGCTCTCAGTCCACTGAGCTACCCAGCTGCCCCCACTTTCTAGTGTTTTCAATAGGAATGAGCATTGTATTTTGTCAAAGGCTTTTTCTGCATCTATTGAGATAATCGTGATTTTTGTTGATTTGCTTGTTGATATGGTCAATTACGTGAATGATTTTCTTGATATTGAACCATCCTTGCATTCCTGGTGTAAATCCTACCATATCATAATGGATAACCCTCATCATCACTTGCTGGAGTCTTTTACTAGTATTCTATTTAAGATTTTTGCATCTACGTTCATTAAGGATATTGGACTGAAGTTTTCTTTCTCTGTTTTTGACCTGCCTGGCTTTGGGATCAGTACCATATTTGTGTCATAAAAGGAATTTGGTAGAACTCCTTCTTTGCTTATTATGTCAAATAGTTTGTATAGTGTTGAGATTAGCTGTTCTTTGAATGTTTGATATAATTCACTTGTGAATCCATCAGGCCCTGGGAATTTTTTCTTAGGGACTTCTTTGATGGCTTGTTCAATTTCTTTTTCTGATATGTGATTATTTCAGTATTCTATTTCTTCTTCTTTTAATCTAGGCAATTTATATTTTTGTAAATATTCATCCATGTCACCTAGATTGCTGTATTTATTGCCATATAATTGGGCAAAATAGTTTTTAATGATTGCCTTAATATCCTCTTCATTAGAGGTGAGGTCTCCCTTTTCATCTTGGATCCTCTCAATTTGGTTTTCTTCTTTCCTTTTTAAAATTAACCAGTACTTTGTCTATTTTATTTGTTTTTTTCAAAATACCAGCTTCTAGTCTTATTTATTAAATCAATAGTTCTTTGACTTTCAGTTTTATTCATTTCTCATTTGATTTTTATTATCTCTAATTTAGTCTTCATCTGAGGATTTTTAATTTGTTCACTTTCTAGTTTTTCAGTTTGCATGCCCAATTCATTGACTTCTGCCCTCTCTAATTTGTTAATATATAAACTCAAGGATATGAATTTCTCCCTGAGTACTGTTTTGGCTGTATCCCATAGATTTTGGAAGGATGTCTCATCATTGTCATTTTCTTCTATGAAGTTATTAATTGTTTCTACGATTTGTTCTTTAACTGGTTTTGGAGAATCATATTGTTTAATTTCCAATTAATTTTGATTTGCCTCTCTATGTACTTACTAATTATTATTTTTATTGCATTGTGATCTGAGAAGGTTACATTTATTATTTCTTCTCTTTTGCACTTGTTTGCAATGTTTTTATGCCCTAATATATGGTCAATCTTTGTGAATATACCATGTGTTGCTGAAAAGAAGGTGTATTCCTTTTTGTCCCCATTTATTTTCTCCACATATCTACTAACTCTAGTTTTTCTAAGACTTCATTCACTTCTCTTACCTCTTTCTAATTTATTTTTTGGTTTGATTTATCTAGTTTGGATAGAGGAAGGTTCAAGTCTCCCACTAGTATTGTTTTCTATCTATTTCATTCTTGAGCTCCACTAGTTTCTCTTTTAGAAATTTTGATACTATGCCATTTGGTGTGGACATGTTGAGTACTGATATTTCCTCATTGCCTATACTGCCTTTTATCTGTATACCTTCCCTATCTCTTTTCACTAGATCTATTTTTACTTTGGCTTTGTCAGATATCATGTTTGAGATTCCTGCCTTCTTTTTATCAGTTGATTCCCAATATATTTGGCTCCATCCTCTTACTTTTACCCTATGTGTGTCTACCTTCCTCATGTGTGTTTCTTGTAGACAGCATATGGAAAGGTTTTGGTTTCTAATCCACTCTGCTATTCACTTGTGTTTTATGGGTGAGCTCATTCCATTCACATTCAGAGTTATAATTACCAGCTGTATATTTTCTAGGATTTTAATTTTCACTCCTAAGCCTGTTTTTTTCCTTTCATCATTTCCTTCTATACCAATGTGTTTGTTGTTTTTAATCAGTCCCCCTTATTCCCACCCTTATTTATTTCCCTTTCTACCCCTGCTCCTTTCTTATTCCCCTCTTATTTTCTTTATAGTCTTTTTAAAACTACCCCACCCTCTTCCTCCCTTGTCGTGTTTCCCTCCCCACCCTCCCTTTCTGCCCCCTCCTTTTTTGCCCTTTTATTTTTTAGGATCTATTAAATTCCCTTCAGCCTCTCTTTCCCTCCCCCCTTTTTTCTAACTCCCCTGCACTCCCCCCTTAGATTTCCCCTCTCAACTTCCCTAAAGGGTAAGATAGAATTCGATACCTCATTGTATCTAGATGCTCTTCCCTCTTGGAATTGATTCCACTGAGAGTAAGGTTTGAGTATTACCTTTTAGCACTCTCTTCCTCTCCTTCTTATAGTTGTATTCTCCCCCTCCCACTCCCTTGTGCCTTTTTGTGTACTATAGATTATCCTAATTTTCTTATTCCTTCAAGTTTCTCTTGGTGCCATTTTCTTTCCCTCCCCCTTTCTTTCTTCTTTTTTTTAATATATAATTTTAAACCACTTAGTACCCCAATCTCTACCTCTGGATAATTCTTCTAACTAGTATAATAGTGAATACAGTTTTTGGTAGTTACAAATAATATTTTTCCATATAAGAATATAAACAATTTGGCCTTATTGATGCCCTTAAAGAAGAAGAAGAAGAAAAATAAGAACCCTCTCTTATTTACTGTTTCATGTTTCTCTTGGTTTTGTATTTTGATGTCAAATTTTCTGTTTAGTTCTGTTCTTTTCTTTACAAATATTTGGAAGTCTTCTATTTTGTTGAATGCTCATACTTTTCCCTGGAAGTATATAGTCAGTTTTGATGGGTAAGTGATCTTTGGTTGTAGACCCAATTCTCTTGCCTTTCTGAATATCATATTCCAAGCCTTTTGGTCTTTTAGTGTGGAGGCTGCCAGATCCTGTGTAATCCTGATTGGTGCTCCTTGATATCTGAATTGTCTTTCTGGCTTCTTGTAATATTTTCTCCTTAGCTTGGAAGCTCTTGAATTTGGCCATTACATTCCTGGGGGTTTTCTTTTGAGGGCTTAGTGTAGTGGGTGATCTATGGACTCTTTCAATGTCTATTTTGCCCTTTTGTTGCAAAACCTCAGGGCAGTTTTCTTGGATAATTTCTCGTAGTATGCTGTCAAGGTTTCTGTTTGTTTCCAGGTTTTCAGGTAGGCCTATGATTCTCAAGTTGTCTCTGAGATCTATTTTCAAGGTCAACTACCCTCTCAATTAGATATTTTGGGTTGCCTTCTAATCTGTCATTCTTTTAACTTTGCTTTATTAAACCTTGCTGTCTTGTGAGATCATTGGCTTCTACTTGCCCAATTCTAGTTTTTAATGACTGATTTTCAGCTAAGATCTTTTGATTTTCTGTTTTTGTTTGATCTATCTTGCTTTTCATGGTTTCAAGCAGGTCATTTCTGTCTTTTAAACTGTTATTTTCTTTTTGAACTATTTCCCCCTTTTCTTGTCACATCTCTTCCATTGTTCTGACAATCTCAGATTTAAAGTCTTCAAGAATTTGTGGTCAATTTCCATTTTTTTCAAAGTGTGTTTGATTTGGGTGGGTTTGATTTTTTGTCATCTTCTACTGTCTCTTCTTTTGTCTCATTTTTTTTCTGCATTAAAATTATCAAGGGTCAAAGTTTTTTTCTTTTTTTTTTTTGTTATTTGCGCATTTTAGTTCCTGGGAGTTGGTGGCCATTGCCTTGTTCCTTCTTGGTCAGATGTCTAAGTGAGGAATGTGGGTGATCTTTGTATTGGGTTCTGGAGGTGTTTTTGCCTTGAGAATATTTTCCCCCAGTCCTCAGCAGTGTCCAGCTGCTCTTAGTGGCAGGTCCAGCCCCTAAGAACTTACAGATTGTCTGGGAAGAGGTCTGGGTGTGGAGTGTAGGCAAGTCTCTGTATTGAGCACTGGAGAGTGCCCAAGGGCTTTTTTCGGTTCTCTGTGACATTTTGCTGTGAGCTGCCCCCTTTCCCCAAGCTCTGCGGCCTGTCTCAATGTTTCTTCAACCTCCCTATATTCCAAGTCTAGTTTCTCTTAGGGGTAAGTCTGTGTTGACCTCAGCCAGCCTCTCTTCTAGAACTTAGAAATTTGTCCGATGCTTGCTTGGACTCTGGAAAGGCACATGAAGTGGGGGAAGGGTGATGAGCTTGCCCCTTGGTGGGGGAAATTTCTCCCCCTTTTAGCATGGAAATTCCCTAACTTTGCCTACCTTCTATGCTGTGCTCTGCTTTGGAACTCCTTCACTTGTTTGATTTTGGTTTTGTTGTTTTGAGGCACTCTGTCTCAATTGGTGGAGAGGAGAAGAGCTCTGCTTCTACTCAGAAGCCATCTTGACCCAGAAGTCTGTAGATGGCATTCTTGACCAAGATATAAGTTCCCCTTGGTGGCCTCTTAGGACCTGTCCTGCTTTGAGATTCTATAAGTCTATTCACCAAAGAATATGACAAAAATGACAATAAACAATACCAAACCAATACATGGGTTTAAGACTTGTTTGTATCACTTACTAACCTAGGGACTTTCGACCAGTCACTTAAAAACTGAGCCCCAGTTTCCTCATCTATTCCATAATAGTATCCCTCCTCCTTCATATCCATGATAATAATACTTTGCCTAGCCTATGTTATAGAGATGTTGTGAGACTCAAATGAACTATTTGTAATATGTTTGTCTACAAATTCTTTCCTATTCAGTATTTAGGAAATCATGTAATCATTGAGTTTCAGAGTTGGTGTAGACCCAGATGGATTAGATTAAGGTGATATCTAATCTAACCCATATCTGATCATGAATCTTCTGCAAAGTAGCTATCCAGATTCTTTGGATTTTCTTTGGTCTTTCAGATTTCAAATACATTTTTTTATACTCTCTCTTAGACCACTTCTCTCCATCTTATCTGTAAGGATATCACGAAGGTCAGAGGGTGAGTGAAAAATGCAAGTCTTTGACACATGCCTTGCTTGAACTCTATGTATATTATCTCCATAGCATTTTCTTTATATAACAATATAATCACTCTGTCAGAAATGTAGTTAAGTCAAGTAAGTATTGTTATTGATGAATCCACATTTACTCATAGCTTTTGCCATTTCCCTTTTCAAGGACTGTATATTGGCTCAGATGATCAGGTTCTTTGTGGATTCAAGGAAAAGGCACATTCCCTAAAAGTATTGAATCACTTAATGGAGATTACTGATCAATGATCCATAGGTATTTGAGTCACATTTGACTCAGACCTCTTAGCACTGGCATACATTTGTTGTCTCCTCTAACTGAGACTGCTGTAAACCATTCAGGACAAAGGCTAGAATGTGATGACTATGTTCTCATTTGCTTCTCTCTCATAACTTTCATAGAAGTTATCTGTCAGTGCAGCACCCACTGTTCCAGGACACTGGCTCAGGGAGGTTGTGGCTAGCCTAATATCAAAGAGATATAAGTAATTTGCCAAATCAAGATTCAAATCAGTAGTTAGCAAAATTGAATTGGACTTCAAATATAGTGCTCTATACTCTCTAGCAAGATTTTAGATCAGGCAGAAAGGTTAGGTCAGCCAGGTACTAGATAATATGAGGGGAAGAGAAAATAGACAGATCAGAAAACTAGGCTTGGGGTGGTTAGATACTGAATTTAAGCCAAGGCAAAGACAGAATCATTAGTAGCTATATAAGTTGTTGGTCTGAAGACAGAAACTATTGGACTTATGAGTTTTTTGTTTTGTTTTGTTTAAATCCTTGGATACCTATTCTAATTTGCCTAAGACCCTCAAGCATCATAGCAAAGACAGAGCCCCACATCCTTTGTCTGGATTTGAGGCTCATTGAGGGTTTTGTATTTCTAGCAAATCCTCTGGTTCAGGGGGTCAGGTTTGTGAAGATACCTCTTTCTTTTCTACCTAATATGTATCAGGCCAGATTCCTATTTCCTGCTGCTGAGAAATACTGACATTCACCCATGTATACAATTTGTCACCACATGTTGTTTCTGTCTTTGCAACATCTCTTGTATAGATGCTCCTCTCTAATCACACAGATACCACCTACTTTCCTATTATAAGCCTTCACTTCAAGCCTAGACTATCACTATAGGATTCATCTGTTGAATCTTCCTTCCTAGGATTGTCCCTACTTCAGTTTATTTTTCACTGAGTTACTAAACTTATCTCCAGAAAGTATAGGTCTGCTATATCACCCCTTAATGAATAAACCCAAGTGGCCCCCTATTATCTAGGATTAGATATAATGGGTAACTAGGTAGCACAACAGATAGAGTATAGGACCTGCAGTCAGGAAGACCTGAGTTTAAATCCAGACTCAGACTCTTACTATTTACATGACTGTGGGTGGTAAATCAATTAACCCCATTTGTTTAAGTTTCCTCATCTGTAAAATGAGCTGAAGGAGGAAATGACAAATTGCCATGAAAATGCCAAATGGGGTTTTGAAGAATCAATGTGACTGAAATAATTGAACAATAACAAAATATAATATTCTCTGTTTGGGTTTTCAAACCCTTTATGACTTGACCCTTTACTAAATTTCCAGTTTTATTTTTAAATATTTTTCTCTCTTCTACATACTCTATAATCCAACTGTACTAACCTTATTGTTCCTTCCAAATGAGAGTATTTTTCCTGACTCTTAACCTTTTTTCCCTATGCCTGGAATGCTCTCCTCCGCCATCTCTGCCCCCTTGCTTTTCTGGCTTCTTTCAAGAATAAGCTTGAATTTCACCTTCTTCAAGAGGCCTTTCCTGGTCTCCCACATTGCTTATATCTTCCCCAAGAGATCACAGTCCACTACCTAGCATATATTTTACATACTTTTTTATATGTTTTATATATGTTTTTATATGTTGACTCTCCATTAGAATGGAGCTTTTTAAGGACAGGACCCATGCTTTAGTGTTTCTTTGTAACCCTGATGCTTATCACAGTGCCCAACACACTTTTTGATTATTAACAGAATACTACCCAGTGTCCAATATGAACTACCAAAGCCGCCCACCAGAGGTCTTCAATCTTCCAGGAAGACATTGACTTGAGCACAATGTGTGGTGCTGGTAAAACCCAGGGGAGGTGCATACACACACTCCCACAGAGGATAACATGGAATGTTATCCTTAATAGGATTCCCATCCTACTAAGTGGGGAGATACTGATGCCAATTGTCTTGCATAAGCATTGATTAAGTTAGAATTAGAGTTAGAGGTTAGTGTGACTCCCTAGCATTTTCTATCTCAAGGCAACAGTGGTAGGAATAAAGAGCTCTGGGGAGACTTCATTTGTTTGTGTCTGAGGGATGATTAAAGGAAGCTAAGAAATCCATTCAAGATAGAGAAATAACTGTGGAGAATTGCTGCTGAGTTTATTCATTGTCAAATCTGCTGGCTATCATGTACCTGAGAATATCATCTGACAGCTCTTTTTCCCTTGACTAAGGAAAAGCATTGGGGGAAAGAATATAGGATCTTGAAAGAATGAGTCTTATTATTAGCTAAAATTTTGGATCTTCCTGTTCCTCCTCCTTTAAAAAGGCACCAATCAATCAACAAATGTTTATTAAGTGGCTATGTGCTAGGTAGGAACTGTGCATTTTGATTTAGTTTTCCAATTCGTTGATATATTGAGTACTCTTGAATGCCAAAGAGATTGCTTTTACAAGACATACTGATCTTTCAGTATCAAACATAGTAAGACCTTAATGGCAACTATCTTCTCTGTCTATATGCCTGTTTTTGCTCATTTTGAAATCAAATGAGCTTTGTGCAGGATTCAACCCTTTTTTCTCATGTTAAATAATACATTTATTATATCTTTAAACTTTTTTGGTTGTCATTATTTCCCCTTCAGAAAATAATGAAACAAAGGATCTTCAGTTTCAAGAAATGTTTAAAATATTTGAAAAGCAGGCAAATAAGTTGCAACGGTAAGCTTTAAATATTAAAATAGCTAAAACATTTTATGCCTTGTAGCTAACTGTTTTTGTAGCATCGTTCTTATTTTGTTGTAGATTAAATAAATCTCATAATAAAAAACAGCAACAAATAACCAAACTATAACCTCTTCAGATCCTTTATGATTGTATAAATATAACTTTTAGCTAGTTGCATTTGGCATATTTAAATTATTATCTTTTGTGTACCTTACTACATCTAGAGAGGCTTCTCTAAATGCACATTTTAGATTTGTCATTTTTAAATGGTGGAATAATGTTCCATTTATTAACATACCACAGATTGTAGATCTAGGACCTCAGAGAAAAACAAAACCCTAACATTTATTTGCCTTGCTACTAGCCATGTATAAGTATTTTTTCATAGGCTAATCAACAAATTTTAAAATTTTAATTAATTTTGCTAATTAAATGAGTGTGAAGTGTTATTTCCTGGTTGTTTTAATATGTACTTATTTATTTTATTGGTGAAGTTGATTGTATTTCAAATGTTTATTTACTTTTTTTTCTCCTCTGAAACTGTTTATATCCTTTGGCTATTTTCATGAACATGAACAGTGGTTTGCTTTTTATGCTAGGGGCAATAGAAAACTATTAAAACTTTTGATCAGAGCAGTAGCATGCATAGAGCTGTGTTTCAGGAACTTGGCAGCTATGTGGAAGATGGAGTGAAGACAGAAGAGACTAAAGGCAGAGAGACTAATTAGAAGACCATTGCAATCCATGTGAGGGAGGATAAGGGCTTGAACTAGAGCCATAACCTTGAGAACAGAGCTAAAGGGATGAATATAGGAGATATTGTGTAAATTGAATGAAAAAAAACTTAGCAACTGATTGGATGTGTGGGATGATGGAGAGGAGAGAATCAAGGATGACTGAGATTGAAAAAGGGAAATGAATGGTTTTAGGGAAAAGAAGAATAAATTATGTTTTGGAAAAAAAATTAATGTTGAGGTATCATTGAGTTATCTTGATAAGAGAGGTGGACCTCTCAGGGAATAAACATGTAAACCAGTCACTCAGGAGAGAGAAAAAAATTCAAAATGTAGACTTGGGAGTCATTTGCCTAGTGATGATAATTAAATCAATTAGATTTAATGAAATCTCTAGAGAAAAAAAGAGAGAGGAAGGTCTAGAAAAGGCCTCTGGGGTATACTCACACATAAGAGATGGATCATTTATAATGATCTTGCAAAACCTAATGGGAAGAATTGGTTAAACAGGAGAAGAATCAGGAAGTAGACGTGTCATAAACACCAAAAGAGGGTATGGGTCAACAATGTTAAATACTTCAAAGAGTTCAAGAAGGGTAAGAATTTAGAAAGCATTGAGAAAACTATCCATGAGAATTGATGGGATAAGACCCATGACAAGTATATTCTTTTAGAATGGGGATCCCAATGGGCTTCTATCTCAGGTTCAAAGTATTTTGTGGATTTGTACTCCTAAAACATAGATTATGAACTTTTAATTGACAAAATACCCATTTTAAATGCATTTAATAAAATGTCATAGTAAGAACAGTAGCAAGAAAATATTTTCCCCATAAACCTGTGCCTCTTTGTGGGAGAATGCGTAGCTGAACAAAGTCTAGAGAGGATCATAAAAGATAAAATGGAAAATTTTGGTTAAATAAAATGGAAAAGTTCTTTGCTCAAATAAAACCAATGTAGTCAAAAATAGAAGGGAGATAATTGGGGAAATTTTTTTTTGTCACAAATTTCTAACAAGATTCAATATCCAAAATGTATTATCAATATTTGAACAAATATACCAATATTATATTTTGATGACTCAAAAATGTAATAATTACAGCCATTTTCTAATGGATAAATAGTCAAAGGATATGAATGGATAGTTCTTGAAGAAATCAAAGCTTTCAATAATAATCTAAAGAAGGAATATTCTAAATTAATTAAATAATCTTTAAAAATAATATAAAAAAGGGAAAACTTGGAACTCAAAACTTTAAAAAATGAATGTTAAAAATTATTTTTAAATATAATGGGAGCAATAAAATATTATTTTAAAAAAGAAAATAATTTAAAGTATTTTGTGGCAACTTATGGCAAATGAAAAGGAATCCTAAGAGTAGTGGAGGAATTTGATTTTCCTTCATGCATGTCTGATAATTAAAGACTATATTCTCTTTTTAAAAATATGAAAGGGGGCAGCTGGGTAACTTAGTGGATTGAGAGCCAAGCCTAGAGATGGGAGGTCCTGAATTCAAATTTGACGTCAGACCCTTCCTAGCTGTGTGACCCTATGTAATCCCCACTGCCTAGCCCTTACCATTCTTCTGCCTTGGAACCAAATACATAGTATTGATTCTAAGGTGGAAGGTAAAGGTTTAAAAAAATAAAAAAAAATATGTAAAAATGCTTCAGATCATTCATAATTAAGGAAATGAAAATTAAAACAACTGAGATTCCACCTCATATCTATCAGATTGGCAAAGAAGCCAAAAAAATTTTGAAAATGACAATTGTGGGAGGGAGTGTGGGATGACAAACAACCTACACTGGTGTTGCTGCTAAATTGGTCCAGCTAGTCTGAAAAGCAGCTTGGAATTGTGATTCCCAAATCTATACATACCTTTGAATCCAGAGACACTGATACTAGGCCTATTCCCCCAATGGTATCAAAGAAACAGGAAAACATGTACCAAAAATTTATAGTAGCTCTTTTTGTTGTGCTAAAGAATGGGGAACTAAGGGAGTGCTTATCCACTGGAGTATAGATGAACAAATGAGGGCATGTGATTATGTTCTGGCTATGCCTGTCTCAGGCCATGCTCTCTAGTAGTTTAGCCCTGATGTTATCATGAAATGAGACATTTGTAAGCCATTCAGTCATTAACAAAAGGAGCTTTATTTAACTATAGCAGTGGGAGGAGGCATCAATGATATCTTGAGCTGATTCAGCTGAAGCTGAATTCAGCCATATCTCTGAGTTGCCCATCATAATCCATCTGCCAAGCCTCAGATAATACCTGGAACTCCTTGCAGATGTTTTGTGCACAGATGACCAAAAAATAGCCTGAGTCATTAGCCCCCATGCTCAACACAAGGATTGTTTAAATACATTTTTTAAAAAGAAAATAGCCCTATGTTACATGGGAATGGTGGTAGGGCCATTAGAACATTGCTATATCATAGAATTTAATGGAATATTATTGTGATGAAAGAAATACTTAAAGAGATTATTTCAGATACAATCAAGATGACTTGAATGAAGCAATGCAGAAAATCGAGCAGAACCTGGAAACAGTTTCTACAATTAAAATATTGTAAAGAAAAAGCAACTTTGAAAGTCTTAAGAACTCTGATTAATGCAACTAACCAGCTGTTATTCCAAAAAATTAATTATAAAAGTGCATCACCTTTCTCCTGGCAGAGAGATGATGAAGTCAAGGTACAGAATGAGATCTACATTTTCACTCATGGCTTGTGGGAATTATTTTGCTTGACTATACTTTTATGATATAAGGATTTTATTTTATTTTTCTTTTAGTTTAGAAGGAGGGAGATTAGCAATAGGATTACCAAAGTGAAAAATGAAAAGAAGAAAGGATCAGTGAGGCATTTTAAAATGCATAAAAGAAAGCAGAGTGAAGGTCATTGGAAAACACAGACAAGCAGCTCAGCTTCATAGCTATAATATGTTGAATTTATGGTAGTCTTAAAGAAAAAAGCAAACTGTTCATATGACCAATTCATGGCTTTATGTATGATCCTTTTTTCTTTTCTCTTTTTTTAGTTTTGCATGGAAATGTTAGCTGGGTTGCAATTTAAAAGCTTAAAAGCCACAACCAAAAACAAACAAACAAACAAACAAAAAACAACACTTTGGAGAATAGAGGCTACAATTATTTTTAAGAGAAGAAAGTAGATTCATGTAGGGTTGACATATAACCATTTAGGAAAAGCTTAGACTGGATTCCTTTTAAAGGGGAATAAGTTGCTGAAGACCATGAGGGCTATCTTCCTAGTTTCAGAAGAGACAAAATTATTCTGAGATCAAAACTGATGACAGTTTCCTCTGCAGCAGCAATTTTCAAATCTTTCTGGCAAGGGACTAGAGAGAGATTTAGCATGTGAGCAGGAGAGATGAAAATTACTGCAACTGATATACTTTCCCTTTTTGTTTTATTATTTCCTCATATAGTCAACAATATCCTTTCATTTAAAAATTTTCATTACTGGTGATTTGTATTGTAACGATGATGAGAGATAATTTTTATTAACTTTTAAATTAGTAGTCAAGGAAGGGAAAGGATTGTATTATTGACTATATCAGATTCTACTAGCTAAGAAAGCATCTTCTAGTTTGACAATCAGGAGATTGCCTCAGGGCAGGAACAAATATGGCAGAGTAGCAGGAAGGCATACCAGTGAAATTCTTGTGAAAACTCTCCTGAACTGATCAAGAAAACACCCAGCCAGAATATTAATGAGGAAATCCATCACAAGTCACACCGTCACTCTTCCAGCTCAATGGGGTATAGGGAGCGAGGCAGAAAGGTTTGTGGATGCTAGGAACTGGGTCTGATCACTAGCACACATGGGGCATTCCAATACAAGGAGAAGTTGTGTACCAAGACAAGAGGACGTTTCAGATCCATACAAGAACAATAAGAATGCATTCCAACTAGTAGTGTTATTGTCTTTTTCAGAGTTATGGGTCACAGTTCCAGGGGAGATTGTGAAGATGACCTGTGCCTAGAAGTAGCAATCCCTAGCCTAGGCTACACAAACAGCAGTGGTGTAGCTCTGACCCCAAGAGCAGAGCAAGGTCTTAGTTCCAGCTTCTAACCCAGTCTAAAGTTTACAAAGGAATACCCAGGTCAGAAACTTAGAGAGCTAAGACTAAGGGACAGAATTAAGACTTTTCCTTGGATCAGAAAGCCTGGACAATCCCTAAGAGTCTAGAAAAACATAGTATACAATATTTCATGAAAGTAGCAAGATTGGAGCAGCTGGGTGGCTCAGTGGATTGAGAGGCCTAGAGACAGGAGGTCCTAAGTTCAAATCTGGCCTCAGACACTTCCCAGCTGTGTGACCCTGGGCAAGTCACTTGACCCCCATTACCTAGCCCTTACCACTCTTCTGCCTTGGAGCCAATACACAGTATTGTACAAATGGTAAGGGTTTAAAAGAAAAAAAGAAAGTAGAAAGGTGACCAACCCAAGCTTTCCCTCCCAAAGTGTACAGAACCCAGACTTAACATAAAGTCTGAAGTCAGGAAGCAGGCTAGAACAATGATCAAAAAGAATCATCATAAAAATCCAATATGGTGAAAGAATGACCTAGACCCAAGCCAAGTGGAGGGAAATGGCTCCTAAACATTTATAATCAAAGCCTCAGAAATAAAGCTTGGGCATAAATTTATCTAGAATTTGCAAAAGAGATGAAGCAAGAGTTTTTTAAAATAAAAGCTGACATGTTTTTAATATATGAAATAGTGCTAGAGGAAAAGAAATAAGAACTATGTAAGAAAGAACTGGTAAATAAATTAATAATTCTGCAGAGGAAGCACAAAAACTGTACTTAAGCAGTAAACTGCCTGGAAATTAGAATGAATGAACCAAAGAGAAGTCAATTCTTTAACCAAACACTAAGAAATAATTAAATCAAAAATTTGGAAAGAATAGAAGAATAAGATATCTCACAGTAAAAACAACTAGTCTGGAAAGCAGAAGGAGAAAAATTTAAGAATCAGTGGACTATTTGAAATTAATGACCAAAATAAAAATCTTAGATTGCATATTTCAAGAAATCATAAGCTGTCCAGATTTTGAAGAACCGGTGAGTCGAACAATAAGTATTTACCAAACCCTAGGCACCAGTTCTAAAGGATGAAAGTACAAATAGAAATAGAAAGACAATCTTCCTTTAATGAAGAAAGCTGAAAATATAAAGGGGAATGGCAGATCAGAGCTGGGGTGGGGTAGGGAAAGAAATTGTAGAGAATGTCCAATAGAGTTTGGCAGTCTAGAAAGGAATAAAGAGATGATGGATCTGGGGCAGAGGCCTCCTTAAATTGGTAGTTCTGGGATGAACCATATAGTCAGAGAGAGAGAGAGAGAGAGAGAGAGATCATAGGAGGAGAGAATACTTCTAGTGAGAAAAACACATAAGGGGTAGCCCAGGAATGGAGTGTGCTTTCAGAATAAAAAAGATTTTTGTAGGATAGTAGACAAATCTTGTGGAGATAAAATAGCAGTGCAGTCTCATAGCAAATTGCTTCTCCAATGTCCAGAAAAATCTGGAGTTTGTCCTCTAGGCTGCAGATGTAAAACCTCATGTCAAAGCAGCTCTGTCCTTTTTTCAGAAATGTCAACAGCTACTCTTGGATTGATTAAGGGACAAAATGGAAATAGAAAGAAATCCCAAAATGAAAACTCCTATGAACATCATAGCCAAAATCTATTCCAGGTCAAAGAAAAATTACAGTAAGCAATTAGATAAAAAGAATTAAAATACCAAGGAACTATAGTCAGAGTCACACATGATTTAGCAGCCACCACCATTCAGTAGAGATCTTGAACTGTGCTATTTCATAAGGCAAAGAATATAGATTTACAATGAAGAATAAGTTAGACCATAGAGAGATTCTAATTATAAGGCCTGGTTGGTTCTTGATCTTAAAAGAAGAATGGGAAAAAAAAGAATAGAGTAGTATACTAGGGAATGAAATAGAATATTGTAAACTGAGGCGAATCTGTTACTTGTTGAAATATTGAAAAGGGAACCTGTTTCTTCTTTAATGACTGTTGTTCTCTGGCTGGCTGTGAATAGAGTGCTGCTATAGGGGAACACACCCTGAGGATCTCCTAGTTACAATAGTGATAGATGAGAGACACTGCTAGTACAGGGGAATGCTGCCATACAGGGATATTGGCACACAGGGATGCTGGTACACAGAGGACCGCTCTGGGGTTTACTCTGGGGTTTTCCTATTGATCCCTACTGATGGCTGATGGATCAGTATATCTTTCCAACCTCCTCCTCCCTTTCACTCCCTCCCTTCTCCAACCCTCTGCTCCCTGCCCCCCTTCACCTCCCAATTTTTCTTGAAGCTTTTGGCTTCTTTCCTCCTCTCTAAGTGAACTATAAAGATCTTTTCCTTTTTCAAGTAGAAGTTTATTGGGATAACAGGATGGGAAACTGAGGAAAGTGGGATGAGGATTTCCCTAATCTATAAGGAGAAAGTTGAGAGGGTTATGGAAATAGTCCAGTAACAAAGTGGGAAAAGAAACAGTTAGATAAATGGAGGACAACAGTTAAGATCTTCTTTCTTCTTTTACAACACCATCAAGGTCTCTTAGTTTCTCCTGGCCAGCTTAAACTCTCAGAGAGAGACAACCAACTCAAAAGCTAAGTTTCTCCTTCTTCTCTCTCTGTGGCCAGAAAAACCCCAACTCTTGGTCAGTCAAAATCTCAGAGAGCACAGGGGTCTCCCCTTGATCAAAAAGCCCCCCAAAACAAACCAGCGCAATCAGGGTCTTCAGCCATCCTCAACTACCAGAGAGAGAGAGTGACTCCTCAACTGCCAGCCTCAATTGCCAAAGAGAGAGACACTTCCAGTTTCTCCTTCTTCTATCTCTGTTGCCAGAAAAACCTCAACTCTTGGTCAGTCAAAATCTCAGAGAGCGCAGGGGTCTTCCCTTGATCAGAAAACCCCAAAAAACAAGCCAGCACAATCTGGGTCTTCAGTCAGCCTCCACTGCTAGCTTCAACTGCGAGAGAGAGAGAGAGAGAGAGAGAGACAGACAGACAGACAGACAGACAGACAGACAGACAGAGACTCTCCCAGCCCTTCCCCCTTGTCAGCTCAACTGCCACACCTCCTGGGAACATTCCGTTTTAGAATCTTCATCTTGATTGACAAAACATGTCCCCAGCTCAGTCTCTTGTATCTTGTCTTCTCCTTCAAAACCTTTCTCTCTTCATGCCTCTTCCACAGGAAGAAAAGAAAAGGAAGGTTAGAGAATAATTTTTCTCTGCAACTAGAAGTTTATAATAAGGTAATTTACTCCACATTAATTTATTTTTTTCCCTTACTACATGTAAAAACACTTTTAAAACCTTTTTTAGGACTTTGAGCAGATTCTCTCCCTTTTCCTGACTGTCATCTTCTCTGCCTTTCCTTTTCCCTGAGATGGTAAGTAATCTGATAAAGATTTTACATGTATAATCATTTAAAACATTTTTCTACATTAGTCATTTTGTGGAAAATATCTTAAATGAAAAAAGAAGAAAGAAAATGAAATATAGTATGGTTTATTGTCCATTCAGATGCCATCAGGTCTTTCTCAGAGGGTGAATGGCATTTTTCATCATGAATCTCTGGGATTGTCTCAGATCATTACGTTGCTGAGAATGACTAGGTCATATTCAATGTTCATAAAAAATTATTGCTATGAACTGTGTACAGTGTTCTTCTGATTTTGATATAAAAATGATATAAAAGTGAAGTGACTTTATATTAGTTCATATAAGTCTTTCCAGTTTTTCCAAAATCATCCTTTCTTTTGGCTCATCATTTCTTATAGCACAATAGTATTCTATCACAATCACATGTTCACACCTTGTTCAAATCATTGGTCAATGGATAGACAACCCCTCAATTTCTAATTCTTTGCTACCACAAAAAGAGCTGCAATCAATATTTTGTATAAATATATCCTTTCCATTTTAAATTTATTTTTAATGATTATTGTTTACTTATTACAAATTACAGAGTTGACAAGCAGTGCAATCTGGTTTATCCATATATTATCATCCAAAACATATTTCCATATTGTTCATTTTTTCAAGATGTTTTATAAAATCAAAACTCCAAAACATATACCCAAATAATCAAGTAATAAATCATGTGCTTTGATCTGCATTTTGACTCCAATAGTTCTTTCTCTGGAGGTAGATAGCATTCTTGGTCATAAATTCCTCAGAATTATTCTGGATTGTTGTATAGCTGTGAGTAACCAAGTCTATCACAGTTGATCATTCCACAATACTGCTGTTGCTGTGTACACTGTTCTCCTAGTTCTGCTTATTTCATTCTGCATTCCCCCTTCTTTAAGATATCTTTGGGATCCAGATCTAATAATGGTATTGTTGGAACACAAGAGTATGCAGTTTTTTATGTCCTTTGGGCAAAGTTCAAGATTGTTCTCCAGAATGGTTGGATCAGTTCACAACTCCACCAATGATTCATTTTTCTGAACTTTTTTTTGCATCCTCTCCTTCTAAGGATTTTTATTTCTAAATTGAATAAATATTATTTTATCTACAGCATAATTTAGGATAAAGCAATAATCACTTGGTACACGATAAAAGAATTATGGAGTCAAAAAACCAAGATTAAATATTAAGTATTTCAAAGTCACTATTGTATATTATCAAGGCCATTAGATGGTGCAATGTATAAAGGGCTAGGCATAGAGTAAATCAATTTCTTTTACTGAGTTCAAATTTAACCTCACATACTTCCTAGCTGTGTGACCCGGGGCAAGTCACTTAACCCTGTTTGTCTGAGTTTCTTCATCTATAAAATGAGCTAGAAAAGGAAATTGAGAACATTCCAACATCTTTGCAAGAAAGCTCTAAATGGGGTATAGAGTTAGACATGACTGAACAACTGTATTATTTAATATAATTTTCTAATAAAGCAGTGTTCATGGAATTAAATTATTAAATTATTTTTGGCAAGTTTTTACTTTAAGCTTTATTCATTAATTCAAAAATATTTATTGGTTACCTACTATTTATTGCCATAGTACATTAATAATACATGTAATATGCTTTAGTTTGGGTTAAATGTTTTTATAAAACAAAAAGTTTTTTTTTGTCCTTTTTTATACAACTTTTGATGGAGTATGTATTGAATATCTGACATAGAGCCAGAAGGGATTGTAGAAAATGCTGAAATAATGGCAAGACATGAGAAGTGGTTGAGAGATGAATTTCTATGAAAAACTCTCTGGATAGGCCAGAATGACTGAGAATACCTGTTTTAAAAATTGGTGGTGATGACTCAGGAGATGATGCATGTCTACAGTGTTTTGTCAAGTATTATTTGCCTTGTTTCTCTCACAATTGTTCTCTCTTTAATATATCCTCTACACATTAGATTATTATTCTTTATGCATAAATTTGATGAACACTTCCTTATTCAAACCCCTTCCTTGACTCCCTACTACCTATAGAATAAAATCCAAGTTCTTTGAGACAGTCTAATTGTTCAGCCTCATTTCAACCATTTTCTATATATTCTATGGTTAGCCAAAATGACCTGCTTGCTTGTTCTTTGAATATGCCCAATTATTTTCTCCCCCCACCCCAGCTACATGGAGAAACACTTTTTGACTATTTTTGATATATTAAAATTCAGATTTTCTCCTTCTCTTCCCTTCCCCTCCTCTAAGACAGCAAATAATCTGAAATAGTTATACCCATACTTTCATGTAATGAAGTGATCTCTCACCTATAGAGTCCCATGATAGGTGAAAATCTGCCAAGTAGTGGCATTATATTTATTTTATCTTTTATATATATATTTTAAGACTTTATAAACCCTTCCCACTCTCCTATAAACCTTTTCAACACTCTTATTAATCTTTCCCACACTTTTACAAATACTTCATATGTTCTTAAACACTATACTCTTAAATCAATTTTTAATTTAAAATTTTTTTAAAATCCTGCAATATAACAAAAACTCCATGATACAGAATTAGATATATTAAAAAAAACTTGTGATACAGTGAAGCTGCAATAAGCAAACTGTGATATAGCAAGGGATGACTGTGCATATTTGCATATTGCTCATGTCATAATAGAAGACATATCACATATACAATAGAAATCTCATGAAGGAAATGTAGTGGAAGATGCAGTGCTTTGATCAGTACTCAGATTCCAACAATTTCTTTGTTGGCTGTTGATAGCATTTTCATCATGGCTCCCTTGCAGTCATTTTGGAGACTTGCTTTGCTGACAGTGGTTTAGTTTTTCACAGTTGATCATTGTATAAGATTTCTGTTACTGTATACATTGTTCTTCAAGTTCTGCTTAATTAATTCACTTTGCATCAGCTCATAAGAAGTCTTTCCAGATTTTTTTTGAGCCAATTGTATTCATTCTTCCTTACGGCTAATAGTATTCCATTACAACCACATATCACAACTTGTTCTTCTATTTCCCCAAATAATGGAAAACCCCTCATTTCTATTTCTTTGCCACAACAAAAGGCTGCTAAAAATGTTTTTGGTATAGGTAGGTCCTTTTCCCTTATCTCTGAACTCTGATATACACCCAGTACTGGTATTGCTGGGTCAAATGGTATGCATAGTTTTGTGGCCCATTGAGCCTGGTTCCATAATGCTTTCCTGAATGGTTGTATCAGTTCACAGTTCTACCAACAGTGTATTGGTGTTTCAATTTTCCTACATCCCCTCTAACATTTATAATTTTCCTTTTTCATCATGTTAGCCAATCTGGTAGGTGTAAGTTGGTATCTCAGAATTGTTTTAATTTGCATTTCTCTAATCAGTAATGACTTGGAACATTTTTTCATATAGCTATGGATAGTTTTAATTTCTTCCTCTGAGAACTACCTGTTCATATCCTTTGATCATTCATTTTTAGATTGGGGAATGTCCTACATTCTTATAAATTTAACTCAGTTCTTTATATGTTTGAGAAAGGAGGCTTTTATGAGAGATGCCTGCGCCTGCTATAAATTTTTTTCCAAATTTGTTGTTTTCCTTATAATTTTGGTTGAATTGGTTTTATTTGTACAAAACTTTAAAAAATTTAATGTAATCAAAAGTATCTTTCATTTTTATGTTTTTCTGTTTTGTTTGACCATAAATTCTTCCCTTATCCATAAGTCTGATAGGTAAACGTTTCCATTTTCCCCATATTTGTTTATGGTATTCTTTATTTCTAGATCTGGTATCCATTTTTAATTTATCTTGATGTATGGCATGAGATGTTGGTCCATGCCTCCTTAGATTTCTTAATAACTGGGGACTACTTATAAGATATATTATTGTGGGTATCCTTTTGCTCCTGTAAAAAATGATCTCAAAGTTTTATTGGATTGTAAGCTTAAAGTGACTGACCTATGATATAGCAGTTGTATGATATAGCATGTGATATAGCAGTTGTAAAAGAAAATACAGACTTTGGATTTCAGCAGGCACATTATGTGAAAACATTATAACATAGTAGTCATGTTCTCAAAGCTTCCTGGAAATGACTAGGAGAAACAATCAGTGACCCTTGATGAAGCTAGGAAATATATGCAAGCCTGTATTTTCTAGAGTCTTCAAGTTTTATGTTTTCTTTGAAAATATTTCTTTTTGTCAGCTTCATGTGTTTGTTTTTCCATTGAGTGTAACCAATCAGTCTTGGATGCTACTCTAAGAGATGCATAAAGTGACCATACGTCAGTCTCTTGCTTTGGTGGTATAAGTCCAACAAACCTTGCCTAGGCAACCCAACTCCATTTTGTCACCCAATTCTAAATATTCAATTATGGGGAACATGGAAAATCCCTTAAGTAAAATAACCAGTAAATGTTCAGATAGAAGTAAAGACCAATCCTCTATGTAAAGAATAATTCATTATCCCTTTGGTTTTATACCCAAAAGGAAGGTTAGGTGGAAAAGAATACTGGCAGTTTCATTGTGACGTTTCCATCTGTGGTCAAGTGCAAATACTTAAAGGGAGGCAGGCAAGTGTTTATAACATAAGATATAGACCTAATCTTTAGAGGTCAGGTGGGGAGGAGATTTTTCCAGGATTTAGAGGAAACTAATCACTACCAAATAGGCACTTAGGTAGAAAAGCAGAAATTCAGAACATGGATAAGTGACCATTATGCAGGAAGTTGTTGACCAAGAAATTAGAAATGCAGTATGTGACCATGTCCTCCAGTTAAAATTTAATTAAGAAACCTAATTACTTGAATGCTGGTGGTACATTTAAATTTAATTTAGACTATTCAGAATATTCCCTTCTGTGGAAATTTGGGTTTTGTACAACAATTATTGATAGAAAATGTATTTCATTTTTAAATTTGCTTTTTTCTTTCTAGAATGATGACTGAACTAGATAATCTGGACTATGTAAGTATGCTTTACTTTCAAAGTAAAATGGTCAGTTTCCTTTAGTAAGTGTGTAAGCAGCACTCTCTCATTTAGCTCATCTTAGAATTGATTGGATCACCTATAAAACACAAAAGGTGCAAGGCTCTCTAGTGATTTAGAAGAGATTCCTCAAGAGAGCTACATAGCTCTTGGAGTAAGTAGTAAAGGTATATAACCTGGGGCTCAAGCTTTTCATTTGCATAAAATTCTTCTTTAGTGGAGAGAATGATTGATTATTTGATGTTACTTGATATTCCAGGCTTACATGAGGAGTAGAGTTGGGGAAATCCTAGAAAGGACAAGTAGGAAACACTGAATAATCTTTTTCTTTTTACCATGGGGAAAATCTTATGCAAATGCAAGATTTAAGCTCTTACAGAAAATTTTAAATTAGCAACAGATTTCCTGTTTAGGTTTTATGGTGAAATCTTTTGATTCAGCTATTTTTATGTAATCTTTGAGATAGCTTCTTCTTTCATATTTAATATACAGATTTTAGAATACTTTTCTACTCTTTTTCTGGGTAGGAACTATCAGATCTTTGCATCTATGAACTTGGGTTTGTAGTTTTTAATGGTGCTGGAAATGTGGCCCAAGATAATCAGAGTAATTTCAACACTTAGGAAAGGATCAATTTTCCTGTTCTGTAAAATGAGGGGGTTGGACTAGATGATTTCTTTTTTTTTTTTAATTTTAATATTATTTTATTTGGTCGTTTTCATACATTATTCACTGGAAACAAAGATCGTTTTCTTTTCCTCCCCTCCCCTCTCCCCCCCCCCCCCCCCCCCCCCCGCCTTTCCCTCTCCCATAGCCGACGCATGATTCCACTGGTTATCACATGTGTTCTTGACTCGAACCCATTTCCCTGTTGTTGGAGTTTGCATTATAGTGTTCATTTAGAGTCTCTCCTCAGTCTTATCTCCTCCAACCCTGTAGTCAAGCAGTTGCTTTTCAGCAGTGTTTTTACTCCCACAGTTTATCCTCTGCTTGTGGGTAGTATTTTTTTTTAGATCCCTGCAGATTGTTCAGGGATTGCATTGATACTAATGGAGAAGTCCATCACCTTCGATTGTACCACAATGTATCAGTCTCTGTGTACAATGTTTTCCTGGTTCTGCTCCTCTCGCTCTGCATTACTTACTGGAGGTTGTTCCAGTCTCCATGGAACTTCTCCACTTTATTATTCCTTTTAGCACAATAGTATTCCATCACCAACATATACCACAATTTGTTCAGCCATTCCCCAATTGAGGGGCATCCCCTCGTTTTCCAATTTTTGGCCACCACAAAGAGCGCAGCTATGAATATTTTTGTACAAGTCTTTTTGTCCATTATCTCTTTGGGGTACAAGCCCAGCAGTGCTATGGCTGGATCAAAGGGCAGACAGTCTTTTATCGCCCTTTGGACATAGTTCCAAATTGCCCTCCAGAATGGTTGGATCAATTCACAACTCCACCAGCAATGAATTAATGTCCCCACTTTGCCACATCCCCTCCAGCATTCATTACTTTGCATAGCTGTCATGTTAGCCAATCTGCTAGGTGTGAGATGGTACCTCAGAGTTGTTTTGATTTGCATCTCTCTGATTATAAGAGATGTAGAGCACTTTTTCATGTGCTTATTAATAGTTTTGATTTCTTTGGCTGAGAATTGCCTGTTCATGTCCCTTGCCCATTTGTCAATTGGAGAATGGCTTGATTTTTTGTACAGTTGATTTAGTTCTTTATAAATTTTAGTAATTAAACCCTTGTCAGAGGTTTTTATGAAGATTGTTTCCCAATTTGTTGCTACCCTTCTGATTTTGGTTACATTGGTTTTGTTTGTACAAAAACTTTTTAATTTGATGTAATCCAGATTATTTATTTTGCATTTTGTAATTCTTTCTAATTCTTGCTTGGTTTTGAAGTATTTCCCTTCCCAAAGGTCTGACATGTATACTATTCTGTGTTCGCCTAATTTTCTTATAGTTTCCTTCTTTATGTTCAAGTCATTCATCCATTTTGAATTTATCTTGGTGTAGGGTGTGAGGTGTTGATCTAAGCCTAATCTTTCCCACACTGTCCTCCAATTTTCCCAACAGTTTTTATGAAATAGTGGATTTTTGTCCCAAAACCTGGGATCTTTGGGTTTGTCATATACTGTCTTGCTGAGGTTGCTTGCCCCAGGTCTATTCCACTGATCCTCCTTTCTGTCTCTTAGCCAGTACCAAATTGTTTTGATGACTGCTGCTTTATAATATAGTCTGAGATCTGGGACTGCAAGACCCCCTTCCTTTGTATTTTTTTTTCATTAATTCCCTGGATATCCTTGATCTTTTGTTCTTCCAAATGAACTTTGTTATATTTTTTTCTAAATCAGTAAAAAAAATTTTTGGAAGTTCCATGGGTATGGCACTAAATAGATAGATGAGTTTGGGTAGGATGGTCATTTTTATTATATTGGCTCGTCCTACCCATGAGCAGTTAATGTTCTTCCAATTGTTCAAGTCTAGTTTTAGTTGTGTGGAAAGTGTTTTGTAGTTGTGTTCATATAGATCCTGTGTTTGTCTCGGGAGATAGATTCCTAAGTATTTTATTTTGTCTTGGGTAATTTTGAATGGGATTTCTCTTTCTAGTTCTTGCTGCTGAGCTGTGTTGGAATTATATAGAAATGCTGATGACTTATGTGGGTTTATTTTGTATCCTGCAACTTTGCTAAAGTTGTTGATTATTTCAATTAGCTTTTTGGTTGAGTCTCTAGGATTCTTTAAGTAGACCATCATGTCATCTGCAAAGAGTGATAATTTGGTCTCCTCCTTGCCTATTTTGATGTCTTCAATTTCTTTTTCTTCTCTAATTGCTACTGCTAGTGTTTCTAATACAATGTCAAATAATAGAGGTGATAATGGGCATCCTTGTTTCACTCCTGGTCTTAATGGGAATGGATTTAGTTTATCCCCATTGCAGATGATATTAGCTGATGGTTTTAGATATATACTGTTTATTATTTTTAGGAATGACCCTTCTATTCCTATGCTTTCTAGTGTTTTTAGTAGGAATGGGTGTTGTATTTTATCAAAGGCTTTTTCTGCATCTATTGAGATAATCATGTGATTCTTGTTGGTTTGCTTGTTGATGTGGTCAATTATGTGGATAGTTTTCCTAATGTTGAACCAGCCCTGCATCCCTGGTATGAATCCTACTTGATCATGGTGGATGACCCTTCTAATCACTTGCTGGAGTCTTTTTGCTAGTATCCTATTTAAGATTTTTGCATCTATATTCATTAGGGAGATTGGCCTATAGTTTTCTTTCTCTGTTTTTGGCCTGCCTGGCTTTGGAATTAGTACCATGCTTGTGTCATAAAAGGAGTTTGGTAGGACTCCCTCTTTGCTTATTATGTCAAATAGTTTGTATAATATTGGGGTTAACTGTTCTCTGAATGTTTGATAGAATTCACTGGTGAATCCATCAGGCCCTGGGGATTTTTTCTTAGGCAGTTCTTTGATGGCTTGATGGATTTCAATTTCTGATATGGGATTATTTAAGAAAACTATTTCTTCTTCTGTTAGTCTAGGCAATTTATATTTTTGTAAATATTCATCCATATCACCTAGGTTGGTATATTTATTGCCATATAGTTGGGCAAAGTAGTTTTTAATGATTGCCTTAATTTCCTCTTCATTTGAGGTGAGATCCCCCTTTTCATCCTTGATGCTATTAATTTGCCTTTCTTCTTTCCTTTTTTTAATTAAATTAACCAGTACTTTGTCTATTTTGTCTGTTTTTTCAAAGTACCAGCTTCTAGTCTTGTTTATTAGCTCAATAGTTCTGTCACTTTCTATTTTATTAATTTCTCCCTTAATTTTTAGGATCTCTAGTATGGTTTTCTTCTGGGGGTTTTTAATTTGTTCATTCTCAAGTTTTTTTATTTGCATTTCCAATTCCTTGGTCTCTGTCCTCCCTAATTTGTTAATATATGCACTCAGGGATATGAATTTTCCTCTAAGTACTGCCTTGGCTGCATCCCATAAGGTTTGAAAGGATGTTTCGCCGTTGTCATTTTCTTCAACGAAATTGTTAATTGTTTCTATGATTTCTTCTCTAACTATCCGATTTTGGAGTATCATGTTATTTAATTTCCAATTAATTTTTGATTTGGGTCTCCATGTACCCTTGCCGATCAATATTTTAATTGCCTTGTGATCTGAAAAGGCTGCAGTTAATATTTCTGCTTTTCTGCATTTAAGTGCCATGTTTCTATGACCTAGTGTATGATCTATTTTTGTGAATGTGCCATGTGGTGCTGAAAAGAAGGTGTATTCTTTTTTGTCCCTATTTATTTTTCTCCATATGTCTATTAATTCTAATTTTTCTAAGATTTCATTCACCTCTTTTACCTCTTTCTTATTTATTTTTTGATTTGATTTATCTAAATTTGATAGTGGTTGGTTCAAGTCTCCCACTAATATGGTTTTACTTTCTAATTCCTCCTTCAATTCTCCTAGTTTCTCTATTAAAAATTTGGATGCTATATCATTTGGTGCATACATGTTGATTAGTGATATTTCCTCATTGTCTATACTTCCTTTTAGCAGAATATATTTACCTTCCCTGTCCCTTTTGATCAGGTCTATTTGTACTTTGGCTTTGTCAGATATCATGATTGCAACTCCTGCCTTCTTTCTATCGGTTGAGGCCCAAAAGGTCTTACTCCAACCTTTAATTCTAACCTTGTGAGTGTCAACCCGTCTCATATGTGTTTCTTGAAGACAACATATGGTAGGGTTTTGGGTTCTAATCCAATCTGCTATTTGTCTGCGTTTTATGGGTGAGTTCATCCCATTCACGTTCAAAGTTATGATTGTTATTTGTGGATTCGCTGGCATTTTGATGTCTTCCCCTAGTTCTGACCTTTCTTCTTTAGCTTTCTCCTTTTGAACCAGTGATTTACTT
This sequence comes from Monodelphis domestica, assembly GCF_027887165.1. Taxonomy (NCBI): domain Eukaryota; kingdom Metazoa; phylum Chordata; class Mammalia; order Didelphimorphia; family Didelphidae; genus Monodelphis; species Monodelphis domestica. The sequence goes on along the minus strand of NC_077231.1, from coordinate 252,593,089 downwards.
TAGGTCAGTCCCCCTAGTCCCCTCCCTTGAGATGCTTCCCTTTCTAGCCCCTCCCTTTTTATGCTCCCTTCCCCTCCCCCCTCTCCTTCCCTCCCTTTTTGTACTCCCTCCCCCCTCCCCCTCCTTAATTTTCCTTTCTTTCTTGCCCTAATGGATAAGATAGAATTCAGGATCCCACTGGATCTAGGTGTTCTTCCCTCTCAGATTTGATTTCACTGAGAGTAAGGTTTAAGTAATTCCACTTCACGCTCTCTTCCTCTCCTTCTCATATGAGAGTTCTTCCCCTCCCCTTCCCATGTGTATCTTTATATGGGAAAGTTTATTCTATTGATTCCCCCCTATTTCTTGAAGTTAATCTTAGTATTATCACGGTTCCCCCCTCCCTTTTCCTTGTTTTGCCCCAACTTTCCCCAAATCTTCTTAATTCCCCAATCTTTCCCTATGCATGTTTCTTCTAACTACTCTTATGATGATACAATTTATGAGAGTTACACAAAACATTTTCCCCACATATTAATATATATAATTTGATGTAAATGTAGTCCTTATAGAAGAGAGTTTGACTTAAAGAGAAAGATAAGATTTATCTCCTTTTCCCTTTCTTTCATATTTACCTTTTCATGTTTCTCTTGCTTTCTGTGCTTGGATATCGAACTTTCCACAGAGCTCTGGTCTTTTCTTAGCAAATGCTTGGAAATCTTCCATTTTGTTGAATGCCCATACTTTCCCCTGGAAGTATATAGTCAGTTTTGCTGGGTAGTTGATTCTTGGTTGGAGACCCAGCTCTCTTGCCTTTCTAAATATCGTGTTCCATGCTTTGCGGTCTCTTAGTGTGTTAGCCGCTAAGTCGTGTGTGATCCTTATGGGAGCCCCCTTATATCTGAAGCTCTTCTTCTTGGCTTCTTGTAGGATTTTCTCCTTTACTTGGAAGCTCTTGAATTTGGCAATTACATTCCTAGGCGTTGTCTTTTGGGGATTTAGTATAGAAGGTGTTCTATGAATCCTTTCTATTTCTATTTTGCCCCCTTGCTCCAGAACGTGGGGGCAATTTTCTTTTATAATCTCCTCTAGAATAATATCCAATTTGTTGTTTACCTCTGGTTTTTCTGGGAGACCGATGATATGGAGATTTTCTCGTCTTCCTCTGTTCTCCAGGTCCGTGACCTTCTCAGTGAGATATTTTCTGTTTTCTTCCAATTCATTAATTATTTGGGTTTGCTTTATTGATTCTTGCTGTTTTATCATCTCACTTTCTTCGAGGTGCTTAATTCTGGTCATTAGGGACTGGATTTGCTTTTCAGCCTTGTCTGCCCTTCTATTGGATGCTTCGAGTTCTTTTTCCAATTGAGCAGTCTTATCTGTCAGACAGCTGATCTCTTTCTCCCATTTTTCTTTCCAGAAGGTTTCCATCTTTTGGATACGTTCCAGTTTGAGATCTTCCAGAGCTTGTTTATAGTTTCCATTTTGGGAGGCGTGTTCTGAATTTTTTTGGATTTCCTCCTCATTCTCCTCTTTTCCTTGGGTACTTCCACCATAAAAGTTTTCAATAGTCACTTTTTTCCCTTTCTTCCTGGAGGCTTGATTTTGGGCCATGTGAGCCATCCCTTTGGTGGTTTTATTTCCCTTTCCTTTTTGGTCTGGGGTCTGGGTTATAAGAGCGGTTTTTCTGTGAATTTAGGTTGCTTCAGACTAGTTCTTCCCAGCCTCCGAGCCCAGGTATTCAGCTCCGCCCAGATAATCAGCGCGCGTTGTTCAGAGCAGCCCGCCCCAAGTCCAGGTCCGCTGGATTCTCCAGTGAAAGCGCCCTGAGACGTTTTTTCCTGGCAGTCCCCAGATCCCAAGGACCCTGGAGTGCCCCCCCAGACAGAGACGCTCCCCACTCACTCGCTGTCCTGGTGAGCGCTCAGGTAGCTCACTCTGGTTTAGTGGGGGAGGTGGGGTGGGGGAAGGGCGGCTCAGTTCACTTTTCTGTGCAAGCTTTTCCTTCTTATTTTAGTGTGGAAATGTTCAAGCCCCACGTACCTTTGCCTCTGTGGGGTACTGGGGAGTCCTTCTGTTCCTCCAAAGGTGATTTTATGCTCCTTTGATGTAGTCTATTTTGTTCGGTGCTGGGGAGAGGAAGCGTGCGGCGTCTAGATTGCAGCCATGATTACCCGGAAGTCTCTGGACTAGATGATTTCTAAGGTTCATTCTAACTCCAAGATTCTGTAATTCTATAACTCAGGAGTAAGTTCTGTTTTGGGAAAAATCCTGGGAATGGCTTGATACCTCATTATGAAAAGATTCTGTTATAGATTCTTGTAAATTATAGACCTGGTTGGTAAGCAGTTCAAGTAGATTTGTTGACTTGGAAACACAGTACTGTTTCATAGATTTTTTTTTCTATTTGTGACTAGTTCTGATGGGGCAAATTTATTGCTCTTAACCAGAATAACAATAGACATTCTAATGTAGAAAAAGCTGAATATATCAACAGTATATTTTTGAAGAACCCCCTGCCCCAATTATATTGAAGTATATTTAGGAGAGTAAAATATACAATAATGAGCCACTTAGAGATTTAAATTTAAGATTTTACTAAAGATAACTTTTCATATTGCTAAATTTTGAACATGGACAAACTTCTGATCTGATATAAAAATATTCAGGATATTTGTATAGTTATTACACTAGCATATTATACTATTAATATTGTATTGAGTCCAAATTCTCTAATCTGTTACAATGTCCTTTTTAATCATAGGTATCTCCTTTTCCTGCTTTTAGGCTACACATTCTATTTTCCTCTGTCTCATTATTGAAACTAAATTACACACTGCTTATATAAGAAGTAATTATGTTCTAAGTAACCCTTATATTTTCCTAGCTATTACTTAATAAAATTTAATGTGAAGAAATGAAATCCCTTTATGAAAATATTTTGAATTTCTTCCTCAATGTTACCATGTGATCATAGATTAAAGGCCACTGATTCCAACTTGCTCATATTGGAACTGTTTTAGAAGACTTTCCTAGCATTCCTCAGACCACTCAGATTCAGAAATTTACAGAATAAGCACAATGTTTTAAGACTCCAAAATGTAACAGGTGCTTGGAAAGGTACTTTGATTAACTACTGGTAAATTTATATATAAAAATGAGCCAAATTTCCTAAACTCTCTTCTCCAAAAAATAGAACAAAAATTATTTCTTAAATACATAATCCATTTTCTTTTATTTACTACTTCTGCATGTGCAGGCCACTTTTTAAAGGGTAATATATGTGTTGATTTTTTTTTTTGAGGAAGAGGAGGTTATATGTTAAATGTCCCCAGCTTGATATAGCTGATGAATAAGTAATTATTAACCTATTGAAAAAAAACAAAAATCACTCCTTTCATTTTGAAGATATTACAGTAAACCTGATGAATATAAGTAGGACAAGAAGTTAGTGAAGTAAATTCGAGACTTTTCCAAGTAAGATTTACATAGAATCCAAAAATGTAGAATCACAGTCCTTCCTCTCCTGCTAGTTTTGTTCAGGTTTATTTATTGTTTTAAAAGGAAGTGGTAGTTAAAAAAATAAATCTCAAAATTTAACATTTTATAAAAAAATTTAATGCTATTATATTCCACTAAAATTCTACTTCACCACAGTGTATGGATGATCTTGAGTTTTCAAAATCTTTGTCTGTGGAATGCAAACCCTGATAGGTTCTGTCCAGTTTGAAGAGGTTCCCACTAAGAACCCAGAAAGGTACTGTCATATGCATACCAGCATATCTATTAGAAGAACTCTTTGCCAGAGGATTTTTAGCTACCAAATGATTATTTTTTATCTTGGCTGGAGTAACCTGTGAAAATATTCTGATCATGCATAAGCTTTTTGCAATATGTTGATAGAGAGAGTATCCATAATGAAACCATAGATCTGTTGAAGTATTGAAGGACTCCCAGTTATGTAATGTTTATGTTGAAAGCATTCTACATCAAGCATTATGATATAGAACTAGGTAGCAAGTGTCCCAAACAAGGGTAACTTGGAGCCCAACTTACCTGCTTGTTTTAAAGATAGGAAACTGAGCATTGTTTTTGCATTAATTTCTTATTATCTTGTTATTATTAACTTGTGATCTGAGATCTTCTTGTATCTTTCATTGCTTTAAAAATGTAACATTTGCTTTTAGAAATACAAGGTGATTCAATCTGATTTAGAGCTGGTAACAGAGGACAGAATGATTTTTGAGAATGAACTACGAAGAATTAAAGGTCCTGAAAAAATAGAGGTTAGTATGATTTTAGAGTTTAAAAATAATGATTAAAAATAATAGTAATTTTGGGGCAGGGCATCAGAAAGATGTTTCAAGAAATGTTTTTGGTTATCCCTAATATGTCTATTTGAAACAGTTTAGCTTTTAAAATCATGAAATAAGACAACACCACTATCTCAAGCTAATGTTTTTCAACAGTTGATATTAACTGTCAGATAAACTTAAAAAAGGAAGCAGCTAGGTAGCAAGACACTTATTTAACTATGTGACCTTGAGTAAGTCACTTACCTTCTGTTTGCTTTAATCCACTGGAGAAGGGACCAGCAAACCATTCCAGTATCTTTGCCCAAAAAAACCCCACAGACAGTTTTCCACAGGACCATGAAAAGTCAGACATGACTGACTGACTGAACAACAACAACAACAAAAAACCTTAAAATAATATTACTGTTATCTACAGTAGCTTTTATTCACTCATTCAACATTTATTAAATGCCTAAAATATGCAAGCCAGTAGGGCATATACTATAGGGAAAAGAGAGTTGACCTTAGAGCTAGGAAGATTTGGGTGCCTACATCACCTGCCCTGGAGATATAGATGATTTGTTTATGACACAATATAGATATAAGTAGATACATGAATGTAAAAGGTTATAAAATATATTATACATGATATACATATACAATTATAATATATTATCCATGGCATGTGATGTGTATGTATATATATATATATAAGGTTATAGCATACAGTACATGTTTTATGTGGTATTAAGAAAGTTAGAGTATATTGTGACATGTGATATATAATGTTATAGCATATACTACATGTTACATGTGATAAATGTTTATAACGAGGATTTCTCACATATGATATACAAATCTTTCCAACTCTGAGGTCAGCGCTCTTCTCCCTATAGCAGCATTGGTGAAGGTTTTCAAGTCTAAGTGACTAAATTGAAACTTCAAGCCACCTGTGAGCCAGAGAGCTGAGGGAGGACATGTTTGAGCCACTGGACATAGGGGCAGGGCATACAAAAATGTCCTGAGGCAATGGGAAGAGGGGGGATGGGGCCACTTCCCCTCTCCCCATCTGGGCATGCATGCCAGTACTTCACCAGTGCTGCCCTATAGCATATGCCCCACTGACTTGCAAATAGTAAGCAATTAATAAGTATGTTGGTTGTTCAATCCTGAGCAAGTGGCTAAACTTCTTAGACCCTCAGGTAATTCTCACAGGACTGGAGGCTGCAGAACAATAGCTGCTTTGTACTGGGTCAGGAAATCTCATGTGGAATACCTTAAACCAATGAAATTACAATTCTGCCTCATCTCCTTTTGCTCTCTTCGCCTCCTATCCCTCACCCCTTGCCTTTGCCAATTATAAGGCAGTAAATCTCAAGACATTGATGAAACAATTACCTTGACCCAGGCATTGTTTTATGTTTTTGGGATACAAAGAAAGGCTAAAATATGATGAAAGAAAAGACTAAAAATTAAAGACTAAAGACTAAAAAATGATCCCAGCCCCAAAGAAGTGTTCTAATGGTGGGAACCACATGCAAATAACTATGTACATCAAAGATACAAGCAAGGCTCAGTGAATAGAGCACCAGGTCTAGTCAGGAGATCTTGGGTTTAAATCTGCACTTAGACACTTCCCAGTTGTGTGATCTTGGATAAGTCATCGGTCTCCAACTGCCTAGGATTTACTGCTCTTTTGCTTTAGAGTTAATACTAGTATTGATTCTAAGACAAAAGCTAAAGATTGTTTATTTTTTAAGGATATAAACAAGGTAAATAGGAGATTATCTCAGAGATAAAAGACTAATAACAAGGGATCCAGGGAAGGTCTCCTGTAGAAAATAGCATTTGAATTGAGTCTTGAAGGAAGCCGAGGAAGCCGATGGAGGTAAGGAGAAGAACATTCTAGCCTTGGGGAGTCAACCAGTGCAAATGCCCTGACTCTGGGAGTCTCAGGTCACATGTAAGGAATGGGAATTAGGCCAGTGTACTTGGATGATTGAAGACATCAAGGGAAGTATGATGAAAGAAGGCTAGAAAGATAGAAAGGGGTCTGTTGTGAAGGACTTTAATGCTAAAGAGGATTTTCTACTTGCTCCCCAAGCTCCGGGAGTTTGTGGTGTTGGGGATTTGGAGGAAGTGTGATATGATCAAACCTGAGCCTTAAGATTACTCTGGCAAATGAGTGGAGGGTGAATTGGTACGGAAAAATACTGGAGGCAGGGAGACCAGAAGGCTATGGCAATAGTCCAGGCAAAAGTTGAGAAGGAAGGAGGATGATGGGCAGATATTTATTTGGGAAAGTAAAAATCACAAGATTTGTTAACAGATTGGATATACGAATCAAGTACATCCATTACCCTACAGTAACTAATAATAATAATAAGCAACTCTTCTCCCTGTGATAAAAATCCTTCATAATTTATCTCTACTTTATTTGTCCAGGCTGATCATATGTTATTCCCCATCATAAACTGTGGTCTTGACAACTTGACCTTGTAGGTGGTTCTCGCTCATGTCATTTCCCATATTTTCACAGACCTGGAAGTCTCTCTCATTCTGCTTTTTGGAATTCTTGGCTTCCTTCCATGTTCATCCTCCTCCATGAGGCTAGTGTCCCCATGTCCCAAATTAACTTATGTTGACTTTGTGTATATACTTGTACATTACCTTTCCCCACAAGGTGAATGTAAGCAGAGACTCTTTTCTTTTTTATCTTTGTATTTTCAGCACCTGGTACAATTCCTGAAACACAAAAGATGTTTAATAAATGTTTATTGAGGCATGCAGGTAGTTCAATGGATAGAATTCTAGACCTGGCATCAGAGACACCTGAATATAGCCTTAACACAATTACTAGCTGTGTAACTCTGGGAAAGTCATTTTACTTTTATCTGTATCAGCTTTCTCATCTATGAACTAGGAATAATAATTGAACAGCTAGCCAGAGTAGTTATGAGGATAGAATGAGATATTATTTATAAAAGCAGTTTTAAACCTTAAGATGCTATATATTGTTATTATTATGTAGTATTTCTGGTACTGCCTTCCTTGCCTCTTTTTAAAGACATGCTAAATAAACTATACATATTGTGGTGCTCCTAGAGCTTTTGAGCTTGAAATTGGCAGTACCTTCAGGAAATACTTTCTGTTACAATTTTGGTAGAGAGGTAGGTCTTGAGGATTTAAGGACATTCTTTAGTAAGTCCTGAAGGTTCTAGGGGAGAGAGATAGGAAGAAGGGAAGAGAAAAGGAGATAGACAGACAGATGTATAACTAATTTTTTGTGAATTACTAATTATTTGAGGCTTTCAGAATATTGAGAGATTTTCAAAATATGCTTGACACAAAGCCTTATACAAAGTAGGTGTCCCAAAACTGAAGGGAAAAGTTAATAATAATAATAATAATAATAATAAATATAATAAATGAATATAGAGAACATTTTAGAAACAAGTAAATGGATATAAGTATTCTGATAAAGCATGTTTTTTTTTAATGGAAAGCTGTGTTTTCCTTTTATCTTAGTTCTTTGTAAGCTATGTCCCCTATAAAGAGGGTGTTGCTATCATCATGAAAATAATTACCATAGTAGTTAACTGAATGACAAAATGAACCTAGCATTGGCAGAGCAGAAGAGTAGAATAGTAGGCCTTGTAGACTTTATTCTAAGGACATGACATACACTAAGACTATTTGATATTGATGGAAATCACAGCGGCAGACTAAAAAACAAAATACAAAGGAACCTAGATAGACATTTGCCTATATTGGGCTGGACAAAAAGGACTTTAAGAAAATTGGGGCTTATTGTCATTATTGGTGACATTGGGAGCATTATTTGATGAGTAGTCACAGATTAAAATTGGGCATTCTTGACATACTGAATTTCTGATTAAAGGGAAGGTATGCCCTAAGGGACAAAAACCTATCTGGCATTTTGCTGGGAGTTATATTGCCTATTCAATCTAAATGTTGTAATAATGTGATATGACTCGAATAAAAGCATGATTTTTCCTAGAATATTTAAAGCATTAAATATTTTCCATATGTATAACATCTATAAGTTTTTTGGTGTCTAAAGATACATGGTAAGTATAATCAACCTGTAGTGTTACTAAAGATGGTGCCTGAGAATCAGAATAAAAGACATTATTTGAGTACATATATGGATGGGGAAAGTTGCCCACCAATCAAGTAATGAAAAGGAAAGGATAGCATATCTCTATCAATATACCCAGACAGTAAAAGAGTGTAGCCCCTGTACACTGGGAAGATCCTCTATGGAGGGTTTATGAGAAAACATGAATCACACAGGGTGAAAAATGTGGAGAGGCTGTGTTTTCCATCAGTGGAGTACATGTCAACATCACTGAAATCACAAATTCATCATAATATTCAAATAAAGTTGTAATAACTATTGTTTACCAAACTAATTGGGTTATTTAACTTCCTTTAGTTATGCAATAGGACAAAGAGTAAGATATTCCTATTAAACATCTTACCACATCACAGATTCTAATTCACTGATCCAATGCTGTCCCCTCTGTTTCATTATGATGAACAACAAGGATTTCTGTTCTTAAGCAAACAATTGTTGGGTTAAATGGATTAAAAGACACCCTCAGTAGATGAGGAGGGGGGTATAGGAGGGGGAAAATAAGGTAGGATACCACCCTGTGATGGGAGACTCTAGGATCCCATGTAGCCAACCAATGCTGGTGAAACTACTTACTCCTAGAAGAATTAAGCCATGTGATAGGTGCCTACTTTAACTCATTATTTTTAGGCAACTGAGCCAATTGTTTAATCATATTTGACATATAAGTAGCCTGATTACTGAGGGGGTGAAGGTAGAATGATAATTCTCACTGCAAATAAATAGATGCTTTTGAGAAGAGGACTGAATGAAAGGAAATGACTTGGCCAAGATCAAAGGAAGATTGATTTTTTTCTGAAATTGATGCTGAGCTGAGGTGAAGAGCAAATTGAAGCCAAGTCTCTCTTAGCTCATAATTGGAGCTAGAAAATATCTCAGAGACCACTTTGTCTACACACCCAATTTTACAAGAAGAAAATATAAACTTAGATTAGGGTGAGAATAAGAACCAGAGCCCAGAACTCTTGACTTCTAGTTTCTTTAAGTGACCTTTTGAAATTTGGCCTCTGCCTAAAGAGGCACTGACTCTTACAGAGCAATGACTGTCTGGGTTAATCATGGTAAACTACTGAGCAAGAGAAAAATCTCATCCTCTTAGATGTACCCTAGCCCCAAATTCATCCCTACTCCTTTATTTCATGAGAAACTTTGAGTTGATTTGGTAGATATTTTGAGATACTTGAGATAGAACACAGAAGAGTGCCGATGAAGGAATAATCCTTCAACATTCCCTCCTTTTCCTTCTAGTCAATGAGGTGATTTGTGAAAAATCACTGATTTGGTTAGAGAGGGAATTGGCTCCATAGGCTAGGGTTGTAACTCTCCTCTCACTCCTAGTTTGCATCCTACCAGTGATGGTTTCTATTTTCTCTCTTTTCACTCAACCAACAGTGTCTGATCTTGTCTTTTCCTTTAAGGGAGTACAAGCAATGTCATTAGTCCTTTAAATTTCCTAGTACAAATTTTATTCCCTGGGAAAAATTTTCTCTTCTGAGGCAAAGCCCTAATCATCATGTTCTAGGTTTTAACTCCAGGATTGACTAAGTATAAAGTGGAAAATGTATCCCCTGATAGCACCATATAAAGATTTTTAAAAATTTATCAAAATGATCATATGTGCTTATTTGTTATGGCTTTATCATTATCTAGCAATTGCTACAGAGAGAAAAGAGAAACTCAGAATTACAAGGCCTTAAAAGATCAGAAAGAAGGTCAACCAAAGATTTAACTAAAACTGGAGAACCAGATAGGTAAGAAATAACAGAATATAGGATAATTTTTTAAAAGATTCACATTGCTTCCATGTATTTTGTATTTCAGCTGAGCTCTACTGTTCTTTCTCCTTTGACCATGGCACTCTCATCACTATGTACTTTGGATCATACTATTACCTAAACTTGGAATTCTCTTACCTCCCTTTACTTATTGAATCCTTATACATCCTTTAGTTCAAATGCCACCTCCTCTAGGAGGCCCTTCCCAGTTGGTATATATGCCTTCCCTACCACACAAGACATAAAACTTGGTGTTATAATTTGTAAATGTATTCATCATATAACATTGAATATTATAGTTGTGTGTGCTAGTAATTAGTATTTTATCTTTACTCTTTCTTCCTCCTCCTCACTGCAATGAGGGTGTAAGTTCCATGAGGGTAGGAATTTATGTGAACTATAAATCTTCCCAGGGACCTAGAACAATAGATATTTAATCTATATTTTATCATAGAGTAAGGATAACTTCAGGGGGCAATGAGGTAGCTCAGTGACTTAAAAGTCAGGACCAGAGAAAGGAGGTTCTGGGTTCAAATCTAGCCTTATTTCTTAGCTGGGTGACTCTGGACAAGTCACTTCCCCCCCCCCCCCCCCCCCCCCCCCGCCTAAACCTTGCCACTCTTTTCCTTTGGAACCAATACACAATATTGATTCTAAGACAGAAGGTAAGGGTTTAAAAAATAATAGCAAAGTTCAGAATCTGCCATGTAAAACGAGGCCCTATTTGTATACGGGAAAATGGACTCACAACAGATTATGAAGGGTTTTAAATATCATACAGAGGAGTTTTAAATTTATCCCAAGAGCAACCTCACAAACCACTCTTATGTTCTGAAGTCTATGTTCTCCTCTTAGCAGAATGTAATGGTAGTTATATGTTGTTACTACATCCTGTTTTAAGTTCGTTTGTGTTATAAATACTATTGTAAGGATCCTGTGTTTAATAGTTTTAATAATTGCTATTTTAAAGTATTATTTGAGTCTTGAGAGTATGGATCTCCAACTGGTATTATACCAGATCTCTAGATCAATTTGGATATTGTTATCTAACCATGACATTGAATACTGTTACAATTATTCAGTTCTATAAAAATGTTTTACAGTTGACTCTATATGTCATATGTCTTTATAGATGAATCCCCATATATGTACATATATACATATAATTTTTATTATATTTTAGGTTATGTTTGTTACTTTTATTTCTTAAAATTCTGGGGTAATATCATTGAATGACAGCATTTCAGAATTAGGATTTTGGGGGCTTTGTGGTTAGTCTAATTCATACCTGAATAAGAATGCTTCCAATACTGATGTGGTTCATTTAATCCACTACTATCCAGAAAGTGCATTTCATTTTTAATCCCCTGTGGACAGTATATATTTAAGAGTTTATGTTCCACAAAGAAATTAGACTTGCTAGATCAGGACTTTTTTTTTCTTACCATCTCCTGAGTCCAATCAGGTGCTCTCTCCCTTCCCAGATTCCCAGAGTTTGGCAATCTATTCATAGGAAACAGGGACAACCCTGAAAGAACCTCCCATGTGTTCTCTTCTCTTTGCTCCATCCCATTTCCTTCATTTGTAGATCATGATGGTTTGCTTTGATTTTTGACAATTCAGTTTCCTTAGCCTTCTGGAATTTCCATCCTTTGGGTCCTGGATAGTTAGTTGGCTTATGACCCATTGTATTTCCTGACTCTTCGTTCAGTTTCTCTTTTCTTCCCCCATTATAATGTAGGCTTTTTGGGATGTAACTATCTTGCTTGCTTGTGTTTTTAGCCTGAACACTGAGCACAGTACCTAGCACAGATTAAGTGCTTAATACTTTAATAAAAAAAAGTTAATTGCTTCATCCATCTTGCTCTCTTCCATTCTCTCTCTGTCCTCTCTTTTTTTCTCTTTCACCCTTTTCCCTTTACATCCCTTGATAATTATTTATTCTTTTTTTACTAACTTTGTATATCAGTTCTTTAGTTTGTTTTAAACAGCAATCTCTAAATATAAGAAAATTGATTTATTTGTTAAGCAGTTCCATTGTTTCTTTCTTGTTTATTCTTTCTTGCCATACTTATTTGCCTTTCTTCTATTTTTATTTGGAGTATCTGCAAAACATATATTCTGTTCAGGTTTGGCTTTTTTCCCCAGGGATACTTCAAAATGCATCTCCTTTGTTGAAGTTCTTTTTATTTTCATTCATGATTAATCTTATAATGTATGTAATTTTGATTTGCCTCAATCTCTTACTGTTTTGGATATTTTATTCTTCTATCTCTGTCTGTCTCTACCCTCTCTCTTTAAACCCTTACCTTCTGTCTTAGAATCAATACTGTTTAAATTGTGGTTGGACTCTGAATATATTATTTAGGTGGTCACCAGGGATTTAATTTATAAATCCCAAAATGAATTATTAAACTAAATGGAATTTATGGTAGTCTATTTACAATATTTACAATAGAAGGAAGATATTAAGGAATGAGAGAGAGAGAAAACTCTGTCTTCTTCTGATACCAGTTAGAATTTCTAATCCCCAGCCAAGGGAAGATAGTCTCAAGAAGTTGGGCCTTATCTGGAGGCTTCATGCCTCCAGAAAGATGGGGTCACTAAGTCAGCTTTTCACGCACCAAAGATGACAGTCTAAAAGAAGTCTGGGTGTCTCTTTCTGGTAGCTCCTCCGAGTCAGTGCCCGAATCTCTGAATGAATGTTCCATCTTCCCTTCAGCTCTGAGTGGCTGATCCTTCACTCCAAGCCCAGGTGACTGTGCTCTTCACTCTTTTTTTTCTCTATTTAAAGACCTTTTTCTCTTGTGTCACCTCCTCTAAATTTTCACATCTACCAATCACAGCAGACACTTTTTCTCCAGGACTGTCCATTCTTTAGTTCTCACCTTATTTGGTTAGATTTTTTCCAGGACTGTCCATTCTTTAGTTCTTACCTTCTTTGTTTAGATTTTATCTTTTTGGGTTGCTTAAACCCTCTTTTGTTAAGTTCACTTTTTGTAGTTGCTTAACACATTTTTGTGGTTAATTCACCTTTTGTAGTTACTTAACACCTTTTTGTAGTTAAAATCTAAAAATAGATTGTAGTTTACAATCCTAGCTTCACTATAAAGGAAGAGCTAAGAACCTTCATTATTACAATCAGGAGATTACAATTTTATCTTCACAATAAAGAAAGAGCTAAGTATCTTCATTGTTACAATCAAGAGATAGCTAAATCCAATCTTCACAATACTAACTACTGGTTCCAAGGCAGAAGAGCAGTAAGGGCTTGGCAATTGGGGTTAAGTGATTTTTCCAGGGTCACACAGCTTAGAAGTGTCTGAGGCCACATTTGAACCTAGAACTTCCTATCTCCAGTCCTAGCTCTCTATTGCACTGATAGTTGCCCCCAGTCCATTCTCTTTTACTATTTCCCAGGGCAATGGAATAATCTTGTGCTATTCAATTATGTTTTCCTTAATATTTTTCAGCATTTCTCCTAACCATTTGCTAAATTTGTTGTGACTGTGACAAGCTCAGTGTGACAAGTTGAGCTTTGAAGGTTGGTTGTGTAAGTAAGAGAGGTGAGAAGTGGGTATTTCAACAGTTTGGTCAAAAGCACAAAGGTGGCATGCTAGGTATATTAGCAGTAAAAGAACTAGTTTGATTAGAAGAGATGGTTTGTGTAAGGGGTGTAGAAAAAAAGATAAAAAAGAAAGATATATTAGGTCTAGACTGTAGAGAGTCTTAAATGCTATGCAAAAGAATTTTGACTTTATGCTCTAGGCAATGGAGAGTCTCTGAAGAAAATAATTAGGTGGTATGGATATTAGTTTATGCTAAATATTTAAGTGGGAAGACAGAAGGCATGAAAATCAATTGAAAGACTATTGTAGTAATAAAGTCATAAGGATTGAACTGGGATTGTAGCAGTGGGCTTGGAAAGAAAGAAACAGATATAAAAGATGGTGTAGAAATGTTTTAAAAACTTTTTTCTATAGACTTTTTTTGATCAATCTATTAGGGCTTCCTTGATTAAGGAAGACCCTGGCTCAACTTTATATAGTATAACCTATCTGGAAGATGTCCTAGTCTATACTAATAACCATACACAATAGCTTATTTATGACTGGCTCATCTTAGTGAGACCATCACACCTGCTAAACAATTATCTGAAAGAACATATAACATTTAGTAAGGAGAGCTTCTTTAGTTTCTCCTTTTCTCTTCTGTCAGGCAACTAGATTCCCAGAATTTGAATAATGTATTAGAGTGGGACCATAGCTTTCTTTCTTTTAAGAGTTACAGCACCCATCTTCCTTATAATCAGTCAACAAGCATTTTAAGTCCCTACTATATGCCAGGCATTGTTCTAAGGACTGGAGATCGAGGGAAAAGCAAAAGCATGATCCCTGTACTTAAAAGCTCACATTCTAATAAAGGAAGTGAAAGGCAAATCATCATGTACATGGTTAAACAGAAAAAAGTGTAGAGTATAATAAAGGTATATAGAATAGAGATGGAAGGTAATCTTAAGAGGAAGCTACATGCGGTGTGGTATTAGAGCATGGGGGCCTGAGAATATCCTCTTAGAGAAAATGGAGGAATGACAACAACTAGGAGATGACTGAGGGTTTGCCATTTCATAGCAAAATGCAAAATCCTTTCAACATCATGGCCAGATGTGGCCCAGAATTTCATCATCTCCAAAAGGTCCAAGTAGTGAATCAATTTGTCTTTGGAGTCCTTGGAAATGTCTAAAGGAGCTCTGGATACATTCTTCCTTGGGGAGGCCCTGTAGACAAATATGGAATTACTCAATACTTTTTATTTATTTCTTGGGTACACCTTATTTTTCTAATTAAAAGTACCCTGTCCTTAAGGAACTCACAGTGTTAAAAAATAAAGATAAACAACTTTTTTTTTGAAAAATTTGTTTAGTCAATTTAGAACATTATTCCTTGGTTATAAGAATCCTATTCTTTCTATCCCTCCCCAGTCCCTCCCTCTTCCCACAGCCGATACACAATTCCACTGGGCTTTACATGTCTCCTTGATCAGAACCTATTTCGATGTTGTTGGTGTTTGCATTAGGATGATCATTTAGAATCTACATCCCTAATCATATCCCTTCGATCCATGTATTCAAGCAGTTGCTTTTCTTCTGTTTCTACTCCCAGAGTTTTTCCTTTGAATGTGGATAGTGTTCTTTCTTGTAGATCCCTCCGAGTTGTTCAGGATCACTGCATTACCATTAATGGAGAACTCCGTTACATTTGATTATACCACAGTGTATCAGTCTCTATGTATAATGTTCTCCTGGTTCTGCTCCCTTTACTCTGCATCAATTCCTGGAGGTTGTTCCAGTCTCCATGGAATTCCTCCAGTTCATTATTCTTTTGAGCACAATAGTATTCCATCACCAACATATACCACAATTTGTTCAGCCATTCCCCAATTGAAGGGCATCCCCTCATTTTCCAGTTTTTTGTCACCACAAAGAGCGCAGCTATGAATATTTTTGTACAAGTCTTTTTCCTTATTATCTTTTTGGGGTATAAACCCAGCAGTGCTATGGCTGGATCAAAGGGCAGACAGACTTTTAGTGCCCTTTGGGCATAGTTCCAAATTGCCCTCAGGAATGTCTGGATCAATTCCCAACTCCACCAGCAATGCATTAATGTCCCAACTTGGTCCCATCCCCTCCAGCATTCATTACTTTCCTTTGCTGTCATGTTAGCCAATCTGCTAGGTGTGAGGTGATACCTCAGAGTTGTTTTGATTTGCATCTCTCTGATTACAAGAGATTTAGAGCACTTTTTCATGTACTTATCAATAGTTTTGATTTCTTTATCTGAAAATTGCCTATTCATGTCCCTTGCCCATTTATCAATTGGAAAATGGGTTGATTTTTTGTACAATTGATTTAGCTCTTTATAAATTTGAGTAATTAGATCTTTGTCAGAGGTTTTTGTCATGAAGATTTTCCCCCAATTTATTCCTTCCCTTTTAATTTTGGTTGCACTGGTTTTGTTTGTACAAAACCTTTTTAAAATTTGATGTAATCAAAATTATTGATTTTACATCTTGTGATTTTTTTTTAGCTTTTGCTTGGTTTTAAAATCTTTCCTTTCCCAAAGATCTGACATGTATACTGTTCTGTGTTCACCTAATTTACCTATAATTTCCTTCTTTATATTTAAGTCATTCACCCATTCTGAGTTTATTTTTGTGTAGGGTGTGAGATGTTGATCCAAACCTAATCTCTCCTATACTGTCTTCCAGTTTCCAAGCAGTTTTTATCAAATACTGGATTTTTATCCCAGAAGCTAGGATCTTTGGGCTTATCATAGATTGTCTTGCTGAGGTCGCTTACCCCAAGTCTATTCCACTGATCCTCCTTTCTGTCTCTTAGCCAGTACCATATTGTTTTGATGACCATTGCTTTATAGTATAGTTTGAGATCTGGGACTGCAAAGCCACCTTCCTTTGAAATTTTTCATGATTTCCCTGTATATCCTTGATCTTTTTGTTCTTCCAAATGAACTTTGTTATTTTTTTCTAATTCAAAAAGTTTTTGGTAGTTCAATGGGTATGGCACTAAATAAATAAATTAACTTGGGTAGAATTGTCATTTTTATTATGTTAGCTTGTCTTACCCATGAGCAGTCGTTTTTCCAATTGTTTAGATCTAGTTTTAATTGTGTGGAAAGTGTTTTGTAGTTGTGTTCATATAGTTCCTGTGTTTGTTTTGGCAGATAGATTCCTAAATATTTTATATTGCCTTTGGTGATTTTAAATGGAATTTCTCTTCTTTATTCTTGCTGATGAGATGTGTTGGAAATATATAAAAATGCTGATGACTTATTTGGGTTTATTTTGTATTCTGCAACTTTGAGAAGATAAACTTCTTGAGGGTAAGAGCAGTTCCTTTTTTTCTTTTTCTTTTTATTGTCTTCACGTTTCCAAATTCTAGAGTTCTACCCTGCATGGAGTAGCCATTGGTAATAGTTTCTGATTTGAATTAAATTTAAAGACTTGCCCTTATTATATAAAGTACAGAGTGACAAGCACAAAATAAGTGCTCTCAATTTTATTAATATTTGTGGATATCTAAGTAAGGATATTTCTTTTTATTACATGTTTGATTTCCTGAGGAGACTGTTAAAGCTTTTTATTTTAAAAAATTTCTTCCATGGTTGTATGATTCATGTTGTCCCCTTTCTCCCCTTCCTCCCCCCAGCTGACAAGCAATTGCGCTGGGTAATACATGTGCTATCACTTGATACCTATTTCCGTATTATTCATTTTTGTAATAGGATAATCTTTAAAAACCAAAATCCTAATTCATATGTCCAAATTCATATCTAAACAAGTGATAAATCATATGCTTTTCTTCTGCGTTTCTACTCCCACAGTTCTTTAGGGAAAGAATTTTTGAAAAAAAAGAATGAAGGAGTTCTGTCTTAAGATGTTTTCTTGTCCTCAAGTAGACCATTGCCTTTGTTACTGTGAGGTTTTGTTTGTTTGTTTGTTTTGTTTTTTACTTTTTACCTATAGTATTTTCCTTTATTTCAGCAGTTAGCTTCTCAATCTGTTACTCTAGAAAACTTACTTTTAAAAAATCTGGGAAATATTGCCATCTTGTGGACGCTTACAATATTGTTACTAAAAATTGCAAAAGGTGGATATTTTAGAATTGTAGAATTTTATCGTTGGAAAAGACCTTAGAAAGTGAACTCTGTCTGATCTACAAATGTTCTCCTACAACCTTCCTGAGAAGTAGCCATTCAGTCCCTGCTAGAGTAGCTCCAGGGACAGGAAATTATGTCATGAAGAAAGTTGATTGGGCAGTCAGTCCATCCACTAGCCTATCTTGAGTTAATTGCTTAACCATGTACCAGAGATACAATGAAAAGCAAAAACCAGTGATCTTATGGGTCTCACAGTCTGTCTAATAGGGAAAACAACATACAAAACAGATATGGATGTATGTGTGTGTGTGTGTGTATATAAGAGAGAGAGAGAGAGAGAGAGAGAGAGAGAGAGAGAAAGAGAGAGAGAGAGAGAGAGAGAGAGAGAGAGAGAGAGAGAGAGAGAGAGAGAGAGAGAGAGAGAGAGAGAGAGAGAGAGAGAGAGAGAGAGAGAAAGAGAGAGATTAGACAATTGGGATTAAGTGACTTGCCCAGAGTCCTACAGCTAGGAATTGTTGAGGACCTCCTGTCTCCAGATTTGGTGTTCTATCCACTAAGCTACCTAATTACTCCTTATAACATGATCTTCACTGACTGATGGCTATCCCTATACCAAGAATACTCTCCCTCATCTCTACCTCCTGGCTTTCTTCAAGACCCAATTAAAACTGAAACTTATGAAAGCCTTTCCCAATCCCTCTTAATTCCAGTGTCTTCTCTTTTAATTATTTCCTGCTTAGCCTGTATGTATCTTGATTGTGTACTTCTGTTTGCTTGTTGTCTCTCCCTATAGATTAATAGCTACTAGAAGGCAGAGGCTGGCTTTTTCCTTTCTTTACATCTGTCCTCAGCACTTAATACTGTTTCTGGCAAAATAGTAGGCACATAATATTTATTTTCATGAACTGAATGATTGACTGACTATACTTATCACTGTTCCTAGAAAATAGTAGGCACTTAATACATGTTTATTTTGAGCAAGGAAGTGACCTGTATCTTTGGAAGACTGTTTTTGTTATTTGTGTGAAGGATGGATGGGAGGAGACAGACAAACTGGCAGGGATATTAATTAGGAAGGTTGTTAGAGTGATTGAGGTGATATGATTAGAGTCCAAAACATGGTAGTAGCTGTGTGAGCAGAAACAAAAGGAGTGAAAATTAGATATGTTACAGATATAGAAACAATAAAACTTGATGAGAGACTTGATGAGTAAAAAAGAGTGAAGAGATGACTCTGAGGTTTTTTGACCCTTGATGACAGGGAAGTGGGTTGTGCTCTCAACAGAAAGGATACAATTTGGTTTGGAGTAGGTTTGAAGGGAAGAGAAGTTAATCAGGTTTATATATATATATTGAAGATCTCAGTAGTACCCATATATATATATGTATATATACACACATATATGTATGTATATATGTATATATTATACACACACATATATGTATGTATATATACATATATACACACATATGTATGTATATACATATATATGTTTGTGTGTGTGTTTGTATGTATATGTGTGTGTATATATATATATATATATATATATATATATATAAAATTATTAAGAGTTTGAGATACCTAAGGGACATCCAGGAAAAAAGTTCTCCAGTGTATGATGTGTGGTTAGATGTTAGAAGAAAGATTTGGAATAGATTGATTTTGGAGCCATTTATATAAGATACACTTGAACTCATGGGTACTACTGAGATCTTCAAGACAGAGAATAAAGAGAGAAAAGATGAAGGGGATTAAGAGATCCTTGATAAGGTTGGAGAGCAGTTTTAGTTGAATTATGAGGTCAGAAGCCAGAGGGAAGTCAGAAGCAGAGAGATTAGTGAGAAAAGAGGAAGGGGAGGCATGGGTTATGGATAGTCTTCTCTAGGAATTTAGCTACAAAAGGGAGGAGAGATATGGAATGATAGTGGGGATCAGAAAAAAAGTAAAGGTTTTTTGAGGAAGGGTGTTTTTAGACAGTAAGGAAGAGATCAGCAAATAGGGAAAGATTAAAGATTAATGAGAAAGTGGGAATGATAGGACAAGTTACTGGAGAAGATAGGATGGAATGGGGTCATTTGTGCATGTAGAAGGGTTTTCCTTGGCAAGGAAAAGGGCCACCTCTTTGTGTGACACACAGATAAAGGGAGGAGGCAGTGGCAGAAGAAATCTGAGAGATATGAGATGAGAGAATAATGGTAAACTCTCAGCTAATGACATGCAATTTTTTTCAGTGAAATATGAAGCAAGATTCTCTTCTGGGGGAGGGGGAAGGGAACATATGGGAGGTTTGAGGATATATATAATATACATATCTCCATATGTATATAAGTATGCCTGTGTATATATGTGTATTTTAAATGTAAGTGTAAATGAGAAGGGTTGGAATCTTGAAGGAAGAGAGATTCTAGGTGAGGAGGCAGTTGATCTCCCTATCTTGAGACAGCAAAGGTCTGACCAGAGATTGTCTCCTGAGCTATACAAAATCCCTCATTGAATTTAAATCACCATTCCCGCCCCCCCCCCCCAAAGATACCGAGAAGTGTGGAGAAACCTGAGAAGAATAAGAAACAGCATAATAAGATCTCACACAGCTCCTGTGATACCCTGGGTCTGGACATTGACTCTGCTGTGATAAAAAACCAGGGATCACAAACCTGGACCTCTCAACTTTGGAGGGAGGGAAAGGGAGATTTTAGACAGACAGGGATTTCCTTTCCCTTCTTTCTCACACATCTTTCTTACTTTACCCCTAATCGCAATTATTAGAATAAAGTTGTCAGTTATCATAAATTGACTTCCTTGTCATAGTGGGAAAGGGAGAGAGCTGATTTCTCTCTTTTTCCCCAAGGGAAGAGGTTCACCTATTAAATCAGCTATTAGAGGTGAGCAAAGGCAGGGTTAGTGGGGAGATATATTTGAAGAAGACCAAAGGGGAGAATCCATCTCACCCTCCTTCTACCTTCTGGGCATTTATCATCAACTTTTTCTCCATTATACCCAAATCAACCCTCTAATACAGGAAGACTGAACTTTGAGCAGACCCCTTTCTCTCACCCTGGAAACCTGCCCAGAAGTCTTTACCTTTGAAAGCTCTTCACATACAGTTGGAGTATATGCATTTGGCATATACATATTCTTGGATAGATACCTTAGTGCAAGGGCGCAGGAGGGAAAAAAACAAAAACCTCCATGCTCCCATGCATCCCTAGCCTCAGTCTTTTATCCTAATACCTACTCCAGTTCCCTATTTAAGATAGGATTTTAGTAGGGACTTAAAGAAAGCTAAGGAGTTCAGTAGTGGGGACAGAAAAGGGGTATTGTTCAAGGAATGGGGGAGGGCCTGAGGGAATGCCTGGAGCAGAGATGAAATGTCTTGTTCATGAATTTGCCAAGAAATTAGGGTCACTTGGTCAAAGAATGCATGCCACGGAATAAGGCATAAAAGCTTTCCATATAATTTTCTTTTCAATGACTGTAACCTTGTTGCTGTTCTTCCAACAAGACATTCCTCCTGACTGCATTTTTCCTGGCTATTCCCCATGCCATAAATGCTCTCCTTCATCTCTACTTCCTGGCTTTCTTCAAGACCCAATTAAAACCCAAATTTATGGAAACCTTTCCTCTTAGTCCCAGGGTCTTCCCTCTTAATTATTTCCTATTTATCCTGTATGTAACTTGATTGTATATATCTGTTTGCTTGTTGTCTTCCCCCCCCCCCCATTGTTAGCTCCCTGAGAGTAGGGGCTGCCTTTTGCCTCTCTTTGCATCTGTCCTCAGCCCTTAGTACTGTTTCTGGCAAGTAGTAGGCACAAAATATTTATTTTCATGAACTGAATGACCGACTGACTTAATGACACAACGACTACAATATTTAAACAGAATGAAAATTATGAGATTGAATGCTGTATAATTATAATGACTGAGATTGTTCTTGAAGAAGAGATGAGAAAATGTACCAGAGGTAGGGGACTAGTTGATATATTAATCTTGCTGAACTTTTTTTCCTGGCACAACCACATTAAATGTAATGTATATTAAAAGGAACAAACTGTATGAATTGGATTTGTGTTTGCTGAACTCCTCTGAAAAAAAATTCTCTTTAAAAACTTTTTTAAATAAGGGATAGTACTCTTTCTAGGGGAGAAAGAAAGGATCTCTGTGGAAATTAAGATGATATAAAATAAAAGCCATAGCCCACTTTTTAAAAGAATATTCAAATTTCCCTTGAATTGTGGCTGAAAAAGCCCCCCATAACATCTTATGGCTGACCTGGTGGTAAGCCTTTCCAAACTTAGCTAAGCTAGCTTAGACAGCAGCCATATGGGTTTGTCACTGGACCTATACTTAAAGCCTCTACAGATTGGAAGGACCTTCCAAAGTAGGGATTCTACTAGATAGTCTCTGAAAACCCAGTCATCTCTGTGCCAAAAAGTTTTGGAGTAAAACTTTAGAAGAAGGGCTTTTAAAAATAACCAAGCATTATTTTACTGATTAAATAAAGATATAGTTTTAATTAATAAACATTATTTTTAAATGTCAATTTATTCACTAACATTTAAATGTTTTTGTTTTCTAAATCCTTATCTATAAAGCAAAACAAAATGATTATTTAAAAATATTTATAATTATAGCAATTTGAAGAGATCTTCTTTTTCAAGTCCTGAGGCTCTTAAATTGAAGGAAGACTTATATCAAGCTCAGGTAATAAATATTATTCACTTTTGTGCTATGTGTTTCTTTCTGCTTTCAAAATGTGTGGTGTGACCTTTTTTTACAATAAGTACACTTCCTTAATTATGTTTAGTTTAAGCTGTTTTAAATGTTTTGTATTTGTTTCTTTCATGTATCAGTTGATGGGTAGACCAAAGTATCAGGTAGTTGGTATTTGGTAGACCAAAGTTCCAGAAGTATGTATGCTCAGGGATACTTGGAAATGAATCAAGAATGATGTATAAAGTACATAATTCAGAAGTAGATAACTGATGATGTACTTTGCTTTTAAATACTCTATTTTGTAGTTTTAGTTATCTTTCTGAAAAAGCTATATAAATTAAAAATCAGGTCCCACTTGGTATACTTTCCAAAATACATTAGAATTCTTTTTCAGTACTTGTCTTGGGGGACAGTTATTTAATTATGTTTTATAAAAGTTTTTTTTAATTTATTTATATTTTGATAGCTATCATTTAAACTTCTATACTTAATTTGTGTGAAACACAATATAACCTTAAATTTTAGAAATTGTGATGTCATCAAAAATTATATTTGGCCTACAAAATTCATATTAGGCCTGACCTAAATATCAGTGCTGTTCTCTCTTGTGTGTGTACTTTTGCCTGTTGATTTCTGTATTGTTAGTTATTTGGCTCACAACAAATATAGTCAGCATCTAAAAGAATTTCCAATGGAAACAAAATTTAAATGGAAAAATCAGAAAACATCAATTTGTTTTAATCCTGTACTGCCATAAGCCGGGTCCAGCCCTACTTGTAGCTCCAGGGGTTCTTGGCGGGTGAATGAATTATAGGGTGAAAAAATAAAAAATGGAAGACATGCCCAGGTCTGATCCTTATTTTTATACCCATTTTCTTGGCACACAGATACATCTTTCAACACACATATTTGAATAAAAATTATTGGGAAAGTGATATATTAACTTTTAACAAATCACTTGATTAACATTCTGAGATCATTCTATATTCTTGTATTTTAACTATTGATTCTTGACAGGATGAATAAAGATTCTACACAAGATAAATGATTTAATCACAGGTAGCTTAATTTTCTCATTAATCTGTGAGGAGTTCAAGCTTACAAACAATCAAAGAAAATTACTTATTACTTTTAATAAAAAGAAATAATCAGAAATTCTAAAGACAATTCAACAATCATAACATCAAGTTGAGAAATAAGAGAGGCATTGAGAACACAATTCAGATTAATTACTAGGCTGATCAATTTTTAGGGTTAGCAGGGAGTTTCTACCAAGGGGAGTTTCTGGTTAGTGAAATCAAGTCACTGATGCATGGTGAAGCTTGGTGCACTTGTACATTTTGTATGGGCCTTTATGATTGATTTATATGTTGGGTTTAGGAGAATAAGTTTCTGTGCAGGGAAGCAGAGGAAATTTTGGTCTTGCCAGGAATTATGTATGTAAATAAAAGTTAATCCATGATGTTCTTTTGGGTTTGGATTTGAGAGTCTGATCTTTTGGTGATGTTATAGGGAAATACAATGTATTGCTCTTATAACATTTCTTCTAAGGTTAGGGAGAGAACAAGAATCATATCAGTTCCATTAGTGAGGCATGTAGATGAGAGAAGTCATATAGAGGGTGTTGAGTGGGCAGTTCCATTTTGCAAAAGAGCCACTATGTGACCTCTTGGCTGCCACGAGTGACTTTGTCAAGGTGTCATGGCCTGATGGCTCCCAGCACTGTACATGATTTTTGTTAAATTCACTTTATTCTTTTAGGCCATAGGTATCTGACTGAAATTAAAGCTTCCTTATTATATTACAAACCAATAATATGTATTCATTATGAAGTTAATGTAAAATGTAAATTTGTATGAACAAAACTCAGAAAATGGGCAGATCACTACTAATAAGAATTGTTTAATTTGGATGAAATATAATGTGAGAAAAGAATTTAAAGACTGTACAAGTATTTAAATGTCAAGATAATGAACTTATAATTCATTCATTAGGGAAGAGAGCAATGGTTTCAAACTAAAAAAAATAGGAGCCACCAAATGATATAGAACCCTTTAGACTTCATTTTGATTTAGAAAACTATATGTCAACATTATCCATGTTCTATTATATTTTTACTTATTTTGTTAAATATTTCCCAATTATATTTTTATCTAGTTTGGACAGCAGTTAGGGCCAGTGCTTCAGTTTGTTTGACATTGGAGTAGAAGGCTTTTGAACAGAGTAAACAATCCTAGTGATGCCTTAGGATGGTGTTATGTATGGGTTGGAGAGAGTAGCATCAGGAAATGTAGTTAGATGAGAGGCAATGAGAGGGGTACAGTGGGAGTGGAAAGGAAAGGGCAGAAGGAGACATTTGAGAGGTGGAGTGGACTGGGAGCCTAGGAAGGAGTAGGAAGTTTCAAAGATTAATCTACTGAGAGGATGATGGTGTTATTAACAGATAAGAATTTTGTGGAGAGAAGGCTGAAGAGTGAGACAATGTATGAGTTTAGTTTTGAATAGGTTGAATTTGAGGTATGCTATCCATGTGGAGATTTTAAAGAATTGAGAATGTGATACTAGAACTCTGGAAATCTGGTGCAAGTGAAAAAAATGAGTCCTATAGAGAGAGGTACCAAATTTTAGATTAAAATGAATATCTCCAAGTTCTTATTTTCCATAAAGTTTATTAATAATCTCTTGAAATAGGAAAAGAAGATATGTAGAGATTTAAGCCTAATCTAACCTAACTCCAACCATGTGGTTCTCCATGACTGACTGATTCAGTCATGGTGCTCCACTCCCACCTCCAAAGGAATAGACCCTGATAGGGTCACAATTACAACTTTTTATTAATGTTAATGGATGCAGCGTCAGCATACAAAATGGGATGAACTGGATCATCAATCCAGGAGGGAGAGGGGATGAAACTCTCTCTACACAATCCCCCACCATGATTCTATTGGGAGATAAGCATGTTGAAATCTCCTAGATTTACATGCTTAGTCTCCCCAATAAATCATTTCACATAAACAGCTTATACCTCTAAAGAGTCTGACTAAAGCTGCATAACCTGTTATACTTTGCAAAGGGGAAATTACAACAATTTGGGGATTAGAAGGAAAGAAAAAAAGAGGAAGAAAACAAAAAATGATTGATAGACACATTGACAAAATGTCAACTAAGGGGCAGTCCCCTTTGGCATAAGAGTTTACATTCAGAATAAGTATGTTCAGCTCCCTTTAGTTCAGTTCATTATATCCCAAAGTTCATTCTGGATCTTTTGATGAAGTGTGTGTGATTTCCTTATGGCACCTTCTCCAAAAAGATCCGCTTTCTTGATTCAGAGTGTTGGCAAATTTCTTTTCTTACAATTTCTCCAAAAAATTTAAACCTTGGATTTTAGGATAATTAAACAATCTGCCCTGAGGAGGGTGTTGACCAGTACTAGAATCACCCTGGGATATATGGCTGAGTTATGAAGTATATGAATCAATTGTCAAAAGAAAACAAATGCCCCCCAAATCCCAAATAAAAGAGCAAAAATTAAATTCTGGATGAAAAATAAAATATTAAAATCTTATGTATATAAAATTATGAGTAAAAAAGAGTAAACCTGTAACAAGTCCTTGAATCACCATCAAGGCCCAATTAAAGTGATTTATGTCCCACAAGCCTGTAGGACAATTGCAGCAATATAGCACTTTACCCATTGGCGGCCAGGACTACAGGAAATTGCCAAACTATAGGAGAGAAGGGACTAGATTATGAGATAAAATGGAAGAATGATTCCCTGATCTGATTTTACCTTTATCTGCAGGTATAATGGAGCCAAAATGAAAGCCAAACTAAGGTACTTATAAGAAATCTGGCATGAGGGAGTTCTGCATCTGAAGTTGTCAAACAGTCACTTCCTCAAACCTCTAAAACAAGTCCTTTGTCTTGGTACAGATTCTCATCCACAGGGATTAGCAGTCTCCTTGACCTTGTGCTTCCCAGTACTGTGCAGTGGCTATTTTGTGATCCCCTCTTCTGAAAGTAGACACAATTATTAGTAAAAGTCCCATAATACTTAACAATCAATGGCAGGTTTCTGTAGTCTTAAGCTTTTGGGTATGCATTTATATTGCGGCTAATAGATATTGTAAACTTATCCTTCAAGATAAAAAACATTAATACTGATTCCATGTACTTCAAATGAAAAAAAATTAAAATATGAAGAAAAACAGTAATAATAAAAATCATAAATTCATAGTTCACATTCCATGTGACAATGTGCTAGCCAAGCAGAGGCACATCACAAAGGTTTCTTACTCAAAAATGAATTCTATTTCTTTTTTTAACTTGGTCATAATCCACAGTGTAAGTGCATATGACTTTTTCACCAGGTAACAGCTTTTTAAAAATAGTAGTACAACAACTAATGTAGATTCTAAGAAGTACCAAAATCCCCCAAATCATAAGAGCCTAGTTGATGGCAACTGCAAACAAACCCTCTATCAGTAGGATTCACATGAGTCTCTATTGACACTTACTGTGTGTCATTTAAAAACCTTTGAAGCTTATAGATATTTGTCACAAGGTCTCCAAATCTAGCCAATCTTTCAACCTCAACTGAAATTTTTCTAACAGAGTCTATTATTGCCATCATTCTAAAATTTGGCAGAAGAACCCAGAAAAACCTCTGTACTGCTGATGCCACCATCATAGGCCACTTTGCTAGAAGTATAGAGTAAGATAAATATAAAACCATCCTCCTATGTAATGAGGCTGTAAAACTGTCCAGGAGTTACAAGACCCATGGGAAACCCTCCCTCCTCCAGGATTAGACTGTAATATCCATAAAAAGGCATGTATTTATTTGTCCCATCCATTGTAATGTGGATACAAGGAATACAATAGTGAAAATCACTTCTGATATCTCATCCATTACATTTTTTATAAATGTGGAGGTGAGGAATACAATAGTGCATCCAAGTACTTATTAATAAATGAACCTTTACCTATCAGTCAGAGGTAGTGGTGCTTCTAGTTATCTGAAAATCACTTCTGAAGACCCATTAAAAGCAATTGAGATTTTTAGCTCATTAAATTCTCCAAAGGTTACTGATACATGTTGTAACCAGTTTGATGGAGTCTATCTACCTTCATCTATGTGACAATTAACAAAGGTAAAAAGTAACAAAAGGCCTTTTAGGCAACATGTGACCTCCTTGTATAGCAAGCTGTGGTAATATCCCCATGGCTTTGCCACAGAAAAGTTTGTCCAGCTTGTCTATGGTCTTTAATAATGGTATTTTCTCCAGTCCAGTCATGGGTGGGGATACAAATGAAGACAATGTAACATAACATTTAGCCAAAACACAGTAGCTGAAAGTGACATAGTATAATGGAATGTTATTGATTAGATTAATATGTGAATTTAAAAACAAAATTAAATCTTAAAACAATCAGCAAATACATTATATGTGATACAATATAGTCATTCAATGTCAATTTGAGGTACTCATGTCAGAATGAATCCAAGAATCCTTTTTTCCAATTTTGATAACTTATGGAGTAGTTAACAGTACTTGAAATGGACCATCCCAGGTAGGCTGAGTTCCTCCAGGGTTGTGGAGTTCTCACAATTTGACCTGTATATCCTGTATATAAGGAGCAATAGAACCCCCCCAACCCCCAGTAATGTTGTGTATGCAGGAGCTAAAGGCTTAGCCTGTATGTGGGGATGCCCCAAAAACATCTCAAATGGTTCAATGTGTAGATCTCCCTTGGAGGGGAGAACCTCCGGCCATGTCAAGTGAGTATCAGTACACTATTTTCTAAACATAGTCTTAAGATCTCAATTCATTCTCTCAACTTGGCCTGAGCTCTGGGGGGTGAGAGGGTGCATGGAATTGGGTAGTGATTACCAAACAAGAATAAATCTGAGACAAAACTGAATTAGTAAAATGAGTTTCCCTGCCTGAATCAATTTGTTTTGGTGGGCTAAAGCAAGGGACAATCTCCCTTAAGAGTACTTTAGCAACAAAAGTTGCTGTGGCCAGACAAACTTGCTAATATTCAGCCTTAGGGGTGGTAATAAAGTCAATTTGTAAAAGGTGTGTAAGCCATAGGACACCCACCAAAAGCTTTGTAATGAAAAGCGTGTTGAGTGGGACAGGCTACACACAATTTAGAGATTATGGTGGTTATACCAGAGGCTATCCATATCTTCTTTTTAAACCTTTACTTTCTGTCTAAGAATAAATACTGTGTGTATTGCTTCTAAGGCAGAAGAGTGGTAAGGGCTAGGAAATGGGAGTCAAGTAACTTGTCCAGGGTCACACAGCTAGGAAGTGTCTGAGGTCACATTTGAACCCAGGACCTCCTGTCTCTGGGCTTGGTTCTCAATCCTACTGAGCCACCCAGCTACCCTCTAGCCATATCTTTTTAACAGAGTCTTCAATATCCTGAGTGCCAAAGTGATAATTTTTATGAATAAATAAGCATATTTGTTGATAAAAGCTTTTGGACAATAGGGGTTTTCCTTCAAATGACACCCACCCCATTTGTCTGTTTTGCTTTAATCTTTTGTTTCCATTTTCCCCCGTTCATTATAAGAAAGAAATTTGAGTTATTACTAGGTGTCAAAATTAAAATCAATTCAAGTCCTTCTAAAACAGTGAGCTTTACTGAAGTATCTGCCCAGTGGTTCCCTCTAGAGACAGTGTTAGTTCCATCTGTAGGGGCAGAGCAATGAACTACAGCTGGAGCTTCAGGTAGCTGGAGAACAGAAAGCCCTTCATTAATGGCTTCTGTGTCTGTGATACACTGTGCAGCAGTAGACCATGGGGTAAATACTTTCAAAATTAGTTGTGACTACAATGGGCTCATCTTCAAAGGAGGGGGGGTCTTTTCCTTAAAGTTCTAAATGTCTTTAGGAGAGAAAGGTGTATGATGACCAATGTTCACCAATATGTCCGGCTTATTATATGTGGGACCATCTCCTAGAGGGAATAGACCTGTGATAACTGCTGCTTGGCCTGTGGTCTGGGTTGCAATTGAGTGGGTTGTAGTTTGACTTGTTTAGGTTGTAGTGGAGTTGGGTAGGCGAAAGGGGAGAAGTGAGTGAGCAGAGAAGGACAAGAGTTGGTCAGGGGGCCGGGAGGCATGGTGAAAGAATTGGGGATGGGGATGGGGGCAGGGTGGAGAGGAGGGGCTGGAGGTGGGGCAGAAAGGAGCAGGGTAGAGCTGGGGGAAGGGGCAAGGAGGAAAACAAGGTTGGGGGCTGGGAGGAGAGGAAGGAGGAGAAAGAGGAGGCGTTAGGATAGATTAAGCAGGGGTGGGGAGGTGAGGGGAAACATAGTAGAATGGATGGGGTTAGTTAGGGGAAGGAGGGCTGGGAAATGAATGGCCAAGAGAGTGAGGAGAAGGATGGTTTGGGTCGGAATAGGGAAGGTGGGTGGGGAGGAAGAAACTCTCCAGGGTAAGGATAGTGAGATTGAGAGTCAGATGGTAAGTGAGGGTAGAGAGGTGGATTTGGAGGAAAAGAGTTGGGAGGAGTAGGGAATGAGCATGGTCTGACAGGGGTAGGGGCCCAAGGGGTAGGAGGACAAACTTCCTCCCAGTCTAGCCGGGAGGATAATTGGGTGTTTTTCTTGCTAAATCTAATCAAGGGTTATGGAAGAATGATTGAAGGAGTTGATTGAAGGAGCTAAGCCAGAATGGTCCATTGGAACTGAGCAGATAATCAAGGGAGAGAGTACAGAGAAAAAAGATGGAGGGCTCAGAGTAGCCCTTGGTGAATGTCCACATTGGAGAAGAGGGTTTTTGTTGTTCAGTCATTTTCAATTGTATCCAACTCTTCATGACCTCATTTGGGGTTTTCTTGGGAAAGATATTGGAATAGTTTTCCATTTCCTACTCCAGCTCATTTTAGAAATGGAGGGAAACAAGGTTAGGTGACTTACCTAGAGTCACTCATCTTGGAAATATTTAATCCAGATTCTAACTCAGGAAGAAGAGTTTACCTGTCTCTAGGCCCCACTCAGAGAAGGGAAGAGGAACTGTTGGAGAATTGTAAGGCTGTAGATTCAGTAAAATCAAGTGTAAAGAGAATATCAAGAAGAAAAGAATTACTCAAAAGTATCATACTTTAGAGAGATCCAGGAGGATGAAACAGTGCTGCTTTAGGGCAGCTAGGTGACTCACTAAAGTTAAAGTCAGGCTTAGAGATCAAAGGTCCTAGGTTCAAATGTGACCTCAGACACTGCCTAGCTGTGTGACCTTGGGCAAGTCACTTACCCTCTCCCTTCCCATTGCCTAGCCCTTATCACCCTTCTGCCTTGGAACCAATGCACAGTACTGATTATAAGGCAGAAGGTAAGGATTTTAAAAAACAAAAACAAAAAACCATGCTGCTATATTTTGTCAGAAAAATTATTAATGCTCCTTTCCCCAAATGGTAGCAGTAGACCTCAAATAGAAATGAATCCCTAAAGACCACATGTTGATTTAGGAAACCACAAATTAACATTATTTTTACTTATTTTGTTAAACATTTCCAAATACATTTTAATCTGGTCTGATTTATTTAAGAGTTTTGGAGGCTATAAGTGACTCATAGGCTATAAGCCTGATACCTTTGTAGTACAGTTACTCTATATTGTAGTTTAGAGAATAACATTACCCATTTAGTTTTTCCCTTTTGGTCTGTTGTGGACCCCACTTATGAGGTTATGTGACTGTAGAACCCTCTCTAGGCTCTTTCCCAATTCCATTCACATTTGCAGGTTGGGTACACTCAGAGGTTAGCTGACTATAGATTCACCTCAGAGCTTTTGGGACAATCTTGAGGGTCTGGGTCAAGTCCTATTTACTTTTATTTTCCTCATGGTGATTCATTAAAATTTTAAACTTCTTCAGGAAATGTTGATAGTCCATGTTAATGTCTTTGATTTTATCTTTTGGCTACTCTAACTTCTTACTCTTGAACCATGCTTTTCACTATATTTCTCTATGTACATTTTTACATTGTTTGAATTCAGTAGATAAGGGCAGCAAGGTGGCAGAATTGGTGGAGTGTTGGGCCTGGAGTCAAAAAGCCTGAGTTTGAATCTGGCCTCAGACATTAGCTGTGTGACCCTGGGCAAGTTGCTTAACTTATGTTTGCCTTTGTTCCCTCATTTATAAAATGGGGATAATAATAGCACCTATTTCTCAAGATTCCTATGAGGATCAGATGAGATAATAATTACGAAGTGCTTAGCACAGGGCCTGGAACATAGTAAGCAATATATAAATATAGCTTTATTTTTATTATCACATTAAAGTATTTTTTACTATTAAAAAGAAAATCACATATACAGCTTCTTCATATCTTTATCCTCTATACCAGATGTTGCCACATTATCTGCAATTATTTTAATGACTGTCTTTTTTGCAAGTAGTTACATGAAGCTTTGCAAGATGAGACAGATACTTATGAAATGGTCATTGTCTTATAAATGAGAACAACTTTTTTAGCTCTTTTATTTTCCTCTTAAAGGAGAACTTGTGAGCCATCCTTCCATTTAGCATCCACATCCTTTTATCATCCAGTTCTATTAATAGCAAGAATATCAATTAAAAAAATGTGGGCTTCTGTTTTTCTAGTTGTCTGTTTACTGAATGGTCTTTTTGCAAAGACCTCACATTTAGAATATCCAAAGCTAAATAAATGTTGATAGATGGTCTAAAGTCTGTTATTATTCTTAATAGCTTCTGACTCCTTTTCTGTCATTTTGCCAATGTCACAATGGAAGAAAATGCACTGAGGACCATTTGGTATTTTCCTTTGTTTTACAGAATAGCCAAAGAATTTATCAACTAATTGGCAACTTTCTACTAATGGACTTCTCTATATCTGTGTTTGTTCCTGGGGCAGTATTGGGAATTCCTTCCTACCCTTCTAAGAATCTGCAAGAGATTGAGCTTTCTTGGCATAGTCTTTGAATATCCAGAATCCCCCATACAATGATGATGCCTTATATTTGGATTTTATCGAGGTTTTTCAAACTTATGGTTTTAAAAAAAGATATATCTTGATTGGTACATGAATAGAATTGTTAAAATGAAATCAAACAGCAACTAAGTTTATCTTGTTTTTAATTATTTTGAAGCAACTAAGATATTAGTTCAACTTATGATCAGTTCTTTCCAACTACTTATCAATTTAGGGGAGGTATATGGTTACAAAGTTTGGTTAATGACCAGTGTAGAAAAGAAGATTGACTTAGAATCTGAGATGAAACATTATCTAAGGACAGACGTAAGACATATGGGTAGAGGAAAAATACCCAGAACATTTTCTAGAGGGAAGAGCAGGGAACCTGGAATTCAAATTATGTCTCAGATATAAACTATGTTACTTTCAGCAAGTCACTTAATTTCTCTCAGCCTCAATTTCCTCATCTATAAAATAGAAATAATAATAGCATCCACTTCACAGGACTGTAGTGAGGATCAAATAAGATAAAAAGTAATTTGCTTATTTAGTGTCATACCCATTGAACTACCAAAAAAACTTTTTTACTGAATTAGAAAAAAAACATAAAGTTCATTTGGAAGAACAAAAGATCAAGGATATCCAGGGAAATCATGAAAAATATGCAAAGGAAGGAGGACTTGCAATCCCAGATCTCAAACTATACTATAAAGCAGTGGTTATCAAAATAATCTGGTACTGGCTAAGAGACAGAAAGGAGTATCAGTGGAATAGACTAGGGGTAAATGACCTCAGCAAGACAGTCTATAATAAGCCCAAAGATCCCAGTTTTGGGGATCAAAACCCACTATTTGATAAAAACTGATGGGAAAATTGGAAGACAGTATGGGAGAGATTAGATTTGGATCAACATCTCACACCCTACACCAAGATAAACAAATTAGGTGAACACAGAATAGTATACTTGTCAGATCTTTGGGAAAGGAAAGACTTTAAAACCAAGCAAGAGCTAGAAAAAATTACAAAATGTAAAATCAATAATTTTGATTACATCAAATTAAAGAGTTGATTTTATTTTTTTTTGTTACAATACTCACTTTATTTCCCTCCCTCCCCTCCACCCACCCTTACCACTGCTGATGTGCAATTTCATTGGGTATTACTTGTGTCCTTGATCAGAAACTATTTCCATGTTGTTGTTTGCACTAGGATGTTCATTTAGAGTCTACATCCCCAACCATATCCCTTTGACCCATGTATTCAAGCAGTTGTTTTTCTTCAATGTTTTTACTTCCACAGGGTTTCCTCTGAATGTGGA
Organism: Monodelphis domestica; assembly: GCF_027887165.1. Taxonomy (NCBI): domain Eukaryota; kingdom Metazoa; phylum Chordata; class Mammalia; order Didelphimorphia; family Didelphidae; genus Monodelphis; species Monodelphis domestica. The sequence continues at coordinate 252,559,224 of NC_077231.1, read as the reverse complement.
TAGTGGTTTTTATTTTAGATTCCTCCAAGTTGTTCAGGATCACTGCATTGCCACTAATGGAGAAGTCCATTACATTTGATTGTACCATAGCCTATGTTATTCCGCCTGTATCCATGCATGATCACAATACTGGCTGGATAGACAAATCAACAGCTGGAGTTCTAGTTTCGGGGTGGTATTCTAGATCCAAGAGGTCAAGACCAAATTCAGTAGCCTCTTCATCAGCAGGACAGAGGTTTTTCTGGGCTCTCCTGCCAAATTTTGGAATGATGGCAGTGATGGACTCTATTAGGAATATCTCAGCTGAGGTTGAATGATTGGCACAAGACACAGCTCAAACCATTTCTCAAACCACTAAAGCCATATCTTATCTGCAGGAGGAGATTGACTCCTTTGCAAAAACAGTCTTACAAAATCAACTAGCCCTCAACATGCTCACTGAGCATCAGGAGGAGCTTGTGCATTTATTAATCAGTCTTGTTATTCTTATGTAAATAGGTCTGGAGAACTTGTGACAAATATCCATGAGATTCAGAAGCTTTTCAATGACACAGCAAGTAGGTATAGAGACTCATGTGAATCCTGATAGCTGGTAGAACCTTTCATGGTTGAAAGGAATGGGTTTGTTTGCAGTTATCCTTAAATATTCTCTTATAATTTTGGGGATTTGGGTACTTTTTAGAATATGTATTAGTTATTGTACTACTTTTTAAAAAGGGTTTTTACAAAAAAATTATGTATACTCACACTGTGGATCCTGGCCAAGTTAAGAGTGATATAAATTTCATTTTTGAGTGAGCACCTTTTGTGTTGTTCCTCTGTTTGACTAACACATTGTCACATGGAATGTGAGCTGTGAAATTATAATTTTTTAATTTATCTTTTTCTCATTATGTTTTTAATAGGATATTTGATTTTTTTCTTCCTTTTTCCTAATGTTGGTGTACTTGAAGTATATGAAATCGGTATTAATGTTGATGTTGTTTTTGCCTTGGAGGATAAAATTTACAGTATAAGTTTATAGTATCTATTAGCCCTAGTAACTATGCATACCCAAAGGCTTTTGACTATGGAAACCTGCCATTTATTGATAAATGTTATGGGACTTTGTTAAATGATTGTGTCTGATTCCAGGAGAAGGGAACAAAAGAAGCATACAGTGACAAGTAGCATAAGGTCAAAAAGGACCAAACCCAGTCCAGACAGGATTGTTGAACTTCTATGCCAGTACCAAAGTACTTGAGCCTAGTATGAGAATTGAGGTTGCAGTGTTTGACATATGTTAAGATGCAGAACTCCCTTGAACCACACTCCATGTTCAATACTTTAATTCAAGTACCTCAGGTTGGCTATTATCCTAGCTTCCTTATCCCTGACAGTGATGATAAAATCAGACCAGGGAATGATTTTCCCATTTGCTGCTGAAGTTTAGTCCTTTCTCTCGTATAGTTTGGCAATTTTCTGTAGTACTGGCTGCAAATGGGTAAAGTGCTGTATTGCTGCTATTGTCCTACAGGCTTGTGGGACATAAGTCATTTTAATTGGCCGTTGCTGTGATTCAAGGACCTGATATAGGTTGTTACAGGTTTTACTCAGGATTTTATATATGTAACATTTTTATTTCTTATCATTTCTGTGATTATTATTTTTAGACAGGCTTTAATTTTTACTCTTTTATTTGGGATTTTGGGGCTGGTTTGTTTTTGTTTTTGTTTTGTTTTTTCTTTTGACAATTGTTTCATATACCTTATAACTCAGTCATGTATCCCAGTGTAATTCTGGTGTTGGTCAACACCCTCCTCAAGGGGGATTGTGTAATTATCCAAAAATCCAAGGTTTAAATTTTTTGGAGAAATTTCAGGAAAAGAAACTTGCCTACATCCAAAATCAAGAAAGAGTATTGTTTTGGAGAAGGTGATGTAAAAATGCCTGAAGAAGCCACACACTGCATCAAAAGATCAGAATGAACTGAATTGAAGGAGGTTGAACATACTTATTCTGAATGTAAACTCTTATGCCAAAGAGGTCTACCTCCTAGTTGGCATTTTGTCAATGCATCTATCAGTCAGTTTTTGTATTTTACTCTTATCTCTAACTATTGTAACTCCCTCTTAGAAAAATGCAATATTGTATGTGCTTTTAGCTAGAAGGTATTTAGAGTTATAAGATAGTTATATTTAAATGATCCATTGGGGAGACTGGTCTCCCAAAGGATCACAGGGGGTATTGTGTCAAGGGAGTTCATTCTCCCTTCCTCCTGAGTATCAGTCTATCAAACATTCCTGACATAGCATAGTTGTGCTGGGTTTGCTGGGTTTGCATTGCTGTATGTGTTGTATGTCAATAGAAGTCAAGGTTTGGGGCTTGAAAGGGAGAGAACTGAAAAGAAAAGGAAGAAGTCAGGAACAGAGCAGGCAGGTGAGAGGGAAGGAGGAAGAGACTGGCAGGCTAGGGACCACTGGTCAGGTTACTTATAGGAATGATTGTCTACCCTTCCTAATAAACTTTATAAAAGATATATCTGGGTAGAAATATTATTCCAATTCTTACAGCATTAAAGCACACTCTGATAAATAACCATATGTACAAGGTCAGGTCTGGAGCAGGGTAAATTTATGAATTATTTTTGGTTCCACAGAATTCCTACAGGAACTGTTCTTATTCCATAGGACATCCGATCAGCACTATGGATACCTTCAGCAATTCCTGTACTCTGAGATTTGGTCTGGGGGCTCCCACACCAATGCAAACACACAGCTAGCTCTTTAAATTGTTCATAATATCTGACTTGCAAAACACTTTTAAATTGTTACACTTGTCTAAAAGTAATCATAGAAAGAGGCAGGCACAACACAGTTCTGCTTGCCACCCTATACTTTCTTCTATGATAATTGGTGGCTTCAGAAAGCTGAGAGTGGGCAACCAACTACTCAGTGAAAGGTCACACTCAGGAGTCAGGGTAAAGGTGGGCAGCTTTTACTTCCAGTTTCCCTTCTTACAGTTAAACTTGCCAGTCAACAAGGGGTTATCTGCAGATGAGGAAACTTGGGCTGAGAAGTGATTAGCTTTGCTTGGAAGTCTTGCAGTGTCTAAAAGGGGATCTGGATTGGCATTTGTTGTTGTTATTGTTGTTTTTGTTTTTCCCTTGATATTTGTAGAGATGTCAGATTTCAACATCAAGGTGGGATGCAATGAGTTTTTGTGAGTATAACATTAATGGTCATTTCTAGGTTAGATATTTTTAGGTCTATCTATCCTAATACCTTCAATTCATCATTATTATGATTAAATGATATTTTCCAAAGAATAAAAATAATCAAAGAAAATTTCCATTTTTAAGGTGTATAAAAAAGTAAAATGTATGTTTTTTAAGAGTTCTAAAGTAAGCATGAGCATAAAGAAGAAAAATAAATATTTTCTTATTATCTTATAGAAAGTAGTAGCTTCTCTGGAAAGTGAGAACAAATTTCTACTGGAACAATTGAAAGAGGCTTTACAGGTAAAGGATAGCAAGGCACATTGATATAGTTTGCAAATTAAGGAACTGTTTATTAAGGACTTTTAATCAGGATACCTTTTTTTGAAAAACAGGAAGATTTTATTCTATTAATGGCCACATATATTTAGAAATTGTGTTATTTTATGCATTAAATACTTTTTGTAATTCATTTTTTTTGATTAGTCAATTTTCTCCATTACTTTTCAATTTTTTAAAGAATTGATCTCAATTCTTTGAGTGCAAATATTTCTTCTTTCACCTATGGACTTTCCATTTCAAAGGAATTACTCATAGGCCTAGAAATTGACAAATACTGTTATTTACTTGGTGGAATATGTCAGTTATAGTAGTGATACAAAATTAAAGGAGTCATATCAGCTATCTTCATCTTAAACTATTCTAACCTTAGCCAATTCATCAACTGCACTGTAATAAATGTTTCATGTTAGTGCTGGTAGGCTGTAGGGGTCAAGACCAAGGTTCCAATTGTTGGGCTTCTCTTTTTTTTCATTCTTTCATTTGCTCTGATATTATGAAAATAAAGTCATATCAGATACCTCATAGGTCATGCTTTCAAAGAAAATAGGAAAGGGAGTTTGAAGAGGATAGGCAAAATGAAACTGAAACCAGTTTTGAATAGAGTGGAGGAAATGACCAAAAACCTTGCTGATCATGGCTAACTATTTTTGAACAGGAAGTTGACAAAGCTAAGAAAGATCTTGAAGCAGCACAGATCCAAACACGGAAAGCAAGTGAAAAAGCATATGAAAATTCACCTCTTAAAAAGGACAAGAAAGGGAAAAAAGGGAAAAAAGAACCAAAAAAAGACAAAAAAGGAAAAACATACTAAGGAGAAATATTACAGGTACAGGAAAAATATATTTTCATATTGTTATGTATTTTATTCTTATTTGTTCTCTCTGAGTTTTGTCCATCTAATTTTATCCTCACCACTGCCTATTTTCCTATGGGAATACCAACTTGAGAGGAGGAGGCAGAATACCAATTTTTGAGTATCTGTATGCTAATGAAGTAATTTGAAACCTATACATTCCCTGATCTCAAGTGATTCTCCAGACTAGGAATCTCCAAAATTTTTTACCACATTATTAAAAAATTTTTGAACATGAACCAACAATGCATATATTTGCTCATCAGTTATATGCATGTATGTAATTATTACTAATATATAATAGAATTATCACTAATAATTACATAGAATGAAGTTTACACAAAAATTTAAGAGGATAAGACAAAAATGTAATTATATTTGAACTTAGAATTAATAGGTAAGCACTGGAGTTTATTGAATAGGGGAATGACTTGGTCAGACCTGCACTTGAAAAGTACTTTGAGGGAGGGTGGGGCAGGAAGTATGCAGCTAGTTGGCTCAGTGGATAGAAAACCAGACTTGGAGACAGGAAGTCTTGGGTTTAAAACAAACTGACCTCACATACTTCCTAGACTTGGGAAAGTCACCTAGCCTCCATTGTCTACCCCCGGCAGCACTTTTGCCTTAGAACCAATACTTAGTATTGAATCTAAGATGGAAGGTAAGGGTTTAAAAAAAAAAAAGAAAGAAAAACACTTTGATAATTGAAATATAGATTAGAGAAAGGAGAGACGAGGTTGGAAACCAATGAGGAAGCCATTGTTTAGGTGAGAGGTGATGGAGGTAGGGTGGTAGTTATGTGAATGATGAACATGGGGTGTATGTGAGAGACAGGGCATTAGAAATGACCTGATCTGGCAACTGGTTTGGATATATGGATGTGGGGTGAGGGAAAATGAAGAGCCCAGATGACACTGAAGCTGTGAAAATTTGGGGGACTAGAAGGATCATGTTGTCCTTAATGGTAATAGAAAAAGTTTGAAAGAGGAATGGGTTTAGGAATGGTGATGGAAAGAAAGTAGTATTATTTAGGATTTAGATCACGATTGATGCTTATCCTTTGTGACTCACTCTGTATCATCTAAAATAGAAAGATAGAGACAGGTTCTTACTCACTGCCCTATAATACAGAGCCCACCCTTCAAGATGTACCTATGGTAGCCACAAGATGATCTGATGGTCCACATTTTTCCAGTGTTACCTCCCAGGTTGCTGTGGGTAGCAGTTCAGTTTACATTGGTCATGTGAGTCTGGCAAAAGGCTTAAAAGGAGGAAGGTTAGTTAGTAGCTTGTGCAACAAAGGAAGAGGAATGAATGTTGGGGTTTAAGGAGAGGTGTAATTCTATTGTTGATAAACCCAATAATTAGCTCTTGTCTCCCTATTGGTTATTTTACTGAAGATGGGATAGGATTTTTCTCTACATGATTATATATACCTTAGAGTGATGTGACAAGGAAATCACTTTAAAAGACTGATATATATTAATTTAAGGTCACCAAGGAATTCAGCTATGTAATTCCTAAATGAAAACTCAAGTCAGCCGTCAACCTTTTATAGAGTTTAATTACAAACAGGAGGAAGAAAGGAATTAGAGATATATATAGAGAGAAAGGGGAGAGAAGGGAATAGGGCTTAAATCCCCTTTTGTTTAGGCTGGGCCAAAAGGCCCAAGCCCTTAGATAGCTGGGGCAAAGAAAAGAGATCAGTCCCTATTACTCACGTGACCAAAATGGAGAAACAGTCTCAGAGGCCCCCACCTTCAGCTTCCTTCAGAGCAAGCTTCTCAGAGCACCTCTCCAACCACTCAGAGCCAAAACTCTCCAACCACCCCCAGTCCTCAGACCCCTCTCTCTTTAAGGAAACCATCCAAGTTCCCTCCCCTCAGTTCTCACATCTACCAATCACTGTCCATCATTTTCCCTGTGCCAATGGTGGCTCTAGCTTAACACAGGACCGCCCAGAGGTCTGGGCTTTGCACATGTCTGTTGGAGGTCATATTCTCAAATAATTAAATTTTGATCTATGCTACAGCCCTTCCTAAATCCTGTTAGGACTGAGTGGGGTGGAAATTGTATTTTCCAAGACCTGATTCTGTCATTCCAAGTATCTCTATTGTATCAATTCTAAAATCAATCATGACTCAAAGAAATTCCTGTTCTGTGCTTAAGCATAGGTCAAAGCCCTTTCCATTGTTCAGCAAAAGGTTTCTGTCCTAAAGTAATCTTAAGAAGGGAGGAGAAGGAACCTCCCATGCCAATGGGGTTCACATTCCAATACACTATCAGTAAGAAATTTTCCAAGTATGAAATTTCCCAATGGTGAAATTTCCAACATTTATAAGTCTAAGAAATTTTAAGGTTTACAGTGATATCATAGTATAGAGATTGGGGGTGGGAGATCAATATCCCATACTTTAGAGATCAGTGCTCTAGACAGACTAAAATCAAAATTGAGATCTTAAAAAGAAATAAGAACAAAAAAACCTACCTTTCATATTTGAATTAAGAGGGGCATAAAGATGAACTTTGAGACAAGCCCAACTTCTTTTTTAAAAAATTATTTAAATTAAATAATTAATTTAGAATATTTTTCTATGGATACATGATTCATGTTCTTTTCTTCTCCTACTCCACCCCCTTCCTGTAGCCAACAAGCAATCCCACTGGGTTTTACATGTATCATTGCTCAAAACCTATTTCCATGTTATTAATATTTGCAATAGAGTGATCGTTTTGAGTCTACATCCCCAATCATATCCCCATCAAGATCAAGCAAATGTTTTTGTTCTGCATTTCTATTCCACAGTTTTTTCTCAGGATGTGGAAAGCTTTCTTTCTCATGAGTCCCTTAGAATTGTCCTGGATCAGCGCATTGCTGCTAGTAGAGAAGTTCATTACATTTGATTGTGTCACAGTGTATCAGTCTCTGTGTACCATGTTCTCCTGGTTCTTCTCCTTTTACTCTGCATCAATTCCTGGAGGTCATTCCAGTTCACATGGAATTCCTTCAGTTCATTATTCCTTTCAGCATAATAGTATTCCATCACCATCAGATACCACAATTTGTTCAGCCATTCCCCAATCAAAGGACACCTAATCATTTTTCATTTTTTTTGCCACCACAGAGAGCATGGCTATACATTTGTTTGTACAAGTCTTTTTCCTTATTGTCTCTTTGGGGTACCCAAACAGTGGGTAACCAGACAGCTATGTAACCCAGCAGTGGTATGGCTGGATCAAAGGGGAGGCAGGCTTTTAAAGCCCTTTGGATGTAGTTCCCAATTGCCTTCCAGAATGTTGGATCAATTCACAACTCCACCAGCAATGCATTAATGTCCCAATTTTGCTATATCCTCTCCAACATTTATTACTTCCCTTTGCTGTCATGTTAGCCAATCTGCTAGGTGTAAAGTGGTACCTCAGAGTTGTTTTGATTTGCATTTCTCTAATTATGAGAGATTTAGAACTCTTTTTCATGTACTTATTAATAGTTTTGATTTCTTTATCTGAAAACTGCCTATTCATGTCTCTTTTCCCATTTATCAATTGGAGAATGGCTTGATTATTTTTGTACAATTGATTTAGCTCCTATCAGATTTGAGAAATTATTTTTAACAGATTTTTGTTATAAGATTTTTTCCCAATTCTTCCCTTCTAATTTTGATTGCATTGGTTTTGTTTGTACAAAGCCTTTTAAATTTAATGTAATCAAAATTATTCATTTTACATTTTGTAATATTCTCTAACATTTCCTTGGTCTTAATTTTTTTCCTTTCCCATAGATCTGACAGGAATACTATTCTATGTTCAACCAATTTACTTATCGTTTCCTTCTTTATATTTAAGTCATTTACCCATTCTGAATTTACATTGTTATAGGGTGTAAGATGTTGATCTAAACTGAATTTCTCCCATATTGTTTTCCAATTTCCCCAACAGTTTTTTTCAAACAATGGATTCTTGTCCCCAAAGCTGGGATCTTTGGGTTTATTGTGTATTATCTTGCCGAAGACATTTACCCCAAGACTATTCCATTGATCCTCCCTTCTTTCTCTTAGCCAATACTATAGTTGGAAGACCACTGTTTTAGAGTATAGTTTAAGATCTGGTACTGCTAGGCCCCCCTCCTTCACATTTTTCATTAGTTTCTTTGATATTCTTGATCTTTTGTTCTTCCATATGAACTTTGTTATAATTTTTTCTAGTTCCATAAAAAAAGTTTCTTGGTAGTATGGCACTGAATAAGTAAATTTATTTGAGTGGGATTGTCATCCTTGAATAATTAATGTTTTCCCAATTATTTAGAAATAGTTTTAATTCTTTGGAAAGTGTTTTGTAGTTGTGTTCATTTAATTCAAATAGATTCCTAAGTATTTTATATTGTCTGGGATGATTTTAAATGGAGTTTTTCTTTCTAACTCTTGCTGCTGGGTTGTGTTGGAAATGTATAGAAATGCTGATGATGATTAGGGGACTTCCGGGTAAACATGGCAGCAAGCTAGATCTGAATTGCTTCCTCTCCTCAGCACCCAATGAAATAGACGACCTTAAAAAGAAAATAAAAACCATCTTTGGAAAAACAGAGAGACTCTACAGTAGGGTGCAGCACTGAAAGTACATGGGGTTGAGCATTTCCACACTATAAGAAGGAAAAAAGCTCACACCCAACCGTGAACTGAGATACCCTCCCCCACCTCACCTATGGAACCAGAGTTGGGACCAGTGCACCCACCAGAGACAGCAAGTGAGTGAGAGATGTCCCTGGAGTGAGTTGGGGGGCACACCAGGATCCTTGGGAACTGAATAGGACTGTCAAGGATCTTCCCCTGAGAACAGTTACACAAGAGACCCCTGTGCACTGGAGAACACAGACAGCAGGCTCTTTAGCAAATCGCAGAGGCTGCGAAGACTCCAGAACATACCTGAGACGAGAACCCCACTCCTCTCTGTAGTGAGTGGGGGGCACCCCAGGGTCCTTGGGAACTGACAAGGACTGCCAGGGATCTACTCCCGAGAGCAGTTACACAGGAGACCCCTGCACAGTGGAGAGCACAGACTATGGACACTGAAGCAAACTGTGGAGGCTACAGAGTCTCCAGAGCATTCTTGAGGCAAAAGCCCCACATAACTCCCCAGAAAACCTGCCCATCTCACTCAGATTTCTGACTAAATAGGAAAGGGAAAACTGCCAAAGGGGTGGCTCATTGCTCACAAGACCAACCCTCCAAGAAGAATAGGAAGAAAGTGGCTCTTGAAAACGTTTACATAGGGAAAACCCAGACTACAGAGGAAAAAGAGGATGAAATTCAAACAAAACCTTCCCATAAAAATGGAAATTGTCCACAACCTCTGGAAGAACTCAAATTGGAGCTTATCCAAAAGATAGAAACCTTCTGGCAAGAAAAATGGGAAAAAATTCAGAGAGTTCAACAGTCTGATAGACAAGAACTCCCAATTGGAGAAACAGCTGGGAGCCTCAAAAAACAGGGAAGATCAAACTGAAAAGGAAAACCAGTCTTTAAAGACCAGAATTAGACAACTGAAAGAGAATGACTTTGCAAAATAGCAAGGATTAATAAAGCAAAGTCAAAAGATGAACAAATTAGAAGAAAAAATAAAATATCTCACTGACAGGGTGACAGACAAGGAAAACAGAGGAAGGAGAGGCAATTTGAGAATCATTGGTCTACCTGAAAAACCAGAGATAAACAAAAATCTTGACACCATACTACAAGAAATCATCAAAGAAAATTGCCCTGAAGCACTTGAACAAAGGGGAAAAATAGAAATTGAAAGAGTTTATAGAACCCCCTCTATAATAAATCCCCAAAAGACAACTCCCAGGAATGTAATTGCCAAATTCAACAGCTTCCCAGCTAAGGAGAAAGTCTTATAAGAAGCCAAAAAGAAACAATTCAGATACAGAGGAGCACCAATTTGGATCACACAAGACCTGGCAGCATCCACACTAAAAGACCACAAGGCCTGGAACATGATATTCAGAAAGACAAGAGAACTGGGTCTTCAACCAAGAATCACCTATTCATCAAAACTGACTATAAACTTCCAGGGGAAAGTATGGGCATTCAACAAAATAGAAGATTTCCAAGTATTTGTAAAGAAAAGACCAGAACTCAGTGGAAAGTTTGACATCCAAACAGAAAGAACAAGAGAAATATGAAAAGGTAAATATGAAAGAAAGGGAAAAGGAGAAAAAACATTTTTTTCTTTTATTCAAGCTCTTTTCTATAAGGACTTTATATATATATATATGTATATATATATATATATATATATATATATATATATTAATATATAGGGGAAAGTTTATGTGTAACTCTCAAAATTTACCTGCATTATAATAATTAGAAGAATCATTCACAGGACAGATTGGGGCATTAAGATGATATAAAGAAAAAAAAGAAAGAAAGAAAAAGGGAGGGGGGAATCGATGATGGTACCAAGATGTACTTGAAGAAATAGAAATACATTAAATAGAATAATCTTTGTCGCAGAAAGATACACATGGGAAGGGGAAGGGAAGAATTCTCTTATAAGGAGACGAAGAGAGTGCTAATTGGTATTACTTCAACCTTACTCTCAGTGAAATCAACTCTGAGAGGGAAGAGCATCTAGATCCATTGGGTTCTTGAATTCTATCTTATCCAACGGGGTAAGGAAGAAGGGAAAAATAAGGGGTGGTGGTTGAGGGAGGAAGTAAAAAAGAGAGGGAGAGGTAGGGGAGGGAAATTAACAGACCCTAAAAAAAACAAAAAAGAACAAGAAGGGAAAAGTGAGGGGCCAGAATGGGAAGCATATCAAGGGAGGGGACTAGGGGAACTGATTAAAAGTAAACCACTGGTTTAAAAGATATAACAAAAGAAGAAAGGTCAGAATTAGGGGAGGATATCAAAATGCCAGGGAATTCATAAGTGACAATCATAACTTTGACCATGAATGGAATGAACTCACCCATGAAACGTAGACGAATCGCAGACTGGATTAGAATCCAAAATCCTACCATATTTTGTCTTCAAGAAACACACATGAGGAGGGTAGATACTCCCAAGTCAGAATTAAAGGATGGAGCAAGACTTATTGGGCCTCAACTGACAGAAAGAAGGCAGGAGTTGCAATCATGATATCTGACAAAGCCAAAGAAAAAAATAGACCTGACTAAAAGGGATAGGGAAGGTAAATACATCCTGATAAAACGGAGTATAGACAATAAGGAAATATTTTTTTTTATTTTATAGTATTTTATTTGATCATTTCCATGCATTATAATTCATTAAAGACAATGATCATTTCCTTTTCCTCCCCCCACCCCTCGGAGTGGGGACAAGTCTTTTTGTCCATTATCTCTTTGGGGTACAGACCCAGCAGTGCTATGGCTGGATCAAAGGGTAGACATTCTTTTATCGCCCTTTGGGCATAGTTCCAAATTGCCCTCCAGAATGGTTGCATCAATTCACAACTCCACCAGCAATGAATTAATGTCCCTACTTTGCCACATCCCCTCCAGCATTCATTACTTTCCATAGCTGTCATGTTAGCCAATCTGCTAGGTTTGAGGTGATACCTCAGAGTTGTTTTGATTTGCATCTCTCTGATTATAAGAGATTTAGAACACTTCTTCATGTGCTTATTAATAGTTTTGATTTCTTTATCTGAGAACTGCCTATCCATGTCCCTTGCCCATTTATCAATTGGGGAATGGCTTGATTTTTTGTACAATTGATTCAGCTCTTTATAAATTTGAGTAATTAAACCTTTGTCAGAGGTTTTTATGAAGATTTTTTCCCAATTTGTTGTTTTCCTTCTGATTTTAGTTACATTGGTTTTGTTTGTACAAAAGCTTTTTAATTTGATGTAGTCGAAATTATTTATTTTACATTTTGAGATTCTTTCTATGTCTTGCTTGGTTTTAAAGTCTTTCCCCTCCCAAAGGTCTGACATGTATACTATTCTGTGTTTACCCAATTTACTTATGGTTTCCTTCTTTATGTTTAAGTCATTCACCCATTTTGAATTGATCTTGGTATAGGGTGTGAGGTGTTGATCAATTCCTAATCTCTCCCACACTGTCTTCCAATTTTCCCAGCAGTTTTTATCGAATAGTGGATTTTTGTCCCAGAACCTGGGATTTTGGGGTTTATCGTATACTGTCTTGCTGAGGTCACTTGCCCCCAATCTATTCCACTGATCCTCCTTTCTGTCTCTTAGCCAGTACCAAATTGTTTTGATGACTACTGCTTTGTAATATAGTTTGACGTCTGGGACTGCAAGGCCCCCCTCATTTGTGTTTTTTTTTTCATTATTTCCCTGGATATCCTTGATCTTTTGTTATTCCAAATGAACTTTGTTATGGTTTTTTCTAAATCAGTAAAGAAATTTTTTGGGAGTTCCATGGGTATGGCACTAAATAGATAAATAAGTTTGGGTAGGATGGTCATTTTTATTATATTGGCTCGTCCTATCCATGAGCAGTTAATGTTTTTCCAATTGCTCAAGTCTAGTTTTAGTTGTGTGGAAAGTGTTTTGTAGTTGTGTTCATATAGTTCCTGTGTTTGTCTTGGGAGATAGATTCCTAGGTATTTTATTTTGTCTAAGGTGATTTTGAATGGGATTTTTCTTTCTAGTTCTTGCTGCTGAGCTGTGTTGGAATTATATAGAAATGCTGATGACTTATGTGGGTTTATTTTGTATCTTGCAACTTTGCTAAAGTTGTTGATTATTTCGATTAGCTTTTTGGTTGAATCTCTAGGATTCTTTAAGTAGACCATCATGTCATCTGCAAAGAACGATAATTTGGTCTCCTCCTTGCCTATTTTAATGCCTTCAATTTCTTTTTCTTCTCTAATTGCTACTGCTAGTGTTTCTAATACAATGTCAAATAATAGAGGTGATAATGGGCATCCTTGTTTCACTCCTGATCTTAATGGGAATGGATTTAATTTATCCCCATTGCAGATGATATTAGCTGATGGTTTTAGATATATACTGTTTATTATTTTTAGGAGTGACCCTTCTATTCCTTTGCTTTCTAGTGTTTTTAATAGGAATGGGTGTTGTATTTTATCAAAGGCTTTTTCTGCATCTATTGAGATAATCATGTGGTTCTTGTTGGTTTGTTTGTTAATGTGGTCAATTATGTGGATGGTTTTCCTAATATTGGACCAGCTCTGCATCCCTGGTATAAATCCTACTTGATCATGGTGGATGACCCTTCTGATCACTTGCTGGAGTCTTTTTGCTAGTGTCCTATTTAAGATTTTTGCATCTATATTCATTAGGGAGATTGGTCTATAGTTTTCTTTCTCTGTTTTTGACCTGCCTGGTTTTGGAATCAGTACCATGCTTGTGTCATAAAAGGAGTTTGGTAGAACTCCCTCTTTGCTTATTATGTCAAATAGTTTGTATAGTATTGGGATTAACTGTTCTCTGAATGTTTGATAGAATTCACTGGTGAATCCATCAGGCCCTGGGGATTTTTTCTTAGGAAGTTCTTTGATGGCCTGTTGGATTTCATTTTCTGATATGGGATTATTTAAGAATTCTATTTCTTCTTCTGTTAGTCTAGGCAGTTTGTATTTTTGTATATATTCATCCATATCACTTAAATTGGTGTATTTATTGCCATATAATTGGGCAAAGTAATTTTTAATGATTGCCTTAATTTCCTCTTCATCAGAGGTGATGTCCCCCTTTTCATCTTTGATGCTGTTAATTTGCTTTTCTTCCTTCCTTTTTTTAAATTAGATTGACCAGTACTTTCTCTATTTTGTTTGTTTTTTCAAAGTACCAGCTTCTTGTCTTATTTATTAAATCAATAATTCTATCACTTTCAATTTTATTAATTTCTCCCTTAATTTTTAGGATTTCTAGTTTAGTTTTCTGCTGGGGGTTTTTAATTTGATCGCTTTCGAGTTTTTTTATTTGCATTTCCAATTGATTGATCTCTGCTCTCCCTAGTTTATTAATATATGCACTCAGGGATATGAATTTACCTCTGATTACAGCTTTGGCTGCATCCCAAAAGGTTTGAAAGGATGTCTCGCCATTGTTATTTTCCTCGATGAAATTATTAATTGTTTCTATGATTTCTTCTCTAACTAAAAGATTTTGGAGTATCATATTGTTTAGTTTCCAATTAGTTTTTGATTTAGTTTTCCATATACCATTGCTGATCATTATTTTTATTGCCTTGTGGTCTAAAAAGGCTGCATTTATTATTTATTTCTGCTTTTCTGCATTTGTGTGCCATGTTTCTGTGACCTAATGTATGGTCAATCTTTGTGAATGTGCCGTGTGCTGCTGAGAAGAAGGCATATTCTTTTTTATCCCTATTTATTTTTCTCCATATGTCTATTAATTATAATTTTTCTAAGATTTCATTCACTTCTTTTACCTCTTTCTTATTTATTTTTTGATTTGATTTATCTAAATTTGATAATGGTTGGTTCAAGTCTCCCACTAATATGGTTTTACTGTCTATTTCTTCCTTCAGTTCTCCTAGTTTCTCCATTAGAAATTTGGGTGCTATATTATTTGGTGCATACATGTTGATTAGTGATATTTCCTCATTATCTAAAGTCGCTTTTAACAAAATATGATTACCTTCCCTATCCTTTTTAATCATGTCTATTTTTGCTTTGGCTTTATCAGATATCATGATTGCCACTCCTGCCTTCTTTCTGTCAGTTGAGGCCCAGAAGGTCTTACTCCATCCTTTAATTCTGACCTTGTGGGTGTCTACCCGTCTCATGTGTGTTTCTTGGAGACAACATATGGTAGGGTTTTGGATTCTAATCCATTCTGGTATTCATCTACGTTTTATGGGTGAGTTCATCCCATTCACGTTCAACGTTATGACTGTCACTGGTGGACTCCCTGGCATTTTGATATCCTTCCCTAATTCTAACCTTTCTTCTTCAGCTCTACCTTTTAGTCCAGTGATTTACTTTAAATCAGTCCCCCCTTGTACTTCCCTTTCTACCCCCCTCCCTTCTTATTCCCTCCCTTATTTTCCCCTGTAGTCTTTTTAAAATTTCTCCCCCACCCTCTCCCTCCCTTGTACTGCTTCCCTCCCCACCAGTCTGTTTTTTACCCTTCTACTCCCCTATAGGGCGCAAATATATTCTCTTCCCCAATGGATTGGATTGTTCTTCCCTCTTTGGGTCAGTTTCAAAGTACATAAGAGTTGAGTATTTCCTATCTCCAACCTCTTTACCCTTCCAGTGTATCGATGTTCTCCCCCCTCCCGCCATGAGCTTCTTTGTGACATATAAGTTTACCCCCATTTGTTTCTTTTCCCATTTCTTTTCTTTTTTAGCTTTAGTCATGTATATATATATATGTATATATATATATATACATAGATATGTATATGTATTTATGCATGCCTATATCTATATAACTATTTATGTTTTGTCCTTTCATCCTATACAGTTTGTCACTGTTCCCTCTGAGTGTAGTTCTTCTAGCTGCTTAGGTGATAGCAACAGTTTTTAAGAGTTGCCAATGACCTCTTTTCTTATAGGGATACACATCATTTTAACTTATTGAGTCTCTTAAAAATTTTGTTGTTGTTGTTGTTTTTGTTTTTCCCCTCTTTTTTAATTACCTTTTGATGATTCTCTTGAGTTCTGTGGTTGGACTTCAAATTTTCTGTTCAGGTCTGGTCTTTTATTTATGAATGCTTGGAACTCTTCTGTTGTGTTAAATGACCATACTTTCCCCTGCAAGAATATAGTCAGTTTTGATGGGTATTTTATTCTTGGCTGTAGGCCTAGTTCCCTTGCTTTCTGGAATATCATATTCCATGCCTTTCGGTCCTTCAGTGTGGATGCAGACAGATCCTGTGTTATCCTCACTGTGTTTCCATGGTATCTGAATGGCTTCTTCTTGGCAGCTTGTAATACCTGTTCTTTCATCTGATTGTTTTTTAATTTGGCTATAACATTTCTTGGTGTTGTCCATTGGGGATTAAATACAGGGAGTGATTTGTGGATTCTTTCAATCTCTACTTTCCCCTCTTGTTCTAGGATCTCGGGACAGTTTTCCTGGATAATATCCTCTAGTATTATGAACGGGCTTTTTCTTTTGTCGTGGTCTTCTGGTAGTCCAATTATTCTTAAGTTGTCTCTTCTTGAATGATTTTCTAAATCGTCTGTTTTGTGAATGAGATGCTTCACATTTTCCTCAACTTTTTCATTCTCTTTGTTTTGTTTTATAGTGTCCTGCTGCCTTGTGAGGTCACTTGATTCTAGTTGTTTTACTCTGGTTCTTAAAGATTGGATTTCATCTCTGGCTTTTTGGTTGTCTTTTTCCTTCTGGTCTGATTTTCTTTGAAGATCATCTTTCATCCTCTTTACCTCGTCTTTCATCTCCTTTGCCTCATCTTTCATCTCCTTTGCCTCATTTTCCAGCTGGATGATTTTGGCTTTCAGGACACTATTTTCTTGTTTTAGTTCAAGTGCCTCTGTTTCCAGATGACTTATCTTAATTTTTAAGTTCTTTTCCCAATTGTCTTCAGCCTCTCTTAGTTGTGTTTTGAGTTCTTCCACAGCCTGTATCCAATTCGCTGGGATTTCTGGTTTATCGTTTGCTGATCTCTACCCCTCTGTTCCATTTGGTGAGTAGTAGCTGTCTATTGTAGTTTCTTTCTTCTGTTTCTGTTGTTTGTTCAAATTCACCCCTTCTTTCCTATCCGTATTTGTCTGTGCTCTTTTTCCTCTCATTTTTTTTTGTTTCTTTTGGGGGACTTCTATCAGTCTCCCCTCTTGGAGCTTTAACAGAGGATCTCTTGGTGTAATCTCTGGGGGATGGTTGTTGGGGGTTTGAGCTTTTCTGTCCTCTGGAGGCTTTTGATTGGCTTAAAGTCCAGCAGTCAATGAGGATGGGTGAGGAGCCTGGGCTTTCCTGTGTTCTGGAGACTTTTGATGGGATTGAGTTCAGCTTAGTTGGGCTGGGTTTACTCTGAGTTTTAAACTTCCTGGACGGCTGGAGCAGATATGGAGGATCTCCAAAGCTCTGGCCAGGCTGCCAGGTCTATGCTCCTTCTAGGCTGCCATCTTGACTTTGCCTCTTGGTTTCTGTTTTTTCAGAAAGAAGACCCTGCTCTCTAAGGGGCGAGGGGTCGTGGCTTGCCTTGGCCCAGAAGGCTCCTGATGGGATTAGGTTCACCTGGTTTGGGCCAAATGAGCCCTGATGCAATAAGCCTCCTCCTCCACAGTCTGTGTTGAATGCCTGGAGACTGGCCCGGGTGTTTTCAAGTTAAGCCCTTCACTAGCCCTGAGGTTTTTGTTCTTTCAGAAGCTCTGAGGGCTCCTGATGGGATTAGGTTCAGGTGGTGTGGACCAAATGATCCCAGAGCCAAAAAAAGGAAGAAAAAAAAAAGCAGCAACCTCCTCTTCCACAGTCTGTGTTGAAAGCCCGGAAACTGGCCCAGGTTACTTTCAAGGTAAGCTCTTCGGAGCAACCCCTTTGCCAGCCCTGAGTTTTCTGTTCTTTCAGTAGCTCTGAGAGCTCCTGATGAGATTGGGTTCAGATGGTGCCCTAAAGCTGGGACCTCCCTTGAGACTCAGATGGAAGGACCCAGCCAGGGGGTTACAGGCTTCCCCCTTCTCTCTATGTTTCCCTGCTGTCTGTGTTGGGCACCCCAGAGACTGGCTCAGGTTGCTTTCAAGGTGAGTCCTCAGAGCCCTGAGGTTCCCACTGCTGCCCTGGGCTCAGCACTCTGGTTTGGGGGGGATGGGTCCTGGGACCTTCTTTCTGTCTACCCCTTAGATCCGAGTGATCTAGGGTTCTGGCTTTTGGGGTACGGTACCTTTTGATCCAGGTACAGGAGGAGGTTTCCCCAGGTCTATCCTGTTGTTCAGCTTGAATTTCGGTGGCCTAGGAGCACTCTGTTTGCGATTGGTAAGGAAGGGTTTCTGAGGTCTGAACTTTCGCTGCTTCTACACCGCCATCTTGACCGGAAGTCAGATTAACCCAAGGAAATATTTCTAATCAACATGTATGCACTAAATTGTTTAGCACCCAAATTTCTAATGGAGAAACTAGGAGAATTGAAGGAGGAAATAGATAATAAAACTATACTACTGGGAGACCTGAACCAAACACTATCAAATTTAGATAAATCAAATAAAAAAATAAATGAGAAAGAGGTATAAGATATGAATAAAATCTTAGAAAAATTAGAGTTAATAGATATATGGAGAAAAATAAATAGGGACAAAAAGGAATACACCTTTTCAGCAGCACATGCCACATTCAGAAAGATTGAACATACACTAGGTCATAAAAACATGACATACAAATGCATAAAAGCAGAAATAATAAATGCAATATTTTCAGATCATAAGGCACCAAAAATAATGATCAGTAAGGGTACACAGAGAGCCAAATTAAAAATCAATTGGAAATTAAATAATGTGACACTCCAAAATCGGTTAGAGAACAAATCATAGAAACAATTAATAATTTCATTGAAGAAAATGACAATGGTGAGACATCCTTTCAAACCATATGGGATGTAGCCAAAGCAGTACTCAGAGGAAAATTCATATCCTTGAGTGCCTATATTAACATATTAGGGAGGACAGAGATCACTGAACTGGACATGCAAATCAAAAAAAACTTGAAAGAGAACAAATTAAAAACCCCCAGAAGAAAACCAAATTAGAGATCCTAAAAATTAAGGGAGAAATTAATAAAATTATAAGTGATAGAACTATTGAACTTATAAATAATACTAGAATCTGGTATTTTGAAAAAAACAAACAAAGTAGACAAAGTAACGGTCAATCTAATTAAAAAAAAGGAAAAAAAAGCAAATTAACAGTGTCATAGATGAAAAGGGGGACCTTGTCTCCAATGAAGAGGAAATTAAGGCAATCATTAAAAACTACTTTGCTCAATTATATGGCAATAAATACACCAATCTAGGTGACATGAATGAATATTGACAAAAATATAAATTGCCTAGACTAACAGAAGAAGAAATAGTTTTCTTAAATAATCCCATATCAGAAAAAGAAATCCAACAGGCCATCAAAGAACTGCCTAAGAAAAAATCCCCAGGGCCTGATGAATTCACAAATGAATTCTATCAAACATTTAAAGAACAGCTAATCCCAATACTATACAAACTATTTGACATAATAAGTAAAGAGGGAGTTCTACCAAATTCCTTTTATGACACAAACATGGTACTGATTCCAAAGCCAGGCAAGTCAAAAATGGAGAAAGAAAACTATAGACCAATATCCTTAATGAACATAGATGCAAAAATCTTAAATAGGATGCTAGCAAAAAAGACTCCAGCAGGTAATCAGGAGGGTCATTCACTATGATCAAGTAGGATTTATACCAGGAATGCAAGGATGGTTCAATATTAGGAAAACCATCCACATAATTGACCATATCAACATGCAAACCAACAAAAATTACATGATTATCTCAATAGATGCAGAAAAAGCCTTTGATAAAATAAAACACCCGTTTCTATTAAAAACACTAGAAAGCATAGGAATAGAAGGGTCGTTCCTAAATATAATAAACAGTATATATCTAAAACCATCAGCTAATATCATCTGCAATGGGGATAAACTAGATGCATTCCCAATAAGATCAGGAGTGAAACAAGGATGCCCATTATCACCTCTATTATTTAACATTGTACTAGAAACACTAGCAGTAGCAATTAGAGAAGAAAAAGAAATTGAAGGTATTGAAATTGGCAATGAGGAGACCAAGCAAGCTATCACTCTTTGTGGATTATATGATGATCTACTTAAAAAAATCCTAGAGATTCAACTAAAAAGGTAGTCGAAATAACCAATAACTTTAGCAAAGTAGCAGGATACAAAATAAACCCACATAAGTCATCAGCATTTCTATATATTTCCAACACAGAGCAGAAGCAGGAATTAGAAAGAGAAATCCCATTCAAAATCACCTTAGACAATTTAAAATACTTAGGAATCTATCTCCAGAGACAAACACAGCAACTATATGAACACAACTACAAAACACTTTCCACACAATTAAAACTAGATCTGAGCAATTGGAAAAACATTAACTGCTCATGGGTAGGATGAGCTAACATAATAAAAATGAATATCTGGCCCAAACTTATTTATTTAGTGCCATAACCATTGAACTTCCAAAAAAGTTTTTTACTGAATTAGAAAAAACCATAACAACGTTCATTTGGAAGAACAAAAGTTCAAGGATATGCAGGGAAATAATGAAAAAAAGTGTGAAGGAATCTCAAACTATACTATAAAGCAGTGGTCATCAAATCAATATGGTACTAGCTAACAGACAGAAAGGAGGATCAGTGGAATAGACTTGTAATAAGGGACCCCAGCTTTTGGGACAAAAATTCACTATTTGATAAAAACTGCTGGGAAAATTGAAAGACCGTGTGGGAGAGATTAGGTTTGGGTCAACACCTCTACCCTACACCAAGATAAATGCCTGAACATAAAGAAGGAAACTGAGTAAATTAGGTGAACACAGAATAGTATACGTGTCAGATATTTGGGAATGTAAAGATTTCAAAACCAAGCAAGACTTAGAAAGATTCACAAAATATAAAATAAATAATTTTGACTACATCAAATTAAAAAGTTTCTGTAGAAGTAAAATCAACGTAACCAAAATCAGAAGGGAAATAGCAAACTGGGAAACAATCTTCATAACAAAAACCTCTGACAAAGGTCTAATTACTTAAATTTATAAAGAGGTTAACCAATTGTACAAAAAATCAAGCCATTCCCCAATTGATAAATGGGTAAGGGATATGAATAGGCAATTTTCAGTTAAAGAAATCAAAACCATTAATAAGCCCATGAAAAAATGCTCTAAATCTCTTATAATCAGAGAGATGCAAATCAAAACAACTCTGAGGTACCACCTCACACCTAGCAGATTGGCTAACATGACAGCTATGGAAAGTAATGAATGCTGGAGGGGATTTGGCAAAGTTGGGACATTAATTCATTGCTGGTGGAGTTGTGAATTGATCCAACCAATCTGGAGAGCAATCTGGAACTATGCCTAAAGGGCAATAAAAGAAATCCAGCCCTTTGATCCAGCCATAGCATTGCTGTGTCTGTATTCCAAATAGATAATAAGGAAAAAGAATTGTATAGGAATATTCATAGGTGCGCTGTTTGTGGTGGCAAAAAAAATTGGAAAATGAGGGGATTCCCTTCAATGAGAGAATGGCTGAAGAGATTGTAGTCTCTGTTGGTGATGGAATACTATTGTGCTCAAAAGAATAATAAAGTAGAGGAATTCCATGGGGACTGGAATAACCTCCAGGAAGTGATGCAGAGTGAGAGGAGCAGAACCAGGAAAACATTGTACACAGAGACTGATACACTGTGGTACAATCTAAGGTAATGGACTCCTCAGTTGGTGGTAATGCATCGATCCTGAACATCCCAGATGGCTACAGGAGAAAAAACACTATCCATATCTAGAGGAAAAACTGTGGGAGTAAAAACACTAAAGAAAAACTACTGCTTAATGACATGGGTCGAAGAGTATATGAATGGGGAAATATACTCAAAATGAACATCCTATTACAAATACCAACAACATGTAAAGAAGTTCTGATCAAGAACACATGCGATACTCAGTCAAACTGCATGTCAGCTATGGGAGGGATGGGGGAAGGAGAGGGAGCAGAAGAAAATGATTTTTGTAACCAAGGAAGAATGTTTGTTTGAAATTAAAAATTAAAATAAAAAAAGAAATGCTGATGATTTATGTGGGTTTATTTTGTATCTTGCAACTTTGCTAAAGGTGTTGATCATTCCACCTAGCTTTTAGTTGATTCTTTAGGATTCTTTAAGTAGACCATTGTATCATCTGCAAAGAGTGATAATTTGGTCTACTGTTAAGGGTAAATTTTAGGGTTGAGACTGAATATATTTTTTCGTCATCACCAGGGATTTAAATTCTAAATCCCAATGAAATACTCAGCCAGAATGGAATTTAATGGTGACTTATTTACAATAGAAGGATGACATTAAAAATGAGGGAGAGAGAGAGAGAGAAAGGGAAGGTCTGCTCTGGCTTGGTTTGAGCCAGGGAGAGTTCAGAGACCTCAGCCTAAGTGCCTCCCAGATTAAATCTAGCTCATTTTACAGCCATGAGGCCTCTTCCAAGATGAGGGGCCAAGGAAGTCAGTCTTGAACACTCACCATGTAGACATCTCAGGGAAGCAGTCTGAGGTCCCATGTTCCAGAGCTCCTCCAAATCAAGTACCACCTCCAAAGATCGCAAAAGTCTCTCTCACAGGAAGTGACACAAAATATAAAGGCAGTTATTTACATCACATCCTGTGTCTCACATGTACCAATGGCGGCTTAAACTTGGCTTTGAACAGCCCAGGGAGTCAGTCAGTTGTTTTTGATTTGTCACTATCTAGCACATGTGAGTCATAGACCATTCTCCCCCACAGTTAATCCTTAAGTGTGGGTGTTTACATTCCTGGTTGCTAGAATTCTAAAGACTAAGCAGGGTGGAGTAAATCTAAAATTCACAATCCCCCCTGATGATGATTGGGAGACTAGTTTACCCAATTGATCACTAAATATAATCATATTGTACCTCTAAATCTTCTAACTACAGGTGCATGCAAAATTTCACCTTCTAAGAGGAAACTACAATAGTAAGAGATAAGAAGGGAGTAGAAGAGAGACAGCAAAACCAATATTTTGCTGGGCACATTGACAAAAACCAATTGGGGGCAGTCCCCTTTTGTCATAAGAGTATACATTCAAAATAAATGTTCAATCAACCTTCAGTTCAATCAACCACACCCAAAGTTCATTCTGCATCTTCTTGATGTGGTGTAGGTTTTTCAGGCATCTTTCTGCAAATAGTTCATCCTCTGGATTTTAGGAGTTAGCAACTTCTTTCCTTGAAGATCTTTCTTGAACAAAAAATTTTTAAATCTTGGATTTTATCATAATGCACACTTCATTGCCTACTTAAATCCCTTCAATTTCTTTTTCTTCTCTAATTGCTACTGCTAGCATTTCTAGTACTACAATGTTAAATAATAGAGGTGATCATGAGCATCCATGCTTCACTCCTGATTTATTGGGAAGGCTTCTAACTTATCCCCATTGCAGAAATACTTGCTGATGCTTTTAAATATATACTGTTTGTTATTTGTAGGAAAGGCCCACCTATTCCTATACTTTCTAGTGATTTCAGTAGGAATTAGTGTTGTATTTTGTCAAAGGCTTTTTCTGCATTTATTGAGATAATCAAGTGATTTCTGTTGGTTTGCTTGTGGATATGGTCAATTATGTAGATGGTTTTCCTAAACCATCCTTGCATTCCTGATATAAATCCCATCTGATCATAGTGAATAATCCTCATGATAACTTGCCGGGGTCTTTTTGCTAGTATTCTATTTAAGATTTTGCATCTATGTTCATTAAGGAGATTGGTCTGTAGTTTTCTTTCTCTGTTTTTGATCTAACTGGCTTTCGAATCAGTACCATATTTGTGTCATAAAAGCATTTTGGTAAAACTCCTTCTTTGCTTATTTTTTTCATTGTAAGTCATTTATTTAGTCAATTTAGAACATTATTCCTTGGTACAAGAATCATATTCTTTCCATCTTTTCCATCCCGTAGCTAATGCACAATTCCACGGGGTATTACATATGTCCTTGATCAAACCCTATTTCCATGTTGTTGGTGTATGCACTAGGATGATCATTTAGAGTCTGCATCCCCAATCATATCTGCTCGACCCATGTAATTAAGCAATTGCTTTTCTTCTGTGTTTCTACTCCCACACTCCCACAGTTTTTCCTCTGAATGTGGATAGTGTTCTTTCTTGTAGATCCCTCCATGTTGTTCAGGATCACTGCATTGCCACTAATGGAGAAGAAACATTTGAATGTACCACAGTGTATCAGTCTCTGTGTACAATGTTCTCCTGATTCTACTCCTTTCACTCTGCATCAATTCCTGGAGGTCTAGATAGTTCACATGGAATTCCTCCAGTGTATTATTCCTTTGAGCACAATAGAATCCCATAACCAACATATACCACAATTTGTTCAGCTATTCCCCAATTGAAGGGCATCCCCTCATTTTCCATTTTTTTGCCACCACAAAGAGTGCAGCTATGAATATTTTTGTTCAAGTCTTTTTCCATATTATCTCTTTGGGGTATAAACCCAGCAGTGCTAGGGCTGGATCAAACGGCAGAGAGTCTTTTATCGTCCTTTAGGCATAGTTCCAAATTACCCTCCAGAATGTCTGGATCAATTCCCAACTCCACCAGCAATGCATTAATGTCCTGATTTTGCCACATCCCCTCCAGCATTCATTACTTTCCTTTGCTGTCATGTTAGCCAATCTGCTAGGTGTGAGGTGATACCTCAGAGTTGTTTTGATTTGCATCTCTCTGATTATAAGAGATGTAGAACACTTTTTCATGTACTTATTAATAGTTTTGATTTCTTTATCTGAAAATTGCCTATTCATATCCCTTGCCCATTTATCAATTGG
This sequence comes from Monodelphis domestica, assembly GCF_027887165.1. Lineage (NCBI taxonomy): Eukaryota > Metazoa > Chordata > Mammalia > Didelphimorphia > Didelphidae > Monodelphis > Monodelphis domestica. Next base: position 252,534,275 of record NC_077231.1, on the reverse strand, counting down.
AGAATGGCTTGATTTTTTGTACAATTGATTTAGTTCTTTATAAATTTGAGTAATTAGACCTTTGTCAGAGGTTTTCTTTTTCTGATGTGGGGTTGTTTAGATATTCTATGTCTTCCTCTGTTATTCTAGGCAATTTATATTTTTGTAAATATTCATCCATGTTACCTAGATTGCCATATTTATTGCCATATAATTGGGTATAATAATCTTTAATGATTGCTTTAATTTCCTCTTCATTAGAAGTGAGGTATTCCTTTTCATCTTGGATGCTCTCCATTTGGTTTTCTTCTTTCCTTTTTAAAATTAGATTAACCAGTACTTTGTCTATTTTATTTGCTTTTTTTTTTTCAAAATACCAGCTCCTAGTCTTATTTATTAAATCAAAACTTCTTTGACTTTAAGTATTATTCATTTCTCTTTTGATTTTTAGGATCTCTAATTCAGTCTTCATCTGAAGATTTTTAATTTGTTCACTTTCTAGTTTTTTTTTAATTTGCATGACCAATTCATTGACCTCTGTCCTCTCTAATTTGTTAATATATGAACTCATGGATATGAATTTCCCCCTGAGTAATGCTTTGGCTGTATCCCATAGATTTTGAAAGGATGTCTCATCATTGTCATTTTCTTCTATGAAGTTATTGTTTCTATGATTTGTTCTTTAACCAATTTTGGAGAATCATATTGTTTAATTTCTAATTAATTTTTGATCAGCCTCTCCATGTACCCTTACTAATTATTATTTCTATTGCATTGTTATCTGAGAAGGTTACATTTATTATTTCTGCTCTTTTGCACTTCTTTGCAATGTTTTATGCCCTAATACATTGTCAATTTTTGTGAATGTACCATGTGCTGCTGAAAAGAAGGTGTATTCCTTTTTGTCCCCATTAATTTTTCTCCACATATCTGCTAACTCTAATTTTTCTGAGATTTCATTCACTTCTCTTACCTCTTTCTTATTTATTTATTTTTGGTTTGATTTATCTAGTTTGGATAGAGGAAGGTTCAGGTCTCCCACTAATATAGTTTTTCTATCTATTTCATCCTTGAGCTCCACTAGTTTCTCTTTTAGAAATTTGGATACTATGCCATTTGGTGTGGACATGTTGAGTACTGATATTTCCTCATTGTATATACTGCCTTTTATTAGAATACCTTCCCTATTTCTTTTGACTAGATCATGATTGAGACCCCTGCCTTCTTTTATCAGTTGATTCCCAATATATTTAACTCCATCCTCTTACTTTTACCCTATATGTTGTGATAATTAAAATGTTTTGGGAGCAAGGGAAATATATAACAATTATGACCTCTGAAATATGTTTTCTACTGTGTCTTGGTTTTATATAAATATAAGATGGTTGCCAGGGAATATATTCCCAATTTATGAATATGCCCAAGCCAACTGGGTTTTATAGAGAAATTTAATTTATAATACACTGATTAATCAATAGAAAAAGAGAGAAAGTAAGAAAGGAATAAGAATGAATAAATCAGTCAGTTGGTTTTATCACTCACCCAAGATCTCTCTAGGTAAGGCTTCTCATGCCAACCTCAGGCTCCACCTTCAAAAGAGCCTCCTTTTAAGAAATGTTTCCAGAGAATTCTCCTCCTTCAGAGCCAGCCTTCTCTCCTGGTCCTCCAACAGAGCAAGCTCCTCAGTTCTCCTTCAGAGCCACCTTGCTCAGAGCAAAACCTCCTCCTGACTCCTCCTGAGTTCTCCTTCCACAGCCTCCTTCAAGACCTCTCCAGGAGCTCTCCCTCCAGGACCTCTCTCCTCTCAGACTCCTTCAGAGCAAAACCTCTCAGAGCAAAACCTCCTTGAGCAAAACCTCCTCAGAGCAAAAAACTCTCCTCCTCTCTGTCCTCAGACCCCGCTATCTTTAAGGAAACCATCTAAATTCCCTCCCCTCAATTCTCACATCTACCAATCTCTGTTGATGTCTCCCCTGTGCCAATGGTGACTCTAGTTTAACCCAGGACCACCCAGAGGTCTGTGGCTTTGCACATGTCTGTTGAAGGTCATATTCTCAAATAATTAAATCTTGATCTTTGCTGCAGCCCTTCCTAAATCCTGTTACTCTAAGTAGGGTGGAGATTGTCTTTTCCAAGACCTGGCTCTGTCATTCCAAGTATCTCTATTGTATCAATTCTAAAATCAGTCATGACTCAAAGAACTTCCTGTTCTATGCTTAAGCATAGGTCAAAGCCCTTTCCATTGTTCAGACTTCCTAACTATGTGACCCTAATTGGGGGTGGGTGGGTAGGGAAAGAAACAGAGACAGAAAAAGACAGATGAGAGAGAGAGAGAGAGAGAGAGAGAGAGAGAGGCAGAGACAGAGAGAGAGAGAGAGAGAGAGAGAGAGAGAGAGAGAGAGAGAGAGAGAGAGAGAGAGAGAGAGAGAGAGAGAGAGAGAGAGAGAGCTCCTTGAGGGCAGGGACTGTTCCTCTTATCTTTGCATCCTCAGTTTGTTGAGGATAGCAGCTGACACATAGCACTTGGTAAATGCTCCTTGATAGCATGACAGATCCCAGCTGGTGACCTGGGAATGTCAGTCACTTAACTACTCAGTGCCTCTAAGCAGCTCCCAAAGACTTGAAATGACATAGAAGGCATCGATCTGCATTGGTGGAGGGAGGTTCTCATCTGAAATTCCCCATTCCACTAACATTACATATCTGGCCAAAAAAAGAAAAAAAATAATCTTGCTTTAAATTCTTCTAGGAGAAAAAGCAACCCGAAGGAGGTTTGTAAAGCCCTTTGTCTCGTTTTATCCTCCTCACATCCCTGGGCAGCAGAACTAGACAAACAAAAAATGTATCTCCTGGAGGTCCTGAGGGGGAATTGGTTTGGTTAACAGATAAAGAATATTTTATAATAATCCTATCAGAATTCTAGAGCTAGGAGGAAACATAAAGATCTTTTAATCCAAAGGGGCATTTTCCAAGGCTCTCTCTTTTCAAAGGTGAGATCTGAGTCCTAAAATAGTGAATTGATTTAAGTTAAGCTCAGGATCACCAAAAGGGCAGCTAGCTTGCCCCATAGTGCACAAAGCCCTGGACATGGTGTCAGAAAGGTTCATCTTCCTGCATTTAAATCCAGTCTAAGGCAATTACTGACTGTGTGACCTTGGGCAAATCACTTCACCCTATTTGCCTCAGTTTCCATGTCTGTCAAATGAGCTGGAGAAGGAAATGGCAAAACACCAAAATGGGGCCACAAAGAGACACAATTGATGATGAATGAACAACAACCACTGAACAGAATCAGACATATATTTAAGGTGGCTAGGTTACACAGTGGTTAGAGCAATGAGTGGGCTTCGAATCAGGGAGACTCATCTTCATGAGTTCAAATCTGACCTCTGACATGTATAGACACTGTGTATTGGTTCTAAGGCAGAAGAGTAGTAAGGGTGGGGGTTAGGTGACTTGCCCAGGGTCACAAACAGAGGTCTGTTTCCTTTGCACATGTCTGTTGAAGGTCATATTCTCAAATAATTAAATCTTAATCTTTGCTGCAGCCCTTCCTAAATCCTGTTACTCTGAGTAGGGTAGAGATTGTATGTTCCAAGACCTGGTTCTGTCATTCCAAGTATCTCTATTGTATCAATTCTAAAATCAATCATGACTCAAAGAACTTCCTGTTCTATGCTTAAGCATAGGTCAAAACCCTTTTCATTGTTTAGCAAAAGGTTTCTGTCCTAAAGTAGTCTTAAATAGGGAGGAGAAGGATCCTCCCATGCCAAGGGATTTCACATTCCAATAGAGTTCTTACTATCAGTTGGAAATTTTTTCCAAGTATGAAATTTCCCAATGGTGAGATTTCCAACATTCATAAGTCTAAGAAATTTTAAGGTTTACAGTGTGTCTACCTTCTTCATGTGTGTTAGGGTTTTGGTTTCTAACCCACTCTGCTATTCACTTGCGTTTTATGGGTGAGTTCATTCCACTCACATTCAGAGTCATGATTACCAACTGTATATTTCCAAGGATTTTGATTTCTACTCCTAGTCCTGCCTTTTTTCAGTCCCCTAGGAGCATTTAGTTTGTAATCAGTAAGGAAGGGTTTTCGGAGGTCTGAACTTTTGCTGCCTCTATGCCACAATCTTGACTCCCTAGCTGTTTGTTTATTTTTTAATAGTCCTTCTTTGCTTATTTTGTCAAACAGTTTGTATAGTTTTGAGATTAGTTGTTCTTTAAATAGTTGATAGAATTCATTTGTGAATCCATCTGGCCCTGGGGAATTTTTCTTAGGGAGTTCCTTGATGATGACTTGTTCAATTTATTTTTCTGAGATAAAATTGTTTAAGGAATCAATTTCCTCTTTTGTTAATCTAGGCAATTCATGTTTTTATCAATATTCATCCATTTCACCTAGATTGCCACATTTATTACTGTATAGTTTGGCAAAATAGTTCTTAATGATTACCTTAATTTTCTCTTCATTAGAGGTGAGGTCATACTGTTAATTTGATTTTTTCTTTCCTTTTTTAAATTAGATGAATTCGTGCTTTATTCATTTTATTTGTTTTTTCAATGTACCAGCTCCTAGTCTCATTTATTAGTTCAATAGTTCTTTTACTTTCAATTTTATTAATTCCTCATTTGATTTTAAGAATTCCAATTTAGTTTTTATCTGGGGATTTTTAATTTGTTCCCTTTCTAGTTTTTTAATTTGCATGCCCAATTCATTGACCTCTTCCTTCTCTGATTTTTTGATATATGCATGATGGGATGTACTTTTTCCAATGAGTACTGCTTTAACTACTTCCCATAGATTTTGATATGTAGTTTCCTCATTGTCATTCTCTTCAATGAAGTCATTAATTGTTTCTATGATTCATTCTTTGACCACCCAATTTTTGAGAATCAAATTATTTAGTTTCCAATTAATTTTTGATTTGCCTCTCCATGTACCCTAACTAATTATAATTTTATTGCATTATGGTCTGAAAACATTGCATTTATTATTTCTGCTTTTTTGTATTTGTTTGCAATGTTTTTCGGTCCTAGTACTTGGTCAATCTTTCTGAATGTACTATATGATGCTGAAAAGAAGATATATTCCTTTTTGTTCTATTTCTTTTTCTCCATATATCTATTTACTCTTTTTTCTAAGACTTCATTCATATCTTTTACCTCTTTCTTATTTATTTTTAGTTTGATTTATCTAAATCTGATAGAGGAAGGTTCAAGTCTCCAACTAGTATAGTTTTACTATCTATTTGTTCCTTAAGCTCTAGTAGTTTCACCTTTAAAATTATAGATTTAGTGCCATTTGGAGCATACACATTGAGTACTGATATTTCCTCATTGTCTATACTGCCTTTTACCAGGATGTAATTACTTTCCCTATCTCTTTTATTCAGATCTATATTTACTTTGACTTTGTCAAATATCATGATTGTGACTCCTGCATTCTTTTTCTCAGTTGAAGTACAATAAATTTTGCTCCAGCCTCTTAATTTTATCATATGTATCTACTTGCCTTGTGTATTCCTTGTAGACAATATATGGTAGGATTTTATTTTCTAATCCACTCTCTTATTTGTTTACATTTTAAGGGTGAGTTTATTCCATTCCCATTCAGAGTTATGATTCCCCACCTGTGTATTCCCCATCATTTTGATTTCCTCTTTTCGTCCTGTTCTTTCTTCTTTCACTATTTCCTTCTACAGCTGTTGTAATTTGGGGGGACCCACACTCCTTAGATGGAGAAATAAGGATTGAAGACAATGAGGAAAGGGATGATGAAATAGCTTCCTCACTACTTCCTCTCAGAGTTCCTTGATTACTTGAGGGAGACAAAAATGGATATCTCCCCTAAGCATGCCCCTTGATGGCCATGCCAGCCCTCAAGGGCAGCAGGGAAGTCTCCTCTACAAGGAGACCTCAATTCAGATATACACTGCTTTGGGGCACTCACAAGCCTCCCCCTCATGTCTTCTTGAAAACTGACAAGATGGAGTCTGCCAATGGGCTTACTCTCTAGTTGTAAATAAATGAGATTGAATTCACTATCTGACTGATTATTTGATTTAATTGTTGATTGGGGCAAAGGATAAAGGTTAGAGGGAATGTAGGTCACCCTAAATCTTTTCTAAATAAAACTATTTACTGAAGTACAAGGTTTTCTCATAGCCAGGAGAGGGGAGAGAGTGCTGCTCACCAATTTGAGTTCAGTATCTCAATAGTTCATGCAATGAAAGCCTTAAGAAAAATAAGTTTTCTTGACAGGACCCAGCAATGTTTTAAATAGGAACCCGTGGTGTTAAAATTTCTGTCAGTGTCAGAAATCTCCCCAGGTGTCTTTGAAAATGGCCCACAGAAACAGTTCCTCCTTCCAGTCCCTTGTGTGTGTCAGCACCAAAGACTCTGCTCCTCAGGAGAATTTTTCAGAAGTCCTTGTTCAGTTTCCAACTGTCATTTCTGCCTCAATCTCTATAGACCTCTCCCAGTGTTTTTTCCTACTCCCATTTTTAATCAGTCCCCCCTATTCCTCACCCTGATTTTTCTTTCCTTCCCATTCCTCCCTTCTTATTTCCGTTCTTATTTTTCTTTAAGGTCTATTAAATGCCCCCTCACCTTACCTTTCCTTCTCCTTTAATGCTCCCTGCCTCACTCCCCACCTTGGTTTTCCCTCTCAATTTCCCTGTAGGGTAAGATAGAATTCTTTACCCTAATAGACCTGGCTGCTCTTTGGTCTCAGAACTAATTCCACTGGGAATAAGGTTTAAGTATTACTTATTACCACTCTCTTCCTTTCCTTCTTATAATAGTATTCTCCCTCCAACCCCCCCCCCATGTGCCCCTTTATGTGGTATTATTTGTCCTGTTTTTCTTCTTCCTTCAAGTTTCTCTTGCTTCCATCTTCTATTCCATCCCTTTTTTTACATATCATCTTAAACAACTTAGTACCCCAACCTCTACCTATGAATAATCCTTCTATTCACTCTGATAATGAAAACAATTTTTGAGTTACAGATATCATTTCCCCTTATAGAAATATAATCAATTTCACCTTACTGTTGATGGGTAGATGATTCTTGGTTGTAGACCCAATTCTCTTGCCTTCCTGAATATCATATTCCAAGTCTTGTGGGTGGTCCTTTAGTATGGAATCCTGACTAGGACTCCTTGATATCTGAATTGTCTCTTTCTGGCTGCTTCCAATATTTTCTCCTTGGCTTGGAAACTTTTGAACTTGGCAATTACATTCCTAGGGGTTATCTTTTGAGGACTAAATGTAGAGGATGATCTATGGACTCTTTCAATGTCTATTTTGTCCTTTTATTCAAGAATAATTCTTGGATAATTTCTTGTAATATTATATCAATGCTTTTATTTTTCCCCAGACTTTTGGGTAGACCAGTGATTCTCAAATTTTCTCTCCTAGATGTGTTTTTTAGGTTAGTTGTCTTTTCAATGAGATATTTCATGTTTCCTTCTTTTTTGTCATTCTTTTGTCTTTGCTTAATTTTTGGTATCTTCTGAGATCATTGGCTTCTACTTGCCCAATTCCAGTCTTTAAAGACTAGTTTTTTAGCTATGATCTTTTGATTTTACTTTTTGCTTTGGTCTATCCTGCTTTTCATGACTCCCAGCAAGTCAGTTCTGGTATCCAATTTGCTTATTACTTCATTTGATTTCTGTGCTTCTTTTTCCATGTGGGAAATTTTGCCTTTTAAACTGTTATTTTCTTTTTTAATTATTTACATTTCTTTCCCCCACTTTTCTTCCCATTTTCTTCCATCTTTCTTACTTGCTTCTTGAACTCCTTTTTGAGTTCCTCAAGAGCTTGTGACCAGTTTCCATTTTGGGGGGAAAGTTTGGATTTATATTCTTGCTTGCCACTCTCTGCTGTTGCTTCTGTATTTTGCTTTTTTCCATAGAAATTATCCAGGGTCAAAGCTTTTTCTGTTGCAGCTTATTTGTTTTGGTACTTGTGGATTGTGGTTCCTTCCTGTTGGTAGATATTACTGTCTTAGATTCTGAGGAAGGCTACCTCAGATTCAAGGGCCTCTGTGGACCAAATTCACTAAAATCAGAGTTTAAATGAGCTTCCACTAATGTTTTGGTCTTTAAGTCAAAACAAGAGTTTAGTTCCTGATAATTACTTTCTATCTGTGCCAGTTGTTGCTTTGATAGGCATGCAACTTTTATTGCCTGCTACCAGAACCAGTACCACTAGGCATGTGAACTTCTCTTGGTTTTCAGATTATGGCTTCATCTGAAGTCCTTGGATATCTCTTAATTGTGAGTGGACTCTACAATGTTCTTTTAGTTAACAAATCTATTTAAAAAACCTGAAGCCGAATATAGAAAGGCTGAGCCAAGATAGCATAATACAAGAATAAGTCAAGCCAAACTCTACCAACATTATCCTCCAAACAACTTCAAAATATCATGCTAATTCCAGAGTAGCATAGCAAACAAAAGGTCTGACAACTTTGGAGGTTGGAAGGAATGGTTTTTGGTACTGGGCCAGGGTGCTGTTTCGGAGCACAGGATGGAAGTAATATCAATTGGGGACCTTGGAAATGGTAATGGCAGCAGCAACAGTATCAGGAACTCTTACTGCTCTGAGATAGTAAGGAGATTAACATATGGTCAGAAAGACATATAGAGGATACCTGTTTTAGCACAGTGTAGTACTAAGCCCCATATGAAAACTCTTTTGCACATTATCCAGTTCTGAGTTGCACTTATAGTCTCAAAAAATTCAAAAAAATTCCTTGGGCACAGTCCCAGGGCAGAGAAAAGAATAAAAACACCTTATGTTGCAAGTGAGAAAGGGCCCTTCCTGGGTATGGACCAGAATAAGACTAGGAGAGGAGTGACCATAGTCCTCCTTGGATCACAAAACTTGGAAGCATCAAAAACTTACTGAGCCATAGAACTAGATATTCTAGGGAAGCAAGGCAGAAAAGCCTAAAGATTGGGACAGTGACACCCCACCAGTACTACCCCTCACCAAGTAAGAGTAGAGCCTAACTTTAAAATGAAGTTCAAAATCAAGAAACAGGCTAAGAAATAAGCCAACAACAACAAAAAGAACCCAACCATAAAGAGAAACTATGGTGACAGGGAAGCTCAAGATGCAAACTCACAAGACAACAACATGGGAACATCCATAAGCAAAGCTTCAAAGAAAAATGCAAATTGGACACAAACCAATAGGAATTCATGGAATGAATAAAAAAAAGAACAATAAATTATTTTAAAAGTCAAGTAAGTGGGGGCAGCTGGGTGGCTCAGTGGATTTAGAGCCAGGCCTAGAGATGGGAGGTCTTGGTTCAAATCTGGCCTCAGATACTTCCCAGCTGTGTGACCCTGGGCAAGTCACTTGACCCCCATTGCCTAGCCCTTACCACTCTTCTGCCTTGGAACCAATACACAGTATTGATTCCAAGAAGGAAGGTAAGGGTTTAAAAAAAAGTCAAGTGTGGTAGAGGACAAACTGGGAAAATAAATGTGAGCAAGGCAAGAAAATTATGTACAAAGAATTAACAGTTCCTTAAAAGAGGCACAAAAATACTGAAGAAAATACCTTCTTAAAAAACAGAATTGGCCAGACGGAAAAAGACATATGAGACCTCATTGAAGAAAAAAATAATCTTTTAAAAAATTAGAATTGGGAAAGTGGAAGCTAATGATTCTATGTGCTATCAAGCAACAATAAAATAGAGTTAAAGGATGAAAAAATAGAAGAAAATTTGAAGTATCTTAATTTAAAAACAAATAATCTGGAAAACAAATCAAAGAGAAATAATTTAAATTTTTTTGTACTACTTGAAAGTCATGATCCAAAAAAGAGCCTACACATCATAATTCAAGAAATTATCTATTCAATTTCTACTTTTTTGTTATCACAAATGGAACTGTAATAAATATTTTTGAACAAATAGGTCCTTTCTCCTTTTTTAAAAATTTCTTTGGGACACAGATATAGTAATGGTCTTGAGGGACCAAAGGATATACACAGTTTTAGAGTCCTTTGAGTATAGTTTCAAGTTGTATAGCCATTTTTTTGTGGTGGCAAAGAATTGGAAATTGAGGAGATACCCTCCCCCATTTAGGGAATGATGGAACAAATGGTGGTATATAATTGTGATGGAATACCATTGTGTTATAAGAAATGATGAGCCGGATGGTTTCAGAAAAAAACTGGGAAAACTTCTAGGAACATAGCAAAGTGAGCAGGAGCAGAACACCATCCAAAGTAACTGTAGTATCATATGATGATGGACTGTGAATAATTTATCCACTTTGGTCAAGACAACAGGCCAAGGCAGTTCCAAAAGACTCATGAAGAAAAATGCTCTCCATTTCCAGAGAAAGAGAACTAATAAACTCTGAGTGGACTGAAGCATATTTTTTCACCTAAAAGCACACAAGCACAAGCAAGAGGCTTTTAAAGACTACTTTAGAAAAACAGCCATCTTCAGGCATAGGACCAACAATAATACTGTGGTGACGGTTGGGAGAGAAAGTTTCATTTTTTCCCCTTGTCCTTATTGAGTTACCTGTCTTGTTACCTTAAGAGCCTTGTCTATGTGGCCTCTCATTTCCAGTAAGTGATAACTCAAGATATTTAGAGCAAATAGAGTCATAGTAGTTAGTACCTTCAGTTTCAATATAATGTCTTGTTGCAATTAAACTTTCTGGACTAGGGGCTGGGTCTCTCTGTGTGATCTCACCCTAGAATATGATGAATGTTCTTTATACCTCCTAATTTTTACTTCTGAAGCCTATTTTCCCAGGAACCACAAAATGGCTCTGAGGTATTAGATTCCCAGGTTTTACAACTTCCATCTTCTTCTGTGTGAAGATGGGATTGACTCTCCCCTTGTCTACTTTTAAATTTAAGCAATGAAAAGCAATGACACCCCTACTTAACCATAAGTAGGGGAGGTTCACAAACCACTTACTAAAGTGAGATAGACCTCCATTAGTGACTGACTGCACCCTGGGCAGTGTTAAGAAAATTTAAAGACTGCAGTTGGTCCCCATAAAGTGAAGGAAGGGACAGGAAGTGATGTAAAAAAGGGGACTATAAAAGATGATGAACTTCCTGTCCAAGAAGTGGACTTTGGTCTTCAGCCTGAATCTTCAGCATAAAGGACCCAGGACTGGTGACTTGAACTGCTTCTTATAAGACTGCTTTTGGATCTTCTCCCTTTGGACTTCAGATTGGGTGAGTGAAAATGAGCCAGGCACCAGAGCAAATATTTAGTGTGTTAGGTTAGATATCTTCTTTACCCTCATTTTACATTTCCCTACTTTTACTCTTTCTCTCTTTTTGTAAATAAAGCTGCTAAAAAGACATTTTGACTTGAGCTATATTAATTTTTAAAATTGGCAACCACATTCTCATATTTATTCCAGCCATAAATTTAATCCTTACATCTGTTTTTCCACATAGACAACTGATCAGTGAAAACAGCAGAGAGATAAAACTAAGCTCAGAGGGAAAAACCATTTGTGTCTTTTTTCCAGCCTAGACACATTCTTGCATTTTACCTATAGCCTCAAAAGGCCTTGAGCTCACTTTTATACTTTGGGTCAAAGAGCCAAAGATAAAATGTGGAAAAGACCCCCAAATGATCAAATGTTTTGATTTCCCTACCAAAAAGCAAGAGACTTGAATGGAATATTGCAACTTTACCCAAAACCTAATCATAAAGACTAAAAATTTGTTCTTTCTAGAGGATGTTCCATAAACCTGGGAGAAGAGAGACTGAAAGGGAATAATCATTTAGAGATTAGAGATTTAAGAGTAAGATTCTCTCATCTACTAGCAGTTCAGGAGTTTGAGAGTTCAGGGAATTTGAAAATCTGGAATATAGGGATGAGTAGAACAGGATAAAAAAATTTCATGTGCTATTTGGTGAGAGGTAAAGTTTAATACTTTGGAACTCTGGTGGGCAGAGTTCACACATGGTGGATATATAGTTTGGTAATGGTCAAGCTGTGACATTCCAACTTTATTTCCTCACTTCATCACCTACCCTTCATCAAGGGTGAAAGTACCCCTTTTTTCTCAGGACCCAGGGATTACTTAACTATAATAGGAGAAGGCAGAAGTTGAGATAGAGCCATATTTCCTGGAGGGCATTCCCCAATGATACCTCTTCTCCCCTAAGAATGATTTAGAGATGAAAAAAAAATGCTAAAGCAAGGGATTTAATACTTAAATTCACAATTGTATATTTTACTATCAAATAATAGAAAATATAAGGCATCACAATGAAATTTCTAAACATCACCGCAACTGGGAAACTACAATTCAAGTAAGTCCTGCAATAGAAATTTATTTTACACTAAACAGAAAGAGAGGCTTCACTTTGAAATGCTTTGGTCCTAAATTTATAAATACTATATATACTGTGTGCTCTACTATATAACACTATATGCTAAATTATAGTATATATACACACATGCATATACATGTATAAATCATGTGTATATACACATACATATAGAGATACTCAATTCAATACTTCTAAAATATGCACTATGTGCAAGGCATTGTGCTAAATTCTTGGGTTACAAAGGGAAAAAATAGGAATAGTCCCTACCTTCAAGGAAATCTATTATCATTTATAAAAGTAAATGATATATACTGGTAGCCATTATTCTGCTGATGCTATATTTTGCTTAAATTCCTATGTTTTGGCCACAACCATTGTAAACCTTAAAATTTCTTAGACTTATAAATGTTGGAAATTTCACCATTGGGAAATTCCATACTTAGAAAATTTCATACTGATAGTGGGAACTCTATTGGAATGTGAACCCCATTGGCAAGGGAGGTTCCTCCTCCTCCCTTCTTAAGATTACTTTAGGACAGAAACCTTTTGCTGACAATGGAAAGGGCTGCAGCATAGATCAAAATTTAATTATTCCAATCTCCACCCTACTCAGGGTAACAGGATTTAGGAAGGGCTGCAGCAAAGGATCAAGATTTAATTATTTGAGAATATGACCTTCAACAGACATGTGCAAAGCCACAGACCTCTGGGCGGTCCTGGGTTAAGGTAGAGCCACCATTGGCACAGGGAAGACATGGACAGTGATTGGTAGATGTGAGAACTGAGGGGAGGGAACTTGGATGGTTTCCTTAAAGATAGTGGGGTCTGAGGACAGGGGGTGGGTGGGGAGGTGGTTGGAGAGTTTTTGCTCTGAGAGGTGGTGCTCTGAGAAGCTTGCTCGGAAGGAAGCTGGAGGTGGAGGCCCCTGAGACTGTTTCTCCATTTTGGTCACATGAGTGATAGGGACTGATCTCTTTTCTTTGCCTCAGCTATCTAAGGGCTTGGGCCTTTTTGCCCAGCCTAAACAGAAGGGGTATTTAAGCCCTATTCCCTTCTCTCCCCTTTCTCTCTCCCTCTCTCTAATACCTTTCTTCCTCCTGTTTGTAATTAAACTCCATAAAAGGTTGACTGCTGACTTGAGTTTTCATTTAGGAATTACATAGCTGAATTCCTTGGCAACCTTAAATTAATATATATCAGTCTTTTAAAGTGATTTCCTTCCCACACCACTGACACTTACATCCTAAGAATGTCCCATGCAGATTTTGAGAAATGCATTGTGTCAAAATTTTAGGAATTCTAGAGAGCTGTACTTTAGGAAATAAATATCTTGCCATTTATCCTCTTACCTCTCATGACAGTGAAGTAGGTACTTCCTCACCTGTCTTACAGATTTTCATAGTAACTGAGGCAGTGTTATACCATGGAAAGAGTGTTGGATTTGGAGAGAGTCTAGGTCCATTCCTAACTCTGTCACTTCCTCTATGTAATCTCAGATGAGGCATGTTTCTGTACCTCCAAGAGACCACAAGTTACTTATTTTTTCTTTCTCTATGGGTCTAGATCACTTGTAGGCAAGGCCATATAGCTAGCAAGTACAACCAAGCATCCCCAGTTCCTGGCCCATGTAAGCCAAAATCTAATTTGTTGCCAAGTTTTATCAAATAATTGCCTCATTATCCCATATTTCAGTGACATTTCCAAAAGTTTTCTTCTCTTCTTAGATCCCAACCAAATGATTTAGCCTTATATTTTAATTAGAAGATGGAAGCTGTATGATTATAGTTCCCTTAATTCTCTTTCTCCAGTCTTAAAACTTCTCAGTACCATCACCTATGCCTTTCTTCTTTCTGTTGACCAGTGAAGAGGCAATCCAACAACTTGATATGATTAATCTCTCTTCCTCTGCCCTGCTTCCTTCAGAACCTTACTTCAACAATCAATAATCAACATTTATTAATGACTTACTGTGTTCAAAGTAATATGTTATGATTGGAAATAAAGAGGCAAAAATGAAAAAGTGCCACCCCCATCCATGAAGTAGTTTATACTTCTAGAATCTCCTCCATATCATCTCTGACAAAGTCAACAAACATGCCTTCTTAATTCTTTTATTTTCCCAGGATAAATATTCCCATATACGATGGGCCCCAGTTCTCTCAGTCTCCTGACCATCTTCCTCTGCATGTGCCACATGCCTTTCCTAAAATATGTTGCTCACAAAAGGGTACATGATCTTATGGCAAAATATGAAAGAATAGGCACCTGTCACAGTCTGGACACAATACTAGTTCTTTTTTTCAGACAGTTTGAATAATCCTGGATCTCATTGATGCAGCTCTATAATGTGCTGACTTAAAGTAGAGGGTATGCTATATATAACCTATAAATCAGAGCATCTTGAGACTCCCATCAACAATGGAAAATCTTTTTTTTTTTCCCCATGGGGACCTTGTACATGGCATCTTCCATAATACTAGTGAACATGTCACCTTGTTTTATGCCTTTCTTCATACCAATAATTAAGCCATAGAGTCTTAATGACAAAGGTATCTTTACACTTATGCCCTGAAAAAAATCTTTACTTTCTGCCTTCGTATCAATTCTATGACAGAAGAGTGGTAAGAGCTAGGCAACTGGGGGTGAGATGGGAAGAGGAGTAAATGATTTGCCCAGAGACCCACAATTAGGAAATATCTAATGTCAGATTGAACTCAGGTCCTCCTGACTCCAGTCTGGTGCTCTATCTACTCTGCTACCAGGCTGCTCAAAAATCTGATATAACTTTAACGTACATATGTGAGATTTTTGATTTGAGAATCTCTAGAGTTCTGTTTTGTTTTACCAAGCCAAATTTCTTAATAATCAATAAACAGTAAGCAAAACGGACTGTTATTTTCTCCATACCTTTTAATTAATTCTGTGATTGTAGTGATCTGACTCACTGGGCAGGTAGCTGGCACAGTGGATAGAGCATCAAGCCTGAAGTCAGGAAAACATCTTCCTGAGTTCAAATCTGGCCATAGATTCTTACTGTGTGACCCTCGGAAAAATTCTGTTTGTCTCAGTTTCCTCATTTATGAAATGAATTGGATAAGGAAATGGCAGACTACTCCATTCTTTTCCAGGAAAACTTCAAACCGGGTCATGAAGAGTCAGTCTTCTAAACAAGTGATCTGAATATAGCTGCAGGAATACAAGACAAACGTCAACAATTCTACCTGGCTCCCTCATTTGCTAAAAGAAACTAGAGGGTGATCCATATAATATTAGAGTTAGCTTTCAGGGATATGTTAGCCATCAAGCATAATTGTACTCTCTTGGACTTAAATATCATGTGGGCCTGAGGCAATTAGTGCTGAAGGGGGAAGCAAAGTAGTTCAAAAGAGAAATTTGATCTAAATTTGATTTGCTTTCACTTTCGGTGTTGCAGGGAGTCTGATTCCTGAAAGATTTGTCAACTGATGACAATGCTGGATTTTTGTTTTTCCCCTGAGTGAATCATTAGATTATACAATAAAAGAATCTGACAGTATACATCCACATTCCTATATCACATAATTTGTGGTGAAACAATTTGGTATACATAAAATGATTCTGACTTTGAAGTTAGGAAGTATAGGTCCTATTCTTCCCTTGTACCTGAATTAGCTGTGGGAACTTAGAAACCTTTCCTGGAACAATTTCTCCATCTGTATAATCAGTAAAATAGATGAATATTATCTCTAGGAGTCTTTTTAGTTTGAAAATTCTCTGAGTTATATATATATATATATATATATATGATAATTGCGATATTAAATGAAAAATGTTACAAATTCTAGATTCTTCCAAATAAGTTGATGTAAATTAAGAAAAAAATGATGTTTATCATGTATATTTTTTAAAAATTCACTGTAGTATTATTGTCTTTTTTGTAGGATGGAAAGACCTAAACAACAGGAGAAAGGTAAAAAAAAGTATTATTCATTAGCCTTCTCATTTTTTCCCTCACAAATTCTTCTGTTTTTCCATCAAACTTAAAGGAAGGCAATAGTCATCCTGATCAAGCCTTTAAAAATGTCCTGAATTATACCTTGCCACAGTCATTTACTTGTGGAGGGAGATCAATTTTTTTCTTAATCAAAGAAGGTAAATATGTGAAGACTTAAAAACCAGTTAAATTTTATTTTTTCCCCAAGTTTTGGAAATTTTTATTTAATTAATTAATTAATTTTGAATATTTTTCCATGGTTACAAGATTCATGTTCTTTTCCTCTCCTCACCACAGCTCCCTCCCTTACACACAATTCCACTGGGTTTTACATGTGACATTGACCAAGACCTATTTCCATATAATTGATATTTGTACTAGGGTGATCATATAGAGTCTTTATCCCCAATCATATCCTCATCAACCCATGTGATCAAGCAGTTGTTTTTCTTCTGTGTTTCTCTTCCCATAGTTCTTCCTCTGAATGTTGATAGCGTTCTTTCTCATAAGTCTCTCATAATTGTCCAAGCATTGCATTGTTGCTAGTAAATAAGTCCATTACATTCAATTGTACCACAGTGTATCAGTCTCTGTGTATAATGTTCTCCTGGTTCTGCTCCTTTCCCTCTGCATCAGTTCCTGGAGGTCCTTCCAGTTCACATGGAATTCCTCCAGTTTATTATTCCTTTGAGCACAATAGTATTCCATCACCAACATATACTACAATTTGTTCAGTCATTCCCCAATCGGAGGGCATCCCCTCATTTCCCAATAAAAACCAGTTAAATTTTAAAAGCAATAATATTAAGGAGAAGCAGCTTCTTTATTTCTTACTAAAATCAAAGTGTAATGGTCATGTAAAAACTAAGATTTAAAAAGAAATTGGAGAGGTTTAATTGAATTCAAAATATCTCTTCGAACTGCTTGCCAAGAAGAATAACTAGGAAAATACACTTTGGTGAACCAAAGAACTCAGTGATGATTGTAATCTCTCCTATGCATATTGTTATTTATCGATACCCTCTTAATCTTTCTCTCAAGATCAATATCTGTTTTGTGAATTTTTGCTTTTTATTTATTTTCAAACTCCACCTCCCAAAATATTTAAACTCTCATTGATATACAACCCCACATAGCTTATACCCCTACACTTCATTACCCTTTTTACCCTTTATCTCCTCACCCAATACAACTGAACAATTCAGACTTTTCACTTATAATCCTTTTTTGCATTGGTGAGTAAATTTTACCTAGGAGATGCCTACTGGTTTATGAACCTATAAAAATGTCATCCCTTTTACACTTCTAAGTTACCAAGCTGATTATATCAGAGGATCAGGAAATCTTGCCACTGAGAGGTTTGATTTCCACAAATATTCTCTGTGTCAGTGTTCCCAAATGTTATCCCAAATGTCTTGGATGATTAAGTACTGATATATCCTAAGCATTTATGCATTATTTTTAGGGGATTTAAGAGTTTTTTAGCTTTATAATTACTACACTGGTGGATAAGATATCAGGAAAACAAAAAATATACTAAGGAATATTCATTTCTATGTACAATACTCATCTGTAAAAGAGTTCCAAAAGTACTGGTCTGGTTAGGTTTTCAAGAATAAAGGGATGATCATTCTACTAATTAAGGTCAGAATTTATGAAGTGTTCTACTCAGTTCCTTAAATATAATTTATGTTTAATAAATTAGATGCTATTCTGGTCTCAAAAAATTAGACTTGGATTCATTCATTCATTCATTGTAATGAAGCTTATTTTATGAATGCATTATTTGTCATTTCTTTCTTTATTACCTTGATTCTGTGTCATCCTTAAAATGAACAGGCAGAAAGATAAAGAAAAAAATTCATAGCTAGTAGAAATAATGTTATTCAGTAGTCATGTACACATTTACCTATTGCATGAATTAAATAAATATAACATAATACTGAGTGTTCACGTTGACCTCATAGTATTGCATCACTTACAACTTAAGCCAGTT
Organism: Monodelphis domestica; assembly: GCF_027887165.1. Lineage (NCBI taxonomy): Eukaryota > Metazoa > Chordata > Mammalia > Didelphimorphia > Didelphidae > Monodelphis > Monodelphis domestica. The sequence goes on along the minus strand of NC_077231.1, from coordinate 252,515,986 downwards.
TCTTCTGTAACCACAGTGAAGTATTGGCTTTGAAACTAAGGGAGATAATCTGTTGAAGGAAAAGAATTTGTATAGATGCCAATTTATCACTGTAGTAGATGTCAATGACTGATTTGAGAAGGAGAATTACTTTAACACTTAGTATTTCTATATATAATATACATGGATTTTCCATAAAGATAGACTGCAGCACTTCAGAACATGATGAATTGCTTGTGTAGAGATGCCATTTTAAAAATGAAAATTGATACTATTAAATATGTTAGGCATTTGGTCTTTCAAGCTAGGTGACTGGCAATTGGAATTACCAAAACATGTAGTACAGCAGCTATTGCAAAAGTGTTTTAAAAATGCCCTATGCAATATGTTCATGTAAAAATGGGTTCAACATAGTCAGTCTCCTGAATTTCATCATGAAGTCATTGCAAGACAGTATCAGATTATAGTGAGATTAATACCATATGAATGCTTGGAAATGTCTTCATGCAGAAGATGGTAAAGAGGTTGCTAAGACTATAAGTTACTACCTTTGCCAGCACTCAAAATTTCTGTAGAATTTTAAGTCACAACTGGATATTTTATTGGAAGTGATAGATTTGGGGCAAATGGGAGAAAGCTGGAATGCAGAAAAATGAGAAGTAGGGGATACAGTGAAGGATACCAGATATAAAAGGAACCATAGCATTTCATACAAACATATGCAGGTAATACTTTATTAAGTTTATGCTGATTAGTCTCATTCAGGTAGATTATTTCAGAATTCCTAGGTAGCATTCATTTTTGGCCCTTGAGAAAAGCAATTGAATATTACTAAATAAGATAAAATTTCAGAAAACTTAAGTACAATGACAATATTATTTATCAAAATTTATTTTGGGTTACTTCTTAGATCCTAATAGGATTTCTGAAATACTTTGGAAAATCTTCCAAACCTGCAGAGAATGGAAGGGAAAGAAGGAGAGAGCCCCACCTGAAAGATGCATGATGTGCTGTACAATAAAGTACATTTGTTTAAACTTTACAACATATAGCAATTTCTTTGGCCATAGGGAAGAGTTGGTGGCAGAGATTTAATCAAACTCAAATTATGTTATAATATACCAAGGATACATGTGGCAGAGGGTATTTCAGGACTCCAATACTTCAAGAATCCTTGAATTCATTGTTGTGGAGGAACTCGTCCCATGAATGCAGATAGTGACCCTTTCATGTCTCCTAACAAAAGATACTTCTGGTGTTAGATAAATGTTTAAGTCCTACCCTGCTTCATTCTTTACATAGTTTAGAGATAAGAAGTAGAGTGACTGGCTTGAGAACGAATTGGAGTTTGAAGCAGAGCTGAGAGAGCATGTTAATTTCAAATGTTGACAGTTATAACCTTTTTTCTGTGTCAGTTACTCTCTCTGGCTTCAGTGAGGGTTTTTAACATCTAGTGGGAAAATAATTGCTCATGTAGAAATTATTCAAGAATTACTGTCAGGCAGTGATTCACTCTAAAGGACATGCTTTAGGACAAAACTTAGTTACTAGAGGAAATCATAGGGTGGATGTGGCTGCACGATATTCTGCACAAAATGCTCCAGCTTGCATTATGAATCAGTTATAGATACCACAGATTTAGAAAAAGCATACAATGACAAAGAGGTTTAGAAGTAGGAACAAAATTTTGGAGCTAGAAATGAAAATGGAATTTGGATAGTGTCAGTGGGAAACCAATTCTTCCGAAAGCATTTTACTCTTACATCTGCCAAGCAATACACAAAAAGCGTCATTTTGGGACACAAGTATACTATTAAAAGAAGTTGGTTAGCTCTGGGAATTAGCACTGTGGCAAATAAAATCTGCTCAGCTTGCTCTGTATGTGCACAATTTAACCAAAGCATATTTAAGCAAAAGGCTTTTGGTGGTCATCCATTAGCTCACACACCATTTGAGCATTTACAAATAGATTATAACAGCAGAGTCAAGATGGTGGCCTAGAAGGAGAAGAAGTTCAAACCTCTGAATACCGTTCCTTACCGATCACAAACTGAATGCTCCAAGGGGACTGAAAATCAAACCTAACAACAAAACAGAACCAAGGAACCCACCTGCTGGACTCAATTCAAAAGGTATGCCCCCCCAAAAGCTGGAATCCAAGATCACTAGGGTTTAAGGATAAGGCAGAAAGAAGGTCCCAGGACCCCTCCCCCTCCCCACCTAGGGCGCTAAGAACCCAGTGGCAGTGGGAACCTCAGGGTGGGCAAAGGCACTGGTCTGGAGGGTGTACCTTGTGGGCAGGGTTGTGCCAAGCTCAGAGTGTCAAACACAGATAGCGAGGAAGGAGCTCGAGAGGAAGTATAGAGCTGGCAGCCTGGTCAGAGCCATGGAGATCCACCATATTGCTCCAGCCTTCCAGGAGGTTTTGGCCTCAGAGCAACCCAACCAAACCCAGCTGAACTTAATCCCATCAAAAGTCTTCAGAACTCAGGGAATCCCAGGCTCCAAAACCCCTCCTTCAGTGACTGCTGGGCTTTAATCCAATCAAAAGCCTCCAGAGGACAGGGAAGCTGAAACTCCAACAACCCTCCCCCACAAACTGCATCGAGAGATCCTCTGTTAAAGCTCCAAGAGAGGAGACTAACAGAAGCCCGCAAAACCAAAAAAATGAGAGGAGCAAGAGCACAGACAAATATGGGGAGCAAAAAAGGGGTAAATATGAGCAAACAACAGAAAAAGAAGAAAGAAATTACAATAGACAGCTTCTATTCAGCAAACAGAACAGAGAGAGAGGGATCAGCAAATGATAAATCAGAATTCCCAGCAAATTGGATATAGGCTTTGGAAGAACTCAAAATGTAATTCAAAACAAAAGAGAGGCTGAAGACAATTGGGAAAAGAACTTAAAAACTAAGATAAGTCATCTGGAAACAGAGGCACTTGAACTAAAACAAGAAAATAGTGTCTTGAAAGCCAAAATCAACCAGCTGGAAAATGAGGCAAAGGAGATGAAAGATGAGGCAAAGAAGTTGAAAGACGACCTCCAAAGAAAATCAGTCCAGAAGGAGAAGGATGACCAAAAAGCCAGGGATGATATCCAGTCTTTAAGAACCAGAATACAACAACCAGAATTAAGTGACCTCACAAGGCAGCAGGACACTATTAAAAAAAACAAAAAGAATGAAAAAATTGAAGAAAACGTGAAGAATCTCATTTACAAAATAGAGGATTTAGAAAATTGTTCAAGGAGAGACAATTTAAGAATCATTGGTCTACCAAAAGGCCATGACAAAAGAAAAAGCCTGGGCATAATACTACAGGAAATCATTCAATAAAATTGCTCCAATATTCTAGAACAAGAGGGAAAAGTGGAGATTAAAAGAATCCACAGATCACCTCCTGTACTTAATTCCCAACTGACAACACGCAGGAATGTTATAGCCAAATTCAAGAACTATCAGACCAAAGTAAATATTACAAGCTGCCAAGAAGAAGTCATTCATATACCATGGAACCATGGGAAGGATAGTGCAGGATCTGGCTGCATCCACACTGACGGACGAAAAGGCATGGAATATGATATTTCGGAAAGCAAGGGAACTAGGTTTATAACCAAGAATCAACTACCGAGCAAAACTAACTATATTCTTACAGGGGAAAGTATGGTCCTTCAACAAAATAGAAGAATTCCAAGAATTTGTAAAGAAAATACCAGACCTAGACAGAAAATTCGATGCCCAAGCACAGAACTCAAGAGAATCATGAAAAGGTAATTTAAAAAAGAGGGAAAAAAGAAAAACAACCCACCCTTTTTAAGAGATTCAATAAGTTAAAATGATATGTATCCCTATAAGAAAAGAGGTCATTGGTAACTTTTTTTTCCCCATTGGTAACTCTTAAAAGTGTTGTCATCACCTGGGCAGCTAGAAGAATTACATTTAGAGGGAATAGTGACAAACTGTATAGGATGAAAGGACAATACATAAATAGGTATATAGATATGTGTATGCATAAATACATATACATGTATATATACATATATATATATACATATATATATATATACTAGAGCTAAAAAGAGGTTAATACTAAAAAAATGGGAAAAGAAACAAATGGGTGTAAATTTATATGTCACAAAGTTCATAGTGGGAGGGGGGAGAACATCAATACACTGGAAGGGTAAAGAGGTTGGAGATAGGAAATACTCAACTCTTACGTGCATTGAAATTGACACAAAGGGGGAAGAACAATCCAATCCAGTGGGGCAGAGAATAGATTTGCATCCCATAGGGGAGTAGAAGGGTAACAAATGGACTAATGGAGAGGGAAGCAGTACAAGGGAGGGAGAGGGTAGGAGAGGTAGTTTTAGAAAGACTACAGGGAAAATAAGGGGGGGATAAGAAGGTAGGGGGTAGAAAGGGAAGTAAACTAAGTGTGGGAACTAGGGGGACTGATTATAAACAAACATTGGTGTAGAAGGAAATAGTGAAAGAACAAAAGGCAGGACAAGGAGTAGAAATCAAAATGCTGGAAAATACACAACTAATAATCATAACTCTGAATGTGAATGGAATAAACTCACCCAGAAAATGCAAACGAATAGCAGTGGATTAGAATCCAAAACCCTACCATATGCTGTCTGCAAGAAACACACACGAGGAAGGTAGATATGCATAGGGTGAAAGTAAGAGGATGGAGCCAAATCTATTGGGCATCAACTGATAAAAAAGAAGGCAGGAGTCACAATCATGATATCTGACAAAGCCAAAGTAAAAATAAATTTAGTTAAAAGAGATGGGGAAGGTAATTACATCCTGATAAAAGATAGTATAGACAATGAGGAAATAAATATCAGTACTCGACATGTATGCACCAATAATGGCATAGCATCTAAATTTCTAAAGGAGAAACTAGTGGAGCTCAAGGATGAAATAGATAGAAAAACTATACTAGTGGGAGACCTGAACCTTCCTCTATCCAAACTAGATAAATCAAACCAATAAATTAATAAATAAATAAGAAAGAGGTAAGAGAAGTGAATGAAATTTTAGAAAAATTAGACTTAGTAGATATGTGTAGAAAAATAAATAGGGACAAAAAGGAATTCACCTTTTCAGCAGCACATGGTACATTCACAAGGATTGATCGTGTATTAGGGCATAAAAACATTGCAAAAAAGTATAAAAGAGCATAAATAATAAATGTAACCTCAGATCACAATATAATGAAAATAATAATTAGTAAGGGTACATGGAGAGGTAAATTAGAAATTAATTGGAAATTAAACAATATGATTCCCCAAAACTGGTTAAAGAACAAATTGTAGAAACAATAATTTCATTGAAGAAAATGACAATGATGAGGCATCCTTTCAAAACCTATGGGATGCAGCCAAAGCAGTACTCCGGGGCAAATTTATATCCTTGAGTTCATATATTAACAAATTAAGAAAGGCAGAGATCAATGAATTGGGAATGCAAATAAAAAAAACTAGCAAGTGAACAAATTAAAAATCCTCAGATGAAGACTAAATTAGAGATCCTAAAAATCAAAGGAGAAATTAATAAAATTGAAAGTCAAAGAACTATTGATTTAATAAATAAGACTAGAAGCTGGTATTTTGAAAAAACAAACAAAATAGGCAAAGTTCTGGTAAGTCTAATTTAAAAAAGCAAAGAAGAAAACCAAATTGACAGTATCCAAGATGAAAGGGAGACCTCACCTCTAATAAAGAGGAAATTAAGACAAGCATTAAAAACTATTATGCCCAATTATATGGCAACAACTATGGAAATCTAGGTGATATGGATGGACTTACAAAAATATAAATTGTCTAAACTAATAGAGGAAGAAATAAATGACCTAAACACCATATCAGAAAAAGAAATTGAACAAGCCTTCAAAGAACTCCCTAAGAAGAAATCCCCAGGTCCAGATGGATCCACAAATGAATTCTATCAAACATTCAATGAACAACTAATCCCAATATTATACAAACTATTTGAAAGAATAAGCAAAGAAGGAGTTCTACCAAATTTCTTTTATGACACAAATATGGTACTGATCCCAAAGCTAGGCAGGTCAAAAACAAAGAAAGGAAACTATAAACTATTCTCCCTAATGAATATAGATGCAAAAATCTTAAATAGGATACTAGCAAAAAGACTCCAGCAAGTCATCACAAGTGTTATTCACTGTGACCAGGTAGGATTCATACCAGGAATGCAAGGATGGTTCAATATTAGGAAAACCATTCACATAATTGACCATATTAACAAGCAAACAGATAAAAATCACATGATTATCTCAATAGATGCAGAAAAAGTCTTTGAGAGAATACAGCACCCATTCCTGTTGAAAACACTAGAAAGTATAGGAATAGAAGGGCCTTTCCTAAAAATAATAAACAGTATATATCTAAAACCATCAGCAAACATCATCTGCAATAGGGATAGCCTAGAAGCCTTTCCAATAAGATCAGGAGTGAAACAAGGATGCCCATTATCTCCTCTATTATTTAACATTGTACTAGAAACACTAGCAGTAGCAATTAGAGAAGAAAAAGAAATTGAAAGTATTAGAATTGGCACTGAGGAGACGAAGCTATCACTCTTTGTGGATGATATGATGGTTTACTTAAAGAAGCTTAGAGAATCAACCAAAAAGCTAGTCGAAACAATCAACTTTAGCAAAGTTGCAGAATACAAAATAAACCCGCATAAGTCATTAGTATTTCTATGTATCTCCAACCCATTTCAGCAGCAAGAATTAGAAAGAGAAATTCCATTTAAAATCATCCTAGACAATATAAAATACTTAGCAATCTATCTGTTGAGACAAATACGGGAACTATATGAACACAACTACAAAACACTCTCCACACAATTAAAACTAGATCTAAACAATTGGAAAAGCATTGATTGCTCATGGGTGGGACGAGCTAACATAATAAAAACAACAATCCTGCCCAAAGTAATCGACTTATTTAGTGCCATACCAATTGAACTACCAAAAAACTTTTTTACTGAATTAGGAAAAAATCATAACAAATTTCATTTGGAAGAACAAAAGATCAAGGGTATCCAGGGAAAGCATGAAAAAAATGCAAAGGAAGGAGGACTTGCAGTCCCAGATCTCAAACTATAGTAGAAAGCGGTGTTTATCAAAACAAGTTGTTACTGGCTAAGAGACAGAAAGGAGAATCAGTGGAATAGAATTGGGTAAATGACCTCAGCAAGACAGTCTATGAGAAGCCCAAAGATCCCAGTTTTGGGGACCAAAACCCACTATTTGATAAAAACTGCTGGGAAAATTGGAAGACAATATGGGAGAGATTAGGTTTGGATCAACATCTCACACCCTACACTGAGATAAACTCAGAATGGGTGAATGACCTGAATATAAAGAAGGAAACTATAAGCAAATTAGGTGAACATAGAATAGTATACTTGTCAGATCTTTGGGAAAGTAACGACTTTAAAACCAAGCAAGAGCTGGAAAAAATCACAAAATGTAAAATCAATAATTTTGATTATATTAAATTAAAAAGATTTTGTACAAACAAAACTAATGCATTCAAAATTAGAAGGGAAGCAACAAATTGGGAAACAATCCTCATTACAAAAACCTCTGACAAAGGTCTAATTACTCAAATTTATAAAGAACTAAATCAATTGTACAAAAAATCAAGCCATTCTCCAATTGATAAATGGGCAAGGGACATGAAGACAATTTTCAGTTAAAGAAATCAAAATTATAAATAAGCACATGAAAAATGCTCTAAATCTCTTATAATCAGAGAAATGCAAATCAAAACAACTCTGAGGTATCATCCCACACCTAGCAGATTGGATAACATGACAGCAAAGGAAAGTAATTAATGTTGGAAGGCATGTGGCAAAGTCGTGACATTAATGCATTGCTGGTGGGGTTGTGAATGGATGCAACCATTCTGGAGGGCAATTTGGAAATACGCCCAAAGGGCAATAAAAGACTGTCTACCTTTTGATCCAGCCATAGCACTTCTGGGTTTGTACCCCAAAGAGATAATAAGGAAAAAAAATCTACAAAAATATTCATAGCTGTGCTCTTTGTGGTGGCAAAAAATTGGAAAATGAGGGGCTGCCCTTCAAATGGAGAATGGCTGAACAAATTGTGGTATATTTTGGTGATGGAATACTATTGTGCTCAAAGGAATAATAAAGTGGAGGAATCCATGGGAACTAGAATGACCTCTAGGAATTGATGCAGAGTGAGAGGAGAAGAACCAAGAAAACATTGTAACCAGAGACTGATAGACTGTGGTACAACCGAATGTAATGGACTTCTACATTCGTGGCAATGTAATGACCCTAAACAACTTGGAGGAATCTATGAGAAAAAACACTATCCACATTCAGAGAGTACTCTGTGGGAGTAAAAACACAGAAGAAAAACAACTGCTTGAAAACATGGATCGAAGTAATATGGTTGGGGATGTATACTCTAAATGAACATCCTAGTGCAAACAATAACATGGAAATAGGTTCTGATTAAGTATACAAGTAATACCCAATGAAATTGTGCATTGGCTGCAGGAAGGGTAGGTGGAGGGGAGGGAGGGAAATAATGTGATTATTGTAACCAAGGAATAATGTTCTAAATTGACTCAATAAACTAATTCAAATGAAAAAAAAAAACAAATAGATTATAACAACATGCCTAAATCAGGACAATTTAAATGTTGTCTAATAATAGTGGACCAACTAACTAGATGGCCAGCAGCTTTTCCATCTAATAACAACACATCAAGCTTTGTAGCCAAAATCTTGTTGAAAGACATAATTCCAAGACATGGTATACCACTAAGAAGAGATTCTGACAAAGGCAGCCATTTTACATTCTGTTCTAAAACAAGTTTATGAGAATCTGGGTATAATGACAAAATTTCATGTCCCATACCCCCCTCATAATTCTGGTCAGGTGGAGAGACTAAACAGAAAAATCAAAATTTCATGTCCCATATCACCCTCATAATTCTGGTCAGGTGGAGAGACTAAACAGAAAAATCAAAACTATGATTGGGAAATTATGCGTGGAAACTCATTTGAAGTGGCCAGAGATTTTGTCTCTATGACTGTTCTATCTGCGCACTAGTCCAAGGAAGATGTGCATATCTCACCATAGGAAATGTTATTTGGACATTCACCATTGCAGGTAAAAAGTTTTAAAACAACTTATGTTTCTATGCTTGGAGGAGATCTTGCACTTGCTGAATACATCACAGAGTTACAAAACAAGGTTAAAGTATTACAAAAATGGGAATTTTAACTCAAGGGGATCCATTAGATTATGCACTTCATATGATAAAACCTGGGGATTCAGTTTACATAAAAAACTTTAATAGAAATAGTGCAACATAACCATCATGGGTAGGACCTTTCCACGTTATTTTGGCAACACCTTCAGGTATTCGTGTATTAAAGAAAGAAACGTGGCTGCATTGCTCACATTTGAAAAAAAGCAGCAACAACAGAAGAGATTATTACATCAGAAAACACAACTGCACTCAAAAAGAAATCAGAAGAAGAAATTATTTAAGAAGAAGAATGAAATGGAGACAGTTCAAGATCAAGACAAAGGAGAAGACAACATAGAAGAAACATAGATAACAGCAGAAAGGATGATTGAACTGTAAACAAGACATTGCAAAAAAAAATCAGCACAGAAGAGGAACACAGACTGATTATGAACATGAACTGTAAGATTTTTTTGTGCCATTCTAACATCACACATTTTCACTATAGTTGCAAATAAACACTACATAGTAACAACACAGACAGAAGACAGTAGCAGAGGATTTAAAGATTTGGTTAGTATTCACTACAAAATTACATACTCATATAGGACACATTTCTCACAAACTCTGCAACATCATAATCAGGTGATGAGTATCCATTGAAATAAATACAAATAAATCACCTTAGGAAAATAATAATAATTGTATACATTAAAATAATAAGATCTTATCTCACAGGAAGACTTTATGTATTGCTAGGAGATAAAAATCAAGAAAACATACATATCTTTCTATAGAAAATCTTTAAGGTTTTCTTAGACTATCTTAAGAGGGAAGTTTATTTTCCTTTTGCAACATATAAATAGGTTATGCATAATATATACATAGGTGTAGATATTGTGCAGATCTCTATATTTATATAGATGCATGTATAGTTAAATTATTACAAAGTTTTTATTTTATTAGTATAGTAAGTTGATTTTGAGTTTTAATGTAGTTAGTTTTGTTTTTCTGTATTAGCACTAGGATAAGGTCTTAGCATAGTAAAAAGTTTCATTTGAATTGTTCAAATAGGATTTGTAAAATGAAGTTCGCTTGAGTTTTCCATAGTTATTATTTTAGATAAACTTTAGTTTTTTTGTAAAACATAACTTAAATTTTGTAACTGTATTTTATTGTTTCAAAAGTTTTTCAAAAGTTTGCATTTTGCATTTTGAATTGTATGTTTTGCACTTGCATTTGTACAAATGTGTTTTCATTGGTTATTTGTTTTCATTGAAATTTTCTTTTCCTTCAATTATATCCTTAGTACAGGTTAGCATAGATAAAGTGTAGCAATAAGAATAGGATAAGATAAGTGTTAAATCAAGACTATTTTTAGGAAATATAATAATAAGGTTAGGTATAGCTTTAGAATTACATAGAATAGCGAGCATATGGAGAGATTTTTTTCCCCCAATACTGGTAACTTTAATTCAATAAGTATTATACAGTCAGAAAGAAACATATTTCAACTATAGACAAACATAACCTTAACTTGGGTGTTTGTCACATTTTGAATCGCTTGATTACAAAGATGATTAAAGTTATGCTCAACAGGACAACTAGGCAAAACACACCAACCCCCCTGAGTGCATGGCAAGAACACCAGAGCTTCGAGCAAGCTGTGCAATCATCATGGGATTCTGCTAAGACCATGAGCTATAAATACAACTTTTTTGGTTGTATAAATTGTTGTATAGATACAAGAATTTTTATCTCTCCATGTGCTCGAAGGGGGAAATTATAAGGATGCCATTAGAAAATAAGTATTATTTTATTAATTAAGAGAAAAGAAGTAGAGTGACTGGCTTGAGAAAGAAGTGGAGTTTGAAGCAGAACTGAGAGAGTATGTTAATTTCAAATGTTGACAGTTATAACCATTTTTCTGTGTCAGTTACTCTCTCTGGCAGTTGGGAGTTGGTCTCTGGCAGTTGGCAGAGACACACACTCAGAGATTATCAGTGCTAGAGGAGGTAATATCTTTGTCTTTCTCTCTGTCTGAGGGAAAGACCTGAAGGAGCTTAGTGTTTTCTTTTTCCAGCTTGGGAAACACTATTAACTATCTATTTCTGTTTTCATAAATTGGTTTATATCTGAGAAGACCAAACAAAGATCTGGTCTTTGGTTTGGACTCTGACTCTGTGATTCTTGTTGAAGCTCAATCAGCTAGCCTTTGTTATTTTATAACTGTAAAGCAAAGTGAAGAATTATAAGTATAATAGTGGTAGTTTTATTTAGAATAGCATAAATTTGGGTTAGTCAGATCAGGGAGGATTAGTGTAGCCTGTGAAACACAGGAGAAGCGGTTCCTTGTGGAACCAGGGAGTTTATTTCGGTGGATTTAGAATCCCTTAGAATTAAAAATCCTTGTTATCCTTATATATTTCAGCAAATATTTTATTTTTTATAGTAAGAATCTCTTTAGCATTCTTGCGCCTGGCCCTGAAGGGAAATTCACATATGAGCTTCACTTCATCACTGAAGATACTTTTGATTACATCTATCAAAAGTATCTGAACAGTTTTGAACCTGTATTAGCATAGTTTTCACATCTATTTTTATAACTTGCCAAATATTATTTTTATCAAGGCCACCAGAGATTTCACTTTATGTGGGTTCTTGGGATAGTTGAAATAGAAAGGGCTTAGAAACACATATAGTAATAGGATGACATGGTACCTTTAGAGGCTTCCCAACTTAGGCAAGGATCACCATACAAATGAAAATCTGTCATTTTTTCAAAGACTCTAGAGGAGATTCTACCATCTACTTAAAGTATCCATTTGAATGTGTAATGATTCTTATTGTTTGGAAATTTTCCTTATGTCTAACATACTTTCTTAATCGTGTAATTTAACTCATTCTTTTTGGGTTCATTGTCAAGAATGATGGAAAACAGCTGTTTAACATATAAGAATTAAACACATATTTGAAGAGTTTAAGTAGAGCCTCGATTTTCTAACAGGATAAAAAAAATAGTAATTATTTTAATCATTTCCCCTTTCAGCCCTTTAATTGTCTTTTTCTGGGTTGTTATTGAATCTTCCAAAGCTGAACACAACACTCCAGAAAACAATCTGACCAGTTTTAAGTATAATGATCTAAATACTGGGGCAACTAACAAAATTAACAAATACTTCCTATAATTTTTACTCTCCTTTACACATTTCTCTTGGAAACTGGGAATTCATTGCCAGGCATAAACTGTTAAAATACTACCTAATTATGCTTCCTTTGGCAGCACTTATAAAATTGGTATGATACAGAGAAGATTCACATGACCCCTATACAAAGATGACATGCAAATTTGTGAAGCATTCTGTATTTTAAAAAATAGTGCCTAATTATGGACTTCATTATCTTTTCCATTATGACCATTTTTTCTTGTATATTAATATGTAGATAATTACAACTAAATGCTTCCCATCTTGTATTGGTGAAGATAAATTTTTGTTCCCTAAAAAGCATTAACTTTTTTTTTTTAAGAAACCCTTGCCTTCCATTTTGGAATCAATACTGTGTATTGGTTCCAAGGCTGAGGAGTGGGAGTGGTAAGGGCTAGGCAATAGGGGTCAAGTGACTTGCCCAGGGTCACACAGCTAGGAAGTGGCTGAGGTCAGATTTGAACCTAGGACCTTCTGTCTCTAGGCCTGGCTCTCAATCCACTGAGCTACCCAGCTGCCCACCTTACATCTTAAAAAAATAAATTTTATTGATCTTTTTTGATTTTAGATCACCTAAATTTCCCTTGGGCTTTCCCTCCCCTCTACTACCTACCCCCAAATAAAATTATATAGACAAAGTGTATATTATTTAATTTGTTTTTTAATTAATTTCTAAAATAATGCTTCCTGTTAGCATGAACAATTTTAAATTGACTGAAAAATACTAGTTATGAGAGTTTTGAGGGAGTCAGGTTAGGGCTTGTGTCTGCAATTTTGAAAATGGGAGGGATTAATGGGAAAATTCATAAGAAAGAAGGCTTCTGTGACAGGTTCTCTTTCTTACTGATAATGAATGATTTCACTAGTAGATATGAGTAGATCTTCAGAGACATGACATTCCAGAAAACTACTAATGGAAGTTTAGGTTGTGGACAATTCCCATTCTACCCGTCAACCCCTCATATTCAGATGAGTTAAGAAATTAATTTTGAGACATATAGACCATCAAGACTCTTCAGAGAAATCCCACTCTCAAGAGCCTAGAAAACAAGAACCATGTTCCTGGACCCTCTCTAGGAACAAGAGATACACATTCATGACCTAAGAAAGGAAAGCACTGGTTGCCAGGTGCAGGCTATAGTGTTTCATAGAAGAAAATTCTTCCATAAACACACTCACTTCCTATGCCCAGTTACTTACTCTGAAGGCTGACTTGAGGGATGCTTAGGATAAGATAACTAGCAAGATACTAGAGAAAGAACATTGTTAGCCACTTGACCTCTGGATTCTGTAACTGTGGTAGTAGACAATCAGCAGTCAACTCAGTCACTATTCTAAGCTTCACTTTGGATGATATGAATTCTGGGAGGTGATGAAACTGGGGAAATGAGTGATGGTGATGGTAAGACTATAGATGGAAACTATATTAAACCAGGAAGATGCTGGAACTATGAAGGTGGGTATACATGGGTGTGAGTGTGAGCTTGTTTTATTGTTCTAAGGCAAAAAGGTTGGAGTTAGGGAGAAAGGGGAAATTCTCTATACAGAGTTTCCAAGGTCTAATTGGCCCCATTGGGTGAAAGGGTTTGTAGGAATTTCTCACTTGGTACTCAAGATTAACAAGCTTGGTGTGGGTCAGAGTAGAATATAGAGTGAGGGAAGGATCCACCTAAGATTTTGGAGCCCCCAAATCCCTAACAAGCAGGGAATGAAAGAAAGGACAGAAGGGAAGAGATGTCCCTGCCCAGGTTGCAGACAGAAGTGGAGGTAATATGCCATGCTAGAAATAACAGATCTATTGTGGCCTTTAGGGCAGCTCAATAACAGCTTTAGAATCTAATGGGACTCTAATGAAAAGCAACCTCAGCAATTCCTATTCTCACCTTATCCAGGAGATTTAAATTTTTGTCTCTTTTTTTTGGTGGTTGTTTTCTTCCTTTATTTCTTTCCTTATCATCCTACCATTTTTGTGTACTAGGGATATTGTTTCTATGGAGAACCTGGGAAGAAGTCTTTCTCCTTTATCATTTTAAAGCCTATCCTAAACCTTTTAACTATAAGATGAATATTTCTGAACTTATAAATAAAATTAAATTTAAAAAACCCTTTTAGCCTCAAAATAATTGATAAAACCACAAAGTCAGATGTCAGAGTTAGGGGCCAGCTGTCATAACGAGGAAGAATCATTTAAGATATTTAACTACTTTTCTACCCTTTGTCATTAAATTCATTTTTAAGATATCACAAATGGCTCTGGGGCTTCCTACTATCCCTATACAATCTCCTAAGAGGTTCTCTTCCACTCTCATTTTGGTGGTCCCTAAAGAGGCAAACCTGGTTGCTGACCAGGGGTAAATATTAAAATTCAACCTGATTTTATTAAATGTAAACATAAAATATAGCATCTGCATTGGTGCAACATTAAGTTTAATTAGCTAGTGGATAATATCAGAGCAATAGTTGATTAAAATCAGAGAACTAAGTTAATTAGCCAACAAACATTTTGAAAGTATTAACTATATGCCAAGCACTGTGCTTAGCAATGCACATACGAAGAAAGGTAAAAGATTCTGCCTTTGAAGAGTCTAATGGGAGAGAAAATATGCAAACAACAATATCCAAACAGCTTATATACAGGATAAATAACAGAAGTGGGGCTTTGGACTTAAGGGGACAAAGAAAAACTTCCTATAGAGTAAGCCAGGAGTTAAAGATAAGCAGTGAGAATATTTTGGGCAATAGGAAATAGCCAATCAAAATGCCCAGAGTCTGGAGATTGGGTGTCTTTTGCAAGATTTAACAAGGAGGCTGATGTACCTGGATCACATAGTACTTGGGGATGGGGGTTTGAGGGGCATGTTACAGTGAAATGTAGGAATCCTAGAAATGTAGAGACCAGGATATGATGGGCTATGAATAAAAGAGTATTTTATATTTAATCTTAAAGGTAATTGGGAGCCATTAGAGTTTATTGAATGGAGGAATAACATGGTCAGATCTATGCTTTAGGAAGATTAATTTGATATTCTGAGATAGGGAAGAATAAGGGAGGGAGACCAACCAGAAACCTATTTTAGTAATCCATGTGTGAGATCATAAAGGTCTACACTTGGGTGGTAGTGTCAGAGGAAAGAAGGGGGCATATACAAGAGATATTATGAAGGAAAAATCGATAGACCCTGACAACAAATTGGATATGAGTTGGGAATATGGGAGGCAGTGAAATGTGAAGGATAAATCTTAGGCTATGATGAACCTATTTGGCTAAGAGAATGGTGGTGTCCTTGACATTAATAAAGAAATCTGAGCAGAGAGTTTGGAGAGTTCAGTTTTGGACATTGATGTTTAGGATGTTTGTAGGACATCTAACTGAATTGCTAATAAGCAATTGGAGATTCAAGACTGGATGATAGCGGAGTATTTGGGATGGATAAGTAGATTTGGGAATTATCAGCATTGAGATGATGATCACCAGGTATAATAGTATTAAACAAAGGAGAAAACAGGGCCTAGTATAGAGTTGCACAAGACACCCCGGATTATTTGGTGTACCTTGGATGAGTCTTCAGCAAAGGAGACTGAGGAGTGGTCAGTTATATTGGAGGAGAACCAGGAGAGAACAATGTCACAAAAATTTAGGGAAAGACTATTAAAGAGAAGAGCGATGTTGGGTTATTGATAGAGTCAAAGGGTACAGAAAGACCATGTAGGATGAGAATGGAAAACTCACTCAATTTGGCAATTAGTTTGAGAGAAGTTTCAATTAAATGATGAGGTTGGATTGTAGAGAATTGGACTGTAGAGAATAAGAAGAAAATGAGAGGAAAGGAAACTGGAGGCAGCTATTAAAGTTAGGCTTCTCAAAGAGTTCCACCACAGGAGAGATATGAGATGATCACTAGAGTGAATGGATAGATTAAGTGAGAGTGTCTTTCAGAGGAGTCAAGGGCATTTTTTTTTGTTTTTTTTGTTTTTGTTTTTAAACCCTTACCTTCCATCTTAGAATCAATACTCTGTACTGGTTCCAAGGCAGAAGAGGGGTAAGGGCTAGGCAATGGGGGTCAAGTGACTTGCTCACGGTCACACAGGAAGTGTCTGAGGCCAGATTTGAACCTAGGATCTCCTGTCTCTAGGCCTGGTTCTCAATCCACTGAGCCACCCAGTTGCCCCCACCAAGGACATGTTTGTAGGCAGTAAGGAAGTAGACAGGGAGAGATTGAAGATAAATAAGAGTGGGGATGATAAAAGGGGAAATCTTTGGCAGAATATGGGATAGAATGAGATCACTTGTGCATGTAGAGGGATTTGCCTTGGCAAAGAGATGAGCCATTTTTTCATGTGAGACAAGAGTGAAGGAAGAAATAGTGGCATAAGGTACCTAGGTTATATGAAAAAAAGGAAGAGAAGTGAAGGAGATTTCAGTGAATGAATTCAGTTATTTTCCAGTAAAATATGAGGCAACATTCTCAGCTGAGAGGATGACAGCTTCTGTATAGAATAGTTTGGAATGCTCTCTCCTCTGACTAAAGATTGGAATTGCTATAAACCTGGAAACTGTATCTGTGATATCTAGAGGGGCGGATGGGGCCTGAATAATATGGGGAAAGAGAACTGATTCTGGGAAAAGTAAACTCAGAGCTTGGGAGCTGACTTTGAGAAGCTGAGTCTTTGCATAACATCTTGGGAGAGGTAGGGTAGAGATTTCACTCTAAACTGAAATATGGAAAAAGAGTTGAAGGAAGAAATCTGAATAAAAGGCAGTTGTATCCTCCTGCATGCTCCAATTCCTATCTCAGCCCTTCATTGGGCAGTGTTCCCATCCATGATTCTTTGGAACTCATATCTTTACACAGGCAGAGTGTTTTACTTAAGAATTATTTGCTCTCAATTTTGGATATTATTATATGCTACTATGGTAATCTTTTTTCAGGAAGCATCCATGTTTTCCCTGTGATTAAGAGATTTTAAAAGCAAGAATGCTTAATTAGCATTCTTTTTGATAATTGATTGAAAATTTTTCTTCAATTTCAAATAAGAATGTATTCATGTTTTCTTATTTAATACTAGATGTTTTGTAATTCTAAATCTCAAATGAAAGACAAGATTGTCCTTACTGGCTTAGCTCTCTTACAGAGTAAAGATGCATATAAAGAACTAAAATCATCACCAATGACAGGAGAGGCATCCCAGACAGTCCCTGAGAAGAAAAATGATAAATTATCCACCAAAGGAAAAAAAGAACATTCTAGTAAAAGGAAAAAAAGGGGGAAAAGATCCCTGAACAAAAGTGATAAAATGCAGAGGCTATCTGCATTTGAAATTCCAGTCGTTGTACGTCTTCCTGGACTAAAAGTGGCTAAGAGCAAGTCATCTAAGGTATGGTATACACATCCTCCATGTCAAGATGTCCCAGAGGGGTAAGAAGAATGAGGTGTGGTAGGAAGGATGAGACGAAACACCTGTGCAGGGTCAGGAGGGCTAGAGGCGCAATCAACAGCACTTTATTGGAAGTTACATGTACTTTTATATGGGGGGAAGCAAGCTGGGGATTTTGCACAAGTTTCCACTTACACAATGAATGTAAATGATTTATAAGTTTGGTACAAAGGTTTACCTCATCGAATCTAGACAGAGTTTTCTATAGACTGATAAATCAGTATGTCAGTATATAACCATCTAACCCAGATTCCCAGAGAATACTTGTATCAGTAGTTTTTGGAAGAACATTCAGTTATGGCAGGAGGAGTGGAAAAGGAGGGGTTTTGGACCTTGGGTGAGGAATGGGCTACATGTCTGATTTTAGCTGAGCTATGGCTATCCCAGAGCTTTGCTGCTGGGGGGCCTTTAGGCGATGAGAAGAACGCTTCCTTCCTTAGTCCATTCCACTTCTGGTTAGCTCTAAGTATTAGAATGGAGGCAGTTAGGTGGCTCAATGGATAGAGCACTGGGTCTAGAATTAGGAAGTCCTGAGTTCAAATCCACCTCAGAAACTCACTAGCTGTGTGATGTCTTAACCTCTGTTTGCTTTAAACCACTGGAGATGGAAATGGAGAATCACTCCAGTATCTTTGCCAAGGAAACCTGCCAGGGGGTCACAAAGAGTCAGATACAACTGAAGGACTGAAAACAGCTATTAGAACATTTTATCATTAGAATGCTCACTTAAGGATGGATTATAAGCCACTTAGACATCTTGAATAAATATATAAATATATTTAATTTTATAACTTTTATAGCTTCATAATCTAAGTGAATAAAAAAACTTCCCCTTTTCACATTCCAATTATATGTTAAAGGTATTCAAAGGAATGCCCTGGGTCTAAAGATATGAGGTAATATTTCAATATGTAACAAACCTAATAATAACTTTGAAGGTTAGGGTATGTATGGGAAGTCCCTGGTCCAATCCTATCCAAGGGAATACTAGTCTATTATGCCCATCAAAGAAAAACGTAACCAGTATGAAATACTTTAGATAACATTCAAACTAATGTATTATTAATGTATTTAACAATGTTTCAAACATATTGTTACATACATATTGAAACAAAGTGTTTCAAAAGTTATTGAACAGATCCATTTTAAACAGTCATCTCCAATACAGCAGGTATGTTATCATTTCAGAAGATATTTAAGAAGGAAAATTGGGTTTGGAGGACCCAGTCTGCCATGTACCAACTGTGTGACCTTGGGGACATAACTGAACTGGTTTGTGCCTCAGT
Source organism: Monodelphis domestica (assembly GCF_027887165.1). Lineage (NCBI taxonomy): Eukaryota > Metazoa > Chordata > Mammalia > Didelphimorphia > Didelphidae > Monodelphis > Monodelphis domestica. The sequence continues at coordinate 252,496,802 of NC_077231.1, read as the reverse complement.
TTCATCATTTTAAAAATACTTAATACTTATGCCACCTACTTGATGGCTGCATTTCAAAAATCTAATTCTATAATGTACATAAAGCTCTTTGTAAATCATCAAGTACAATTAGTAGTAATTGTTGACCTTCATATTTGAAGAGGACCAAAATGGCATCACTATATTGGGGCCAATGTAGAGTGTGTCTGTGGCAGATCAGAGTAATACAAGCTTGGAAGGCTCCACTCTAGTTAGGCACAAATAATCTATATAAACATTTGGACTGGGGATGTCTCTAAATGTGCAGATCTCATGTTTCTTTTGAACTATGGCAATTCTGCTTTGCTCATAGAGAGCAGTGCCTTCTTTGATGCAGGATTGTCATGCTGGATGGTCCTGTGCTAGTGTCTCCTATGTCTCACAAGAAGTCAAGAGCTATTATTCTTAATGTACCTATGGGAAGGTGGGAGTGAAATTAAAATTCATTATCAGCCTGGGGCAAAAGAGCTATTGATGATAACTGTACAGAGAGGTAACAGTAGAGTTTTCCCCTTAAAAGAAAACATGGAAGCCAGGGGTTTTTGCTTCTTTTTGTCTAATGGAAGTTCTTATTATATGATACACATAATAAAGGCCAAGAAAAGGGAGGATAATGATCTTGTTTTCCTTCCCAAAAAGAGGTTCTTAGGAATGTATTGCATTTCACAGCCCAGCTTCTTCACCATTGTTCTGAGGTTTCCTTGGCAGAGCCCCCGAAATGAGTTTTGGAGATACAGGGAGCTGGAAAAAACCCACAATATTAACTTGCCAGCTCTTTCCTGTCTGTTCATCTGTTATCTCTTGTTCTTTTTAGGTATGACTGTATTCATACTTCTCTTTGATAGTGTATTTAATATTATTTCTGGTGGGTGATTCTTCTTTGCTACTATACTATAGCTTATTCAAGTCCACCATTCATTAAGTTATCTTGAATTCTTTGGATGCTGTAGTATTCCATAATTCAAAGCCATGTAGTATCACTGGAAGAATATTGGTATTTAAAAAACAGATTTTTGCACTAGCATGGAATTACTGAAAAGCACTATGCAATTTCCCAATCTAACCCAATCTGCTCTCTCCAGATTTAATTCAGGGCCCAGATAATTTATCCATTTATAGTTATCTATCTAAGTGATATTATACTGATAGCTCAGTCAGTTTTCTAACCATAGCATCACAATCTGGATAACAAATTTGCTTCATTTACTTCTGTAGATGTTAGGCTGAATTCTTGTGTGATTGTGGATCTCAGTTAGGAGGAGTTATAGTATTATGATACATGGTGCAGTTAGAACAAGATCATCTACAAAAGGGAGCCAGCAGGATGCTGCCATATATAGGGAAATCCCTCTCTGACTTGGACTTCGTTCTATACATCCTTCATGTCAGTAACCTTTGGTGGGTACAGATCTCTTGGTTTTATGCCTCACTTGATAACACTAATCACTGGACTCTAGAACCAAAGTGGCCATTGATGTTCCCTTACCTTCAACTCTTGCAACTTCTAGCTCCCTTCATGACTCAGTTCAGTTGCCACTTCAAGTGACCTTTCAGTCCTTCCCAATTAATATCTCCCAGTACAATAATTTTATAAATTTGTCTTGTACATATCCTATATTTACTTATTTGTGAGTAAGTATGAATAAGATATCCACTTATCTCCTTTGAGAGAAAAAGTCTCACTTTTCATACTTAATTTTGATGGAGGAGAATCTTTAACATGGTATTATGGTCAGTGTAATCAAATGCTTTCTCATAGTCAACAAACTTACAAAATAAGAACAGTGAGATCTTGTATATTCCATATTTTTTGGTCAATTGTACTTCAATTTTATTTGGGAAAAACTCACCTCTTATTTTCTTCTTATACCTTCATTAAGGATACCTTTGAAAACGCTGGTAAATTTGTGTTAACTGGTTCATATAAAGAAAGTAGAACTAAGAGAACAACATACACAAAGACTACAATAATGTAAGCAGAAATAACAATAAAAGATAGCTAATTACAATAAACAATCCTGGTCCTGGAGGCCAGATATTGAAATTAATTTCCCTTTCTTGTTAGTATTGTAGATGGGAGGGGGCTTGGGTGATGGATTAAATTGGGCCAGTGTCAGTTGGTTGACTGTGGGGTTGAAAGGGTAACAGACACTCTGACCAGGATAGAGCCTGGTCTGAGATTACACACAGACCACTCAGTAAAATGGGAAAGTAGGTTTAATTAAATTGAAAAGGTTATAAGTGTATGGGATAACCCTAAAGCTAATTTTCTAACTAATACCTCAAGGATCTAATGTCTCTTGACAGAGATTCTTCAGAGTGGTTGTTCTACACTAATTCTTTCCTCACTTCCTAAAAATCCCCAGTCCCTGTTCTTGATAAGCTACAACTAACCCCCCCCCCCCTTAGATGGTATTAAGGTACTGGTCTGTGTAAGCCTGATAGGGCCTAGGGAAGGTCCTGGATTCAAAAAGGACCTAGACCTGGTCTCACAATCTCTGCAGACAGTTGGTCAGGATCTCCAGGTTCTGCTCAATGGAACACAGCACACAAGACAGCAAGCAGGACAGGAACAAGGATAGGATCTAAGGAAAAACAGCCATGACCTGCAGATATCTCCAGAGAAAAGGACTCCTACTCCCTCAGTTCCAGTCTAACCCTTCCTTCAAAGTTCCAGAATATTTTCTGCTGGTCTCATGTCACTCCCCTTTGCAAACTTACACACTTTCCTCCTTAACTTAACTTTTCCTTATAATAGTATAAAGGAGTATAACTGAAAGGGCAAAAGGTGCATGTACTGGCAGATATAATCATCTTGTCAGCTTGTTGTTTTTTGTTTATTTCTTTTTACAAGAGGGGGTTCAAAGCAAGGAGGTATTTATTTTGAGAGTGACTAATATCTAAAAAGAACACATTGATATATTTTACAGAAAAGATTCCCTCTACAACTGTGTTGATTATTTTTTATAACGATTTCGTACAACTGGGAAAGAAAACATATAGATTGTTGGTTATTAATACAATCAATCAATTATAAAGCATTTATTAATTGCCTACTATGTGCCAGGCACTGTCCTAAGTGATGGGGAACCAAGCAAAACACAAGTTCTATTTTCAAGGAAGTCAGAATCGAATAGGGGAGACAATATACAAACTATGTGCAAATAAGATATACCCAAGATACACAATGCTTTGTCTCAACTTCCTTTTTTTCTGGCAATAACATTGATTGGGAAGGGGGCATATGCTTGATTTATAAGTATATAAAACTTCTGGAAGGCCATTTTCACTTATTGGTGCTGAGACATATTTTCTAATATATTTTCTATAATCCTCTATTCCTACCATTTTAGTGAAGTCACCAAATTAATATAAGTATAGGAGATGCAGTGGATAGAGTTTGGGGTCTAGAGTCAGGAAGACTCATCTTCATGAATTCAAATCTGGCCTCAAATACTTACTAGTTCCTCATATACAAACAACTGGAGGAATGGCAAGGAAATGGCAAACCACTCCAGTATCTTTACAAAGAAAATCCCAAATGGGGTCATGAAAAGTTGATCACTTCTGAGAAAATTGAACAACACTGAGTAAAAAGGAAGAGTTTGTTACATTTTTTTCGTCCTCCTCTCTTGGTAACAGATAGTACATGAACTCTATCTCCCCGGTGGTCTTTTTCAAATGCTCATAATGAGTACTACAAAACAAGGTGCCCAAGTTTCCCACAAAATTATGTTTCATGTTGTCTTTGGGCATACCAAGTCCACCATCTCTTTTATTTGCTTCACCAGGAAAAATCCATGAGCCATTTTTCCTCTTCATTGCAAATTACTATTGTTTTCTGATTTCATTTATTGTGAGAATACCAAGATTGATATGATATAGACCTTTTAAAATTATATCCACTTGATCACTAGACATTTAGACAACAAATGGTTAATCTTTATAGATGGTCTAAAAACTATGATTCTTAACACCTTATGTTTTCTTTTATTCTGTTTTCATCGCTGCATAAGTAGAAGAGGGCTATATTACACTGGGAGGTCTTTTGTATTTTTCATTGTTTCATGGATTGCCATGGCCAAAGAATTCATGATCTAGTGTCCAGTAAACTACTGATAAGTTCCTTCATATTTAATTATGCTGGTCTTTGGAAAGACTGATACTAGCACTATTCTTGAAAAATTTCCAAAATGGTATCTTGCTGAGTTTGCATCTTATTGGCATAACCTCATTTAAGCCTCACACAAATGACATATTCTCCTATTGCTGATCACTTCTCTAAGAAGTTGTAGCTACAGGGAAGCACCTCTTTCAGAACAGTGAATACTGAGAAACTCAGGAACTCCTAAACATTCTCATGGTGGCCCCCACACTTCAGAATTACTGTTCATTCTTGTGTGTTCAGGAAAAGAATTACAAAACAAAAGAGATCCAGTTTCAGGCTCACTTAAGACAAGCATAGGCTTCTGTTTCTTTTCTTTATTTTTAAACATACTTCATTTTATTTTATTGGTTACAATATTCACTTTATTTCCCGCCCTACCCTCCTCCCACCCTTCTGATGCTGATGCACAATTTCATTGGGTATTACTTGTATCCTTGATCAGAACCTATTTCCATGTTGTTGTTTGCAGTAGGATGTTCATTTAGAGTCTACATTCCCAACCATATCCCTTCAACCCATGTATTCAAGCAGTTGTTTTTCTTCTGTGTTTTTACTCCCACAGAGTTTTCTCTGAATGTGGATAGTGGTTTTTCTCATAGATTCCTCCAAGTTGTTCAGGGTCATTGCATTGCCATGAATGTAGAAGTCCATTACATTCGGTTGTACCACAGTCTATCAGTCTCTGTGTACAATGTTTTCCTGGTTCTGCTCCTCTCACTCTGCATCAATTCCTGGAGGTCATTCTAGTTCCCATGGATTCCTTCACTTTATTATTCCTTTGAGCACAGTAGTATTCCATCACCAACATATACCACAATTTGTTCAGCCATTCCCCATTTGAAGAGCATCTCCTCATTTTCCAATTTTTTACCACCACAAAGAGCACAGCTATGAATATTCTTGTACATGTCTTTTTACTTATTATCTCTTTGGGGTACAAACCCAGAAGTGCTATGGCTAGATCAAAGAGCAGACAGTCCTTCAGTGCCCTTTGGGCATAGTTCCAAATTGCCCTCCAGAATGGTTGGATCAATTCATAACTCCACCAGCAATGCATTAATGTCCCAACTTTGCCACACCCTACACATATAGATTTGGCTCCATCCTCTTACTTTCACCCTATGCGTATCTAACTTTCTCATGTGTGTTTCTTGCAGATAGCATATGGTAGGGTTTTGGATTCTAATCCACTCTGCTATTTGCTTGCAGTTTATGGGTGAGTTCATTCCATTCACATTCAGAGTTATGATTACCAGCTGTATATTTCCCAGCATTTTGATTTCTACTCCTAGTCCTGCCTTTTCTTTTTTCACTATTTTCTTCTACACCAATGTTTGTTTTCAATCAGTCCCCCTAGTTCCCTCCCTTATTTTACTTCCCCTTCTATCCCCCTCCCTTCTTATTCCTCCCCCTTATTTTCTTTGCAGTATTTTAAAAACTACCCCCCACTCTCTCCCTCCCTTATACTGCTTCACTCCCCACCAGTCCATTTGTTACCCTTCTACTCCCCTATAGGACGCAAATCTATTCTCTGCCCCAATGGATTGGATTGTTCTTCCCTCTTTGGGTAAATTTCAATGCATGTATGATGTGAGAATTTCCTGTCTCCAACCTCTTTACCATTCCAGTGTATTGATGTTTTCCCCCTCCCGCCATGAGCTTCTTTGTGACATATAAATTTACCCCCTTTTGTTTCTTTCTCCATTTCTTTTAGTATTCACATCTTTTTAGCTCATATATATATATATATATACAGATATATATACACACACACACGTATATGTATTTATGCATGCATATATCTATATGCCTATTTATGTCTTGTTATTTCATCCTATACAGTATATCACTGTTCCCCCTAAGTGTACTTCGTCTAGCTGCCCAGGTGATAACAACAGGTTTTTTTTTTTCACTTTAAACATTATTTTATTTGGTCATTTCCAAACATTATTCATTGGAAACAAAGATCATTTTCTTTTCCTCCCCCATCCTTCCCACCCCCTCACCCATAGCCGACGTACGATTCCACTGGGTATCACATGTGTTCTTGGTTCGAACCCATTTCCATGTTGTTGGTATTTGCATTAGAGTGTTCATTTAGAGTCTCTCCTCAGTCATATCCCCTTCCCCCCTGTAGTGAAGCAGTTGCTTTTCCTTGGTGTTTTTACTCCCATAGTTTATCCTCTGCTTGTGGATAGTGTTTTTTAGATCCCTGCAGATTGTTCAGGGACATGGCATTGACACTAATGGAGAAGTCCATTACCTTCGATTGTACCACAGTGTATCAGTCTCTGTGTATAATGCTTTCCTGGTTCTGCTCCTTTCGCTCTGCATCACTTCTTGGAGGTCGTTCCAGTCTCCATGGAATTCCCCTACTTTATTATTCCTTTTAACACAATAGTATTCCATCACCAACATATACCACAATGTGTTCAGCCATTCCCCAATTGAAAGGCATCCCCTCATTTTCCAATTTTTAGCCACCACAAAGAGCGCAGCTATGAATATTCTTGAACAAGTCTTTTTACTTATTGTCTCTTTGGGGTACAAACCCAGCAGTGCTATAGCTGGATCAAAGGGCAGATAGTCTTTTATCACCTTTTGGGCATAGTTCCAAATTGCCCTCCAGAATGGTTGGATCAATTCACAACTCCACCAGCAATGAATTAATGTCCCTACTTTGCCACATCCCCTCCAGCATTCATTACTTTCCATAGCTGTCATGTTAGCCAATCTGCTAGGTGTGAGGTGATACCTCAGGGTTGTTTTGATTTGCATCTCTCTGATTATAAGAGATATAGAGCACTTTCTCATGTCCTTATTAATAGTTTTGATTTCTTTGGCTGAGAACTGCCTGTTCATGTCCCTTGCCCATTTATCAATTGGAGAATGGTTAGATTTTTTTGTACAATTGATGTAGCTCTTTGTAAATTTGAGTAATTAAACCTTTGTCAGAGGTTTTTATGAAGATTGTTTCCCAATTTGTTGCTTCCCTTCTGATTTTAGTTACATTGGTTTTGTTTGTACAAAAACTTTTTAATTTGATGTATTCCAGATTATTTATTTTGCATTTTGTGACTCTTTCTAAGTCTTGCTTGGTTTTAAAGCCTCTCCCTTCCCAAAGGTCTGACATGTATACTATTCTGTGTTTGCCTAATTTTCTTATAGTTTCCTTCTTTATGTTCAAGTCATTCACACATTTTGAATTTATCTTGGTGTAGGGTGTGAGCTGTTGATCTAAACCTAATCTTTCCCACACTGTCCTCTAATTTTCCCAGCAGTTTTTATGAAATAATGGATTTTTGTCCCAAAAGTTGGGATCTATGGGTTTGTCATATACTGCCTTGCTGAGGTCACTTACCTCGAGTCTATTCCACTGATCCTCCTTTCTGTCTCTTAGCCAGTACCAAATTGTTTTGATGACTGCTATTTTATTATATAGTCTGAGATCTGGGACTGCAAGGCCCCCTTCCTTTGTATTTTTTTTTCACTATTTCCCTGGATATCCTTGATCCTTTGTTCTTCCAAATGAACTTTATTATGGTTTTTTCTAGATCAGTAAAAAAATTTTTTGGAAGTTCCATGGGTATGGCACTAAATAGATAGATGAGTTTGGGTAGGATGGTAATTTTTGTTATATTTACTCATCCTACCCATGAGCCGTTAATGTTTGTCCAATTGTTTAAGTCTAGTTTTAGTTGTGTGGAGAGTGTTTTGTAGTTGTGTTCATAAAGTTCCCGTGTTTGTCTCGGGAAATAGATTCCTAAGTATTTTATTTTGTCTAAGGTAATATTGAATGGGATTTTTCTTTCTAGTTCTTGCTGCTGAGCTGTGTTGGAAATATATAGAAATGCTGATGACTTATGTGGGTTTATTTTGTATCCTGCAACTTTGCTAAAGTTGTTGATTATTTCGATTAGCTTTTTGGTTGAATCTCTAGGATTCTTTAAGTAGACCATCATGTCATCCGCAAAGAGTGATTACTTGGTCTCCTCATTGCCTATTTTAATGCCTTCAATTTCTTTTTCTTCTCTAATTGCTACTGCTAGTGTTTCTAGTACAATGTCAAATAGTAGAGGTGATAATGGGCATCCTTGTTTCACTCCTGATCTTAATGGGAATGGTTTTAGATATATACTATTTATTATTTTTAGGAACGACCCTTCTATTCCTATGCTTTCTAGTGTTTTTAATAGGAATGTGTGTTGTATTTTATTAAAGGCTTTTTCTGCGTCTATTGAAATAATCATGTGATCTTTGTTGATTTGCTTGTTGATGTGGTCAATTATGTGGATGGTTTTCCTAATATTGAACCAGCCCTGCATCCCTGGTATAAATCCTACTTGATCATGGTGAATGACTCTTCTGATCACTTGCTGGAGTCTTTTTGCTAGTATCCTATTTAAGATTTTTGCATCTATATTCATTAGGGAGATTGGTCTATAATTTTCTTTCTCTGTTTTTGGCCTGCCTGGTTTTGGAATTAGTACCATGTTTGTGTCATAAAAGGAATTTGGTAGAACTCCCTCTTTGTTTATTATGTCGAAGAGTTTGTATAGTATTGGGGTTAGTTGTTCTTTGAATGTTTGATAGAATTCATTTGTGGATCCATCAGGCCCTGGGGATTTTTTCTTAGGAAGTTCTTTGATGGCCTGTTGGATTTCTGTTTCTGATATGGGACTATTTAAGAAATCTATTTCTTCTTCTGTTAGTCTAGGCAATTTATATTTTTGTAGATATTCATCCATATCACCTAGGTTGGTATATTTATTGCCATATATGGGCAAAGTAATTTTTAATGATTGCCTTAATTTCCTCTTCATTGGAGGTGAGGTCCCCCTTTTCATCCTTGATGCTGTTAATTTGCCTTTCTTATTTCCTTTTTTTAATTAGATTGACCAGTACTTTCTCTATTTTGTCTGTTTTTTTCAAAGTACCAGCTTCTAGTCTTTTTTATTAGCTCAATAGTTTTATCACTTTCGATTTTATTAATTTCTCCCTTAATTTTTAGGATCTCTAGTTTGGTTTTCTTCTCGGGGTTTTTAATTTGTTCATTCTCAAGTTTTTTGATTTGCATTTCCAATTCATTGATCTCTGCCCTTCCTAGTTTGTTAATATATGCACTCAGGGATATGCATTTTCCTCTAAGTACTGCCTTGGCTGCATCCCATAAGGTTTGAAAGGATGTCTCACCATTGTCATTTTCCTCAATGAAATTATTAATTGTTTCTATGATTTCTTCTCTAACTAACCGATTTTGGAGTATAATATTATTTAATTTCCAATTAATTTTTTATTTGGCTCTCCATGTACCCTTTCCGATCAATATTTTTACTGCTTTATGATCTAAAAAGGTTGCATTTATTATTTCTGCTTTTCTGCATTTGAGTGCCATGTTTCTGTGACATTTTTGTGAATGTGCCATGTGGTGCTGATAAGAAGGTGTATTCCTTTTTGTCCCTATTTATTTTTCTCCATATGTCTATTAACTCTAATTTTTCTAAGATTTCATTCACCTCTTTTACCTCTTTCTTATTTATTTTTTGGTTTGATTTATCTAAATTTGATAGTGGTTGGCTTAAGTCTCCCACTAATATGGTTTTACTGTCTATTTCCTCCTTCAATTATCCTAGTTTCTCCATTAAAAATTTGGATGTTATACCATTTGGTGCATACATGTTGATTAGTGACATTTCCTCATTTTCTATACTCACTTTTAACAGAATATATTTACCTTCCTTATCCCTTTTGATCAAGTCTATTTTTGCTTTGGTTTTGTCCGATATCATGATTGCAACTCCTGCCTTCTTTCTATCAGTTGAGGTCCAAAAGGTTTTACTCCATCCTTTAATTCTAACCTTGTATCAACCCGCCTCATATGTGTTTCTTGAAGACAACAAATGGTAGGGTTTTGGGTTCTAATCCAATCTTCTATTTGTCTACGTTTTATGGGTGAGTTTATCCCATTTACATTCAAAGTTATGATTTCAATTGTGGATTCCCTGGCATTTTGATAACTTCCCCTAGTTCTGACCTTTCTTCTTTAGCTATATCCTTTTGACCCAGTGATTTACTTTAGGTCAGTCCCCCTAGTCCCCTCCCTTGATATGCTTCCCTTTCTAGCCCCTCCATTTTTATGCTCCCTTCGCCTCCCTCCTCCCCTTCCCTCCCCTTTTATACTCCCCCCCTCCTTGATTTTCCTTTCTTTCTTACCCTGTTGGATAAGATAGAATTCAGGATCCCACTGGATCTAGATATTCTTTCCTCTCAGATTTAATTTCGCTGAGAGTAAGGTTTAAGTAATACCACTTCACGCTCTCTTCCTCTCCTTCTCATATGAGAGTTCTTCCCCTCCCCTTCCCATGTGTATCTTTGTATGGGGAAGATTATTCTATTTAGTCCCCGCCCCCTATTTCTTGAAGTAAATGTTAGTATTATTGACGACCCCCCTTTTTCTTTCTTTGCCCCCCCTTTCAGCAAATCTTCTTGATGCCCCAATCTTTCCCTATGCATGATTCTTCTAACTACTCTTATGATGCATACAATTTTTGAGAGTTAAACAATACATTTTCCCCACATATTAATATATATAATTTGATATAAATGTAATCCTTATAGACAAGAGTTTGATTTAAAGAAAAAGATAAGATTTATCTCCTTTCCCCTTTCTTTCATATTTACCTTTTCATGTTTCTCTTGCTTTCTGTGATTGAATGTCAAATTTTCCACTAAGTTCTGGTCTTTTCTTAGCAAATGCTTGGAAATCTTCTATTTTGTTGAATGCCCATACTTTCCCCTCGAATTATATAGTCAGTTTTGCTGGGTAGTTGTTGATTTTTGGTTGGAGACCCAGCTCTCTTGCCTTTCTAAATATTGTGTTCCATGCGTTGTGGTCTCTTAGTGTGTTAACCACTAAGTCCTGTGTGATCCTTATGGGAGCCCCCCTATATCTGAAGCTCCTCTTCTTAGCTTCTTGTAGGATTTTCTCCTTTTCTTGGAAGCTCTTTAATTTGGCGATTACATTCCTGGGGGTTGTCTTTTGGGGATTTAATATAGAGGGTGTTCTATGAACCCTTTCTATTTCTATTTTGCCCCCTTGCTCCAGACCATGTGGGCAATTTTCTTCTATAATCTCCTGTAGAATAGCATAGAGGTTTTTGTTTATCTCTGGTTTTTCGGGGAGACCAATAATTCTGAGGTTGTCTCTTCTTCCTCTGTTTTCCAAGTCTGTGACCTTTTCAGTGAGATATTTCATGTTTTCTTCTAATTCATTAATTTTTTGGCTTTGCTTTATTGATTCTTGCTGTTTTGTCATCTCACTTTCTTCCATTTGCTTAATTCTGGTCATTAGGGACTGGTTTTGCTTTTCAGCTTTGTCTGCCCTTCTATTAGATGCTTCCAGCTCCTTCTCCAATTGTGAAGTCTTGTCTATCAGACTGCTGATCTCTTTCTCCCATTTTTTTCCCAAAAGGTTTCCATCTTTTGGGTAAGATCCAGTTTGAGACCTTCCAGAGCTTGTGGATATTTTCCATTTTGGGAGGCATGTCCTGATTTTGTTTGTATTTCATCCTCATTCTCTTCTTTTCCTTGGGTACTCCCTCCATAAAAGTTTTCAATAGTCCCCCCCCCTTTCTTCTTGGAGGCTTGGTTTTGGGACATGTGAGCCATCCCTTTGGTGGTTTTATTCCACTTTCTTTTTTTGGTCCGGGGTCTGGGTGATGTGGGCGGGTTTTCTGTGAATTTAGGTTGCCTCAGACTAGTTCTTCCCAGCCTCTGAGGTTTCTTAGAGCGTGGGCCCCTGTGGTCAGCATGGCAGCCCCTTTGCTCAGCACAGCCTCTCAGCGTGGCTGCCCCTTTGCTCAGCACAGCCTCTCAGCGCCCCTTTGTTCAGTGCTGCTGTCCCTTTGCTCAGTGCAGCCTCTCAGGGTGGACACCCCTTTGCTCAGTTCAGCCTCTCAGCGTGGTCACCCCTTTGCTCAGTGCAGCCTCTCAGCTCATCACCCCTTTGCTCAGCCCAGCCTCTCAGTGCCCCTTTGTTCAGCTCAGCCTCTCAGCGCAGCCGCCCCTTTGCTCAGCACAGCCTCTCAGCACGGTCGCCCCTTTGCTCAGCACAGCCTCTCAGCGCCCCTTTGCTCAGCGCAGCCTCTCAACACCCCTTTGCTCAGCATAGCCTCTCAGCGCCGCCTCCCCTTTGCTCAGCGCAGCCTCTCAGAGTGGCCGCCCCTTTGCTCAGCGCAGGATTTTCCCATGAAACCACCCTGAGAGGTTGTTTCCTTGCAGTCTTTAGATCCCAAGGACCCTGGTGCGCCCTCCCCCCCCCCCAGACAGAGAAGCTCCTCACTCACTCGCTGTCCCAGTGAATGCTCTGATAGCTTACTCTGGTTTGGGGGGGGAGGGGCGGCTCAGTTCAAGTTTTTGTGCAAACTTTTCCTCCTCCTTATAGTGTGAAAATGTTCAAACCCCATGTACCTTTGTTTCTGTGGGGTACTGGGGAGTTCCTCCATTCTTCCAAAGGTGATTTTTATGCTCTTTTGAGGTAGTCTATTTTGTCCGGTGTCAGGGAGGGGAAGCGAGTCACATCTAGATTGCAGCCATGTTTACCCGTACTGATAACAACAGTTTTTAAGAATTTCCAATGACCTCTTTTCTTATAGGGATACATATCATTTTAACTTATTGAGTCTCTTAAAAAAATTTTTCCCCTCTTTTTAAATTACCTTTTGATGGTTCTCTTGAGTTCTGTGCTTGGACATCAAATTTTCTGTTCAGGTCTGGTCTTTACGAATTCTTGGCATTCTTCTATTTTGTTGAATGATCATACTTTCTCCTGTAAGAATAATCAGTTTTGCTGGATAGTTGATTCTTGGTTGGAAACCTAGTTCCCTTGCTTTCTGGAATATCATATTCCATGCCTTTCAGTCCTTCAGTGTAGATGAAGCCAGATCCTTCATTATCCTCACTGTGGTTCCATGGTATCTGAATGACTTTTTCTTGGCAGCTTGTAATATTTTTTTCTTTGGTCTAACAGTTCTTGAATTTGGCTATAACATTCCTGTGTGTTGTCAGTTGGGGATTAAGTACAGGAGGTGATCTGTGGATTCTTTCATCTCCACTTTTCCCTCTTGTTCTAGAATATTGGGGCAGTTTTCTTGAATAATTTCCTGTAGTATTATGTCCAGGCTTTTTCTTTTGTCATGTTCTTCTGGTAGACCAATGATTCTTAAATTGTCTCTCCTTGAACGATTTTCTAAATCTTCTGTTTTGTGAATGAGATGTTTCATATTTTCCTCAATTTTTTCTTTCTTTTGGTTTTGTTTTATAATGTCCTGCTGCCTTTTGAAGTCACTTAATTCTAGTTGTTGTATTCTGGTTCTTAAAGACTGGATTTCATCCCTGTCTTTTTGGTCATCCTTCTCCTTCTGGTATGATTTTCTTTGGGGGTCATCTTTCATCCTCTTTGCCTCATCTTTCATCTCCTTTGCCTCATTTTCCAGCTGGTTGATTTTGGCTTTCAAGACACTATTTTCTGTTTCCAGATGACTTATCTTAGTTTTTAAGTTCTTTTCCCAATTGTCTTCAGGCTTTCTTAATTGAGTTTTGAATTGCATTTTGAGTTCTTGCAAAGCCTATATCCAATTCACTGTGATTTCTGATTTTTCCTTTGCTGATCCCTCCCCCTCTGTTTCATTCGGTCTTTGCTTGTTACGTGTATAGAAGCTGTCTATTGTAATTTCTTTCTTCTTTTTCTGTTGTTTGCTCATATTTATCCCTTCTTTGCTCCCCATATTTTTCTGTGCTCTTACTCCTCTCATTTTTTTTTGGTTTTGGGGGTTTCTGTCAATCTCCCCTCTTTGACCTGTGGGGGAGGAGTGTTGGAGTTTGAGCTTCCCCATCCTCTGGAGGCTTTAGATGGGATTAAGTTCAGCTGGGTTAGGCTGGATGTGCCCTGAGGCCAAAACCTCCTGGAAGGCTAGAGTAATATGGAGGGTCTTCATAGTTCTGTTCAGGCTGCCATCTCTGTGCTCCCTCTCCTGCTCCTTCCCCACCATCTGTTTCAATGCTCTGAGCCTGGAATAGCCCTGCCCACAAGGTACACCCTCCAGACCAGTGCCTTTGCCCGCCCAGAGGTTCCTGCTGCCACTGGAGGCTTAGTGCTCTGGGGGGGGGGGGGTGGACAGGTCCTGGGACCTTCCTTCTGCCTTCCTCTTAAACAAGAGTGTTCTTGGATTCTAGCTTGGGGAAGGGGTATACCTTTTGGATTGAGTCCAGTAGGAGGGTTACTTGGCTCTGTCTTGTTGTTAGGTTTGATTTTCAGTCTCCTAAGAGCAGTCAGTTTGTGATCAGTAAGGAAGGGTTTTCAGAGGTCTGAACTTCTGCTGCTTCTAAGCCACCATCTTGATTCCCCCCTCCCTCCATATGCTTCTGTTTCTATGTAAGAGCAATCACCCTAGTTTCCAGGGAGAATGGAAGTAGAGAATGACTCTTCCTCCATTGAGAGTCCAAAAGAGAACTGTAAATACCAAAACATATTGTCAAAAGAGAGAGAAAATGTTGTGAGTGCACAAGTAGCCTCTCTTGAGTCAGAGGCTCATCCTGCCAATCTGTTTGATTCTCTGAAAGTTAGAGGAGAGTGAATGACCTGGGGACCATTCAGAACCATCTTATTGTACATCCTTTTTATTAAAAGAACCACAGGACACAGGTCTATCCCCCACATAGGCTACTTGGGATGGCCACTGTTAAATATACTGTATCTCATTTGAGCCTCATCAGAACCCTGTGAGTTATTACTAGGAGAATTATACTTATTTTATAGAATTTATTTGGGAGAAGTTTGTATGGGATTCCAGTTGTCCTATTGTTTTTTAATCTTGAATAAAGTCTTGACTAAAGATATCCTTTTCCCAGGTGTTAGTTTATTTCTGTTGATGATAATATTTGGAAGAAGTAGACAGTTAGTCATGTTGACGGGAAAATAATTTGCTCCCAAATTGATATCAAATACATCAGTCTCCAAGATAAAGAACATATTGTGATGGGAATTTTGGCAAACTAAGATAGAGGAAGTTGTAAAATTCTGTTTGGGTTATTTAAAAGGTAGGCTGTGCCACAGGTTTTCAATGGAACTGAGAAGATTAAGGTTGATCCTGTATCTTTTATTGATTCTATTCACAATTATGAATTTAAAAATTATAAATTTTGTCCTGTAACTCCTTAGGTTATAGCCTTTTGTCTCTGAACTTGTTTCAGGGATATAACCGGCTTATGATGAACCAAAAGGAGTATTTTGATTTGGTATTTTATATTCAATTGTTATTCTATTCTGCATTTTGTTTTATTCCACTCTGTAAGTGATTCTATTCTGAAATAATATTCTGTGTTCCATTTAACAGGCACAGTCATTCTCTTTGTATCTGGGCAAAGTAGTTCAGAAGCCCCAAAGTGGCTGGATGTATGAATTATAGCTTTCCCATAAACACAGATAACCAAAGAGAAACTCAGAGCATGGGAACTATTATCTTGGCAACGTCTATAAATCAGGATTGCTAGTAAGGGAGGTTTGTTACTTCATACAACTTCAGATTCTGAGGAACTGAATGATATTTTTGTGCCATCCTTGGGCACCAGTTTAAGTTGACTTTGATCCATCTTAAGCCTTCATTCTATTAAATTTCAGTTGGCTTTCCCTTATGGCCAGGAGCCATTTTGTCTAGTGCTACTCTCTGGTATCCATGACCTCAAGATGCAGCTAGATCCTATATATTCACAAAAAAAATGGGTCTGATGCCCAAATGAACTATATGTCTCTTCCTTAATGTAATTAACCATAATTTCTTAAATTCATGATATTACCATTCTCATGACCAATGATGTGATTTGTTTTCTGAAATGTATTACACTCTCAAATCTGGGTCTTTTGGCTATTTAATGGGTCAAGAGATCTATTTTATTAATGTTTGGTGACACCATTAATAAAATATAACTTTCTTTAGATAAGTCTGCCTCAGCTTACCCTTTCATTAAAATTCAGAGATTATAGAACAATTTTGGTGCTTGGGTTAGGTTAAAGAGAGGTATTATTAAGGCAAAAAAAAATGGAGATGCAAAACCCAGGAATCATGACATATATTCTACCCTTAGTGGTCTTCTATTGTAGCAAAGCCTCTATCTTGTGTGAATACATCTTTGTTTCTTGGTGACCAATAACATACCCTCAGAAACACTGTATGCTCTCTCCTAAACTGGTACTATTCAAGTTTGGCAAAGGTGATGTTGCCACAGGACCTCAAAAATAGTGGCAGGCACCCGAGGACAATTTCAACTATCCAAATGTGTTGTCCAGAACACCACTCCATGTTCAAGTAAATCCTAAAAGATTCAATTTGTGAACTTCTAAAACACCATGAAGGCATTAGATGACCTAAACATATCACCACATGTTCAAAGAGCTCATGCCCAGTCTTAAAAGTATTATTACATCATTCATTATGCTATTAATGAATAAGTTGTATGTTCCCCATAAGCCAAGATTGATAAATATAATAATCAGAGTCAGAAAGTCTAAACAGGAATCAAGGGCCAGAAATAATAGCCCCCAATAATTATTACATTGAGGATCTGGTAATCATGACAGAGGCATAGTCTTCTCCCTTTTTTTCTCTTAATAACACTTGAGTTCCAGTAAAGAAGGTAAATGAAAGGCCAGAACAATTTTCTGTAGTTTCTTCTTTGAGAACTTCTAGATCTTCAGATTCTTGGGCCAAGTTAGAGAATGTCCTTAAACCTTTGGGATCTGGAACCATGAAACTGAGTTAATGATGAAGTCATAGGACTGGCGTGGTGGTAAAGTTTCCATCTCTAGGAGTACTAAAGACCTTCTATAACTTTGGGAATTAGGGCATTAACTTAGAGACTAGCAGGAGTTGGTAGCTGACAGTGACATAAAAGCAAAAAGCCCCAAATTATACTGCTTGCAATAGGAAGAGTAAATCACGATCTTCCCTGGGTGCCACTAAATGATTAGTCCACTTGACATCTAAAATGACTGAGAATGAAGAAATTCAAGTGGTGAAAAAAATTTTGATATCGTTCTGAATCCCCAAATGCTTTTGATAAGAGGAAATGGATTCTAATTATGAATGATCATAGCCACAATATTTCCATAAATTTCCATTTTCATGAAGTCTCTTAAATCAGAAGCAGCTGGTAGTCAAAAAGTTCAAATTGAGGAGCAGAAACATATAGGCTGATAGACTGATTGATTTTCCTTTGGGGACTGGAAGAGGTTTCATGAGCAGCTTCACATCTTTTGGAGGCACAACTTTCCCAATTATGGTTGCCTAAATGAGAGAAGAATAGAGCTATTCTATTATAGTAATCTATAGTCATAGTGGAGGTTGGCCTCACTGAACTGTATGGATTCTTTGGGTTCATAGTTTGTGAATCTGTGATGATATCACCTACCAAAAGACCTCCATTTGGCTGGAGTTGGGGAGATTATGAAAACAGAGAGTGAAACAAAGTTGGCTAGTGCCAAGGGCAAAGAAGGAATGTGATGACAGGAAATCAGTTAGGAGGAGCATATCCTACTGAGGTATGAGTCTCAGTTTGGAGAACAGAGAATGACAGAACTGGGAGAGATAACCTAGCTCACTAAGTCCCAAACAGCATCTCACAATCTAAGAATTATTAGAGCATTCAGAAATTCTTTGGTCAATCCAATTTGCACTGAACTGAAAACCCAAGAACTTTCTCTTTGACATAACTAATTGGTTGTCTACCCTCTGTTTGAAGACCTCCACGGAGGAGAACCCGTTACCTCCCAAGGCAGCCCCTTCTCCTTTTGGACAATTCTCATTTGAAAATTTTTCTATATACCAAATGGCAACCTGTTTTTCTGAAGTCTAGCCTTGGCCCCCTCAGTCTGCTCTCTGAAGCCAGAACTGTTATATTTCTTTCTCTTCTTTTCCTTCAACTGATCCTAGTATGCTACATTCACTGGTCCTTGCACTATCATATTCTTTTAGATGTGCTCTGGTTCATTGATTTCCTTACTAAAATATGGTACCCAGAACTGGATTCAGCATGCAGATGTGGTTAGACCAAAGTATATCGGAACTATTACTACCCTCATTCTGGATAGTATATCCTTCTTAACACAGCCTTGTATAAAACTTACATCTTTGGCTGCCATGTCATGCTGTTAATTCATATGGGATGGAGGAAAAAGGGAAAAGAATAAGTATATAGTACCTTCTGTGTGCCAGATATTGTGCTATGTGCTTTACAAATATAATTCATTTAATCTTTGCAACAACCCTGAAAGGTATGTGTTATTCTTATTTCCATTGTAAAGGTGAGAAAAGCAAAGCACACTGAAATTAAGGGACTTGTACAAGGTGACATAGTAAACACCTCAGGCTAGATTTGAACTCAGGTCTTAATGTCTCTGAACCCAGCTCTCTATCCACTGTGGAGCTCAGTGCACTATCCATTGTGATGCCCAGCACTCTTTCCACTATACCACCCAATTATGTCTTATTTTACTTATATAACATCAAAATCTTCAGATGGTATGAGAACTGTTTTCCAGTTCTACCTCCTCTGTGTACATGCATGGTTGAATTCTGAAACCAATTGTAGGTCTTTACATTTATCCATATTAAATGTCATATTCAATTCAGTCCATTGTGTTAATCATTTGAAATCTTTTTTGGACCTGCCCAACTGTAATCCAGTGCATTAACTACCTGTCCTAGTGTTATAAGGATATAGGGATTAGCTCCTTGCTGCAAAGCCAGAGCAGGAAATCTTGCAGGACAGAAAAAAGATTCTGGAATGCTGAAGAGGGCAGAGACAGTTTCTGTTCAGGGAGAAACAGTTAAGCAGCCAGGAGCTGAGTCTGAGACTAGTCTTTCTAGGATGGACCTAAATAGCTAGATACCCTCTATCCTGTGGCTTTTCCCTGTGATCCAGCCTAAACTTGTGAATCCTGTTGATGCTGAGAGTGTTTTCCAACAGAGCTTCTCAAGACTCCAGAGGACAACTGTCAGTGAAACTTTCCTATGACTCTTGTTCCTGCTACCTTCAAGTCCTTCCCAATTTTATATTATACATATACATATACATATACATATATTATATTATATTAACTAAAGGGGTTAATTTAATAGTTGTATGAAGTAGATTTGTAGGTAAAAAATTACTAGATAGGTTTTTGGGGTTTTAGATAAATCATCCCAATTCCCTTCCCCTAACCTAAATTAAACTGTTACTTAGTTATATTTTTTAATATATTTATAGTTTATACCCATTATTTAATATACATATTTCACTAGCTTTGTATCACCTGCAGATATGATAATAATGACCCTTAGGGTTTTATTCAAATAATTTATAAAAATGCCAAACACCCCAGAGTACTTTGCTAAATCAAGCACATCAGTTTTTAAAGTTATAACTTACTCAAGGTGAAATGGTAATATGGCAGAAGAGCCAGGAGAGGCTGTCTTCAGCACCAGCTTTTATGCCAGCCAGACGTGCTGACTCCACCCCCTCCTTTGCTTAGCAAAGAGCAATTGGGTCTTGGGGCTTATACTGGCTCTGCCACTGAGCTAGGTAATTTTGGGCAGGTTATTTAACCTCTTTGAGTCTTAGTTTCCTGACCATCAAAGCAAAGATTACCATGACTGTCCTGCCTACATCATTGGACTTTTGAAAATATCAATTAAGATAATGGATGGACTCTGAAAATTGAAGCAATAGGGGGCAGCTCAGTGGCTCAGGGCAAGAATGCCAGGCCTGGAGTCAGAAGGACCTGGGTTCAAATCTGGCCTCAGATATTTCCTACCTATTGTTATAAAGGATTCGCTTTGCAAAAAGCAAGAAGCAATTTGCACAAAGCAAGAAGCAAAGAGAACTCACAGGGCTATGACAGGCAGGGCCATCATTCTACTTAGAATTCCCAGGAGCAGGGACTAGAGACTGAGGGAGTTGCTGACAGTTGGTGAATTCCATAGGATGGAGATTTTTCCTTGCTGTCAGGATAAACCAGAGGATAACTGTCTGATATTTCTGGGGTGGACCCAGAAAACCAGTGGTTTCTTTTCTTTGGCTGTCTTGATATTTCTTCCTGTTCCTACTGTTGATGCTACAGAGAAAGTGGATTTCTACTGGTGCTGGTGACATCTGGAACTGCTGTATGGAGCAAAAGATTCTTGGTTGTGAGATTTCTTTGGGCCCCTGTTGTCTTTGCCCCCTACAAATCCCTCTCTAACTTGAATTACTCTTTTAATTAGTTAGTTTAGGATAATTTAGATAGTTTAGAGTTTTAATATCTGTAGTGGGGTTAGAAGTAAGGTAGTCCCTGATTCCCTTCCCTTCCCTTCTCCTTTTAGTTAAATAAACTTTTATTTTATATATATATATATATACATATATATATATGTATATATATATATATATATATATATATATATATATATATATATATAGCTTGTTTAACCCCTCCTTTTAACCATCCCCTAACACTATGAGACCCTGGGCAAGTCAAACCTAATTATCTAGCCCTTACCACTATTCTGACTTGAAACCAATATTTGTATCAACTGCAAGACAGAAGGTAAGACTTTTTCAAAAAGAAAATTGAAGCATTATAGGTAGCACTAGATTTTATGTCATTTTTGTATTATTATATTGTTAATTTAAAGTATATGTTAATTTAAAGTATAAAATATGCAATATTTAAATTTATATCTTTTATGTACCATTTCTCCATATAATATAGAATTAGTTAATATTATTTGGCATGTCTAATTAGAAATTATTAATTTTTTTTATACTAAAGCCTCGTATTCCAGCATGGCCTTGCCCCAAAGAAAATGAACTTCAAGGTAATCACATTTCTCTCTGCTTTACAATGTGAATCCTGCCCACAAAGGAAATGTAAAGTTAGATGGGAGAGCATTCTGGCAATGAATGATTTATTAACTAGTTAATGCTTGGATTTATATATGTGTATATGTATATCTTTTTCTTTCTATTTAAGCACACATTAAATAAAATTAAGATTTCCTGACAAGAGAACTGAATAAGTAGAATGTTGAAGAAATGTGAAATAGATTCTATCTCTAATAATTATTTTGCACATAATAAATGTTGAATTGAAATAATTTTAATATTTAATACTATACCCACTATAAAACTGAACACAGTCTGTAATCAGGTTATCTCTCCATCAGTTATGAAGATTAGCAATAATGATTAGTTTAAAATAGTTAACTTGAGCAAGGGAAAAAAGGTGTGAAGATTCATATTCCTATTGAAACCACTATTTCTGGGGCTGTACCATTTTCTTGTCATCTTTTCTGTTCATTTAAAAGGATCATTATACACCTAACCTTTCTGAATGTACAGATGGATACATCTATTTAGAATAGCTTTGTGAAAATAGATATGTGTGAAAAAGGAAATTTGTGAGATTTGAAGGTGATGTATGCAAAATGGTTAAGAATAGGTTCTAAAAATTGATCTGACAGATTGATTTAGTGTTAATGGTTATGTAATATGTGATCTATTTTGCATTTTTATACCATTTTCATTTTAAGAGTAAGAGACCAGTACAGTATTGTATACTTAAGACAAACCTAATATCTTAAGGGGATAAATGTTTAAATCTATACTTCATGGAATCATTTTTGGATGCCTGTCTTTTGGCAACTCATTGTTTGTCCTTTTCTTTTATCAGTGGTTAATTTAAATTCTGGATATATTTGAATAAGATAATATATACATGTATTATATAAACATACACATATGTAGTAAGTACCTATTAATTGCTTTCTTTCTTTTTTTTTAAAGTAGCAACTTATTTGGCTGCTCTGCAAAACAAGATTGAGCAGACTTATACAGAACCCAGTAAGAATCATGCTAAAGTAGTGGAAATTTGATAATTGATGTATTTTTGCAAACAATTTTAGAATATGGTTCACCTTTCCAAAATGTTATTCTTTGTGATGAATTAGCATATAACACATCCACATCAGAGTCTCTTCTTCATATGGACAAACCTTCAACCTAAAGAACTTGTCATTATATGTCATTACACAATGTCATCTGTGTGCACTTTTATTTAGTCATCTCAGTTGTATCTGACACTTTGTGACACCATTTGGGATTTTCTTGGTAAAAATACTGGAACAGTTTACAATTTCCTTCTTCAGATCATTTTGTAGTTAAATAAATTAAGGAAAACAGGGTTAAGTGGCTTCCCCAGGGTCACACAGCTATCAAATTTGAACTCAGGAAAATGTCTTTCTGACTTCAGGTCCAGCACTCTATCCACTGAATCATCAGGATTCTCTCTATACTAGGCACATGAAAATACACTCATTCCTTGTCTGCATTTCAAAACTATTTAATCCTTTCTGCTTTCTTCCCTGGACTACTATCTATTCTCCTTTTGGATTAAGTACTAGGCATGTGATAATATTATGGGACAATTCTGTGACTAAGTCTAGTCTTGAGGGGGCTGGTGAATGGGAGGGATGAGAAGGGATACAAGAAGAATAGGAAGGTTCCTGCCCTTGATGATATTACATCTAGTTTTAGAAATTAAAAAATGCATTGTAAAATGGTCCAAGAACACTTAGAAAACAACATATCATAAAGTAAATAATAGTGTATACAAGTAGAATAGAATACTGAAGAGCTCAAGAATAATGATATAAGTAGAGATAGTTCAGTTCCTTGGGAGAGCCTTTTGAACCTGATTTGAAAGAAATTAGGGAATTAGGATTGGCAGAGAGATGGAGGAAGGGGATTCCAGGTAAAGAAAATGTCACAGACAAAGAGAGAGAGCAAATCACATGCCAAGGATGGCAAATACAAGGAAGTTATCAGGAAATGGGTTTGATAAGATTATAAAGAGATTAGAAGGGAGAAGAGTTGGAAGTATAGACTGGATAGGCAGCTAAGTGAGCACCATAGTTCTCAGAGCAACTTATATTCCAGAGTTCAAGACCCTGGGTAGGTCACTTAACCCTGTTTTCCTCGATTTCATTATCTAAAAATGAACTGGAGAAGGAAATGGTAAACCACTTCAGTATCTTTGCTGAGAAAGACTCAAATGGAATCAGGAGGAGTCAGACACAATTAAAAAAAAAAAACCTGAACAACAAATAAAACAAAATATTTAATGCTAAACCATGAGAGATTTGGATTTGAGATGAAAATGTAGGGACCCCCTTAGATTCTTGATCAGTGACATAACATGGAAAATATAATTTTGGGAAGGATATCATAACAGTTTTGTTAGGGCAGATTTGAATGGAGAGATTTCAGAGCTAGGGTCCCTACTAGGATGTTGCAGCAGTAATGCAGCATAAAGTGAAGAACACTTTTAAAACTTGTGGTAGAAGTGAAAATAGGAAAAAGCAAAGTCAAAACAGAAAGAACTGGGCAAAAAAAGATGATTGAGTGTTCTGTCAAGTGTAGAAAATGAAGGAAAGAAAGTTAAAAATTATTCCAGACTTTTGCATCTGGTAACTGGGGAAATGGTTTCCTTATCTGTAATAGGGAAATTGATAATTTCCTTATTTGTAATGAGGAAATTGTGGTGGAGACAAGCAAAAAAGTTCATGTAAAAAATATTTCATATGTTTTGCTAAATCATAGGGAAACCCATCCTCTCTGTATCTGAGATGATGTAGAGAAAGAATAAAGAGTATGAGTGGAATGAATACAGTATGGAGGTGAGTATAACCTCCATATTTCTTGGGGGAAAGTTTGAGTTGGAATGAGTGCAACAAATATATCTACCAAATGTCTTCTCAAAGAAGCAATGCATAAGAAAGAACATATGGTAGAAAAGCAATAACTTCTGAGGCACTGGGAGGAATTTGGTATTCTATTCCTCAGCCTTCCAATCAGAGCAGAGAGGAAGCTGAGGAATGTGGTGTTAGCCAAGGCTTGCTTACACAGTATGACAATGAGCTAGAAGATAGAATTAACTTGAAACAAAGGCATTTAATGAAATGGCACACTAAGTGTGCCACTAATGAAATGCCACACTCTAAGTGTGGCAAAGCATGCACATGAACAGAAACAGAAATAAATTTGGGGTATATGTGTGACCAGAGCATATTGGAGCAACTCACACCTACAGTACTGCTCTGGACATTGCTTAACTGGCTCTTCAGCTAATAGGGAATTTTCTTTCTTGACTTCCTTAAATATGAATATTTTATTTCATCAGGTTCTTGAGAGAAGACAGGGAATCTTAAAATTTCTGAGTCCTGGAATACAGTGGAAAATACATTTGTTCTAGAGTCAGATAACCTAGGTTCAAATCCTCCTACTGATACTACTTGTGTGACCTCAGGCCAGCTACTTATCCTCCCTGGAATAGAGTTTTCTCACAGGGAAAATGAGGAAATTGGACTTGTATGGATTAAAAATTATTAGTTTGACTAAAATATATGAAAATTATAAATCATAATTTTGGTCACAGATTTAAAATGTTGTTGCTCAAAGTCAAAATGACCTTTAATAGCTTTTATTAACAAAAGAGGTGGAAAGAGTAAGAGTAGGGAAATACAAAAGGGTAGAAAAGACATTAGCCTATCTAACTAAATATTGTTCTGGTTGACACAGCCAGGCCTTGTTGATCTTCAACTGGAATTAAACTCTGTCCAGAAGACAGGAAGGGAAAGCCAGCTTTCCATTCACCCACATTCCTTCCAAGAGGCAGGTCTGAAAATGATTCCTGAGGTCAACTTTCTTCCCTAAGTGGACTTTCTTCTTGAAGCTGACTTCCTTATTGAAACCAACCTCCCAGCCTCAGAAATTCAGGGCCTTTTCTATTGGTTTCTTGTCCCTTCCGCCCTCTTCACAGGGGCCAATCACAGCTTCCAAATTGCCCAGCACTGCCCAGGGGGGCTGTGTCTGTGGGATCCAATTCACACCTTCTGGAGGTGTGAATTCTCATCAAAAGGGTTCACAGTTCCTGGTTGATTGAGTTTCTGAGGGTGTGAATTCACTAAGTAGTTTGTAAGCTCCTCCACCTAGTTCAAGCTTGTGTTGATTCAATCAAAAGGAAGACAAAGGAGAGTTAATCCTGTCATCACAATCTAATGAGGTACTCAGTAGGGGTATTTAAATTATTTTTAACGAAAGTGTTAATTCCAACTATGCAAAGAGAATAAATGATTTCCTTTTTTACAAGTGTAAATTCAGAATAAGCAAAGAGAACCAAGAATTTCCTTTCACAGACTAAATGGATTTTAAAGGTTCCTTTTAGTTCTAAACCTTTGATCTTTGATCTTATGACTTTAGAAGCAGCATTGTGCTTCTAAATTTGTATCTTTGATTTTGCTCTAATAATTCTTATTGTATCATTGCATTTTTTGAGATCCAACTTCCTCATTTTTTTCTGTAGGGTATCCATTTCTTTATTAAAAATTTCTAGCTTCTGTTTGAAGCCATCAATTCTTTTAAACTTTTTAATTAAAAATTCTAATTCCATTTCTTATCTCTTCCTACAAGTCTTTAATTATGTATTCCAATTTTAGATATTCTTCAAGCTATTCTTTTCTTTTTTTCTGCATTTCTAATAATGATTACTTAAGAATTATTCTCTTTCTTTAGAGATTTGCCCTGGACATCTTTTACACTGAAGTATTTATTCACTCTATGGGTAGCTTGATGGCTCAGTAGATAGAGTATTGGGCCTGGAATCAAGAAAACCAGAGTTCAAATCCATCCTTATTTAGACACTTATTAGCTGTGTGACTGTGGGCAAGTGACTTAACTCTGTCTCAGTTAATTCATCTGTAAAACAAGCTGGAGAAGAAAATGGAAAACCACTTCAATATCTTTGTTAAGAAAACTCCAAATGGGGCCATGAAGAGTTGGAAATGACTAAAGAACAGCATTTCTTCACCATACTTATATGAAGCACCTTTATTTCTTTAGTTTCTATGGGGAGTTTTTCCCCAGAGGGAGGATTTAATTATTAAGAGGTCCCTTATTTTAATTACTATTCTTTTACATTTGCTCATTTCCTGCTTTCTTAAGGTGGTAAAGGGGACCTAGTCTTCTCATTGAGCCATCTTGCTTCTCTCGGTCCCAATTCCCATATTTTACAGATAAGTTTTAATTGCTTGTTGCTATTGTAGTATGGTTGGTCACCCATGAATTAGTAGAACTAAGAAGAACCTTGCTGAGCAACCATTTATGTAGTTTAGGAATTTAAAAAACCCCTAAATATATAAAAGAGAGAAAAAGCATCTTTTTCCAGAGTTTCCACAATATGTGTATTTAAATTTTTTCTCTGCTAGATATGTTAATTGTGCCTAATAGAATCACTATGTTTGGAACAGTCAATTTATGAAATTACATATAACAGGTATTTAGTATACATTTGGACTAAATTGGATTATGATAGAATCTCAGAGATAAAAAGATTGCACTGGTAAGGAATGTTTTTTTTTTTAAGTAGAGGGAACAAATCTTGCTGGAAATGCAGTTACATATTTTAGAAGTGGAAGATTGTTTAATAAACAAGGAAAGAAATGCTTTTTTGTTCTTTTCTGGAGTTTTTGCAGTAGGTATTAACTTTTCCCTAATAAATAAACTAAAAGATCCTGTTCTCTAAGGATGAGACAATAATGTATAGTGGACAGAATCATGGGTGTGAGCCAGGAAAACCTGAGTTAAGATCCTTCCTCAGCTTAATTAGCTGTGTGATTCTGGGCAAATCCCAGCTGTCTCTGTTCCTCTCTAAGTAAGTGCCTCTCTGAGTCTCAGTTTTCCTGAGTATAAAATGAAAATAATAAATTTTGTAGTGTTTACTTCATAGCATTGTTGTAAAAATCAAGTGAGATCATGTTTGTAAATTTTTTTTTCCAAATTCTGAAGTGCTATATAAGTATAAATTAACATTGTTAATTTTATAGATCAGGAAATTGTTAAAGTTATTGATGAAAGTCTTTCTCTTACACACCTAGGATTGGTGCCAAACAGACCAAAGGAAGCTCAAGCAAACGAAGATGAACAAATAGAAATTATCAGTTGTAAGTAAATAACATTAAAAGTCTTTAAATTATGTATTAATATTATGTTAACCAAGAGATTTTTTTATATCTTTTTGATGAGTCAACAATGTTTAACCTTTGTTTTGCCTCTGATTTTGAATATCAGAATAAAAATTGTGAATGAATGAGATTAAATTAAATTATAATAAAAAGATTAAATGATGGACTGACAAAATTTCAAAACTAGAAGGGGTTTTAGAGACCATCTAGATAACAATCTCATCTATGACATGTATATGCGATCATTCCACCTTTACTCAAATACCTCATTTGGCTTTTGGAGATTTCTAATAGTTAGGAAAATTTTCCTTATATAAGATTTTTTTAACCCTTGCCATATGTCTTAGAATCAATAATAAATATTGGTCCCAAGGCAGAAGCACAGTAAGGGCCAGACAATGATGTTTAAGTAATTTGCCCAGGGTCATCCAGCTAGGAAGTGTCTGAGGCCACATTTGAACACAGGATCTCCCATCGCCAGGCCTGGCTCTCTCCACTGAGCCACCTTGCTGCTTTTTCCTTATATCAGTTTTTAATTTGCTTCTTTAAGTTTCTACTGTTGTTCCTGGTAATCCTCTGGCATTAAGCAGAGCAAGTTGGATCTCTCTTCCATTGATCAGGAAAGCTGTCATGTATATAAACCTCTTCTTTGGTCTTTATCTCCTTTTTTTTTTCCAACTGATTATTTTGAGGCCCATCACTTTCCTGGACTTCACTTCTGGATACTCCACAGTTTTACAATGTTATTCCTAAAATGTGGCAGCTCAGAACCAAACATGGTAGTGCAGGAATAAACACCTACAAATGTCAGGTTCTGGGCTAAGCAATATACAAACATTAACTCAATCGATCTTATAACCACCTTGGAAAGTAGGTTTGGGAAAAGGGCAGATGTCATATTGCATTATTTATTCATGTTAAGCCCATTATAATCATCTGATGTTTTGCCCACAACTTGCATAGCATAAAAAACAGCAGTTCAGTGCAAGTTGAGTGATTTTGCCTTCTTTTCATTGTGTGTTATCATTGTTCCACCCACCATAAGCCACAGTCCTCTCCCTTTTGTTATGTCCCTCCTTTCTTCATAATAACTTGGAGGGGATGAGGTGGGAAATCAAACTGTTGTCCTTAGCCTTCAGAGATAATTATAGTTTAACATTAGTTTCACCACTCCTGACTATGTTCCCAAGATTATCACACTTTTAAAAAAATCATTTTCCATTACCTGACCTTTCCTTCATCTTCTACTTACACATCTTTTAATAACACATCAGTCAGTAAATTCTCTGGGCAATCTTATCAGTTTCTTTTTCCTCATCAAAATTGTTTTTCTTTTTGTACACAATTTCATTTTTGAGAATTTTCTATCCTTTTGAGTGAACTTTTCATATAGCTTCAAAAATAATTATATATTCTTTAATTTTTTTGTTATAAATTCTCTTTCCAGCCCCTCTCCAACCCATTGAGAAGGCAAGCACTATTATATCAGTTATACATGTGAAATCATGTAAAACAGTTCCATATTAGTTGTCACAAAACCAAGAAAAATAAAGTAAGACAGTTATATTTCAGTTTACACTCGAAGTTGATCAAGTCTCTGTCTCTGGAGATAAATAGTATATTTCATCACGAATCTTTCAGAATTATCTTAGATCATTGTATTGATGAGAGTGGATCAACATAACAATATTGTTCTTACTGGGAACAATAATCTCCTGGCTCTGGTCACTTCACTTTGCTTCAGTTCATGTAAGTATTTCCAGGTTTTTCTGAAATCGCTGCCCTCATCATTTCTTGTAGCACCGCAGTATTCCATGGCAATCATACGCCACAGCTTATTCAATCATTCCCAAATTAATAGACATCCTCTCTATTTCCAATTCTTTGCTGCCATAAAAAATACTGCTATAAATATTTTTGTACATATAAGTCCTTATTTTTTTATCTCTTTGGGATACAGACCTACTAGTAGTATTGCTGGATCTAAGTGAATGTGCAGTTCCAAATTGTTCTCCATTTTTGCGTCTCGTTTTTTCCACACTCCTTCCAGAATATATCATTTTTGATAGGTATAAGAGTTGTTTAATTTGTACATCTCTAAACAATAGTATTTAGAGAATGTTTTTCATATGATGATAGATAACTTTTATTTCTTCTTCCAAAAACCACCTGTTTATATCTTTGACCACTTATTTCAGGGAATGCCTTTTTAAAAAGTAAATTTGACTTAGGTCCTTATATATTTGAGAAAAAGACCATTGTGAGAAAAATTTGCTATACATCTCTTTTTAATATTCATCATGGATAGTACCTTTTAACAAAACATATTTCCCCGATTATCTCTTTAATTAGGTCTTTTTTGCTTCTGCTTTGTCTGAGTTCATTCTACTCCTTTCCTTTTTTACTTCAGCTGAAACAAATTCTTCTCTAGTCCCTTATTTTTAATCTGGGTGAAGTCTTTCTGTCTCTTTGTTAAAATATTTTTTTTTGTTTTTCTCCATTTACATGTAAAAATAATTTTAACATTCATTGTTTAAAATTTGAGTTCCAAATTAATTCTGTCCTTTCTACCCTTCTTTTTTTCCTCCATCCCTCTCACCCCTCTCCCATTTCTGAGATAATAAGCAATCTGATATATATTTTTCATGTGCAATCATGTAAAATATTTTACATATTAGTCATTTTGTGGAAGAAATATAGAAAAGAAAATTAAGAAAGTGAAATATAGTATATTTCAGTCTGCATTCAGTTGGCATCACTTCTTTCTCTAGAGGCAGATGACATTTTTAATCATGAGTCTCTGGTATTGTCTTGGATCACTAATAATTAGGTCACATTCACAGTTATTCATCAAAAATATTTTGCTGTTACTGTGTATAATGTCTTTCTGGTTCTGTTCACTTCATTTTGCATCAGTTCATGAAAGTCTTTCCATGTTTCTCCAAAATCATCATACTTGTCATTTCTTATAGTACAATAATATTCCATATATCACATAACACAATTTGTTTAGCCATTCTCCAACTAATAGACAACCTCCCAATTTCCAAATCTTTGCTATCAAAAAAAAGACTTGGTATAAATATTTTTGTCCAAATAGGTCCTTTTACTCCCACCTCTTTAAAAAAAAATCTCTTTGGGATATAGACCTGGTAATAGTATTGCTGGATCAAAGGGTACGCACAGTTTTAGAGCCTTTTAGGCATAGATCAAAATTGCTCTCCAGTCTAGTTGGATTAGATCATAACTCTACCAACAATGCAGTAGTGTCCCAATTTTCTCACATCCCCTCCAACATTTATCATTTTCCTTTTCTGTCATATTGACTAATCTAATAGGTGTGAGATGGTGCCTCAGAGTTGTTTTGATTTGCATGTCTTTAATCAAGAGTGATTTAGAGGGCAGCTAGCTGGATAGAGAGCCAGTCCTAGAAATGGAAGCCCTTGGTTCAAATCCAGCCTCAGATACTTTCTAGCAGTGTGACCCTGAGCAAATCACCTAACCTCAATTGCTGAATCCAGAACTAATACTTAGAATTAATTCTAAGACACAATGTAAAGATTTTTTAAAATAATGATTTAGAACATTTTTTTGCAAGTATATATAGTTTGGAAAATTTCTTTGATCATTTATAAATAAGATAATGACATAATTTTGTTAACTTGAGTTAGTTCTCTATATATTTGAGAGACAAAACCTTTATCGAAAGAGTTGCTGTAAAATTCCCTCCCCCCTC
Organism: Monodelphis domestica; assembly: GCF_027887165.1. Lineage (NCBI taxonomy): Eukaryota > Metazoa > Chordata > Mammalia > Didelphimorphia > Didelphidae > Monodelphis > Monodelphis domestica. The sequence goes on along the minus strand of NC_077231.1, from coordinate 252,465,787 downwards.
ATCCCCAGATCTCTGCTTTCCTTCTAATCTTGGTTGTATTGGAGGAGGGAGAGGGTTTGTACAAAAAAATTAATATAATAAAAATTATACATTTTATATCCTATAATGTTCTATCTCTTTTGTTTGATCAAAAATGCTTCCCTTATCCATAGAGCTGATAGGCAAACTATTCCATGTTCCCCTAATTTGCTTTTGATATCACCTTTATATCTAAATCATGTATCCATGTTGACATTATCCATGTCTATGGTGTCAGATGTTGTGCTATCCCCAGTCTCTGCCATAACATTTTCCAATTTTCCCAACGGTTTATATCACATGGTAAATTCTTGTCCCAGAAGCTTGGTTTATTTATTAATAAATCAAACAATAAATTACTATGGTTGTTTATTACTAGGTATAGTGCTAGGTACCTGATCTATTCCACTAATTCACCATTCTATTTCTTAGCCAGTCCCAGATTGTTTTGATGATTATCACTTTGTAATATGATTTGAGATCTGGCACTTCTAGGCTACTTTCCTTCATATTGATTCCTTTGATATTCTTGACCTTTTGTTCTTCATACATGTTTTATTACTATTTTTTTCTAGCTCTATAAAATAATTTTTGGCAGTTTAACTAGTAGAGCATTGAATAGATTAATTTAGGCAAAATTGTCATTTTTATTATATTTTATCAGCTTAGCCATGAGCAATCAATATTTTTCTAGTTGTTTAGATCTGACCTTGTTTGTATGAAAATTGTTTTATAATTAAGTTCATGCAGTTTCTGGGTTTATCCTGGCAGGTGGACTCCCAAATATTTTATGTTATCTATTGTTAATTTAATATAGAACTTCTTTTTCTATCTCTTGCTGCTTGGTTTTATTGGTAATGCATAGAAATGCCAATGATTTATGTGGGTTTATTTTATTATCTTCCTATTTCAACTGTATTTCTTTAAAACAACATGTTGTTAGATTCTGGTTTCTAATTCATTGTGCTATCTGCTTCCATTTTATGGATGAGTTAATCTCATTCACATTCACAGTTATGATTACTAATTATATATTTCCCTCCATCCTTTTTTCTTCTATTTCTTCTTTTCTCTCTCTTTTTACCCTGACCTTCCTTCAGATGTGTCTGTTTTGCTTCTGCCTCCTTTAATCTGTCCTCCCTTTTATCATGTCCTCCCTTTCCCTCCTTTTCTCATCTCTTTCTACTACTTCCCTACTGGGTAAGAGAGATTACCAAACCCAGCTAAATGTGTAGATGTATTTTTTCCTCTTTGAACCAATATTTAAAAAAAAACAAAACTCTTTACTCCTTAGAATCAATTGTGTTTATTGGTTCTAAGGCAGAACAGTGGTAAGGACTATGCAATGGGGGTTAGTTAAGTGGCTTGCTCCGGGACACACAGCTAGGAAGTATATAAGGCCAGATTTGAACCCACAACCTCCTGTCTCTAAGGATTAGTTTTCAATCCAGTAAGCCACCTTCCTGCCCCCTCTTTGAATTAATTTTAATGAAAATTGATGGACTTTGCCCACCACCACTCCAATTCTCCCCGGCTTTATTATTTCTTGATGTCTCATGGAGTCATTATCTTCCACTTGCCCAAGTCTAATTTTTAAGAAATTATTTTCTTTAGTTTACCTTTGTATTCCTTTTTTTTCATTGGCCAATTCTACTTTTTAAATTTTAAAATTATTTAAAATAAATTTTAAATTAATAATTTTAGAAAGTTTTTCTGAACTCTTGGGAACATATTATTTTAAAAATATGGTAAATTATTAGAGTATGTTTTCCTCACATCTATTATGAAATCCAGGGTTAGAGTGGTTACTTCTGCTCTAGTTATCTCTATCATTGTTTTTTAGCAACCAGATCTTGGTTAGAATCAGGTCCAGAATAATTGGTTTGCTTAGTTCCCTTCTTATTTTGAAGAATGAAGTTAGTAATGAGGAAGGGCCAAAGGTTATTAGTTACCTTGCTTTGGAGCAGGGATAGAACTCCAACAGATGTCTAGATATACTTTTCCTAAAAAAGAAAGTTCCCCATCATTTGGTATATGATTTCATCAGACACATGAAAATTCTTCTTTTATGCTCACTCTTCATCATCAACCTGCTTACAATGTAGTCATCTATTCACATAAAAATGATCAGAATGGTATCAAATTTTAGGTTTTCAAAAGAGAAAATAGATAAATTAATTCAACACGGGAAATAGAGAAATCTCTCATTCATTTCTACAATTCTCACAGTAGTCCTGTTTAAATAGGTTTTCATTATTGAATTGAAAAAAATATATAATTTTTTTTTAGTGTATGAAGAAGATGAGATTGAAAAGAAAATTGTTCTACCTGGTCCATGTCGAAGCTGGGATGATCTATTCAGTAAGTATAACATTAGTTAATATTTTCAAATTATATTAAAAGAAAATCGATTTTATATTTTATAAATGTGTCAGAGCCATATTACACTTTTCTCTGTAAAGTTTTTCCTGGTCTTTTGATAGCCCAGAAAAAAATAGAAAAATGGAAAGCATTTATGTTATTCAGACGAGCTAGGTGGCACAGTGGATAAAGTGGTGATCCTGGAGTCAGGAAGACTCATTTTTCTGAGTTCAAATTTGTCCTCAGAGATTTATCATCTGTGTGACTCTGGTCAAATAACTTAAATTTGTTTACCTCAGTTCCTCATTTGAAGTAAAATGATCTAGAGAAAGAAATGGCAAACTGTTCTGGTATTTTTGCCAAGTATGAAGATAATTTTAGGGTTGTGACTTAAAATCTAGATTCAATTGGCCACCAGGGGAAATCCCAAATAAAATACACAAGTCAGTCTAGAAATTTATGGTAATTTAATTAATATAGAGGGAAGGAAATTAAGTAGAAGGAGGGAAGAGGATATAGGATTTCTCCTGCCTGGCCTGTGCCAGGGGGAGTTTAAAATTCCTGTCTCTAGGTCTCTGAAGAAGATTAGAGGATTCTAAGGGGATAAAGTTGGAAAAGTAAAGGAGGGAAACTCAGCCAGAAACTCACCACCAAACCAGACAATAGCTTGTAGCCATGCTAAGATGCCTAAAGGCCCAGCACACTGGTATCAGCCAATTCTCTGCCGCAAAAGGTGCCAGAGAGAGGAAGTGATCCAAATATATAGATCTTTCACCCTTGTGTCTCCTCCTCTAAATTTTCACGCCTAACAATCACATCAAAGGTTTTTCTCCAGGACTGCCCATACTTTTAGTTCTCATCTTCTTTTGATTAGATTATATCTTTAAAGTTAATTAACACTTCTTTGTTAAGTTTACCTTTTGTTAGTTACTTGACCTTTTTGTGATTAATTTAACCTGTATAGTTACTTTACACCTTTTTGTATTAAGATCTTAAAACAGACTTAACTTAAAGTTCTAGCTTCACTATAAGTTAAGAGTTAAATACCTTCATTGTTCAATCAGGAGATTACAACTTTATCTTCCCCTAAAGTACATCTAAGCAGGGTGGAGTAATTTAAAGTTCCCAAGACATTCCTGATTTTGTTAAACTAAGTATCTTCATTGTTACAATCAGGAATTAGCTAAATCCAATCTTCACACAAGAAAACCCCAAATGGGGTCACAAAGAGGCAGACACAACTAAACAACAAGAACAATATGTCCCTCAAACTTATCAGACTGAGCTATGCACAAAAAATGATCCTTATTAACATTGTTGTCAAACTTTACATACTCCATCATATAAAATAACCATCAGTACTTTTCTTTTTGTCCAGATTTGTGATTTCATAAATGTAGACAACCCCAGGTGAGGAAGCTAATAAGGCAGAATGATAGTTATTGTAGAACTCAGAATCTCAGAAAATCATCTAGATGGTGGTTCATAGGCAGGGCTAAATGGTTCCAAGCATACAGGTGACCTAGGGACAGAGTGCCAAGCTTAGAGTCCAAAAGATAAGTCAAAATCCAGCCTCAGGCATTTACTAGTTTCATGATCCTAGCAATTCACCTATCCTCTGTCTGCCTCAGTTTCCTCAGTTGTAAAATAGGGATGATAATAGCATCTACTTCAGTGTCCTGTTGGGAAAATCAAGTGAAGTAATATTTTTAAAGTACTTAGAATACTGGTACATTGGAGGTACTTAATAAATGCTTATTCTCCTTCCTCCCTCCCCCATTCAGTCAATAGTTGGCAGAGGCAGGAATTGAACCAAAGTTTTTCCTATTCCAAGACTACCCAATATTCCATGGTATCTTTCATCATAAAGACTCATAACTTTGAAAAAGGGAAAATGCATCTAATTGGGGACCAGTTACATATTTTCAGATGGGAAAAGCAAACTAATAAAATGAAGAAATAAATGTCTCAGCCTTTTCCAGAGTAGTCATGTTAAAAATAGTTTCTCTCTACTGGGTGAACCAAAATCATCTCATTTGTAATTGAGGCAAAGGATGAAGTCAAAGACAGAAGTTCGTCCTCTGGAGGTCTACAAATTACTTCCATAGAGCTACATAAAGGCCAAACATGAATTTGTCTAAGATGACAGCACTAAAAATGAAGAAATATCTTTTAAGTATTGTAAAATCTAGCAGTTCTTTGATTCATAAATATAAATTTTAATCTTTAAGGTTTAGCTTGATGGAAAATTTCCCGAGATGAGAAAATAATGTGACTGTCCCTCAGATGTTGGTCTTAATCAGATTCATTTTTCAAGCTACCCGTGAAAATCTTCATTACTTTGTTGTCAAGCTACTTACCTCATTATCATAGATGTACAATTTAAAAATAAGGAAAGAATGTTTCTATATATTTAAAAAATGACAGGATAGATTTTAAAATTATTTTTCTCTTGTCAAATAGACTATAAACTTCTAATTTTGTAGTTGGTGAAGGGTTGATGGGAAGACTGTGGTTCTAGAATTAGTCAAAGATCCTAGATCAAGGTCAAATAAGGTTCACAGCTCAAGTGATATTTAGTGATCAGGATAATATTCACCAATCATTTATTTTAAATATTATATTTAGTATATATGTATGGGAGTTTCTCCTTTGGTTTATAAATATTTATGTGCTTGATTAAAAAAAAACAACAAACCATTACACTTTGCCCTTGACTTTAAGACAAAAAAATGGAATTTTCAAATAGGTTGGTTTCCCAATCACGACTTCAAAGTAATGAAATCCATTCCACAAACTGCATTAGAGCTATCTATCTGAACAAAATTAAAGCAGCTAAAATTAGAAGAAATACAAGAAAATAGGAGGAAAAAATTTAAGCAAGTTTCTCTGATAAAAGTCTCAGTTCTCAAATATAAAGGGAATTAAACCAAAATTATATAAGAATTAGATCCATTCTCCAATTGATAAATGACCAAAGGATATGAACAGGCAGTTTTCAGAGGAAGAAATCTTAATAGTAATAATATGAAAATGGCTCCAATTTACTTATAATTAAATACAAATTAAAATAACTCTGAGATACGACCACATACTAATCAAATTGTCTAAGGAAAATGACAAATGCTAGAGGAGATGTGGGAAAATACTGTTGAAAGAGTTGTGAATTGGCCCAAACACTCAGGAGAACTATTTAAGACTATGTCCAACCTGCTATAAAACTGTGCATATTCTTTAACCCAGCAATATTACTACCAAGTCTATTCTCCAAAAAGATCAAAGAAAGTTGAAAAAGACTCATCGTTTGTGGTTGCAAAAATTGGAAACTGAAGAGATGTTCATCAATTGGGGAATGGCTGAATAAATTATGGCATATTAATGGGATGGAATACTATTGTACTATAAGAAATGATGAAGGAGTTCTTTTCAGGAAAAACTGGGGGAGATTTATATGAACTGATGTAAAGTGAGTAGAACTAGAAGAAGAATTTACATAATGACAGCAATATTGTAAAGTTATTCAGCTGTGAAAGACTTAGTAACTAATCAATACGATGACCCACCACAGTTCCTTAGGATTCAATGATAAAAAAAAATGCTATCCCTCTGCAGACAGAGAACAGATGGACTCAAAGTAGTGACAGAGTAAGGTATATTCTCTCTCTCTCCCTTTCTCTCCCTCTCTCCCTCTCTCTCTCTCTCTCTCTCTCTCTCTCTCTCTTTCTCTCTCTCTCAGGGAACATGGATAATGCTGATTTTTTTTTGCATGACTTCATATTTGTAATGGCTTTTGTATTTCTTACCTTCTAAATGGAGCAGGGGATAGAAGGAGGGAAGGAGAAAAATCTGGAACTAAAAAGAAATAAAGTTGAATAAAAAAGAAAAAATTCACTTCATAATTGTATAGATTTATCTTGTCCTCTCATAGTTCTTAGCTCTGTGCTAATGTATCATGATTCATAGAATATAATCATTTCATGATTTAGAAATATAAGGAGATTCAGGACTGAGTTCTCAGTTACAGATTTTCAAGAAAAAATAACCAATTGATACATGAGCAAGGAAACATTTTGTCCTTCTCCATGGTTTTCACAGTATATGTATTTTAAAAGGATTTTTTTCCTGTTCAGTTAACTGAGTGAATATTTCTTGTAGAGGAGAAAATGGTTAAAACTGAATGGCAAAGAAAGCCAGGGTTAGAAGGACAAGATATCTAACCTGACTCAGTTAGTAAATATGATATAAATAAATTCTAAATGGTTTAAAATATTTCAAGCAGAAGAAATTTGTTCTTTGGTGTGTAAATAAGTCCCAATTTTATTTGTTGTTAAACCATAATATTTTCTTTTGGTTTAGAATATTCTTAGACAGAAAGAAGGAAATTATATAATGGGAAAAGTACAACTTTCTTTGAGTCCATAGATCACATGTGAAAAATCTTTCTTACAATACTATTCCCATAGATTTGCTTTGGCTTTGATAGCCTGGGAAACCTTGAAAGAAAAGCATAATATACCAAGAGTAGTTGTTTTTTAGGTGATTCATAAAATTCATACACTATCATGTATTTACAACTTGAAAATATTAGAAGGAACATGGCTGCTGGGTAGTTGAATATTGATTTTTGAAAAAATAAATAGATTAATAAATGGCAGGGGGAGGGGATATCTAATCCTCTACAGTTTTCATAGAAGATGTGTTTAGACCATACCCCCCCCATTGAATTGAATAATACTGCATTTCTCTTATAGTTGAAGAAATGGTTGAGGTTGAAGGCCAAATAAATGGTTTAAAACTATATACTCAGTAGAAATTTGTTCTTTGGTGTGTAAATAAGTATACCAATCTTATTTTTTATTAAACTATAATATTTTCCTTTGATTTGGAAGATCTTTAGAAAACAGAAGGCAACTTGACATAGTGCTTCTTTCTCAAGTATGGCTATCTCTGCATCCATAAATCACAACTGAATATTTTATCTTACATTAATGATGCTATGGGTTTGCTTTACCCTTGATAGCCTAGGAAACTTTGGAAGAAAATAATAAATATTACTATTTTACATATGATTATAATTAGAATGATTCCTACTTTCTTGTCAAATTTGATATGTTCATTTTTAATGGCACATTGATCATGATTTTTCTACTCCTATCTCCCCCCAAAACTAGGGGGGATTTTGTCAGACTTTCACATATTTTCAGAAGAGGAATTAAACAAATTAATGCAACAAGAAAATAAGTATTTCATCCTTTCCCCAAAATTCTTATAAAAATACATGCTAAGACTTCCGGTTAAGATGGCGGCTTAGAGAAAGCTCAAGTTCAGATCTCCGGAAAAACCTTCCCGACCGATCTCAAACTATAAGCTCCTAAGGCGACGAAATTCAAAACGATCAACAGCACAGACCCTGGGAACCCTCCTCCTGGACGTGGACCCGGTTCAAAAGGTACGGCTCCCCTCAAAAGCCAGAACCCGAGATCCCTCGGACCTCAGGGGTAGGAGCGCAGAGTCCAAGGCTCTGGGAAGCCGCAGCCCTGCCAGCTGGGCTCAGAGAGCAGAACCCTCAGGGCCTTCTACAGTCCCGGTGAAAGTTACTGCCTGGGGCCTCCGCTGCAAAGAGCTGGTCGGTCAGGGTGAAAGTTACTGCCTGGGGCCTCCGCTGCAGAGAGCTGGTCAAAACAACAGCAACCCTCAGGGCGGGCAAGACAGCCTCACGGGCTGGATCCTGCTATCCAAGTCTCAGTGAAAGTCTGTGCTCTCGGAGCTTGGGTTAGCCGCAGCCCATCCCCCCGCAGGCCAACGAAACAGCCTCACGGCCAGCGATTCTGAAGGCAACTTCCGGAAAGCAACATGGTCCGACCCTTCCATTCCAGTTCCAGTGAGGCATATTCAGTTTAACCCAGGGAAAGTCATAGAACCATCTGCCCAGGACTAAAGCCTCTGAACACCAGACAGAGACAAGAAAAGCCAATCCTCCACATTCAGAGATGGAAAACTCCACAGAAGCACAGAAGCCCCAAAATACCAAGAAAAATAAGAAGAAAGGGGCGACTTTGGACACATTCTATGGAGCCAAAATACAAAATACAGAGCAGATAGAAGATAATATAAAAGAAAATGCTCCAAAACCTTCCAAAGGAAATGGAAACTCTCCACAAACCTATGAAGAATTTGAATCAGAAATGACCAAAAAGATGGAAGCCTTCTGGGAGGAAAAGTTGGAAATAATGCAAAAGAAATTCACGCATCTACAAAACCAGTTTGACCAAACTGTAAAAGAAAACCAGGCTTTAAAGGCCAGAATCAGGCAGCTGGAAGACAACGATCATGTAAAAGAGCAAGAATCAATAAAGCAAAGCCAAAATACCAAGAAATTAGAAGAGAACATAAAATATCTCACCGACAAGGTGATAGATCTGGAAAATAGGGGGAGAAGGGATAATTTAAGAATAATTGGACTCCCAGAAAAGCCAGAAATAAACACCAAACTGGACATGGTGATACAAGATATAATCAAAGAAAATTGCCCAGAGATTCTAGAACAAGGGGGCAATACAGCCACTGACAGAGCTCACAGAACACCTTCTACACTAAACCCCCAAAAGACAACTCCCAGGAATGTAATTGCCAAATTCCAAAGCTATCAAACAAAAGAAAAAATCCTACAGGAAGCCAGAAAAAGACAATTTAGATATAAAGGAATGCCAATCAGGGTCACACAAGACCTTGCAAGTTCTACGCTGAATGATCGTAAGGCATGGAACATGATCTTCAGAAAGGCAAGAGAGCTGGGTCTCCAACCAAGAATCAGCTACCCAGCAAAACTGACTATATACTTCCAAGGGAAAGTATGGGCATTCAACAAAATAGAAGACTTCCAACTTTTTGCAAAGAAAAGACCAGAGCTCTGTGGAAAGTTTGATACCGAAAATCAAAGAGCAAGGAATACCTGAAAAGGTAAATATTAAGGAAAGGGGAAAATGTTATCTTCTTCTTTTACTCAAACTCTCTTCTATAAGGACTACATTTATATCAACCTATGTATACTAATATGTGGGGAAAATGTAATGTATAAATAGGGGGTAAAGAAAGACCAAATAGAATAATCATTCTCACACAAAGATTCATATGGGAAGGGGAGGGGAAGAAAACTCCTATAAGAAGGAGAGGAAGAGAGGGGGGGGGGGATTTACTTAAACCTCAATCTCAGGGAAATCAACTCTGAGAGGGAAAAACATCCAGATCCATTGGGATCTTGAATTCTATCTTACCCAACAAGGGTAAGGAGAAGGGAAAACCAAGGGGGGGAGGGGGAGAGGGAGAACAAAAAGGGAGGGAAAGAGAGGGGGGAAGGGGAGGGAACAAAAAGGGAGGGACTAAAAAGGGAAACATCAAGGGAGGGGACAAGGGGGACTGTTTCAAAGTAAATCACTGGACTAAAAGGTAGAGCCGAAGAAGAATAGGTTAGAATTAGGGAAGGCAATCAAAATGCCAGGGAGTCCACAAATGACAATCATAACTTTGAACGTGAATGGGATGAACTCACCCATAAAACGTAGACGAATAGCAGAATGGATTAGAATCCAAAACCCTACCATATGTTGTCTTCAAGAAACACACATGAGGCGGGTTGACACCCACAAGGTCAGAATTAAAGGATGGAGTAAGACCTTCTGGGCTTCAACTGATAGAAAGAAGGCAGGAGTGGTAATCATGATATCCGATAAAGCCAATGCAAAAATAGACCTGATCAAAAGGGATAGGGAAGGTAATTATATTTTGTTAAAAGGGACTATAGACAATGAGGAAATATCATTAATCAATATGTATGCACCAAATAATATAGCACCCAAATTTCTAATGGAGAAACTAGGAGAATTGAAGGAAGAAATAGACAATAAAACCATACTAGTGGGAGACTTAAACCAACCATTATCAAATTTAGATAAATCAAATCAAAAAATAAATAAGAAAGAGGTAAGAGAGGTGAATGAAATCTTAGAAAAATTAGAATTGATAGACATGTGGAGAAAAATAAATAGGGATAAAGAGGAATACACCTTCTTCTCAGCACCACATGGCACATTCACAAAAATTGACCATACATTAGGTCACAGAAACATAGCACACAAATGCAGAAAAGCAGAAATAATGAATGCAGCCTTCTCAGATCACAAGGCAATAAAAATAATGATTAGTAATGGTACATGGAAAACCAAATCTAAAACCAATTGGAAATTAAACAATATGATACTCCAAAACCGTTTAGTTAAAGAAGAAATCATAGAAACAATTAATAATTTCATCGAGGAAAATGACAATGGCGAAACATCCTTTCAAACCTTTTGGGATGCAGCCAAAGCAGTAATCAGAGGTAAATTCATATCCCTGAATGCTTATATTAACAAACAAGGGAGAGCAGAGATCAATCAATTGGAAATGCAAATGAAAAAACTGGAAAGCGATCAAATTAAAAACCCCCAGCAGAAAACCAAATTAGAAATCCTAAAAATTAAGGGAGAAATTAATAAAATCGAAAGTGATAGAACTATTGATTTAATAAATGAGACAAGAAGCTGGTACTTTGAAAAAACAAACAAAATAGACAAGGTACTGGTCAATCTAATTAAAAAAAGGAAGGAAGAAAAGCAAATTCACAGCATTAAAGATGAAAAGGGGGACAGCACCTCTGATGAAGAGGAAATTAAGGCAATCATTAGAAATTACTTTGCCCAATTATATGGCAATAAATACACCAATTTAGGAGAAATGGATGAATATATACAAAAATACAAACTGCCTAGACTAACAGAAGAGGAAATAGAATTCCTAAATAATCCCATATCAGAAATTGAAATCCAACAAGCCATCAAAGAACTTCCTAAGAAAAAATCCCCAGGGCCTGATGGATTCACCTGTGAATTCTATCAAACATTCAGAGAACAGTTAATCCCAATACTACACAAACTATTTGACATAATAAGCAAAGAGGGAGTTCTACCAAACTCCTTTTACGACACAAACATGGTACTGATTCCAAAACCAGGCAGGTCAAAAACAGAGAAAGAAAACTATAGGCCAATCTCCCTAATGAATATAGATGCAAAAATCTTAAATAGGATACTAGCAAAAAGACTCCAGCAAGTGATCAGAAGGATCATTCACCATGATCAAGTAGGATTCATACCAGGGATGCAGGGCTGGTTCAACATTAGGAAAACCATCCACATAATTGACCACATCAACAAGCAAACTAGCAAGAACCACATGATTATCTCAATAGATGCAGAAAAAGCCTTTGATAAAATACAACACCCATTCCTATTAAAAACACTAGAAAGCATAGGAATAGAAGGGTCATTCCTAAAAATAATAAACAGTATATATCTAAAACCAACAGCTAATATCATCTGCAATGGGGATAAACTAGATGCATTCCCAATAAGATCAGGAGTGAAACAAGGATGCCCATTATCACCTCTACTATTTGACATTGTACTAGAAACACTAGCAGTAGCAATTAGAGAAGATAAAGGAATTGAAGGCATCAAAATAGGCAAGGAGGAGACCAAGTTATCACTCTTTGCGGATGACATGATGGTCTACTTGAAGAATCCTAGAGATTCAACCAAAAAGCTAATTGAAATAATCAACAACTTTAGCAAAGTTGCAGGATACAAAATAAACCCACATAAATCATCAGCTTTTCTATATATCTCCAACACAGCTCAGCAGCAAGAACTAGAAAGAGAAATCCCATTCAAAATCACCTTAGACAAAATAAAATACCTAGGAATCTATCTCCCAAGACAAACACAGGAACTATATGAACACAACTACAAAACACTCTCCACACAACTAAAACTAGACTTGAACAAATGGAAAAACATTAACTGCTCATGGATAGGACGAGCCAATATAATAAAAATGACCATCCTACCCAAACTTATTTATCTATTTAGTGCCATACCCATTGAACTACCAAAATACTTCTTCACTGATTTAGAAAAAACTATAACAAAGTTCATTTGGAAGAACAAAAGATCAAGGATATCCAGGGAAATAATGAAAAAAAACACACATGATGGGGGCCTTGCAGTCCCTGACCTAAAACTATATTACAAAGCAGCAGTCATCAAAACAATTTGGTACTGGCTAAGAAACAGAAAGGAAGATCAGTGGAATAGACTGGGGGAAAGCGACCTCAGCAAGACAGTATACGATAAACCCAAAGATCCCAGCTTTTGGGACAAAAATCCACTATTCGATAAAAACTGCTGGGAAAATTGGAAGACAGTGTGGGAGAGACTAGGAATAGATCAACACCTCACACCCTACACCAAGATAAATTCAAAATGGGTGAGTGACTTAAACATAAAGAAGGAAACCATAAGTAAATTGGGTAAACATAGAATAGTATACATGTCAGACCTTTGGGAGGGGAAAGGCTTTAAAACCAAGCAAGATATAGAAAGAATCACAAAATGTAAAATAAATAATTTTGACTACATCAAACTAAAAAGCTTTTGTACAAACAAAACCAATGTAACTAAAATCAGAAGGGAAACAACAAATTGGGAAAAAATCTTCATAGAAACCTCTGACAAAGGTTTAATTACTCATATTTATAATGAGCTAAATCAATTGTACAAAAAATCAAGCCATTCTCCAATTGATAAATGGGCAAGGGAAATGGATAGGCAGTTCTCAGATAAAGAAATCAAAACTATTAACAAGCACATGAAGAAGTGTTCTACATCTCTTATAATCAGAGAGATGCAAATCAAAACAACTCTGAGGTATCACCTCACACCTAGCAGATTGGTTAACATGACAGCAAAGGAGAGTAATGAATGTTGGAGGGGATGTGGCAAAATAGGGACATTAATTCATTGCTGGTGGAGCTGTGAAATGATCCAACCATTCTGGAGGGCAATTTGGAACTATGCCCAAAGAGCAACAAAAGAATATCTACCCTTTGACCCAGCCATAGCACTGCTGGGTCTGTACCCCAAAGAGATAATGGACACAAAGACTTGTACAAAAATATTCATAGCTGCGCTCTTTGTGGTGGCCCAAAACTGGAAAACGAGGGGATGCCCATCAATTGGGGAATGGCTGAACAAACTGTGGTATATGTTGGTGATGGAATACTATTGTGCTAAAAGGAATAATAAAGTGGAGAAGTTCCATGGAGACTGGAACAACCTCCAGGAAGTGATGCAGAGCGAGAGGAGCAGAACCAGGAGAACATTGTACACAGAGACTAATACACTGTGGTATCATCGAACGTAATGGACTTCTCCATTAGTGGCGGTGTAATGTCCCTGAACAACTTGCAGGGATCCAGGAGAAAAAAACACCATTCATAAGGAAAGGATAAACTATGGGAGTGGAAACGCCGAGAAAAAGCAACTGCCTGAATACAGAGGTTGAGGGGACATGACAGAGGATGGACTCTAAATGAACACTCTAATGCAAATACTATCAACAAAGCAATGGGTTCAAATCAAGAAAACATCTAATGCCCAGTGGACTTACGCGTTGGCTATGGGGGGTGGGGGGGGCAGGAAAAGAAAATTATCTATGTCTTTAACGAATAATGCTTGGAAATGATCAAATAAAATATATTTAAAAAAAAATAAAAATACATGCTAAATTTTTTTACCTATTGAAGAAAATATATGTAATTTTGTAGGTCGGACATGGGTAAGATCATTGACAAATCTTTTGGATCTAGTTTTGAAGTTAAAAGGTCAGACAAATACAATTATCCAAGACTACATCATCAGCAGTAATTACAATATTAGCATACATATTTAATAATTATTTGAAATTGATTCAATAGGATGTGATCTTAGCTTTACAAATGGATAGTCTTTTATCTAATTTTTGTCTTGAATATCTTCAAACTAAAGGAATCAATAAAAATAAAATAGATGTTGAAAAATAAAGAAATGGAATGCCAACAAATCTTGTTTAGTTTTTATTGACATTTTCTCCAGGTTGTTATTATACCTTCATATTCTTTTAGGATGTGGAAAGTAAGGTAAGAGGGTTCAGCACTGTACATATGTTGAATTCAGTACAATATCTAAATGAGCAAACCAGGAGTATTATGCCACTTTGTGATGTTCTGATTTCGTTTTATACATAGTCTTTAAGAATCTGAAAACTTAGAGAGATGGTGAGAATTGTTCATGCTGCTGAATATACTGCAAAGAAAATATTCCTCTCACTTCCCTATTAATTAACAAACATTAAAAGCATTTATTACGCCTCTGCTATATGCCAGACATTGTACTAGGTACTGGGGAAAAAATACAAGGAATGAAACAGGCTCTATTCACAAGGGTCCTATATTCTAATAGAGAAGATGACAAATGCCCTTATAATATATTTATAAGTATACATAGTATACATAAATGTAATGTTAATATAAAAACAAAGTAAATAAATGAAAATTGTACAAAGTAATTAAATACTGAATAATTTGAGAGGAAGGGACACTGTAATATATAGACGTATATATGTATGTGTGTATTTGAACATATATCCCCAAATAGAGAGCTGACATATTCAAAGAAATTAAACAAGTAGGCACAGGGGGGACACACAACAAAAGGCCAGATATTTGCATACATACATGCTTTCACATGTAAGTTAAAGGTTAGTAGATAATTAGCAAGTAATTTTGTTTCATCTGTGACTATACCAATTTTCTTTTTTCTTCTTCATCACAGCCAATAAAGGAAAACCCTCAAGACTTTCTGATGTGTCTCTGTCAATTACAAGTCTAATACAACAATTAGCCTTAGACAAAGTAGTTGGTAAGTAGGGAATTATAGTGGTAGGATTCTGAAATTTTATACGTGACAGTGATAGAAAAAGACCTAGAAGTTAACCATGTTTGCCAACCCATAAATTGTACCCACTGGCTGTAGGTCTGCTCTCTGGACCACACAGAATACTTAAATCCTGTTCCATAAAACAGTCTTTCAAATACGTGATAGCAATTATGATATAGCCACCAAGTCCTCTTTTCCTGATGCCAATAGCCTCAATTCTTTCAAGTGTGCTTTAATTGGCATGGTTTCAAATACCCTGTTAAAATAGGAACTGAACTCTAACTAGGTTAGAATAGAGTGAAACTATTACTTCCCATGTCTGGACTTTCTCCTTCCATAATAGCATGACATAATAACAGAAAAACTACTAATAGGTTGTTTTACTTCAGACAAACATATTCTAATATAGAGGGAAGTGTGATATCTACAGGATGACTAGTTATTGGTCTCTTCAGACATTAGGATTTTGTGACAACTGCTGATCTTCAGCAAATGTTGTGATTCATATGTTTCAATGATAAATTGGCAAGATTATTTCTCTAGAACATCTACAGATATAGAGATGATCAGAAATATACAATAACAAATGTAATACAAATAAAAGAAATTAAATTCATCCAGGAAGACAAAGTATAGAACATCTCCAGATGTAACATTGATAAATTATGATTGAAATAATTGCTTATGCAACAGTAACTCATAAAAGGTGTCCGATAAGGCAAGGTGGGACTAAATCTATACTAGCCCAGCAAAGTTTGAAAAAGATTGAATTTTTAAATCTTAAAAAATTTAAAAAATCTCTTTAGAGATAAATATAGATGATTTATTAGACGACACAAAAGAAGTCAGTCCAACTCCAGCATGGATGGATGTTTCACCAACACCTTCCCAAGCATCTCTTCAACAAAATAAAGTATCTGGTAAGAAAAGACACTGTCAGTCACTAAGCACTTATTAAGCATCTATTTAGTCAGGTACTGTGCTAAGACCTGAGGATATAGAAAAAAAACAAGGCAGAAAGAAAGTCCCTGCCCTTGAGGAGTTCTCAAACTAATGGAAGAAACAACAAGCAACAAATATATGCAAATAAGCTATAAACTGGTAAATGGGAAAGACTTCCTATCAGAAAGACTTCCTATAGAAGGTGGGATTTTAGTTGGTACTTAAAGGATGCTGGAGAGGCAGAGTTAGGGAGGGAGAACATTCTGGTATGAAAGACAGCCAAAGAAAATGCTGGGAACCCAGAGATTGTCTTCTTTATGGAATACCAAAGAAGCCAGATTTTTGGATGAAAGAATCTGTGGAAGGGTGTAAATTTTAAGAATAGAATTGAGAAAGGGAGATGAATGTTATTAAGGGCTTTGAATGATGAACAGAAGATTTTGTATTTGGTCCTGGAAGTGCTAGAGAGCCAATGGAGTTTACTGAGTGGGAGACAAAGGGAGAGGTAGTACATGATAGGACTCACAATTTAGAAAGTCTTTGGCAGCTGAATGGAGGATGGACTGGAGTTGGGAAAGCCTTGTGGCAGGCAGGCCAACCATCAGGCTATTGCAATAGTCCAGGTGTGAGGTGAGGAGAGCCTGCACCAGGAGGCTAGCAGTTTCAGAAGCGAGAAAAGGGTACATTGGAGAGAACTTGCAAAGTAGGTATGAGAACCATGAGATAATTAAACCCATTAGAATTAATGACATGATCAAGTGAAGTAGTATAGAAGGAGAAAAGAAGAGGGGCTAGGACAGAGCCCAGTGGAACATTTACCATTGTAGATTGTGACTTGGATGGTGATCTGCAAAAAAGATTGTGAAGGAGTGATCAGATAGGGAAGAAGACCAGGAAAGAGTGCTGTCCCCAAATCTAGAGAGAAATGTGTATGAAGGACAAAAGGGGTATCAACAGGGTCAAAAGGCTACAAAGAGGTCAGAAGAGTGAGGATTGAGAAAAAGTCAATGGATTTGACGAGGAAATCATTGATAACTTTGAAATGAGCACTTTTGGCTAAATGATGAAATTGGAAGCTGGATTTTAGGGGATTAAGAGAGTGAGAAGTAAGAAAATGGAGGCATTTATTGTAGATAGTCTTCCCAAGAAGTTTATCCACAAAGGGCAGATGAGACATAGCATTACCATCAGTGGGGATGGAAGGATTGCATGAGAATTTTTTTGTGAATGAGGGAGACATTAGCATGTTTGGAGGTAGTGGAGGAACCAATTGGCAGTGAAACAAATGTAACAAACTCAAATAAGCCAAATCCATATAAAAATACAAAGTTTAAAACATATACAGTAAAAATTATGATAAATTGTGATAAATTTATTTGTTTAGACAATTAGCAATTCATGATGGTTAGCTAATAAAGCAAAGAGAGGATCAATCTGTATTGGTCTAGCAAGTACTAGCACCAATGAAGGCAAGGCTTTTTAAGGTATTGAATTATATTTGTTTATCACTTTGGAAATAATATAGATTTATTAAAGGATAAAAAAAAGAAGTTGTTTTAAAGTTATCCCAGATGGATATCCCAGATGGAGCCCAGACATCCCAAGAGCCACCAAACCCTCTCTTCTTACATGCCTCTGTATAAGGGCACTGTTATTCTCCCAGTGCTCCTAGCCTAGATACAATCCTTGATTCTGAATCTTGTCAATTCTATGCCCCCTTCTCTCCTCTGACATTGGCCCCATCCTGATGTAGGCTCTTAATTGCCTCACTTCTGAACTATTGCAATAATCTATTAGTTCCACTCCCCGACTTAAGTCTTCCCCGACTCGTCTCACTTCCACTCAGCAGTCAGATTGGTCTTCTTCGAGTGCAAAACTGATCCTGTAACCCCCCTTCCCAAAAAATTCCACTGACTTCCTATCATTTGGGGGATCAATATAAAATCCTCTGGTGTTCAAAGCCCTTCACTGTGTGGCTGCCTCCCACCTTTCCAGCCTCCTTCTACCTCACTCCCACATATGATGCTGTCCAGTGACACTCTCCTGCTATTCTTTATATAAGACAATCCATGTCCTGACTCCAAGAATTTTACTATCCTTCCTCTATATCCTCTTAATAAGGAGGTAGTTACTTCCCCTCTACAGGGTGTCATAGTTCTAGCCATCCAGCCCAGGATTCCTCCCTCTAATCCATTTCCCATGAGCTATTCAGCTTTTTGGACCTCTCTGGAATTCTCCATCATGCTCCTGGCTGAGGACTTTCTCCCTTACCCCCTTTTGTATATTGTCTTCCTCCTTTAGCTGGTGAACTCCTTGAGGGATTGTTATTTGTATCCCTGGGGTTTAGCATAGTCACAGACTAGGTACTTAATATATTTATTTTATTTATAAATGTAAATTGATTGACTTACAGGCTCAGCTAAGGCTCTCTTTAGTAGTTCCTAAGGCATAAACACTCTTAGATACTGCCAGTTCCTAAAAGAGGATGAGATAATAAAAGTGGACATAATATTATCATTATCTAGCATTTAGATAGTGCTCTAAGTTTTATAGGGCACTTGAATACATCTCATTTGATCCTCATGACAACCCTGTATAGATATAGATTCTATGATTATCCCCATTTTACAAATGATGGATCTGAAACTGAGACAGGTCAAGTGACTTATTCAGAGCCAATGTCTGAGGTGGGATTTGAACTCAGGCGTTCCTGACTCCAAGTCCAGCCTCATGACATTAACATAGGATTTATGGGCATTATCTTCTCAGATCAATCCTGAGAGGTAGATTTTAGAGGCATTGCTTTCCTCCTCCTCTTCTGTGACTAGCTATGGCACATGCCAGAGGGAAGAATCAAACTAAAATGTCTCCAGTGCAGTTTTTTTTAAATCTCTGACATTCCATTTTAGAGTCAATCCTATGTATTGGTTCCAAAGCAGAAGAGCAGTAAGGGCTAGGGAATGGGGGTTAAGTGACTTGCCCAGGGTCACCCAGCTAGGAATGTCTGAGGTCAAATTTGATCCAAGGAACTTCCATCTTTAGGTATGGCCCTCAATCCACTGAGCCACCCAGTAGCTTCCCCCTCCTATGTAGTTTTGATGAAGTTTCCACTAGGTCATAATAAGGATATTCTGGCAAAGGCTCAATAGACCAGGAAGACCAGGAGAGTTCATGTAAAATGTTGGGATTGAGCAGATAGAGAGTATAAGTGAGAATGACAGAGAAAATGCCAAGAAAGTTATGAGTGGATGGAGCCAATGAGGGGACGATTGCAGGTGACTTTGCTTTTCTTCTTTAGCTGTCACTAAGGATTTGTTTAGAAATGGAAGGGAAGGTCAGAACAAGCACACCTCTGCTCCACCTATGTATCCAGCACAAAAGACCACTTTCTCTTCATTTCATAAGAAAGGTAAATATTATATATTAAAACAGCTGTGGATAGAACAGAACATTTGTAAACTTGTGATACATGCTCTAGGACTGGAGAATTGTCCTATGCATCCTATGTATTTTCAGTTTTTTATTTCTATAAATTCTGACAGGCATTTGATTTTATGCCATATTACTTGGGAGACTTCCATAATGCAGTCTAGTTGATAAGCACTTTCTCTATCACCAAGGGAAAATAAGCCCCAGGAACTCTGTGGAATCAAAAAGGAAAGGGGAGTAGTTTCACGGGGCCCAGATTTTCCTACCTCCTGTCAGCTCTTCTTATGTACTCCTCTACTGCTTGTGGCTCTGTCCTCTCTTCCCCTGACCTGCTCCCTTGGGTGGAAGATGCAGAGCCAGCTGGGAACCCTAAATAGTCCCAATTCTCTTCCAACCAGTGAGCTCCTGGCTAGTCAGTCTTTGTCTTTACACAGGTGGGCAGGTCCAAGGGGGGAAATCTGCTTTGCCAACATCCCCCTTTTCTCTTAGTGCCCAACACTCCTTTTTTTAACATTATTTTATTTGGTCATTTTCACACATTATTCATTGGAAACAAAGATAATTTTCTTTTCCTCCTCCCCTCCCACCATCCCTTCCGTAGCTTTTTAGATAAAATAAATTAGCTGTGTCACTAAAAAATTGAATGCTTTCTTTCATCTGTTTTTCTATTGGAATCTGTAGAGCCAGTTTTCCAAATGGGAAAAAAGCAGCCTTCCTCCTTGACAAGTTTTGGGTTAGAGCTACAGGCCAAAATGCCTCCTCCAGACAGAAACTGCCGCAGGACCAGGAATTTTCTTTCAGTAACTAAACAATTTGCAGGTAATTAAGGAATATAACATTTTAATGATTTATTGAGGTATTGTAGAAAGGAATTTAATTAAAGAGAAACCAAAAGTTAGCTTCCAGGTGAACAAGCCTTAATGTCACATCCTCATTTCTCTGGTTGACAGAGTATGGAAGAATATAAATATAGCATATGTCCACCTGACTTACGGTGGCTCTTTGGAATGGCCATCACAGGGGAACATGCTAGAGATTTTTCTCCATCTTTATGGAATCTGCTTCTGCCTAGGACCCCTCAATACCTCTCCCTCCCCCTCTCCCAATCTCTTAGCACTTATCCCTTTCCTCAAAAACTCCTGCTACCCTGGTCGCAGGGTACAAAACAGGTGTCACCTGGCACCTGTAAGTCTGTTTTTCCCCCTGAAAAGCAGATGATCTATACAATCAGATCCACTTTTTAGAACTGTATTAACCTTTGTCTTCCCATACCCATCCAAAAAATGCGCACAGAAAATGTTTCAACTCCCTTTCAGTTTCTCAACAGGTTAGCTGTATAAGGAGGAAAAGGAGTTATATATAAAAGTGTTGGAATGGATATATTTAAAAATAGGGTCACTAGGAATTTATATTAATTCCAAAGAAATTTATTTACAATTTATTTACAAAATATAGAAAGAGTGAAATAAGAAAATCAGAGAGAACAGCGAAAGAGATCTAGCCTAGGCACTAAGTAATTTACTCCCAGCCCCTGGCTCAACCCAGGCAGGGAGACAAAGTCCTTAGGCCTCAGCAAAGCCTAGGACCTGGGAAAGATTCTCCTGAGGCTAGTCTCTTCAGAAAATCCAATATGAAGGGAGTCAGCCTTTCACTCACCATGTCTAGTCAGCAGATTCTCCACCAGCCTCCACTCCAAAGAAAGAAAGAATTGTCAGTAGAACTCCTTCAGCAAGGTGTCACTCCCTTTTAAAGACAGTTTCTCTTGCATCACTTCCTGTGCCTTCCCCTAATTCTACATCTACCAATCACAGTTGAAGTCCTGCTTTAGGATGGCCCAGGAGGCAGTCAGTCGATTCTGATTCATCACCCACTATTGTACACATGGGTCACAGACTCCTCCAATCAAGTGTGAATGGGAGTATTTATACTTCTGGGGATTCAATCTAAAAATGGGCAGATCTTCCCACTCAACTTTAAGTAGGGTGTTTACACTTTTGGTGATTAAATCTAAAAATAGGCAGGGGTTACAATTTAATCTTCACAATCAGGGGAGAGTTAATTAATTTCATATTCACAATCAGGGGAAAGTTAAATTTAATCTTCACAGATGTCAAAAATTTAGAAAAGATTAGAAAATTCTGTGTGGCAGCTTCAGAGATAGGAGAGTAAAAGGATTTTGGTGGCTCCCTGGAGGAGCAGAGGAGGAGGCAGACCTGACTGGAGGCAGACAAACCAATCCTTGGGGTTAGAGGAAAAAAGGAAATACAGAAAAGGAAGGATGATTTGGAGAGTCAAGGTGGAGATGAGCTAACAATGGCAGGAGAGTCTCATTTCCTATCTTCCTCAATCTCTGTCCTACTGAAGAGCACAAACCATAGGCCTATCTGCCTCTGAATTACATGCATCCTTTCTCTGGGAAGAGGGGTTGGAAATGGAACAAATTTAAATTTAACAGAAGGAAACTGTTGTAGATATTTTGGGATTGTGTCTATTTGTTAGTAAGAAGGGTCTGTTGTCTTAACTTTGTAACACAGTTGATAGAGGCTGGAAAGAACAGAGGACCTTCCAGGGGATTTTGACTGACACAACTGTGGAGACAGTTAAGGTTATACGGATTACAAAGTTTAACAGAAAGATAAAAGCAGGAAAGATTCCTAAAAGCGAGTGGGTTACTACCTCCAACCACCCACACTCATGGTCCCTCAGGGGCTTCGGTCTGGCAAAAACCAGGCCTGCTCTGTCTCCTTATTACTAACTCACCCAATTTCTAACGACCTGAGCCTACTTCTTCTTCTTTTTATTGTTATTATATGTTATTCAGTCCTGCCTCCTTGACGCTCTTCAGTTAGGTTTTCAACTTCTAGTCCGTCAAAGTTCTGGCTTAGTGGTTTCAGGCCTGAAGAGGCCGAGGCCAGGCTCTCAACTCTGTAACCAGAGAGGAGCGAAACCCAGATTTGCTTCCACCTTCCTCCTCTTTCCACAACTATCCCTCTGGTTCAAGGAATTTCCAGGAGCCAAAGTTTAGCCCCCTCTCTGAATGACAATTGCTTTTTAAGAGAACTTTTCCAATTCCCCTCCCAGAATTCCTAAGCAAGATCTTAGCTAAGGTTCCATCTCAGGCAGTCTGTCAGCCTGACAGGATTTGGACTCCTGTCACATACTTAGCAAATCTCAAATCTTATTTTACCCTAATAAAACAATTCCTAATAATTTAATGTAGATATTCTCATGACCCTTACAATGGAATGTTTTATTTAATACACACTGTTTGAATATTCAAGAACAATATTTCCTATATTAGTGTGCTTGTCAGCTAAGTTAAATTCACTTGTACTCTCAAATGCAAAGTATTAGATAGTTTCTCTGTGGGGGGGGGAGGGATGGGGAGAGAGAGAGACAGAGACAGACAGAGACACACAAAGAGAAAGACAGAGACAGAGAGACAGAGAGAGAGAGGGAGAGAGAGGGAGGGAGAGGGAGAGAGAGAAGGAGAGAGACAGAGGGAGAGACAGAGAGAGAGAGACAGAGAGAGACAGAGAGAGACAGAGAGAGAGAGAGAGAGAGAGAGAGAGAGAGAGAGAGAGAGAGAGAGAGAGAGAGGGAGGGAGGGAGGGAGAAAGGGAGAGAGAGAAGGTGAGAGAGAGACAGAGATAGAGACAGACAGAGACACACACAAAGAGAAAGACAGAGAGAGAGACAGACAGAGAGACAGACAGAGAGAGACAGAGAGACAGAGAGAGAGACAGACACAGAGAGAGAGGGAGAGACAGAGACAGAGAGAGAGACAGAGAGAGGAGGGGAGAGGGAGGGAGGGAGAAAGGGAGAAAGAAAAGGTGAGAGAGAGAGGGGGAGAGACAGAGAGACAGACACACACACAAAGAGAGAGACAGAGAGAAAGAGAGAGACAGACAGAGAGAGACAGAGACACACACAAAGAGAAAGAGACATAGAAAGGGTGGGGGGGAGAGAGAACTATAAAACTACAGACTAATATCACTAAAGAATATTGATCAATCTCCTTTCCCATGACTAACGGTAATACACATCCGCATGCATCCTTTCTAGATCTCTATGGTTCCTTTTGGTTCTAAATACTGTCATTCTATCTGAATGACCACTTCAGGCAGAAATTCTCTTTGACCTATTGCTCCTGCCCTTTGGGATTTCTTCCCCTTCTCTGCCATCTTCTTTCCCAATCCTTGAAACCCTCCATCAAAATGCAGGTCACCAGTAACTAAGTGGGAGGGAAGTCACTGAAGATCTCTCACCGCATTGGGATATGTATTTTGGGCATTTCAATAGGTCTCTAAATTCACTTTCCACTGGAAACACTGTGGAGAAACACTGTGTGTAGAACTGTTTTGTTCTATGGTACCAATTGTATTATATGTGACACATCTACATTATGGGTTAAACAGACTCTGTGGACTGGCTTGGTAAGCTAATCAGAATGTACACCATTCTTGCTCTGAGAAAAATTTTCTAAGATTCAAATGGTCTTAAAAACCAGCATTAGGGTGGTACAGATCATTTAAACTGAGATCATCTAAAAAAATTCATTTTGCCAATTACAAATTGGTTTTAACTGTTCACCAACAGTTCAACTCTACAGAGAAATGATAACAGAATGAATGAATGTTGGCTTTTGATCAGATGGCTTACCTGTGCTGCCCAGTTCTTCATTCTAGGTTGGCTTATCCTTTAACACCTAACAAAACCCTAGATTGCATCTGGCTACTATGCAGGCAGTGTCATGAGGAAATGAACTTGATTTAATGTTAGCCTAAGTAGAACACAATTGAGAAAATAAACCTGATATCGAAACACCACTTTAATGCATCCCAGATACAAAATTATCTTTGTTATTTTTTTCCTTTTAAACATTATTTTATTTGGTCATTTTCAAACATTATTCATTGGAAAAAAAGATCATTTTCTTTTCCTCCACCCCCCCCCCCAAGACGCCTCCCACAGCTGACGCGCGATTCCACTGGGTATCACGTGTGTCCTTGATTCGAAACCATTTCCATGTTGTTGGTATTTGCATTAGGGTGTTCATTTAGAGTCTCTCCTCGATCATATCCCCTCAACTCCTGTAGTCAAGCAGTTGCATTTCCTCGGTGTTTTTACTCCCACAGTTTGTCCTCTGCTTGTGCTTAGTGTTTTTTCTCCTAGATCCCTGCAGATTGTTCAGAGACATTGCATTGACACTAATGGAGAAGTCCATTACGTTTGATTGTACCACAGTGTTTCAGTCTCTGTGTACAATGTTTTCCTGGTTCTGAACCTCTCGCTCTGCATCACTTCCTGGAGGTTGTTCCAGTCTCCATGGAATTCCTCCATTTTATTATTCGTTTTAGCACAATAGTATTCCATCACCAACATATACCACAATTAGTTCAGCCATTTTCCAATTGAAGGGCATCGCCTCATTTTCCAATTCTTAGCCACCACAAAGAGCACAGCCATGAATATTCTTGTACAAGTCTTTTTCCTTATTATCTCTTTGGGGTACAAACCTAGCAGGGCTATGACTGGATCAAAGGCAGAGTCTCTTATCGCCCTTTGGGCATAGTTTCAAATTGCCCTCCAGAATGGCTGGATCAGTTCACAACTCTACCAGCAATGAATTAATGTCCCTACTTTGCCTCATCCCCTCCAGCATTCATTACTTTCCTTTGCTGTTATGTTAGCCAATCTGCTAGGTGTGAGGTGATACCTCAGAGTTGTTTTGATTTGCATCTCTCTGATTATAAGAGATTTAGAACACTTTTTCATGTGCTTATTTTAATGGTTTTGATTTCTTTATCTGAAAAACTTCCCATTCATGTCCCTTGCCCATTTATCAATTGGAGAATGTCTTGATTTTTTGTACAATTGATTTAGCTCTTTGTAAATTTGAGTAATTAAACCTTTGTCAGAGGTTTTTTTTTTTTGGTTGGTGAAAGTAATCCTTAATATATATATATTTTTTAATTTTATAGTATTTTATTTGATCATTTCCATGCATTTTTCATTAAAGACAAAGATCATTTTCTTTTCCTCCCTCCCACCCCCCGTGGCCGACGCATGATTCCACTGGTATCACATGTGTTCTTGATTCAAACCCATTGCCATGTTGTTAGTATTTGCAATTAGAGTGTTTGTTTAGAGTCTCTCCTCTGTCATGTCCCCTCAGCCATTATAGTCAGGCAGTTGCTTTTCCTCGGTGTTTCTACTCCCTGAGTTTGTCCTCTACTTATGGATAGTGTTTTTTCTGTCAGAGGTTTTTATAAAGATTCTTTCCCAATTTGTTGCTTCCCTTCTGATTTTAGTTACATTGGTTTTGTTTGTACAAAAACTTTTTAATTTGATGTAGTCAAAATTATTTATTTTACATTTTGTGACTCTTTCTAAGTCTTGCTTCAATGTCTTTTTCTTCTCTAATTGCTACTGCTAGTGTTTCTAGTACAATGTCAAATAATAGAGGTGATAATGGGCATCCTTTTTTCACTCCTGATCTTATTGGGAATGCATCTAGTTTATCCCCATTGCAGATGATATTAGCTGATAGTTTTAGATATATACTGTTTATTATTTCTAGGAACGACCCTTCTTTTCCTATGCTTTCTAGTGTTTTTAATAGGAATGGGTGTTGTATTTTATCAAAGGCTTTTTCTGCATCTATTGAAATAATCATGTGATTTTTGTAGGTTTGCTTGTTGATATGGTCAATTATGTGGATGGTTTTCCTAATATTGAACCATCTTGGTATGAATTCTACCTGGTCATAGTGAATAATCCTTCAGATCACTTGCTGGAGTCTTTTTGCTAGTATCCTATTTAAGATTTTTGCATCTATATTCATTAGGGAGATTGGTCTATAATTTTCTTTCTCTGTTTTTGACCTGCCTGGCTTTGGAATCAGTACCATGTTTGTGTCATAAAAGGAATTTGGTAGAACTCCCTCTTTGCTTATTATGTCAAATCGTTTCTATGGTATTGGGATTAGGTGTTCTTTGAATGTTTGATAGAATTCACTTGTGAATCCATCAGGCCCTGGGGATTTTTTCTTAGGGAGTTCTTTGATGGCCTGTTGGATTTCATTTTCTGATATGGGATTATTTAATATTATTTATTATATAATATTTTATTTATTTATTATATAATACATATAATATAATAATAATATATAAATTAATATAATATTAATAATAAAATATATTATTTCTTCTTCTGTTAGTCTAGGCAATTTATATTTTTGTAAATATTCATCCATATTGCCTAGATTGATATACTTATTGCCATTATGTTGGGCAATAAAGTTTTTAATGATTGCCTTAATTTCCTCTTCATTGGAGGTGATGACCCCCTTTTCATCTTTGATGGTGTTAATTTACTTTTCTTCTTTCGTTTTTTTTAATTAGATTGACCATTACTTTGACTATTTTGTTTGTTTTTTCAAAGAACCAGCTTCTAGTCTTATTTATTAGTTCAATAGTTCTATCCCTTTCGATTTATTAATTTCTCCCTTAATTTTTAGGATCTCTAGTTTGGTTTCTTCTGGGGGGTTTTAATTTGTTTGCTTTCAAGTTTTTTGATTTGCATTTCCAATTCATTGATCTCTGCCCTCCCTAGTTTGTTAATATATGCACTGAGAGATATGAATTTCCCTCTGATTACTGCTTTGGCTGCATCCCATAAGGGTTGAAAGGACGTCTCACCATTGTCATTTTCCTCGATGAAATTATTAATTGTTTCTATGATTTGTTCTCTAACTAACTGATTTTGGAATGTCATATTATTTAATTTCCAATTAATTTTTGATTTGGTTCTCCATGTACCCTTACTGATCATTATTTTTATTGCCTTATGATCTGAAAAGGCTGTATTTATTATTTCTGCTTTTCTGCATTTGTATGCCATGTTTTCTGTGGCCTAGTGTATGGTCAATCTTTGTGAATGTGCCATGTGGTGCTGAGAAGGTGTATTCCTTTTTGTCCCTATTTATTTTTCTCCATATGTCTATTAACTCTAATTTTTCTAAGATTTCATTCACTTCTTTTACCTCTTTCTTATTTATTTTTTTTATTTGATTTAATATAAATTTGATAGTGGTTGGTTCAAATCTCGCACTAACATGGTTTTACTATTTCCTCCTTCAATTCTCCTAGTTTCTCCATTAGAAATTTGGGTGCTATACTATTTGGTGCATAAATGTTGATTAATGATATTTCCTCATTATCTAAAGTCCCTTTTAAAAAATATATATTTACCTTCCCTATCCCTTTTAATCAGGTCTATTTTTGCTTTGGCTTTGTCTGATATCATGATTGCAACTCCTGCCTTCGTTCTATCAGTTGAGACCCAGAAGGTCTTACTCCATCTTTTAATTCTGACCTTGTGAGTGTATACCAGCCTCATGTGTGTTTCTTGAAGACAACATATAGCAGGGTTTTGGATTCTAATCCATTCTGCTATTCATCTACATTTTATGGGTGAGTTCATCCCATTCACATTCAAAGTTATGATTGTCACTTGTGAATTCTCTGGCATTTTGATATCCTCCCCTAACTCTGACCTTTCTTCTTTAGCTATAACCTTTTAAACCAGTGATTTACTTTAAATCAGTCCCCCTAGTCCTCTCCCTTGATATGTTTCCCTTTCTAGCCCCTCCCTTTTTGTTCCCTTCCCCTCCCCTCTCTCCTTCCCTCCGTTTTTGTATTCCCTTCCCCCTTAACCCCCTTGGTTTTCCCTTCTCCCTTACCCTGTTGGATAAAATAAAATTCAAGATCCCAATGGATCTGGATGTTCTTCCCTCCCAGAGTTGATTTCACTGAGAGTAAGATTTAAGTAAAAACTCTCTTCCTCTCTTTCTTATAGGAGAATTCTTCCCCTCCCTTTCCCATGTGTATCTTTGTGTGAGAAAGATTATTCTATTTAGTTTTTTTTCCCTATTTCTTGGAGTATATCTAAGTAACATCAACGATTCCCCTTTCCATTTTTCTTTCTATCTCCCCTCATTTCTCCATATCATCTTGATGATCCAAAGTTTCCCTATGCGTGATTCTTCCTATTACTCTAAGATGCATACAATTTTTGAGTTACACATTATATTTTCCCCACATATTAATATATATAAATTGATATAAATGTAGTCCTTATAGAAGAGAGTTTGAATAAAAGAAAAAGATAACATTTTTCTCCTTTTCTCTTTCCTTATTTTTCTTTTCATGTTTCTCTTGATCTTTGTGTTTGAATGTCAAACTTTCCACAGAGCTCTGGTCTTTTCTTTACAAATACTTGGAAATCTTGTATGTTATTTAATGCCCATACTTTCCCCTGGAAGTATATATTCAGTTTTGATGGATAGCTGATTCTTGGTTGAAGACTCAGCTCTCTTGCTTTTCTGAATATCATGTTCCATGCCTTACGGTCATTCAGAGTGGAAATTGCTAGGTCCTGTGTGACCCTGATTGGTGTTCTTTTACATCTAAATTGTCTTTTTCTGGCTTCTTGTTAGATTTTTTCTTTTGCTTGGAAGCTTTGGAATTTGGTAATTACATTCCTGGGAGTTGTCTTTTGGGGATTAATGTAGAGGGTGTTCTGTAAACTCTTTCAATGCATATTTTGTCCCCATGTTCTAGAATCTCTGGGCAGTTTTCTTTGATGATTTCATGTATTATGATATCAAGATTACTGTTTATTTCTGGTTTTTATGGTAGACCAATTATTCTCAGATTGTCTCTCCTTCCTCTCTTTTCCAGGTCTGTCACCTTGTCAGTGAGATATTTTATATTATCTTCTAATTCTTTAGTCTTTTGACTTTGCTTTATTAATTCTTGCTCTTTTGCAAGATCATTGTCTTTCAGTTGCCTGATTCTGACCTTTAAAGACTGTTTTCCTTTTCAGTTTGGTCTGGCCTGTTTTTTGAGGCTTCAAGCTGTTTCTGTATTTGCATATTTTTGGTCTCTCAGATTGCTGAATTCCTTTTGCATTGTTTCCCATTTATCCTGCCAGAAGGTTTCCATCTTTTTGATAATTTCCGATTTAAATTCTTCAAGAGTTTGTGGAGAATTTCCATTTCCTTTGGAAGGTTTTGAACTATTTGTTTGTGTTTCCTCTTCTATTTCCTCTGTATTTTGTATTTTTGCTCCATAAAATGTTTCCAAAGTCACCCCCTTCTTTTGCTTTTCTTGGTGTTTGGAGGCTTTTGCACTTCTGTACTGTTTGCCATCTCTATGGTTTTTCTTCCCCTTTCCAGTCAGAAATCTGAGTGAGGAGGACTGGCTCTTAGTGTATCTGTCTGATGGTCCGAGGCTTTAGCCCCAGGCAAATTGTCCATTCTCCACAGCTGTGCTGTCTTCCCGGGGAAGCCCAGGGTCTGCCCTCCCCTGCCTGCCTACGTTTCGGGTGTTACTGCTTTCACTTCCCTCCAGTTGCTTCTCTGCTGCCTTACTTCCATGCTCTGAGCCTGGCACAGCACTGTCCAAAAGGTACCTCAGTGCTTTTGCAGGCCCTGTGGTTCCTGTCCTTTCAGAGGTCCCTGCACTCTTAAGGGGGGAGGGGTCCTGGCCTCCTTGAGATCATAGGGCTCCTGATGGGATTGGGTTCAGCTGGGTCAGTCTGGATGTGCCCCGAGGCAAAAACCTTCAGTGAGACTCGGATGGAAGGACCCAGCCAGGGGGCTACATGCTCCCCCTCATCTCTCTCAGGCTGCTTCTCTGCTGTCTGTGTTGGATGCCCTGAGACTGGCCCAGGTTGCTTTCAAGGTGTGCCCTTCAGAATAGCACCTTTGCAGGCCCTGAGGTTCCCGCTGTTGCTGGAGGCTCAGTGCTCTGGGTGTGGAGGAGGGGTCCTGAGACCTTCCTTCTGCCTTCCCTTTAGACCCAAATGATCTAGGATTCTGGCTTTTGGGAGGGGCATACCTTTTGATTTGAATCCAGAAGGAGGGTTCCCCGACTCTGTCCTGTTGTTGAGTTTGAATTTCAGTCCCCTAGGAGCATTCAGTTTGTGATCAGTAAGGAAGGGTTTTCAGAGGTCTGAACTTCTGCTGCTTCTAAACCGCCATCTTGACCGAAAGCAGCCAAAATTATCTTTGTTATTTGCTACTATAGGTCATATGTGCTCCTGCTTTCTCTTCTATT
Source organism: Monodelphis domestica (assembly GCF_027887165.1). Classification (NCBI taxonomy): domain Eukaryota; kingdom Metazoa; phylum Chordata; class Mammalia; order Didelphimorphia; family Didelphidae; genus Monodelphis; species Monodelphis domestica. The sequence goes on along the minus strand of NC_077231.1, from coordinate 252,435,060 downwards.
ATTCTGCCTCTAATTAAGGGTTCCTCCTCCTCCATGCCCCCGCCCACCATTATCACATTCTCTGATAGAGGTATCAGTTATTTGCAGTGAAGCAGCCAAACAATATTCTCCTAAGGTGAGGAGGAAAAACAACTGGACAAATCACAAATGAATGAACAGTATCTAAATAATATACTAAGTTGCAAGTAGTCTTCTTTATTAGGAGCCATTGGGTATCTGAATGTACTAAGAGTCTAGTCAAATTTCCATTGATAAGTTTTAAAAATTGTATCTGGCTGAAATACTTTTATTAACAAATTCTGAACTACTCTGCAAGTTTATTTTTTTTAAAATTGCTGTCAGTGCCTTTCTATGGGATCATGCAGCCTTCTTCATCCCCATTTCTAGCCCATGGCACAGGACTGAGTAAGGTATTTGGGGCCACAATTTGTTGATTGCTTAATTTATTTAGTAAACATTCAGTGGCTGAAACTTGTGTGGCAATGTTGCCATCATGTGTAGTTATATTTTGGCTTTGTGCTATTTTTAAAATGATCATCAATATAATTCTTTAGCATTGCAATTACTGCAGATGAAAGAAATAAAAGTATGAGATATGTTCAAAATAGTAAAAAGGGAACTATTAATTTCAAAGCCATTAAAGTATCATTTGAGCATTCTTCCAAGTTATTGGTTTAATTTCTTTCTCTTTTAATGTGATATTCTGCTCATTTTTTAATATAAGCAGAAAAGGAAAGTGAATTATACAAGTTTCAGAGTCAGCAAGAGAGTGATTTTTCTCCCACAACCAGTCCCTTCATTAGAAAAAAGGAACTATGCTCAGGTAATTACATTTAATTTACTGTATTAACAAAATACTGCATCATATATTTCTGGTAAGTATGCTGTGAAAAATATAAATTAGGAAAGACTAAGGCCTGAAATTTGAAATATTAATACTGGGTTCAACTTATTTTCATCTAGGTTGTATATTTTTTCCAGGCCTCTATGACCCTTTTTTATTGAATCATATAAATTTGGCAGAATTATTTCTTATTTGGCAGAACATAGCATCAAACAACTGGGAAATTTAACAATTAAAAGTTAACTATTTTCTTGGCGTCTTATAGTTTTAAATTAGAAAACAAGTAACAAATTTCCTTACTGTATTAGAATAGTTTTACTCATAAAAGACAATAATCCCTTATCTTTAGGGAATTCCCACATTCTGTACCTTATTCATTCAAATGTGGATGCCCTCCACAAAGTCCTATTCCAGTGTCTTACTGTGCATGGAGGTTAGTGTCACTGGGATTAAAACAAAACAAAATAGATGGGTCCTATCAAGGCAATAAAAAAAGGACAGAAGAAGGAAAAGATTTAAGCATCATGTAAAGGAAGAGGAGAAAAGAGAAGGGCAGAACAGGTAGGAAGGCCACTTAGGAGACTGTTGAAATAACCTGCAGTAGGGTGGAAGACATAAAAGTGGAGTGGAAGAACTAAGAGATATTTCAAGAGAATAAATGAGAGCACTTGGTGTAGGTTATGGATGTCAGAAACAAGAAGGAGGAACCAAATTGATCCCAAGTTTCTTGTGGGAGACCCTGGAAGAATAGAGGAACCACCAAAAGAAATGTGTCCTTTGGAAGGAGAGCCAGTCAAACCATCAATCGATGAACATTTATTTATTAAACATCAACTATATTCTAAGCTCTAGGGATATTATCACATAAGTGAGACAGTTTCTGCCCATAAGAAACTTACATTCTACTATGGGAATAAGATATTTATAGATAAATGAAGTGAGGCAGTATGCCTCTGTGGAGAGAGCTGGAGCTCTGGAGTCAGAGGACTTGGATTTTCAAATCCTCCTTTGGATGTGAACTACAGGTGTAACTTTGGGCAAGTGACTGTGATCTCCAGGAGTCTCCAGTTACTCAACTTCAAAATAAGGAGATTGGCTTCCATGACCTCTGAGCTCCGTTATAGGCTTAGACCTATGCTCCAGTCTCCATACAGAATGTACAGAGAAGAAATACAGATCTCTAAGTTTCTTCCCAGCTCTAAAATTCTACAGTTCTTCCATGTTCATATTATCAAATAAGAAGAATTTAGAATCTCAGCTCTAGATCCAAAGGTGTGCCTAGTGGCATCCTTCCCTCCCTCTTTTACAAATGAGAAAACTGAGGTCCAGCAAAGTGAAAGTCCTATTTCCAGAGACAAAGCTCTTTCCATTATCCTGTAGGTCTACTAGTCACAGAGCAGGATGATGATGGTTAGCATTTCTATAGCACTTTTACATTTGCAAAGTGTCCTACAGACACTTTTATATGTGCAACTCTGGTAGGGAAATGCTATTATAATCCCAGTTTACTGGGGATGAGACTGAGGCTGAGAGAGGTTGAGTGCCTTCCCGTCACCTAGTTAGCTAAGGTCTGGGATAGGATTTCATTCTGATCTTGACTCCAGGCTCAGGTCCACTGTACCACTTGGCTGCTCCTATAATTTAGTATTAAAGCTTAGAATTGCTTTCCTTTTAGCTTTGTTTCTGAGATGTCAAAATTATATTGTTACAGAAGAAATGAAAAATGTTCTTTTCACAGGGTTTATGTGTGTGGTCAATGCTTGGACTGTTTCACAACCAGTGCCTACAATGCAGGTGAGCATATACTAATTATTTGTGAAAACCCCTCACTTGATTTTTTTTGAACCCTTACCTTCCATCTTAAGAGTTAATACTGTGTATTGGCTCCAAGGAAGAAGAGCAGTAAGGGCTAGGCAATGAGGGGGTCAAGTGACTTGCCCAGGGTCACACAGCTGGGAAGTGTCTGAGGCCAAATTTGAACTCAGGACCTCTCCTCTCTAGGCCTGACTCTCCATCCACTGAGCCACCCAGATGCCCCCTATCCCCCTCACTTGATTTTTGCAAAGAATTAAAAAAATTTAGTCAAGTTTTTAAGGCAGTTTTCCCTTTAGCTGTTTTTCTGTAAAAGATACAAAGGATCAATGAAATATAAATCACTCAGATTTTTAATGCCAATTGGATTTGGATAGTTTAATGATAAACCCCAGCTAGGTTTTCTGGACTTACATTCTCTTAGATATTCAACAGTTATGTTTTCAAGATTTATTTAGGTCCCAAACAATTATAATTATGTAAAGATTGTGACTGTGTATCTATCCATTGTCATCATTTAGTATAGCAGTGTTACACCATAGGGCAGAACACGGTATAGATGTAGCCTTGGAAGATAATTGATGCCTTCTATGATCTAACAAGGGAAGAAGTGAAGGCTTAAATTCTAACTATTCTTTTTTTTATTATTTAAAAAACAAACACCTTATCTTCCATCTTAGTATTGATGCTAGGGCAGAAGAGCAGTAAGGACTAGGCAGTGGAGGTGAAGTGACTTGACCAGGGTCATCCGGCTAGGTCCTTCTGTCTCCAGGCACTCATTCTTTACTTTTTAGGATAGCATAGTGCAATGAACTCCAGGTGGATGGTGGGGACGGAAGTGGCCCATTGGCCATGTGACAGGTTTCTCATATGGATTTGCTGGCACAACCTCTGCCTGTCTCTTGGTTTCTGATACCGCACTGATAGGACTTGACTCTTCTCAATGACTTTGGGGCAACTTTCCTTGCATCCATAGCAGGTCTTGCAGAAATGCTTCTTATTTATGCAAACATTTGAGAGTATTTAGAGAGGGAGGCCAAGAATGTTCAACATGTGAAGATTAAAGGTAAGAAAAAAAAAAGACAAAACACTTGGTGGTTAGAGGCAACCCCACCACTCCCAACCCCAAAGTCCAGCTAGTCTGGCTTTTAGTTTAAGGAAAATTTGGATATCAGTAAACACAAAGGTGTTTCTATTTCCATAAAAAATACCCTCAACATTTAGAAGTCAGATTTTATCTGGAGCTCTTTATGAAGGAAATTCATTAACGAAACTAAGTATTAACTAACCATCCTCTAGAAATGCCAAAAATGTTAAGGAAAAGACAGTTGAATAGCCCAAGATTATTCCATATCTCTGGGAAATAGTAAAAGAGAATGGAAAAGGGATAACTAGGTGGCTCAGTGGATAAAGAGCCAGGCTTGGAGATGGGAGGTCTTGGGTTCAGATGTGGCCTCAGACACTGACTGGCTTTGTGACTCTGACAAGTCACTTCACGCCCACTGCCTAACCCTTACCACTCTTCTGCCTTAGAACCAATATACAGAATCAATTCTAAGATGGGAGGTAAGGGTTGCGTTTTTTTTTTTAAGACAAGATTATTAAATAATACTAAGTCCTTTCAGTCCAACAAGGAAAAGAATGATCTACATTAATTAGATGATTATGCAACGTGATACGGTTTGCCAATGAGCCTGGCCAAGAGGATATCAGAAGGAAGTAGACTGCTGGGGCTCTGCAGGAACTCTGCTTACCTTTTTACTTGTTCATAGGACCTTAAAGGAGTTACTGACCAGTTCTATATATTCGATAGCTCTTATTTATCAGATGATTATCTATAGAGTCAAATTAGTCAAGTTCCCATCTAATAGCATTGACATCTGACAGGAATATTTAGTTTGTAGCTTTTAAAAGGACAGACCTATGTAGTGTTGAAAGTAGAAGTTCATTTATGAGGATTTGCAAAATCCCCTGAAACACCGCCCAATTTACCAGTGCATTTACCCAAGGAGTTATAATATATTTAAACTTTTGTAAAAAGTTAGCTCCAGAATGTGAATTTTCAAAAACCATAACTATTTGTTGCTTTATTTTCAGGATGGCAATTTACTTCCAGAAAAAATTTTCATGCCACAAAAGCCAAGACGTACTACATTTAATAAAACATTCAAATGATGTTACTTTATTGATATTAACTTATGTAATTATATTACCAAGATTGTTATTTTTCTCTTGCAGTATAAATTACTAAATAAAATCTGTTAAATGTGATTGTGAAACAAAATTTGTAAAAACTGTGGTAGAGGCATGGAGAGAGAGAGAGGACTTATAAGCCAAGATGCAAGAAACAAGCTGGGGACCTAACCTGCCTATCAGTTTACCTTTTCTATTTCAAAACATATTTTCAGAAGTGCCACTATTTTCATTGTCAAGTTATTGATCAAATCAAGCTTGAATTGCATTTTTAGGGCTATTTCCTTTTTTTGTATTGTGTTTTATATTATAATTTTGTATTATATATTTCTGCAAATTTGAAGCCCAATTCCATTCATATAATACTTATTAAATTCTCCATGTATATGTTTGCAGAACATACTCCCAAACTTAGTAGAATTACAAAACACATGACTTTATTTGATAAGAGTTCATGGATAATCAGTTCAGGGAATATCATATTAACTAGTTTTAGATAATAGGGATTATCATTAAGAAAAAACAAGAATATATTTTAAAATGAGAAAGCTTCTAATAACTTAAAATATGTAAGGATCTAAATCAATTGTATAAAAAATTAAGCCATTTCCCAATTGATGAATGGGCAAGGGACACGAATAGGCAATTTTCAGATAAAAAAATCAAAACTACCAATGAAGAAAAGAAACACATGAAAAAGCATTCTAAATCTCTTATAATTGGAGAAATGCACATCAAAACAACCCTGACGTACCACCGCACACCTAGCAGATTGACTAACATGACAGCAAAGTAAAGTAACGAATGTTGGAGGGGATGTGGCAAAGTGGGGACATTAATGATCACAAAGAATCTGCTCAAGTTGCTAAGTAAACAAAGGATTCTAAGAGGTGGAGGTGAGGCAGGGAACATGTTCCAGGCATGGCAAATAGCTTTTACAAAGGCTCAGAGAAGAGAGGGAATGTCATGTGAGGACACAGCATGGTGACCACCCAAATCAAACCCTTTAACCATAGGTGTCCTTTCTCTCTCTCTCCCTCTCCCTCTCTCCCTCCTTCACTAATGATCTCATTAGCTCCCATGGTTTTCATCCCCATCTCAATGCTGATGATTCTCAAATTTACCTATCCTGTTCTAATCCTCTGCTGCCTCCAATCTCAAACTGGGTGTCAGGTAATGTTTTAAGTTTAATATATCCAAAATAATTCACCTTTACCTTGTTCAGTTCTTGAGGTTTGCAACCTACAAGTCAAATTGGACTCTCTCTCTCTCTCTCTCCCCCTCTCTTGTCCCCTAAGCCCTAATCCAATTTGTTGCCAAGACTTGTTAAGATTTCATCTTTGCAGCCTCTCAAGAATATCTTCCCTTCTCTCTGGCACTACCTCCATTCTACTTTCACTTGGACTGTTGCATTGGCTGCTGGTGAATCTACCAGCCTCAAGTCTCTCCCTGCTTCAATCCATCCTCCTTTCAGCCCTCAAAAGTCATTTTTAAAAAAAGTTCAGATTCCATCATGTCATCCCTTTATTCAATAAAATTCAGTGACTTCCTATTGTATCCAGAAAAAAAAATGTTCTGCTTGGCTTCAAAGCCTTTCATAACCTGGCCCCTGCCTCATTGTCCAAACTTCTTACACCTTATTCTCTCCTCCCCCAACATCAATACAATAGGGAAAAGCTTGGCTTTAAAAGCAATGGAGAAGCATGAGGGCTTTTTCTTTTAGGACCAGAGCTTGTTCTCTCCCTCCTCTGGAGAATGTACTTCTCAGCTGGCATTGGCTTCATCTGACTGGCTGAGCTTGGCTACCCTTGGCTGGAGCCTTGCCTGGGAGCTGGAGCCAAAGAAGTGGGCAGTTTTGTTTGTTTTTTAAATTAGGGTGGCCAGAGGATCTCTCTAACTTTTACTGTTAGTTATAAATATACAATCTCCAGGGATTTTTAATTATAATAGCTTGGTGACCACATTGTAGGACATTATCTTGCCTTTTATTTTGCTTTTTTTTCTTTCCGTTTCTCCGTTTTTTCTGTTGCATGAAAGTAACTGCTTCATCTCGGCTGGACTAATTTCTTATGGAGTTTGTTGATACCTGGGCAATTCTATGTTTGTAACTCTTTAACTTGCTCTTCTCTTCCCCAAGGTTATAATATGGGAGTTGTGGTTTGGCCTATTACCCCACTGGTGTAATCATTTTATTGGCCCCCTAGACAAGCCCAGGGTAAGGAATCTGGGGACTTGGTGGCATTCATGGAGGTCACTTTATCTACAAGAGAAGAGATTTTTCTGGGATGCTATGTCCACTTTTGGGATGATGACAGTAATAGATTCTATTAGGACTATCTCTGCTGAGCTTGAGAAATTGGCTCAGGATACAGTTTAAGTCACTTCTTGAATTTTTAAGACTACTTCCTTCCTTCAGAAGAGTGATTCCTTAGCAGACAGTTCTACAAAACCAGCTAGCTTTTATGGAAGCAACAAATTGGGAAAAAAACTTTTATAACAAAAACCTTTGACAATCTAATTTCTCAAATTTATAATGAGTTAAATCAGTTGTACAAAAAAATCGCCATTCTCCAATTGATAAATGGACAAGGGACATGAACAGGCAGTTTTCAGCCAAAGAAATCAAAACTATTAATAAGAACATGAGTGTTCTAAATCTCTTATAATTAGAGAAATGCAAATCAAAACACCTAGCAGATTGGCCAATATGACAGCAAAGGAAAGTAATAAATGTCAGAGGGGATGTGGCAAAGTGGGGACATTAATTCATTGCTGGTGGAGTTGTGAATGGATCCAACCATTCTGGAGGGCAATTTGGAACTATGACCAAAGGGCAATAAAAGACTGTCTGCCCTTTGATACAGCCTTAGCACTGCTGGGTTTGTACCCCAAAGAGATAGTAAGTTAAAAGACTTTATTATTTATTTATTTTTATATATTGTTTTTTAAATTTTATTTAATTGATTAATTTAGAGCATTTTTCCAGGATTACAAAAATCATGTTCTTTCCCTCCCCTCTCCCAACCCCCTCCCATATCTGATGCACAATTCCACTGGGTTTATACAAGAATATTTATAGCTATGCTCTCTGTGTATAATGTTCTCCTGGTTCTGCTCTTTCATTCTGCCTCAATTCCTGGAGGTCGTTCTAGTTCACATGGAATTCCTCCAGTTCATTATTCCTTTCAGCACAATAGTACTCCATCACCAGCAAATACCACAATTTGTTCAGACATTCCCCAATCGAGGGACACCTCCTCATATTCCAAATTTTTGCCACTACAAGAATATTTATAGCTGCTATCTTTGTGGACTTATGAGAAAGAACTCTATCCAATCAAGAGGAAGAACTGTGGGAGCAGAAACACAGAAAAAAAATCAACTGCTTGATCACATGGGTTGAGGGGGATATGATTGGGGATGTAGACTCTAAGTGATCACCCTAGTGCAAACATCAACAACATGGAAATAGGTCTTGATCAATGACATGTAAAATCCAGTGGAATTGCCCTTGGCTATGGCAGCGGGAGGGTGTGGGGAGGGAAAGAACATGAATCATGTAACCTTGGGAAAATATTCTAAATTAATTAAGTAAATAAAGTTTCTGAATTTTTCAAATTATTAAGTTAATCTTGGTAGTAGAGAACTTGTAAATTCATAAATTTTAATGCAATTTTTTATGAAATACTTCTGTTAATAGACTTTTCAAAAGGTCTTCCTTTCATAGAATCTTTTAACTTTGGACACCTTGATGCCCATGCTCATACAGATATCCATGTTCATGTGCAGATACAAATTGAATTTAGTTTAGTGAAATGTTAGTTTAATGAAAAAAAGGAGTATCAGGCTGGGATTTAGGAAAACCAAGTCCTAGTTACTAACCAATTCTTTTACTTGGGGTAAATCACTGAATTTCTTCAGACCTTGAATTTTGAATTTTCAGATCAGGTTCAGAGCTAGAAGGGGCTAGATTTAGAATGATTTGAGGAAATAACAAATAATTTTATTCATAACCGTGTAGTCATGATGCACATTAGGACAAAGTAGAAGTCATTCTTTCCCTTAAAATATTCAGTCTATAGAACTTAAGAACCCTTTGGTTTTCTTGAATCATTCATGAAATCTTAACAAGTTACTTTAACAAGATACTCCCTAGTTGCCATTTCTCAGAGAAATAGAAGCAACAGTAGAAACTAGAAGGGAGCATCACACAGCTAAAGAGAAAACGGTATTCTAAAGCACTCTGGAAATATGGGACCAGACTGACAAGGAAGCAAGTGTTCAGTGTTTTGGGGGAATTATATCGCATCAGGAGAACTATGTAGTGTGAAGATTCAGTGTTAATTAACCAAGACACAAACTCCTTGGACTTGGATGGAGTTGAGAGAGGACTAAGTACTTCCCTGGATAGACTATATTTAGGTAGGAAAATAATGTAAATCAACCCAGATAACTTATATAACTGCCCTTTACTTACCCATTAAAAAAAAAAATCCACAAAGATGACGTTTTACAAATAAGGCTACGTATATTTTTGTACAGATAGTTCTTTTCTTAACACCGTAACTTGTTGGGACGTAGAGCCAGGGGTGGCATTTCAATATAGTGGAGTAGTAAAAGATTAACGTTTTAAAAATTAAGTTTTTTGGTGTCTCCTATTTCTTACAAAATAATTATCCCAAGTATCCTTTTCCCTTCTTTCCAGAGATCTATCTCTTATAACAAATGGTATTTCCAGAAAGGAAAAAACAACACAACTGATAAAAAAAATGTTCAAAACCGTGTGAAAATATGGCTCACCCCTGTGGTCCTCTCTTCTTCAGGAAGGGTTAGGCTGGGGGTGTCCTGGTTGGACTTTGCTTTCTTGCATTCTTTCCATTTACATTATTACTGTAGTTCTTGTGTATTTACTTCCTTGCATGGAGCTTCCATGCTTCTCTGAGGTCATCACACATTGTTTCCTACAGAACACAGCAGAACTCCATTACATTTGGCCATTCCCCAGGTGAGAGCATCTTTCTTGTTTCCAGTTCTTAGCTGTCAAATTTTTAGCTACTGTAAATATTTTGAGTATAAAAGGACTTTTTTCCCCCCAAAGGTTTTCTTGGGGAATAAGCTTAGAAATGGAGTCTGGTTCAGTATATGGACATTCATTGTATAATTCCTCATTATTTTACAAAATGGTTGTGCCATTTCACTGTTCCACCAACAATGTATTAGTGTGTAGCATTCCATAATGCTCTAGCATTGAATATTGCCATTTGGGTTTTTTTTTTTTGCCATTTTGCAGGGCGTGAGGTTTTACCTCAGGGTTGGTTTGCTTTGCATTCCTCTTATGTAATGATAAAAAGTCCTTGGAGACTGTATATTTATAATTCTGTATTAGTAAAGGTGAGAGAGAACACCAAACACCTCTAACTAACCTCCAAGCCGTGCCATGCTTCCTCAGCTCCAGCTCAGAGCATTAAGCCCTCTGGATCGAGGGTCCCGAGGGAAAAGACGCGAGACACTGCCCTGGCCCCTTCCTGCTAAGGCCAAGGGCGTCACTCCTGCCTCTGATTGGCCAGGCTTCACTGCCGTCTAGATCCCGAGTCCCGACATCCAGCCCCTTCCGGAAGCCAGGACTCCCACCGGGTACCCTTGCTGGCGTCCTGACTGCGTGCCTGGGAAAGGGGTTTTCCGATCAAATCGGGATACGTTTTATATTAAATTCACACAATTCCCTCAATTCTTGAATCATCCCATATGTAGTAGAATGTGTCACCAGGAGGGGGCACAAAGAGGGCTGTTTCTTAACCTTAAAAAATGATTGTGAGGCACATTGACAAGGAGCCATTCGGAGCGTTTCCCCATTTGGGCACCAGGGTTTTACAGCGATTTGGGGGGCATCCTCTATGGCTGTCCTCTTCAGTCCATTTGGAATCGGGATGGCCCTTAGGGCATGGCAGCTTTCAGTCCTCTCCGCCTTGGGGTATGCAGGGTTGTGGGGTGTTCGGCACTGTAATCTGATCCCTCGGTATCGAACAGCCGAAAGGCCATAAACACGTTTTAAAATCAAACCAATGAGAAAGGGGAAAAATAAGAAAAGATCCGATCTCGAACCCCAGGAGGCAATGTAACAGTCAAACGTGTATTAAAAAATTCAGATTGATACTTAAAAGTTAAATCTGTTGTCTCCCAAGCGGGGCATGATCTGTACGAGTGCGTAACCCTCTCTCCCGGTGGAAAGCTTGGCAAAGGCTTTACTACAACAAGTGAGGCAACATCTGAAAAGGACACAAATTTCCAGGACTAACAAACCTGTTCCCTGTAGCCGTCAGAGATTCCACCGTGCTGCCTCAGATGTCACAGGGATCTCTAAGGCAGTGAGTGTCCTAAGTGTCCCTCCAAATCCTTTGAAGCTCCTGAACATGGGCAACAATATCACCTGCTCTGTTTATGTATACTTGATGGACAGGCACCCCCCAAAGCAGCTGTGAGCGTATCAAAAGCTAGCTTTTTTAAAAAATTAAGTTGTACAATTTTCCAATCCCTTAAAGTGTGTGCCCTGAAAGGGAGGACTGACCGCATTCGCTTGTATTTACATGCAAGAACTCTTCTTGTGCCATACAGAAACAGGAACGTGGCCATGAAGTGAGAATCAGGGCGAGGTATCTTCGTGCACACCCAGCCCTCACCCACGCCCACCCGCCCTGCTGAGATACAAGGGCTGATGGGGTAGCACCGCTGAGGCTGATCCACCCCCACTCCAGGACCCGTCCCCAAGACACAAAGCCCTGCCCGAAGGATGCCCTAGCACATGAAGCTGGGCAGCTTTATTAAGAAAATGATTTTGTATTAGCCAAGAGAAACCTACCATGCCTAATTATGTCAAAGACATGTTACAGGTTAAAATTCATAATCCAAAAAGCTGAAAAATGTATCAACTGATATGCAGAAAAGGATAAAATTCGACATTTAATTATGCTATAGTCTGAAAAAACCCCAACAATAAGATTTTTTTTCTTCAACATACTAAAAGGTTATCTACCCTAAGTCAAGAATCAATGTGATAATATACAGTGGAAAAAATTTGGAAGCATCTTCAATAAGAACAAAACAAGAATTCCTCAACTTACATTTTTATTTGACCTAGTACTGGAAATTCTAGCAAATATAGTTAAAATAGAGTAATTTTGTTAGATTAATATGGGAAAGAAAGGATTAAAATGTTGTTGTTTATAGATGACTGGATAGTTTACCTAGAGAACACAATAACCTAAAGCAAAAAAAATCAAGGAAGACAAGAGTAGTATATGATTAACCCATAAAATAATCTACATTCTTTTTTAACAATAAAACTATAATAGAAATTAATAAATACTCAGGAATTAACCTATAAGAATGTACAGGATCTATATAAAGACATGTATAAAATTATATCAATTAAACCAGGAAAACTGAAGCCTGAAAAACATTCAATATTCATGGGTCAAGTAAACCTGACACTATTTTCCAAACTAATATGTCTTAGTGAAAAATTAAAAACCAAAGAGATTTAAGAATTAAACAAAAGCATAAAATTTATATAGGAAAACAAGGAGATGAAATATCAATTTGTGAGGTGCAATTTATCTCCCATAATATAAAGCACCAAGACCATTTGCATTAGAGGGAAAAAAAACTTAACACCAAACAAATTGGATAGCCAATCAAATGTATAAAGATTCGTGTTGATAAGCCTATACATAAAAACTGGGGGAAAATTTATTATTTAACAAAATAATTGGGGAAAACTGATTGGTAACATAGCAGGAAAGGACTTTATAATATTGTTACATCTTCTACCTGATAGTAGTATTCAACCTATGAGATGGAAAGAATACTTAACTCCGACTTATGGGACTTCTCGTGCCACTTGATAAACACTACGCCTTGTAACATAACACAACTGGATACAGAACAGCTGCCCTATAGAATCTTACAACTGGAAAGAACTTTAGACATCGTTTTAATCATGTTTCCCTTTCAATGCTAGGAATGCCTTCTATAATATCCCTGGATACATGGGCTCACCATTTCCAAGCACCTTTTGGTTTTCTATCTTCAATATCTCCAGGGTTCCCTCCCCATTTCCTCTCTTTCTCAACCTGCTCCAAATCTGTATACCTTGCAAAGGGTTATTAGGATTGTTCTAGTAGCTCTATAAGAAGCTATTCTTTCCAGCTGTGAGCAAAACCCTTAGTTTCCTACCCCAGGCCTATACAACGCTTATGAAGCAACAAGTCAGAGACTCATTATTTTGTAGAACACTAGCACCAGCATTTCCAGAACATAAATCTGCATCCTTAAGGAATTAACATCCCCCCTCTACCCCGTTCTATGTTCAACTTGTCAAAAGTTGTTGGGTGGGGACGAGAGAACATAAAATACAAAGAGATCAAATCTGGTTTGGGTATTTTAAGCATTTTTATTCAATAAATAACTTCAATAATAGCATTGTAAAAAGTGAACAACTGTTAAAACAAAAAGGCACTTAAAACAAGAATGTGACTAGTAGGGAACAAGATGGGCAATTCAAATGGCCAGAGGCAAATGTACAACGCTCTGTTATGGCACTTATTGAAAATAAAGAGAAGAGCAATGATCGTCCTGTGCATTACAGTAAAACTTTCTGTTTGCTGAAAAGGCAGAATTTACAGCTCAAGTGGCAAAAAAAGTGTCAATACGAAATTTTACAAAAAATGGTAATCAAATACATTAAAAGACTAGAAATGGTGACCAAAAGCACCAGGCTTTCAATAAAACAAAACAAAACAAAACAAAAGCATTTAAAACTAAAAAGTCCCCAGTCAGCAGACACCACACGAATTAAGGCCTTTATGTAAATAATATTTTTCAAGGACTGCTTTGCAGGATAGTTTGCAGTATTATAGGCCCTGGCTTGAATTTACAAATAAAGGCTTAAAAGTTATTAGGCACCAATAGTTCTTGAAAACAGCATGAGGATTTTCTTTTAAAGCTATTTTTCCCTTTCTTAATATTTTCAATCATTACGCATTTTTTAGTTCTTCTGTAGATAGTAGGAAAATACTAATCAAATACTGTAAAAACTATTTTTATACATTTAATCTTCAACCTGCTCAAGTTTGAGCAATGTAATCAATCAGAGGTGCCTTGTAGGCAAATCTCAGTAAGATACATTTAAAAGCAGTATTTCTAACTAAGCTAATAGCTAAGCAATTACTTTGGATTCAATGTATTCGCAAACTCAAGCCCTGATACTTTTGTAAAGCTAAAATTCCATTTTAATACTTAATGGATAGATCTCATCATGCTGATTACTTTAACCATTTCCCTCTCATCATGTTCATTTCAGGATCATATTTCAAAAGTTCTACATACCAATAGTTCAGGAGGGAAAAGGTCAAAAAGGCACAATGTGACCTTAGCTGACTAGGATAAAGATCCTATTCTCAAGTTTTCTGTCAGTCCCTGGCACTGATTTTAACTCTATTTGCAAAAAATTATACATACTGTACATTTTCAAAACCTGCATAGGAAACAACTATATGTAATGAGTTAGTAAAACCACTGCGGTATGGCCCTAAAGCTATTTACTGTGACTATAAAAACTGCCCCTGCAGACACTGTTATGGACTTGCATAAGCGTGCTCATTTGCCCTCATACTTGGGGTTGACCACAGTTGTTACTGCACTCTTGTAAATTGGATTTTCACCCTAAAAAGAAAGAAAGAAATAATTAGTGTTATTGTAAAAGTAAGCTGTTTGACAAAATTATAGGAAAACTACAAATTACTCTATCCACTTTGCCTTTGGAGTTATTCCTTAATCATGAATAAGCACTAATGAAAAGATTACAATAAGCCCAAAGCTTTTCTCTGTTGATTGAACAAAAAAGGTTCTCAAGGTATAAAATGGAATGAACAAATGTGAAGAATTCAAAGAAACTTGGTAAGAAGCACAAACTGATACAGTACAAAAGAACTAAGAGAACAATACGCAAGGATTACAAAAAACATAAAGGAAAATGCAAAAAGATATCAGAATTCAGATTAATGCAATGACAAATTTTGATTTCAGAGAATTAATAGGAAATACACATGCTTCCTCTCAGTAGAGGGGCAGACAGGAAAATGGAATGGTGCATTCTATGACTCTCATGTTTGAGTTGCCTTAATTTTCCTTTATTTCAGGTGAGAGTTCCATTGGTGGTGGTGTTAGGATGGAGCTGGGACTCAAAAGGGGCATTGTGATATTTTTTTAAAAATCGATTCATTTTTTAAAAAGCATCCTGATACTAATGCTATTTCAAATCTGTTCAGACTTCATTCATGACTTCCTGAGAGGCAGATTTAAGTTTTTTATCCTGAGTAAGGCCTCCTACTTGTATGTCCTCTGGAGCCACTTTTTTTTTAGGCATGACTTAAAGAAAGTATGGCTGTCCTGCAGTTTAGCTGACTGTATGGCTACTAACTCTACTACTGGACAGAGAATAATCTAACTAATCTTAAGTATCCAATTAACATTTAGTGAGTGACCAAACAGAAAGACATGTAAAGCTATCATTGGTCCCCCATCCATCCTGTAAGAATGGTCCTTTTGGGAGAGAGTGTGTGTGTGAGGGTTCTTCAATATGGCCAGAGTTCAGGAGATCTGGAGGTAAATCTACCATAAAATCATAAGGCCTGATTCAGTAAGTAATGTACCACTGAATTATTACATGGTAAATAAAATAATAATCATATCCTTCATAAACTCATTTCCTTTAAGTGTTTCATTGTAATATGGCAATGTATTATTTAATATCCTGATAAAGAGATCTAAAACCACATATATAGTACACTTTCAAAACCTACATAGTAAGCCACCTATATCATGAGTTACCAAGTTGAAACCAAGAAAAAATACAGTTCAGCAGTATGAATACACTAGCTTTTTAAAATAGCAGACTATAAAGCAAAGAATTGATTTTATTGGTACTCTCAGCCCATTTCTAATAATTTTATTATTGTTATTATATTATGTACTTACAAACAAGGGAAGAAGATGCCTTCTATTTATGATTTCCATATATTGGCAATTTAACAAATAACTTCTTATAAAAAGTGAAATGTTTGGATATTGATAGACTCAAATGGAAAACCTTACCTCATGAGAAAAATTCATTGCATAGTCAAACATTTCATTGCATAATTTGAAGGTAAAGCCAAATGAGCAAAAAAAACCCCTAACATGCAAAGTTAGCAGGTAAAATTAAACTAGGAGCACATGCCTGTCCAAATGGAATCATTAGGCCTGGTTTTAATTAAAAAAAAAAAACCCACTAAAAATAACCCAGACTAGTTTCTGTTAGGTAGAAAGGAAGGAGGTGTAGGAATGGGGAGTGAGGCATTAATATCACAATAATTAGATCAAAGATTCTTGGTAATGTTCAGAAATAAAGATTCTCATCCTAAATGAAACGTCATCTTTGTGGATTTTTTTTTTAATGGGTAAGTAAAGGGCAGTTATATAAGTTATCTGGGTTGATTTACATTATTTTCCTACCTAAATATAGTCTATCCAGGGAAGTACTTAGTCCTCTCTCAACTCCATCCAAGTCCAAGGAGTTTGTGTCTTGGTTAATTAACACTGAATCTTCACACTACATAGTTCTCCTGATGCGATATAATTCCCCCAAAACACTGAACACTTGCTTCCTTGTCAGTCTGGTCCCATATTTCCAGAGTGCTTTAGAATACCGTTTTCTCTTTAGCTGTGTGATGCTCCCTTCTAGTTTCTACTGTTGCTTCTATTTCTCTGAGAAATGGCAACTAGGGAGTATCTTGTTAAAGTAACTTGTTAAGATTTCATGAATGATTCAAGAAAACCAAAGGGTTCTTAAGTTCTATAGACTGAATATTTTAAGGGAAAGAATGACTTCTACTTTGTCCTAATGTGCATCATGACTACACGGTTATGAATAAAATTATTTGTTATTTCCTCAAATCATTCTAAATCTAGCCCCTTCTAGCTCTGAACCTGATCTGAAAATTCAAAATTCAAGGTCTGAAGAAATTCAGTGATTTACCCCAAGTAAAAGAATTGGTTAGTAACTAGGACTTGGTTTTCCTAAATCCCAGCCTGATACTCCTTTTTTTCATTAAACTAACATTTCACTAAACTAAATTCAATTTGTATCTGCACATGAACATGGATATCTGTATGAGCATGGGCATCAAGGTGTCCAAAGTTAAAAGATTCTATGAAAGGAAGACCTTTTGAAAAGTCTATTAACAGAAGTATTTCATAAAAAATTGCATTAAAATTTATGAATTTACAAGTTCTCTACTACCAAGATTAACTTAATAATTTGAAAAATTCAGAAACTGGCTCAAGAACTTAAGAAATGCCTAAGAAAGAATTATTTTTAACAGGTCAATACTTTGATGTGTCCGTTGAAAAAGACTTTAACTCAGTATGTACAAATATGAAAACTATTTCAGTGGCTACCCCATCAAATTTTTCTGATCTAGTTACATATTCTCAGCAAGGTCTAACACTATACAAAGAAATACTTTATCTGTATTTGCCCAAGAGGCAGTGTGTAAAATGGAAAAAATCCTGGCTCAGGAATAAGAAAATCTGGGTCAAATCTCAGCTCTGCTCTTTACTACTTATGTTTCCACTGGCAGATTACTTCTTTTCTCCAAATCCCTGCTAATTTAGTTGTAAAATAGGGGCATCAAGGTGGGAAAGGCACAAGAAAGCCTTCAAAGTCTAAATAAGCTCCCATCTTAAGATCCTATGTAACAATAACTTTGAAAGGAACGAAGTACTATCTATATTATACACGAGAAGGAAAGGTTTATCTCTATAGTTAGCACTGTAGTTTATCTGCCTGTCCTATCAAATAGGCAGTAACAAGGGACCCCAAAACCAGTAGCCACGAGGTCTGAGTTTCATTTCTGATTCTAGTTCTTGTACATTTATTAATTTGACTTTGTAACACAACTCCTCAGTGTCCTATTTCTCTATAACTATAAGCTGAGATTAACTACCACTTGACTTACCTCCCAGAATTAATAGTGCCTGTGTCGAAAGAATGTGTCAAATGAGATTCATCTTAAGCACATACAAACACAATTTCAAATTATTTTAATAAAAGTTCCTTTCTAAGCATTTCCAACTGAAGGTTTTCAATTTAATCTTTTTTAAAAAAAGTCAAACTCAAAGATGAAAGCACTAGAATTATAAAGATTAAATAAGAAAACTGAACTCATTATCTTTCCTCTCAAACACTTTTCCCTTTCAAAACTTCCCTGTTACTGTCAAAGGAACCACCATTTTTCCAGGCCTAAAATCTAGGTATCATCTTGGACAACATCCCCCTCTCTCTCACCATACATAACCAACTTATTGTCAAGGACAATATGCCTATGGCCCCCTTTTCACCCCAGATCCTGCTACTACTCTTATGGAATAATAACTTGCTGGTTGCAACAGGTTCTCCCCACCAAGGTTCATTCTCCATTCAGCTGACTGTGATCTTCCTAAAGTGCAAGTGAACCATGTCTTATGAACTTATCTTCAATTAACCATAGTGATTGCCAGTCACATCCAAGATAAAATTTAAATCCTTATGTTCTGTTTGGCATTCAAAACCCTATAATTAGACCAGCATCATCTCCCCTCACTGCCCCAATCACTTTTTCAGTCTTCTTACATTTTATATTGTCACCTCAGTTAATCTGTCAAACTCAAAGGTGAAAGCACTAAAATTTTTCTAAGCTGTAAAGAGACAACATTAAAAGATTTCAGGCCTTTTTTTTTTTTCTGATTGAAGACTTTGATGTAATAATGGTGGAAAGAAATTCAATACATTTGGATTTAGAAGGCCTGGGTTCAAATCTGGACGCTACTATTTATTGGTTGTGTGATTTTGGACAAGTCATAACCCTCATTCTTGATTTCTATGTAATAATAACAGTTAACATTTATATGTTTGGTACAATGCTTTAAGCACTTTACAAATATTATCTCATGAGATCCTCACAACAACTATGGAAAGTAGGTGCTATTATTATTCCCATTTTATAGAAGAGGGAAGTGAATTAAACAATGATTAAAGGACTTGATAGGGTCTGGTATGTATCTGGTATGTTTCTAAGGGCAGATTTGAATTTACGTCTTCCCGATTCCAGGTCCAGCAGTCTATCTACTATGTCATCTGGCTGCCCCTATCTATAAAGTGAGGGACTAGAACTACATGAAGGTTCCTTCTAAACCCTATGGTTTCAATGAAATAAGTTAATATTGTTGGACCTTAAATTATAAATTGCAAGTAGGAATAAAGCCTGTGAGAACTTACTGGCACACATGCCTTACAAAAAGGGCAAGAAAAAAGCAGCAGGACTGTTAAAGCCACTCTGGCGAAGGCCTTGAGAGTGATGAGAGGACACACAGGGCAATGAAAGGAATCAACTTCACATGCAGAGAAAAGGCAGAAATGGAAGAAAATACGAACGGAAATTTAGAGACCAGCTTTACGTCCATAGTTTGGATTCTTGAAATTATTTATAGGACTCTTGTAAATCGGATTTTCTTGCTGAAGTGGAAAAAAGTCAATTTCTAATGATTTCAACAATAAGAAAATGAAGCAACAATCTCAAATACCACAAAAATGAAAGGTTTCATTATCTATGGAGACACACAGAAAGGGAACATTAAAAAAAAACCCCTCTAACATTAGTGAAATGCAAATTACATCATAAACTCTACAGCTGAAAGCTGCATATTCCAGAGAAAGAAGTTTAGCCAGATGTCCATTCAAATCTCCCTCCCCAAGGTTCTGAATCCCGAATGATCAAACAGGCACACTGGCCCCAGACCTTTAAACACATAAGAGTTTTCTTGAACATAAGTCTGCATCAAAAAAACAATTTCAATGATTTGGCTTTTTTCCTCCCCCAGAAAAGATAGATCTCTAAGAACAATGGACTCCCAACACACATTCATCCTTTTTAATTTTAATATGCTTAGTTAGGATTAGGCAATTTTTGAAATAGATGCCATTATATAGCACAATATAAAATCAGAAGACATACTTTCATTTTATAATCAGACATATTATCTAGTCACTTCTAAATATAAATTGTCTTTAATGTTCTCTATTTTTTAAGGAATAAAAAGATATTTTGGAATAATTAAAGTTGTGTGTGAAGTATAATTTTAGAGATTTTAAGATTCACTTTATGAATAGCATTGCTTTTCTGGTTTTTCAACTCACCGTGTCCCATTTTGCATTCATTTTCTCCTTTTCAAATTTAGCGAACTCCCTCCTGTCATGAATTATCATCAGCAACTTCCATATTAACAATAATGCAAGGCCGATCAGCACAATTCCTGCAACCACTCCAGCTACAATGGGAATGATGTCTGGACCAGTGGGACACTCTACAAGGAGAAAAGAAGGGTGGACACAAAGAGAACCAACCAGTGAAAAGTCAGGAATGTTATACTGTGACATGAAAAGCTACTGAAAATTTTTTACACAAAAAGACAAATCTGTAATAGAAAATTCTCCAAATGGTTCATCCTTAAATTTTATTATGTTCTCTTAGGCTAAGGAAATTTGTGCCATTCCATGGAAAAATTTTCAGTAGTATTCAATTGCTTGATGAAACTTTTCCTTTGTTCTCTGAATCTTAATCTCCCTTTCTTGGGATGAGAATCTGTAAGAATGAGGTTTGAACACTAAAGTGGTTGAATATGAAAGATTTCCTTTGTATCTAATAACCTATAAATGTGAGCATTTTATCTATAACAAATAACAAGGATCAGCTTACTTTTCTATTTGTATCCCTAGTATTTAGCCATATGTGCAGATAGTTACTAAAGAGCTGATGCTTGCTTCATTCATTCAAGTGGAACTTATGGTAGAAATGGATGGAAAAGATATTTACCTACTGGTCTGAGTGGAAAATATTGATCCCTTTTGGTCTTTTATGATTGGACTAGATCATTTGGGGAATAGTTAAACTATGGCATGTGAATTTAAGATGTTCTATATAAGAAACAATGAATTTGAAGAATTCAGTGGCAAGAAAAGACACATGAATTGATGCAGAAATAAGCAAATCCAAGAAAACAAAAAGATTAAAACACCATAAATGGGGGAAAAAGGGTAAAAGTTGAATGCTGAGTAATTCTAAGGACTTATGATGGGTTAACAAAATGTCCCTCCTTTTTGTCTTTGGAGAGCTAGGGTACTATGGATGTAGACAATTGCATATCCTGAGCAAACTTACTTGATATATTGGCTGGTTTTGCTGAACTGTTTTTTTCCTCCTCCCTTTTGGTCCAAATATATTGTACATAAGATTTTCTTTTCCTGCTTAATCTGTAATATTGTTTTCTGTTATTTTGTAAATTAAGTACAACTTATTTTAAATTGTACATTGTTCAACATATTTTTACAAACTCTCTTCAAGTTAGGTTTTGGGAATCTATTCTGAATTCTGAGAAATCTGATATTGGGAAAATATGAATGGAACATGGGAGGAAATTAGGAGGAAACTTCTGAAACCATAAGATTCCTACCTGGTGTCTCCACTACATGAACAACAACTTCATTGTTTCCATTGACTGAATATGTAAAATAGAACCAGCAGTCATCAACATCTTTCTCCTTACAGTGGGATAGGGCCTCCCGCTGGCCAGGCTGTGGTAAGTCTTCTCGACTTTTTACTTTGGTAATGTTGAAGTATGGACAGTCTTTTAAACATGTGTCTTTTTTTTCTCCTTTGTCAAAAGCTCTGCACTGAACACATTCTCTGTAAAGACACAAATTTGTAACATTTTGTGTTTGAAATAATTTTTCAAACATGCAAAAATAATTCATTTAAAACTTAAAAATTTTAAAAATAGTTTAATCAGAAAGGGAACACTAGAACAGGTAGGTTCTGAAACATCCAAAGGTAGATTCTTTGACGGGCTAAGCAACATTTGTCTAAAAGGAAGTCAATGATCCATATTTTAAAAAGGGAATCATTGGTGGTCTAGCTGCTAGATTGTTAGTAGACATGATCACCTGGCTCTATCTTCAAAGGTTTTGAGCTTATGTATAAGTAAAGAGTTAAACTCAACTTATGTAGTTGCTTTGATTGAAAAGGAAATAGAACCAAAATGTTGCATTATCATTCTGTGACTTTATGCTTCTATTAGAGGGAAATAATTTAAGAAGGAAAATACTTTGAACATTCTAGATTGGTCTTCTATAGATCTAACATTTTAAGTCATATTTATAACTTCAGCGTGTCACACTTAGCATGTGACAGAATGCAAGGAGAAACAAGTTATGAAGAAACACTCACTTGTGCTCAGCACAGACACCAAGGCAAGTCTGACACATCTCACAAGTTGCCCCTTGGAATTTTGGATCAGTGCATTTACAGGAGCCACAAACGCATACTCCTCGGCCATTGCAGATCTGCCCATTTGATGCCATACATGAAGATGTATCCAAAGAGCAGTCACAGGCACTACCAGTGAAATTGGGGTTACATTCACACACTCGGCACTTGCAAACACCATTTCCTGAAATTCAAAATTTTATATTTCACATAATAATATCACAATTGCAAAAGCACTTAAAAAATCTCTATCCATGCCACTATCAGCAGGTTAGGTATTTATGAAAGCAGCCTTCATTCAAGAACCTCCTACTTCTCTCCCAAGCTGAAGACTTCTATTCTCCCCCTCCCAAAATGAAGAAAGACAGAGCATCATCTCAGAACTTCTTACCTCCACAGATTAATCCGTTGGATCTATCACAGTTGAAATTGTCGCATTCACAGAATTTGCCAGAATAAATCTCATTTGTATTGTCCCTCTTCCTACACACACACTGTCCACAGACACACTCGCCATTGTTGCTGCAGATTTCAGAGCTATTTTCTTTCCTGCAATAAGCATCCATGTCTTCACTATTTACTTCATCTGTGCTGCACTCACAATGTCTCCCAACACGTCCTTCGTTGCACCTAAAGGAAGAGTGATCATCATGATTAAACTTCATGAAATAAAAGGTCTAAAAAATCTATTCAGAATGAATCATGTAGAAGTTCTGATGAGGGTAGGAAATAACACCAGCACTGACTATGGAAAGCAAAGGTCCTCTCTATATTTAGGCTAGTCTTATAAAGGAACACAAGTCTTTACTCTAGGTCCTGAAGGAAATTGAACTTAGAATGTATGAGCATTTTAAATTCAGTCTGAAAACATAATCAAGCAATGTATATATTTAGGCTACTGATGCTCAAAGTTTGATTACAATATAGTGGAAAGCATGAGAATGAAAGAGAAAATTTCCCAAGTGAGACAAATTTATGTTTAAGTGACTGCTTGCTATTATAATAAGTAGTATAATTATAATAAATAATAAATTTATAATACCCATAGGTCATCGGTAACAAGATGCTTTATTTCTGAAATTTCAAAGTGTATTTATAATATATTTAGGATTATAAAAGATATAATATATATTTTTAGAGTAAATTTTTTCTTTCTTATTTTTTTCAACATATTAGTAAATTAAAATAAAAATAGTGGTCTAGTCAAATGGACCTTCTCTCTGTTCCTCAAAGACAGCACTCCATCTCAATCTTATACCTTTGTCCTGGAGAATCTCTCTCTCTAAGATGCTCTCCCTCCTCCCCTGTGCCTACCAGAGACTCTTGACTTCCTTCAAGAGTAGCTGAAGCATCACATTTTGCATGAAAATTTTTCTCATCCTCTTAATTGTTAGTGGTACCCCCACCTTCCAGACTATTCTGATTTCTCTTTAAGTTTTTTTTTTTTTTAACCCTTACCTTCCATCTTAGAATCAATATTGTATATTGCTTCTAAGGCAGAAGAGTGGTAAGGGCAAGGCCATGGAAGTTAAGTGACTTGTGTATAATTGAAAATCTGTTACCCTAAAAAAGAACTATATTTCCTGGGAGTCCACCGACTACTAATTTTAATTTTTACACTTATCCAGAGTCACATAGCCAGAAAGTGTTTGAGGCCAGATTTGAACCCAAGAACTCCAGTCTCTAGGCCTGGCTCTTAATCCACTGAGCTGCCCTCTCTTTACATTCTTAAATATGTATTTGTCATTTTCCTCATTAGAATGTAATAAGATCTTTATGAATAGAGATTATTTCATTCATTGTATTGTATCTCCAGCACCTAACACAGTGGCTGCCTCCTATTAGGCACTTAAAAAATGCTTACTGATTTACTGATGCTTCCTACTTCTAATGTTTTAAGAATAAAGCTGATTTCAGAGTATGCATATTTTCCTAAGAGTTTTACTTTTTTCATTTGAAAAGCGCCTGATAAGAATGAAAATGAAATTCAAAAGAAAATGACTGCTTCCTTCTCATTAATAGGGGCTACCATTAAGTTTATAAATTTATTTGGCTTAAAAAATTTAACTTATTTAATGAGATAAAATGCTAATTCTAACCCAAAATAAATCTTCATTTTCTCACATAGCTTTTTGTTTTGAAGGAAATAAATTTTTTAAAAAGCTGGGAAAGAAATTAAAACTATAACATAGGGCTTTATTGCTTAATTAGTCTATATGTAGCAGTATTTCTTCCTGCCAATTAAACTATTATAAAGTTGTCACTGTGGGCTTTTTGTTTATGTGCTTTGGAAATAGGTAAACATAGAGAGCTATTAAAGCTTTACAAGTAATAATTCAACAGACAATTTCAGTTCAACAAGCAGAGATTAAGCAGCAATTACATGCAAAGTGCTAGATATACAACAAAGATAAAAATGTAATATTCTCTGCCTCTCGAGAAACATGCATACACATCCCCCCAAACCTCACCCTGACCAGGGCCCCTGCTTACCGGCAGGCACCACATTCAAATGTACCATTTCCCTCATGACATTCTGGACTGTTTGGAAGGCCTTCACTCTGGCACTCACATTCACAGATGAACTGGAGTGTAATCTCTACTTCTTCAGTGAAACCTAAAGGCTTAATTTTGAAGGTTTCTGTGTCCTTCTTAGGACATTTGTTGGAAGTTACACTAATCTCAAACTGAACCTGTAAGATAAAGAATGAAGAGTTATATCATTGCTGTGTGTTTGCCTCATCTACGACCCAATGCCCAAACTTAAGTGATCTTCACCCACCTCATCACCAATGGAAATATTGGAACATTTTCTTCCATTTTCTCCTGTCCCATTCACTCCATTCTTACAGTAAGATTTGTAATTTATGGTTACTCCCTCCGGCAATTTGCCATTTTCCAAAATGACTTCTGAAGAAAGGGACTAAAATAAAGATGAATTTTAGCCAAACAAAACAAAAAAGAATTCTAATCTGTATTAATTGAAAAAAAATCTCAAACTATTAAATTCATAAAAAGTCCTCTTCCGTAACTCATTTTGAAATGAAATCCAAGAGGCAGCTGGGTAGCTCAGCAGAAAGAGCACCAGGTCAGGAGACAGGAGGTCCTGGACTCAGATCTGAACTCTGACACTTTCTAAGCTGTGTGACCCTGGGCAAGTCAGGTAACCCCCACTGCCTAGCTCTTGCCACTCTTCCGACTAGGAACTGATACTTAGTCTTTATTTTAAGACAGAAAGTATGAGTTTAAAAAAAAAAAGAAAAAAGAAATCCAACTTAGTTGGATTTCTTAAAAGAATATATTTTTATTTTATTGTTGCTTTCTGTCACTGATTATGAATTAATCAACCAACAAGTTATCTGTTAAGCGACCATGTTTATTATGGTCTTAAAAATACATTGAACTAGGATGTGGAACAGAACCATAAAGGGAGAACATCCCACTCCCCACCCCCCCATTTTGAAGCTTCCCTCTTCCAATGACAAAAACAAAAGGTTTAGGTGAAACATATACAATGATTTTTTTTTTTAAAGGGAAGCTCTATCCTCCGTAAATAGCAAAGGAGAGCTGGGCAAAGATTCCTTTCATGGCCTCATGGAGTCAGGAAGTGAAATTTATCTCAAGCTAAGGCAAGGTATCCATTGGGGTGAAGCTAGAACATGAATAAAAGGTTCTATTTTCTTATAATTTTCTTGATGGCAGAAGACAAATCTTGAAATATTCATATGGTTTTGCAGGAACAACTCTAAACAAGGCCTATTTCTCTAATTTTTTTTTGTTGTTGTTGCTAGCATTAGGCTAAGGATAAATTTCCACACTATCTCTAGGCTTGCTAAATTGTACCCAAGAAACGACTGATAATCCTTTTTTATCAAAATAACATACTGTAAAGAGATATGAGAACAAGGTAATTTCATTTACTTACCTTGTATGCATCAATGATCAACTGAATTACATTGCTGGAATTTGCAGACAATGTTCCGACTGCTGACTTGGGGATCAAATTCTTCAGCTCCTTAACAGAGAGAATTTAAAATATTAAATATGTGTAAAGCACAAGGCCATTTATTATACCAACATATTAAAAATCTCTTAACACCTGTTTTGAATACATAATAAATTTTGGAATACTAAATATAAATCCTAGGATGAACTCAAGATATTTATAAGCCTAAATATTTGGGAGAATTTTTGAAAAGTTGATTAAAACATCAGCAACTTTCCCCAATCTGCCTTGAGAGTACTTTCCTACAGTTTAACTTACACTTATTTTTACTTTTTCATTAAACAATGAAAGTCAAGGTCTATATATATATATATATATATATATATATATATATATATATATATATATATAGACCTTGACTTTCATTGTTATATATATATATATATATATATATATAGCTTATTTTAACATATATAAAGCAAATTTATACTTACCTTGTAAACAGCCTGAAATTCTTCTGTAACTGCAAAAATTGTCTGAATGTTATTTTCACTGAGTTTTTGGACAAGGTGAGCAATAGAAGGATAATCCTAGAAAATAAAGGATCGATATTTGGTAAAGTGTCAGCTCATTGTAGGTAATTCTATAATATTCTCTACTTTAGTATATATTCCAAAGTACCAGAAATATAACATGTGTTAGTCACAATCTGTTAGGATCCTACCCAACTCAAATTTCCAATTAACTCCAAAGTTCACAACCTTTGTATTAATTTGGACTGGATGAGATAGCACCTTTCCACTAAATTTGTCCTCCAAAGTTTTATTGTGGTATGTAGTAACCTCGGGTCCTCAAAGGCTAAGTGCCAATGGAATAAAAGTTCCTAGCAGGGCCTATACCAAGCTAGAAAGGCTTAGACCTGACAACCATCGTATGCCTCTCATTCCAAGACTAACCTAAGAGGGGCATCACTAAAAGGTATTGTTTTGGTCACAGGAACCTTTGAAACCATCTACTAAGATACAGAGGAGCTGTGATATATGTCAACGAAGGGAGTAGTCCTATCAAAGAAAAATAACAGATCTTTTGAAATACCAATAGTGATAATTACAGCATTCTTCAGAAGAAACATTTCCTCCAGGAGTATAAAGTTTTGGGGAGTATGGACCATTATCTGATGAGAAATATATTCATAGAAACTATCTAAAGAAATGAATGGCTATATCATAATGAACCAAAGGTTGGAGACTTTCATTTCTTATGGTCATAATAGAAAAACAAATATCTTTTAAAAGGTTGTTCTATATCACATGAAAAGTTAATAAAGCAGATGTTGACTCTGAGGAGGCTTTCCAAATCTGAGGAGGCAATGAATGATTCACAGTATGCAGGAACAAGAAGTACATGAAGACTCAAATGGTCCATTAAAAATGTGGCAAAAATAGATAAGATACACTGGGTTCTCAAGAAGTATGTCTTAAACAGGAGCTAGCAAGAGCCAAAGAAAAAGGAGGTGAAAGTATAATGTAAATCGATATTGTAGTAAAACATACTGTCCAAAAAAATTGGCAAATTGTAGGCAGAGTTGAAAAAGGAAAAGGAAAATCCCATCTTTTACAATCCACATGACAGTGATCTGCATGAGAATAAATGAAAGTGGAGGAGAAGCAGCAAGCATCTTCTTTACCCAAACTCTGTCTGGGTGGAAGTGGATACAAAGCCACATCTTTAAAAACAGTCATACTAGTTTTCCTGTGTATGGAGGTTAGGCCCCATAATTACCAAAATAATAAAACCCCAAACCCTGAAAAACCCACAATTTAGATGCCCACAATACTTGTAGGTAGTATCAACACATTCTTTTAATGTAATGTCAACAAATCTAGTAAGTATGGAATTAAGCACTTACATAATAATGGCTCATTGTATACACATTATTTTCTAGGTGACAACGTCCATCATTTGGTAAAACAATTCCACCAAGTTTACCATCTCCAGCAAAGTGAAACCCAGCGTCAGTGGAAAAAACCAATAGTCGCGTAACATTTCTCCAGCCAATTAATGACTTAAAAAGGAAAAAAAAAAGGGAATTTTAAAGACAAAATAAAAAGTAACTCAATGTACATGTTTAAACTTTCAGTACAGCTTCTTTTTTAATCTCTATGATGCTCTTTCTCTATCCATTGTCTTGGGTGCTTTTCCTATTCTCTAATATTTAAAAGAAGCCTACCAAAAATGCCTAAGAGCATCAAGCAGGAACTCTCTCTTTAACACCTCATTACCTAACCCTGTAGCAATTTTCTTGATCTCTGATTGTGAATTATCCTGAACCTTTAGTTAATCAGGCCTTCTTATGTCTCCCTCATGTTCCATTCTCAAACTATAATTCACATTTCCTCCTCTGCTTACACTGCCACCATATTATACTCTTTTTAGAGCTTGTAATTTAAAAAATCACCATATTCTAGGAATCTCTTTTTTGATGAACTCTACTTTATGCTCTAACCTACCAGTATAATTACTGATTCAGGGCTTCTTTACAGATTTAATTATTCCATTCACATACTTTTCTTGATCTGCTGAATAAATTTGTCTTGGCTTATTTTCCAATTAGAAAATTAAGAGTGTGAACTCCTTGAAGGTGAAAACTGTACTTATTAGGTAATTCTTTAACTCTCCTAAGCCTAGGGATTGGGGGGGGAATTATCCGCCAGATAGTAGTGTTCCTTGGGAAGAGAATAGGAGATAGGGACAGTCACCAGTGTGGATTAAAGGAAGTGAATCCATAACTGCTGAAGTTCCTCACAACTCTTAAAGATACTGTAAATGTTCTCCATTTTTAGCTTTGCAGCCACAGCATTTCTGTATCTTATCACCCCAAAAGAAATTAGTATCAAAGAGTCTCACTTTAAAATACAAATAGTCCTGAATGGGGTCACAAAGAATAAATTACTTCATCTTAATGAGCTATTAACACTTAGCTGACTGAGAGCTGGAAGGAGAACATGCTGGTTTCGTAGAGGAAGTAGTAATGAAAGTGAGACTAGAGGATGAAGGGAAGAAAAAAGGAATGTTTTAAAGGGAAACTTCATATACTTCATAATTTTGCCTAGGGTCAACTCTGATTCTGTTGTTAATTCCTTGCCCAATATATACTCCCAAATGCTGAATATAGTTTACTACCAATGAGTACATGGCAATAGAAAAACTAATCTTCTAGAATAAATTAAAATAAAAAAACATAAACCATACTTGGTAAAAACAAAACAAAAAACCACCTCAACATATTACCAAACAAACATGCACTCACAGCATAATAAAATAAAAATTTCTTGGTTTACTAAGATATTGGGTACAAAGATTATTTTGTATTCTCATCTATGATAATGTACAGTAGCACAGAAAGAAAACCAAAAATTATTCTTAGGGATATAAGTCCCAAATCTTTTGTCCTTCCAAAACTCCTTTGATGCTGAAAAGCCAGAAAGGAAGGAGTATCACAATATCAGGACACCTGGGCTAATTATTAAAAAAAAAAAAAAGGAGGAAGAGGACATGAGCTCAAGAATCAGGATCCCTGGCTGGGTTCCTCTATTGTTTCAAAATCACTGAAAAACAGATTTTTGAAACACTATGTAATGGGGGATACACCCTCCCATTATGTGGCATTACAATAATCATAATTATTATTATAATAATGCTTTTCTCACACATTATCTATATAGCATTAAACTATACAACTCTGGAAGCTAAAGTATGATATCGTTATGTTTATTATTCCTACTGACTGATAATAGGATAATAACCAATTGCAAAGGATTAATTACTTACTCCACAAACCGCAACCTGCATGATTGCATCAAATCCTCCTTCTGGAGAATCCAAATTGCCAGAAATGTGCTGTTTTCCTACAAGGTCATTAAATACTTCCCCTTTATCTGTAAGGGGGAGCACATTTTTGTAGCTAAATGGACTGGTGCAATTTTGGTCACCCGTGCAAGGATTCCTGAGTTTAGCTGGTGTTGTACTAATATATGGCATCACTGTTTTCTCCACAAAGGAACCAAATCCTATTGGAAAAATGATAATTTGTGGGTATAAAACTTAAAATTACCAGTAATAAGTTATACTAAAGTCAACATGCCACACCTAAAAAACCCTTTGTTTTCCCAGCATGCTGGCTATGAAATATGCATTTGCACTTTACCATATGGAAATGTCTGATATTTTGAGAATTCTAACCATTTTGAAAAGGTGACTGAAGAAAGTCTGGGAAATGCTCTCATCATGAAGAGCCTCATTTCGATTTAGTGTGCATCAATAATGCTTGTTATATGAATAAAATCAAGAAACGAAGAGCTATTTCCAAATTTTCTCAGGTTAGCCCCACCCCCACACCTGTTAGATTTATAAGCAAAAAGGATTATTTGGAAAGAATAACATTTCCTCAATTAAAAAAAAAAAAGTTAAGTCTTTTCAAACAGCTATTGTGGGGGGTTTCTAAAAGTTGCAGGCCAATTTTAACATATGGTCCCTGCTGCTCCAGTAGTATTGTCAAGAGCATAAGGGCGAGAAAGACATGAAGTTTTATATCTGTGAAGTGAAAAACATGGACAAATCAGAAATAAGACTGCTGTGAAATGGAAGTCTAGGTTTGAAATGAGAATTTGGATATCAAGAGACACGGTAAAGGGGATTTGGGTATGTCTTGGGGAAAGAAAGTATTTATCTGTTCATTTCTAAGATTTTGAAGATGTGCTGTGAAAATGAGCATGTATTCTATGTAGTAGAATTTATTCATTTGCATTTTTCCAACACACTTACCAATTCGGAAATCTGATGTGATTCTCTTCATTTCATTCATTAGATCTGTTCCAAGACTCTTGACATTTTCCAAGTCATCTTTCATAGAGTAAGAAAGATCCATAAGATAATAGAGGTCAATAGGATAGTCTTCAGCTCTCTTGAATTTTAATGTGAATGTTTGTGGTTCTCCTGATAAGACAAATGTTAAAAAAAGAAATCAAATAAATTACTAGAAGCCCAAAGTATATCAATAAAAAAAAATCACTATTACATTCATTTCTTCTTTAATTATCACCATTTCTACTAACAGTTTATCATTTTAATACTGTCATTGATGGATACAGATATTTAAAAAACTAAGTATTCCTTTATAGTACTAGAAAAAAGGATTACAAGACAATAATAGATGCAAGTATTGACTTCATATCACTTTGGTTCCTAAAAATGTCCCTATTATCTTATCAATTTTATGGTGACAAAGTGACAATGTTTAAAATAATGACTTTCTTAGTGACTATAAGCTCCCTGAAGGAAGACCGATTTGCTCATTTCTATACCTTCTCCATAATGCTTCCACAGGAGAGGTGATCTATTTCACTGGAGAAAATCTCTACTGATGAGCTTTTTTATAGTATTAAATTAAGGAGCTATTGATATCTCTTTAGTGAATCTGCTAAAAATAACAATTCCTAAATTCAATATGTTCTTTGCCCTTCAATGAATGCCAACTCACTTTATGAAAATCAGTCCTTGGCCTAGAGCTGGGCAAATCTGGCCTCAGGCATTTTCTAAGCTGTGTGACTCTGGGCAAGATACTTAACCACCCCCCACTCCCACTGCCTAACCCTTAACACTCTTCTGCCTTGGAACCAATACACAGTATTTATTTTAAGATGGAAGGTAACAGTTAAAAAAATAAAAATAAGAAAATCAGTCCTCAATGACACCTATGAAATTGCAATGAGAGTTTTAATGATACTGGAATTAAAGACTCACAGACCTGAGCGTAACTTCAAGGTTAGCTGTTGTGGTTGGATCTGGGTAATATCTTCAGGCTGGAGTTTTTCTGCTGTATCCTTACTGCGATTTGTCACATTTTTATTTTTTCGGATATCTTTGTAGCCTCGAGGATTTTCTATATCTTGTGGACGACAGCCTTTTTTTTCTAATGCCTCTAAATCATCACACCGGGCAGAAGTAGGCATTCCTTCTTGTAAAAATGACTAAATCAAATGTAAATATAAATAAGAAATGATGGTGAAAATCACAAGCTGCAATACTATTCATTAAACAAAAGATTCAACACACTCTAAGTATTAATTTAATTTTCTGGCTTTTAAACAAGCTTCTCCTGCTCACATGAGTGCTTTTACTTTTGGTGGAGGGAGAAAATAATCTGAATGAAAATCAAAAATTAGGAAAACTTTGGGAGGTCTTAGTGAACTGAAAAGGAGATAAGTAAGCAGAACTAAGAGAATAGACATGCCCACTATAACATAAAGAAATGCAACAGAAAGACATCAAAACTCAAGTCAATGTACTGATGACATCTTGGCTTCAAGGGACTGATGAAGAGGCTCATTTCCCTCTTAGCAGAGAAGCAATGAACTACAGGTGTGAAATGAGACATACTGACACTATGACAAAAGATTGGTTTGTGTGTTTTAACAATCATATTTTCTTTTTCTAGAAATATGGAACTTAAATGAATCTTTGATTCATTGCTTCCTAATACATAACAATTCATAGGGGCAGCGAGGTGGTGCAGTAGAAAGAGTCTGAGTCAGAAAGATCTGAGTTTAATTCTGGCTTTGGTCATTTACTGGCTGTGTAATCTCAGCAAGTCATTTAATTTGTTTGCCTCAGTTTCCTCAACTATAAAATGAAAATACCAGTATCTTCTGTCCCAGGAGTTGAAGGGATCAAATGAGGTAAAGTGTAAGCACTTAGCACAGTGCCTGGAACACAGTTGGCACTACATAAATAATAGCTATGATGATGATCATTAATTAATATTTGTTAGAGATTCATAGGATCTATCATATTGCATAAGGTACAGTGAGGTAGACACCATAGGCAAAATAGGCAATTTTTTTCAAGCTAGACAGTATGGGGGGGAAACTTTGAATATAAATAGCATTTGACATAAGAGATGGTTTAAAGAATATTTGCATAATTAAAGGAACAAAAGATCTAAAAGCTAAATCAAACCTCTACTCTTCTAGATATTATTACACTCAAACTATCCTCCACAACAGAAAAGTATACTAGTAAAAGAAGCTTTTCAAAACACTGACCAATAAACAAAAGGGTTATGACTGTATACAGGGCTCATATAAAAATATCTTGAACCGTTCTTCCTCGAAATGATATTGAACTATTTAATACCATGTGCAACAGCCAACTGTGAATTACTTCAGAAATAGTTTGGTAGAGATAATCCCCAACTATAGTTTCTCTTGTTCTACAGATAGTCCACACTGTAAAGAGACTGGATAAAACTGTTAGGTATGTTGAGTCTTTCCACCATCACTCTGAATACCAACAGTTGGTTGGCATAACTGCTCCTAAAGAGAACAGGGTTCTGGGCAGCTTCCAACTCTACATGCCTAGAATAGCTGGAGGTTTAGAGAATAAGGACTGCTCCTTCAGAAACAGTATAGTACAGTCAGGAAAGTGGAGAAAATCAAACTTCATGCTTATAAACATGCTGAGGTGACTAATTAGAGAAAATTACAGTATTCTCCAGTTTAGCCAAGTGGAGCTGATGGTGAGAAATACTTCCAGTTCTTTAGGTATCTATGTTTATGTCAATCAAACCATGCAATTTGGTGTGATCCACTGTGTATGGTCTATTTATAACCAACCTTTGTTCCCTCTATTGCTTCACCCCATTTTTGGCCTGACTCCCTCATAATTAATTGTTGAATACTCAGAAAATGAAAATTAGCTTTTAATTAAGTCAAATCAAATGTAATTAAGAACATTCATTAATAACAAAATCAAAATTTCTAGGGCATTTCTAAGTTAAATAGAAAAGAATCTCAAGTTTTGTGCTACTTGGGATATTTGCTCCCATTATCTTAGGTAAGTTAAAATGCAATAAACATTTATCAAACATCCACTCTGTGCAAAACATTTGTGTTAGGTGTTAGCAATAGAAGGATAAACAAGAGAAGGTACTTCTCTTTATCTCAGTGAGATATGCCATATACAAAGTAAAGATAAAAAGCAAGATAAAAAGTGGAGCAGAGCAGACAGAGATCCAAACAAAATGCTCTATGAAAACTTTAATAATTGACCAGATATGGATACATATTTTTATAGGTAATTATTTCAGGCCCAGTTGGGAGTTAGAAGGGTAGGTAAGGTAATGGATATGAAATATTTTGAAGAATAGGAGGGATATTCAATAGGGGATTCAGGGAAAGAATGTCATTTATGAGGCACATAATTATAAGAAAAGCTATGAATAATAAACCTGGGAATCAAGAGCTATCCAATCTTTACTCATGGAATAGGATGGCAAGAATCTCCCTCTTCTCCAAATGAAGCAAAATAAAATATTTTTAAAAGTGGCATAATAAATATATACTAAGGTATCATAATTAATGTAAAAAATTATGTCCAATTCACACTACTTACAGAATTTGTGCACCATCCACAATTTGGTCCTGCTTGTATACATTCTCCACATGATTTTGCATTTGCTTTTAAGCAATCATTTCCACCTGTCCAAAATCAAATCAAACCCAAGTTATTTTAAGTTAAAATATCATGAAATATAATAATGTTAGATTATACATGGGATAGTAGAAAGACATGGTGCTAGAGTAAGAAGATCTGGGTTCAAATTCCACCTCTCTGATGTTTATTCTCTGGGCCTCATTTTTCTCATCTATAAAATAAGGGAGCTAGACTAGGTAGTCTCTAAATTTTCCTTCAGCTCAAGATCTATGATCCCATGATCTTTTAAGAAGGTGAAATTAGTTCACATGGATGAATGTCATGAGACACTGAACTAGAAACTCTCCCCAGATCCCACTGACTCTCAATTCCCTTACTCTTCCCCCTCCCCAAAAGAAGAAATTGTATGTTAGAAATTGAACAATTACAAACCACAGAACCAAAAAAGTGAAATCTAGGACAATATAAAATTTTTATGAACAAAAAGTAGAAGATGCCAATCCTTAAAGCACTTGGCACATATCTCCCATCAGTCTCCAGTCACAGGTAATAGAGAAGCACCAAAGGAGCAGAAGGCCTGTGCCTGGGTCCATGCTGGAACCTCCTCCTGTACCACATTCCTTGCTTGTTCCCTGATTCCAATGAAGACTCTTCAGCCACATTGTGAAAAATGTGCATGCTAAGAGAATGGAGGCAGGGCAAGGAAAAAGGAAGAGAGACGTTGCTTTCTGTCTCTGGTTAGGGATCCCCAATGTTAAAGAGGTTTTGCCCAGACCATTTCCCCCTACTCTTCCAACTCTGAAAAAAAATCGGATTCTGGCATTACATTGATTCACAGAAGGAAAAGAAGACAGCTTAGGAAGGCACTAGGAACAGGGGGATCAGCCTGTGTACCAATGCTAAGAGAAGAACAAGTAACTGAGACACAGCAGGAACAAGTCCTGTCTCTGTATAGGGACCCATGTTGACAACCTGCATGAGACATTTCAAGCTGCTCCTTCTGTAGTCCAGGCCTGGAGGATTTATCCAGGGCAAAAGGGGAGGAGAGAGGAAATGAATGATAGGGAATATACAGAGAACAAGCCCTTAAAAATCAACAGGCACTCTGTTTATTATCTCTTCCTTACATAGCTTCCAAGTAAAAACTTAAAAAATGTACCCCAAATCCTCATAATTCAGCCATGTCCATGAATTCATTTCTCATTCTGGATTTTTAGTCCATCACCTCTTTGAAAGGAGGTGGGTGGTGTGATTAAGTTTTAGACCTCGAGACTTGTGGATTACATTTATACTAATCTGAGTTTTAGAATTCAAATTTGTTTTTCTCTGTAATATTGTTATTGTATAAATTGCTCACTTTACTCTGCACCAAATTAAAGATCCTCCCAATTTCCTCAAACGGTCCATTTCTTATGGCACAAAAATACACAGTTACATTGACATACCACGAATGATTTAGCAATTCTATGATAGGTGGGCACCCTCTTAGTTTCCAAGATTTGGCTACTATAAAGAGGGATGGGGAAAGATAAGGGAATAAGATTTTATATAGCACCCTCTATGTGCCAGGCATTGTGCTAAGCACTTTACAAATATAGTTCATTTGACTCTCACAATAACTGTAGGAAGTGGGTGTTGAAGCTAAAGAAATTGAGGCAGACAGAGGTTAGATCTGATCAAAAACTTTCAGAATAAGTCATACATTCCTTAGCTTGGTCTTTTAGGCTTTACAACATTATTCCAACCTACCACATTTTGCATTATCCCAACTTCCACCCCCTTTTTTCACATACTACATCAACTAAGTTGGACTACCAGCATACTGCTTCCGATCTCCATGAATTTATGCAGGTAGTGCCATTAATGGAATGTATGCTCCCTTTACTAATTTTATTAATGCGGGGGATTACTTTCAATGATAGAAATAGAAATCATTTCTTCCTTCTTACTCTGTCATTCTTATTCATGATATCCCACAAATCCTCTAGAAAGGGTTAAGTCAATGTGGTGAAGAACTTCTTCCAATCATTCCTGATATCTGAAAAACCCTTGGGCCTTCATGGGTTACGCTTCATGTTTTCTACACAATCAGACCACTTGCTTTCCTGAACTTACATTTCCTGGATGACATCTTTGCTACTTCTGCTAAGTAAATAACTGCTGGCAATATAATACTTATAACCACCAAGTTTCTTTCATCAGATTTTTCAGACTGTGTTACTCCATGATTTTTAACTCGTATGGCAAGAATTATCATATGTATTGATTTAGAATTTGTACCCCAAACTACATTTCCCACAATCCTCTTTTCCCATATGTGTGTCACTGGTTAATTTGGTATTCAGTTTTGGCTTCCTCCACACTGGTGCTCTCCCCTGGAAGCTCCCTGGCTTGGACAGGCGTGGAGGAAGGGAGCAGCTTTTTCTTTCTCTGGCCTTACTTTCCTTTTGCTCTAAGTTGATTTTAATAAATAGTATTAAAATACTTGGAGTATCAGATATTAATTTTAATCTTTACACAGAAAAATATTGGTGTTAAAAGGATTGTGTAGGGAAGTGGTATGAGACCACTCTGAGAATAGTGCTTTATAATTTCCCAAATGCTATCTGCTCTACTTTATTCTTTCTATTTAATCCTCAGCCAGGTTGCATTCCCTTTTCACAGTAAGTGACCCATTTTATCTTTTTTTATTCCCCTTTCTGAATGAATGGTGAGGCTGATCTCATAAGTGGTCATTTACTTAAGAGGTCTTTTGATACTCTGAGGCTTCGCTTGCAAAGAGGCATACATAAGACATCACCATTTCTCCTAAATTCTATTTCAATATGGACCCTGTGCAGTTTGACTTTGGGCAGCACTTTTCAACTTGTTTCACATGGATAACTGGGGAATTACTTAACAAAGGTATCTCAGCAGTTATATGTCAGGAAATTCTGTATGACCTAAACACATACCTAAGAGTCCCTGGGCTAAAGTAGAACCATTAAAGCCAGTTTTTGTCTTACTGGGTCTAGATACATTAAAAAAAATTAAATATGAAACAGAGGGATCTTGTCAATACTTGAGAAAAACAAACACATAGAAAAAGTTTTATAGGTTTGTTTCTGTGACATATAAAGGAAGTGAGAGAACTGGTTTTATTGTGTATCCAAAGAGGAAGAAAAAGGATATTATTTCATAGGATACTTCTTCACCTCTTCATCATTAGGAACAGAAGCAAAAAGACAATCTTGAAAATATGTGATGTTACTTGTCCCAGTGTCTCAAGAGGTAGAGAAATTCTTTTAAGACTTTAGATCCTCCCAACCCAATGAGCCAGATTTAGTGAGAAAGTTGGCTTGGGGAGGAGAGGGAAAAATTTTATTTAGGATTAAGACATTGAAGAGTTGTTTATATTGAAGTAGTTGTCCTACCTAATGAATACATATCCCCAGAAGAATGGCTATAGACCCTTAAAAAGGTCAATGATGGAAGAAATACAGGTGCCTAAGTGCTAAAGTACTCACAGCAACACTTTTTGTGATAGCAAAAAACCCAGAAAAATGATTGAGGACTGGGTGTACAAATTGTGGCATATGACTATGATGACAAAATATGAGCAATTCAGAGTAAAATGGTTGGCATAAGAGGGAATGAATTGAAGATATATATATATATATATATATATATATATATATATATATATATATATATATGAATTGATACAAGATAAAGTCAATAGAACCTTGGACCTGGAAAACAGAAAATGAAATGTTAATTGCTTCCTCTTAGAAAAAGGGAGATTATAGAAACAAAATATTGCATATGTTGTCAGATGTAATCAGTTTTCTGTTCACAGGTTATATTTGTCACAAGGGAAGGTCATCCATAAAAGATCATAATGCAAAAAGAAAAGGCACCAATAACTCGTGTGTACTTATAATTAAGAGAGGACTGGATATGGTGAGTACTGAATTGTATCACACAAATTGAAGTTGACTAAATCTTTAGACAGAAAGTAACTAGTAACTAATGTGGAAGTTATATATAAAAATATGAAATAAAAATATGTTCATTCGATTATATCTGGGCAATCAGGTCCAATTCCACTAGACTTTAACAGGGGCAGAAGAAACAATGACAAAGTAGAATGTATCCCCAAGAGGGCAACCATGAAGCCTGTAGGTTTTAAACTTATGTAATAAGGAAATATTTAAAGAAATTAGTTGTGTCTAAAGCAACTATGAGGGATGTCGAAAAGCTATTTGATGTTTGATAAAAAGAAGTGGATTCATTCTGTTTAAAACAGACAATTCTTCTGCTTTAGAGGTGGGCTTGGGACCACACTAGGCAGATTTTGGCTAAATTGGAGAAGGAAATTTCTAAGTAGAGCTATTCAATAGTGGGAATAGATTTCCTTTCTAAGCAGTGGGTTCCCAGGCATTAAGTGCTGCAAATGTGAATAGGGCTGTTAGGGATAATGCTAAAAGGATATCTATACTGGGAAGAGATATTGGACTAAAAAGTCATTAAAAAGCTAAAACTAAGTTATTCTAACACTGATACTACATGCAATCCTGTTGTTCCCTAATGTTCATCCACAAAAAAAAAATCCACTTAACTTGTACCCTTTATTTCTTGAGTTTCATAATTTAGCCCCCTAGGGAATACACATCAGAAGCAAAATTAGAAACTAGGCCCTCTGACTAGTCAATATGGTACAATGGAAATAGGAAGATCTTGGTTCAGATTTGACCCTGAAAAAGTCATTAAATTTCCCTGAGCCTCAATTTCCTCATCTAATAATAGCTAGTATTTACATAATGCTTCAAGGTTCACAAAGTACTTTAAACATTCTCATTTTAGTCTGACAACAACCTTGGAAGGTGAGGCCTGTATAAATGGAGATTTTGAACCTTTGACTTCATTTCCCAGAAGTTCTTAGTATTTCCCCAAATTCCCTATAATCTCTCCTGCGTCTACACGTTGGCAAGATCAAGTTATTGGTATTTAACTGGCGGTAACGATGCCCAGATGCTCTCTTTTTTTGGGATGATATAGCAATCAGCAGTGATGGTGGTGAGTGGGGATTTTAAAAATGGCTAACCAGCCATGGGCACATATAGTTTTTATTTTGTATCCTCTTTATTCCTTGATTTCTAATGATATTTAATAAATCCCTTAAAATATATTATTTTTATTATTGCACATTAATTTTAATTTTTAAAGTTTAGTGACCAGAAAGGACAAGAATTACTCTCAAAAAAAAATTTTAAGATAGTCTAGATAATTTTTTTAAGCCATGTTTCTCCTGCCAAGGTTTTTCACCCACCCTACCCACCCACCCTCGCAAACTGCGAGAGATCTCAAATTTTCTTTGGAACTGTTGCCTTTTTTCTATCCCCGCTTTTTGCCCAGTTGCCCTCCTTATGGGCCTGGCTATTTTCAGTTTGAGGACTCTTGCCCACCTGCTTGAGTTCCTCAATTCCTTGCTGCTGATTCTGGTGTTGCAGATACTGATTCCTCCAGACCCCGACCCTGATCACTCAGCTGGTCTGGCCCCGGCCCCAGCCCCTGGCCTCCAGCAATCCTCCTCCTGATCTGTGGCTTTGTTCCTAAAATGGACCTCTGACTGGACCCTGACCCCTACCGCTGTTGCTGACTGTTGCCACTGTGAAGCTAGGAGTCAGGACAGATGGTAAAAAACTGGGGTGTTCTTTCCTTAGGCAACAATTAGCCTCCATGTGGCAGAGGATCTGGGGGGTCTGGGGGGTGGAGAAGAAGGAAGATACACTTCCAAACAGGAAGTTGATTACAAGCATGGCGTACTCTATGAAAGAGCAGTGCAATACCTATTTCAAATAGTTTCTACCATTCATGAACGCACTGATCCTTTTACTTCTCTTGCCAGAGATTCAGGGGAGAAATTCAAATCCCTGCAACTCTTTGCTATTTGGGTCTGCCCAGTCTCTACGATTCATCCAGTTTGGGATTCCTCAAACCCATGTTCTCCCACTATGGAGAATCCCAGAGCACTGACAAAAGGAACCTGAAGGATAGAAAAAGGAACTTTAAAGAAACTGGAGGTTAAATTTTGAGGCCTTTTCAAACTCCAATGTTTTATAAAAGCCTCTGCATTTTATTGTATTTTGCTGATTGTTTTAAGATTTAATTTTGTTGTTTTAAGTTCATATATAAATGTATTCAATACTATTCTGTTACACTGAATCATTTTGATGTACTGGGTTTTAACTACTGTTATATTTTGTTACCTTTCCCCTATGACTATACTGAACAGTTCTTATTGAATAAGCCCATATAAAAACAGCTTTATTTTTTTCCTATTTTGACTTTGTAAATTGTCACATAGAGGATGGATGGACTTCATCAAAACTGGTTACAATTATATAATAACTTTTGGAAAATTTAATGAGCTAAATATCTCAAATTGACTATAAGGGGTTTTCAAACATGGATTTTAGGTTTTTTTTTCAATAACTGATCATTTGCCTGCCTCTAACAGGAGGTAAGACCCATTTTAGTAGCTGAAGTGAAGTACAATTATAATCCTCACCTCCCGATAGGACATTACAGTCTCATACCATAGAGAGGAGCATCTCTCATTTATAATTCCTTAGCTCACTTTACCCTTTCACTAGGATAATCTCTAGATTCTTGATGACATTTTTAGACTCAACAACAACAGCACAGAGGTTTGTTTTTTCCTAGACTCCTGACACATTTTTGTAATGATGGCAGTAATAGAATTTTTAAAAAATATCTCAGCCAAGGTTGAAACATTGCTATACCTGAAAAACTTGTGACAAGTATCCATTTTCTTTAAATGTCATACAGCAAACTCATGTAAAATATGAATGTGGCTTTGTTTGCTATTGTAATTAACTGCACTATTGTGAAGTTTCGGGACTTCTTTGAATGTGCATTATCTTCTGTATTATCATTTTATAATGAAAATCATTTTGTACTCGCATATGGCTGACAGTCCCTGATTATAAGCTATACATATTTCTTTTAATTTTTAAAACTTTTATTATTGCTTTTGCTTACATGTGCAATATAATATTTCAGTTTTTTATTTTTTCCTCTCCTTTTTGTATTTGAAGCACATGTCACCAGTATTGAGAAGATTTTCTTTATGTCTTTTTGATTTTACAGTAATGCAAGTTTAAGATACATTTACCCTAATGTCAATGCATACCCCAAAATCTTTAGACTATAAAAATTATGTCATTGGGTTTAAAAAAAAAAGTTCATAGGATGTTGCTTAATGATACTGTCTGATTCCAGGAGAAGGGAACAAAAGAGCCACTATACAGTGCCACAGAAGCACAGAATTTAACCTGAACAATGCCAAAAAAAGAGCACACAGGTAAAAAAAGAAAACAATCCATGTGGGATTGATGAACTTCTAAGTCAACACAAAAGAGCTTGTGAGACTCCAGGTTGCGACACTTGACATATGTTAAGACGTAGGGCTCCTTGTATCCACACTCTTTATGAAATAGTCACAGACAAGTACCAGAGTTTGGCTATCGTCCTGGCTCCCCCTATCCCTGAGAATGAAGGTAAAATTAGACCAGGAAATGACACTTCCCTATCAGCCCTTTAGTCCTTTTTTCTCTCTTATAGTATGGCAACTTCTTGTAGTCTTGGCTGCAAATGGGTAAGTGAAATATTACTACATTTTGTCCTACAGAGTTGTGGGATAGACATTACTTTAATTGGGCCCTGATTTAAGGACTTGTTATAAATTTATTTCTCTTTTACTTAACATTATTACACATAAGACTTTGATAGTCTATATTTCATCCAGAAGTTAACTTTTCTCTTTTTTATTTGGATTTTTTTTGATATTTTTTATTTCTCTTGCCAGTTGATTCATACAACCTCATAACTCAGCCATGCATTCCTAAGTG
Organism: Monodelphis domestica; assembly: GCF_027887165.1. Taxonomy (NCBI): domain Eukaryota; kingdom Metazoa; phylum Chordata; class Mammalia; order Didelphimorphia; family Didelphidae; genus Monodelphis; species Monodelphis domestica. The sequence continues at coordinate 252,392,460 of NC_077231.1, read as the reverse complement.
ATCCCTGTGCTTTTCAACACCCTCTTCAGGAGGGAATGTATAATTATGCTAAATTGCAAAGCTAAAATTCTTTTTTGAGAATAATTTTAGGATAAGAAACATGCTACCTCTCTGAATCCAGAAATTGAACTGTTTGGAGAAGACACCATTAAGATGCTTGCACAGACAACACCCTGCACCAGAAGATCCAGAGTGAACTTTGGGATGTGGTGATTTGAACTGTGTGGGGTTTAAATGCATTTGTTTTGTATGTATACTCTTATGCCGAAGGGGACTGCCCCCCTAACTAGTTGACTTTTTATCAATACGTCTAGCAATCATTGCTTTGTTCACTTTTCCTCTTATCCGCAAATTATTATAATTTCAAAGTTGTTATGTTTACAAGACCCACCAGAGAGACTAGTCTTCCGTGGGTCTCAGGGGGAATTGTATAAATTGAAATTTTGAACCTTCATTCCCCAGAAGTCCTTAGTATTGCCCCAAATTCCCTATAATCTCTCCTGCGCCTCCATGTTGGCAAGATCATGTTATTGGTATTTAACTGGCGGTAATGACTCCCAGACGCTCTCTTTTTGGGGGATAATGCAGCAATCAGCAGTGATGGTGGTGAGTGGGGATTTAAAAATTAGCTAACCAGCCATGGGCACATGGTTTTTATTTTGTATCCTCTTTATTCCTTGATTTCTAATGATCATTTAATAAACCTCATAAAATATATTTTTATTAAGAGATATAATTTTAGATTTTATAGGCTATTGTTATTATTACTTTAGAGATGAGTAAAGTAAGGAAGACAGGTTAAATGACTCCCAAAGTCACACAGTAAGTATCTAAGACAGGACTGGAACTCAGGTATTCCTGATTCCAAGTCTCACACTCCATCCATTATTTATAAAAAGGAGGGGGTCTGATTAAATGGGTAGATACATTTCATCAGCAGATATATTATGTAAGATACATTTCTGAGATCTTTTCCAGTTCTAAATTTATGATGCTATCAATCTTATGGTACTTTTTCCCATGCATAATAAATAGTGCCGCTCAGTCCCTTCTCTGATAAATTAATTTTTTAAAAAGCCTCTGATGAAAGACTTGTATCCATTGCCCCTTCAAAGAATTCCAATGGGTTAAACAAACATACTTCGTCATATAAACATCATTTTTTCTCTCTGAATATCTTCAATTCTCTTTAGAATAAAGTCTTGCCTCTTCTGGGAACCTTTATTTCTCCCTGCTCCTCCTTCAACTATTTGCTAGTAGAATGTAAGCTGCTTGTAAGCAGGACTGTTTTTCTGCTTGTATTTGTATTCTCAGTACTTAGAGCAGTGCCTGGCACAAAGTATGTGCTTAGGTTTTTTACTTTCTTGTGTACATACATTTCAAGGGGTAGTATGCTTTCTATTACAGTATGCTGCCTCTAGGTTTGGGCTGGGTTAAATTAGGAAATGCTGTGATGAGTTAGTTTAGGATAGAGCCAGGAGAGTACACTGGATTAATGAAACAATGACTGGCCTAGTAGGAGTTCATATTCTGGGTAAGCTGGGGCCATGTAATCATGAATTCAAGAGCTGGAAGACACCTTTAACATACAAGTGAGAAAATTGTAGCCCCACAGGTTCTATGACTTGACCTAAGTCTCACAGGTGGCATCAGAATGGGATTTGAACCCAAATCCTCGAACTCCAGAGACAGCATACTATGCAATATATTGTGCTGTTAAAGAGAAAGGAAGAGACTGAAATATTCAAGTCCCTCAGAACGTTATGTGAGAAGATCCCAGGTAATAAAAGTCTGGCTGAATTGGGAAGCTGACAGGAACAATTAACAAATCAGGCAAAGGGGAGGTTTCAGAGCTGATGAGCAGAAAGGAGAGAATTAAAAAGGAGAAAGAACCTGAGAGTGCATATGCAGAGCCATCAGTGGGGAATCATATGTGCTGATTATATAGGAGCACAAGGAAGGTTTCCAAAAAAGCAATATTGCTAGCCAAATCCTAGTATTCATCATTAGAGTGAAACAAAGAATAGGTTAATTTACCTGTTTGGCCGAATACTTGATAAATTGAGCAACTGACCAGTCCAACCCAGAAAATTAGTTGTAAACTCATCTGGAAAATAAAATGAAGAGCATGTAAGTAGTTGAATGGACTAAAATGACAAAATCAATTTTTAACATCTCCTATATCTTCCTCAATGATTTCTATGATTTTGTTCTTCCAAAAAAGTCAAGAGAAGACTTACTTAACTAGTTCCAAGTTATATGAACTAGTGTTTCTTATTGTTTCAATAAGAGAACAAATTTGTGAGGAATGCAGAGCTGACATTTTATAACCTTAAAAATATTTAAATAGAAAATTGTTGACTGCTCTCCATATCACAATTTTGAAGGCTATAAAAAGCTATCTTGTGCCTCTACAAATACATGGAATACATTCAGATTCTAAACATTTTTAACTGAAGAATAAACAAACACCTAGACAGGAAAGTAATTTGTTACTTGTTAAAATTCACTAGTTAAAATAGGGTTAACAGCATGGAAAAGAAGTCAGGCTTAAAGATGACCAAATTCTTCCTCTCTATAATGTAGTGATCACAAATCTCAGAACCACATCATACTATGGGATGGATTAACTGAAAACAGCTGAATTATTTGAAAATGCAACCCTAAGTAGGCAAGCTTTAATATCAGAAATGAATATAACATTCCAAAAAGATTTCAAATTGCCTGGTATTTCAAGCCTTTCAATTCTGGGGGAGAGAAGAGGTCAGTAAATGATATGAAAGAAAAAAAAGAGGGCTTATTACAATCTAGACTAAATATATTGCACTAACTTCAGAACCTAAATAACTAAAATATTTCACTCCTCTATTTTTATGGGAGCAAAATGGCAATTAAGCTGATAACAAGCTTAATTCATATAAGTACTGTCAAGGTTATATAAGAGGATACTACCCAATTACCTTTATTCCTAGTATCCATAAAACTTTAACTGATACACCAACTGATGATTTTGAGGCACTATAAAATACTAAAGTAACTTCTGAATGCATTCAAAATAGATGAAATGATCTTCTGTAGTTCTAATTCTTTGAAAATTGGTAATGCATATTATATGCTAAGCTTGAATAAAAAGTTGACTAAAATATCCTATTCTCTATTCTCGATAAAGTGCTAACTTTTTATTTTATTTTATCCTATGTATTTTTTTGGATTTTATAATGATTATCAGGGTGTGCTCAAAGTCAAACTCACTTATGGGTGACAATCTTTTCTACAAGTTACAGATGGAAAGATTGCTTAATTTATAGCTATCGTTAACTGCTTGTAAATAACTTGTTTTGTTTGAGACTCTGTGGTGACATATATAAATATCTGATTGTTTAAAAAGAGATTCCCCATGCCTTGGTTGCTATACATAGCGGGAATCTGTTAGCTGTATCATTTCCAAGGAGTCCAAAGCTATGGCACATTCTCTTGAAATTGGTTCAAAGTATCTTGTTTTTTCTCTCTTGTCCTCTAAATATCCTGGAGTCTTTCATTCACTGAACATCATAAATACAGTGGACTGTGGCTGGGTTGAATACCATTTCAATTTTGGTATTTCTTCCCTGGTCATACTAATAACTAGAATTAGATTACTTCATAAAAGCCAGAGAAGTATGAGGTGACTGTTAAGGCAAAGGGCCCCTTTCTTAACTTAATGGCATTGTCATAAAATCATTTCATTCTATTTGTGACTCTACGGTCTAAAGTTACTCATTCTTGAATGGTATGGCACCTGTTCCTGTGGCTATGTTCCCTCTGCAATCCAGAATACTTGTCTTCATCTTGGCAGATTTACAACTACCATACCACCTCTGGATTTGAATGTTTCTTAGTCTTTTTCCCAATAAGGGCAGGGAATTGCCATGTATGAGACTATCAACTTGCCCTGTGCTTTTGACAAAGCCATCAAGACTCCTATAACAACTCACCTGCTATACCCAAGCCTCAGTTACCCATGAGGTTACACTACAAAATCATCTCACATGCAGCCACTTCCTGGACTCTCATGGTGAAATGTGTCCTCTTCCTAGGGATGCCTTACTGCACTGTTATTCTAGATACTCTAGGTTCAGAGATATCTCCCATGGAGCTACAGCTTATCTGCAATGCTAAAATGACAAGCAAGGACTCCAAACTGCAGGTGGGCCCTGACTAGCCTTCAGTTGTGGCCCTGATTGTTTGGGAACCACAATTATTAGCTGAGTCTCCTCAGTACTAAGCATATTTGGAATCCTGATTCTTCCACCAAATGAGAATCCTTCTGTCCTACTCGCTGAAGACTACCTAATGATTCCTTATCTTTGTAAATATTGTTTCTCCTTAGCCGAGGATATCTGCCTCGGCTATTCCTGACATCCTGACTACAATTCATGTTCTAGAAGCACAAAAAGGAAATACTGGGGGTAAGGAACTTACACCTAATTGATTCTAGGCCTCCTATTTTGTTACTGTGTAGAATATAACAGGAGAGGCACAAAATTGTGAGGGACCTCAGACATCCTAATATCCAGCCTTCTCATTTTTTAGATGTGGAAACTGAAGCTCAAGGTGACAAAAGTCAATCAGGTAGCTGGGTGACACAATGGTTAGAGTGCTGGACCAGAAGGAAAATCCAATCTTAGATACCTGTTAGCTGTATAACTCTGGGCAAGCAATTTCCCTCAGCTTTTAACTCCCAGAGTGGTCATGAAGAACATGAGATGATATTTGTAAAGCTCAGAGCATAATGCCCACCACACAGTAGGTGCTATATAAATGCTCTAATTATTACATATCCAAAGTTACATGGACAATAACTGTCACAAGTGGGATTTGAACCCAGGTCCTTTCCCTCCAGAATTAATGATCTTTCCACTAGGCTCTTTCTACAAATTTAACATCAGACAAAGGGCTCTGGAAAACTCAGGTATTATAGAAGGACTGCTCTTCACCCCACCCCAGGCAGGATGATGAAAGGCTTATTTATTTGCTTATGTAATTTCTGATGATCCATTAATATTTTACCTTTATCTGAAGAGCCTGGGGGGTTCCCCCAGTGCCTACTAGGCCTCAGCAATTTGTCACTAATTAGATGAAAAGTCAACTATGCTCTGTAGCGTACCCCCTATTGTCTGCGTCTACTCCTCCCACCCTTAGATTGTTTCTCCAAGATTATAAAAAGTTTTGCTTTTGTTCAACTAAATTCAGATTCTTGCTGTTCAGACACTTTTGAGCTCCTAAGGCAAGTCTTTCCTTCATAAATCCCCTGACAAGATTTATTAAGTGCCATGTACTGTGCACTGGAGATCTGAATCCAATAAATGAAAAGATCCCTACTCACAAGGAGCCTATACTATAACATGGCCAGGGGCACCAATAAAAGCAGAGTATCTTAGCACTGTTAAGTTACAGAGTACTACTGATGGTCATTTCTTAGATATGACTAGCCAAAAGCTCACCTTTTAAGGACTGCCTGAAAGTTCTGATGTGTATAAGATTCTTTTAGGCTATGAACGCAATCCATAAAAAAATGTGACAACAGTTCTTAAGCTATGATAAAATGGCCCTGGACCATGAAAGTTCCTGAGGAAATGAAATGCTGTGATGGATGGTGTTCCTGACCGTGCTTCCACCTAAAGCAAACAGAACAAATATTTGATCCATATATGGAGTGGCCAGTGTTTCTTCTGTATAACTCCTTTTCTCTCTTCAGGTTCCAGTGAATGCAACTAAAGGAAAGCTTTTTAAGTAATAGAAAATGTATTACTCAACATCCAGTGCCTCTCTCTCCCTAGTATATAGTGAAAAATTAGCTCTTTGAAATCAGCTTTGCAGAGTCCTCAAATATTCCAAGAAAAGGCTTAAACATTGAAATCCCTGCCAGTGAAGGCAGGATCTTCCTTAGTGGCAACAGCTGAGAAAAGCTAAGAATAACCTGACTTCTTATGGTTGGTTAGTTTGCTGATAGATAGAAAGAAAGAATTATCTTTCTGGCCAATTGTGTGTAAAGAACGGCAATCCTTTTAATTTTTATTCTGAAGCAGAGGGTTGAAATGATAGGAGACAGGACAACTTAGAAGAGGAAAAAATCAGTCCCCTTCCAGACCCAGCAGTTTGAACTGCTGCATAACCACAGCACGTCACTTGCTCTTTGTGACCTTCAGTTTCTCTATCTGTAAAATGGAAAGGATAATACTTCATAATTTCACATAACCCTACTCAGCAAATGCTATGTAAACCACTATATAAATGCAGGCTATTACCAAAGAATGTTAAGCTGTTAGAAGACCGTGGTAGTCATTAGAAATAAGAAGTTAAATGTCTAATTTTGTCCAACTTATGTGACTTTGAGAAACTCACACAAGCGTTCTCATCTATAAAATGAGATGGGTTGGGCTATATAGATAAGTCTATCTCTTAGGTCTTCTCAGCAGTAAACCCTAGGATTCCTATACTCATTCAATTTCCCATGGAAGTTCTGTTATCTATAGTAATAGATAAATGTTAATAAGGAGGAAACAGCAAAGGAATCATTGAGGATTTCGGTTCCCCATCCTACTACTGAAGGAGGAAATGCTCACAAACAGAATATTAGGAAATGTCCTAATAACTACACTGCTAAAGAAGCATTTGAGGATAGAACATAGCCAGTACAAGGAATATTGGGAAAGCCCTTTAATGCCACTAGGAAACCCTTCTTTTATTAGGATTTTGAACTGTAGATTTCCCCAGGTCTCCTGGTGAAATTATTTAATGTAATTTTGTAATATAATACACTTTTATGTAAGTAGGCCAAATTAAGAAAAACAATTTGTCCATTTTAAAAGGCCAGGGTGGCAATTATAATATCAAACAAAAAAGTAAAGATAACCCTGAAAAGATAAGAAACCATTGTTTTGCTTAAAGTCAACACAGCTAATGAAATAATATTAAAACTTAAAATAGCTATATGTACAAATGGTATAGTAAAAAGCTAATGAATATACAGGGAGAAAACAAAACTATTAATAGTCAGATTTTTAAATATTCTCCATTCTTATTTAGACAAATCCAACAAGATACAGAATGAAGTTGAGGTTCTGAATCGAATGTTTTTAAAAGTTAGCTATGTGTGGAAACTACCAAAATAGAATCAAAAGAAATGTGTATATTTCTCAGTTTAGGATGGTATCTTTGTGCTTGGACACTAAAACACTCATAAGAAATATAAAGGGAAAGAAATATTAAATATGACCTTATTGTTAATAGCAATTTTAAAAAATCCATAGAGGCCATTTGAAAGATTCAAACTTAAAAATGGAGACTAAATAACATAATACTAAAGAATATGTGGGCCAAAGAACAAATCAGAGAAACAAAGAAAACTTCAAAGTAAATGACAATATTGATACAATTTATCAAAAAGTTTTGGGATGTAGCCAAAACAATCATTAGGGGACAGTTCATATCTCTATATTTTCATCTACAAAAAGAATAGCTCAATAATTGAGCACATAAGTAGACAAGCATATTTTTAAAGATATTTAAAGAGAGATGAAAAACAAAAGAAATTATTAAAAATTGATGCCCAACTACATGCCAATAAAACTAGGAACTTAAGTGAAATAGATGAAAATTTTCAGAAACATAATCTGTATTAATAGAACAAGAACATTTATTATTTTTTAGAACAAGAAAATTTAAATAACAATCTTAGAAAAAGAAATTCAACAAGACATAAAGGATCTCTATCCCACCTCCCCACCCTGGGGGGTAGGGGGAGAACAAACCTAGCTCCAAATGGTGCTACAAGTAAATTCTATCAAATCTTTAAAGAATAATTAATCCTAATGTTACATAAATTGCAAAAAACAAAACAAAACAGAGAAAGAAGATATTCTATCAACCTCTGAGACAAATATGATCTTGACAGCCAAGCACAAGACGGAAGGTATGGCTACACAATAATTAAATAAAAAAATATTTAGGGACGTTAGCAAGTTTCAAGTGAAGTGTAACATGGCAGTCAAAAATGCTAATGAGATCTCAGGCAACTCTGAGAAGCATAGCACATAGTGTCAAAGTTAAACTTGCTTTGACCACATAATATCTTGAGTACTCTATTCTATTCTGGACACCATATATGAGGATATGTTGAAGGGCCTAGGAATCTTTAATAGGAAAGGGAAAAAGTAGCTTCAAGTACTTAAATGGCTCCCATATAAAAGAGGGATTTTATTTGTTTTGTTTTATCCCAGTGGGTGAAAATAGAAGCATATAAAAAACAAAAACAAAAACAAAAAAAAAAACCCACATCACTTAACATTGAACTATACACTAGTCAATCTTGGGAGATAGTGGGTATTCCATTACTAAAAGTCTTAAGGAAAAAATTGAAAGATCATCTGTTGCATGCATTGTAATGGGGAAATATACAATATGGGCTGGACTAGAGGGAGGAAAAAGTCCCTTCTAAATCAGTTGCCAAGTCTCGGCTCCTATATCCATCCCCTGGTCTTGTGATAGCTTCTTCATTGGTTTCCATGTACCCAATTTCCCCATAAAAATCCACACTCCATGCCACCAAACTGGTCTTCCTAAAGAGCAGGTATGATCACATCACTTCACCACTGAAGATTCTTTGGTAGCTCCCCCTTGCCTTTAGAACAAAATAAAACTTCTGCTTGGCAGTTAAAACCCTTCAAAATATGCCTCCAGCCTTTCTTTCTAGGCAGATTACATATATACTCCTCATACACTCTAAAGTCCAATCAAAGAGATCTCATTGCTATCCCCACACCCCATGCAACATTCTATCTCCTGCCTCAATTACTTTGCAGGGAGAGGTGGAATCCCATGATAGAAATGCTTTTTCTTCTTGTATGTCTCTTGAAATTCTCCTTTCAAGCCTCAACAAGTGTTCCCTTCTTCATAAGGATTTTCCAGATCCTCCCAGTTGTGAGGGATCCATTCCCAGCCATTGTGCATTTATTTTATATAAACTCTATTTCTCCCCCAGTAAAATATAAGATACTTGTGGGGAGGAACTTTTGTTTTTGCAAAAGCTAAATAAAAAAGCTTTTCTTGTTTAAAGAAAATGGATGTCTCCTAAAAACACCGATTTTCATAAAAACTTAAATAGAAGAGCAAAAGAAACTCAAATCAATCAACACACAATTCTAATGAGCCAATTAGGTACTATACTATGTTAAATGATTTACATTTTCCCCTGAATGTTAGTGATTATTCACAGTTGATGTCCTAGATAGCTTTGCATCCATTTATTTCCAATGAAAGATAATTTTTAAGCATTAGCATTCTTTCTGCATCCATTCAACTCCATTCAAGAATTTATTTGAATTTGTCTTTAAGAATGACTGATAGAATGAATGAATGAATGAAAAAGTATTATATATAAATCTGTGCAGAGACCTGAAAATACAAATACAAAAAGCAAGAGTCTTTTTCTCCTTCAAGGAGTTTATCTCAAAAGGGGAAAAGAAGATTTGGTCTGGGAAGTAAAGGGTTTGTGAGTCTTAGAACAATGGACTGATATGTCCTTTCTAGGAATGGTTATGATTTTTATCATTCTGAGAGCAAGGAGGGAAAGGGGAAGCATGTGGTACAGTGGTATGACCTAAAGCTGGATAACTACTATGTAGTTGTTATATATATATATATCTCATACAGTGATGGGGAACCTAGATGGCATGCAAAGTGCTCTCTGTGGGCATGTGGCTTCCCCTCCCCAGTTTGTTACTAGAAAGGCAGAGGGACTCAGGCAAAGCTGCTCCCTGCCCCTCTGCCCAGCAGCCCAATGGGGGTTCACAAAAGGTCAGGTGGGTGGCTCACAGGAGGCAGAACTGGAGGGGAGCTGTGGGATCCAGCCCCTCCTCCTCCTCCTCTCAACACTCCTGAAGACATTCCTCACTTTCCCCTCCCCCAGCAGCCCAATGAAAGTGCTTCCTCCTTCCCATAGGGGGTAAGGGAGGAAGGGAGCAGGGTGCACTTGGCAGGAGGGGTCCAGCCTGGCACTTGGTCTGGGGGGCGGCAAGGGTGCGGGGCCTGAAACTGTCTCTAAAAGGTTTGCCATCACTGCCATAGCAGGTCTGATCTAAGTAAGTGATGAGGTAGCAAAGTGAACAGAATACCAGGCCTGGAGTCAGGAAGACCAGTGTTCAAATCCAGCCTTAGATATTTATTAGTGGTGTGACTTTGGGCAAATCACTTATCTCTGTTTGCCTCAGTTTCCACATCTGTAAAATGAGGTGGAGAAGGAAATGGCAAACTACTCTAGTGTCTTTGCCAAGAAAACACCAAATGGGGTATCCAGGAGTTGGACACAACTGAAAAATTACTAAACAACATTAATAAACATCCAAATTCCCCAGGCAGGGATGACTACTATCTAAGAATGATATGATTGGCTTAAAAAAAAAAGTGTTTTTCCTCCAAATTCCCCAGAACAATTTGCCAACAATACTCTTTAGGTTTAAGGCCTTGCATTTATAGGAGGGGGGAAACGTTCTAGGAGGACCAGTATCTTTGTTACATTAATAAACTAGAATAGATAACTTTTTGATGGAAGTAGTCAATATTTGTATCTAATAAGATTACTATAAACAAAAAAGTAAGCTATACTATGAAGACATGGTTCAACTATAACCTCCCCGAACTTCTCAAATTTGGCCACATTCAGAACTCTTTTCTGCTCTTCTCTCCACTCAAGAGATAGAATTACCTAACCAATTAATTTAAAATATTAGTCCAGAATAAGCAGGCTCGCAAATAATTTTTCCTCCTAAGCTGATGAATAAATGCCTCAAGAAAGGCCAGGAAATTATGGAAAAAGGAGATACCCTGCTTTTTTTTTCATTTGTGGATTTTTTTTTTTAATGCTAGGAGGAGATTGGCAGCTTACTAGTAGGTATAAATATCCACTTTTCTCCATTGAAACAATGTTACAAAAAGTAGTTAGAATGTCAACTTTTATAATACTTATAACAAAGATTTCTTAAGTGCTTACTATTATAGAACATGTTGTACTGGGGGCTAAGGAGAAGATAAAAATTAAACAAGATATTTGCTACTAGAATATGCAATGTAATAGAAAGCTAAATAAATAAGAGGTAGCAGAATGGATAGGGCTCTACACTTGGGAGTTAGGAGGACCCAAGTTCAAATTTGACCTCAAGTCACTTCCTAGCTGTGTGACTGTGGGCAAGTCAACTCAACCCCAATTTTGCCTAGCCCTTCCTACTCTTCTGTCTTAGAACTGACCCCAGGACAGAAGGCAGAAGGTAGGGGTTTTAAGAAATGCTAAAAGATGTTCACAAATACCCTCAAATCAAATACCCCCCCTAAAAATTGTTGATTTTTTCAGAGTTGCAAGGTAGGCTTTAAATTAGGTTATGATCTATTACCAACCACAACTTACATTTAGACAAGGGCATAAAAGATTTTATTTTGGTACAGACCTATGATTTTATTGGTTTAGGGAATTCTCAGTGAGGGAACTCCTCTCTAAATGCAGATTGGAACCTGTTCAATAAAAGAAGAGTCTTGAAAGTCAAAGTGGGGACTGAAATTTCTTCCCTGTCCTCCACACAGAATTGTTGTAATGTAAAAAGTCTTAAAAACAAGTGGGATAATCACAAAATCACAGAGCTGGAAAAGACCTCAGTCACCATCTAATTCAACCATTCTAGAAAAGAATTACCCACTATAACACACCCAACAAACAGGTAAACAGTAAGAGCATATCTATTTCTCTCATACCATTCCACTACTGAATAGTTCTTAAAAAAAAGGAAAGTCTTTTTTCTTTCATCACACTTCTATTTCTCTTTTAACTTTCGTCTATTTTAAGTATTATTTGTCTTTCACATGACAGTCTTTCAAAAGTACTTGTCTTCCTTCCAAGCCCTCTCTTCTCATCCTCAGTTCTGTCAACAGATCTTTACCTACCAGGCAGTTAAGTGGTGGTATATCTATCAATAAACATTTATTAAGGGTCTACTATGTTCCAAGTATTAGAGAGTATTGCCCCATAATGCAAAATTTAAAAAACTTATTTTCAATATTTTTCAAATTCAGTTTTTTTATTTCTATGTAACCTATGGAAACATCAGCCTTGAAATTCTTCCCCCCTCCTTCATTTTTACTAGTAACTTGTTTCTCCACTCCCTCTTCTCTCCCCCTCAAAAACCCCTGCTCTGAGAAAATCCAGCAGTTATAGTTGATTTACAGGTAAGCACATATACTCTTAAATGAATATGTATATATAACAAAATGTTATGAGGAAATAGAAAAGGAATGAATCAGCACACATGACAAATAATTTGTATCTGTATTAAGTTTCTATAATTATGTTATTGAAACATTTTTTATCTTATGATTTTACCTGGGATTAAGTATTTATTTTTATTTGCTGAGAGTGTTAAGTATATAATCACAAATCATTTTAAGAAAAGTGTTACTCTTTTTACTTTTAAGGCTTGTCGTCATCATCTTGTGGCCTTTTCGAATACTGTCATCAAAAGGAAACAAGTGGATGTGGAGTTAAACAGGAACTCAAATCCTAGATATTGATGTTGAACAATTTTTTAAACCATTCTAAATTTCACTTTTCTAGATCTAGCTTTTCTCATCTAGGTAATATAAAGTCAGATTGCACCTTTGAAATTATAGGTATTTTTTTATGGTCTCAGCTCTTAATCCTTGCCCAAAGAGCCAAACAAATTTTGGTCAAGGGCTTTATGTCTCCTATATTTAAACCTAGAAAAGCAACAAAAGATGGAAAGTCATTGTAAACCAACTATGTGCAGAGTTTATTCAAAGCTACTATTCCCACCTCCCCACCCCTTTAACAGCAAGGTTTTCTTGCTTGATTTATGAGAGAATCATGAAGTCCTTTCCCTTACAGGATCATACATCTTAGGTCCCTGTGAAATTCTCAGGAATAAGAAGTCCAGAAAATTTAAGAGCTTCAGAAAACCCACCTCTAACAGGTCTTCCTAAACTAACTGAAAGATGTAGATAAGTTTCCTTTATCCTTCACTGGTGATTAGATCTGGAAGGGCCTAAAAGTCAACAGTTCCAACTCTCTCCCAGATGTCACTGAAACCTACAGATGTCATTGAGGCTCCAAGAGGGAAAGTGACTTAGCCAAGGTCCAACAATGAACCAGGATCAATTTTCAGACCAGCATTCTTTCCACTATATTACAATAGCCTCCCTTTCCTAACATCAGAAATACAGCATGGTCAGAAAAATTCTGAATTTGCTACAAGAGGACATGGTTTTAGGCAAGACATGGAACTACTCTCAGTTCCTTACCAGCTCTAAATCTTATTTTTAAAAAAAGTCATCTATTATCTTTTTAAATATCTCTAATTCAGGTTAATTTTCTGAGTCTAGGCTCTCATGTGCTGACTTGTAGACCACATCATATAGCTAGTCTTCAATTTCTAAAAAAAAAAAATGGTTTCCAAAAATTTAAAAATAAGATTTGGAAGTCATAATTTTTACAAAGAAATAATACTATATGTGTGTGTGTGTATATATATATATACACACACACACATATATATATATATATATATATGTATATATATATATATATATATATATATGAGGCTTTTAGGCCAATTCACAAATCTATCTATGCTATCCAGAGACATATTAAATATATGCAAAAATAACAAGATAGTTAAGTATATAAAAGAGGTGCAAAGTAAAAAGAGAAGGTCATGATCATTAGGGAAATTAGTAAAGAAAAAGAAAATTCCTGGAATGGATAGCAATTAAATTGGAATTTAAAGGACAGGCAAGGATGGAATGGTTTGGGGAAGAGGTGAAGGGAAGTACATTTCTATCAAAGGGAAACAGCTGTATAGCTATAGTACTTTAGAAAGAGTATTTTAGTGCCAAACCACCATGCATAATATTCCAATGGGGAAATGAATGCATAGTTCCAACTTGTGACACCTGAATCATTACTGCTGCATTAATAGCAAGGGCTGTAGCAGGGCAAGGACAAGAGATTTCAGAAGGTTTGGGAGAAAGAGGGTCACAGGGGCTAGGGTGCTACTGTCACTATTTGCTCCTAAATGGACTCTCATCCTTTTCTAACCTACTGCACAGCTCTCTTTTTGAGGTTTTCCCCCATGGTCACAAACATGTCCCCTGAAAATCATTTAGGGGTGCAATCAACTCTACATTAGTATTAAATACAAAAATCAAAAATGGTCTATAGAATATTCTTAACCCCCCCCCCCACCAAATTCTTACCTTCTGTCTTAGAATCAATATTTAGATATTAATTCTAAGGCAGAAGTACCATAAGTGCTAGGAAATGGATATTAAGTGAACTGCCTAGGGTCACATAGCTAGAATTGTTTGAGGTCACATTTGAACCCAGGACCTCCTATATTTAGGCCTGGCTCTCAATCTACTGAGCCACCTAGTTATCCCAGGAGAGTCTATTGATACGGGAGCTACAATAACAACTTTTAACCACTATCATACAACTGTCAGGTAGGAAAAATATTTTTTTAAAAGTCCCCCTTTACTCTGATTTCTTACCTTCTCCATCCCTCATCACATTTATCTGATTGTAGGGGAGAATATTCCATATTCATATTATTTTTCTGGCTAAGCATATAGAGGCTCAATAGCAGTAGCATAGATACTTTATGATGAATTATTTGTTAATCCATGAAAAAAAAAAGGAAAAATAAAAAATGGCCCTCCATGCTATGCAGACACCTTCCCTTCTGGAATGATGATGGCAGGCAGGATTTAGAGGACCACAGATCTAGAGCGGGAATGAATTTCAGAGACCGTCTAGTTCAAATCTCTCCTTTATAGGTAGATACTAAGGCCCAAGGAGGTAATAACTTGCCCTACGACACAGGCATCAGTGGTGGGACTTGAATTCGGATGCTCTGATGTCAAAGCCAAGCAGGGTCCTTTCCACTATACCATGCTGATTCCCAAAGGGGAAAATGAATACTAAGAATCATCGTTTCTATGACCATCTTATATATACCTTTTAAGATAACTTTCTATCTACTCTGTATATATTTTATATATACTTAATTATTTATAGATTGTCTTCTCCCTTAGAATGCAAGTTCCTTGTTGTTCAGTAATGTCTGAATCTTTGTGACTTGATTTTGAGGTTTTTCCTCTCAAGCTCATTTTGCAGATGAGGAAACTGAGACAAACTGGGTTGTGACTTGCCCAAAGTCACAAGTAGTAGGAGTCTGAGGCTGGATTTGAACTCAGTAAGATGAGTCTTTCTGACTCCAGGCCTAACACTCTATCCATTATGACACCTAGCTCACTAAGTTCCCTGAGGATAGTGATTATTTTTGCCTTTCTTTGTAGCCCCTTTCCTTAGCATAGTACCTGGCATATAGCTTAATAAATTCCTGGTGACTTAACTAAATATTAACTTAGTTATTGGTATTCTAAATATGTGATCTCTCCCCAAAGACCAGTGGGCAGCCATACTGTGTCAAGAACTGTAAACAAAATTAGGAGACACCTGAGGTGATATTCCCCTTTTAAGGCAAAGGAGTCAGCAGTTGGTTTTATCATGTGTCCAAAGGCAAAAAGGAACATTTCACATTGTAGTACCCATAAAGTATTGACAAAAATACCACTATGAAAATAATTGTAGCTTATATACCAAGATCTATTGTAAATGATTAAGAGGTAAAGAAATTCTGTGAAGAATGCAATAAAATCCTTAAATCAACATTAATTCTGGGGGATTTCATTGCACAGATGAGAATAAAGATGGAGAAAAATATCAAGTAGGAATAAGGCATGATAAGAACTTGTAGATTACAGAAACCAAATGTCTATACATTATGAGTTTTTCTGTGAGGGGAAAAAAACAGAAACAAATAGTATCAATCATGGTGAGTATCCAAAAAAAACGAAATTGATTTTTACAGAAAGAAAACAATTCCTACAGGTATCATTCCTGAATCGGCTTTCTGTGTACAGTCAGACCACTGACTTATTAGAGAAAAAAGTCAAAATTAATACAAAACTAGAACAAAAAAGAAAATTAGAAAAGACATCATGAGAAAGCAGAATGAATGCTGAATTTGGAGTTACAAAGTCGAAGTTTAATCCTAACTATTCCATTAGTTATATGTGTGTCCCTGGGCAAAGAACAAAAAGGCCTTTATCCAGGAGCTACCTAGGAAAACAGTATACAGTTAAAACAACTGCAATCTGTCCTATTTATAGATACTATTGACAATATAATATGGAATTTATAACAAACATAACAATTTCATAAGGGTAGACCAAAATCTTAAAAAGTGCCTCAACAGAAAGCAGGCAACTTGTAACAAAGTGAAAAGGTATAGAAATTATAGAAAATACATACTAAAAACTTACTTATAAAATTTCACAGAGGTTGGTAGATTATTAGTATTGCTTATTAAAATAGAAGGGTGTAAATGGGATAAAAACCAGTTAGAATCAAGATGAGAAATGCAGGAAGATTAAAGGAAGTGAATCTAGAAGAACACTAAGCTGAAAGCAACAATTGTGAGGATGTTGAAAAATTAGTTCATTATATATCTGACATGGATGATACCCAAAGTGGAAAGGTTTTTCACCTTTATAATGCCTATGTCCATGATATACTATTATATTGACTAAAATTGTGGTTGGCTGGTTGGTTTGTTAATTTGTTCTAATAGCCTCAAACTTCTTAAAACAAAGGCCCATCTTTTCAATATTAAATTGCTATATGGCTCTGATTCACTCAACATTATGATCTCTAAGAAATTAAAATTGAGAGGTATGCAATAAAGATGAATAGGTGACAAAACACAACCAACAAGGAAGAACCAGTGTAAAAAGAATATATGAAAAGATATATGATCAACAAGAATGTGGGACTTGGTCACACAGTGAGAAAAAGAGAGAACAATTCATATGTTCCATTAGTATCCTTACGATATCAGAAGAATGAAGAAAAAAAAAAAAGCTACTATCACTCTAGGATCATTGTACCCCCAGGTGAACTGAGAAGGTCATTGATGGGCAGGCATGGATACCTTCTGTATCACTGAAAGGACATTCACACTGATGAGATCACAAATATATTTCAGCAAACTTACAGTGGAAACTATGACACATACTAGCTAAATTTTAGGTATCTGAGTCAAATAAGCAGAACAACAACAAAAAATATACATAATCACTGACTATACAAATGAACGCAATAAAAACTGAATATTAGTGTCAACTTATTAGCTAAATTTTAGGTATCTGAATCAAAAAAGCAGAACAACAGCAAAAAAAATACATAATCACTGACTATACAAATGAATGCAATAAAAACTGAATGTTAGTGTTAACTTATTAAAAATAGAGTGCATCCAAGAGTTTTAGAGATTCAGACTTGAAAGAGACCCAAGGAGCCACCAAGTCTTAACCAATTCTGAAACAAGAATAATTTCTATTATAATATACCTGAGAAATAATTAGCCACAGCTTTTGGCTGACGACCTCCTTGAAAGAACCTGCTACCTCCCACGGCAGGCCTTTCCACTTTTGGACATTTCCAATTATCATGAAGATTTTCCTTAAATCATGCCTATATTAAAAGCCATTCCTTATGTGTATGTTGTTTTTTCTTCCCAGCTAGACTGTAAGCTGACATATACTAGTTTTTAAATAGCAACAAAATCTCTCCTCCCTGACCCTGCTCTCCAACTGAGTGGGGAAAAAATCCTGTTACCAACATATATAGTAAAGCAATTTTCATATTGACTATGTCATAAAAAAAGCCACCACACTTTGCAATCTTTCAATCTTTCACCTATATCAAGGAGCAATATGTTTCATCATGAGTATTCTGAAATCACAGGTGGTCATTAACAATGATCAAAGTTCCTAGATCTTTCAGTCATTGACCATACCACATTGTTTTCTTTGTATAAACTGTTCTCCTAGGTCTGACCACCTTTCTCTCAGTTCAAACAAGTCTTCACAGGTTTCTTGAAGCTATTCACTTTACTATTTCTTCTGATAATGACCTGGACTGCAAAAATAAATCACTGTAACTTTTTCTTATATTTCTCTATTAGGATCTGGTCTGGCATATTTTCTAGAGCTGTTTAAAGGAGTTTTGTGCTGTACTTTTTAGCAGTACCATCTTAGCTCTACCTCTCACCATCATTATTTTTAATCAAAAAGTACTTGCTTTTTGCCAGAAAATTGAGCTTTCTATGGTCTGTAGGTCTTTATTCTGTGATAAATAATACAAAGAGCCAGAAGAAGCTCTTTAGCATCTAATGTCAGCCTATTGATCCATGGAAAATATGGACAAAAATCTGCTCTATAGGATGAAAAAGTACCTATGGATTGTTATCTATATCAGTGGAGGGAATAAGCATACTGATGAGATCATAAATCAATAAAAGAAGTCACAGTATACATGTTTCGGTAAACAATCAATACTTCTAGAGGACTGTAATTCATAAGGAGACAAATTCTCAAACCCTGCCTCAGGCATGTAAAAGATAAAAGACATTTATATATTAGAAAAAAACCTATGCCCAGATTATTCTGACCATTCCCCCTCACTGATTATGGTGTAGTACAGAGCTCTGTAATTAAGAATAGGACCATGATTTCTCAGAAGAGTGAGATATAAGAATAAGATGATACTAACAGCTGAGAATGCTAGAGATGAAACTGATAGGAAATTAGAAATATGCAATTTAGGAGAAGACACTCATTCTGGTCTGGTCCTGAGATCTGAATGGAGTGGGCAGTTTCAAGCAAAAGCTTTGGAGAATAAAGAAGGAATAGGATGGGGAGAGGAGAAAAAAAATTTTTTTAAAGCATGAGCTAGCTTCAGGAACATCCTATTTTCATCTTCCTAAAGAAGTGGCATATTTCAAATTAATTCTTTATGTTCCCAATTATATATATTGTTTCAAAAATATGTTATGACCTATTTTTACAAAAAGTGAAACTTTAAAATCATATACACTTCCCCTGTGGATTTCAAGACAGGACCAAATTAAAATGTCTAATACACATAGCAAGCTAAGGAAGTATACTGGGTGAAAATATAATCATCCATTTTAAACATATATGTTGTCAAATCAATTGCTATTAATTAAAAGGGTTTTGACTTAAGCTTATAATAGGTGATACTATTTTGCCCAAAAGGACTGCTCCTGAAATTGACTAATAAAACAAAATTTGTCTAAGGCAAGAATTGAAAGCACTGACCTTTCAAGTCTGCTGGCATGTTCTCTAGTGCTTTTATTTTTCAGATATTCATCTCAGGTTTAACTTCTTTCTACAGACTAAAAACATCAAATGTGTCCTATATGTTGCTTTATTTTTCAATTACTAAAGGGTTTTAAAAGTTAGATCATAATCAACATGGTTTCTGAGGAAATGTGGTAGAGTAGAAAGAGCATCAGTCTTGGAGCAGAAGGACCTGAGATCTGGTCAACAAAGCTAGCTAGGTAGGTGGAAACACTTTACATCTCTTCTCAGTTTTTTTCCAAAGCAAAATGATAATACTACTTGGGTTACACCTTTCTTGAGGTTGTTGTGAGCAAAATGCTTTATAAAACCCAAGATACTAACTCGAATCCCCAAGTTCTTAGGAAATGTTCTTTCTAAAGTCTGAGAAAGCATTAAATATATAATTAATACTTTAAAAGTTAATGTAGTATAAGAGTGCTAGTATAAATTATTTGGAATCTAGGAATGACAAAGGTTGTAAGAATTAAAATGCAAGCTCTTTGAGAATAGCCACTGTCTTGCTTGCTAATATTTGTAACCTGAGCAGAATGCCTACCATAGAATAAGTATGTAATACATGTTTTTCACTTTATAGATTTAATTATGGAAAGCAGTTTATTCTCTTCTGAAGTGAAACAAATTCAAAATAAATAGAATACTTATTTTTTCTTCACATGATACTTGCTTAAGAAATGCTTGTTGCCCTGATACCATGGCATTATAGAAACACTAAGTCTAACTTTAGTTTTTATTATTCCTTTCAACTGACCAGCATAGATAATTGTACAATGTGACTATACTGCATGTACTCAAAAACTTCTTTCTGATTACTGTGAGGATTAATAATTTCATTAAGAATCACCAAGATCAAAACAAAGCTATTTAATAAAGAGAGGCGAGTTTCCTTTATCTTACACTAAGGGGAAAAAAAAGTCTATAGATCAAAAGAGTTAATTCTTTCTACAAAATGCCTTACAACCAGTGGAACATTTGGTTTTGCTGCATGTTTGGAGGTGGAGGAGTGATCTTGCCTCTCATACAAATTCTTTCCCTGATAAACTGAGTTTGGGAATATAATAGATGAAATTAAGTCTCCAAAATTTTTTGTTTTCTGGTACACTCTCCTAACTTTTCTCAATTTTATATAATTAATTACTATAGTACACAAAACAAATGAGGTCATGCATGTAAGAATATTAGAAGAAATTAGAAGAAAAAAGATTACATACATAAACATTCAGAGATTTTTAAAATTTGTACTGGAAACAATCAAAATGCCCAATAACTAGGAAATGGATGAAAGAAGATATGGAATTCATAATTTTCCTAAAGAAAAGAAATGTGGAGATTTTTATGAGGAGGGGAAAAAAAGAGGAAAAGTTTCAAAATGACATCAGTTTTATATGATCACATATAATCAAATAAACAAAGATGACAAAGTTCCCTAGAGGGAAGAGAATTAAATAGGTACTGTAATTTTCTTGAAATCTGTATCAATTTTTCAAATAAAAATTTTAAGAACTTGAATTTCAATGTTTCATTTGGAATTCCTTTGAAATCTATGTATATATGCATGTTGAAAGTAGACATTAGGGCTACATAAGCCCACTTGGTGGATGGCTCAAAATATTTATATTCATTTTTTCTACATATAATGTATCTAAAAGGTACTTCTGTTTTATATACTTTTTTTGTTTTCTTTGGCTGTTAAATTTAGACTTTGATTTGACTTGGGAGAACACTGTCCTAAGAAATGATTTTTTTCTCCCCTTTGGTTTTTACTGTCTCAGAAGCTAAAAAACTCATCTCATCCCTATATAGGAATGGCTATTAGAGACAAAGCAAATCTTACCCTCCAATATTGTATTTTTAATAAGGAATACTGTCTCAACATTAAATTGGAGTTGAATGGATGTAAAGCTACTGTAAAGTGAAAATATTTTATTTAGTTCTAATTTTGAAAGCCAGCCAGTTTTTTTTTTTCTTTTAAAAAAACTGCTTACCTTCGGTCTTAGAATCAATACTGTGTATTAGTTCCAAGGCAGAAGAGTAGGAAGGACTAAACATTAGGGGTTAAGTGACTTGCCCAGAGTCACACAGCTATGAAATGTCTGGGGCCTGATCTGAATCCAGAACCTTTATTTCTAGGGCTGGCTCTCTTAGCCACCCAGCTGCCCCCAACTTGCCAGTTTTCTACAAAACAACAATTAGCTAAAAATATAAATGCTAATTATATTTCAAACAGAAGTCAAGGGGTAAATCTAAAGAAAATACTAAATGAATTAAGCTGAGAGATGAAATCTTTTACTTCAAGATCCAAATTTTAAGATGATTCAGATCACCAAGTATAAAGTTATTTCCATTTTTGGACTTGTTTGGACACATTGAGAAATCAGTTCATGATTTCAGATCAATCCTTAGAGGGCAAATATCTATAAATTAGCATTCAGAGCAGCAGATTCAGTTGTCTCAATAAAACAAGTGGGTTGTCTTTTTAACTCCTACCCTTCTAGGAACAAAGAAAAGGAAGTACTTTTTTTTTCTCTTAATTTTATTTCAACATTAATTGTAGGAGAAGGGAATGAAGAAAGCTACATGACTATTAAAATTATTAAACTAAATGATCTTCATAGTTATTTATTCTCATGTTATTTCTGATGTACTAAACTTTTTGGGGGAAACTGTCAAAGGAAATCAAAAGTGTGTAATTGAGTGAAGGAAACAAATCCCTTATATTTTCATCTTCATAAAGTATTAACAATATTTCTATATTTTTAGAAGTCTTGTGTCATTTATATTTTGGTAAGTCTAAATCAAATTTATTCTATATAATCTCTAATTAAATGAAATTAAAATTGTTTTTGCTTTTCTATATGTTGCTTTATAATCTAATAAAACCAAACATTTCTATAGGAGCTTAAAGTCTTACAGAAATTGGCTTACTTAGAATCCCAAAGTGACCTAAGCACACAGTAAAAATGATGGATTTTAATCATCTGTACTTGTTAACTTGGCACTTTAAACTTAAGTCATTCATTTAAAAGTATTTAAGTGGCCACATTTTGAAGAATAAGAAGCTGAGCTCAGAGTCAGGAGGACTATCTCTGCTATAAACCCCTGTGTGACCTTGGACAAGTCACTAATGCTGGCTCTCAAATTGGACTTCCTGATCTCTAAGATTCCTTCCAGCTTTCTGTTCTAACGATTTGTACATATCCATCTCCTTCTATACCTCACTTCTCAGTCTATAAACTTTTTAAAGTTGGGAGCTGCTTGCTGATTAAAGTTGGGAGCTAATTGTATTCCTAGTGCCCAAGAGTGCCTTGGTTAATACTTTTTCACAGAAAAATAAATGCCAGTAAAAATTCCTTAGAAATATATCATTTTGTGAAACACAATAAAGACTAATAATCCAGCCTTCCTCAAAACATTTAGTTCATAAAATGTATTCAGGAAAACATCACTAGTTATACTATAATACTTCAAAATACTAACAGTACTAACAGTACAATTGGGGACTCAAAAGAGTGACAAATTTTGAGAATTTTAAGTATCCAATTTTGGTTATGATACAATAAATGAATAGATTACCTTGAGAATTCAACTAAGCAGCTCCCAATTTTAAGTCATTTATAATTTTGGGGGTGGTGGTCTGAGGGGTGGATGAGAAGATCAAAAAAGACTTGTATACAAATAAGACCAAAGAATATCACAAAGTTTGAAGGAAGCTTAGAGATCACAACCCAACTTTATAGATGAATAAATTGAGACCCAAGTCACAGCTAGTTTATAGCAGTTAAGTCTATCATTTCCCATACAATTTAATTTTGGAAAGGCAGGATAGAATAAATAACACAGTGGCCTGGGCCAACTTTGGAGTCAGGAATACCTGGGTTCAAATGCAGCCTCAGATACATACTGGCTCAACAACCACAGGTAAGTCCCTCAACAGTCTCAGTGCCCATAGAATAACTCTTAAGTTAAAGAGAAGTTTGCTGATTTGCTTCAGAGGAGAGTGTCCCCATGCTGATGAAATCAAGAGACCATAACCAAAATAAACTTTAAGTGTTATGAAATCTTGGGTATAGTAATGCATTATAAGTACAAAAGTATGTATATATTTGTCTATAATTCAGCAAAGTTTGCTATTACATATACAAATCTTAATAGGGGAAAATATGCCCAAACTGTTGCTTAGATGATCCATGTTCAGTATCTATCAACTTTTTTGTTAGGTTTAGTCCTGTACCCATTAATACATACCTAAAACCAGGGCCCATGGTTAAAAATAATACTATATTGTCAATTATTCCCGTAAATAAAACATTTGCTCAAAATTTCTAAATCATAAAAGTAGAAAACAACGAAAAGTATAGCAAGAAGATTTAAGGCTGCTTAAGCTTCAAAGGCTGTAAAATCACCAAGTTCTGAGAAAGATCAAGAATTTAAAAGACCCTCAAATCCTTTTCAGCTCTCCCCCAAGCATATCCCTAAACTCTACTTTAAATGTCCAATTATATCAATAAGTAGTAGAACTTTAGAACTTAAAATGCAAAAGGATCTATAAATGGTAAGCTTCATGATAGATAGATAGATAATCGGGAACCAGATTCTACATCTCCAGACTACAACTCCACGAAAGTGACACCCACAACTCAGGCAGGCCTGGTGAACCATCCCTCCACAAGGAAAGGGTGAGAAGATTCCGGTCTTCCTACCCTGAGGCTAATCACACATAACTGCCCCCTTCGCCCCCTAGGCAGGGTACATAGTGGTTTAGACAAGAGTTCTCTCAGTCCAAGGTGAAGAAAGAGGAAGAGGAAAAAACAGGAAGGCTAGTGTATGGATGGGTGTAGAAAAAAGAAAAAGATTGGAAATAGAGGGAAAAGCAAAGGGAAAGAGGGATAAGTAGAGAAAGGCAGAAAGCCAGGGAAAAGTAGAAGAAAAGACAGTGGAAGAGTAAAGAAAAAGAAGAGAAGGGGGGAGAAGAGGGGAAGGTGCCGAGAAATAGGGGGAAGATGGTGAATAAGTAGAAGAAAAGAATGGAAGGTGATAAATAAGTAGAAGAGGGGAAGTTAGGGAAAAAGTGAAGGAAAAGTGGGAGAAGGTGGGAAAGAGATGGTGGGGGAGAAAGAAAGGGAAAAGATGATGTGGAGCTGGAGAAGAAAAAGCTGGGAGGAAGGAAAAGAGCAGGAACCAAGTGGGGGAGGGGGCGCACACGCGGAGGAGGGTGAAGGCCAAGCAGGCGACAGTAGAGCCTGACCAGCGGGGCCAGAGCAGGACGAGCGCACGCCGGGTCCCCTCCCGCCCCGAGGCAGGAATTCCTAGCCGTAAGCGGACGACGCCCGCAGTCCCCACCCCCACTGCTCCCTCCCAACACAAAGAGCGGGGCCGGGCCGGGGCTGCCTCTTCCTTGGACCAGCCCCGGCCACCTCACGCTCCTCCGAGTCCCCTAGACCCCGGGGCGTCTAATCACCTCGCAGCCGTCCGCGCGGGGCTGTACGGGACGCGCGCGCTTGGGCAGCGGGCCGCGTGCTCCGGGCCCGGCCTGGCTCTCTTGCTGCCGCGGCCGCTCCGAGTTGCTTCCCCGGCTCTCCCGGAGGGCGGGCGGGCGGTGGCGGCAGCTCCAGCTCTGGCTGCGGCTCCTCCTCCAGGGAGGGAGGAGGGGCGAGTCACTCCCTCGGCCGCCTCCCCCTCAGGAGCGGCGGCGGCGGCGGCGGCCGCGCGGGGCCCCTCCTCTGGGCCACCGCCCTCCTCCTCTAACCAACCAATCCCCATTCTTCTCCTTTCCTCTCCTACCCCTCCCGCTCCCCTCCGTTCCCCCCCCTTCTCTCCCCGCCCCGTCTTCGAACCCAGCCCCGCGCTCCCTCCGGAAACGCATTCCTCCCGGGTCGCGTCAGCCGCTCCGTTGGCGGCTGAGGAGTTGTGTGAAGAGGAGACTGCGGGGGAGGAAGGGGCGGACAAAGGAAGTGGCCCCAGGACCCGGAGGGAGCGGCCGCTACGAGGCTCCCAGCCTCAGTTTACTCACCTGCCAAAGTCGGCCGGGATTCCGCCCTAGGCAGAGCCAGAGCTGGCTTCTGGGCCAGCAGCTTGTGAATTAGGAGTCAGCTGCCGGGAGGGCCTGGAATATTTTTTAAAAAGAGAGGGAAGAGACTGGAGAGTGACCTTTAATCTGGGTAAATAAAGGCACTGACTTGGGTTAAACCAAGTAATCTTCTAGGGTCCCACTAACTCTACAGGATGATGAAACTCTGGCGCCTTCTATTAGAATAGTAGGTGATGTTTTTGTTGTTGTTGTTTGTTTTTTTGTTTTTTCTTTTCAGAATGCAAGCACTTCATTGACCCCAAGGTGGGGTGGGGGGGAAGAAAGAAAGAAAGATCTGTATCCCAATGAGTGATCTGCCCAGCCGCTCTTGGGTCAAAGAAATTTTTTAGAACACTTAGGTAGGGGCAGTGAAGTGGCCCAGTTGACAGAGAGCCAGGCCTAGAGAGGGGGAGGTTCTGGGTTCTCTATGACTTAAGACACTGCCATTCTTGGTGACCCTGGGCAAGTCACTTAACCTCCATTGCCTAGCCTTTATCACTCTTCCGCCTTGGAACCAGTGCACAAATACTGAATCTTAAGAGAGAAGTTAAGGGTTCCGAAAATAAAAGAGGTACTACGTTTATTAAAAATAACAGAAATTAAAATAAAGGAAATACTATTCATTATGAAACTTCTGGATAGGCAGGGTATGTTTTAGATAAAGGGACTGAAACCTGTGCCAAGATTATACAGAGACACAGTTATTCAAAATATTGCCTAGGCATGATACCATCTGGTTGAACTGAAGATACTGCTATTTGGAAAGCTGTGGCCTTTATGTGCAACAGTAACCTAAAAAACTGCAAACTCTAAGAATATACTTCCGATGGAAAGGTGGGCACATGACTGTATGCTTTGTAGCCTGGTTTAATCCAAGCCTTCAAAAATAAATAAAGCTGTATTTGTTTAAATGCATCAAAAAATGGAAATTTTACTGGAAAGACAAGAATTAAGTCTATTCCTTTGCCCTTAGGTGTTGAGAAATACTTTTCCTACTTGGAATTAGCAGTGGTGCAATGGATGGAGTCCTATACTTGGTGTTAGAAAAGATATAGGTTCAAATCTTATTTCTACTGTGCAAGGCATTTAATATTTTCAAGCATCACACTAGTGTTAGGACAAAGTTGTGATAATGTATTCAAGGTGTTTTGCAAACCTTAACTTAACAAATGTAGCTATTATTAGAAGAGAATAAATGACATTTCCAAATTTGACCTACTGGTAAAGTCATCAGAACATAGATCCTTTGATTTAGAGATGATTATACTCATATAAAATTAGAAACAACAGCATAGTGTAATATTGAAAATTAATATTATACCATATATGATATGCTAAATGTAATATTTAGAAATTTGTTTGGAAATATAATAGTTTAAAAAATTATTGTGGTCACCATTTATAAAAAATAACCCTTATGTCACAAAGTTTTTAACATTTTAATTTTAATATATAAAAAGAAATGAGGGAAGGAAATAGAAAAAATAGTTCCTAGCCTGCCACTCTAATCTTAACCAGCCCACAAAAGTGTCTTCTGCCCCAGTCACCAACACAGAATCACAGACAAGCACCCAGCTAAAAATCTCCAGCCTCATCTGCAGTCTTATTTTTATTGTCTTCCTTCTCCACATCATGTCCTTCCCCTCTTTACAGGTCTAACACATCTCAGGAACCAATCAAAGTCTCTGACCTGAACTGAAATTCCTGGTTCCAGGTTGCTAATGGGCTAGGGGGAAGTTCTTGACCTTGGGAGGAAAGGATTCCCTTTACATGATGGGAAAATCTTATAGTTGATTCAGTTCTGAAACTAGATTGAACCTTTTAGCTAGACATGTACAGAAAGCTTTTTTGATTCCTGCTCAACTGACATGTGACATTCAGTATAATATTTTATTTAATTGATGTTCAACCAAAAATTGGAAATTATTAACTTGTGTTCAGCCTTGGGTTAGTTGTTGCTATTTGACAAGTAAGTAAATTCAAATTCCTCTATATCTTGGATTCTTGAATGTCAAGTGACCTTTCAGAATCCAGAAGATTTTCATCTTTCAAATTATGAGTTGAGTAAATTATCATTGAATGCTAGAAAAACAAAAATATCCAGTGCTTTATATTCTTTTCACCAGAATGTTACCATTGATTTACTCAAGACCTGCTACTAGGACTTTCAGTTCAATCAAGCATTTTAAGGGCCTACTGTATGAAAGGCCTTGGGGATAAAAAGGGCAAAAATGTGAAAGGCATTGGTCTAAAGAAACTGACATACTGCTTTGGAGACTCCGCATTTACACAAATAAGTCTAGGACAAAGAAAACTGAGGAGAACAAACAGTAACATGGAAGAAGGCATTGGGAGAAGATATCACAGAGAAAGATGGCAACCAACTTGAGCTGTGAAGAAAAGAAGAAAGGGATTCTGAGAAGGAGAGATGAGAAGCATAAATTACAGATATGGAAAAGGGCATGATAAGTATGAATAAAGTATGAAAAGGGGTTCAAGAAACAGAGAATTCAGGAAGGGGAGTACTATGATATAAAGTTAGAAAAGTAAGTGGGGAATACTGTGGAAGGCCTTAAATGCCAAACTAAGAAATTTAGATTTTCTTCTAAGGCAATGAGGAACAAATAGAGAATTTGAGCAAGGAAGTGGCATGATCAGATGTGTTTTAAGATCATTTTAGCAGCAATGTTTAAAATGGATTGAAAGGAAAGACTAGAAACATGGAGACCAATTAGGAGAATGTTGCAATAGCCTGATGAGATAATATGGTCCTAATTAGAGTAATGGACCTGTAGCTGAAGAGAAAGTGATATATCAGAAAGATTTTTGTGGAGGTAGAATCAGTAGTTGCTTTATTCAGCAGGCACTTGTTAAGTTTAAGGCAACCTGAATGCAAAGACAAAAAAGAAACAGCTCCAGTTATCTGACATTGTGGAGTTTACCTTCTGTTGGGTGAGACAATATGTAGAGAGTCAAGCATATAAAAAGTAATTTTGGAAGGGAAGGCACCAATGGGAGCAGGGAATAGGAAGACAGGATTAGGAAAGGCCTCATGGAGGATGTGGCATGTTTTCAGGACTTTGAAGGGATCTGAGGACTCAACATGAGGAAATAATGAGGAAATAGGAGTCCATCCTTGTTCAAAGTCAGCTGATTTGGTATGTGACTCAATATGAAGGAGATGAAAGGGTCAAAGATGACTATGGTTAGAATCTGGATGACTATCAGTATGTTTCCCGAACAGAAATTAGGAAGTTTACAAGATGAATAGATTTGAGAAAGAGAAGAATAAATTCTATATTGGACATACTGATTTTGAGACAAATATAGGACATCCAAGAGAAGATATCTAGTAGGCAGTTCTGAAGAGAAATTAAGGCTGAATATTTAAATTTGGTAATCATTTGCACCCTTGAAAACAGTTGAGATATCTAAGAGAACTTTTATATATATATATATGTATATATATGTATATACATATATATACACATATA
Organism: Monodelphis domestica; assembly: GCF_027887165.1. Lineage (NCBI taxonomy): Eukaryota > Metazoa > Chordata > Mammalia > Didelphimorphia > Didelphidae > Monodelphis > Monodelphis domestica. The sequence continues at coordinate 252,363,573 of NC_077231.1, read as the reverse complement.
CATATATGCAAATGTGGGTGTATAGATGGATTCATTTACTGAACCCCATATCTGTATGTATATATATATATATATGTATTACTACCCTTCATACAAGCAAATAATTCTGCTGCCCTATAATCAGTTCGTTCCCTTTATGCAACTTTTGTACAGAATTGGTAATAGATTTTTGCTCAACCATCAGTATTTTAACTTAAGTTCTTTGTTGCATTTGCAAGATTTTTGTCTCTTGGCCTTTGAGACAGAAAGGAAGAAGGAGTCTCTTGGCCTTTGAGACAGAAAGGAAGAAGGGGTCTCTTTTGGCCTTGGAGACATAAAGGAGAAGGGGTCTCTTGGTTTGGGTGACAGAAAGTAAGAAGGACAAAGTTCATCTCTCTCTGATTTCTCTGCTGTGTTACAGTGACTGAATTTCCAGACCTGTTAACCCATTTTCCCAATCTGAACTATATTGTACCATCCTCCTACCTAGGAACTATCCTAGTATTAGGGAAACCCCAAACCCTCTTTCACTCCATTTTCTTATCTTTACTTTTCTCTCCAACAAATCCCTTACTTACCTTAGAGTAGTGAAAAGAGTGATTTATTTGATACATCACTCTGAGTTGATTGAGAGAGACCAACTGAAGAATAAACGGGAAATAGGAGGGAGGAAGGGAGGAGGGACAAGAAGGGACAAAAAGGAAGGAGGGAGGTAACCAGAGGTTGAAGGGAAAGAGGGAGGAAGGGAGGAGATGGGCAGGTCTGATCTTTAGTTATCATTTATCATTCAAATAATCCCTTATTACAATTTGCAAGATTTTTTTTATTAGGAATGCTATGTTTGGTGATGGAACTATGTGAAGCTAATATATATTCATTTGTTGCTTAAAGTTGTACTGTGGAGAAGGTAGTGCAAATATTATACCCACTTTATAAAGGACAAACTGAAATTAGTAGAGGTTAAGTGACTTGCCCAAAGTTACATGGCTATCATGGCAGACAAGGACTGATACACAGTCCTTTTTTTTTAATTATTAAATTTTATTTTCAGGAAGATATCTCCCTTTGACCATTCTCTTTACCCCTCCCCCATTACGAAAGCCAAAAAACAAACCCTCCAAACCTCCTGTTACAAACTTGTATAATCAAGCAAAACAAATTCTTTTGTTAGTCATATCCTCATAAAATAAGTCTCCATTTGCAGAGCCCATCACCTCTCTGTTAGGGGGTGGTTAGGCTGTTTCATCATGAGTCCTTTGGAACTAGGGTTAGTTGTTGTTTTGATCAGAATTCCTGAGTTTTTCCAAGTTATTTATACAATGTTATTGTTATTTTGCCCATTCTTCTCATCTCATTGAATACATTTTTACAATTTTCTCTGAAATCATCCTTTTAAATTGATACAAATTTATGTTTCTCTGAAATTGTTCTTTTCACAGTTTCTTATAGTACAGTAGTTGTCTTTCACAGTACAAATGAGTTCTTTGCTCTATCTGATCCCTTTAGGTATAGACTTAGTAGAGTCACAGGGTATTCTTCAGTTTTGTACTTCGGGAGTATGGTTCCAAATTGGTTTCCAGAATACATGGACCAGTTCTTAACTACCAACAGTGCACTAATATACCTTTTTTCCCCACAGTCCCTCCAGAATTCATCATTTTTCTTTTGTTGACTTTGCAAAGCTGATGAGTATAAGGTCAAACCTCAGAGTTTTTTTAATTTACATTTTTCTAAGTATTGTTTTAGAACATTTTATTCATGTGACTATTGATAGCTTGGATTTCATCCTCTGCAAATGACCAACCATTTCCTTTGACCATTTATCAACTGGGATATAGCTCATAAATTTGAATCTATATATAGCTTAGGAATGAGTCCTTTATCAGAGAAACTTGTTGCACGTATTTTTATTTACCTGCTTCTCTTCTTTTAGCAAGATTGGTTTTGTTTTGCAAAAACTTTAATTTTGTGTCCTCAAAATTGTTCATTTTACCTTCTGTGATCCTCTCTTATCCTTTATTTAATCATGACCTTTTCCACTTGCCCATAGAAATGATGTTAGATCATTTCTTTCTTCCTTTCTTAATTTATTTATGATGCTACTTTTTATGTTTGTCATGTACCTATTTGGAAGTTATCTTGGTATATTCACTAGATGATGGTCTATGCCTTGTTGCTACCAGACTGCTTTCTAGTTGTCCTGACAGTTTTTGCTGGAAAGTGAATATTTGCCCCATTGGTTGGGAACTTTGAGTGTATTAGACACCAGTCTACTGTGCTAATTTGTTTCCATATATTATATTGTATATACAATCTGTTCCAATGATCAACCTTTCTGTTTCTTAACCAGTTCCAAATTGTTTTAATGATTGTAGTATAGTTTAAGCTTTGTGGTATAATTTAAGCTTTGGTACTGCTAGGCCCTTCCCCCTTCCCTTTTATTTTTCATTGATTTCCTTGAGATTCTTGACCTTTTATTCTTCCAGATGAAATTTGTGATTATTTTTTCCAGCTCTATAAAATAATCTTTTAGTAGTTTGGTGTAGTACTAAATGAGTAAATTAATTAAGGTAGTTGTAATTTTTAAAATTATATTGGCTCAGCCTACCTATGAGCAATTAATATTTTCCTAGTTATTTAGATCTTTATTAGATTTTTATTTATAGAAGAAAGAACACTCTCTTCTAAATTCAGGGCCAGAGTTCTTTCCATTATGCCACAGTGTCTCTCTTAATATTCTGTGCATTTTGTAAACTTTGAGGCTACAACTAAGCATGAAGAAAGGAGGAGTTAATATATCATATCTGACCATAAGATCAGACACAAAATTCTTCTTCCCTTAAATTTATCTTTGTATTTCTAAGTTTAATTTTTCACACTTTACCCAAAACTGCTGTGTTAACTTTTGAGTTGTTTAAAATGTTTTTAATCAGTGTTCATTAGATCACTCTAAAAATTATATAAAAACTTTCCTTGCTTTTTTTTATTCCTTTTAATTAGACCAACAAATGTAGTTATAGGGGGAGGGAGGGAAAGTACTTGTTCTAACTGAGCTAATCAGTAGGTCTAAGTGTCTATACTAGTGGATCTGAATATGTGCATGTACAAATATGTACTTTTCATCTACTCCTACACCAGAGATAATCTTTTTTTTCCCCCAGAGGTTAGAAAGTTGAGTTATCAGGAGTCACCAGATTCCATGGTGGCAATTACTGTTGCAGCTGAGATCATTAATGGAAGAAATGGACAGGTAAAGAGCACAGAAGAGGGAAAGATAAGGTAATAATTGTAGATTGTGAACTAGTATAGATAAATATAGTATAACATGTGAAGAGGAGTAACATTTGAAAAGAGTAAAAAGTACAAGCCTGGAAAGCAACAAGTACTAGAATAAGAATTTGGACTGAAGTTGGCATGCAAATCATAGACATCAATGGCTTGTTGGTTTTTTGTTTTTTTTGTTTTTTTGAGTGGCACAGTGACTTGATCTTATTTGTCCACTGGGAAGATTGGTAATACTGTGTAATCTGGTAATACTGTGGTAATTTGGCAGTACTGTGAAGGATAGATTACAGTTGGGAAATTGAAAAGAAAGGCTGGCCATGTAGAAGCAGGGAATGGATGCAAGAGATAATGTGGAAGTTGAATTAACAAGACTGGATAACTGAATGGATTATGAAGGGAAGGATGCTATGAGGAATCAGAGATGACCACTATATTGACTACATGCAGCAAAGTGAAAGATGGTGCCATTAACAGACATATAACCAGTAAATAAAGGTCATCGAAGTAAGAAAGTCAAGAAGAGCATTAGCTTCTTTAAAATACTCGTTCATTGCTCCTAATTTTGCCCTTGATAGCCAACAGTAAAAGTCTGATCCCTCTTTCACATGAGACTACTTAAAATAGTTGAAGACAGATGTCATCTTTTCTTCAGGATAACATGGCTTACATCTATCAAATTCTTCATTTCCCATTACATGTACTCTTTGGACTGGATTCCACCTTGATTGTGCTTCCAGGAAACCTCATCACCAGGAGAGTCATCATTCTTAGAGATTATAAAAGCTTTGATAATTCTCATCTCATCACTATCCTCAGCACCTTCTGCCCCTTGGATTGGAAGGCTAGAAGAAAGAGCAAAGAATTCCCCAAAGCTTCCATTTAAAGAGAGTTCCCAGGCCATCAACTCTTCATTTCCTATCACATGTACTCCTTGGACTGGGTTCTACCATACAGCTACATGGAGGGTACCTTCTTCCCCAGTATTCCCCAACCCCTCCTTTACAACTTCCTTTTGTGTGGTCTTCCCTCATTAGATCATAAGTTTGTTTACAACAGAGACTGTCTTTTTCTTATTTGTACATAGTGCCAGACACATTTATAAATAAATAACCCTAACTCTAAATAAATAAAATAAAAGAATAAATGTTTATAGACTGACTATATGTCAGGGATTGAACACTCTTTGCCATAGTATGACCCTTCTCTGGACACTTTCCAGCTCATCAATATCCGACTTAGACTGTGGTTCCAAGACCTGAATTTTATACCCCAGAGGAAGTCCAACAAGGACAAAGAACAGTACCACCTCTGTGTTCTTGGAAGCTACACCTCTCTTAATGTAACTTAAGATCTCATTAGCTTTTTTGGCTGCCAGGGTATACTGTTGACTCATGTTGAACTTGAAGTCATTTTAATATCATCTATTATCTAGCCACACTCTCCCATCTTGAGTTTGTCAAGCTGATTTTTTGTGCCTCAAGATAAGACTTTCCATTTATCCCTATGGAATTCATCTCCTGCCCAATGCTTTGGCCTGTCAAGATCTTTAGGGATCTTGATTCTATTTTCTAGAGTGTTAATTACCCCTCTCCCAGCCTTATCATTGGCAGATTTGACAGGCTTACCATATACATCTTTATCCAAGTCATTGATAAAAATGTTAAACAGCATTTTGAATGCTCCATATTCTATGTTCTGCATTTGCATGTTTGATATTTAAATGGAGAGTCATTCTTTGCCCATAGAAGACTATATAATCCACTAGTGGGCCAAGTTAGCCATAATGTCCAATAGGAGTTGAATGTTAGCAAACTTTGTGTTCTAGTCACATGATTTTCTACGTGTGTGCATATATGCAAGCCCTCATGTATACATGCATGCACACACACGTACACACACACAAACACATACACAGAAAAATATATGTAATGGTTCCCCATTGCCTCATAAATAAAATACAAAATTCCCAGACTATTTAAAGTCTTCCACAATCTAACTGTCACCTACCTTTCCTATCTTATTTCACTTTAGTCCCCTTCATACAACCTATCTGTTCCAGTTAAACTGGCTTGCTGGTTGTTTCCTACAATGACTTTCCATTTTCCCTCTCTACCACTGCACAAGTATCTGGAATGCACATCATTCTGACTTTGACCTTATAGAATCCCTACCTTCCTTCAAAGCCCAAATCAGGTGCCCCCTCCTGCACAAAACCTTTTCTGACCCAGTTATTGTCATTCTCCCCATTTTGAATTACTTTGTATATCCTTTTTATTTACCTACTTGCATAGATGCTTTCTCTTCTCAGTCCAATCCATGAGACCAAAGACTTTGTATTCTTGACTTTGTATCCCCATGTGGTAGGTGGTTAATATATATTTATTGAATTGAATTGAAACTAGCTCTGTAGGAGCACTTCTTTGCATTTTCCAACTCTTTTTCTTTTGTCTCATGTGTCCCAGGGACCTAATCCTTTCCTACTACCTTTTCTTTTCTGTGTAGACAACCCAGCACAATTTAAATTTCTTCATTGTACCATAATGAAAAAAATTCCATCACAAAAAGGTGATTATGAATTTGGGAGAGAGAATCCTAGATAGAAATCTGAGTTTTCTTTTTAAATTTAAATTTATTTTTAAAAATTAGGCTAATTAAGTGTATGTATCTATTTTTTTAAAAAATGGACTGTTAGAAGTAACTTTGGAAATACAATTTTATTTTGATGAAGATATTAAGGAGCTGCAAAGTGATGTAGGAAAATATCATCATATGGATGATTGACATGAAACACCAGGGAATAAAACAAACTGATGGGAGAAATATGCAGGGGAGAACAAAGATGATGATTTCAAAGTGAAGAGGTTAGAATATCAGGATTATACTAAAGAGGGAATCATAGAATTTGGAGTTGGAAGAAACTTCAATTACTAATTAAGCCCACACCTGAAAAAGATTCTCCACTGTCATCAGAAAAGGGAGGTAGTGGGAAGTCTAATTATGCTAAATGACAGGAAAGGGTAAACTACTTTGGACCTAGTTTCATTTTACTAGAATTCCAAGGGCATATTTTCAGCATCATTGCAGATCCAGAGATCATTGGCATATTCTTTATCCTACATGCTTTATCCTACATTCCTTTCCTCCCAATTAGAGCAGAGAAAGAAGGATGTGAGAATGGGGATTGGGAGGTGATAGGACACAATAAGTTAAATCGTAGATATGTATCCCAAATTTGATGTCCCATGGATGTGAGTTCAACCTGAGGAAAACTGAGTCCTAAGAGAGGCTTCAGAATTTTCTTTCACTGGCTTTTAATGCTTCACTTTTGAGTAACTACTGGGAAATCTCTAAAACAAAGCTTAGGGTTTTCCTACAAATGTAGATAATATTAATTCCTTTAAAATATTTTATTATTATTCATTCTCTTTTAGGGAATTAGATCTTTTCTAGAAAAGACACTCAATTCACCATATGAATAGCAGGTATAAGATAATTGTTTATTTTAGAAGAAATTACTTAAGACCCAAAAGACATAAGGTACAGATATATGGAGCATAAGCTCCTTGATTGCCACAACACACTCAATATACTCCTTCCCACTGAAAGGCAAAAGTAAAGTCCCAAGTAAAATTTTAAAGTAAAGTATCATTCTTTTCCCATCTACAAATTTCCCCTCTGCCCTCTATATCCCTCCTCTATGACTACTCCAATCACCATTCCCCACCACTTAGTGTTTTAATATTCTTTGTTTAAACCCTCCCACTGATACAATTGAATATAATGGACTTCTCTACTAGTAGCAATGCAATGATCCAGAACAATTTGGAGGGATATATGAGAAAGAACACTATCCACATCCAGAGGAAGAACTGTAGAAGTAGAAACACAGAAGAAAAACAACTGCTTGATTACATAGGTTGAGGGGATATGATTGGGGATGTAGACTCTAAGTGATCACTCCAGTGCAATTATCAATAATATGGAAATAGATTTTGATCAAGGACACATGTGAAACCCAGTGGAATTGCACATTGGCTATGGGAGGAGGGTGGAAGGAGGGGAGGGAAAGAAAATGATTGTTGTAACCATGGAAAAATATCCTAAATTAACTAATTAAAAAAAAATAAATTCTCCCAATGAACACCTCTCCATCCTTTGCTCTTTCTCCACAGTGACCAGTGTTCCAAAATGAATTTTTATCTCCTTCCCCAAACCCTTCCCCCAACAAATTTCTATTTCCTTAGTGCTAGACTACAGGAAAAGAAAACTTCTTAAGCCTACCTTAATAAGATTATTATAGTACAGAAAAGATTTTTATATCTTGATGGGGCCCACTCCTTTTCTTATTTAATACCAGTAAGTATTTGGTTTGAATATATTAAAGTAATATTAATTCTTTTCATTTATATAATTCATATAATCTTTATTCATTTATGGGAAATAGTGGATAGAGGGCAGGGCCACGGACTCAAGAAGACATTAAGTCTTAGTCTTGCCTCTGACACATAACTGCTATGTATTCACAGGTAAGTCATTTAACCTTTCATGACCTCAGGCAGGCTAGGTGCTGTCTCTGACTCATATTTGGAGCATTCCAGCCCTGATTCTGAGTCCTTGGGTTTCTAAGTGATGAAAGGCCCCCACATCTAACTTAACCCAGTCACACCATGCTGTTCTTTTCCTACCTTCATCCCCTGCCTATGGATATCAGCTTCCTGCCACTCTGCCTTACCCCTTTACCTCCAGTTTGGGAAAAGCAACTCATCAGCATACTGTTCTTGGAAAGGATATCTCAGTCTGCTGTCCTGTGTCTTCTCTCACCAGCTTGTGACTTTTCCAACCAAAACATGCTTCTTTGGTCACCACTCCTCTCTATGTATTGCTTTCTCCTAATCTCCTTGAGGGCAAGGACTGTTTTGCTTCTTGTATTTGTATCCTCATCACTTAGCCCAGTGCTTGGCTCATAACAAGTTCTTAATAAAGGTTTTTCATTCATTCCTAAGTTGTAGATCTATTGCCTTTGCATTGGTGGAGAGAATTTATTTTTTATACAGGTTTTTTCTATTTTATTTTATTTTTTTAAAATTCATTAATTAAGAATATTTTTTCATGGTTACATGATTCATGTTCTTTTCCTCCCCTCTTCCCTCCCCTCTCCTGGAGCTGACATGCAATTATACTGGACTATACATGTATCATTGTTCAAAACCTGTTTTCATATTATTACTATTTGCAATAGAGTGATAATTTAAAGTCCAAATCCTCAATCATATACCCATTGAACCATGTGATCAAGTAGTTATTTTTCTTCTGTGTTCCTATTCCCACAGTTCTTTCTCTGGATGTGGATAACATTCTTATAAGTCCCTCAGAATTGTTCTGGGTCCTTGCACTGCTGCTAGTAGAGAAGTCCATTACATTCTATTGTGCCATAATATATCCATTTCTGTGTATAGTCCTCTCCTGGTTCTGCTCCTTTCGCTATGCATCAATTCCTAGAGGTCGTTCCAGTTCACATAGAATTTCTCCAGTTCATCATTCCTTACCACACAATAGTATTCCATCACCAACAGGTACCACAATTTATTCAGCCATTCCCCAATCATGGAGCATCCCTTCATTTTCCAATTTTTTGCCACCACAAAGAACACAGCTATAAATATTTTTGTACATGTATTTTCCCTTATTATCTTTTTGGGGTACAAACTTAGTAATGGTATGGCTGGATCAAAAGGCAGGCAGTCTTTTATAGCCCTTTGGGCATAGTTCCAAATTACCTTCCAGAATGGCTGGATCAATTCACAGATCCACCAGTTGTGTATCAGTGTTCCAATTTTTCCACAACCCTGATGGAGAGAATTTCTACAAAGGGAGCTCTCCCACATTGATGGGATCATGACCCACAAAACCAAATTTATTTCTATATATAAATTACACAATAATCAGTTACCATGCAATACAACAATAGTGAAATATATCCTAGGACCATCAGATTTAGAACCAAATAATCTACTAATTCAGAGATTATTTACTAACTCACTTATTATGCAATTAGGAAAATAAATCTCAGAGAGGTTAAGTAATTCATTCAAGATCCCACAGGTAATATATGCCAGAGAAGGATCTGATCATAATTCTGTTTACTCTAAATCCAATAGTCTTCTCGCCTTGCAATGCAAAATTGACTTTGCTGGAAATTATATTTTATTTTGTAATGTTTAAATTCCAGGTTCTTATTTTTCCCTAGAGTTTTATTAATAATCACTAAAGATAGAGAAAGCAGATTGAAGCCTAATCTAACCTAACTCTGTCCATGTGATTCTACACATGGCTGGCTGACTCTACTGTTGCCTCCAAGGGGGGGGGGAGAGAGAGAGAGAGAGAGAGAGAGAGAGAGAGAGAGAGAGAGAGAGAGAGAGAGAGAGAGAGAGAGAGAGAGAGAGAGATGGGGTCAGATCAAAACTTATTCTCCCTATGTATGAATGTAGTGTAAACACACAAATGGGATGCTGGATAGGAGAGTCCTGGGGAGCAAATTCTATCCACACAATTTCAATATGAAATTCTTAATTTGTATATGCTTACTTTGATTTAGAGGGAATATTGATCTAAAGAAAGAACTTCACAGGATCAGAATCAGGGCTTCTAAATAGGATATTCTAAAGGAATAAGAGGTGATGGTAGGTGACACCTCAGAAGAGAATGATTAGCATAAGACCATGCTGGCAAACCTATGGCACGCATGCTGGAAGGGGCTGCTCACCTCCCCTTCTCCATCACACCTGAGGACATTTCTCACATCACCCATTCCTCTGCCCAGCAGTCCAATGGGAGTGATTCCTCCCTCCCTGGGATAAGGCAGGGAGCTCACATGCATCATGAGGGTTGTAGTTTGGGTACTTGGTCTCTAAAAGGTTTGCCATTACTAGCATAGGAGAGCCATAATTCTTAAACCTAAACTGGGGCAGCTAGGTGGCTTAATGGTGTGAGCAAATATGAACTCAGACACTTCTTACTTATGGACCCTGGGCAAGTCACATAATCCCTATTGCCTAGCCTTCACTGTTCTGCCTTGGAACCAATACACAGTATTGATTCTAAGACTGAAGATAAGGGTTAAAAAGCAAAATCAAACAAACAAAAATCCTTAAACTAGTACTTGTGGTAATTGCACAATGATGCAGTTAAAATGCTTTAAACCTGAGTTAATCTGACTGAATAGTCTGAAACTGTATTTATATACCTCAATTGAGTAAAATTGATACCATGAAATTTCCTCACTTTGTAGTAAAGTTTGGTCCCATACCAAAACTGTTACTGTGTACTAGAATGTAGTAGGCAAAGTGGGAAGAGAATCTCCAGCCAGGGTGGCCAAACTGGGGAAGAAAGCCAGGATCTAGGTAACTATTTTTTCATTGAAGAAAATATTTTCCTATTTTTACCCTGGAAAGTAGCAGCATTTAAAAGGAAAAAAAAGAGGAAGAACTTGAGATCATCTAAAAATTTATGAGGCTGGGATCCTCTGACCTGAAGTAGTGAAACCATGTTTTCCCACATACATTGCCCAACACCAGCATCTTAGCTTAGTGCTATGTGAACCCTGGACAAACATTGAAGAAAGGATCCCTTATCTTCTGCTCATTGCAACATAGTTAGATCACTAGCCCTACAGCAGTGGCGGGGGGGGGGGGGGGGGGGCGGGGGGGGGCAGGGTGCTACTTGTAGAAGATTTAACTGGAGTATGAAGGTTGTGTTTTGTGGAGTCTTAGGGGTCCTTATAATTCGGTGAAAGGCTAATGAATTTAAACACAAACTATTCCTTTTCTTAAGAACCTGGATGCTGTCTTTAAACAATCCCTCTAATTTGTTGAACATCAATTTATTGAGAGTTAAGGAGAACAAACAAGGGTTATAAGCATGATAATGGTTTTGATGCTACAATTTCCCCCATCATAGCCTTTTTCTGTTATTGCAGGGTTTTCTCTCATCTTCCATGATTTGAAACCTCTCTGCTATATTAACAAATCATTCAGAATGCATGTGTGTGTCAGCAAGGAATCTAGAAGTCCCCAAACTCTTAGCCTAGAAAGATTTAGTGATTCCCCAGTTTTCTTTAGCTCCCAGGTGAAAGCCTCAGGTTGGAGCCTGTTCCTTTGAGAATCCACAATCCACTTCAGATGTTGACTAAGCTCAAGCCCAAGGCCAGTGACTCTTCCTCTCCAGAAGTCTCTCCAAGTATATCACACCCTCCCTCCTAGGATCAAGGATGAACTAGAGACCTTCAGCTTCCACACTACCTATAGTCAGTCACTGGACTTCCCTTTGGGCTTAGTCCCCAACTGAAGTGGATTGTGGATTCTCACAGGAACAGGCTCCAGCCTGAGGCTTTCACCTCCCAGCTAAAGAAAACTAGGGAATCACTAAATCTTTCTAGGCTAAGAGTTTGGGGACTTCTAGATTCCTCCTTGATACATAGTATAGTGAACAAAAGTCTACCTGGGAAAAAGCAGCAGTTCCAAGAAGCTCAACTGTTTTTTCAGCCCTTACTTTTATATTGTCCATAAACCTCCATCTTCTCCATTTTCTCTGGATGACATCCAATCTGGTTTTTTAGCTGCCTGCTCCTCTTGAGGGTAGGTAAGAGAATCAGAGAGGAAATGACATAATCATTAGTACCGGGTGGCCACACAGGAACTGGGGTACATTGTAGGCATGCTGATTGACCTCTTATGTATAGCTCCTGGATGAGTAGCACATCATGATCAGCTCCCTCCTCTATGATTCTGGAAACTCAAACTTTCCTTGGTATACTTCCAGCTTGTCTTTCCTGCCATATTTTTATGGCACTGGAAAAGTGTCATTTCAACATGGCAAAATATCACGACACTAAGGGAGAGAAAAGAGAAAAGAAAACCCTTAGTGTTATCAAACCAAAGCCAGAGTAAGGATATCCATTAGGAACCTTGGAACTCAGCTGAGCCATTAAACTGCTCTTTCCCTTTCTCCTTCCATCCCATTTTTTCTATTCTGCATTGACCTTAGTATCAAATTTCTCTGCTTTTCTCATCAGTTCCTTTGCTGAGCTAACCATGCAGGACTATATTGATCCTGAAGTTATACTATATACAATGTCCTGGCATTGACAGTGGTTGGGGGAATACCACCTAGAGTTTCTGGAACTCATAGCCAAAGAGAAACAGACAATACAATTGCAGAAAAAGGAAGTCAGCCCCAACTAGTCTTTTTTTTTCTCTCTCTCTAAAGTTCTACTATCCCCATTCTCTCCCTATCTACTAATTCCTTCCTTTTCTATAAAAGTGTTCAGGGTCTCCATAAACCTAACAAAAGCTTCCTTTGAACCCTCATATTATTTCTTTCTTCTCACTGAAATATTCTGAAGGATTCACTTATGTATGTAGTCATCTGTATTCACTGCCTCTGCTTCTTCACTATCCATTCAACAACCATTCAGGAAAAGTTTATCAGATGCCTAAGAAGGCATTGTGCTAGATGTCAGGGGTACAAAAAACAAAAACAGACCATTACCTTCTACTGGGGACACACAAAGTGGACATAGAAAAGCAAATACAGTCAGTCAACAAGCAATTCTTACCTACTATGTGATAAGGCACATAGTACAAAATAATTTTGAGAGAGAATGTTTACAACTGATGGAATTACGAAAGCCTTTTTGCCCAAGTGGCACCAAGAGCTGGGATCTGAAGGAAACTAGAAATTCTTAGGGCCAGAGGTGAAGAGTTGGCACATTCCAGACATAAACAGAGGTATTGAGGTAGGCAATGGAATGTTATTCAAGGAGAACAGGAAATTGGCCACTGAATAGAATAGAGAATATGGGAAAAAGAACACAATAAAATGACTGGAAGGGTAGATGGGAGCCATATTGGCTAGGACTTTCAACAGCACAGAGGAGCTATTGAAGATTTTTTAGTAAGGAGGGAAGACAATCAGATCTTGCTTTTAGGAATATCAATTTTATTAGCTTTGTGGAGGATGGATTCAGGAAGGGAGAAACGAAAGCAGGGAAACCAGCAAAGAGGTTTTTGTTATAATTTAGGTAAAAGGTGGTGTTGTTGCTCTTCCTTACTTTTCTTTTTAAACTCTTATCTTCTTTCTTAGAATCAAAGCTGTGTGTTGGTTCCAAGGCAGGAGAGTGGTAAGGGCTAGCAATGGGGAGTAAGTGACTTGCCCAGAGTCACACAGCTAAAAAATGTCTGAAGTGAGATTGGAAGCCAAGACCTCCTGTCTCTAGGTCTGGCTCTCTTTCCACTGAGTCACTCAGCTGCCCTGTTCCAAAGAGGACCAATGATGGCACAGGGTGATGTCTTGAGGGATGTTTGAATTGAATTTTAGTGAAGTAAAGTTGGACAAACTTGTCAGTCTCTCTTTCTTCCAGTCTTCAAAGTCTAATGACAAGAAAAAAGGTCTGGGATGCAGTGGATGACTTTGGCATCACTGATGTCAGATTAAGCTCTAAGCATTCCATAGTGCCTGCTTCAGCTGCCTTCATGACATTTGGAACAAATTGTTCTCATCTGCCTTTTCTGCCAGGGGAAACCTTCAGAAGCTTGGGGTAGCCACTCCCTTAATTCATCTATGGGTTTGAGGACTGTAGATTATCCCCAACCTGGTTTAGCCCATCTACTCAGACAAGATTACAAAGAAAACTAATAATACTGAAAATAAGTATCAGAATATTTTTTAAGTTCATAGATCTCAGATTAAGAACCCTTGAAGTAAAGGAACACCTCCTGAAATTTTTACTTATAGGGAAATATCTATTTAATTATACCTTTAGCATACCATTATAATCAATGGAATACTCAAAATTAAGTTTGCTGGAGGAAAAAAAAAACCTTTGGTTTTTGCTCTTAAATTGTTGACCTTTGTGGAGTATGAGGTCACTCTAAGCCTGGCACCGTCCCATCATGCATCAAGTTTGAAGTACACTGGCCAACCTGCACCAAGGCATGGTTAAAATCATCATTCCTCTAGTAATTTAAGAGTAAGTTGGGAAAAACCACAGGAGAAGATCCTGGTATAGCCTTGGCCATCACTAGACCTTTTCCATCTCTAATTGTATGCTACTGTTGGGATTCTGGCTGTAAATATGAGCAACATGTAGTTAAACCACTCCAAATATCTAAGCTTCCTTCTTTCCACAAATAGCCTCCCCATTCTTTTTCTCCTCTTTAGTCTGTAGGGTGTTGCCTACCCTGGGCACAAGCATTCCTTGATCATGGTCAGATGTGGATCCTTTCCAGCAGCCCAGAGGGACTAGCATTTTCAGGCAGCTCTTCTGACTCTCAGTTTCTTTAGCTGTAGAAGTCAGCATGCCTTCCCAAATAAGAATGAGGAGTATGCCAGACATAAGCAGCAGAATAGCACTGGAGTTATTATTAGAAATCAGAGTCACTGAGTACAGGAAATGATGGCCTTGCTGAAAGGTTGTGGTTAGTGCTTATAAACTAATATTTCTCTGCTCATTTAGCTAATTTTGAGTAACTTGAGCAAACTGGGTTTCTTGGTATCTTTGCAACTATAAAAGCTGCTGTTGCGCTGACTTGGCTTTCAAGTTCCAGTTCATGTCAGGAGTTAGAGAAAGAACAGTTAAGTTCATCAAATGATATTCAGGAGGAAAGAGGTAACAAACAATACCATTTTTTTGTGCTTTAGAGTATAAAAATACATTCAGTTCAATTCAGTGCAGCAGATATTTTTCAGATGCTGATTATACACAAGGTACAAAGCTAAACACTGGAGATAAAGATGATTTAAGGCAAAGACCCTGTACTTAAGGGCTTACAACTCTTCACATAGGTTTTTTTTTTCCTTTGAACCTTGACATTTTTTTTTTTTGGTCTAGAAAGGCTCCATATTGTAGAGGGAAAAGAAGAGTGCCTTTGATTTTATTAACATAGAGAACTCTGGGTGGGAGGACTCCCTTTGCATTGTAGGTGAGCATCTTCACTGACAGTTGGCATATTTGAGAATTCTGTAGAGCACTGAAGGTCAAATCATTGTCCAGGGTTACAGAGACACTATGTGTAAAAAAGGCAAGACTAGAATCCAAACCTTCTAGGACTGTATTATGCCCTATAGTCTCAGATATTTTAAAGCACTTTCTAGACCCTAAAGTGCAATGAAAATGTGAGTTATTATTATTATTATTATTACCAACTTGGTGTTGTTGTTCTGTTGATAAGTCATGTCCAATTCTTTGTGACTCCATTTGGGGTTTTCTTGGCAAAGAAACTGGAGTGGTTTGCCATTTCCATCTCCAGCTCATTGGAAAGATGAGGAAATGGAGACAAACAGGATTAAGTGACTTTCTGGATTTGAACTCAGGTCTTTCTAACTCCAGGATGGGTACTCTAACCACTGTGCAACCTAGTT
Organism: Monodelphis domestica; assembly: GCF_027887165.1. Lineage (NCBI taxonomy): Eukaryota > Metazoa > Chordata > Mammalia > Didelphimorphia > Didelphidae > Monodelphis > Monodelphis domestica. The sequence continues at coordinate 252,347,892 of NC_077231.1, read as the reverse complement.
GCCCATCACTATTTTACAGATGACTAAACTGAAGCTCAGTTATTGGAATATTTGCCCAGGGTACTGCGGCTAAATGTCTCAGATGAGATTAGACATTTGAAAGAGGAGAAAGGGTTGAGTGATAGCTAATTGAATTCTAGTTCTGTGTTGTTATAACATAAGCCCTTATATCGTCTGGTCTATTAAGATTCCATATTGCCAGGAATGACATTTTATATATTGATGGAGAAAAGAGAGTCACCATGGGGGAATTAAAAATCTTTCTGTTATTTTGAAATTTTCATTATGTTATTTGCTTTGTAGTAGGTAGAAAGAAAAAAGCACAAAGCATTTCTACTAAAACCACAAGGCTGAAGTTTGATATGTATGTTTTTTTTTCAAAATTATAAAGAAAACTTCAAACAAAATGCAGAATCTTCAATTTCACACATTCATTTTATATTCTAAGAATTGAAAACCTGTAATTATAATAAGAAATTATTGTAGTTTTATCATATAATAGTCAAAAATAATCCCTTGTGTATAATTTTGTAAAAGTACTTTTCAGGATGCTTGGAGTTTGGTTGAATTCTTTACAAATTGTAGATTATATTCATACAGGATTTTACATTGGCATTCAGTAGGCAGAACTCCAAGCTAATGTTTCTAGATATTGTAGACTGATGTCATAAACTGTTTGTTTGTTTTCCCTTAGAACACAATTACTCACTGCTTCTCAGGTCTCGTTACTGTTACTAAGTGGGTGGAAATTTGACTTTCACAGCTTTTTCTTTTTTGGTTTTATGTGGTGCTTTGCATAGTGTGTAGGATGATCTGAAGAGTTTATACCTCATATTTTTTTCCCCACACTCTTCCTTCTCTTCTATGATTGGTCCATAGCACTTCTAATTTTAAAATATTACCCAGACTTTTTTCTTATAATATCAGTATCTTGACTCGGAAGTAGAAATGCCTCTCTTAAAACAATTGGGGGATGGCTAAACAAATTGTGGTATATGATAGTGATGGAATACTACTGTGCCACAAGAAATGATGAGCAGATTAATTTTTTTAAAAACCTGAAAAGAATTACATGAGATAATGAAAAGCAAAATGAATAGAACCAAGAGAACATTATAGAGAGCTACAGATTTAATATTTGAAGAATAACTTGTGAATGTTCACCTCCAGAGAATGAACTGAGAAATGGAAACACAAAAAGATGAAAACTATATATTTTGCTGGATGTTGCCTTTTATGGTGTGGGAAGGGGAAGGAAGGGCTGAATAAAACAAAAAAAAAACAAAAAAATCTGTTTTTATTGAAGTAGAAGTTTTAGAATATGAAATATTAAGAGCTAAAATAGTTGCATTTTAGAAGTTATTATTTAAGAGTTTTAGGTAATTTAAGCAAAATGTTCACTTTTGTAATTGGGACAAAACATAAAATCCTTAAAATGCTCATTTGTCATTGGAAGTAAGAGAAAATATTATTTAGCTACTTCTTCTGGGTTTAATCAGTGATCTGATGGAGATCTGAATGATTCTGATCTCATTACATAATCTTAATAACTATTGAGTGAAATGTCACATGTTAGAAAATTCTAATGAACAATAGTTGAGTATCACTTGCAAACATCCACAAAGTCATCTAAGGCCTGGCAAATCTGTGCCTTTCTGAGAATAAAAGAGTCAGTATATTTGTTCAGTGCAGTCAAATAAAAGGTCAGATCATGAAAATAATCCACTGGACTGGTTTAACCAGCTATTTTACTGACCTGAATCATCAGGTTACTCAAAACAGTTAAAAGCACGAGCCTAGTCTTGGCTGTTAAAGAATTTTAAGCAATGTAGCTGTTCTGTAGTCACTTTAAATGTAAATATCTAGTACTGGACATTGTCCAGAAACAAATGCTTCAAGTTGTTTGAGTCAGAAAAGAATTAATCAGAGAATGATACAATGGAGAAATGTAAATATAGACGGAAGGAGATGACTAATGCAAGAACACATTGTGATATTCCAAGAAGTCTCATTTCCCAAAAATTATGAATCTGAATGCCTTTAACAATTTGACAAAAAACTGCAGTAAGTTTCTATTAATTAAGTGTTATTTTCAGTTAAAATATGCTGTCTCTTTTTGTTACTGTATTTGATAACATGTCTATTTGTATGAGTTTATGAAGGCCATATAATTACTAAAATAAGATCATACTCAAGGCATTATATGTCTAAGCAGAATTTATTGTCAATGTAATATTTATTTCAGGAACTAAATTTGGTGTTGATTGCTGGGAGATATGATCAACATTTTTTCTAATATTCAAAGAATTTGAATCAGTGGTTAGTAATTTAACAGTATTTAGAAATAAAATCTTGTTAACCCAACAACTCATTGAAAATTGCATCAAAATGTAAATCAAAAAAAGTTAAAATAGAACGAAAGCTTCTTGAGAGAAAGAACTATTTCTTTTTTCTCTTTCTGTCCCCAGCAAGTATTATGATTCTCATACTAAATCAGTGCTTAATAAATGCATATTGAATAAATATATATTAGCTTTCCTATAATCATAAGAGTTATTGCATTAATACATAGCTTTCTTCACTCTGTAGTTAGTGACTATAATATTTAAATACTCTAAACTAAGAATTTTAATCATCTTTAGGATTTCAAAATTTATTTTAAAAAATCACAACAATACAAGTGGATGAAATCAGAAAAGGAGTTAGTACATATATATAAGGCAAGTAGGGAGTGGAGTGGGTCCTAGAATCAGGAAAACCTGAGTTCAAATCCAATCTCAATCACTTGCTAACTGTGTGACCCTGGGGAAGTCACTTACTTTGGCTGCCTTAGTTTCCTCAACTGAAAAATGAAGATAATAATAGAACTTACCTTACAGGGTTGTTGTGTGAATCAAATGAGACAATATTTGTACAGTTCCTAGTACAGTGTATACAGTGCTTGGCACATTGTAATAAATGTTTATCCCCTTCCCTTAACCCATATAAATGGAAATGGCTAAAGTCAAGAACAATGAATGAATGAATGAATGAATAAATAATGAATAATGAATAAAAATGAATAAATAAATAAATGAATAAAAAGTATTTATTAAGCACTCATATAGTAGGCATTTTGGCTATAAATACAAAAGTGAGATGATTTCTGCCCTTAATGAACTTATATTTTTCAGTGTGCTAAATCTTCATGTGTGACCATATGACCAAGAGGCCCGAAGCAAAAGTGATTGACATATCTGAGGTGGTTTATTTTGAAGAGACACTGAATCAATCAATCCACATAAATGAAGCACCTTCTGTGTGCTAGACCCTGTGCTAAACTTTAGGAATAAAAATATAAATATATAATAGTATGATATTTATATAGTATTAACATATAATAGTTAACAATATATAATTATATAGTAAAGATATAATATTAAATAATGCATATTAAAAAGTTAAAACAATACATAATCCTATAATAAATATATGTTATATAACATAAATATAAATATTGGGAATATAGCAAAAAGAAACATAGTCCCTTCCCTCAAGAAGCTTACGTTGTAATGAGACAAGATAACTCATAAAAATGAACTTAAAAAGGAGGGTTGGGGGAGGCACCCAATCTGAGGAGACATGATGGAAGGGTCTGGAGTACATATAGCCAGGTGAGAAATGATGAGATGGGTGGCCTGGGTGCCCTCCTTAAATGGAGGTCCACTGAGTGAGCCTTTGGATGAAGTAGACAGTACATGTAGAAGATAGTACATGATGAGCCATCTGCCTTAAATACTAGATAAATGCCAGGTAACAAATAAAGAAATGTCTGGGAGGCTTTAAACTTGTTGGAATGAGCCAGTGATTGCATTGTAGTCCCACCTCATCAAGTTACAGATGAGGAAACTGTGACTTAAAGCAATTAAATGACTCAGAGTTACACAGGTTTTAGGAAAGCCATGAATTGAACACAGATAGTTCAATGTAAAGAGCAAATGAATTTATTGGCCATTGCACATTGCCTTCTTGGCTGTTCAAACAGAAATGGGAATGTTGGAGTCATGGGCAGGCACCATTTTTGAATTCAGGGGATAATGGTTTTCATAGTTAATGGATTCGAATTAACAAATGTGTAAGTAAATGAATAAATGAGGAATGAACCTTTTTATTTCCTTTTCAGCACTACTCTCTCTCCCTTTCTCTCTCTCTCTCTCTCTCTCTCTCTCTCTCTCTCTCTCTCTCTCTCTCTCTCTCTCTCTCTCTCTCTCTCTCTCTCTCCCCCCATTCTCTCTCTCTCTCCTCTCTCGATCTCTCTCCTCTCTCCCTCTCTTTCTCTTATTCTTCTCTCTCACTTGCTCTCTCTCTCTCTTTTCAGTCTCTCCTCTCTCTCTCTCTCTTTCTCTCTCTCTCTCTCTCTCTCTCTCTCTCTCTCTCTCTCTCTCGCTCTCTCTCTCCTCTCTCGCTCTCTCTCCTCTCTTCCTCTCTCTTTTCTCTCTCTCTTTTTTCTTATTCTTCTCTCTCACTTGCTCTCTCTCTCTTTTCAGTCTCTCCTCTCTCTCTCTCTCTCTCTCTCTCTCTCTCTCTCTCTCTCTCTCTCTCTCTCTCTCTCATAAATTAATGAATGAAAAAACATTAAGAACTTTGTATGTGCCAACCACTGTGCTAAGCACTTGGAAAATAAATTTAAAAGATCTTATTTTTATGGAGCTCACACTTTAATTGGGGGGGAAAACATATATAGGAGAGTGTGTCAATAAGATTGATGGAAAGACCTAGATATCTTAAAGGTGCAGCGACAGGATCCTTAGCATGTTTCAGGGCAGCTATCCCTTATGGTGAAGAGTTTGAAGGGCTCAACTATCATTTGGAATGGAAGAGGCAGGATTTGAACTTGTCTTCTCCTGACTCCAAGTAAAACATTCTAATCACTGGGTTTCATTTTATACCTGAAAACACTGAGGTCTGAAGAAGATTAGTAACATTCAAGAGATAGCTAAATGGCAAAACAGATTTGAATGCAAAGTTTCATTTCATTTAGTATTCCTTCCATTACTTCCCAAACATATCTCAATAAAGAGATTTCGTGTGTGTGTGTGGAGGGGTATGGAAGGTATTTGAAGTTACCTCATATTTCTGAGATAATTTTAAGTTGTCATTTTTGTTTATGTTTTTTAAATCTGTACCTTCTGCCTTAGAATTGATACTAAATATTGGTTCCAAGGTAGGAGAGTGGGAAGAGTTAGGCAATTGGGTTTAAGAGACTTGTCCAGAGTCACACAACCAGGAAGTATCAAAATCCAGATTTGAACCCAGGATCTTCTATCTCTAGGCCCAGCTTTCTATTCACTGAGCCATCTGGTTTCCCTAAGTTGTCACTGGTTTTGAAGTATAGAATAATATCTATCCTCCCTCCCTCCAAGGGCTGTTGTGGGAAAAGTACCTTATTAACTTTGAAGTGCTATAGAAAATGTGTTATGATTATAATAAGCTACAGGAGAGCCCAAATGGTCATGAACCAGCAACCTAGAATGAAATAAATTTTAAAAAGAAAAAGAAAAAAGATGGTGGCATGTCTAGATAAGAGTATCGTCCATTAGACTTGCAAGAATACCTTCTGTAATAATTATTGGGGTTTAGAGGTCCTGGAGTCTCAAGAAGGAGTGTGACTAAGACTGTCTAATCTCCGTAGGGATTCCATTCATCATTCACTCATTCCTTAAAACCTACTCAGGAGTAGGGGGTCTCTTTTGTGTCCATCCTTGCTCTTCTTTTCCCTAGCTCTCCTCCAGAGCAATTTGAGAGAGACCAATGAAATGATAACTCCAGGTAGGACTCCTATGACCCTGTAGGCAGATCAGACTACTCCAACTTCGGCCCAAGTAGAGTATATCCTTAGCAAAATGCTCCTAATATGTCAAACAAAATGAAATTTCCTTTGGTTTCATTGAAACATTTTTTATCCTTTTCAATGAGCTTGAATTATTAAAGAAACTGTCCTTTTTCTTGAATTAATTAATGAATGAAAAAACATTTGTTAAGTGATATTTTAAGCACTTTGCTAAGTGCTGGAGATACATATTTTTAAAAGCAAGATGGTTCTTTCCCTTACAAAGCTTATATGCCAATGGAGGATGACAATACTAATGCTAATAAAATAAGTAATAATTATATTAATAAAATAATAAAAGTAATAACAATTATAGCTAGTATTTTTATAGCTCTTTAAGATTTGCAAATCACTTGACATTTTATTTAACCCTGTATAACAACTCTGTGTGGTAGGTACTATTATTATTATTATTCCTGATTTGCAGATAAGGAGTCTGAGGCAAACAGTGGTGAAATGTGATTTCTTCAGGGAAGTTTCTGAGATAAGATTTGAACTCATGTCTTCCCAATTTCAAGTTCATCACAATACTACCATATCACTAGATATTAACCTAATTTACATAGTGAAATAAATAGTGCCTGACATATGTGAGAGCTGGTTGCCAGAAAGATCTGTTTTGGTCTGGGAAGTCAGAATATTATAATTCTAGAGAGGATATTCCAGCCTATACATCTTAGAAAACAGAGATTTGGAACTATGATTCTTGGACATGATTAAGGCTTTTGAGTGGCACTGGGGGCTTCCCCAGTGCTCTCAGCACTGAGAAGTTATTATCTTCTTCAGATCATTCAATTATACATGGGACTGGGTAGACCCATATAGAAACACTGAGAGGCAGTTAAGAAGACCAGCATTCAACCCTCCCTGAGGCACAGCCTAGCTGTTATAATGAATGACTCATGTAACCTCCCAAAGCTCCCAGACAAAACTCTTTAAGTCTAAGTTACAATCAAGTTGACCATCTGCATCGATGAAGGAAATTTCCCAATGGGGCATTTCTTTTGCCAATGAAATTGCAGGTCTTAAAAAAAGGGCAGATTTTGCACTCTCAATTGCTTCTAAATTAATAGGATTTGGTGAATTTGGAGAGAGTTTAGAGGAGAGCCACAAAAATGATTAAAGGATTGGACAATGAAACCAAGGAGCAAAGATTAAAGCAACTAGAATTAATTGAGTTTGAAGAAGAAAGGACTGAATGGTTCCTGAATAGCAGGCTTCAAACATGTAAAATATTAATATCTAGATAAGTGCTATTTTTTTCATTCTGTGGCATAACAGGTAAACATCAAAATTAGATGTAATATATCTTGGAACCCATATCCATTGAAAAAAAGGGGCATGAATGGAATCAGCTTTTGAATTCAAAATATCACCAGTATGGGTATTCCTCTACCTAAATAGATTCCATCCCCATAATAACTGATTATATAGTTCTTCTTGAGTTACTGTGGTCAAAAAATACACTTGTTAATAAACCTCCCTAAATTTCATTAAGCTATCTGCCAGCCCTGAATTCAAAATCTTTCTGGTTTGATAGGACCTGTCAAGACTTACACTTGTGGGCATAACCTTTGAGGACGCAGGGTTATCTTCCAACCATGATGAAACATTGTAGTAGGACTATAGTGAAGGAAACAGAATATACTTAATTATAATGAAGAAGATACAAAAAAAACAGTGAAAAAATAAGAGAAAGAATCATTAGAATAGATAATACTGTAGAAATTTGGGGAAGACAAGAGTAGGGGCCAGAACAGCAGAAGCTTACCTTGCCATACAATCTAGTGTTTTTCTCCATATACTGGATGAGGGCGTACTGGTTGCTGTTCAGACATTTCAGTCATGTCTGGCAAAAATTCTGGAGTGCTTTGCCATTCCTTCTCCACCTCATTTTACAGATTAGGAAACCGAGGCAAAGAGGGTGAAGTGTTTTCTAGGAAATATCTGAGACAAGATTTGAACTCAGTTCTTTCTAACTCTAGCACTGGTTCCCTATCCAAAGTGTCACCTAGGGGCCTTGAGTGTACTAGTAGAGAGGGGCATTATTAGCTATTTTGCCTTCAGGTGAGGACAGAACCAAGGAAATGAATTTTCTCTGGTTGCTCAGGACGATCATGTGGCTCCATCCTCTCCAGACCCCTTTTGGTTGTGGGCACAAGCAACAGCAACATGTTTCTGATCTTTGCCTCTTTAAGTCTGACATAGGGGCTCTGTGGGAGATCCGTTTCTGACTGTCCCCAGTTTCTATCTCTCACTCTGACTCCCTTTTTGAGACTTAGTACATGGAGGTGACTTCTCCAAATCCCATTGAGGTCAGGTTCTTCTGACTTAACTCTGTAATAATAACAATATACATCAAATTTCTTTCCTTAAAGGTTTTGAACAAAGGGGAAGATCAATTTGGCTTTAAGAGAATGACTTCCTTCCAGTTTTAAAAACTGGATAACCCAAGAGGTACCATGTCTACAGTGGACAGAGTCTGGGATGTCAGAAGCATGGATACAATCCATGGGGTTTAGTGGCTGTGGGTTATTGGGAAAGAGACTTGACTGCTTAAAGCCTCAGTTTCCTTATCTGCAAAATAGAGGTAATACTAAATTCCCCATATCACCCCATTGGGTTGTTGTGAGGAAATTGAAGACTTACTAATTATAAGTTTCGAAGTGTCTTATATACATGCACTAGTTTGAGGATTTTTAGAGCTATCAAGCCCTTTGGTATTTTAAGTGGTTTTTGACAAATTCAATTTTTCTTTTCCTTGGGTTAATACAAGAGTAATGGTTTGGTTGCCATAGGGAGACAGAGATGAGTGCAAGCTTTTTGAGATGTTATAAGAAATACTTAATGACATCACTGACTAAAAAGATGGGATACACTGGAGGCTGTAGCTTTTTAGGCAGGATGACTAATCAGAAACAGCACTTCAGTATACATCAGAACTACCTTGCTTAAATATTAACATGGCTTGTGGCAAAACAGTCAGTATGTTATATAAAAGCAGAGGAAGGAAATGGTTGTTGTCAGTATTCCATAGTCACTGCATTTTGAAGGTTACATGTTTGAGGCTGTTGGCATTCATTTAGACCATGACACTATTTTTGTAATTTAAGGATGGTAAATCTCTCTTCTCTTTTGCCCCACCTCCCTCTCTTTCCCTTTTTCTTTCCCTCCTAGTTTCTCTCCTATCTCATTCCCTCCCCTTTGTCTCCCTTTCCCTCTCCTTCTTCTTCTCTTTCTCCCCTTCTCTCTTTCCTTTCTTTCCCCTTCTCTCCTTCCCTTCCACTCTCTCTCCCCTCCTCTTCCTTTCCTCTCTCTCTCTCCCCCTTCTCTTCTTCCCTTCTATTCTCTCTCCCCTTTCCCCTTAATTCCTCCCTTTCTCTCTCCTTCTCTCCTTCCTTTCCTGTCTCCCTTTCTCTCTTTCCTTTTCTTTCACTCTCTCTTCCCCTTCTCCTTCCTTTCCTCTCTCTCTCTTCCCATCTCTCCTTCCCTTCTACTCTCTCCCCCTGTTTCCTTCCTTTTCTCTCTCCCCCCATTTCCTTCCTCCCCCCTCTCCCTCTTCTTTTAACTTTCTTTCTCCCCCTTCTCCTTCCCATCCTTTCTTCTATTTCCCCCACCTCTCTTCTCTATTTTTTTCTGCCTCTCTCTGTCTCCCTCCTCTCCTCTTTCATTCTATTTGTCATTTACAAAGTAGAGCAAAACTACTACTTTATACTTTGTTGAAAAGGAAAGGCCTTAGGGTAAGGTGACCTAGCTTTGAACCCTGGCTCAGAACCACTTCTGTGAGTCTAAGCAACCTCTGGGGAGCCACAGCTTCCTGATCAGTAAAGTGGACATAGTATTATCTACTGCAGGTGGCTGATAGGTCAGTTCTCCATAAAAAATTAAGCAATATCAACATTTGAACTAAATCTGCTACCCACACATTTTCAGTTTATTATGTACTCTGATGCTACAATATAAACATGTTAGTTGGTTGCTTAGACAACAGAATTAAGTGTTGAATTTCTTTTTTATTTATTTTTATTTCTTTTTTTTATTTGATCATTTCGAAACATTATTCATTGGAGACAAAGATCATTTTCTTTTCCTCCTCCCCACCTTCACCTCTCCTATATCTGACGTGCCATTCCATGTTGTTTGTATTTGCATTAGAATGTTCATTTAGAGTCTTTCCTCAGACATGTTCCATCAACCCCTGCAGTCAAGCAGTTGCTTTTCCTCAGTGTTTTTACTCCCACAGTTTGTCCTTTGCTTGTGGATAGTGTTTTTCTCCTAGATCCCTGTAGATTGTTCAGGGACATTGCATTGACACCAATGGAGAAGTCCATTACATTCGATTGTACCACAGTGTATCAATCTCTGTGTATAATGTTCTCCTGGTTCTGCTCCTCTCCCTCTGCATTACTTCCTGGAGGTTGTTCCAGACTCCATGGAATTCCTCCACTTTATTATTCCTTTTAACACAATAGTATTTCATCACCAATATATACCACAATTTGTTCAATCATTCCCCAATTGATGGGCATCCCCTCATTTTCCAATTTTTTTCCTCCACAAAATGAGCAGCTATGAATATTCTTGTACAAGTCTTTTTCCTTATTATCTCTTTGGGGTACAAACCCAGTAGTGCTATGGCTGGATCAAAGGGCAGACAGTCTTTTATTGCCCTTTGGGCATAGTTCCAAATTGCCCTCCAGAATGGTTGGATCAATTCACAACTCCACCAACAATGAATTAATGTCCCTACTTTACCACATCCCCTCCAGCATACATTATTTTCCTTTGCTGTCTTGTTAGCCAATCTGCTAGGTGTGAGGTGATACCTCAGAGTTGTTTTGATTTGCATCTCTCTGATTATAAGAGATTTAGAACACTTCTTCATGTGCTTATTAATAGTTTTGATTTCTTTATCTGAAAATTGCCTATTCATGTACCTTGCCCATTTATCAATTGGAGAATGGCTTGATTTTTTTGTACAATTGATTTAGGTCTTTGTAAATTTGAGTAATTAAACCTTTGTCAGAGGTTTTTATGAAGATTGTTTCCCAATTTGTTGCTTCCCTTCTGATTTTAGTTACATTGGTTTTGTTTGTACAAAAACTTTTTAATTTGATGTAGTCAAAATTATTTATTTTACATTTTGTGACTCTTTCTATGTCTTGCTTGGTTTTAAAGTCTTTCCCTTCCCAAAGGTCTGACATGTATACTATTCTGTGTTTGCCTAATTTACTTATAGTTTCCTTCTTTATGTTCAAGTCATTCACCCATTTTGAATTTATCTTGGTGTAGGGTGTGAGGTGTTGATCCAAACCTAATCTCTCCCACATTGTCTTCCAATTTTCCCAGCAGTTTTTATCGAATAGTGGATTTTTGTCCCAAAAGCTGGGATCTTTGGGTTTATCATATACTGTCTTGCTAAGGTCACTTGCCCCAAGTCTATTTCACTGATCCTCCTTTCTGTCTCTTAGCCAGTACCAAATTATTTTGATGACCCTGTTTTATAATATAGTCTGAGATTTGGGACTGCAAGGCCCCCTTCCTTTGTATTTTTTTTTTCATGATTTCCCTGGATATCCTTGATCCTTTGTTCTTCCAAATGAACTTTGTTATTTTTTTTTCTAAATCAGTAAAGAAATTTTTTGGAAGTGCAATGGGTATGGCACTAAATAGATACATAAGTTTGGGTAGGATGTTCATTTTTATTATTGGCTCGTCCTACCCATGAGCAGTTAATGTTTTTCCAATTGCTCAAGTCTAGTTTTAGTTGTGTGGCGAGTGTTTTGTAGTTGTGTTCATATAGTTCCTGTGTTTGTCTCGGGAGATAGATTCCTAGGTACTTTATTTTGTCTAAGGTCATTTTGAATGGGATTTCTCTTTTTAGTTTTTGCTGCTGAGCTGTGTTGGAAATATATAGGAATGCTGATGACTTATGCGGGTTCATTTTGTATCCTGAAACTTTGCTAAAGTTGTTGATTATTTCAATTAGCTTTTTGGTTGAATCTCTAGGATTCTTTAAGTAGACCATCATGTCATCCGCAAAGAGTGATAACTTAGTCTCCTCCTTGCCTATTTTGATGCCTTCAATTCCTTTATCTTCTCTAATTGCTACTGCTAGTGTTTCTAGTACAATGTCAAATAGTAGAGGTGATAATGGGCATCCTTGTTTCACTCCTGATCTTATTGGGAATGCATCTAGTTTATCCCCATTGCAGATGATATTATTAGCTGATGGTTTTAGATATATACTGTTTATTATTTTTAGGAACAACATTTCTATTCCTATGCTTTCTAGTGTTTTTAATAGGAATGGGTGTTGTATTTTATCAAAGGCTTTTTCTGCATCTATTGAAATAATCATGTGATTTTTGTTGGTTTGCTTGTTGATATGGTCAATTATGTGGATGGTTTTCCTAATATAGAACCAACCCTGTATCCCTGGTATAAATTCTACTTGATCATGGTGGATGACCCTTTTGATCACTTGCTGGAGTCTTTTTGCTAGTATCCTATTTAAGATTTATGCATCTACATTTATTAGGGAGATTGGTCTATAATTTTCTTTCTCTGTTTTTGACCTGCCTGGCTTTGGAATCAGTACCATGTTTGTGTCATAAAGGGAGTTTGGTAAAACTTCCTCTTTGCTTATTATGTCAAATAGTTTGTATAGTATTGGGATTAACTGTTCTCTGAATGTTTGATAGAATTCACTGGTGAATCCATCTGGCCCTGGGGATTTTTTCTTAGGGAGTTCTTTGATGATTTCATTTTCTGATATGGGATTATTTAAGAATTCTATTTCTTCTTCTGTTTGTCTAGGCAGTTTGTATTTTTGCATATATTCATCCATATCGCCTAGATTGGTATATTTATTGCCATATAATTGGGCAAAGTAATTTTTAATGATTGCCTTAATTTCCTCCTCATTGGAGGTGATGTCCCTCTTTTCATCTTTGATGCTGTTAATTTGCTTTTCTTCTTTCCTTTTTTTAATTAGATTGACCAGTACTTTGTCTATTGTGTTTGTTTTTTCAAAGTACCAGCTTCTAGTTTTATTTATTAGTTTAATAGTTCTATCACTTTCTATTTTATTATTATATTATATTATATTATATTATATTATATTATATTAGATTAGATTAGATTCTATTAGATTCTATTATATTAGATTCTATTAGATTCTATTCTATTCTATTCTATTCTATTACATTACATTACATTATATTACATTACATTATATTACATTGTATTATATTGTATTATATTGTATTATATCATATTATATTATATTAGATTAGATTAGATTAGATTAGATTCTATTAGATTCTATTAGATTCTATTATATTAGATTCTATTAGATTGTATTCTATTCTATTCTATTCTATTACATTACATTACATTACATTACATTACATTACATTATATTATATTACATTACATTATATTACATTACATTATATTATATTATATTATGTTATGTTATGTTATGTTATGTTATGTTATGTTATGTTATGTTATATTATATTATATTATATTATATTATATTATATTATATTATATTATATTATATTATATTATATTATTAATTTCCCCCTTAATTTTTAGGATCTCTAGTTTGGTTTTCTTCTGGGGGTTTTTAATTTGTTCGTTTTTAAGTTTTTTTATTTGCATTTCCAATTCATTGATCTCTGCCCTTCCTAGTTTGTTAATATATGCACTCAAGGATATGCATTTTCCTCTAAGTACTGCCTTGGCTGCATCCCAAATGTTTTGAAAGGATGTCTCACCATTGTCATTTTCCTTGATGAAATTATTGTTTCTATGATTTCTTCTCTAACTAACCAATTTTGGAGTATCATATTATTTAATTTCCAATTAATTTTTGATTTGGTTTTCCATATACCCTCACTGATCATTGTTTTTATTGCCTTATGATCTGAAAAGGCTGCATTTATTATTTCTGCTTTTCTGCATTTGTATGCCATGTTTCTGTGACCTAGTGTACGGTTAATCTTTGTGAATGTGTCATGTGGTGCTGAGAAGAAGGTGTATTCCTTTTTTCCCTATTTATTTTTCTCCATATGTCTATTAACTCTAATTTTTCTAAGAATTCATTCACTTCTTTTACCTCTTTCTTATTTATTTTTTGTTTGATTTATCTAAATTTGATAGTGGTTGGTTCAGATCTCCCACTAATATGGCTTTACTGTCTATTTCTTCCTTCAATTCTCCTAGTTTCTCCATTAGAAATTTGGGTGCTATACTATTTGGTGCATACATGTTGATTATTGATATTTCCTAGTTATCTAAAGTCCCTTTTAACAAAATATAATTACCTTCCCTATCCTTTTTAATCATGTCTATTTTTGCTTTGACTTTGTCAGATATCATGATTGCAACTCCTGCCTTCTTTCTATTAGTTGAGGCCCAGAAGGTCTTACTCCATCCTTTAATTCTGACCTTGTGGGTGTCTACCCACCTCATGTGTGTTTCTTGAAGACAACATATGGTAGGGTTTGGGATTCTAATCCATTCTGCTATTTGTCTACATTTTATGGGTGAGTTTATCCCATTCACGTTCAAAGTTATGATTGTGACTTGTGAATTCTCTGGCATTTTGATATCCTTCCCTAACTCTAACCTTTCTTCTTTAGCTCTAACCTTTTAATCCAGTGATTTACTTTAAATTAGTCCCCCTTGTCCCCTCCCTTGATATGTTTCCCTTTCTATCCCCTCCCTTTTTGTTCCCTCCCCCTCCACCTCTCCTTCCCTCCCCTTTTGTTTTCCCTCCCCCCCTACCCTCCTTGGTTTTCCCTTCCCCCTACCCCTGTTGGATAAGATAGAATTCAAGATCCCAATGGATCTGGATGCTCTTCCCTCTCAGAGTTGATTTCACTGAGAGTAAGGTATATGTAAAAAAACTCTCTTCCTCTCCTTCTTATAGGAGTTTTCTTCCCCCCCCCCTTCCCATGTGTATCTTTGTGTGAGAAAGATTATTCTATTTAGTTTTTTTTCTCTCCCCCCTATTTCTTGGAGTATATCTTAGTACCATCAAAGATTTCCCTCTCCCTTTTCCTTTCTATTCCCCCCTTTCTCCATATCATTTTGATGCCCAAATGTTCCCTATGTGTGATTCTTCTTACTACTCTGATGATGCATATAATTTTTGAGTTACACATTACATTTTCTCCACATATTAATATATACATATATATATATATATAATTTGATATAAATGTAGTTCTTATAGAAGAGAGTTTGAATAAAAGAAAAAGATGACATTTTCCTCCTTTTCACTTTCCTTCATATTTAACTTTTCAGGTATTCCATGCTCTTTGTTTTTCGATATCCAACTTTCCACAGAGCTCTGGTCTTTTCTTTGCAAAAACTTGGAAATCTTCTATTTTGTTGAATGCCCAAACTTTTCCTTGGAAGCATATAGTCAGTTTTGATGGATAGCTGATTCTTGGTTGAAGACCCAGCTCTTTTGCCTTTCTGAAAATCATGTTCCATGCCTTACAGTCATTCAGAGTGGAAATTGCAAGGTCTTGTGTGACCCTGATTGGCATTCCTTTATATCTAAATTGTCTTTTTCTGGCTTCTTGTAAGATTTTTTTCTTTTGCTTGAAAGCTTTGGAATTTGGCAATTACATTCCTGGGAGTTGTCTTTTGGGGATTTAGTGTAGAGGGTGTTCTGTGAACTCTTTCAATGCCTATATTGCCCCCTTGTTCTAGAATCTCTGAGCAGTTTTCTTTGATGATATCTTGTATTATAATGTCGAGATTATTATTTATTTCTGTTTTTTTCTGGAAGGCCAATTATTCTCAGATTGGCTCTCCTTCCTCTATTTTCCAAGTCTATAACCTTGTCAGTGAGATATTTTTTTGTTCTCTTCTAATTTCTTGGTCTTTTGGCTTTGCTTTATTAATTCTTGCTCTTTTGCAAGATCATTGTCTTCCAGTTGCCTGATTCTGACCTTTAAAGCCTGGTTTTCCTTTTCAGTTTGGTCAAATTGTTTTTGTAATTGCATTTTTTCATGCTTCAAATTGTTGAATTCCTTTTGCATTATTTCTCATTTTCCTGTCAGAAGGCTTCCATCTTTTTGATCATTTCTGATTTAAGTTCTTCAAGAGTTTGTGGAGAGTTTCCATTTCCTCAGAGCATTTGCTTGTGTTTCCTCTTCTATCTCCTCGTATTTTGTATTTTTGCTCCATAAAATGTGTCCAAAGTCACCCCATTCTTCTTGATTTTATTGGTGTTTGGAGGTTTTTGTACTTCTGTACTGTTTGCCATCTCTATCTGAGTGAGGAGGACTGGTTCTTCATGTATCTGTCTGATGGTCCGAGGCTTTATCCCCAGGCAGATTGTCCTTTTTCCGCAGCTGTTCTGTCTTTCCGGGGAGGCCCAGGGACTGTCCTCCCCTGCCTGCCATTGTTTTGGGATTTAGTGCTCTCAGTTCCCTCCAGTTGCTTTCTGCTGCCTTACTTCCATGCTCTGGGCCTGGCACAGCACTGTCCGCAAGGTATCTCTGTGCCTTTGCTGGCCCTGTGGTTTCTGTTCTTTAGAAGACCCTGCTCTCTAAGGGGGGAGGGATCGTGGTCTCCCTGAGTTCTGAGGGCTCCTGATGGGATTAAGTTCAGCTGGTGTGGGCCAAATGATCCCCAAACCAGAAAAAACTCCTCCTCTACAGTCTGTGTTGAATGCCCGGAGACTGGCCCAGGTTACTTTCAAGGTAAGCCCTTCGGAGCAACCCCTTTGCTGGCCCTGAGGTTTCTGTCCTTTCAGAAGCTCTGAGGGCTCCTGATGGGATTGGGTTCAGCTGGTGCCCTAAAGCTGGAACCTCCCTTGAGATTCAGATGGAAGGACCCAGCCAGGGAAGGGTTTTCAGAGGTCTGAACTTTCTCTGCCTCTAAGCCGCCATCTTGACCGGAAGTCCCTATGGTTAAGTGTTGAATTTCAACTTTGAATTGTGTATAATAATCTTTGTGTGTAGGATTTTACTGACAAAAATCAATGTTTAGATTCAGGATTATTTGAGTTTATAAATTACAAACTGTATTGATAAGAAAGATCCAAAAGCTTTGCTGCTATTGAAGTCATAGGCACTTACTAAGTGCCTACTGGGTGCTATGTGTTGGATATATAAAGAGAAACAAAAGAAAGCTAACATCCTAGTGGAGAAAGGGCAACACATACATATAGACTAGATGGAAGGTGACCTATGAATGTATATTGATATGGTAAGAATCTCCAGGAATATCTTGAGACTGACCTCTCAGGCTTCTCTTCTGTGGGAATCCAAAAATGTAACCTTTTGTCAGTGTCGTTATGCCTTGCACTGACAAGAGACCAAAATCCATCAGGGACCCAGATAATCTTCATTTATTTCTGTGGCCAAAAATTTCGTCACCATACAGACAGTTTGGCACCAAGTCTCTCCAAACTTAGCTTGTCTTGTCTTCAGATAACAGATATAGAGCTATGCTGGATGTACCCGAGTTTGGCAAAGCCCCCAAGAATTCAGGCTCACCTCCATGCCATGATGGCACATCAGAGTAGGTTTTAAATAAAGAACATGTGCTCATGTGATTCTCATAACACATCTATGAAGAGGGATAGGGCAGGTATGATTCTCATATTTTACAAATGAGGAAACTAACACTTAGAGAAACTGAGAAACAATCCATGCCCATGGTCATTTGACTAGTGAAGGGGCTGTATGAGAACCTGGGCATTTTGACTCCTCATCCATTCTTCTTCCTAACAGTCAATGCTCATTTTAAAGTTCTTACTATGAACCAGATGTTGTTCAAAGCACTGGAGATATAAAGGAAGTCTAACAGATGGTCCCTGCCCTCATGGAACTTACATTCTGTTAGAGAGGACCACTTACAAAGAACTATGTGCTTATAAGATACATAGAGTGATACATACTACCCCTCCAAACAACACACACAACAACATAGCTAGATTCATTGATATGTCAATAATAACAATAACAATAGCTGATATTTCCATAGTGCTTTCTATGTGTTAGGCATTGTGCTAAGCATTTTACAATTGTCTCATTTGATCTTCATAATAAAGTAGAAGGTATGTACAATTATTATCGTCTCCATTTTAAAGATGAGGAAACTGAGACAAACAGGGGAAGTGATTTCTCATAGGACTTAAAACTTAGGTCTTCCTAGTTCCAGTCTCAGTGCTCTATCCACTGTACCACCTCATTTCCTCTTCATGCCCCTAAATCTCCACATTTTGCTAAACAAATGGAGGTGAAAACTAAACGAGAACTAGAAGATGAGAGAAAATAGAACTCATTTACAGATGAGAAAACAGGTTTGAAAATGTATTTGACTTGCTGAAACTCATGCTGCAGCTAAGCAGTGTCAGAACTGGAGTCAAAAGTGTAGTCCTTACTCCATGCTGTCTCTCTGATTATATGAATCTGACAACTCAAAATAATTAAATATGACTGCTATTACTTAGCCTTTGTATCCCTATAGGTTAAATTATGGAGATTAAAAAGCCTTGAACTTTTTTTTTCTCCACAAGGCTGCTTTTCCATTCCTTTAATAGTTCTTAATTATTTCTTGTTGATATTCCTTGGAAAATGTCAGGAAACATGCAATGGCACACAATTCTGTAAGATTTGTACAGAACTGAAATTATTTTGTCTAAAAAAGAGCAAGTTGAGGGACAATATAGAATGCATTCAGTTTGAAGGGGTTAATTAGAGAGGTTATAGAATTTTCCTTTTTTTTTTGTCTAAATATTAGGAAAAGTCTTATTTATCTACTCTGAGTTAGTTATGGTCCTTCCTAAAACTGGATTTTACCATTTGTGTTATACTGATGCAACCTTTACACGAGCAATTAATGTTTTTCCAATTATTTGGGTCTGTTCTGTGTCTCTGTAAATAGTGTTTCATAGTAAGGTTCATAGTCCTTAGGTGTGTTGTGAAAGAGAAACTCCCAAGTATTTGTATGGTTATTTTGATCATGACTTTCAGGTAGTCCAATAATTCTTAGATTGTCCATTTTGGTTCTATTTTGAGATCAGTTGTTTTTTTTAATGAGATATTTAATATTTTCTATTATTTTTCATTCTTTTGATTTTGTTTTATTATTTCTTGATGTCTCATAAAGCCATTAGCTTCTATTTTCCCAATTCTATTTTTAAAGACTGGCTTTCTTCTAGTACCTCTTAATCCTCCTTTTATATTTGATCCATTCTACTTTTCATGGGACTCTTTTCTTCATTGAATTTTTTTACCTCTTTTTCCAGTATATCAATTCTGTTAAAAAAAAAAAAACAACTCCTTTCTTCATTGGATTTTTGTGTCTCTCTTCCAACCTGACCAATTTGGCTTTTTAAGTTGATATTTTCTTTTTGCATTACATTCATTTCTTTCCCCCATTTTCTTTTCTCTCTCTTATTTTATTTTTGAATTACTTTTTGAGCTCTTCCAATGCCTGAGACCAATTCCCATTTTTCTTTGAAGTTTTCCATGTGGTTGCTTTGTTCTCACTATCCACTACCTAATCTAGTCTCCATAAACATTTTCTTTGCTTAGATTTTTTTGTTTTTATTGTTCACTATTTGCTCATTTCCCTAGCCTTTTTTTGCCCATGGGCTAGGAGTTCTGAAAACCACTGATTCTCTCTCTTCTCTTGATGCTTGCAGGTCTTAGAGCACTGTAAGCTATTTTTGCCTTGGGGCTAGGGGTTTAACTGCAGGCTTGAAAGGGTCAAGTGCTATGGGCTTCAGGGCTTCCTTGCTGGCTAGTGCCAGGGCTTGGGACTTCAAGGGGTGGGTGTGGGGTGCTCTGCTGTTGGCTTAGGTAGGGTTCTGGGTTCCAAAAGTTGGCCTATGCTTAGGCTTGGAATCTGGCAAATGTAAAGTTTAAAATTAATAATCAATAACTGAGTACTATATTTTAAAAGTTTTATTAATAATAACTAAAGCAAAAGAACTGCCTGAATTCATCCTGGTCACAGGTCAAAGAGGGCTTGGGAGGAGTCACTGCAAACTTAAATACAATCATGTAATCATGCAAATGTGGATATGCAGTAGAGATTATAGGAAATTTTGGGAAATGTAGTTTTTTTATATTATAGGGGTTCAAGAATTTCTAAGTATATACACAGTAGGTGGGGGAGTGGTTGGTCCACACTTCTCTATGTGTGCTTTCACTTCTGGTTTCCCATTATCCTGTGAAAACTGACTCTCTCTGCCTATATTTCAAGGATTTTTTTTCCCCACAGACAAGCCCCCCTGCTCCACCTCACCCCCTAGCTCCTTGGCTCTGTGACTTCAGTCATTCCGAGGAGCTATTTTACAGTTGGTTTGGGAGGATTCTCATAATGATTTCAGTTTTTGCTGCTACGTGGCTGCTATCCTCTGTATGCTTATTTTGAATGAAATTTCTTTTTTCCAGATCTTCTTGCTGGGTTTTGCTGGTTATCTAAAAGAATACTGATGATTTATGTAGATTTATCATATATCCTATATCTTTGCTGAATTTATTAATTACTTTAATTACATTTTTCATTGACTCTAGAGTTCTCACAGGTCAGCTACTCTCCTCAAGTAACTTTGCCTCCTGTGATCATGGCCAAACACAGGCTACTGGGTTTTATAAAAAAGGGGTTATTTAAATGTCAGTTTATATACATTTTTATAACAACACAGTGGAGTTATTGTCATTATTGTTATGCTCTTACAGATCTGAGGACTAGGGCTCAAGGACATTGTATGACCTACCTATCATTGAACAACTAGAAAATGTGGAGGTAGTCTTGGAACCCTTTTCTTATTTCACTATACCACATTTCATCCTGTCTCCATTCCCTGTTGCATTCAAGGTGGTAACTAGACTGAATAAAAAATGGATTAACAGAAATACCACCCCACCTGTCCCCAGTCCTAGGCTGCCATTAACCACCCCACTTGTCCCCAGCTCTAGGCTGCCATTACTTACATCCCAGTGCTGACTTCTCATTCATGGTGCCTAACATCTTCCACCACCATATATACACTGAATTTTCAAACTGGGGAATCCTAAGGACTTCTCTGGGGTATTTCATGGGCCAGAGCATAGGGTGACTTGCTCTTCTTTGTGGAACAGCCAGTTTTCTTCAGATAAGTATGCCAGTTGGGTCCATTGAGTCAATTGTTGGCCCAATCTGTTTCTGGAAGTTGGTGTTCTCTTGGATTCGGCTGCTTTCTTGAATCAGAGCGCATGAGCAGTGGGTACTGGAACTTCCCTGCTTCCCTTTTGTAAGTTGGGAGGCAAAATATCACATCACAGTATCAGGCAGAACAGAAATATTAACAGGCAACCACAGCTGGCAGTGTGGCAGGTCCCAGGATTACCTGGTATTTGGTTATCCACAGCTACTACAACATCAAAACTGGAAACAGAAATGAAACAGAGACCAGCAGAACTATTCACTAATGTGAAAACCATGAGTTGTACAGGAGTTCATCAAGTTGAGATTAATACATAGGACAGGGTTGGGGATAGCCTGAGGAAATGAAAAAGGCCATTGGTCCCTATATATGCCTCAGTGGAGTTTTCCTTTAAGATCCAGCTGGAGTGTACTGGCCATAGCCCCTCCTGCTTTCCAAGAGATTTATTTATTTGTCAGAAGCTGCAAGTTGAGCAGGCCAGAAGAGAGAGGCTGAAGTTAATGTGGATAAATTCAATTTTGCTGTTTCCAAGAATGGCCTTGATAAAATAAAGGCAGGAAATTTAATTGCCTGAAGGTTTAAGTAAGTGCTTATTAATTTTTTTTTAGTACCTACTTTAAAAGGTCAGTAGCAATACAGAGTAGAGGAAATTGCTTCATGCCCAGAAAAGGTCATTTACCTTTACATTTAGGTTCCTGTGGTTCCAAGACCTTGCCCTTACCAAGAAGTACATTACTGACTATACATTCAAGGTGTTTTTCCATTATAAATACACACTATATGGGAATTCTAAGGAACAATTCCCATGGTGAGGGAGGACAAGCAATAGGCTTATGGCTCTATCATGCTTGTTGTTGTATCTCCAGTGCCTGGAGTGCTTAATAAATGCTTGTTGTTTGATATACCTGAGAATAGGTGGAAAAGGTGGAACTAGCTACCTGGAAACAGGTGTGAATCTATCATTGATTAGAAGATAGATCTGTTAATTGAATTCTGCTAGAGCTGGTGACCTAAGGAGTCCCCTAAAGAGGAACTTGTTGAAAAGTCTCCTGGGAATCAAGGCTGCATAATAATGCTAATAACTAACACACACTCATAAAACACTTTAAAATTTGCAAAACACTTTACATAAATCATCTCCTTTGATCCTCACAACAGCCCTGTGGGCTAGATGCTATCAAATCCCCATTTTACACATAAGACTGAGAAAGATGGAAAGTCTTGCCCAGGTGGACTCAGTAAGTGTCTGAGGTAAGAAGTCATTTCTCTTCTAACACAGACTTTCTGACCCAGAAAAGAATTCAGTATGGGGAAGCCAGTTTCACCATGAAAGGCAGAGCTAGGTATAATAATTAGTGACTTTGCTGTAGAAAAAAAACAAAACAAAACAAAAAATACCCAGAACTGATGAGTGAAGGACAGATGAGAAAAAATGCTTCTAGAGTCATGATCCATTGAATCCTTTAGGCTGATAAAGCAGGATATTTTTGGTCAAAGCCAGAGGCCTGATTCTTGGGGTGGAATCTGTGGATGTAAGATAGGAAATGGATAAGGATAGAAAGTTAAGATAACCATAATCATTGGGATCAAGATGGATGTTAAACCCTGGAACTGACATGTTGGGGGAGGAGGACAAAGAAGGAAGCATCTGCCATAAATCTGAAGCTTTTGTGTCTGGAGTTGATGCTTAGGAATGAGAATAAAGAAGGGTAGTATGCAATCTTTGCTAAACCATAGCCACCTTAGCTAGAAACCAAATTGATTGATCATCCAGTCTATATGTATACACACACATATATATCCAGATCCATAACTAGGATTAGGACTTGTTTCCAAGGCTTTGACACCAAAGGCATGTTTCTTCCCAAAATTACGTGATATTTTCCTTATACTATCCTACAACCACCCTCATATATTCATCTTGTCTGTGGCTGCCATCTTGTATCCCACAGCTTATTCTTCTTTCTCGGTACCTCCATTCTCCCATTTTTCTTCCTTCTTTCTCTTTCTTCTTTCTCTCAATGGCCCTCCAGTCATCTTGGAATTGGCGAATATTGAAAAGCATTGGCTATGCAACCAAAATGAAGGTCAGATTCTTTGGGGGAATAGCTTCCCTCTCTGACAATTCAGTTCCATTTAGGTAAAGAATCCCCCCACATCCAACTGAATTTTTCCTGGGAGCAAAGATTCCAAGTTAAGATCCTATAATCCAAACAGGCTTGAGGCCACTGACTTTGAAGACAAAATATAAAAGAAGGGGTTCAGTTAGGAAAATGAGAACATGAACAGATATTAAGACCCAGATTCAGACTTTTCTGCTTTTTATTTTTAGCCAGTAAGAAAAACCCTCACCAAGAAGCTCTTTGTATTATCTCTAGGGAGCTAGGGTAGGGGAGAAAGGAAAAGCACATTTTCTTTCTGGCAAGAGAGGCTGATTTGCAAAGACCCAAGCTAGGAGGTGAGGTTGTGACAGGAAGAAACAAGAAGAAGATGTCAGGAAGCCAAATCTAGGGATTTAGCTGGGTGGGGGTCAGGGAGCAGTGGGAACTGGGCCTTTGAGTTTATAGACCATAGGTCCCTCCTTTCTCATGAATAAATATTTAAATCTAAGTATTTGTTTCATTTTGATTCACCCGCAAATTAAAATATGTTGAATCTGCAAACATATACAATTACTTTACTTTGAGGGAACACCCTAAGTACTTGGTTGTTGTTCAGTCGTTTCAGTCGTGTCCAACTCTTTGTGACTCCATTTGGGGTTTTCTTGGCAAAGATACTAGAGTGGTTTATCATTTCCTTCTCAGATTATTTTATAGATGAGGAAGTGGTGGCCAACAGGGTTAAAGTGACTTGTCCAGGGTTATATAGCTAGTAAGTGTCTGAGGCCAGATTTGAACTCATGGCTCTGTCCAGCGTTCCACCTCATTGCCCATAGCTCCTTTAATTTAGAATAAATAGAATTATTTTGTACTATAGACATGTTCCTTTTATAATTTAAAGTTCTTAGGGTTTAGGAAATGGGCATTTAAAAATAATACATCCTTTGGGATGGACTAATTTGACTATAGTAGTTAATAATAATATTATTGCTTCATTTATCTTTTCTTCTTGTGTTTTATGTGTTCATGTATCTTATTATATTTTTCCTATGGAAGTTCTTTTTCAGGGAAAAGAAACATCTCTCTGACTTTCCCCCAAGCCATAGCCACCCCATTTATGTTCGTTCTGATACCAATATTGAAACTATCTGCCACTTAGCCCAACCAGCTGAAAAATGAAAAATGTAGTTATAGAGCATAGAATATATCATTATAAAATCATAGATTTTAAGCTGGAAGGAACCTCAGGGGCAATCTAAGTCAACATCCTCATTTTATAGGTGAACCAATTTCTAAATATGCAAAGCTTCAATTTTTTCCACTTTTCTTCCCCATGGAACTGACTGAGTGGACATGGCCTCAAGCTCCCAAAATATGTAACACACTCCTTTTCTATACCATTTGATAGTCTCATGCAGAAGTCCAGACGTAGGCCCTTAAATTGATTCCATTTGCTAGGTTAATTTTCTTTCTTCCACATCATGACTAAAGAAATTTAAAAATGCTTTTAAATATTAATTATACTGTGATCTTTATGAATATAATTTTAGTACCTATATTGATTTTTACATTATATAATGTGAGTTGAAATTTCACATCTAGTTTCTAAGAATTTATTTTTGCCAATCCGACTGTTCAGACCTGCCTGGAATTCTGTTTTAATGATGTTGTCATTATTTATATCTTTTCCCCCATTCCCTCCCTCCTTCTCTCCACCCCTCTTTTCTGAGGATCTTGTTCAGTCCTGCAAAGACTTTAGAAAACTCTTAGATTCTTCATTGGCTATATTAGTCATTTTCCTATGCTGTGGTTGTTTGGGGGTTTTATTTTTTGCATCTTCATTTTCATCTCATGATGCCAGATGGCACCAGAGGGAGAGTCCCACCCTGTTTAGGCACCTAGATCGAAGCACTTGTTCATTTCTGAAATTATACAAAGACCTCCAATGTTACCTTCAAGTTACTGACAGTGTCAGGGATTCAGTTACTCAGGTGCACATCCCATAATGAGTTGGCTGTCCAATGTGCAATTTTTCATAAATTCTGCACTATATCTCATGTGTATTTTGCCAGTGAACATTCCTCTGTTTTCTGGTATGCCACAGAATCTGCTCCCCAGAACCATTAGCCCCCCTGCTTCAATTGGCTTCAGGTATCAGCTGAATTAATACTTGCAAGGGCATACTATCTAGCCACAAAAGTTATTTTAATACTGTTTGCTTGCCTTGACTGGACTCTATTCTCCTGGGGGAAGAGAAGCTTAATGATTTTATATTCTGAGACAAGAATGGACCTTTAATCATAATACCCTTACTTCTTTTAGACAGACATCACTTTTGGTATTTTTATTAGTAAGATGCTGTTTATGTTGAGTGAAGACATTCATTAGAATTGCAGACAGGGAGATGGGAACACTCAGTCCTTTGTCATGACTCACTATGAATTTCAATTTAGTGACAACTTATTTAAACTGCCTTCTAAAACTGGAATCAGGTACCAAATTACATCAAGAGGATTCTTCAGGAACAACTAGGTGGCACAGTGGATTGAGATACTTATTAGCTGGGTGATCCTGGGCAAGTCACTTAACCCCCATTGCCTAGTCCTTCTTTTGGTAAGGTTTTTTGTTTTTAAAGAGGATTCTTCAGAATAAACAGTTAAACTGAAGAATAAGGGGTTAAAAAATCAGCCTAATGGAGAATTAGCCATGTAGATAAAAGGGTGTGTAAACTCTAGTCTAGAAGAAGAATTACTAGGTACAGAGTACGCCTCATGCCATACAACTTTTTCCTGATATACATATTTGCATATATATATATATATATAAAATTTAGCTTTATTTTTATTTGTTATATTATATATAAATATATATTTTGTTATGTTTAAATTATTTATTTTGTATGAATATATTTATTTATATTATATTATTTATTTTGTATATATACATATGTATGTCTAGGATGTATATATTTATATATTCAAGGAGCCAGAGCTGCTAGTATATAATTTAAAGAAAAATTAGAAAGCACAACATTTTTTTCCACTGCAGCTTTAAATGGCACATCTATGTTGTAAGGCTATATTAAAGCCTATTTGTATACTTGTATGGATAGACAATGTGACTCAGCGGATAGGAAGCTGGTCTCAAAAACAAGAAAATCTGGGATCAAGTCTTGCCTCTGATATGTTGGCTAGGTGACCTTTGGGGGGATCATTAAACCTCTCAATTCCAGGGGAAAGTATCTGAGATTATAAATTAGGAAGTAACCACATTGATTGAGGGAGTTTCCTTGTTGGGAATTCCCAGTGGCAATGAAATCACAGGTCGAGTCCAAAAAATAATTGTAAGACTAAACTTGATCATGGGTAATAATGTCTATGCTAATTTGAGTTGTTGAGAATGAACAAATTTGTTCCATCCATATTTGTTTAATATAACAATGATTTTTTTGTCATTCTCCCATTCTTGGTAACTAAAAAGTAATGCTGGTCATACACTACACTCCAATTGAACTGGCCAGCTTACTATTTATTCCCCATCTATGACATTTTATCTCTTGTTGCCATGTCTTTCCATTTGCCTGGAATCCTCTCCTTTCTCACCACCTCCTTTTGGAGTTCATCTCTATTCTGGGATCAGCTCAAGTGTCACCTCTTTCAGGAGACCTCTGAGTCTCCTCGTCCTTCCTCACATCCCTATATTTATATTGTATTAATTTGTCAGGAACACGTGCATTGTTTTTCCAGCTTTCCCAAACTCCTCAACCAGTCACCAAAATTCCCATTTTTGTGTCATCTTTGCCACTTTGCTTGGTGTAAAGTGAAACATGAGAGCTGTTCTCATTCACATTTTTTATTATTAGTGTTTTGAAGCATTCTTATAATTATTGATAGTTTTTTTTCTTTTCAATTTTTCTTTTTCTTTTTATCTTTTCAATTTTTCTTTTCAAGACTATTTTGCTTATGTCCTTTAATCAGCTTTACTATATACTAAATACATGCTTATGGGAAGGTTAACCTTTCTCAGCGCCTCAGTTTCTTTTCTGTAAAATGGAGATAATCATATTTTCACACTCTAAAGGGTTGAGGATCTGTTGAGAGGTGTACTTATTACACTTGGAAGATTTAAAATGCTATGTAATGCAAATTATTATTACTTTAAAATAATTTAAAAAGGAAATTAATTTTAAATTTACTTAATTGAAATAAATCATTTTAGTAATTATTTTAATAAAATAAAATTATTATTTTAGGTCCACAGGGCTTAACATAATGCTTGAAACATAATTAGTGTATAAAAAATACTTGTGGACTTGACATTTTCATGATTTAACTAGAGAGTAAAAGTACACATTGTATTTAGTTTAGGCATGGCCATGGTAGGCATTGACTGTATCCAATTGTCTCCATGACTTGTCCACTGTGGTCATGTATGTACATAAGGCATTTGGCAGTTATAAAGAGCTATTATTATCAGTAGTTAAGTGAAAAGGAAGACGACAAACTGCTTAGTTGGGGACATAACGACTGAGGCACCTCATCTATCTGGTTGCCCTCACAACATTCCCAAGGGTTTTTAATCTGAGATCTGTGACATATATATATATATATATATGTATGTATATGTATATGTATATGTGTATATATGTATATATGAAGATATTTGAATATATTTGGCTTTCTTTGTAATTCTATGTATTTTATGTTGTACATTTAAAACTATTATTCTCAGAAGGGATTTGTAGGCTTCACCAGACTGCCAGAGGGATCACGACCCAAAAATAAACTAAGAACCTTTACCCTAGGAAGATATATCTACATTTTCTGGAAGATACATATTGTGCCAGCTCTGTTGGCCTTCATCCCCACCTCTCCATTCCCATCTCCATTGTGAAAAAAGGGATAGTTGTTCTTTAGCCTCCCCATGGGGTAACAAGATGATTTGACTCACCAGAAGTGAATGTAGCAGAATCCTTTGAAGTGAAAGTATCTCTGTATATTTACTTCCTTCATTAATCTATGATTTGAGTATTATCTTTCTGACGGAAATCCCAACACTCATCCTTGCTTCACTCCTACAAAGTTTCTCACTTAAAAAAATCATTTTGACCTTTACAAACATTAATAAACATGATTTCCATATACAGTGAAGAACAGAAAAAGAGAAGTATGTATGAAGTTGCAAACCTCTATAACTTGTTATTTAAAAAAAAATTATTCCAAAGTAACATTTCTAAGCTGTTCTATTTGTCTGTCTCCCTCTGAACCACTCTCTTCTGTGCTTTTTAAAAGAAGCACTTAACTCATCCCTTTTTTTTAAACCTCTACCTTCTATTTTAGAATCAATATTAAATATAGGTTCCAAGACAGAAGAATGGTAAGGGGTAGGCAATTAGGGTTAAGTGACTTGTACAGGGTCACATAGCTAGGAAGTCAAATTTGAACCCAAGACCTCCTGTCTCCAGACCTGTCTCTCTATCCACTGAACTACCTAGATACTCCCAGCACTTAAATAATGTTTCAAAAGTTCTTTTCTTTATTGTTTAAATTTTTTGACATTGGTGTTGCTAGTTCCCCTCCCCAGCTTAACTTCTCCCCCCACTCTCAAGAAAACCCTGCCTTGTGACAAAAAAAGCAAAGTCAATTGAAACAAATTCATACCCTGGCCATATCTGAGATGTATGCCTCACCTCTGACTTTTAGAGAGATTTGATGGGTCATATGTTTTCTTTTCAACTCAATTTCAAACATGTTTTCCAGGAAATATAAACCTTGCCCTTCCCCTTCTTTGCACAATCAGGTCCCATGCCCACATGTCCATGGCAGGTCTCAAATCACTCAGATCATAGGATGTTTTGCAGAGGAAAAAGGAGAGAGCTGTGCCAGATTGTGATTGTAGAGCTAGAAGGGACCTTAGAAGCCCACCTCTTTCATTTTACAGATGAGGATATTGATAGCCATCCCTGTTGTCAATCAGTGAACCATCACGCATTTATTAAGAGCCTATCTTTTCCCAGGTAAAATACTAGGTGATTGGGCGATGAGTACAAAGAATGAAATGATTTTTGACTTTAAGGAGTTTACACTATTTTTAACCCTTATCTTCTGTTCTAGAATCAATTCTAAGGCAGAAGAGTGGTAAAAACTAGGCAATTGGTATTAAATGACTTGCCCAGGGTCACACAGCTAGGAAGAGTCTGAGGCCAGATTTGAATCCAGGAAGGAATTTTAATTCTAATGGGGAAAATGAGAACTTATATAAATACATAGAGAATACATAGAAAGTGAATAAAATACAAAATATTTGAATACAAATGAATTGTCTGAGATCACAATGGTAGGAAATACCAAAACTCAACTCAACTAAAGTACCTCTGAATCCAGGGCATTTTGTACTATTCCAGGCTGCTAGCTATACATTCATTGAGCAGAGATTCATTGCCTGAGGGCATAGTCTTCTTAGTTGGAGCTGAGGTGTGTCTTTCCTCTGTGTAATACTTTTACAAGGTTGGGCAGCTCTGCTTGCTCTAGCACCTGCCTTGGCTGTCATGTTGAGGTGAGTGATAGGGCTATGAGTTCTTCCGTGAGATCAGCATCCAGGAACTGTGATACACTCCATCCAACTGAGTCAGGGCGTCAACCAGTCACAGGCTTTTGCACATGGTTGGCTTGTCATGGTCTTATGCTTCTCCTGCCCCATGTTATTATTATTTAAAAAGAAATAACCAAAGTGAGATTTTGTAGTGTGTCCCGTTATTTCTGATTTTCTTAGCTTTTCTTTTAGTGCTCCATGTGCACTTACCAGTAGGGAGACCAGGCTAGCAAAGGGGGTTATATTTCCTAGGAGCAGATCTGTGACAGACTAAACCAGCTATGTTTCTGCTTTTCAGATCTTCTCCACTTCCCCCACTGTAGTGAATAGTTCCTGAGTAGAGCACCTGGCACATAGGAAGCCCTTAATAAAATACTGGTTGACTCACTGACTCACTGATTGCTGCTACCAGTGATACTCTCATATAGGAAGCCTCAGCTGAAGACTTTCCACCCTTATTGCCCTCCCTGGGCACTTAGTAGACTCTCCTTACTATTCTGAGCTTCTTTCTTGGTAGACTCATGCCCTGTAAACACAGAGAAGTATTTATGGAGGGTATTTTACTCATTAGTGCTAGGAGCCCTAACAATAGGTCCCCTTATTATTATTCTCTTATTATTCTTATTCTTATTCTCCTATTATTACTTCAATATTTCAAAAGGGGCAGCAGGGTACAATGGAAAAAATGCTGAATTTGGAGTAAGAAAATCTGGGTTCAAATCCCAAGTCTGCCACTTACTACTCTAGTGACTTTAAAGGGGAGGAAATTGTATTAGATGACTTCTAAGGTGCTTTCCAGCTCTAAATCCAGGGTCCTAATGCAAGATTGTAGTTCCACCTTCACCTCAGTTAATAATTATAAAGTATTAAATCTAAGAATAGTCCTAGTTGATGAAGTTTTAAATGTGTGAACAAAGTTATGATAACTCTGTAAAGTGTGAATTCCTTTCACACAAGCTAATCACACCTCTGTTCTGGGTCTTTATGAGACATTTCAGCAGCTGACTTAGTTCAGCAATGAAATAGTCAAATAGTGGGGGACTCTAGGCATAGAGTCAATCATTCTGAGGAGGCAGATCCTTGTGACTATACCAGAGATCAGAAAAGGGGGAAGGGGAGCAAGCCCAGAGGGTGGCCCATTTCCTCCCTCCCCACCATTAACCACCTTATTATCAGAGACCCTGGAGTAGTTCCTGAAAATGAACCCAAATGATACACTGAGAACAAATAAGGATAGAGATGGCTACAAAAATCTAAGATTTCTAAATGGAAAAGAAAAAAAACCCAATGCCATTGAGTTGATCCCTTTCATCAGAGAAGAACCTTGAGTATTCAGGAGGAGAATTTGGAAAGAAAGTTTTATACCAACTCTTTTTGGTAGCTAAGTGGTACTGTAGAACGAGCTCCGAGCACGGAGTAAGAAAGACTTTAATTCAGATCTAGCCTTAGACACTTACTAGCCATGTGACAAGCTACTTATTAGTGTGACCCTGGAAAAGTCATTTAGTCTTTGCCTCAGTTTCCTCCCTTGTAAAATAGGGATAACAACAGTACCTACCTTGCAGGTGATTGATTATAAAGATCACATGAGAGAATATTTGTAAATTGCTAGCACACTCCCGAAATACATATATAAATATATAAATGCTTATTCTCTTTTCCTTCCTGTATTCTGAGTCAATACCTTTGCTAAAAACTAATTAAACTGACTGACAGATATTTAATGGGAAAGACAACAATGGGAGCTCATGAACAATAAAGTATTCTAAGTGAAATAGTAGTTTTCCCCTGGTGACTCAACCTTCAGTGTGAGTGTGAGTTGGTGAAGTGACCTTGGAGGGGATTACACATACCCTTTGATCCCTGATTTCATCAATGCTAATAATCCCTTCACTGATACAGAGCTTACCCCAAGAAGAAGAGTAGAATAGCAGATCTAACTCCAGTCTTGCATCAAGAAGATCTAAGCTGAGATCTGCATTTAGACCCTTAACTGTGTGACCTTGGTCAATTCTCTTAACTTTATTGATCCTTATTTTTCTCAACTTTAAAATGGGGATAATAAAAAAAAACTTATAAGATAGCTGTGAGGGTCAAAAGAGAAAGATCTCTAAAGCTTTCTAAAACTGTGAGCTTATAGTAATAGTAATAATAGAGTTCTAATCAGGGGCCGCTACTAGGTAGTGCAGTGAGAGGTCTATGGCGTCATGACAGTGGAAAAAGGAATAGATGAAACTTAAAGTCAGGGAGATTCCTCTTCCTGAGTTCAAATCTGGCCTCAGATACTTACTAGCTGTGTGACTCTGGGTAAGTCATTTGCACTTATTTGTCTTAGTTCCTTATCTGTAAAAAATAAAAATAATATAAAAATTAGTTGGAAAAGGAAATGGCAAAGCACTCCAATATTTTGGCCAATGAATCACAAAGAGATAGAGACTACTGAACAAGAACAGAAAAAGTTAGTCCTAACTATTCAATAAATACATAATTCCCTGGTCTTTGGTTTGACAAATTATTTTTCAGAATCAAAAGTAAATTTATTATTCCTCCTGGATCAGCTTAAACTCAGAACTTTAGGAGCTGGCCCCTCTGGAATACTAGGTCAAGTGCTAGGAATCATCTAGTCCAACCCTCTTGGGCTGGTTAAAGGACTTGATCAGGGTCACACTTATAGCCAGGACTCAAACTCATGTCCTTTAACAATGTTTATGCCTCAATTCTGAGTACACACACACATACACACACACACACACAAATGTGTCCATTTCTCTTTTACCAGCTTCACACAGACTTCTACTGAACTGCTGACATTTAAATTCCTATGATTTCCAAAGGCGAAATTCTATCCTTACAAGCATTTCCGTATTGAGTATTCCACACTGGGTTTGGGAATGGGTGGGTGGAGTGAGGGGGATGGAAGAGGGGTCAAATCTCCATTCATAGCCTTCTAAGAGATTTTAGAGCTCTGGAGACTTCTCACGACCTCAGGCAAACCAGTCCTCCAGGGAAAGGACCTAGCTGATCCAGCAGCAGTGTGTAAGGGAAAGGGCTTTCACCCCTTCACCCCAGCAGCCCACAGAGCTCACTGAGGGAGGCAGGACTTCCTGCCCTGGGACTGAGCTTCAAAATGCATCAGGAAACCGAGTGTCTAATGAAATGTTTCTGGCCCAGCCTAGCCTTTCTTTAAAATGGTCACATTATCTGTGATACTGGTGACAACAAGAAATGAGAGAAATCAAACATGAATTTTCTCCCTGAAAAGCATTCAGAAGAATACAGGATGAACAGATATTTCCTTTTTGAGGCATCTGGGATCTGGGGAAACCAAACAGAAAGATGGAGATGATTCCCTTGACTGGTCCTTTGGAGAAATTCTAGGATGGTACATTTAGAGCTGAAGGGAGATATATTGAATCCAATCTTTAAAAAGGAGCAAACCCTTTAAAGATGTTCAATCTAACCTCATTTTCCAGATGAAGAAATTGAGAAGGAAGTGAGGTGACTTGTCCAGGGTAATTCAATTGACTGGTTTTGTTTTCTTTGGACTTGGTGAGCTTAAATGTTCTTGGCAATATTCTAATGGTCAACTGGCACTTTCTTGCCTTCTGAATAGGGGAGTTAGAGGGCATAAGAACTTGCCCTTTCCTCCAACTAAAAGCAAAATAAGAGATCTTGGGCAACAATGAATGTGCAAAAGAATTTGGAAGAAGTACAACTATGTACCCAAAGCTCTGAGGGCTGACAGCTGCCCAGGAATCCTATACAGTTTCAGGGAAGGAGGGAAGGGAAAAAGCATTTCTGAAGTACTTACCATGTGCCAATAATTTGGCTAAAATTATCTCATTTGATTTTCACAACAATACTGTGAGATTGATACTATTATGATCCCCATTTTACAGATGAGGAAAATGATGTAGAAAGATAAAAGTGACTTGCCCCAGGTTGCAGAGCTAAGTGTCTAAAGCTGCATTTGAATTCAGATTTTCCTGACTCTAGGCCAATGCTCTGTGAACTATGGTGCCAACAAGCTGCCTCTAGACTAGAACAGACTAAGACCAAGTCTTCTGGTTCTCAGTCCAGTGACCACCCCACTGTTTTCTGCTGTCACTTATTTTCTTGGTCCCTTTCAAGGATGCCTTCAAATGGAATATAATTTTGGCTTGCTTGCTCTATCATACTGATTCCCTGACATACATCTCTAAACTCCAAACTATTTCATGTGTGTAATCATGACCTCTTTCCTCAGTGGAGAGATATGGCAGTAAAGAACAAGACTGACTTAGAACAAAGCCTTATTTGTAAGATAATTCAGAGAAGAAAGAAGATGATGACATGATGGTGGAAGCTAAAATTTTGAGAAACAGAGGAGGGAAAAACAGATTTAAAGAAAACCTGACAAAAGATTCAAATAAACCAAAGCATCTTGGGGGCATTTAAGGATGAAATGAGAAGGCAGACAACAGGGAAAAGACCTGTAAAAACTTTTATAACAAACTCTTTGCCAAAAATCAAGCAGGGCTGCCATCTTTGGACTGCAATAATGTAATCCCTGGAGTTTACGAAAGGAATTTGTGGGGTGACACTGAAAGAAACAAAGTTGGAAAAAAAAACCCCAACTACCCTAGGCTAAGTCTACATGGAAAAGGTCTGACCTAGAGAAAATACAATTTTGGGGGGATAAAGGGATGAATCTTCAAGATATATAAAAGAGGGGAGGATGCCAAAACATGGAAAAAACCCATAGCCTTATTATGATTTTGAAAAGGCAGCTGAGAGAACATCAGTTTATTTGTCCATCAACACAAACATTTTATGGAAATAAACTATACACTAAATGGGGCTTTGGTTGGGAACAGGCATTGCTTTTTGCCTTTCTTTGTACCCTAGGCATAATTCCTAGTTCATAGTAGGTGCTTAATAAGTACTGGTTGCCTGACAGCCTGTCTGCATCATTGCAATAACTTTTTAATTAACACTAGCAACTTCCCTCTCTTGATTATTTCCAGTTTTATGTTACATATAACTTGTTTGCATGTAATTATTTGCATGTCATCACCCCCATTAGATTATGAGATCCTCCAGAACAGGAACTGACTTTTACTTTTCTTAGAATCACCAGCACTTAACACAGTGCCTGAAACATAATTAATTTTAATTCTTGTTTAGTTGGTACATACTGATGTGTATGTGAACATGTTATTTATATAAAATTGCCCAGAACATACTAGGTGCTTAATTAACTCTTTTGGTTAGTAGATATAAGCAGGCTGTAACGTTATAAATGCAGAATTATATTTGAGAAGATACTTAAAAAATGTTGCCAGAGAGATGTAGGAGAACTTAAAAAAATGGTGCCTTTTAAAGAAGCTGACTTTCTAACATTTTAATGGGGTTTCTTTTCTGATTACTCATTTCTTTGGTCTTTTTTTCCCCCTATAAGGGTTTATTTGCCTTTCCCATTTTTTTTCTTTTCACGCATTTGTTATTTTAAGGTAGTACAGAGCTTAGTCATGGTCACTGTTGTACTGCCATGTTGTTGGAAGTCTGGGATTATTTTTACACAAGTAAAGACAGAATGTTTATTGGTAATTGCACGATTATCTGATTGGACTTTCTTTGCTTTTCATCACATCATAGAGGTTCATATTTCTTGGTCTCCTTCATGTGTCATTTTTATGTTATGATGATATCTCATTTCCTTTCTATACCATGATTTATTAAAGCATTGTCCAGTTGTGAAATAGAAAGGTAACTTCTAGTTTTCCCTCATTATAAACCATTATCAAAGAAATATAAGGAAATACATTGAAGTTAAAACCTGAAATAAGGGGGAAAAAAGAATTCCCTCTACATTGAACATAGTAGGCACTCATTAAATGTTGACTGGACCAATGAATGAACTAGTTTAATTGGTCATAGATAAATGAGAAAGAAAAAGAATCTAGGTACCCATAAAATGAGATTTTTCTTCACTGAAGTAAGGAAGGTATGAATAAAATAATAGAGTTGCAATTTTAAAGAAGTCTTTCAGAGCTGCTGCCAAGTGACAGATGTTAGATGAAAAAACTATCCATACAATGTGCCTCACTAACTTTTAACTGAGTCAGAAAACAGAGAGTTTTTTTCTGGTATTTAGTAAATAAAAATTGATTGTTTGAAATGGAGAGTTATGTTAATTAGGATATTTCTTACCCATATCTTATCTTTGAGGGGCAAAGATGATTTTTTTTTCCTTCTCTGAATTACCTAAAGCAAAATTCACTGGAGAATTGTCCAGTGTTCCATTTCACTTTACCTAGATAAAAACAATAAGAGCATCTTTCTATTAAATCATACAATTATGAAGATATGGTCTGTTATGGAATATCGCCTTCAAAAAATCTGTTTTCTATTTCCTTCTCACTTTTCATTAAGGAGAATTTTAATTATTGTCAGTTATTTTCATACAGATTTTATAGAAATGGGAAAGGAAGCATATGAGGAAGTAGCTGCTGCTATTTTCTTTAAAAATTTTTTGGGGTAGTTGGGTGGAGTAATAGTAAGACCTATATTCTCCCCTCCCCAAGCCTTTGAATTCCTCTCTCCTTCAGCTATGTTATCTTCAACGTTCTCACAATAGTGCTTCCTTCAGAATACACCTTCTTTGTGTATTCTTGGTAAAGTCCAACTTACTCTGCATCTTTTTTTTTTCTTTCTTGCCCTTTCTGCTTCCTTATGCTATAAACCAGGAATCTTAAAGGTAGGGTTGCAATGTGTTAAAATTAATTGTGGTTGGACTCTGAATATGTTAATTAGGTGGTCACCAGGGACTTAATTTCTAAATTCCAAAATGAATTACTAAAGTAAATGGAATTTATGGTAGTTTATTTACAATATTAGGAAGATATTAAAGAAAGAGAGAGAGAGAGAGAGAGAGAGAGAGAGAGAGAGAGAGAGAGAGAGAGAGAGAGAGAGAGAGTGAGCGAGCTCTGGTTTCCTCTGATACCAGTTAGAAATTCTAAACCCCAGCCAGGGGAAGAGAGTCTCAAGAAGATGGGTCTTACGTGGAGGCTTCACCGACTCCAGAAAGGCGGGGTCACTAAGTCAGCTTTTCACTCACCAATGGTGACAGTCTAAAAGAAGTCTGGGTGTCTGCCTTCTGGTCATTCCTCTGAGTCAGTGCCCAAATGTTTGCATACCCAAATGTCCGAATGTCCGAATATCCATCTTCCCTTCAGCTCCAAGTGACTGATCCTTCACTCTAAGCCTGGGTGACTGACTGTCCTCTTCAGTCTTCCCCCCCCTCTATTTAAAGACCTTATTCTCTTACGTAACCTCCCCTAAATTTTCACGTCTACCAATAATAGTAGACACTTTTCTCCAGGACTGTCCACTATTTAGTTCTCACCTTCTCAGGTTAGATTATATCTTTTTTGGGTTACTTAACACCTCTTTTAGTAAGTTCACCTTTTGTAGTTACTTAACACTTTTTTTTGTGGTTAATTCACCTTTTGTAGTTACTTAACACTTTTTTTAGAGTTAAATCTAAAAATAGATTGTAGCTTACAATTCTAGCTTCACTATAAAGGAAGTGCTAAGTACCTTCATTGTTACAATCAAGAGATAACTAAATCCAGTGTTCACAAATGTCATGGTTCTGCCATCATTGATGGACAAAATATTTTATTACAGAAATCCTTACAGATCTCTTCCATTCATTTCTCATTTTTGAGTCATCAATAACTTGTTTAATTTGGTCAAGTTAGAGTTCTTTTAGCTGCATTAATAATTTTTTTTTCTTCACTGTTACTCTTTCTGTCTTTATATTCATGGGTATCTTTACCCAAGAAGTCTGAGTCCTGACTATATACAGACAGCTGATTCAGAATTGCTTCTCACATCAGTGTTGAGTCATTTCCTGCTTGTTCATTTTTTATGCTGCTGCTTAGTATTCACCATGTCTGGAACCTTCTGAATCTTATCTGGAGGGTGGTATTCTTGATGCAAAGGCATGGCATGAGACTACAGTATAGTTTATAAATCTTTAGCCTATCCCATTTCCTTCTTCTGACCCATATTGCAACATGATTTTTTTTTGTTTTGCCATCTTCCCCTTTGACTACTTTTTTAGTGAAGTCTTAAAGCAGTCCTTTATTTAATTTAGAGGCTCTCACCAAGGTCTTTATAGATTTGCCCTACCTTAATTTTAGGCTGTACAATAATGTCATGATTATTTTCATGGCAGTTTTGTTTGCAAACATTTGTCACATGGAATGTGTTTATGAGATGGCCAAATGTTCCATGAAATAGCATTCTATGTTTCCTTTGGTAACATGATAAAACCAAGGCTATCTTTGCATTTATGTATTTATATCTCCAAGAAGAATTTGTGACCCATTCTTCAATTTAATTGTAATTTCTTTTAGTCTTTTTATTTATTTATAGTAAGAATGTATAGTAAGATATTTATAGTAAGAAGATTTATGTAACTTAATTTTTCTAATAATATGTTTACTCACTGTTTATAGCACAAAGATCTCACATTTAGAATACTGACAGCTCTCTTAATATTTATAGATGGTCTAAAATGGTTTCTTAGCACACACTGTTCCTTTTTTTTTTTCCACTGTGCCACCATCACACAAAAGAAGTAGGAGTCTGAAAAGGACTAAGGGGCATTTTCTATTTTTCTTTGTTTCATGAAATTGTCATCATCAAAAGACCAATCTACCAGTGATGAGATTCCAGGCGTTTATCCTAGAAAGCAGAATTAAATCTATTTCTATAGGTATACTTTTTTACAAATAAAGGCAATGAAGCTGGAATTAGAATAGAGTATATGATTTTGGGGAAAGTTTTTGCATAAAGTCATTGATAATAGTTTGATGTTTAAGTTTATAGGGAACTGGGGTGGGGCAGCAGCCAGGTGGCTCAGTAGATTAAGAGCCATGCCCAGAAATGGGGGGGGGGGTACTAGTTTCAAATCTAGCTTCAGATACATTCTAGCCGTGTGATTTGGGGGCAAGTCATTTAACCCCCATTGTCTAACCCTTACTGCTTTTCTGCCTTGGAACCAATCCACAAAACTGATTCTAAGTGGATGGTAAGGATTTTTATTTTAAAAAATAAAATAAAAAATAAAATCTATAGAGAACTGATACAGATCTACAATATTAAGAGCCATTCCCAATCAACAATTACTTGAATACTTTAAATAGTTATTAAAAGAAGAAATACAATCAACAGAACACTTTTAGATCACCAATAATCAGAGAAATTGCAAATAAAAACAATCATAGTGAGGCTTCTTATATAGGCCCTGACCTTAGGAAGCAGGAAGTATAGATTAAAGAATAGACATCAGCCTCCAGGATCTAGAGTTAAGTGAAGTTCTTCTATGTTCAAAGGAGCTTGGTGCCTAGGATGAACAATCTCCTTCTGCAAAGGTAATGTCAGAGAACAGACAGATCCTTCATATGGAAAGAGACATCACTAAAGGTTTTTCTGTAAATTGATGACTATGTTTGATTTTTGTCTTTCTAAAGAGTTAAGTCAAGTTTAAAAAAAGTCTTTCCTGAGTGCCTACTATGTTTCAGGTATTGTGATAAATCCTGGAGATAAAAAGGCAAAAATATTCTCTGAACTGTTCTAAGGACTATACTATGCCCACATGCAAGACGAGATAGTAATCAAAGTGAAAAACAACAGGGTATAAGCTAGGACATTGTTGTTGCTTGTTGTTGTTCAATTGTATCTGACTCTTTCTGATCCCATTTGGGGTTTTCTTGGCACAGATTCTGGAGTGGTTTGCCATTTCCATCCCAACTCATTTTCTAGATGAGTAAACTGAGACAAATAGGGTCAAGCGACTTGCTCAGGATCGAACAGCTAGTAAGTTACTAGGGCCATATTTAAACTCTCTCTACTGCACCACCAGTTGCCCCAAGATAACATTACTTGAAGATATTAGAGGTTCTGTAGTGTGACAGATGGGAGTTATTCTTCCGTGTGTGTCTTGGTCATATATGCTTCCTACATGTGAGACCTTTCACAATATTGCCCTAATCAAATGTTCTCCATATGCATGCCTTTCTACAAGTATATACCATGTGTCTTGTTAGAAATGGTGTAAGTATTTGTGGGAGAGTATGCTCTAGGCTTAAGGGAGATGTTTGTGGATACTTTTCTTACTGTACTATTTATCAAATTTCCTTGTTTTTTAACTAATTGTGGCCTTTGACTAGTGAAATCAAACACATTGATAGGGGCTTGTGAACTTTGTCTTTGAGGTACTGCAGGACCATAGAATACTTTAAAACAAGAGGTCTTCACTTGGGTTTTATAGATATTTTAATCTTTTAACATTTAAGATCTTTTAACATAAGTTTCCTTCTTAATCTTCTGTATTATATTTTACACATTCAAAAATATTTTTCTGAGAGTCTTAAGGTTCAAGTAGAATTCCGTAGAGGTTAATTCACCTAAAAAATTAAGAACTTCTGGGGGCAGCTGGGTAGTTCAGTAGATGGAGAGTCAGGCCTAGAGATGGGAGGTCCCAGGTTCAAAACTGGCCTCAGACACTTCCCAGCTGTGTGACCCTGGCAAGTCACTTAACCCCCATTACCTAGCCCATACCACTCTTCTGTATTGATTTCAAGACGGAAGGGCTTAAAAAAATTAAGAACTCCTATCTTAAATGAAAGAAAAATCTTATAGAGTTCATTGGCATCTTTGAAAGAATTTGAAGATGTACTTAACTCTTTTTTGCTAGAGTTCCTGGTAATCTCTGGTGTTTGTTAACACTTCCCTTTTCTCACTTATCTTTTGAATCATCTGTAGTTCCACACTTTTAGTTATAATTTGAGGCTTCATTCTGTGACCCCAGTGACATCCATTCATGCAGGCTCCTCCCTGGCCTCATACACTGACTCAGCCTCTGTTAGAATTTCACTGTTTCTTTTGAGGCAGTTTTCTATCTATATATGGTAATGGTACTGAGACTCAGGCCAATTGCTTAGCCAGGAAAACCAGAGAGAGTAGATATCGTAACAGAGGTTTTATAACTGTAGGTCCTTTTGTGTAACAACTTTAAAGGCTAGTTATCAAGAACCATTAAATCTTCTCATGGAAATTTTACTTATTTCTCCATTGGACCTATGATTATTGCAGAGGCAACTGGCATATTCCCCTTGCCAATGAACTTTAACCCTCATTCTGCTTTGATGTTGTAGGAAATGGGGTTGCTGAAGGTCAAGTCAAAAGCTGTAGAGATGAGATTAAATCTCTTTTGCCAGCAATGCCTCCAACATTTATTGCTTTATAGGATAAGAAAGGACAATCAAATTTTAATTAATTAATTTTAAATGCCTCATTGTTCCCCTGGGTTTTGGGCCAAAGTAATCTCTAAATATTCCAAATTTATAAATTTATTACAAGTTGCAAATATTACAGTTTTATAGTCTCCTTCTCCAGCAACTTGCCAGGTGAGTTCTTGTGTGTAGCAAAGAAAAACAATTAAGCAAAACCAGTCAGCACTGTGAACTGTTCTGATAGCAAATGCAATATTTTTTTGCCTACATTTCCCCACTTCTCTTCTCTTTAGCATGAAATGCTTCCTCATCTGGGCCTGGTTTAGCTAATGTACCCTAACAGTAATGTCTAATTCAATAAAGCATCACCTTATATAATATAAAATAATTCATTGCATTTAAAAGAGAAAAGGAAAATGGAGGAGAATAAGGGTTTAAAAGGAGGAAAAATAATAAACATAGAAATAGAAAAGAACATAGAGGTTATCTAAACCATGAGTTCTTTTTTCCTTCAGATTTAATCTTTATTTTTTAACATTCATTTCTTTTTAAATTTTGAGTTCCAAATTCTCTCCCTCCCTTGCACCCACTGAGAAAGCAAAGAATATCAATTATACATGTGAAATTATGTAAAATATATTTCCACATTAGCCATATCACAAAAAATAAAAATAAAAATGGAAAATTATATTTCAGTTTACACTCAGAATTCATTAATTCTCTTTCTGGAGGCAGATTACATTTTTTCATAATGAGCCTTTTAGATTTGTCTTGGATCATTGAATTATTCAGTGTAGCCAAATCTTTCACAGTTTATCATCATTTCAACATTGCTGTTAGTGGGCATAATGATCTGGTTCTTCTCATTTTATTTGCATCAGTTCATATAGATCTTTCCATGTTTTTCTGAAACCTGACTCAGATTATTTTTTTATAGTACTCCATCACAACCATATACTACAACTTGTTAAGACATTCTCTGATCGATGGGCATATCCTCAACTTCCAAATCTTTGCCACCACAAAAAGAGCTTCAATAAGTATTTATGTTCATATAGGTCTTTTTTCATTTTTATTTGATCTCTTTGGGGTACAGAACTAGTACTGGTATTGCTGAGTCAAAGGGTATGCACAGTTTTATTGTCCTTTGAGCATAATTCCAAACTGTTCTCTAGAATGATTGGACCAGTTCACAAATGCACTGATAATTTATTAGTGTACCTATTTTCCCTCATCCCTGCCAGCACTTGTCATTTCTGATAGGCAGAAGGTGGTACCTTTGAATTGTTTTAACTTGCATTTCTCTAATCAATAGTGTTTACACAGTTTGTTGCTATCTTGGAGGAAAAGCAGAGCCAATACTTGGTTGGCAACAGTGGAGCAGAAAAGGAATGGGCATCTTTTAGAGATTTGTTCATTTACCTGGTCCAGAGCATCTGCAAACATCAGCATTGGTTTGATGAAAATGATGTGAACATTCAGAAGCTACTAAATGAAAAAGAACTCTTCAGTGTTTAACAGCAGGATAGTTTGCCCACCTCTAGGCAGGCAGCATTTAATTCTACTAAAAGTAAAGTGCAAACAAAGCTTAGGGTCAGGATCCAAGCTTGGTTCAGTAAAAAGATAGAAAAAATTCAGTTTTATATTGATAGTAACAACCTAAAGCACTTCTATGATGTTCTGAAGGCTATTTATGGGCCAGAGGCATATGGTACACCTCAAGTACTTGGCACTATTGGAGTCCCGAGGATCAGTGATAAGGATGTGATCCTGGAGATATGAGTCAAGGGATCTATACTATTTCCATCAGGGTCAGATTTGAATAAAGAATAAAATAAAATTCTTCACTTTAGGCCCTAAAGTTTAGGGTAAGGGCCAGTCTTACTACTTCTTTGTTACTTCCCTGGTCTCTTAAGATGTTGCCCACCTATGGAGAACTCAATGGGATGATAACTTACTTTTGGGATCTTTAGTTATTTCTGTGTGTCTAGAATTAAATTTAAATTATCTCTTAATTGGAGTTATAAGATGAAGAAACTTGAGCTCATCTTAGCTATGTTGTGTTATTTTTAATTATGTATTTTATACTAACATTAAAATTATTTTTCATTCTTATATATGTTTATAGAAGTATGTTGCATATATAAACACATCATTAAATAACATTAAATATTTAAGTATAAACATATTAAAATTATAACCCATCAAATGTTTATATAAATATATATTTATACATATATGTATATATAAACTTTCTATATATACCCAAACTATAAACTTTATATATAGACTTACATAAATGTAGTTGAGAATGAAATATAATTTTAATTTATAATATTTTAACCTGATTCTCAAATATGTACTGAAATATGAAGCAGATACCTAATATGAAAGCTAATTAGGTAATTTCTATAGAGTCACAACAGGTTCTTGGAGTGATTAGAAAGAAAATATGTTTGTTGTAACTGATATAATCTCAAAAGGCTTGTGCTACAGTTTTTGAAAGGAGCTGCTTGGATACTTAATAAATAAAGAAATGAATCTGGCCAACAAAGTAGTGATTGCCTGCCATCTAGTGTTCTTTATTGGAACTGTTAGTCAGGCTCTTCTAGCAAGAAGTTATTTGGGCCCAAAACTAGCACGACTGGGGTGAGGACTTGCTGAACCTTTTTCAGGACTGCTTAGACACCTTTGGTGCCCACCTGTCACTCAACTCTCACCCATAGGCCCAAGAAGATATAGCAGGTGCAATAGCTATATCCTGGCAAAACCATCTTGGCAGATGGATTAAGCCAGGTTGAGAAGTAACTGATAGGTATCAAACCTGTTGGTGAATTAGTGGGGTGGAATGGGTGGATGAAAACAGTTTATTCTAGTGGCCATTAAGCCAGCTGAAACAAGTGCTGTTGAGTGCTCAGAGCTTGGCCAGATAGCAAAGATGCTGAGTTTATCTACTGCATCTCAGGTCATTGCCAGCTGCCTTGACTTTTGTCTTGCCACTGGATTTGGGTGACTGGAAGAGAGAACGAGGTTGACAACTTTGTGCAACTCTGCCTCCCTGAAATACAATTCACTCTCTAGTCAAGACATCACCTTGTGATGTCATCTATCCTCTTTGAAACAAAGGATGAACAATATTTGGAAAAATGCTGCATATATCTCAATGGAGACTGGGAGATTTCTTGTTAAACTTTGTCCCATAAATCATTTGGTAGTATTTCAATGTACCTGGCCCCACATTCCAGGAGAAAGAACAACAATGGGCAACTTTATGCCAAAAGGCAAGCAAAGGGAACAGAGGTGATGACAACAGGGCAAGATTCAGATGAACCACCCTCTAAAAGCCATTCTAGCAAATGAAGATAAAGAGTCTAAAACTTGTGTCACCTGTAATTCAACAAATACATTTTGTATTCATATTAATTTAGAGGAACTGGTGAACAAATTCAGAGATTACAACTCTAGAATATAAACTCCTTGATGACAAAAACTATCTTCTTTTTGTCTTTTATTCCTAGTACCTAGCACAGATAGTCCCTTGCATGTAGTAGAAACTTAAATACAATAAATACCTATATGAAATCATGAAGAATGGGATGAGTGGGACCAAGAGCACATTATATACAGCAACAGAAATGTTGTTTGAAGAATAACTTGTGTACGTCCATTTCCAGGTAAAGGACTGATAAATAGGAATAAGCAAGGCATAGTTTATATAGATATAGATATTTTAAGATACATCTTTTTGCCAAATGATGCTTTCTCTAGTTTGGGGAGGGGAGAGAGGGAGATACCTGGGAATTTTAATGTTACAAACAAATAAATTTTAAAAC
Source organism: Monodelphis domestica (assembly GCF_027887165.1). Taxonomy (NCBI): domain Eukaryota; kingdom Metazoa; phylum Chordata; class Mammalia; order Didelphimorphia; family Didelphidae; genus Monodelphis; species Monodelphis domestica. Next base: position 252,303,016 of record NC_077231.1, on the reverse strand, counting down.
TCTTCAAAAACAAAGAGACAAGAAATTAAGACAACACTTTCATTGAATTATTATATATGCTATTATAAAATCATTGAATTGAGTTAGTATTCTTTCCTTGATATCTTGTTATCCCCTCTTCCCTCCTTCTAACCTCCACCCTTGTTTCAGAAGCAGCTTGGTTAAATTTGTCATGAGGTTGCACATTGTTTTCAGAAAGAAAATAATATCCTGCCTGGGTCACATTGCAAGTGAAGGGAGAACACATTTTTTAGTTGACAGAAAACCACTCACTATCACCAAGCAGCAAACAGTAAACACAGTACATCTGTATGGTATTTTCAGGGTTTTTTTTGAGAGGTGGTTATGCCACCCTTGACACCCACACCTATTTGTCCCTCTTGAAAAACCACAAACTGGTGCTCTGGAAGTTGTTGTGACATTCTGCAACTCAGAATCCTGGTTTATTTAGGGCTTGACATTACTGTGGCTTTGCTGTCTTCTGACCTTTCTCTCCTGTGGAGAGGCACCCTATGGCTTCTGGGCATACTATGTAATGGGTGATTTGGAAAAAGTCAGATTTCTCTTAAAACAGAGTTGTCAGAAAATTACAGGAACTGGAGAAAGGATTTGGAGTTGTTTTCCATTTGAGTTCATGATAGATTATTTTTTCTCTCCTTAGAGGATACAGAGTAGTAGAATGCTCATCTTGGAGCCAGAAAGTGCTTGGACTTTTAGGATTGAGATTGCCACAGTTTTCTTTTCTTTCTAAACAATTTACAATTTAATTGATTTGTTGGTTACATAAAAAATCCCTAGTATTTCCCCCTTTCTTTCTCTTCCCCACACTAGAGAAGGCATTATTTGACAAAAAAGATATATGTGTATATAAAACTATGTCTTGCTTTTTTTTGGTAGGAATTCTGAATTTGAACCAGGAATAAAGTCAAATGTTTAATTCACATACAAAACTGGAATTAGGGCTTCCCTTCTTTCATTCTAGAAAGATTTGGCTTTGAATCCCACTCTGCTACTACTAATATGGACAAATTATTTAGCCTCAGTTTTATCACCTGTAAAGTAGGGTTAATAATTCCTACATTATATTTACCTTACAGAGCAGTTGTGAGGCTCAAAGTAATGTTTATTAAGTGTTTTGCAAACTACAAGATGTTATACAAATACTAGTTATTATCCCTCTTAACATCATTATTCCACACTCTTTTTGTGTTGTCTTCTGCTAGAACATTAGTTCCTTGAAGGTGGTGGTGGTGGTGTTGAGTCATATCTGAGCCTTTGTGATCCCATTTTGGAATTTTCTTGGCACAGATACTGGAGTGATTGCTATTTCCTTCTCCAACTCATTTTACAGTTGAGGAGACTGAGGGACCTGTCCAAGGTCACATAGCTAGCAAATATCTGAAGCTAGATTTGATCTTAAGAAGATGAGTCTTCCTGATTCCAAACTTAGTGTTCTATCCATTGAACCACCTAGTTGCATGAGTTTAATTCAGTGGATTTAACTCTAATTAACTTAAATGACTCTAAGATCTCTCCCAGCCCCCCCCCCCCCCAGCTTTAGTTCCACATCATCAGTTACCGATTGGATAACTTGAAACTGGATGTCTTAGAGTTACGCTCTGCCTGTCCAAAATTAGACTCATCATTTCCCCCTAAAGCAATAATGGGCAACCTTTTGAGCTTGGTGTGTCAAATTTTGCCAGAAAACTGAGCATAACTCAGCTGTATAAAAAATGGAGACTTGAATCCAGGACTTCAATCCCCAGGAGTCCTTGCTCCACTTCCCCAGAATGCTTTGTAATCTCACTGAATTCTCACCTGGGCCGAGAGCAAATCATTATTTAAAGGGTCTCCGCCATAGGCGGGGTCTCTTCTCTTCCTGTCTCCGCTGGCAAACAGACGAGTCTCATGATGTGAGTGAAATTTGGGTGGGCCTCATGGCCCACCTAGCACAGTACGCGCTTCTCTTGCTTGTATTTTCTTTAACCCTTGACCTTTAATAAACCTCATAAAAATAATACTCTATGCAGAGAGAAACTAATTTCTACCTGTCTCAGTTCCCCAAATTTTAATCCTTACAGGTGGTGTGTAACTTCAAGGAAAAAAAAACAACAACATCCTTCTCTGCATGCAGACACGTGTTATCGAAAATGGCTATGTGTGTCAGTGGTGACACAGGTGTCATAGGCATAGGTTCACCATCACTTCCCTAAAGGGTCATGTAGCTAGCAAGTATTTGAATCCAGCTTTGAACTCAGGTCCTCCTGCCTCTAGGTTCAGTGCTCTATCCTGTGCCACCTAATTTTCTTGGGAATAGTGACAGTGGTTTTTTTTTTTTGCTTATACTTGTATCCCCAACTCTTAGCACTGGGACATAGTAAGTGCTTAGTAAATGCTCCATCTAATTATTATTATAATTATGAAGCAATAACAATTTCAGAGCATTTACTGTATGACCAGATATGGCGACTTATTATATATGCAAGTGAGAGGGCGAGGAGTTGAGGATAATGCCCAAATTATGAACCCAGAAGGCTGAAAGGATGGTGATATCTTTGACAGAAAAAAGGATATTTGGGAGAAATTAGGGGAAAATATAATGAGTCTAGTTTTGGACAAGTAGAAAGTAAATCCAAAACATCCAGTTTGAAGTTGTTCAAAAGGTAACTGATGATGTAGACACATAATGCTCGGGAGAAAACTGGGATTGACTATAAAGAATCTTAGAGTCATCTAAATTAATCAGTTAAACTCATGGGAATTAATGAAATTATTATGGGAGGGAGTGTAAAAGAGAAAAGGGCTCAGTACAGAACCTTCGGGAACATTCACAATTAGGTTAGGGGTTCCTTAAGGGCAGGGATTTTGATAACTTTAATCTGGGCATAACATGAGATATCTCTAAGATGTAATCAGCCTCTGTGATAAAACTGTGGCACCATGAGAAGAGCATTATTTTGGGAAGCAGAAGACCTGGATTCAAATTTTGACTCTGCTTTGATGCTGGGCCAACTCATGTAACTCTTTTGAAGAAACCTCAGTTTCTTCCTTCATCTGTCAATAATGGGTTTAGATGAGTTGATTTCTGAGTTCTCTTTTGGCACTATATGACTATGAATCATGGTGGACTGGGCAAACTGGTTGAAAATAAAGGTTGATTAGCAACCATAGCAAAGACTATTGATCTGCAATTTTGTAACCTCCCCACCTAAAAAGTGTCCTATGCCTATTTAGCACTTAACCATTCTGTGCAAGATTTGCATAGAACTAAGCAGCCTGGAAGGGGGTAAAGTGCTGGTACTGGCTCTCTTAGAAATTTGGGTAATGTAGAGCCTATTCATGGTTGTAAAGAAGCCTATAGATTTATTACAATTCTAAGTGCGTAATAGATGAAAACGAATATAGGCTGATTTAAACTGATTTTTAAAAAGAAATTTTAAATATCTATTTAAAGCAAGTGACTTTAACAAAAATGCCTCTCAAATGTAGCACACTAAAAGTGCCTTACAAATGCTAATCGTTTCTACCTTTATTTTATGTTCAAGACTATAAAAGTGTTGAAGGAAGGTTTTTACTGAAGCGAAAATAAAAAACCCAATAATATATCATCAGGAAATTTGAAAATAAGACTGAGAACTGACCTTGGCATTTTCAAGATCATATTATACAGTATTCCAAAGACTTGAGAGCTATTCAATATTATTAACACCAAGGACTTACATATTGTCTGGTCATCAGGTTGCTATTGCCTTAGGATAGAATGCAATTTTGAAAAAATGACATTGACAACCTCAGATTTTGAATATATTTTAATAAAATGTTTCTAGTATAATCAAAGCCTGCAATAACATCTCACTATGGGAACTGAGTTCCTTTTTAGGTAGATTTCTAACTCATTGTGCTGGAAGAGTCCTTCAAAAATAAAGGCCATTAACATTTCACAATTATTTTTATTAATGGTACAAATGATGTGGCAATTAACAGAAATTTAATAAATTTTCTTGTCACTTCCCCCACAACTTTGAGTGTCTCTGCAGACAATGAAGGAATATGTCTTAAGCATTTGTAACCCTAATGTAGTCATGGGCAAATTTTCTGCCTAGAGAGAGTAAAGAATTGAGATCACTAATTAATGACTAAGAAAACTCACTTCTCAAAATAAAATCTTCCTGTGGAACTCCTAGCATGTTGGGATAAGGTTCATAGTGGAGGATGCTGATTCCTTTTTGTTCCTTTTAAGTTTATTAGAATTATCCTCTTCAAGCAGTCCCTATGTAGTGAAAAGAGAAATAGGGGGAGGGAATCTACACATTTATATAGAACCACCTATGTGCAAGGCACATTTGATCCTCACAACAACCCTGGGATGTAGGTACTATTATTACCCTCATTTTATAGCTGAGGAACCTGAAGCAGAGGTGAGGTGATTTACCCAGAATCACACACCTAATAAGTATGTGCAGCCAGATTTTAATTCAGGGGTCCTATATTCCAGGCCCAGAGTTCCATCCACTGCACTACCAGATACCTCTAAGAACACTGGATTGAGGAGCCCCAGGAAGGGTCCTTGGAGGTCATTTAGCTCAAGACCTTCTGAGGTAAGGAAACCAAGACTCAGAAGGCCAACAAAGACCATACATGATCAGGGTCTTGGACTAAAAATTCACCTTTATTATGAATTTTGCTATTATACACAATTCTGAACATTTTGGTAGTAAGAGAAAAACAAAAGAGAAGATGTATATGGAATTATGGCCTTCTGATATGCAGTTTTAAAAAAATTACATACAGTAATAGTTGTAATATGGAAGTTATAAAACATTGTAATTTATGTCTTCTGAGTTTCACTTTTTATATGCTTTTAAAAATTTAACATTTAAAATTTTTATTTGAAAAATTTTATTTAATTAATTTAGAATATTTTTCCATGGTTACATGATTCATGTTTTTTTCTCCTCTCCTCCCAACCCCCCCTCCCATAGCCAATAAGCAATTCCACTGGGTTTTACAGGTGCCATTGATCAAGACCTAGTTCAATATTATTAATATTTGCACTAGAGTGATCATTTAGAGTCTACAACCCTAATCATACCCCCATTGAACCATGTGATCAAGCAGTTGTTTTCCTTCTGTATTTCTACTCCCATGGTCTTTTGTCAGATGTGAATGGCATTCTTTCTCATATTTATATGCTTTTAAAGTATCTTTCCTTCCTTCCTTCCTTCCTTCCTTCCTTCCTTCCTTCCTTCCTTCCTTCCTTCCTTCCTTCCTTCCTTCCTTCCTTCCTTCCTTCCTTCCTTCCTTCCTTCCTTCCTTCCTTCCTTCCTTCCTTCCTTCCTTCCTTCCTTCCTTCCTTCTTTCCTCTTTTATTGTCATTATCTTCATCATCTCACTGACCTTGTATGACCTCTAGTCCTTTGTCTTCCTGCCAAGAGGTGGGTGATGTACTTCACCATCAACTTACTGAAGGCATGATTGGGCACTGCGTTAAGTCTTTTGGAGTTGTTTTTCTTTATTTCTTTTGGTCAGTGTATACACTGTTTTCCTGACTGCTTATTTCATTCTTCATAGACTTAATGGATCTTCTCAGATCTGGATGAATTATAATCATAGTCATCATTTTATATGGTGCCATAATAATCATCTCACATTCACATGTCCACATTTTTTCAGTTATTCCCTAGTAGATGAACATGCATTTTGTCCCATGCTTTATCTACAGTAGGGTGATTACTAATGGTGTGATCTTGTGCATATTAAATTAAATGCTCTGTGATTTAATTCCCTTATCTGTAAAATGGGACTAAGAAGCTCTGGCATCACAAGGTTGTTACAACAATCAAATGGAATAATGGACATAAAGTACTTTGAAATAATAAATATTAAGATAGATGTCAGCTATTATTAATTAATGGCCCTGAACAATGGTATGGTAATATAGAATAAATTGAATTATATGAATGTAAGGGAATACTGTTGTACCACTAATAAGCCCAAATGTAAGCCATATCTTTTTCATTTAAGTGATAGACTCAGTCTAATAAATTATGTTGCTCACCCTTGTGATATATAGAACTTCAAATCTACTGATGAGAGAAATTCCTGTTAAGTCTGTAAGATTAAGTTGACAATGAAAATGCTATATTGACTTTGCACACCCAGGACCCTGACTTCTGATTTCCTGAGAGTGCCTTATGAGGTTATTGCCCATTGGAGATGAAAACTTGATTGATGAGAGCAGAGACACTCCTTTTTAAAAATTGAATTGTTAGGTCTTAAAGGTTCACATTATACTATCAGCATGGTTCCTTCAAACTGTATCTCAAGGGAGTTGATGCCCTGATAATCCCAGCAACTAATTCTTTTCTCATTCTGGGGAAAAGGATACTACAGAGAACTAATATTGGAGCCTTGATGAAACTGTCCTTCAAGTCTAGGCCTAGACTGCCTTCTAAGACTTGCTCTTGTCATTAGCAGAGGGGCACATAGGAAAAGTTCTCCATCTTCAAGGAATGTTGCCCTCCATGGAGGATGCTTTCAGGAGCTGATATTCAGTAAAAAATAAAATAAAATAAAAAAATTAAAAATGTGCTCCAAGTGGCAAGAGGTGATGGGTTACAGCTTGGTAGGACATGATACCTGTTCTAGGTATTATGCTGAATATATTGTTCTAGAGAATTTGTGTCTTGTCCTAACAACAACTGCTTTAAGATGATAAAGATTTACCTTCCCAGTAACTGACAAATACCAGCATCAGATGCTCCAGAAAATGGAGCTCTATTCACCATTCCCTGAATGAACCTATTCCAGTCTTGGATTTGGAGTATTAGAGATCTGGGTTTGAGACCTGTTTTTGCCATGTTTTTGGCTTAAAGATTTTGGTTAAATCACTTCCTGTCTCCCAGGTTCTATTTCTCATCTATAAAATTCAGAGATTGGACTAGATAAAATCAAAGGCCCTTTTTTAGTGCCACTATTTTGTGATTTCATATACCAGATCTAGTGGCATCTAGTAAAGACTAATATTTATTTAATGAGTAAAGCACAATCTCTGAATCTCAGTTTCCTCTTCTTTAAGATGAAAAGCTTGGACTAGCTGATTTACCTATCAGGTTCCTTCTAGCTCTAAACCTATTGTATGATGGTTCCTTGATGTAAAAATAAAGATTACCTCCACTGATTGTGATGGTGTATTAGTGAAGTACAGGGAGAATTGCTGGAGCAGGGTCAGTATGAGAGAAAGAGAGTCAAAACTTGACTGAAGCTAGATTCTTTTTCCTTCTCTCCTCTTTGTGGGAGGCAGTTGTCAGTTGCAGCACTGGGGAAAAATTGAATACAGGCTTCTCCTATCAACTAAACTTAAGGATGTCCTCAGCTTTTCTACCACAGAGAGGATCTAGAGGCAAACCCCAGCAGAGGCTTTGCCTCAGAGGGGGTTGGCTCAAATGACTTTCTATTGTTCTTGGATCATATACCCTTTCAAACTATATCAAGAGGCTTAGCAAAAATCTGACTGCTTTATAAAGGTTTTAATGAAAGATCTTAGGTAAAATGGGTGAAGGAACATGGGGTTGGTTTCCCTAATATTCTCTACCTGGTCTATCACTTGGGGAGCAAAGACTCAAGACCCCAAGCTTCCCTGACCTGTTCCCCAATTAACTAACCACATTATTATTTTATGTAAATAACTAGCCTAAGAAACTACAAAAGGGCTGGAGTCAAAGTCAAGATGGTGGCCTAGAAGGAGCAGAAGTTCAGACCTCTGAATACCCTTCCTTACCGATCACAAACTGAATGCTCCTAGGGGACTGAAAATCAAACTTAACAAGACAGAGGCAAGGAACCATCCTGCTGGACTTAATTCAAAAGGTACGCCCCAAAAGTCAGAATCTGAGAACACTCTGGCTTAAGGGGAAGACAGAAGGAAGGTCCCAGGACCCATTCCCCCTCCCACCCAGAGAGCTGAGATTCCAGCAGCAGCTGGAACTTCTGGGCGGGTAAAGGCACTGGTCTGGAGGGTGTACCTTGTGGGCAGGGCTGTGCCAAGTTCAGAGCATCCAACACAGATGGTGGGGAAGGAGCTAGAGAGGGAGCATAGACCTGGCAGCCTGGCCAGAGCTGTGGAGAACCTCCATATTTGCTCCAGCCTTCCAGGAGGTTTTGGACTCAGAGCACACCCAGCCCAACTAAGCTGAACTTAATCCCATCAAAAGTCTCCAGAACTCAGGGAAGCCCAGGCTCCACACCCATCCTCATTGACTGCTGGACTTTAATCCAATCAAAAGCCTCCAGAGGACAGGGAAGCTCAAACCCCCAACAACCCTCCCCCAGAGACTACACCAAGAGATCTTCTGTTAAAGCTCCAAGACGGAGCTGACAGAAGCCCCCAAAATAAAAAAAAAATGAGAGGAGCAAGAGCACAGACAAATACGGGGAGTAAAGAAGGGGTGAATATGAGCAAACAATAGAAAAAGAAGAAAGAAACTACAATAGACAGCTTCTACTCAGCAAATGGAACAGAGGGGGAGAGATCAGCAAACGATAAATCAGAAATCCCAGCGAATTGGATACAGGCTATGGAAAAACTCAAAACACAATTAAGAGAGGCTGAATACAATTGTGAAAATAACTTAAAAATTAAGATAAGTCATCTGGAAACAGAGGCACTTGAACTAAAACAAGAAAATAGTGTTTTGAAAGCCAAAATCAACCAGCTGGAAAATGAGGTAAAGGAGATGAAAGATGAGGCAAAGGAGATGAAAGACGAGGTAAAGAGGATGAAACACAACCTTCAAAGAAAATCAGACTAGAAGGAAAAGGATGACCAAAAAGCCAGGAATGAAATCCAGTCTTTAAGAACCAGAATACAACAACTGGAATTAAGTGACCTCACAAGGCCACTATAAAACAAAATGAAAAGAATGAAAAAAAATGAGGAAAATGTGAAGCAACTCATTCACAAAACAGACGATTTAGAAAATCGTTCAATAAGAGACAATTTAAGAATCATTGGTCTGCCAGAAGACCATGACAAAAGAAAAAGCCTGGACATGATACTACAGGAAATTATTCAGGGAAAGTGCCCTGATATCCTAGAACAAGAGGGGAAAGTGGAGATTGAAAGACTCCACAGATTACCTCCTGTATTTAATCCCCAAGTGACAACACCCAGGAATGTTATAGCCAAATTCAAAAACTATCAGACCAAACAAAATATATTACAAGCTGCCAAGAAAAAGTCATTCAGATACCATGGAACCACAGTGAGGATAATTAGGATCTGGCTGCATCCACACTGAAGGACCGAAAGGCATGGAATATGATATTCTGGAAAGCAAGGGAATTAGGCCTACAACCAAGAATAAAATACCGAGCAAAACTGACTATATTCTTACAGGGCAAAGTATGGTCATTCAACACAATGGAAGAATTCTAAGCATTCAGAAAGAAAAGACCAGACCTGAACAGAAAATTTGATGTCCAAGCACAGAACTCAAGAGAATCATCAAAAGGTAATTAAAAAAAGAAAAACATAATCTGTTTGTCTTTGAATGACTGAAACTGAAGTTCATCTCCCTCTATGACCAGAAATGATAGTCCACTTATCTGACTGCAAATTCAAATAATATAAAGTGTAATAATCCAGTTGGATTTGGAGTTTTTCTTAGCTTCAGAGTATAGGGCCAGGCCCTAGAGGCTGGCGGAGGGTTTGTCCCACTCCCGTCTACACTCGTTGTTCTAATTCAGAATCTTAGCAATAGACAGAAAGCAAACAAGAACAATTCTAACCTTCAGAGGCCTGTGTCTTTGGGCTGAACCAAGAAGACCATGCCACTCCAGACTGGGCTGACCACTCTCCTCTCTCCTCCAACACCCGGAAGCCAGTCCCACTCGGCTGGCAGGAAGTGCTAGTCACAAGACCCCACTGCCACTCCCTGCAGGAAGGAAATGCTAGTCACAAGACCCAACTGCCACTCCCAGTTGGCCCCTTCCCCCACAAACTGTCAGTCTTATTTCCTTTCCACAGATATGATGGTCTGCTTAAAGAACCCCAGAGAATCAACCAAAAAGCTAGTCTAAATAATCAACAACTTCAGCAAAGTTGCAGAATACAAAATAAACCCGCATAAGTCATCAGCATTTCTATATATCTCCAATCCATCTCAGCAGCAAGAATTAGAAAGGGAAATTCCATTTAAAATCAACCTAGACAAAATAAAATACTCTGTAATCTACCTGCCGAGACAAACACAGGAACTATATGAACAAAACTACAAAACACTCTTTGCACAATTAAAACTAGATCTAAACAATTGGAAAAACATTGATTGCTCAAGGGTGGGATGAGCTAACATAATAAGAATGCCAATCCTACTTAAATTAATTTACTTATTTTGTGCTATATCCATTGAACTAGCAAAAAACTTGTTTACAGAATTAGAAAAAAAACATAACAAAGTTCATTTGGAAGAACAAAAGATTAAGGATATCCAGGGAAATCATGAAAAAAATACAAAAGGAAGGAGGACTTGCAGTCCCAGATCTCAAACTATAATATTAAGCAGTGGTCATCAAAACAATTTGGTACTGGCTAAGAGGCAGAAAGGAGGATCAGTGGAATAGACTTGGGATAAATGACTTCAGCAGGATAGTCTATGATAAACCCAAAGATCTCAGTTTTTGGGACCAAAACCCACTTTTTGATAAAAACTGCTGGGAAAATTGGAAGACAGTATGGGAGAGATTAGGTTTGGATCAACATCTCACACCCCACACCAAGATAAACTCAGAATGTGTGAATGACCTGAATATAAAGAAGGAAACTATAAGCAAATTAGGCAAACACAAAATAGTATACTTGTCCAATCTTTGGAAAAAGAAAGACTTTAAAACCAAGAAAGAGCTAGAAAAAAATCACAAAATGTAAAATCAATAATTTTGATTACATCAAATTAAAAACTTTTTGTACAAACAAAACTAATGCATCCAAAATTAGATGGGAAGCAACCAATTGGGAAATAATCTTCATTACAAAAACCTCTGACAAAGGTCTAATTACTCAAATTTATAAAGAGCTAAACCAGTTGTACAAAAAATCAATCCATTCTCCAATTGAAAAATGGGCAAGGGACATGAATAGGCAATTTTCAGTTAAAGAAATCAAAACTATTAATAAGCAAATGAAAAAGTGCTCTAAATCTCTAATAATCAGATAAATGCAAATCAAAACAACTCTGAGGTATCACCTCACACCTAGCAGATTGACTAACATGACAGCAAAGGAAAGTAATGAATGTTGGAGGGAATGTGACAAAGTTGGGACATTAATGCATTGCTGGTGGAGTTGTGAATTGATCCAACCCTTCTGGAGGGCAATTTGGAACTATGCCCAAAGGGTGATAAAAGACTGTTGGCCTTTTGATCCAGCCATAGGACTGCTGGGTTTGTACCCCAAAGAGATAATAAGGAAAACAACATGTACAAAAATATTCATAGCTGCTCTCTTTGTGGTGGCAAAAAATTGGAAAATTAGGCGATTTCAATTGGGGAATGGCCGAATAAATTGTGGTATATGTTGATGATGGAATACTATTGTGCTCAAAGGAATAATAAAGTGGAGGAACTCCATGGGACTGGAACAACCTCCAGGAATTGATGCAGAGTGAGAGGAGCAGAACCAAGAAAACGTTGTACACAGAAACTGATACACTGTGGTACAATCGAATGTAATGGACTTTTCCATTAGTGGCAATGCAATGACCCTGAACAACTTGGAGGAACCTATGAGAAAAACCACTATCCACGTCCAGAGGAAACACTGTGGGAGTAAAAACACCAAAGAAAACCAACTGCTTGAATACATGGGTTGAAGGGATATGGTTGGGGATGTAGCCTCTAAATGAACATCCTAGTGTAAAAAACAACATGGAAATGGATTCTGATCAAGTACACATGTAATACCCAATGAAATTGCATGTTGGCTGCAGGAAGAGTAGGTGGAGGGGAAGGAGGGAAATAATGTGATTATTGTAACCAAGGAATAATGTTCTAAATTGACTAAATAAGCTTCTTCAAATGAAAAAAAAATTAATAAAAAATAAACTACAAAGGGATAATTGCTAGTTGATTTGAAGGGCAAGGGAGCTTGGCTCTCTCTCCCCAAGAGTCCACAGCCCCCATTTTTGGGGTCTGGAATATCTTCTTATCAATTAAGAGGTGGCTGGAGAAATCATATTGAAGACAGATCTATAGTAAGCTTGAATGTAGGGACAGGATCTTCTCAAGTGGCTTTCTGTGAATCCTCCACCACAAACAGGTCCTCTCAGGTCCAGGACATAGATCAGATGCCTCTAGAATTCTCCAGCTCTTCATCAGGTCACTTTTCTTCCCAGAATCCTTTGCTCTCCAACTGCCATTTTCTCTGTCCCTCAGCCCAGTTGTCAGAATTCCAAAAATCCCATCATGCACCCATCCTTACACCATGGTCCTATTATGCTCAATTCTACCAAATTATAAATCATTTGGGCATTTCCTGGTGCTTAGTGCTGCATGAGGTCAGCACTACCTTGGCAAAGAGATCAGGTGGTTTAAAGTTCCCCAAAGCATCTTCCTCATGATGGGACCCTCTATTTTATAAGTGACATTTAAAAGTCTAATAGTCCTTGCCCTTCTCTAGGGTCTTCATCTTCATTTTTAACAGAACTATGAGCAAAATTCCTTTGCCCCTGTATTTTTGTTATTCTTTTAAAAATCATCTATGCTTCTTTATTTTTCCTAACCACCACCCACCACTAAAACTAGCACATTCCTTATAGATCCAGAAATTGGTGTTCTTCCAAGCTCATAAACAGTAGTCTAAAAATCTCTGGGAAGACAGGACTCTGGACTTGAGCACTCCTGTAGCCCTGTCATGTTTATTTTGAACTTGGTTTTACACATCAGGACTTGTCATAAGAGAGCAAACAAAGAAACTTTGGAGTCACATTGCCCCCTTCAGATCAGATAAGTTGCCTTTCCCATTTTGGACAGATATTTATTTTGTCAAGATATCAACTGTTTTCTTTCTTTTCTTTTCTTTTCTTTTTTTAATCATCCATCTTAGAAGATATCCAAGGTTGAACAAAACAACTGTTTTTGAGCAGGTTCACTAGAGGAAATGAAGGTGAAAGGGTCTTCATTCAGGCCCTCCATGAGGAAGCCACAAAGGAACATGAATTAAAATGTTCTTACTATGAAGGTATTTGGTGGTCTGGGCTTTCATATACTATTAGAGGTAGCCTGGCCTAGTGACTAGTATGTTGGACTTAGAACTAGGAACAACTGAATTCAAATGTCAGCTTAGTTATGTATTGAGTATATGACCCTATGCAAGCCACATAACTGCCCTAAGTCTCTGTTTTTTTCATCTGTAAAATGGATATTTTACATTGACCTCACTGAGTTATTTTAAGATTAAACAAGAAAATGAATGTGAAAGCATTATGTAAACCATAGTAGAATATAAAGGTCAATTATATAGAAATAATTATCATTATACTAAATGACTTTAAACTTTCAACAGGAGAAATAAAAGAAAGGGTTTCATTTAAGCAGTTATTAAATATTACAATCTGTTGGTTTTGCTATCTCCAATAAAAAGAATGCACGAAACTGATGCCAATTTAACTTGAAGAAAGTGCAACCCTATTGAGGGAATATTGGAAATACAGAGATTTCCACTGTTCTGAACTGGAGATTTGTGGAGTAATTTGATCTTCTCAGTTTACCTCACCATAGTCCCCTGTTATTATCAACTAAGTTTTTTCTTTCTCTCCTTAGCTTAATTAAATACTGTGGCAAGCCTTTACCCTGAACCAGAGAATAGTAAAACCTGATGTACCATATCGTGAAAGGATTTCAAATCCTGAATCTTACCCTTACACCTACTTCAGGAAGTCTTGCATTTGTCATTATGGCATCCAAGTTTCTGAATGTGAATGGAAGCCAGCTCTAGTTAAATACCACATTTCACAAACCACTGATGAAAGCCACATGTTTTGACCTCATTACAGCAAAAGTGGACACTCCAAGGAAGGTCTCTCTATCACCTCCTTGTCTCTTTTCATTTTACTTCCTTTACTTTGATGGTGAAAAGAATACTTATTAACAGAACTTCTTAAGGAATTTCTACAAATCACCTTCAGGCTTGTCTCTAGGGAGGTTCCAAGGATCAGAGGCTTCTGGATCTGAAGTTTGGTACCCAAGATGAATTGGTATTTTGTTTATACACTTTTGTTCAGGTGAAATAATGTTCAAATCTATGATAAGAGGAAAAAGAATTAAAAAAGAATACAACAAAGTTTAAGGTTGAGTGGGTGGTCAAAGAAGAAAGGACAACAGATCTAACTTTACTGTGTTGATGTAGAAGAGCAAAGGATGATGAAAAGAATATTATGGGTTGATTATACAGGGTATGAAGCTATTAAAGCTGCACTCAAAATTTTGGGATCCATGTATTTAAATGAGTGTGCAATTCTGTAATTTCAAACTAAGGGCATTAGAGAAAGAACACAAGATTTGGAGTCAAGAAACCAGTCAATAGTCAACAAACATTTATTAAGCACCTACAATATGTGAGACACATGCCAAGTATTGGGTATACAAAAAGAAGCAAAAAAAAATAGTCCCTGTCCTCAAAGAGCTCAAAATCTAATGAAGCCATATACTTGGGTTCTTATCCTGTGATAGGAGTATTATCTTGATTAGGCTATTGTTTTTTGCCCCTAAACTCTGTTTCTAGGACTTGATTGACCAAAGGGGCTAAATACCCCTGACTTATTTTTCCGTTGGCCTTTGTATGTTTTGATGTTACTTTCTGCTCACCCATTCACATACAAAGGCTCTTAGTAGAGACTTTTGAAATTTGCTGGATGATCTGATGCATTGGGAGACACTACAGCCCCCTCTGTAGACCAGGGAGATTTCCATATGGAGGTGAAGAGAGATCTTGTCTTTCCAAGCTAAAGTTGAGGTATCATACCTCCTTGAATATCTTTTCTATTTTATGGCTAGATTAACCTTATTCTGCTAACTGTTGAAGGACCAACTCCAACAATGAGCCTGAAAGAACAGAGAGGACTAATTTGAATCAGGTCCACTCATTATATAGGATTATTGTCATTCGATGGTTTTCTGATTCTTCGAGTTCCCATTTAGAGTTTTCTTGGCAAAGATATTGGATTAGTTTGTCTTTTTCTTTTTCAGCTCATTTTAGATTATATAGGATCATAGGACTATAAATCTCTAGAACATGAAGGGACCTTTGACTGCAGGGATATGTGCTGGTAAATGCTTGACAAATTAATCTCTAAAAATGTGTTCAAAATACTCTTTTTTAGTTTAATCTGCATAATTAAAATTTCTCCATCTCTTTCTTAAATCTAGACAAGCAACAAAACAGATAATTTTTTAAATTAAAAATTAAATCAAGCCATGATTTGTAATGTTTACCAATTTCCATGGAGTCACACTAAAAATTTATCAATTGATTCTCCAACTCATTAGAAGCTTATTCCAGAACACATCTGTCTTAGAGATCAAGTCCAACCTCTTCTTTTTTAAAGAAGAGGAAACTGATTCCCAGAGATATTAAGTGACTTGTCCAAAGTCACATAGGTGCCACCTGGCTAAGGACTTACCGGTCCTAGGCTTTGGCTTCTTTAAAATGGATTACATGGTTCCTAAGATCCCTTCCAGTTCTCACACTTTCTGATCCTAGTGATGACCTGGACTACATTCTGAGCCACGGAAAGTGTGACTGTAAAGGACTGAAAATTGGATGGTGGGGGATCCATTTGCTTGTGGGATAACATGGTTCATCTTATAGGGTATGGAGGATAGGAATGTCCTACTCCAATGAGTTAGGTCATGTCACTGATTATATAATAGTGTAGTAGCTTGTCACCTGAGAAACTTTCCTGACTAATCTTGAGGAGGCATAGTCTAGCTCTGGTAAAAATCTCAGAGAATAACACACAGTGAGAATTAATCAATTTTATGTCAGGATAAAGCCTTTGCCACTAGTTACAGAGCTGGAGCACCCAAATTAAAGGACAAAGCCTGAGAAAAATTATCAATTCCTACACTATGGGAGGAACTACTAATAGGAACAATCCCTTTTTCCTATATTGACCCCCCCCCCAAGATTAGTAAATCAGAGCTATTTACATTAGGAGAGAAAAATAATCTCCACAAAGTTTCCAAGCCAATCAATATTCCAGAGGATTCATATGGCAAATGAAGGCTTGCAAGACCATAGATTAGATTCAGAAAGGACCTAGTCTAACCCTCTTTACAAAAGAGGAAACTGAGGTCTACAAAGGTTGTCAGCAAATATCTGAAGCAAGATTTGGTGTGGCTTTCATTTTATTCATTAAATCAAGCAAATTACCATTAATTGCCTTCCAGGTTCAGAAAACTGTTTGGATTTTCATACATTAGCATAGTGCCTGGCCCATAGTAAGTGCTTAATAAAGTATATATAGAGTCAACTAGATAGTATAGTGTATTTTAATACAAATCCAAGATTTTGAAATTTTTGTTTGAGAAAGATCTTCAAGGAAGAAGCTTGGTAACTCCTAAATCCAGAGAATGAACTGTTGCAGAAAGATGCCAGAAAAACCTACACTACATCAAGAAGATCAAGAATGAATTTTAGGTGTGGTTGATTGAACTGAAGTTTGATGGAACATTTATTTGAATGTATACTCCTATGCCAAAAGGGGACTGCCCCCTAATTGGTTTTTGTCAATGCGCTCAGCAAACATTGGTTTTGCTTTCTGTCTTTCTTCTATTTCCCTCTTTATCTAACTATTATAATTTCCCCTTAGAAATTGAAAATATTGTATACATCTGTAGTTAGAAGTGCTTTAGGACTACAAGATGATTATGTTAAATGATCAATGGGGAGACTAGTCTCCCAATGACCATCAGGGGGGATTGTGAAGATTGGATTTAGCTATCTCCTGTTTGTAACAATGAAGATACTTAGTCTAACAAAATCAGGGATGTCTTGGGAACTTTAAATTATTCTACCCTGCTTTGTCTAACAAAATCAGGAATGTCTATCATCATACTTAAGGATTAAGTATTTAGTAGGATGGCCTTTGATAGAGAAAAATGACAAATCAGAAACAGCTGACAGACCCCTGGGCTGTCCTGAGTCAAGATTAGGCTACTATTGGTACAGATGAGAGGCAGGAAAGTGATGTAAAATTGTCTATGTATTTCACATCCCTTCCTCTCATTGGGCTTTTTCTTGGGAGAGGTGGCTCTGGCTGGTGATTTCCTGTGAGCAGGCTGAGTTCAGTTTGATCCTGGAACTTGAGCCTGGAGGAGCTCCCTCAGACAGCTTCCTTGAGATGATCACGTGGTGAGTGATAAGACTGACTCCCTTTCCCTTGGCTCTCAGGGGAGGCCCCCTTGGCCAAGGCCTTGAACTCCTGCCTGGCTCAGCCTGAGCTGGAGCAGTTTAAATTGACTCTCTCTCTGACTCACTCTCTCTCTCTCTCTCTCTCTCTCTCTCTCTCTCTCTCTCTCTCTTAATTTCTTTTCTCTATATTAATTAAAACCACCATAAACTTCCAGTTAACTTGGGTATTTCATTATGGGATTTCCTTGGTGACCAAATTAATTTACATTTTAAGTCACAACACTAAAATTATCCTTTACATAGTATATAGATGCTGGTATCAGAGTCAGGAAGACCTGAAGTCATTTTGAAAAATCATATTTTTATTTATACAGTTAAATATTTCCCAATTGCATAAAAAATCTCAACATTCATTAAAAAAACAACTTGAGTTCCAAATTCTCTCCTTTCCTACCACTATTACACCATCTATTGAAAAGGCAAGCAACATGATATTATTTATTTATGTGAAGTCTCGCAAAATATAATTCCATATTAGCCATGTTGCAACCTCCCTGCCCCAAAAAACAAACAAAAAAATTAGGCTTCAAAATACACTCTTGAGTTTATTTGTTCCCTCTTTGGAGATGGATAGCATTTTTCATCATAGATCCTTTGGAATTATCTTGGATCATTGTTTTGATCAGAATAGTTAAGTCTTTCCCAGTTGATCACTATTACAATATTGTTGTTACCATGTACCATGCACTCCTGGTTCTGTTTACTCCATTTTTGCATCAGTTCATATAAGTCTTTTCAGGATTTTCTGAAAAAAAAAATCTTGCCTGTCATTTCTTATAGCATGATAGTATTCCATCACAATCATATACCACAATTTGTCTAGTCATTTCTCAATCGATGAGTATCCCCTCAATTTCCAATTCTTTTTCACCACAGAAAAGAAAAAGCTGTTATAAATATTTTTGTACATATGGATCCGTTTCCCTTTTCCTTGATCTTTTTGTGATACAGACCTAGCTGAGGTATTATTGGGCCAGAGGGTATGCACAGTTTTATTGCTCTTTGAGCATAGTTCCAGATTGTCTTCCAGAGTGGTTGGACCAGTTCACAACTCCACCAACAGTGAATTAATGTGCCTGTTTTTCCACAAAGGAAACCTGAATTCAAATCTGACCTCAGATACTTCCCAGCTATATAACCCTGGACAAGTCACTTACCCTGTCAACCTCAGTTTCCTCATCATTATAATGTAGATAATAATATTACCTCTCTCCCATGTGTTGTTTTGAGGATAAAATGAAGTAATATTTGCAAATTTTATTTGCAAAAAATAACGTTGCAAATCTTAAATATATATAAATGTCAGCTATTTTCCTTCTATCTATTAAAAACCCAATTGAGCCCCCCCCCCAATTCATCTATATTTTAGATCATACTAAATGATATATGACTTCAAAAGTAAAAGGCATTTAATTAAAATAAAACAGCAAGGTAAGTAACAAGAAAGAGAATCAGGTGGTAAGTTTATCCTCCATCCATTACTATGTAGCTGGTCTATCTCCTTTTCCACAGAAATATTTATCAACAACTCATTTAATCCATCTGTATCTCTAATGTAGTAGAAGTCAAATTCAATTCATGCCATTGTATGTGTTGAAGCTTAGCATCCTTAAATTCACAAATTTTAGTTAGAAAGTATCTTGGACGCTATCTAGTCCAACCTCTTCATTTTGTAGTTGAGCAAATTGAAGCTTAGAGAAACTCAGAGCCTTGTCTAAATAGAGGGAGCAAGTGACTTTGAACCCCAAATCTAGTGTTGTTTCTAGTGAAATATGTTTGACGCCCCTCTTCTTGAATACTTTAACCTCTGGTTTCAAGATAGGTAGAACTGATATCTTAGGGCAGGATGACTCCTGAACTTTTTTGCCATAATTTTTGAAGACATCGTCATGGTTTGGATATGTTGGAATCCAGGCTGCTATGATGAGTTCTGTGCGAGTTGATTCTTTTTTACCCTGTCATCATTTCTTCCTGTCTCTCTCACCTTTAGTAGAATATTCCACTACTTGTTAAATCTCCTGTGTTGTGGAACCTGCCCATCCACTTAGAGTGTAGGTGACACCACTATCTTGTAAGATTACATAGAGCTTTCCCTAGTGAGTGAGACCTTCTCCTGACAAGCACTGAGGGAAATAAGAGTCTATAATCATGTTCTCTAATTTTTAAAAATTTTCTAACTGCTTTCTAATTCTAACTCATCTCCATCATTTTTAATGAACCTTTTTTCCCCCATTTTGTTCTGACTTTGCTTTGCATGGGTTAAGGGAACTGGTTTTCAACCCAGGATGCCTGAATTCAGAGGAGTCTTTTTTTTCTTCCCCTAGTCTTCTGAATTTTGTATCACAAACATTTCTGTTATTGACCTTTGGATTGTATTACTGGTTGCTTTTTTGAGCTCTGAAATGGGGGTTTGGGCCACACCCTCGTTGAACAGGACAATTTTGTTTCATGCTCAGAAAAAAACACAAACACATTCTACTTGACCCTGTCTGAACCTGCTGTGTAGGCTATCCAATAAGAGTCTGTGGTGCTATGAGCTTTGAACTCCAGTAACTATTCGAAAGTAGACTAACATCAAAGTGACAGATAATTTTTCTCAGTGAAATTATTATGTATTCTCAGGACTCCACCCAGCATTGTTAAGGTCATTTTTTAGTAAATGTTTTGGTGCCAGCCATTGACCTAGCTGGAAAAGAGGTCATTTGTGAGGGAAAGGATAGAATTCCTAGAGCTGATGGTCTACCCAAATGGACCCATATCAAGTAGAGAATGTGTTGTAATGGGACCTCTCACAGAAGCAAAAGATTGAATGATGACAAGTTTATGGGGTATCACTGTTCTTTTATGTCTTGTTTTTTAGCTCTGACAGTGTCTCTCACAGATTCCTTCAATCACTTCAAAGTATTTCATGGCAAATACTACTACTACTACTACTACTACTACTACTACTACTACTACTACTACTACTACTACTACTACTACTACTACTACTACTACTACTACTGCTGCTGCTGCTGCTGCTGCTGCTGCTGCTGCTGCTGCTGCTGCTGCTACTACTACTACTACTACTACTAATACCACTAACAACAATAATGATAATAATAATGAAGAGAAGGAGGAGAAGGAGGAGGAGGAGGAAGAGGAGAAGGAGGAGGAGGAAGAGGAGAAGGAGAAGAAAGAAGAGGAGGAGAAGAAGGAGGAGAAGAAAGAAGAGGAGGAGGAAGAGGAGGAGAAGAAGGAGGAGAAGGAAGAGGAAGAGGAGGAGGAGGAAGAGGAGAAGGAGAAGGAAGAGGAGGAAGAAGAGGAGGAGAAGAAGGAGGAGAAGGAAGAGGAAGAGGAGGAGGAGGAAGAGGAGAAGGAATAGGAAGGGAGGAGAAAGAGGAGGAGGAAAAGAAGGAGAAGGAGGAGGTGGAGAAGGAGAAAGAGGAAGAGAAGGAGGAGAAGAAAGAAGAGGGGGAGGAGGAAGAGGA
This sequence comes from Monodelphis domestica, assembly GCF_027887165.1. Taxonomy (NCBI): domain Eukaryota; kingdom Metazoa; phylum Chordata; class Mammalia; order Didelphimorphia; family Didelphidae; genus Monodelphis; species Monodelphis domestica. The sequence continues at coordinate 252,282,076 of NC_077231.1, read as the reverse complement.
GGAGACAAAGAAGGAGAAGGAAGAGGAAGAGAGGAGAAAGAGGAGGAGGAAAAGAAGGAGAAGGAAAAGGAGGAGGAGAAGGAGAAGGAGGAGGAGAAGGAGAAGAAGGAAGAGGAAGGGAGGAGAAAGAAGAGGAGGAGAAAGAGAAAGAGAAGGAGAAGGAGGAGGAGGAGGAGGAGGAGAAGAATGAAGAGGAGGAGGAGAAAAGAAGCATTCAGGGATAGGGTTGTGCTGTTTTTTTTCTCAGAAGTTTTCTTGACCTATCTAGACTCTCATTAATAATTGGTATTGGTACACCAACCTTTAGTCTTTGTCACTGACAAAATGCACACAATAATAGTGCCTATCCCCTGGAGTTGGGAGGATAAAAGGAGACATTTGCTAAATGCTTTGCATTTAATCGCTCTATATACATTCTAGCTCTTATATAATTGATTTACTTTATCTTCCCTTACATCCCAGGCACCACGACTAGCAGGTGGGTACACTTTAATGGAAACCAGAAATCCAGTGAATTAACTCAGTAGGTGTTCCCTGAGATCATAAGCTATGCAACTATTTAGCCTCAGCCAGACCTACAGAACCTATGTAACCTTCCAGCCAGCTGGCACAGAGCACCTATACCCAGTCCTAGTTGTGCTTGAAGAGTATTCGTGCTCCCAGCTCCCAGCTGGCCTGTGCTCTGCATCCAAAGGCTGTCTCCCTGATAGGCTTTTGGTAACTATGTGCCTGGAAGTGCTCCCTAGAGAGACCCAGTGGGCAGTGTACCATCTCTGCCAGGACAACCAGCTGCTGGCTCTGTGAGTCTCTTTAAAGCTTACATAGGGTCACTTGAGAATTTTGGTGCCTATGTACACAAATAAAACAGCTGCTGGTATTTGAGTGTACCTTAGTCTTTGAGGTCCATGTCCAGGCCAAGGAGCCTGTGGGGGAAGTTAGCAGGCTTGTTGCAATACCTGCCAATTTCTCTCTGCCTCCAGGTGGTGGTGATGCTGAAATTCATCATGGACCACCTGCCATCCCAGGGGTATGATGCTAAAGTGGTGATCAGAAGGTCTGGCATCTCTGATGTGGCACCTCAGAGTCAGAGAACCATGAAGCAGCCCACAGGATAACCACATAATCATTTAATTCCTCCATGTGTGCTGCCCAGGAAAGAATGGGGAGGGCTAATGCCATTGCCCAAGGCAGGTCCTCTCATGTTTGCTCTAGGGCAGAGGTGTCAAACATGGCTCCCTCCCCAGTGGGGACTGAACCACATTAAAATGTCATTGGTAAACATTTAACAAAATAAGTAAAAATTCAAAAGAACATAATGTTAATGGGCTTCTTGTACTGTGGGCAATGTGCATCTTTTTCATTTTTATTTTTTAAAAGTTAAAATTTTTTCCAGATTACATAGATACAATTTTTAATATTTGTTTTCTGACATTTTGTACATGTAGATCCTTATGGACTATGTAATGGCCTCAGTTTCTATGAATTGGACATCACACCTCTAGGACATTTGGAATGATCTTTTGAGTGAGAACCTTTCAGGAACTTGAAGAACCTCTTCTCCAGATCGCAGGTTCTTAACTGAAGATTCATGAACTTGTTTTAAAAAATAATTTGATAAATATTTTCATCAGTTTTCTTAGCAATACTGTGCATTTTATTTTTGACATTTAAGAACGTTATTCTGAGAAGGGATCCCTAGGCTTCAGCAGTTTGCTTAGGGGGTCCCTGACGTGCTTAACAAAAGAGTAAGAACTTTTGAACTAGATTCATATCCTTGAAAGATCCAATGCCTAAAAACATAAAATCCAACAACCCTAACTCCAGGAGCAGCTGGTTCCCAAGTGTTCCCAAGTGCTTGGAAAGTTCCACATGAATGATAATGCCATTTTACTTGCTCTAAAGACTTAGCTTTTATCCAGGACATAATCAGAGGCAATGGTAAAAGCAGCAGACTTTCTGAAGTCTTATGAATGGCAAACCCATTTCCTTGGGAGCAAGCTCATAAAAACAAATACTCAGACTAATGCTAGTGACATATCACCCATGCATAGAGCTTTAAGGTTTACAGATCATTTTTTCCCATACACTGTGTGAGATAGGTAGCATAAGTCTTATCACCCCTATTGTATATTAAGAAACTAAGAGGAAATAACTTGCTTCTAGTTACAAAATAATAAGTATTGGAGCTGAGATTTGAACCAAGATCTCAAAACTAAAACATTTCAACTTGACATTATCCCCTATATTAACAAATCTTTAAAAATTAAGGGAGGGTGAGAGAGAACAAATGGAATGGAACTATTTTAGAAAGCCTAGAGGAAACCCATCTTTTTAGAATATTCTTTAGAAAGCAAATGCCAGGTCATCCAGTGTTTCCAGAAGACATTTAAAGGGTTGAGGTTTATTTTAGAAAAGGCTAGACTCTGCCAGGAAATGTGAGAAGTGGGGAACTATAGGGTTAGAATGTTATATACATAGTCCAGTATTGTTTTTTTTTTTTGCTTAGCAGTTTCTTATTGTAACAAAGAGGGTTCAATTTTGTGTGTATGAGGTGGTGGTAGGTAATATCTAGAAATGACTATGTCACAAAAACAAAGGCATTAGGAAAACTTAACTTTTTTAAAAAATGGGTTAGAGTTGCACCATTTCACCTTTAAGAAGTGTGAATGTCCAAAGAAAAGAAGCAGTCACAAATTTCTGAGGCCAACATAGTCATGGTTTAATTTTATCCTCACTGGCTCTTGGAAAATAATTCAACAATGATGGCTCTTTCCCCAAAAGAATAAAATTGAGTTCAGATGGGTTCTGATGAAATAAAATTCTCTGCAAATGATGCACTGGGGAAATGCAAACTTTGAGAGAAACACAGGAAAAAGAGGAGGAGAAAACAGGCCAACATTGAAGCTTTGTATGATGGAGATCAGCAAATGTTCCATTCCACAGGGGAGCATCCTAATGCAATGAGCTGATGTCTACTGCTTTTTACATGGCGTTGAAGCTGACCCTTCTATCCTAACAAATGAGCCTGAATTTCCATCTAACCTAAGTCAATACAGACATCTACAGTTCAAAATGAATTTTTTTCCATTAGCATAATGGACTGCAATAAAAATCACTGGCCAAGTCTTGGCCTCATCTTTGTGGCATTTATTGCACGGATCTTAGTAACTGAGAGAGTAATGTTATTTCACCTATCCCTGTTTTTACTTTCCTTAATCTTCATTTTTCACATCCTCTATTTTGCTTATGTGTTTTTGTTTACACATCTACACACAAACACACTCTCTGCCAGACTAATGGGCAAAGGAAGCTTCTGTCTCTGCTTACCATTCCCCTTCAGTGTCTCAAGGCAAACTTTCCTAAATGACAATGTTGTGGAATCTCCCCTCCCCTCCGAGCACTGTTAAAAATAGGCTTTTTCTGCTGCTTTGAATCTTAAAGGAAAAGAGATGAGATCATTTTATGCTTGGAGAGTGAATCCTGGCGGTGAGTGATTGACATTAGTGAATTCAATTGCACAGGAAACAGGTGTTAAAATGACTTTTTCTATCCTATTAAATATCCTTTTCATACACTGATTCACAGACAAGTTTCCATTCTGATGACTGAGGAGGCAAGCCTATAATTTGTCCGCCATATCCATCCTTTGCACCCCCCTGGCAGCAAGTTCTTCTTCAGTTATTCCAGAAATTGTCTATTGTTCTTATAAGCTTCTGCCCAAGGTGAGTGATAGAAGGATGAACCTGTGAAATTAAACATCGAGAAGCAGCAAGCATGTAATTGAACAGGACTAGTAAGCAATGACGTCCGGCTATACCTTCATCTGAATTTTGATAGCTGGGCTCCTCCTTCTAGTTTTGATTCACTTTCTTATAGAAGTTTAAACTTCCCAAACTTTCGGTCTTCAAAGTATCACCTCCATCTTTGTCTCTTTCCTAAAATTTCTGTTTCAGTGTCTGTTACAATCCGTTTTTGACTCCTCTCTCTCTCTCTCTCTCTCTCTCTCTCTCTCTCTCTCTCTCTCTCTCTCTCTCTCTCTCTCTCTCTCTCTGTCTCTCTGTCTCCTTCCTCTCTGCCACTTTTATCTCTGTCTCTATATCTCTCTGCCTCTCACATATTGAATCCCATGTCTATTTAATAACCACCAAACACGTTCTCTATAAGAGTAGCAGAGGTGCTCTTAAACATTCTGATTTAATGTTACAAGACAATTTCAACTTAAATCCCAAGGTTCACAAGTTGAGGATAAAGGTTTCATCACTGAAAAAAGCCCACTTTTTTTTTTTCAGGAGTCCTGTGAGAGCTAATCTTCCATGGAGTAGCTTGCTTGACCTTGGACAGGTCATATTCGTCCTAAAGACCTCAGTTTTCTCATCTATAAAAAGAAGACATTGGGCTTGTTAAGCTCTAAAGTGCCTTCTACCTCACACATTCTCTAATTCTCCTTGGGCACATGTCATTTTTCAGTCCCCAGGCCATATCATCTGGTAAAACAATTCCAGAGTTGCTGAATAGAGCAGCTAAATAGAATTCAGCATCAGTGGGGAATGGCAAAAGCTCGTGTGAGGGATCCCTTGCCAGTTTGTCTTAAAACTTCATATTTTGATGTGTGAATGTGTGTGTGCTCATATGTGTTTGAGGACATGAAAATGTACCTTTTTCAACTTAAATGCAAAGAGACATATAAGTAAACCCACAGTCTTTGGAAAACAAATAACCAAGAGGACCAACCTTGGGGTAACACAAATCCTTCCCTCTCTTTTTTTTAAATTTTCCCCCAATGTGCCATGCCTTTAATGTTCTGGAGGGCTGCTCCTTCCAGTCTCTGGTCTTATTTACTCTGTTGCTGGCCTCTGACGCCAAGGCTTTCCTTCTGCCTTTTACAATCACCTTGGCCTTTCCAGGGAAGATTAAGAATGGTAAAAAAAGAAAAGTGGAAAGTGTACCAGGCTGGAAAACAAATTGACCTGGAACCATAATAGCTAATGATGACACCGAAAAGTGACATGGAGCAGCTTTGAATTTACAGGCTGATAGACTTGATGTAACCTCCACAGATTACCCTGAAGGCAAGAGAAGCTTGCAAACAGTTTTCTCACTTGAAACTTTGGAAGCGTTTCAGTTTTTGAGATCCAGAGAGTATAGGGCACATATTTGCTTTTTTTAGAGTGGATGGCTTACAAATTTTATTTTCTTAACAGAATGCATTATATATACTACATGTACATATTAGTACACATTCACATTTTAGTACTACATAGTGTAGTGGATAGAATGCCAGATATAGAGTCAAGAAGAGTTTAGTGCAAATCCTTCCCCAGATACCACATGATTATGACCAAGGAATTGAGATAATTTTCTTCATCTGTTGGTTGGTTATTGACCTTGATGCTTAAAGACATCATTGGGTGATGTCTTTTTTAAAAATCCTTACCACATGTCTTAGAATCAACACTATGCATTGGTTCCAAGACAGAAGAGCAGTAAGGGCTAGGCAATGGGTATTAACTTTTTTTGGCCAGGGTCACATAGCTACAAAATATCTGAAGCCAAATTTGAACCCAGGTAAAAATGATCCCATGTTTAGTCCTGGTTCTCAGTCCACTGAGCCACCTTGTTGCTCCCCAGGTAATGTCTTTTGACTCAAACTAAATTGGATTTAATTGAATCAGAATTGAGCAAACTTGTCAGCCTCAATTTTTCTTCTAGAGTCATCCAAGACCAATGGCATGACAAAAGTCAAGACAATCCACTGGTGATGGCTCAGGATGCAGTGGATGACCTTGGTTTCTTCCATGTCTAACCAAGCTCTAAACATGTCATAGTGCCCACTTCTACCATCTTTGTGGCTCTTGGAACAAATTGTTCTCAGTGGTCTCTTCACATACCTGGGGTAGACCCCCTCTTAAGTCACTGATGGGTTTGAGGTCTATCAGTTATCCTCAAACTAGTTTAGCCTGTCTGCCAAGACGGTTTACTGGGTGGTGGTGCTGGTGCTGGTGCTGGTGGCCGCTGCACACGCTCCAGCTTCTTGGAACCACAGGTGAGAGCTGGGTGGCAGAATGGTCATGAAAGGAGGATGAGCAACCCTGAAAAGGGTTCAGCAAGTGCCACACCAGAAGTGTTACTCTTCCCTGAACATCCCCCTTGTCTGCAAAATAGGGATAATAATCACACCTACTTCAAAGGGTGGTTGTGAGGATCAAAGGAAATTCCATATGTAAAGTGCTTTGTATATTTTAAAGTTCTATATAAATGGTAGCTATAATTATAACATTTTATCTGTATATAAATATATGATACACATAAATTATCTTATAGCTAGCATTTATGCAGAACTTTGAGGTTTATAAAGCCCACTACACATGGTATTTCATATATAGACACACATACACACAGACATTTAAATTTTTCAACATATTTAGCAAACTCACCTTTATCCTAAATTGGAAAGCCAACATAGTTTTAACTTTTTCTCATACTACACTTTTTTTGACTTCCAAAAAAGCTAGCACAATCTTGGATGCCATTTACCTTGCAACCTTGCATTAACATTAACAGATGGTGTCTAGAGCCACGGAGGTGCTAATCCCACTGTCTTTTGGTCTGGTTGGACCACATCTGGAATTATAACACTTGGAGTTGTCTAGGTTGCATTTTAAGAGAGCCATTGGCAATGTGGATTGAATCCAGAAGAGGAAGACTAAGATGCTAAGGGGCCTTGAAACCATGACATTAGCTAAAACATCTTTACTTATTTTTTTGGCTTATTACATATTGTATTATTAAACTATCTATAAATTGAATGCAAACAAAACTTTCAGAATGTCAAAATATTTAATTTATACAGTAGTCTAGAGTGTTTAAATAATAATTTGTCCTCTTCAGAAGAATCTTTGAATAATGTAGGTGTGTGGCCTGGTATCTAGGGAAGGAGCCCTCAGAATGTCCTCCTATACCCTTCTCCCTTTAGCATATGAATATAAAGCATTTATCAGATTAGTTTATTGTCATCTTCCAACAGAGGGAGAGTCTGGTCCTGAGGGGATGATGTATATGGGACAAGAGGCAACAGATGGAGTCAGTAGATGAAGAGATGTAGGGCAGCAGCAAGCTCTAGGGGAGGGAGGAGTGTGACAGTTCTAGGCTTGAGTTTTCTACACCTCCAAGGCTAGGAGTTTCAAAAAGTCTTATGGGTTATTAATTAGATGAATCAACACACAGGCATGGACTCATAGATTTATTACAGCTAAAAGAGCTTAAAATAGGTGTTTAAAGAGTCACTCACTTTCTAGCTTTGGGGATAGAAGATCTTTAGAATTTCAGTAATTTTATTTTTGGGGGCAGTGGGAAAGGAAGAAGCATTTATTAAGCTCCTACTTTGTTCCAATGGCTTTACAAATTAATCCTCATAACAATTGTGTGAGGCAGGTGCTGCTATTATCTCCATAGAAGTTAAGTGGCTTTTCCAGGGTCACAGAGCTAGTGTCTGAGGTCAGATTTGAATTTAGCTTTTCTTGATTATAGGTCCACCAATCTGTCCACTGAACCACCTGGTCATCTCTGTTGGGGAGTGAGACAAGAGTGGGTCTTCACTAGGAAGATCAAGAGAGGCTTCATGTAGAGGAAGAATGCTTTGAAGAAGTCTTAAGGCTGCAAAGTGGTAGTAATGACTAGAATGGATTCCAGGCATGGGAGAGGGCTTTAGCAAAAGCGAAATGGAAGTCAGAGTTAGGTTTGTCATGCTTCTAAAAGCAATAAGAAATATCATATCATTGGTCACCTTACCCTGCAGTGCTAATGGTGAGCATGAACAAAAGACTTCCATGAAGATAACTACAGCTTATTTGCCACATCTGTTACAAAGGATAAAGATGTGATCAAATTCTACGAAAAACTTGGCAAAATGATTCAAACTAAGTCAAAATTAAATACTTAGAGACCTCAGCAAAAAGGTGTGCGCAGGAAAAAACAGTGAAAAGTATACAAGAAAATATAGTTTGAAATTAAGAAATAAAAAGGCACATAGACTTATAAATTCTATAGCCTTCCCATTGCTATTTTGACCTTGCATAGTTGATTTGTCCTATACAACTCTTTGTGATCCCATTTGGAGTCTTCTTGGCAAAGAGATTGGAGTGGTTTGCCGTTTCCTTTTCTTGTTCATTTCAAAGATGAGGAAACTGAGGCAAACAAGGTTAAGTGACTCACAGGTAATATAAGTTTCTTAGACCAGGTGTGAACTCCGGTCTTCCTACACTGTGTCACTTACCTGCCCCATTCTCATTGTTAGAGGCATTCATATTGTCCTTAAGAGGAGGGATAGAAATCATTGAATATGGTGAGTACTAAACAATGTGAAAAACCAAACTATCACTTATTAGGCTGAGAATGCCTGATTGATTATGTGGAAGTTATTTCAGAATCAGTTATGTGCAATCCGGAGACTGGCCAGGTAAGAAAAAGGTAAAAATCAAAGTCAAATAGAAGGAAGAATGAAGATAAGAAGACTACACTAGAAGAAATGATGACTGTTACATATATATATATATATACATTCAAACAAGTTGCAGAAACAAACCTAAAAGGAGAGGGAAGGGATCACTAAAGATGGAGACATTGACTTTTATTATGATTTAGAAGTTTAACTAATCTAAAACCAGCTGCCTCAATAAGGAGGCCAAAAGAGTCTAGAAATGACCACAGGCAACAAATATTTATCCTTATCTCTCCCACAGGCAAGGTGTCCCGGAAGCAACACCAATCTGAAATACAAGCTCATTTGCAATATATTAAATAGGACAATGATAGAAGACTATGAAATGTATTATGTTATGAAACAGAGAAAATGAAACTGTAGAAAGTGTGGCATAAAACCAAACTAATACAAACCTGTCTAACAGACAAAATTGGAACAAGAACAATAAACAGATACAAAATGGAACAATTTTGCCACCATTTCTATAGAGATCTATAATGATCGCTGATGATGGCAGAATCATTGAATTTGGATTCTAATACCTCAGTACCTGGAGTACTACATGAGGAAATAGAAAAGGCACTTGGAGAGAATTAAAATGATTAAAATGGTTGGAGCCTAACCAAGCACATAGAGAAGGATTCTATGATGAAGGTGACATTAAGTTTGAAGATTCTCAGGGATAGATTTTCAAGATATTGCAAGCTAGAAAAGGTTCTAAAGGAATGGTAAAGATCATGTACAGTATTATATATCTATATCTATATTTTAAGTCAGCGAGAAGGCATTACTAGCTGTCAACTGAAATGCCTACATTATCAGTTTATAAAATCTTTACAAGAACAATCTATACATGTAATGAGAATTCCCTTGATGAAAATATGAGAAGGGTTTCCTAAAGGAGTTTTTATAGCAGACCATACTTTCAATCAACTGAAAGGTGTAGAGGATTTAAGATCCTTCTTAGTTTATTGGTCGCTGTTGATTACCATGCCCCCAGCATATAAACACACAATCCCAAATGACTTAGTAGAAAAAAATTAGACTTAGTGGCTCTAAAGGATATTTCCCATGTGCATATTAAGATTATACAAGATTTGTTGAGATGCCCTATATTTTTAAATATCAAATGAGTAAAAAGTAAAACAAAATCCAAAAAAGGCAAATGCTAGAAGAGGTAGAAATTAGGGAAGAGACAATATTCTCAAGGAGTTTATAGTCCAGTAGAGGAGTTCACTTCTGTAGCAGCTAGATGGCACAATGGATAGAGTGAGGAAATTAGAGTCAGGAATTCTCATCACCCCTAGTTCAAATCTGGCCTGACACATAATAGCTGTGTGACCCTGGGCAAATTACTTAAACCTGTTTGTCTCAGTTTCCTCATCTGTAAAATGAGCAGGAGAAGGAAACTGGCAAATCCCTCCAGTATCTTTGCCAAGAAAATCCCAAATGGGGTCACAAAAAGTCAGACATGACTAAAATAACTGAATAATGACAAGAAGAAATATTCATAATGATCTGTGCAACTATGTTCCTGAAATGATTTCTACAGTATCAAAGAAACAAAGAAATCCCATATTGTTGGGGCCTGGTCTCAGATCCCCACCCTTATGGACCAAAAATCCATTTGGCAAGGAAAGAACAAAACAGCATTAATTAAAAGTGCAAGCTGGAGATCAGAAATTCCAAGCTTCATTAAAGTGCAATTATCAGTCAATAGTAAAAAAAAAAGCAAGCAGTACTTAGTTATATGTCCAATAAGACCATATATGCACCTGTTGTCAACCTTCCTGGGCTTTTTGTCTCTTTACTGGTGTCCCCCTGGCCAATATCAAGGCTGTTTAAAACACTGCCCCTCCACACATTTTCAAGCTTTTATTATTTTTGTTAATTAACAAAAGGCAACAAATATTCTACAACAAATATATCAAAATCTATATTTACTTCATTTCAAAGTTTTGGTTTAAAAAGAATAGAACAAAAGCTGGTCCTCTCTCAACTGGTCCAGAAAACAGACCAGGTTGAATAAACAGAAATTTTATATATACCGTACTGGTTTGTACATAGACACTATAGAGAGAAGATTGTTTTACTCAGGGAGCAGACAAGCATAGTTTTATCATTAACCATATTTGATTTTTGTTTTATTATTTGAAATGCATAATACATGTTTGATAAATATGGTGACTCTCAGCCACAATATTAAATGAAAGAGAAAGCCCTGTATTTTCTTCTCCCTTCTTTTTTTCCTCTCCTCCTTCCCATTCTCCTTCCCTCCTCTTCCCTCTTCTCCCTTCCTTACTTTAATCATGTTATTTATTATGTATATTTATATCCCTGTATATATTTCTTTGCTAAAGACCAAGGGTGGTTAAATGTTAATAGCAATCATTAAAAAATACCCTACCCACAGAATGATGGTGTCAGAGTATTTTCTAGAATGTTTACAAATGCTGCAGGTCTGTTAACCTCAAAAATACTGTAAGTCGAGCTGAAGCCAAGCATGAACTTTGTGACCTTCAATGTGCTGCTCCTGGGCACATTGAATAGTTATTCCTGGTTTTGAATAGGCAGACAAGGACAGCATCCTTGGAGTCACCAATGAAGTAAAAATTCAGAGGCTACAGGGGGTATGAGAGTGTGTAAAATCAAGTGCTGTAAAGACTCCAGCTAGTCAGCCACAGCCTTCTGCTTTTTCTTCCCTTCTTAATCCTTGAATATCTTGCCAGTCCTTCTGAGAAATTACACATAGAATATGCTAGTAAAGCCTTTGTGTTATGAGATAAGAATGCTGCTCAGTGACTTTGAAAGGCAGCTGAAGAAGGAGAGAAATCATTCCATGTTTGGACTGTAGCCCTCTGATATGGATGAGTCTGATTGATTTCCAAGGTGCTAAAATGGTTTGCCCTTCCATAAGAGTGCATGAACAATGTAGACAGAAGCTAACAGAATAAGAGAGGCAGGGTTGTTTTTTGTTTTGTTTTGTTTTGTTTTGTTTTGAATAATGGTCCAAGTAAATGTCAATTTAAAATATTTTAAGAATTTATAAACGGTATCCTGTGGATGAATTTTATATTATCTGATATAGATTTTTAACATTGTGTAAAACATAATAGCGATTTCATGTGGATTTGCAACTTTAAAGGATGGTTAATGGTTTGCCCCTATGGGACTCATGAAAATATTTCTTTGCCATGCTTTATGGACAGTCAGTTTTCTTAGCACGGATGTTTTCACAAAATCTTTTGAAAAGCTTGTTACCATCCATGGCATGATTTCTTTCTTCCTTCTTGCTTAATTAAAAACAAAATGGTAGATTTAGTAAAAAAAAAAAGAGTCCAAATTTATGGAATTTGAGAGTGTTTAAAATTGATGTGTTACATTTGTTACATTTTAAAGGTTTCTTCACATGAACATAAATACTTTGTTTGGGTCCTGTGATTTTACTAATGTGGAAATGTTCCAGATTTGGAAATTCTTTCAAATTCTGTTAGCAACAGATCTGAAATTTAGAATCTGAAAAAGTTGGCTGGGCCACTGAGAACTTCAGTGGCTTGCCCACTGTCACCAGACAATTATGTGCCAAAGGGTAGACATATCAAGATCTTGTTTCAAAGACTATTTCTTTACCCATTATTATGCCAATGACAACAAAATAATATATACTCATCCTTCCTATCTAATTTTGTCTGTAGTCCATAGAAAACAATATGTGATTTGAAAATATACCTCACTGAATTTACAGAAATAGTATTTTTACCTGTCAAACGGTGTCTAATTCGATTTTCTCATAGATTTCTTTCCTTGGTTACTTCAACCATTATTTCCAAATTCTTTTAAGTTAAATGACAAAACTTGTCTAAAATCTCAGTTCTTGTTCACATAAAGGAGAAATATTTTCAACTGTATCAGTTAAGATACTATAATAACACAAGCAGTTATATCTAAAGCATAGTTATAATCCCAAGATCTAAAGTTGTAGCAATAGAGTTGGACAACCAAATAGAACAACTGATAATTGAATACAGTAACTGGTAAAGTAAGTTAGTTATGCCATTTACCCTGTATAGAGGAAGGCAACAGTGATACAACTCCTGAAAACTTTTCTCATAAGATCATGAAAACTTACCCAATATGATAGAAAGCCAAGATTTTGTCATTATTTGGCTGAACTAGGTCAAGTCACTTGCTCTTTCTGACCTTTGATTTACCTAAGTATAAATTGAATTAGCAGTCCCTTTTCTAGTCTCCTATCTCTCACCCAGGGAATACTATGGATATATGTGTCAGAATTGATACATTCAGAAAAGCATTATGCTATATATTTTATCACACCTTTCATTTGAATAATGCCTTATAATTTGAAATTATTTTTGCACATATTACACATATTACATCATTCCCTGCATTATCCCATACAGCTTTCATTGATGATGAAGAAGAGGAAGCTCGGTGCATTGGAAAGAAGACCTATGTTCACATTCTGGTTTTGTCATTTACTACCTCTGTGATTTTCAGTAAATTCCTTAGCCTTTCTGGGTCTTGTTTCCTCATCCATAAAATAAAGCAGTAGGGAAAGATGACTAGATGTTCTTATTCTAATTTGATGATCCTACAAAGGTGATGGTGGTAGTCACGACAAGTTCTTGAAGGTGAGCTCCATTTATCTACTTCCCTTGTGTCTTCTATGATGCTTAATATTGTGCTAAACACTGTGATGAATCAAACTAAATGCAATTTTCAGCGTCTCATGGAACCCCTTGCAGAAGTGATGGGATCACCCTCTCTGGAGAAGGTCTTGAGAGTGAAAATCTGAATGGAAACTGTACCTATCTGTTTGGACCCAATATTGGCTCCATTCATGAAAATGATCTGGAGGTGAGGGATATCACAAAGATCTGCCTCAGAAACAATAAAAAATTCAGGTTCTACTGGGAAAAGGGGCTCTGGAGATGGTGGTTGATATGATACAAGCATTTTTGTTGTTGTTCAGTTGTTTCAGTCCTATTTGACTCTTTGTGACCCCATTTAGGGTCACATTTCCTTCTCCAACTCATTTTATAGTTGTGGAAACTGAGGCAAATAGGGCTAAGTGACTGGCATAGGGTCACACAGCTAGCAATTGTCTGAGGTTGTATTTGAATCCAGGTCTTCCTAGCTCTAGGCATTGCACCATCTAGCTACATTAAATAAAGGACATAAGTTAGCCTCATTCCTATCAGAAGCAGCAAGGGAAAGCCCTCCCAAGTTTGTACAGGGGAATCTATTGCAGAAGTCTAAAGTCATTTTATGGCTATTATCTTGTTTCTCAAGAGATGTTAGAATTTACTTCCATTTTCTTTGTCACCAATAATAATTTCAGTGTTTTTGTTCATTCTTTTCAGATGTTTTGAAATATTTTGGTTCAGTTAGTCTATGCTTTTATTAATGGTCGTTCATCCCATGGCTCTTTTAATGACTTGGCCCGAGCACAAAATTAAATGTCCCAATTTGATTTCTCTAAAACATATCCACCAAACACAATTGCCCTTTCTGTCAAGTAAGCCCTTAACAGTTTGTAAGTCTGAAGTGATTTTTTTCCTCTCTCTCTCATTAGAGTTGTTCTAAGACTCTTGACATTCTCTAAATCATCTTTCGCTGAGTATAAGTGGTCTGTGAGGAAGTCGATCGATGGCAGTCCTCAGCTCTCTTGAATTTTAATGCAAATGTCTGTGGTTCCCTTAATCAAACAAAGGTTAAAAAAGGAAATCAAATTAGCTTATTACAAAAAAGCCAGCAAAATCAAACCAACAAGAAAAATGTTTTCTGCACGAGGGGACTTTAGTCAATATCCAAAACAAGACTGCCCCTGGAAGTCAAGCTTCAAGTGTGTGGTCAGTGCTAATCTCGAAATCAATATGGCCTTTTAAAGAAATTTTTTGTCTACAGCAGCCTAATAGCATTCTATTCTATTCTACCAAAGCTCTTTTCCTCCTTTAGAGCATCACATTTCAAAAACCCTATAAAAGAAAGTGCCAAAATAGATATTATATAATAAGAGAAACTGGATTTTGTAGTGCATTAGGTGCTACCCTTAGAATAATGAAAACCTGAGTTCAAGTTCCACTTTTGAAATATTCTAGTAATGTGCCCATGGGTCACTGAGAAACCTACTGTCTCAGTGGCTGAGTTTCATCTACATTGATGACAGGAATTTCTATGCTGGTAGTTTGTAACAGTGGTGAATCCTTAAGTCTAGACTCTTCCCCCCTCCCCAAATAACAAAAAATAACAGAATCCTCAAATGACAAAACTCCCCTCTAAACCAGTGTGTTTTAAATAATAAATGGCTTTTTATGATGTGATTTAGCAGTGGAAAGGTAAAATGGTGAAAGGCTTAGAAATTTTGAAATCTTTGTTTCTCTTGGGTAAGAAAAGGTTTTTGATAACATTAAATCATCTGCTATCAAAGTGATGAATTCTGAAACTTGGGATGTTCTCACCCCAGTGTATCCAAACAAAGCCAGCAGCAGATGGCTTTTACAGTGGGAGAGCCTTGCCGGGGGAATTCAGGACCATCATCATTATCAACTTATATTTATGGAGCATCTATGGGGTGCATAGTAATTCTATTCATCCAACTAGCTTCTGTTGACAGGTGGACTGCATTGCTAAGGACAGATTCAAATGGCCATTATGGATGTATGATAGAGCATAATTTCAGATAGAATTTAGACTTTTCAAAAGTCTAATGTTTTTCATTGGAGGGGAGAATCAGGTAATATTGGCTTGAAGATATTCACCTGTAGCATTGTTGGAGACAGATTTGATTTCATTCCCACATGTTATTATTCTTCCTGACTAGTATTTCCCTTGTCTTCTCTTTCATTATTGTCTCATCCAGATGAGGAAGTGGACAAATGAGCTCTCTCTGTAGTTCCTTTAATCAAGTAAATGTTAAAGAAGGAAATCAAATTAGTTAATTACAGAATTCCATACAACAGAAACATCCAAAGAGAGTAAAGTCATCTTGAATGAATGAAAGAAGAAAAAAAAAACCTTTCCATTTATCAGGCAGTTACTACGTGTCACAAGTACTATGCTAAGGGCTAAGGAAACTCCTACAAAAATGGAGATAGTCCTTTATCTCAAGAAGCTCACATCCTAATGGTGGAGACAACACACATACCAGGTGTTAGCTGAAAGATAGATGGAAATGCCCCATGTTTTTTAGGGTACAGCAGCAAAATAAGTAGTCACGTGTCTTCTTTTATGTCTTAATGTTGACCTGCAGCCTAAGGAAGTCTCTTCCTGGCTTTGAGTTTCAGAACTCTTTCCATTCCACCATATTGCTTCATGTGTCAATTTTCTTATTTATTAATAATAAAAATAAATAAAGAAATAAATAAAAATAAAAAAGAATTAATATGTATACTACTGAATTATTATGAATACTACCATAATAACAAGTATACACCAAATACTTCTTACTGGCGGTATTACTTAAATTGTTATTTTGGATGGATATTTGGACTGGACCTGTGACAATTAATAAAGAACTCTCAATGAGGAATCTCCTTCTGCCAATGTAGATAGGGAGTTTCTTGGAAACTTACTGTCTTGGTGAGTTCTTTAGTGCTCTTAGAGATTAAGTGATTTATCCAGGGTCACATAGCCAATAAGTTCAAGCAATGGAATTGAATCAAGATCTTTTTAATCTTGAAGACAGTTTTTTGTTCTCTTTGCATGTGGCTTCATTACTTTATTTTTTATTTGAAATTTTTCATTTAATTAATTAATTTAGAATGGCTTCATTACATTAACATATAAACACATAGCTTATTGATTTTTACGTCATTGTTCCCAATAATTATCCCCTTACAAAAGTTCTCCCTTAAAAGAAAAAAGAATAGTTATATAGAACAAGCCAACACGTTGGCCATGCCTGATAATGTACAGCTCATTTCCTACTTATGTTGCTCCATTTCTTTGCTGAGGGTGAAGGTCGCCTGTTTCATTGCCAGTCTTCTGACATAAAGCAGTACAAGGTGGATGGTAGAATAGGAAAAATATAGGATTTTGAATCAGAAGATCCAGGTTTGAATCCCAACTCTGGCTTCTTTTGACCCATTCAACTTTGACCAAGTTTTCTAACCTCCATGGGTTTGTTCCCTCATCTGTGATATGAAGTTACTAGATCAGCCTCTCCACACTTGGGTTACTCAGTGGGATCAGGGAAAAATGTTTGAGCATGCCCTGCAATGAGTATGGCTCCCTCCTTCCCATGAGTGCTTGTTGCAGCCATAAAATGGTTTGGGGGTGAGTAGTGGTTAAAGTGTTGATAATTTCCCTGATGATGACTGGAGCTCAGAAGGGGTGGTGGTGGTGGTGGTTTAGAGCTTGCAGAGGAAGAAGGGCCAGTGTATGGAGAGATAAAGGAAAGGAGATGTGGCTGGGCTAGAGACCAATTCCCTCACTGATTATTGCCTCGTTATCACAACCAAATGGGATGCAACTTATCCTCCCACTCTCATTTTTTTTTTAAAACATAACCCTTGGGGTCAGCCCAGAAACCAAAGGCTCCTTCTGCTTCTGGCTCAGTGTCTTTATCTATTGAAGGGGATAATAACTGATGCCTTGCTGACTTCATTGCATTGTTGTGGAGAGCTAATGAGTAATGAGTGTGAAGGTGCTTTGAAATCCATGTACACAAGGTAAACACATTGGCCCATACAGATACAGGAAGAAAATCTATTTTAATTGTTGCTTAATCTTTTAATCTCAGACTTGTGCCTGAATGACCAGAACACTTGGAAGATAAAGTTGGAAATAACTAGTTCAGTTGAACTGTAATATTTCTCCTTTGTCAGCAGCAATGATTTTAACTCTCATCTCAGTGGCTTTGAGGCTAGGTCACCAGTGACTGGAGTTCAAAGAACCAACCCGTGAGCTTTGATATATGTGCATGCTTTCTATTTTTGCCTCAAGACAGTGGGAACCAGGATTGAAAATAGAAAAACCAGAGTCATCCAAGAGTGAGCAGCCTACACGGAGGCAACATGTGTGTAATTATACTCTTTGGGCTCACTGCGCTTCCAGATGTCTTGTAAATTTAACATGCTTCCTCATAATGAAGGGTGACCCATCGGGGCTTGTGGATTAGACAATCAGTAATTAGATTTATTCATGTGCCTGTCTGGGACTTCACTGGAAGTTACCCAGCCTGGACCCATCTGGATTTACCCAGTGTCCACAGCTCTTTTTGCCAATCTCCATTCACGGCTGAGCTAGATTAACTCAGATCCTTACCACTAAAACGCAGCCGCCTTCCACATGGGACATGCTTAAAATCAGAAAGATCTGAGTTTGAATCCTGGATCATGTATGTAGAAGTTGTGTGACTTGAGCAATTGAATTCATCTCAATTTAGTAACCATTTATTAAGTGTCTACTATGTGCTAGGTACTGTGGTAAGTGCTAGGGATACAAGAAAAAGGCAAAGGGCAGTCCCTGCCTTCAAGGAGCTTACAATTCAATGGGGGAGGGGGACAACATGCAAACAAATGTATATAAAACACATCATTTGACCTCTCTGGGACTTCCTTGTCTATAAAATGAGGGAGGTGGATTTGGTGGTCTCTAAGGTCCCTTTCAGTTCTAGAGCTATGATTGCATGATCTTTTTTTTTTCCATTATGTTTCCATCTGAACTTTTTTTATTTATTTTTTAAATTTTATTTCGTCAATTTAGAACATTATTCCTTGGTTACAAGAATCATGTTCTTCCCCCCCCCCCCCCCGTTCCAGTAGCCAATGCACAATTCCACTGGATTTTACATGTGTCCTTGATCAGAACCTATTTCCACGCTGTTAATATTTGTACTAGGATGTTCATTTAGAGTCTACATCCTCAATCATATATCCCTCAACTCATGTAATCAAGCAGCTGTTTTTCTTCTGTGTTTTTACTCCCACAGTTTTTTCTCTGGATGTGGATAGTGTTCTTTCTTGTAGATCCCTCTGAGTTGTTCAGGATCACTTGCGTGATTTTGAAGGGAATCAGAGTGAAAGTCCTCTTTCTTGAGAAAAAACAGGAGGAATACCTTCCCATAAGCAGTTGTAGTTCAGAAAAGAAAGCCTGTCTGGCACCAGGAACAGTTACCATCACTAGAGCTGAGAGAGAGGAGGAAGGGAATGAGGGGATTGTTTTAATGGCTCTAAGCTTTCTCAGATGTAGGACTTAGAGATGTTATCATAGAGTTCTTCTTCCCCAAATTTATGTGATTAGGGCCCCCCAAGCAACTAAGAGAAGCTCAAGCATACAGAAACAAATAAATATTTATTAATTACCTCCTGAGGCCCAGGGATTATAATGTACCCTTAAGGGGCTATGAAAAATTGAAAGGCAGAATCCTTGCCCTCATGGGGATTACAAACTATACAAGATCCCCCATTTCTTTAAATAAGGATGGTGGAGTGGAGGAGTGGTTTTGTTCTGTGATTTCCTTGTTATAGGGTCCCAGTGTCAAATTCAAATAGAAACAACGGACTAAACCAGGACCACTGTAAGCTATATATTGATTGACTCAGAAAATCACATATTAACATTATCTATATTTGTATTTTTATTTATTTTGTTAAATAGTTCTCAATTATATTTTATTTTAAAAATGAAATGATTTGTTAAAAACAATATTAGTCAATGCAACTAATTAAATTTTCTTAGTAACTACTTATGATTAAATTCAATGTAGAAAATAGAGCTTTTTCAATCATTCCTGCCAAGACCAGAGAAACCTGATTTTTTTAGCCCATTCATTTTTACTTCAATTTTTTTCCACTTTGAGTTATTTCATAATTGTCTTTCTAGATTTCTTTGTCCTCCTCTTAGTTGGTAGACTTTAACCAAATGATACTATTTCTGCATTAATGTACCATAATTTATTTAATTATTGTTTCATAATATTGTATTCTGTTTTAACTATTCTATTGTTTCTTCAGTTTTTTTTGCAATTATTTATAATGATGCTATGAAAAGAGCTTTTTTGTTTTATTTTTGACAATATGACACTTTTAACAATGGAACAATTGGGTCAAAGAATTTGATTATTTTTGTAACTTCTATTTCATATTAACAAAATGCTTTCAAAAAGGTGCTACAATAACTTTTACAACATTGAATTTTGTTGCTTTTAATAATTTTTGCTGGTTTGATGGGTATGAGATGATACAAAGTCGTTTTATTTTGAAGCATACAGATCATATAATTTAGCATAACTTTCTCACACAACAAAAGAGAAAACTCGTCCCCAGAGAGCTTAGTTCTTGTTTTTGTACCCTAGATCATAAAGCTAATTTGTGGTAAAGCCAGAACTAGAGCTTAGGCTTCATTACTCCTATCCTCACTTCTTTCCATTACACCAATAAAAGGGTATACTTTCATAGTGAGAATAGTACTGGTCATTGTAAATCTTGAAATCTCTCAGACTTGTGAATGTTAAAAATTTCCCCATCGGGGAATTCTTAATTGGAACAAATTCCCTACTGAGAAACATTCCCCATTTTGATGTGAGAACTGGCCAGGATCAGAAATGGGAGGACCTCTACTCCACCCGTACTTAAGACTGATTTAGGGGAGAAAACTCATTGCTAAACAAAGAAAGTACTTGGGTCCATGCTTATGGTGGGGCAAGGAGTTCTTTGAGCCAGGCCTGTTTTTAGAATTGATACAATGAGATGCTAGGTACCTAAAAGGGTTGGGCAAGTTTTGTCTTAATGAGATTAGTTGACTCAGCTGTGTTTTCACTGGTTCAGATTTACTGAGGAGATTGGTCGACTTAGTAGGAATTCAGATGGGCAGTCCTTTGGAAAGCATCTACAGTGATTGGTAGATGTAGGGACTTAGGGGAGGTGACATGGGAGAAAAACCTTATATAAGAAAAAGCAGAATCTCTTGAGAAATATCCTTTTGGATATATCCTTTTGGAGAAAGCCTTTTGGAGGATCTCTGATGAGGACCGCTTGGGAAGAATCTCTTGAGAGAGGCCCTTTGGAACAATCTCTGGCTGGAAGGCTCTCTGGTGAAGTCAGCTGAGATGGAGCTGGCCTGGTGTTACTAGAATCCTTGTTTAGTCAGACCTTGTGGTGAGTGTTAAAAAAAATGACTTATTTCTCTCTTAAGACTCAGGTCTAGGCCATATTGGCTTGAGGCCCTTCATACTTATTCCTTTCTTACTCTCTCTCTCTCTCTTTCTTTTATTACTCATTGTATTGTTAATTAAAATATCTATAAAACCCAATTGACTTGGGTATTTGAATAATTGGGAATATTTCCCTGGCGACCACCTTATATTTGATTTAAAACCCAAGATACTGTAGTGAAACATATTTCTGCGGTCAAAATTTACTCACCCTCTCTTATATCTAACACAATTTATATCTTCCACCATTTTAACTCACTACAGTTTAAGACCTCAACCATTTTAAATCTCATATCATGGAGTCAGGACATCTAAGTTCACCTTTGACCCTGAGCAAGTATCTTTAGGAGCTCTCTAAGCTTGTTTCCTCAGTCAAATGGGGATAATAATACTCATACTATCAAGTTAACAGCACTGTTGTGAAAAGTGCTCCTTACATCTTAAAGTACCACATAAATGTGAGCATTTAGGATCGCTGCTAACGAACACTTAATTAAATGAAAAGATTATTGCTGTAAATTAATTAAACAAAAACTAAGACTTAATTTTAACTCCTTAGAAACACATTTTTTAAACTACCAAGAAATAAAATAATGATTCTAAGGAATACACTTTAAAGAGTCACCATTTTTGGCAATATGGTAATCCTTCCATTGATATAAACAGAAACTCTTTTTTTTAACCAGCTGATCTTTCAAAGTTGCCATGACTGAAACACTTTGAACTCTTCAACAAGCCCGTATGAATTTAGCTAAGCTAGAAGAGTGATAGTTAGAAGTATTTAGACCAAGTCATACTCAAAGTCTTTATGGTAGGTCTACCAGAGCTGATACAAAGCCTTTGAGCATCTTGGATCATCTCCACATCACCATGAGGCATTAGAGTAGAGCTGTAGTTGAGGTCCAAGAAATTTTCTCCTGAATACCTAAAATGCTAAAAATTCAACTATTTCTTCCCAATTTCAGATTTTTTTCCTCTTCAGAATTTCCCCCAAATAAAATCTCCTCCTTCTAAAATGGTACACAAGGAAGAATGACAGAAACTGCACATGTTATGAAGACTAGGGAATCTATATCCAGTTACATTGAAAAGTCATTGGCTATTCATCATCTTTCTCTTTCAAGCCATCTACACAGTTGTGGATGGGACTCTTTAGTCCTTTACAGCTGATAGGTTCTTTCCACCAGATCTAGCAAGTTGCTCTAGATCCAGAAGAATTCTTTGGTGATTTCATTTTCCTTACATCTTTCTGCCACTTATGGCACCAAATACTTCATAGAAATGTTCCTCACTATTTTGACCTGTGGAGGTCTGGGAGAAGGACTCTAGAGGCTCATCTCTAGCCACTGTGCCATCTCCTTCCATTGATGCCCCAGGAAGGGGGAGTGGAAGTTCTCAATTATATTTTAATCTAGTTTGAACTTCACTCGAGTGCTGAGGACCATGCAATAGCCAAGTTTGATACTTCTGCAATAGGAACCTACCAAGAAGTAAAAAATTCCCTTCACCATGGCACAGCTTACCAACCACCTAGAGACTTCTCTAACAGTAGGGAGAGGTTAAAAGAATTTATGTTTTTTTTAAACTATTAGGAATTGAATCCAGCTCTTCTTGCTTCCAGGGTCAAGCTTATATCCACTTTCTGTGAGGTAGGATTTGAACTCTGGTTTTCCTTAATAAACTCCACCTCTCTATTCACATTGATCTACCTTTCTATCTCTTAGCCAGTACCATGTGATTTTGATGATCAATGCTTTATAGTACAATGTAAGATCTGGTACTGCTAGGCCACCATTCTTCATATTTTTTTTGCCATTAGTTCCCTTGATATTCTTGACCTTTTGTTCTTCCAGATGAATTCAGTTATTATTTTTTTCCAATTCTCCTAAAATAGTTTTTTGGTAGTTTGATAGTCATGGCACCACCTCTCTATTCACAATGCCTTCTACCTGTCATGATGGTTAATAAGAATTCACATAGACTGGGAGTGTGGGGGATGGTATGAAGATAGGAACACAGCATATATTTATGAAGGGCCATAATTTGTCTAGTTTGAGTCAAGGGGAGGAATAGGCGATAAGGGTGTAGAAGTTAACTTTTTAGGACAAAATGGCAGGGCTTAGGAAATTTGGATTTTGTTCCAAGGGTAAATGGAAGAGCCTAGGAAGTTTGAATTTTGTCCTAATGTTAGATGGTAGAGCCTAGGACATTTGGACTTTGTCCTAAGGGTAATGGGGAGCTAATTTCTAAGTGGAAGAGGTTTGATCTAGGTGCTGTTTTTGGAAAATCAATATACTGGGATGTGTGGTAGATTAGGGATGGGGAAGAAAGAAACTAGAGCTGGCTAAGAGGCCATCCTAATGGTCCAGTCATGAGCTGTGACCTTTTAGAAAAGTGGTGTAAGGCAGAGAATATGGATTCAGAGTGGGATGCCTGGACTTAAATGTTAGAGCTGGTATTGCTGAATGTTTGGTCATTCAATGTCTCTGACCTTTCATCATCTATAAATGGGCAGAATATCATCTATCTCACCAGGTTGTTATGAGGGAAGTTCTTTAAAAACCACACCCACTTCCCCCAGTATTGTTATCTTAGGAGAGATTGTTTTTAGCTTGAAGTGAACTTCTGATGACTAGACTGTAATGGGGCAGGAGTTCACCAATCTTTACTTAAGGCTTGACCTCTTTTTTTCACCAAATGCCTGTTCTGCAATGAACGTAAGTAGCAGATAGCAAATAAACCCATTTATCCAAGCTAATAGCAGAAATCAGAGAAGGCAGGCAAATGAGAATATACTAGACAAAACATAGAAGGAATGAGCTGTCCTACTGGGAGTGATATAACTTACCTCAATAGACTGAAAGAGAGAGAGAGAGAGAGAGAGAGAGAGAGAGAGAGAGAGAGAGAGAGAGAGAGAGAGAGAGACAGAGAGAGACAGAGAGAGACAGAGAGAGAGAGAATCCCAGATCTCATTCATTCAAGGAGAAATTCTTTGAAGCTGAGGATAAAAAACATAAGCTTCTCTACATATTGGCTTATCCTTTTCTTTCCCTTTATGGACTTCTCCCTGAAGAGAATTGGAAACTATATATCTTCTTTCTTAAATCTAGAAGTCAAAAGACCACATCATTCTTCTCCCAATTCTATCCCTCATGCCAATGAGAGATATTAAATAATCAATCTTTATCAATGAGGAAAATCTTATGCAAATGGACTTTGAGTCATTTACCACCTTCTTCTATTTACACACCCAGGCCGTTTCCCATACTTCTAGTCCATCCCTGCCAAGACATACCTACCTTGTTACCCACAAAGTCCTGCTATTTGACTCACAAAACAATAGCTAGGTATCATGGGGGATGGTGCTTGGGATTTGGAATAAAAAAGACCTAAGTTCAAATCCTATCTCAGGTACCAACTGGTTGTATGACTGGTCCTAGGTATTTAATCTTCCCTATCTTCAATTTGTTCATTTTAAAATGGGGATAATTATAGCCCCTACTTCATAAGGTGTTAAAAACAAATAAAATACATAGGTAAAAGCACTCTGCAAACTGTAAAGCTCTACATAGGTGGCTCAGGAGATTGAGAGTCAAGACTAGAGATGGAAGCTCCTGGGTTCAAATCTGACATCTGACACTTCCTAGCTGTGTGACCCTGGGCAAGTCACTTAACCCCAGTTGCCTAGCCTTTACTTACTGCTCTTCTTGGAACCAATATATAGGATTGAATCTAACATGGAAAGTATAGGTTTTTATAAAATCTCCAAACAAATATCAGTTATCATCATCATCATTATTATTAATTTTTGTTCTGTTATATCAGTCATGTCTGACTCTTTGTGACCCCTTTTCTGTCAGGTATAGCCTTCAGCCAGAGTTCTTGGAGCTCTGATGAGACTTACCATATCAAGCAATTAACCCTACCACCGACGCTCCCCCTTTACACATTTATAGAATGAAAGCATAATTGGGGTGCTACTAAAACAGCCACTGGAATCCATAATTAAGTATTTCCATACCAAAATAGACCAAGATGCAATAGTAATAAAAGAAGATGAGTGTGATTATCTCCCATTCAAGCTTCCTCTAGGTTCTCATAGCTCATTGAAATTTCTCTCAGTTCTAGGCATGCCCACACATCACTGCTCTTACTGACTTTGTCTGTATATTTGTTTCTGGGGTAATTAAAGTCTCTTTGAGGGAGCATCAAAGAAGGACCAGACTGATAGTTAACTCTGTACCATAGCAAATAGTCTGGTGGTGAAGTTCCAGTATATTTGTTTGCCTGATTTTAAGATTAGGAAAGAAAGGTAAGGCTAGATTAAACAGTTTACCAGAAGTCATGCCTCAAGCTAGTGACAAAGCTCGTAGCCTCCTCCATGGAGGGGATATTTTTAGTGTGACAGCAAAACATCCAGACATCTTTAAATATTTCCAAATATTTCCAATTGTCTCTTGACTATCTGGGAACATCTGGATGTTGGGTGATTTTTATTTTTACGTTTCACCCCATTGTTTTGGCACTGGATAGACATAGCCTTAATCTCTTGCTTGGTCTGTTGAGATGAATGCAAAGTCACGCTGTTTGTAAAAGTGTGTTACTGAGTTGCTTTTTGCAACTAATTATTAAAGCCAAAGCACAAGGGAGAATTCAAGCCAGATGCTAATGGATTTAGCACTTTGGCAAGTAGCACTGGCTTTTTCCTTACCAGCGGTGGATTTGCAAAAACTCTGGAGTATATGGTGCTTTTTACATAGGCATCACACATGGATTATCAGCCAAAATGCCAGTGTATTCTGTATTTAGAAGTTTTGCAAATAAGCTGCTTAATGTCTGTTGGAAAAAAAAGCATCACCCTATTCTTTGGACTTTTGGCCAAGAGTCATTTATGCTTTTCAAAGATAGAAAGAGTGCTAGAGCTCTTAGCACGATGAGTCACTGGACTCGGATGAAAACACCAGCTCAGGGAGGTTAATCCAAAACCAAGGCATTGGCTCCTTGGAAGAACCAATACTTTTCAAAATTACATTCCTTCATCATGATTCACATAAAAGACAAGAAAAGAAATGCCGAGTTTCTGGTCAAGTTTGTAAGATTTAGTCCTAGAGAAGTCCTTTGATTGAGATCAAGTCTAACTCCATCATTTTGCAGAGGATGGAGCTTCAGTGACTTGTCTAAGGTCTCCCAAGTATGAAGTAGTGAAGCTGGAATTCTGCTCCAGATATGATTCCAAAATCTAGGATTCTATCAGCTTGAAACAGCTATAAGCAAGTGGGTGGGGGATTTGACAAGAGTATCTTCTCCTTGCCTTATCTCCACAGGTAATGTTTCCTGCAAACATCAAAGGAAAGCTTTTCATGTAGATTCATGCGCTTTTGTCCCATAGAAGTTAGTTACCCATAAGGAAAAGGTTTAGGCATTTTGGTTTCTAGGACTATTGACTAATCTTGCCCAGTGTCCCCAAATCTGGATGACTCCAGAAGGGAAGAGTGAGAAAAATAGTGGATAACAATGGCGTATCCCTTACTCCTTCTACAAGCATGAGTGAAGGACCAAGTCTGATAGCCATAGTGCCACTCTGGCAAGATGTCAAGAATCTTCTCTTTGCTGTTATTGCTTCTGTACTGTTCCTGTTACCCCATGGATGTTACTGTCCTAAGAGCTGGCCTTGCAAGTTGGTAGGTTAGGTATTTGAGGAGTACTGACAAGTCTCACTTCCCTTTCCAAATATCTCCCCCACTGACCTGTCACTGTGACCAAAATTCCACTATTCTTGGGCTTGTGAGAGGTGACAATGGGCTAAGGGAAAGACAAGAGAACTTGAAATCAGGAGACATAGGTTCCATATCATATTCTGGCTTTGAAACTCATTTAGCTGTGTGAATATGGATGAGCCACTTAATTTCTCTGAACTTCAGTTTCTTCATCTTCTAAAGGAGGCAATAATATTTATACTATCTGCTTCCCAGGGATTTTTTTTTTTGGTTTGTTTGTTTTTGCCGGAAGGTGCTTTGTAAATTTTGGAAAGCTCCATAAGTATGAGTGATGATTATGTCTCATCTATTCATAACATATTAGGAGTGTTGGATTAGAAACCAAAGGACCCAGGTTCAAATTCTGTTTCTACCGTTTACTATATCTGTGTCTTTGGCTAAGTTAACATCTTTGACCTCAGTTTTCTTCTTTGTAAAATGAGAACTTAGCTGACCTCTAAGTTTCCTTCTAGCTCAAAGTCTATGATTCTATAATCCATCAAATGTGCTAGAACTTCTTCTAAGCTTAATTTGATACCCATTTATTAGCCTCTACTATTTGCCAAGACTTAAGATCTTATGTTCCTAAAATATAAGGTATTAAAGCTAATGCCTTAAGCCACTAAAGAAATCAATTTATCAACATGTTTTCCAATCATGACATCTATCTAGTCTTGTGGTAATGAGGCATAGACTAGGAATTTGGGTATACTCATAATTGGAATAAAAAGTCCTGCGATGGGATGTGATAGTGTACCAAAGATAAACTTGGTTGACTGAAAACTTTCCAAGAGCTAAGCCTGACTTTCTTTTCCATCTAGAAGTAGGTAAGGCTTTCTGCACTGTAACCTAGCATAGATATTGTGATGGTGGTTGTAGACTCCATGGATGGACCTGCCAATGAGGATAGTTGGGAGTCATAGTGATGAGGTTCTCCTCTTCACCCAATGGCTCTCATTCTCCAATCAGATGTGAAAGTCCTGCCCTTAGACTTCAGTTGGAATAATGTCTTTGGTTCTGGGCACTACAATTTAAGAAGAAAATTGATAAACTGGACAGTGTCAGAAGGACAATGAATGGGATAGTGAGGGTCTTGTCCAGTGAGATTAGTTGGGCATTTTTTAGCATGGAGAAGAGAAGACTCAAGGGGAACATGATATTTGAGTTAAAGTATTTTAAGGCTTTAATATGGAAGAAGAGTTATACTTACTCTGTTTGGACCCACAAAGCAAAACCAGGAGCACTGGTTGGAAGTTACAAAGATGGCTCCCATGGTCCCTTCCAATTCACAAATTCTATGTTTCTAGCTGTTGTTCTCTAGGGCACCATACATGGCTCCATTCCTTACCTCCTATGTGAATCATAAAGTCTGCCTCTTGGGCTATTCAGGACTGCTGAGCTCATATATTTTCTTTCCCAACTTCTATGCCTCGGCGTGAGCCAACACAGGGATTCTCTACCCCATTTGGTGTTTGACTCAACTAACAACCCAGACATTTTTATGATGGAGAAATATAAATGGTGGCCGCACTTACCGTAGAAGGAAATAAATAAGTAAAATTTGTTTAAAAATAAAAAATATATTTTCAGTGAATTAGCCACATATTCTATATCCTGGCCATAAAACATCACACATTGTTAAGGAATTATAAATAGTGTGTGGAATCAATTTGCTGCGCTGCTATCTTAAACAGGCTCCTTAAACTCTCATAATGATATAATAGAAAAACATTCTCTATGCACCTGCCTTGGTGCAATGCAATTATCTTCCCTGGTGAGTGTTGTGTGATTCCTTTCCTCTGTTTAAACCAGGCCTGTGTTTTCTCCTTTTCTCCACCATACTGATCCCACCCTTTTTTTCCAGTAGCTTATGTTTATCTTGTGAATTAGCTATGCCTTGGAGTGATTTTATCCTCTGCTTATTCTGCTGGCGTGGCATCTGGAAATGTGATTAGGCAAAGGGTGAGCTGCCTCACAGAGGTGCCCTTCTTTCCAACAGAGCTAAGGGATTGGGAGATCCCCTGGGCCCTCAATATGGATAAGCCATGGAGCTGGTGTTACTATTGAAGGGCAATTTAGGACTGTTTTTATAATGAGGAAATAACATGTATGTGAGGAACAAACATTGCCAACGGCCTAGATCCCACATCTCTTTTCTAGTTTTATTTTACAAAACCAAAAGACAACAATCATTTCCTTCATTCAGATATCCAAATAACTCATTTTACTAGATGGTACTGGGGGTACTAGAGGATGAAGAAGAAATATAACAGAAATATATGGTGAAAAAGGAGAACTTTTCAGTTTTTTAGTCAACTAACAATTTAGAATCACAACTCAGGCATTGTGTAGAACACTGGAGAGGAAGTCAGAAGACTTGAAGGTTTGAATTATGGCTCCACCACTTATTGTCTTTGTATTTCCCTGAGCTCAGTACTCAAAATGTCTGAGTTTCCTCAGCTAGTGTCTGAATTGGTCCTCCTTGCTTCCATTCCCTGCCTCTTATGTGCATATTTCACTAGCTGTCAAGCAGATCTGGCCAGGCTTCATCCTGCTTACCCAGGACAGCTGGGACTACTCTGTGTGGGCATCTTGACAACTGCTCTAACTCTTCCCACCTCTCTCCACCAGGAACAGCACTCCTTCAGACTTCCAAATACTCTGTTCCCAGACCCTGGAGGAATTAATCTAATCCTAGTTTGGGGACTTATCCTCAAGTTGGCAGAGCTACCTAGACCGGAGGGTCAGTGGGTCGGTCTTTACTTGATCCCTCTAACTAGCTGACCCCAGAACTAAGACTAGGCTTCATTCCATCCAGTCATCTACCAGGAAGGATATAGCAGGGCGAAGCTATTTGTCCTGCCTGCCTCCTCACACCCTTTTTCATATTTTGATCTGTAACCATTGATGCTGTAAAGGGAATTTACCATCCAGTGCTCTTAAGCTCCCACAACCTTTCCTGAGACCACCTAGACTAAAAGTGCCCTTCCTTGGCCACCAGCCCAAATCTGTACAGGAGAATGTAAGCTCCTCAAGGGCAGGAGTTGCCACACTTTTAGATTTGTATTCTTAGCATGGTACAGTGTTTAGCACATAGCAGTTCCTCGTTGAATGATTGTAACCACTACTCCCAACCTCAAAGCCTTCAGGCTTTTGAAGCCCTTGATGGTAGGGTTGTCACCTACCTTTTCACTTTGACTTAGTAACTCTCCCTTACACTTTCTCCCTTCTTGTTGAACTGGTTTGCCAGTTATTCCCCATATAGGAAGCTGCATTTTTCTCTGTGCTTTGGTAAAGAGTGTCTCTTATTTCTGAAATGCTTGTCCTGCCCTCACCTCCTTAGCTTGTGACTCATAGGTTCCTTCACAGCACATCGCAAGTGTTATCTTCGACATCTTATCCCCCATTTCATTAGCATTCTGTCTGTCTGTCTGTCTCTGTTTCTTTCTGTCTCTCTATCTATCTTTCTCTGCCACTCTCTCTTTTCTCTCTCTATCTCTCTCTCCCTCTCTCTCTCTGTCTCTGTCTCTGTCTGTCTCTGTCTCTCTCTCCCCCTTACTTCCAGTCTCTCTGTCTCTCTCTGTCTTTCTCTGTCTCTGCCTGTCTGCCTTCCTGTTAGTCTGTCTCTCCTCTTCCTCTCTGTCTCTGTCTCTATTTTTGCATATACTTCATTGTCATCTCTGTGCATGTTGCTACCTTCTGGGAGAATGCAAATTTCTTAAGGGCAGGGACCACTTTATTTTTGTCTTTGAAATGTCTATATCCAATACAGTTCATTGTATGTTACATTTTATGTCTAAATTACTGCTGAATTATTATTATACTGAACCTATTAAAAGATGGGATAATAATGCCTAATATAATCCAGGGTTCAAGCTTGAATTAGTTGCAGAAGGCTCTCACTTGTTGAAAGGATGATGACTTGGTATTGTGAATCTTTATGAGGGGTGTGAAATTGGGATAACTTGGGAGAAAGGAGACATTGTTTTTGCTTCCTCTTTTGAAAGAGGATAGAACTGGTTCCATATCTGAGAGAGAGAGAGAGAGAGGGGGGGGGAGGAAGGGAGGGAGAGGGAGAGGGAGAGGGAGAGGGTGAGGGAGAGGGAGGGAAGGAGAGAGAGAGAGAATCAGAGTCCTCAGGTTTAAATCAAGGGGTAAGTTCTCAAAGTTTCTACAGAGGCAAGCTGGAAATTAGGGACACAATGCGGTGCTGGCTCTGTACTACATCTTCTATTTTATAGGGTGATTTTAAAAATACTGTGAAAACTGTAAAGTGCTAGATAAATGTGAGCTGTTACCAATTTGATTCAATTTATATTGATGAACTGCCTACTGTACTGTGTACTATTCTAGGGGCTGTGGCTATAAAGACAAAATTGGTCCCTGCTTTCAAGGAGTTTACATTCTATTTAGGGGAAGGAATTGGCCAGGCATATACACAGTCTAGCAAATAAAAAATCTAATGTAAATATAAAGAGATTTTGTGGGGAAGATCCTGAGGGATGTGAAAAGGTTCAGTGATGGAGGGAGCACTTGAGCCATGTGGATTTCAGGAAGCAGAAGGGAGGAGGAGGAGGAACATTTTGAGAATGATGGATAGCTTGTAATGCAGAGAGAATCAGAAAATACTCTGGTCCAGTTTGACCAGCAAGGGGAGCTTTTGAGAGGGAGTAGTGTGAAATCAGTCCATATGTGTAGTTTGGAGGGTAGATTGTGAATAGCTTAACTGCTCGAAGGAGGAGTTTGTCTTTTATCCTGCAGGCAATAGGAAGCTACTGTAGTTTCTGAGCATTATTCCAAGGGATAACTTACATGGGAATAAATTTCAGGCACTGGCAAAGGACCATCTGGGGCATTATATTGGGGAAGAGGTTTTTAATGCTTCACAAATCTTGCTACATAATGTGATTGCTTATTTTGCCTGAACCCAGGTTCAGGCTTGAGCATAGATATAAAATCATTTGTCTGTGTTTATGAACTTGGAGTGGGCAAGCTCATGCAAGCTGTAACTTGAGCCATCAGAAGGTTTCCATGATTCCTCTGAGGCTCCCACACACTTTTCTCCTTGGAAGTCTTGCAGGGAAGGTTCTGTGGATATTTAATTGTAGAGTGTGAATTTTTAACAGGGGGGACAACTATATGAATAAAATAAGTAGAGGAAAAGATTTATGAAGCTCTCATGAAATTTACAGGAAAAGTCTGAAAGGGCACCATTTATCATCCTTGGTACTGAGCTGTTAAAAGTGAATCTCTATACCTTTGTTTTATCTAACACACTTATAGCATATGTTTAATTATTAATGAAAATTCCTGAAAGCAAATGTAACACACATACTTGTGCATCTTCATAACCATTTAGTTCTACAATCCTTATTACTTGTCTTCAGAGACTATTTGGAGACTGTGAATTCCAGGAAAACATAAGAAAAACTGATTTTGCTTACTTAAAAAGTAGGTGTTCCATGAAAAATTTATTCAAAGAAATATGAAGCAAAGATAATGTTTCCAGATTTGTATGTGATTAAAAGAATGCTTCTCAACTTAGATCTGTAGGGTATGATTTTCTATTTCTTTAGATTCAGATTGTAATATTTATAGGGAAAGATGGGTGGATAAGAAGAACAGGGGATACAGAGAGTTTGTAGTTTTAGTTTCCTTTCCACAAGATGGATCCATTTTTAATGGGATCAACACAGTTGGCAAAGGGGATCACAAGGAATCTGAGGTGTTTTTCTTTGAGTTTTCTTCTCTTCCAGGTTAGATTGGGTCAGTTCAGAATGTTGAAGGCACATATTCTATGATTTTCTTGACTTGAGGCATCCATGATCTACCCTTTTCACACTTGATAATGGCCAAGTGGTAATGATCAATGGTAATGGCCACTTGAAGGCAGAAGAAACTCATTACTTTTTGTTTGTTTGTTTTTAAAGCCTGTGGCTTTGTGCTCTTATACCTTATTCTCTTTCCCATTATCTGCAATCCAGTGACACTGGCTTCCTTGATATTCCTCACATAAGACATGCTTATCCACCTACTATGGCAACCCCCCATGCCTGGAACTCTAGTCCTCTACTACCTGGCTTCATAAGCTTCCTTCAGGTCTCAGCTAAAATCTACCCTCTTCAAGAAGCTATAAAGCTAATGCCTTGCTTTGGTGGCTATCCGTTCTAGATCTTGTATCTACATAATTTTTGGATGCCATCTCTTTCATTAGATTCTGAGCTCCACAGTAACTGAGACTGGGATCCTCCCCCCTTTTATATGCCTATCTCTTACTTAGCACACTGCCTGGTACATGGTAGGTGCTGAGTAAAAGTTGGTAGTTGTTAAAAGCTAGGTTTGAGTTAGACAGCTAAAAATGGCACTTGTGTAATACTTATTCCTCAGCTATCTCAGGAACTAATGATATGCAATAGAAGCAAAAGGAAACTAATAATGTAAATGACGTATATTAATAAATCATATTAAAATTATACAAGTCAATTATCAAGATTATATATTACATTAATTTCTAAACCATGTACTTTAATAACTGTACTTCAAGGTACTCAGTTTCTTTTATTATTCTAATGAGATCTTGAATTGAAGGCAGAGGAATCTTTAGCGACCATCTCCTCTAACCCTCTCATTTTACAGATGAGGAAACTGAGCCCAGAGGGGTTTAGTAACTTGCTATGGTCACATAGGCAGAACCTTTCCCCAAGATTTCTAAGGAGAAAAGAGTGTGGGAACTTCAGAGGAATCATGAACATCTACTGATGACTCCTTTCAGCCTGCATAAGTCTGCCCACTCCAAGTTCATAAAGAAGGATTTGACTCACAGACTGATGACTCACAGAACTACACATCCATCTGGAATCTCTCTCCTGAGCTCTTGTCCTGATTCAGCAACTGCCAACTGGACATTGCAAAGTGGATATCCTGGAGACCTCTCAAATTCAACATGTCTAAAAGATTCATTATCTTTCTCTCCAGACCCTTCCCTCCACCAAATTTCCCTTTTCTTGTTGAGAATACTTCTATTCTTCAAGGATGGCAACCTTGGCATTCTCCTCCTCCTCCTTTCTTCTCCTTCTCCTTCTCCTTCTCCTTCTCCTTCTCCTTCTCCTCCTCCTCCTCCTCCTCCTCCTCCTCCTCCTCCTCCTCCTCCTCCTCCTCCTCCTCCTCCTCCTCCTCCTCCTCCTCCTCCTCCTCCTCCTTCTCCTTCTCCTTCTCCTTCTCCTTTCCTGTTCCAGTCTACCCTTCACACAGCTGCCAGCAATTTTCCTTAAGTGTAGGTCTAGCCTTGCTACTCACTCTCCTATTCAATGAGTTCCAGGGGTTCTTTGTTGCTTCTAGGATAATATACAAATCCTTATAGATAGCTTTTAAAAACCTTCACAACTTAGTCCCAATCTATCTCTCCAGCTTTATTAAAATAGAGTCTCTTTTGCATACTCTGTGATTCACCCACATTGGCCTTCTTTTTGTTCATTTTCCTTCAAGATACTGCTCTGGATTTCCCTTTTCCTCATAAAAACTAGTAGTTTCCCCTTCTTGCTTGTATTCAACTACCTTTTGTTCATATTGCATTTATTCTTTTGATGTTTCTTCTTTATAGATTTATATATGTACATCTTTTCCCCTGTTGGAATGAATATAAGATCCTTAAGAAAAAGGATTCTTTTTTTGCCATTGTAGTCACAACACCCAGTAGTCAATTTTTAAAATCCTTACCTTTAGTCTTAGAATCATTGTTTCTAAGGCAGAAGAGGGGTGAAGGCTAGGCAATTGGGGTTAAGTGACTTTCCCTGGGGTTTCATGGCTAGGAAGTGTCTGAATACAGATTTGAACCCAGGACTTCTCATCTCTAGGCCTGATTCCCAATCCACTGAGCCACCTAGCTGCCCTCAGTAGTTAATTATTAATTATTAATGTGGATTGATTTATTTGTAGTAGACACTTAACAAATGTTTATTATTGATAGAAAGCAGGCGCTTAATAAATACTTTTTGGTTGATTGATGGTGCTTATTGAATGAATGAAGTGAATAAATCCTATGAAGTAAGTTGTAAGTAGGAAGAGAGATGATATGGTATAGTGGAGAGAGCAGTAGATGAAAAAAAAACTATACTTATAATTGAAATTCCAAAGGAATAACTTATTCCATGTAAGAGTTTTCTCAAAGTAAGATATTCACACTTAACAGTGAAGGAGTTACTAAAGCAATAAGCACTGAAGAGTAACTGGGGATGGCTTTTGGTGTTTATATTTAACATTTTCGGGAATCTTTGGATTTCTTTCATTTTAGAATTAAAAAGGACTCTAGATATTTCTAGAACAAACAATTCAATAAGAAACAGGCGGGAAAATCCATAAATATTAAAGTCAGTACATGGGAGGCTGTTGGTTGAGAATATTTAGATTTTAGGGACCCCCACCCACAAATTTAAGGAAAAGATCAGGAATATTATGTTCTAAAATTGAACAGTTATCATCAGAGATGAGATTACATGACAGAATTACAAATTATATCACAAAGGAGATTTAGACTTGAAAGGAACTATATCATTTAGTTCACTACCATTATTTCATGAAAATTTTGACAAATTGACTAACTGACTCACCCAATGATACACAGGTAGTAAGAACCACAGGTATTTGTATCTAGTATTCTTGCCTCCAAATTCAGTACTTTACCCTCTATACAATGTTACCTTTTTCTAAAAGATGACTTTTTCCAATATATTGATTTTAAGGTAAGAAATTCTCCAAACTTCAAAAAGGTGCCTAGAATGTTTCTCTCAAAAGGAAGGTGCTAATTGACAATGTAATAAACAGTAAATAGGTTATAGTCTTGGAAATTCTATCATGTCTATTATAAGGGAAGTTTGCAATGGCAGAAGTTTAAAATATTTTTAAAAATATAATTTTATTTTCCCCCAATTACATTATTACATTACATACAAATTAACAAAATTGAGGTCCAAATTCTCTCCATTCCTCCTCCCATCCACCTCCCCCTAACTGAATTGGAAAGCAATTTTATATAGGTTATACATGTGCAGTCAGTCATGTAAAACCTATTTCCATATTAGTCATGTTGCAAAAGAAAACATAGGCCAAAAATAAAAACCCACAAAAAATAAAGAAAGTGAAAAAGAGTATGTTTCAATCTGCATTTAGATTCCATCAGTTCTTTCTCTGGAGATGGATAACATTTTTCATCATTAGCCCTTTGGAATGGTCTTGGATCATTGCTAAGATGCTAAGAAGAGGTAAGCCATTCATAGTTGATCATTGTTCAGTATTGCTGTTATTGTTCTCCTTATTCTTCTCACTTCACTTTTCATCAGTCTTTCCAAGTTTTTCTGAAAGCCTCCTTCTTGTCATTTCTTTTAGCACAATAACATTCCATCATAACCAAATGTCACAACTTGTTCAGCTATTCCCCAGTTGATGGGCTTCCTCTCATTTTCCAATTCTTTGCCATCACAAAAAGAGCTGCTATAAATATATTTGTACAAATAAGTCATTTTCATTTTTTAAAAAAAATCTCTTTTGGATGCAGATCTAATGGTAGTATTGCTGGTTCAAAGTATATGCACATTTTTATAGCCTTTTGGTCATAGTTCCCAATTGATCTCCAGAACATTTGGATCAGTTCACAGCTCTACAAATAGTGGCAGGAGTTTTTTGAAGACCATCAAGGAATATAGAAAAAGGAAAGTCAAATAGTAAGACTATTGGTATTTAATTCATTTCAACCCACATTTATTATCAGCAGTGTCCAAGGGGATGGTGCTGTGTTCTGGATGACTGATTCCTGTTCCTTAGACAGAAATATTGCAAGATTGGGTCTGGCAATTTATCAAGCTCCCCTAGCTTAGCAGATATTTCCTTGAGAACACCCTTCTCCCTTTGTTCTGATTCTGCACTCATCAAGCAGCTATCTGACTTTGTAATTTGGTCTCCTGAGTGGACTCCAGCCCCAGGAAGCCATGCTATTTGCAGATGACTGGTACTGGTTTTCATAGCAGATATATTTTATACCGCAAATTGATAAATTAGTATTCTGGTTTACAAATCAGCCTCTGGTAACTTATTTAGCATGCACCAGCTTCCCAGAGCCTGATCGCCTCTGGGTGAACTGATTAGAATCAAATTCCTGAGCTTGCAGAGCCTCCCTGAGCTCTGGAGCTATGGGAACCCCATAGCATGGGTCCATTCACACTATGAGGCCCAACCTCATGAGATTTCTATCATTTTAGTTACAATGTCGGTGAGTCCTAATTAGCATTAGGAAATCCAAGATTCAGAGTCAGATACATTTCACCTTCCTTTCTTCATATAAGCCACCATTTATGTTTTAATATTAATATTAATTAAATTAAAATAATATTTTATGAGGTAAATAGGGTGTTCAGGGAGGACTAGTACCTCTGGCATGAGGACTTGCGTAAGCCTTTTCAAGGTGGTTCATCTACCTTTAATGTCCACCTTTTACCTGCCTCTCACCTGTGGCTCCAAGAAGCTGTGGCATGTGAAGTAGGCAGGCATGGTAAAAATAGCTTGGCAGATGGGCCAAACCAGGTTGAGAGTAACCAGTAGACTTTAAACCTATTGTTGAGCTAGGGGGATGTCTGCCCTAAGCATGGGAAGACTTCTCCCAGCAGAATGGGCAGATGAGAACAGTGTGCACCAATGGCCATTGTGGGTTTTTAAATTAATAAACAATAATGAAATATTATATTTTATAAAGTTTTATTAATAATAACTAAAGCAAAAGAACTACCTGACTTCAGCCTGATCACAGATTCAAAAGAGGATGAGGGAGGGGTTACAGCCACTTAAATATAATCACACAAAATGTGGGGACACAGGAAAAATGGAATTTGGGGAAATTCTAAGGGACTTCTTGGGGATGAAGTCCAAAGGCTCAAAATCTCCATTTATACACCATGAAGGGCTTAGAGCTTGGTCAGACATTGAAGATGCCAAGGTCATCCATTGCATCTTGTGCCATCACCCTTTGTCTTGATTTTGTCTTGCCACTGGACTTAAAGGACTCTGAAAGAGAGAGGGAGACTCATGATGTTTAGCAACTCTGCCTCACTTCAATTCAATGCATGTTCATGGGCAAGTCAGGATATCATACCATGATGTTATTGGTCCTTTCTGAAAACAAAAATATTTTAATGAGACATACAAGCAAGAAACTGGTCTTTCTCTTTAAATATGGCAGAATAGGATGGTAACTGGACTCACAGGATCAAGACCTGGGTTTAAGTTTTAAGTCTAATACTTATTAGCTTAAATTACTGGATAAATCACTTAGTAATAGATTCCTTATAAGATTCATAGGTCCATTGATGTCACTTAATAATACCTACCTTTTATGTAATGAAACCTATCTTATAGGCTTGTTGGGCCATATATGTATAGCTAGAAGAGCCCGAAGAGATCTTAAAATCCTCATTTTACAGATGAGGAAACTGGGAGTTTGTGCTATGCCCAATATCACATGGGTCCTAAGTGTGAAAGGTTGTGGTGCATAAGAAGTACTTTGTGAGCCTTCAATTATTATTATTGTTAGTAAACACTATCATTATTGTTAATATGCTTCCTGAGCCTTAGTTTTTTTTTTACTTTAAACATTATTTTATTTGTTCATTTTCAAACATTATTCCTTGGAAATAAAGATCATTTTCTTTTCCTCCTCCCACCACCCCTCCCATAGCCGACGCGCGATTCTACTGGGTTCTTGATTCGAACCCATTTCCATGTTGTTGGTCTTTGCATTAGGGTGTTCATTTAGAACAGTCATGTCCCCTTAACCCCTGTAGTCCAGCAGTTGCTTTTCCTCAGTGTTTTCACTCTCACAATTTGTCCTCTGCTTGTGGATAGTGTTTTTTCTCCTAGATCCCTTCAGATTGTTCAGGGTCATTGCATTGACACTAGTGGAGAAGTCCATTACGTTCGATTGTACCATAGTGTATCAGTCTCTGTGTACAATGTTTTCCTGGTTCTGCTCCTTTCATTCTGCATCACTTCCTGGAGGTTGTTCCAGTCTTAGTTTTTTAATCTGCAAAATACTATTAATACAATAGTATGTGATTTACGGAGCTGCTAAGAGGTACAGTAAATAGAGTACTGGTTCTGGAGACAGGAAGACATCCTCCTGAGTTCAAATCCAGCTTGAGATACTATTTATATGATCCTGGACAAGTCACTTAACCCTATTTGCCTCAATTTACTCATCTGGAAAATGGGCTAGAGAAGGAATTGGAAAACCATTCCAGTATGATTGGAAATGTTGACTTTAATTGATCACTCAATTGCAAATATTAATAATAAGTAAATAGATTTTGAACGATGATACATGTAAAGCCCAGTGGAATTTCTCATTGGTTATAGAAGTGGGGAGGCAAGAGGGGAGGGAAAGAACATGAATCATGTAACCATGGAAAAATTTTCTAAATTAATTAATTAAATAAATAAAATTTTAAAAAAAGAAAAGAAAATCCCCAAAGGGTCTGATGAAGTCAGACACAGTTGAAAATGGCTGCACAACAACAAATGTGAATTACTTGGGATGGACTATACTTTTGATGTGGTTTTATTTTGGGCTGACAAATGGTCACACCTGGGTGCCTCTGTGAAGGAATTAGTAAGCCTGTGCTTACAATGTATGAAGGACTGGAGACAGAAATAGAAAAACAAGACAGTCCTAGTTCTCAAGGAACTCATATTCTGATGGGGAGACAATAATTAGGAGGTTTCAGGGAAAAGTCAGACAGAGAAGGTCCTTGGTCCTTAGAAGGCAGCAGAAAAGCATCTTCTTTAGTCTTTCCCCAGTAAAACTACATCCATTCCTGATGTACCATTTGACAATGGCAAGAACTTTATTATCTCTAGTAGTTGTAGCTGCTGGAAAAGCAGGAGTCACGTTTTCAGGTGGCATCTCCACAGAGGTTTCTTCCTTGGATGTTGGATGCAAGCAGGGTTGGTAATTTGGGGGAATGCTGCTATTCCAAGGACTTTGGGGAGTCCCAAGTCTTAGGTTCTCTACCTGTGAAGTGAGGATTCCTTATATTGTATTAAAAAACAAAACAAACAAACAAAAAACCTTTTACCTTCCATCTTAGAATCTCTGTATTGGTTCCAATGCAGAAGAGTGGCAAGGGCAAGGCAATGGTGGCTAAGTGACTTGTCCAGGATCACATAGCTAAGAAGTATCTGAAGTCAAATTTGAACCCAGGACCCACCCTCTCTAGACCTGGATCTCTATTTCTGAGGCATCTAGCTGCCCCTTCTTTAAACCTTCCATCTATAAATAACTGCATTAAATTAAAAAACTCTTACTTTCTGTCTTAGAAACAATATCTTCTACTGGTTCCAAAGCAGAAAAATGATTTGTCTAGAGTCATTTAGCTGAGATCAAATTTGAAACCAGGACCTCCAGTCTCTACACCTGGCTCTCTATCCACTGAGCCACCCAGCTGTTCCTGCTTATGTTATATTTTGATTTTCATGTTTATTGTTTTTATAAGTATAACTTGTAATTGTTGCAGAAATTCTAGCATTACTAGAATTTTGACTTTACAATTTTGACTTTATATTTAAGACTACATTTCCTCCAGTTCAATTAAGTAAGCATTTATTAAGCTTCTAGCATTAATGAGGAAGGATACTAAAAATCCTGAGTTTTCAGAGACAAAAATGAAAAAGGATTCTTGCTCTCAGGGATCTTGTCTTCTACAATATCTATTTGATTTAATGATCTGTTACCCTGAAATTTCACCTCCTCAACTTCCACATTTCCTTTTGCCTAGTCTACATAACAAGGACTCTCACTGAGAAATTCTTGGATGGGAGTCAAAGCAAGGCGCTGGCGGAGGGAGATTCGCTCTGAGAACTTATTAAATATTTTTCTTGGCTGACAACATTCTTACTTACATTCTCTGTTGGGGGTATTTAAAATAATCTGAGAACTTTGAAAACTGTCTGAAAAAGCAAATAATCTCTTCTGTGTGAGCGGATACTATTTTAGTCTAGAAACATTCCAAGAAAGTCCTGCTCTTCTCCATTTCTCCAAAGAAGTAGAAATGGATGATAA
This sequence comes from Monodelphis domestica, assembly GCF_027887165.1. NCBI lineage: Eukaryota > Metazoa > Chordata > Mammalia > Didelphimorphia > Didelphidae > Monodelphis > Monodelphis domestica. The sequence continues at coordinate 252,241,565 of NC_077231.1, read as the reverse complement.
CAAAAGAAACTGATTATATTGAAAAATAGTTATAAAAATTAAAAAAATTAGTTCGCAGGCCCCCAGGATAAGAGCCATAATTTAGCCTTAGAGCAATTCAGTTGAAGCAGTACAGAATGTAGTTCAGAATTGATTAGTAATACTTGTTAAACTCTGCATAAGGTATTATGCAGAGTTAAAATGGGAAACTGAACTAATGGCAAACTCTGGCTGTGTTTGTATGGACAGAACTAATTGATAGGTCACATTTCCCTAAGGGTTGATCCTCTGATGTGAGACTGGTTTGGTGGGAGGGCTGGTGGTCTGAGGGGATTGCTATTCTCAGGACTTTGGGGCTTACCTGCCTGTTGGGTTAGCAATGGGTATTGGTGGTGGCAGGGATGGTGGATTCTTTTTTCCTTAGGATTCTTCCCTTTGATGATGGCAATATGGTTCGAGCAAAAAGCAGGTCTGGTGGCCCTATGTAATTCTTATGACTCTTGGGCAATGAGACTAATTTGGATCAGTTCTCTTCTTTGTGTGGGGAATACCCTTACTTTGTCTTGAAGGGTAGGAATTCCCCATTTCATCACTACCTAGATCTGTAGTCTTCCAATGCATGAGAAATGACAATACTTTTGTTTTTGATAGACCTTAAAACTCAAGAGTGATGAAAGTGGTGATGAAATAGGATGGTAGAAAAGAGAATGGGGAGTATGTGAGATATGATAAATTAATTGATAGACTGATACAATGGGAAGCAAAGGTGAGAGATTACCTTCAGTTAGGAGAAAGTTGAAAAACTTCTGAGACTGATGAAACCTAAAGGAAATTGCCCCAGAATGCTAACCATAGCCTGATCTCAATCATTATCTTCTCGTGACTGAAAAAAAAAAGGGCTTTTAAACCAGGGACTTTTAATCTGGGGTCTGTGAACTGTTATTTAAAAAAATATATTTTTATAATGGTGTTTCAATACAATTGATTTCCTTTGCTATCATGCATATTTTATTTTATGCATTTAAAAACATTATTTTGAGAAGGGATCCATAGGCTTCATCAGATTGCCAAAGAGAACCATGACACAAAATAGTTAAGAACCTTGGCCATTGATTCTTTCTGTTAAGACTGCAATGTCTCATTTCATTGGTGTAGCCATCAATAAGAATAGCTCATATTTATAAAGCACTACTAGGTGTCAAACTCTGTGCTAAGTGCTTTACAATTGTTATCTCATAATTGTTATCCTCCCAAAAACCCTGGGAGGTAGGTGCTATTATTTTTCCCATTTTATAGATGAGGAAACTAAGGCAAACATAGTTTATCACATAGCTAGGGAATATCTAAGGCTAAATTTGAGCTTCTTGATTCTAGGCCCATTGCCCTATATGCTGTGCCCCCTAGATGCTCTATTACCTTTACCAGTGCAAACCACAGTTCCTTCATTCATTAGTAGTCAGTCTTTTTGAATGATTGGGTGCCCCCAAACCCAATTTATCACTTTTACATTATTCTTTACATTGAACTTCTGATGAACTATGGTCAATTGATCATTGGGTCTATTTGAAAACTTATGGGACCTGCAGGAGATTGTGCTTTGCTGGCATAATCTTGGAGGACCAAGGAAGGGTCGCTTGTTTGCCACAGTGAGACATTGTGATTAGATGAAGGAGAAAAAATATTTCCCGGGGCATCCATCCATCAGCCCCAATAGCCCAGAAATCCAATGAATTTCTTCTTTTTCCTTCAAGAATCTTGGGGAGAAATGTGGCCAGGGCACTCTGCTCCTAGAGGGATGCTATAAACATTGGACATTCATTCGGGCACTCAGTATTCGAGCATTCCACCAGTTAAACAAATGCTTTCAATTATCAATTTAGAAAGTAAGTAGTATGATTTCACTAGCGAATCTCATAAAAGCATATGACTCACTCAGAGTCCAGCATTTGTTTGACATACACGTCAAACTTTAAGGTAAATTTAATCAATGGCCCATTGCTATTTTATCTTTCTCCTAATCAGGATTTCATATTCCATTTCACTTGATTGAAAGAGGCAATTGATAGCAAATGATATTGACAGACATAATCACTCAGTCACCTTAAATCACGTTTTCAGCCCTGACATCTCCCCAGTCCCATCCCCATCGTCCACAGGTGATGGTTGAATATTGCAATGTAAAGCTAAACAAGTAAACATTCACAATCTCACAATTCGTTTCATCCATCTCAGCTAAAGGGCATTAGACTGGGACTTCCTGGAAGCTAGGGATGATGAAATCTGGGTTTTGCTGTACTTTGCTATATAGACACGATTTTAATTTCACTTACATTTAGCTGCTGCCCTGGGACGCTGGGGTTAGGACAATGGAAACAGTGGGAATTCCAGGCCCTGGGGTGTCACTGAGATCATTTTCCCACTGATGAGTCATTTTGCTTCAGCCTTTATTGGTTACTGCTGGGTGGTAGGGAAAGGAATTTTGGGGTCTGGGCATAGCCCAAGGGTGAGCCCAAGCGAGGACTTTTGTAGCTGGTGGCAGAAATGGCTTGTTTGCCTTCCTGAATCAGCAGAAAGAAGCAGAAATGCTTCAATAAGCACATGTATGTGGTTTGAGATTAAGTGGGTGGGGGAGATAATTTCAGTGGGTTCTCGTTGGGCATAACATTGATATTAAGATATTGCAGGTTTTTGTCTTAAAAAAAAAAACAACTTACAGCCATTCTCTATGTTTGGAACAATTGAGAAGGGATTGAATTAGGACTACAGGAGAATTTCAACTAAATGAATGACTCAATATTCGAGACAGAAAAAGAGAAGTATGAACTTTTTTTTGGTTGTTGTTCAGTTATTTCAGTCATATCTGACTCTTTGTGACTTCATTTGGGGTTTTCTTGGCAAAGTTACTGGAATGCTTTGCCATTTCCTTCTGTAGCTCATTTTTTGGATGAGGAAACTGAAGTAAACAGAGTAAAGTGACTTGCCCAGAGTTATACAACTAGTACGTGTTTGAGGCCAGATTTGAACTCTAGGAGTCTTCCTGACTGCAGGCACAGTGCTCTATTCACTGTGCCACCTAGTTGTCCTGTGAATATTCTACAAAGGGGTGAAATAGAGACTTCTTTGTCAGCAACAAAATCATGGAAGAAAAGAGTTTGTGTGGTGGTTTAACTCCCCTTGGCCTTTTTTTTTTTTCAAATTGGGATAGGAACTAGACTCATAATTTCATTAGTATGGAGAACTCCCAGGTTAGGAAAATCCCTTCACCACTGAATAGAAGACATCTCTGATTGTTTTCTTACCTTGAAAATGGGGATAATAATTGCATCTGCTTTATAAGACTATTGTGAACACTGAGAGAGAAAATGCCTGTAAAGTGTTTGGGAAACCTTAAAGACCTACATAAATGCTATTTTATTATTATAATTAAGAACCTTTACCACCTGTCCTAGTATCAATTCTAAGACAGAACGGTGGTAAGGACCATTCAATAGTGGTTAAGTGACTCACCCAGGGTCATGCAGGTAGGAAGTGTCTGAAGCCAGATTTGAACCTAAGTCTTCTTGACTCTAGGACTGGCACTCTATCCATGGTGCTACTTTGCTGCCCCTGCTATTATTATTATTATTATTATTATTATTATTATTATTATTATTATTACTACTAAAACTATTGATTCTAAGACTAGCCTCTATCCACTATACCATTTACCCCTCCTCTTCTATCCTTTAGTTTCTAAAATAGGTACACAATCATGCTTTGGATTTTATGAAAGATCTCTTTTTCATCATGGATATGGAAAAAAACAATCAATCAATATTTTTAAAAAATGTATTAAGATTTGACTATGTACCAAGCATTGTGGCTGGTCTTAGGAATACAAACACAAAAATGAAACCGTGTTGGAGAACTTGTATTCTGATGAGAGAAAGAGCATATCATAAAAATATAATTTAATGAAAAAGCAAGAAGAGAATTTTTTTTGTGGTGGTGGAGGAGGTGGCCAAGGAAACCTGTAGCCAGCAAGGCAGGGCAAGACTTCAAGTAAACAGGATTGCTTGAGCTGAATTTTGAAGAAAACAAGAAATTATAAGAGGTGAGGATTCCAGACATGAGATTTTCTGAGAGTACAAAGATAGGAAACAAACTTATGTAAAGTACCTACTATGTAGCGAGCACTGTACACATATTATCTCATTTGATTCTCCTAAGAACCTTGGGAGGCAGATGCCATTATAGTTGAGGAAATCAAGAGAAGAAGAATTTGCGACTTTTCCCAAGGGTCCCAGAAGTATTCCGGATCTGAGTCTGGATATGAATTCAGTCTTCCTGACTCCAGATCCAGCACTTTATCCACTCCACTCTTGAGGTATCTTGACAGCTAGTTACAGGAATTGGTGATGATCTTGTGTGAATAACAGGAAGAAGGCTAGTCTGACTAGATCATAGAATGTGGGGAGGGGAATAATAAATAATATAGTTAGAAAGTTAGATTGAAGCCAGGTTGTAAAGGGCTTTAAAAATGGAACAGGGAAGATTACATATAATCCTTGCAGTAAGAGCTGGCCATTGGCATGTAGGTAGCAGGTCATCTATTTAGGTAACATGGTCATATCTATTCTTTAGCACTATCACTTTGGAAGCTCTATGGAAGAAGGATTGGAGAGGGGATAGACATGAAGCAGAGAATCCAGTTTGAAGAATGTTCTAATGGTCCAGGTGAGAGGTAAGGAGGACTTGAACTAGGGTGATGACGAAGGAGAAGGATTTAAGGAGGAGGTTGTCAACTTGAAAGACTGAAAAGATGGTGTTCTCAACAAAAGTTTGGAAAGGGTGCAGACTTGGGCAAAGAGAGGAGTTCTGTTTTGAACTTGATCTCTGAATTTTTTTAGTCATGTAAATTTATAATTTGGTTCTCTTACTTCACTCTGTATCATTTCATACAACTCTACCTAAGTTTCTTTGAATTCTTCACATTCCTTGGGAAAGGAGAGTTTTGCCAGCATTGGAAGAAAGTACTTTCTGGTTTGTCCCCAAAAGTTCTTACCCTGGGCTTCAAGCCACCTACCTAACCTTACTGTTACCTTTTGGAGGATATCTTGATGGCACTAAACTCAGGAAGTTCTACCCCACCCTAACCTATTTCTCTTTGTCCTAGTAATTTCCTTTGAAATGAGTTCACTAGTCAGTTATTACTATTTTGCAAAAAACCCCCAACAACTCAACATTCCAAAAATAGAGATGCACATATATAAAAACATGGGCACAACTGGTTATAATTGTGAATTCACTGAAGAATGACTTTTTAACTTTCTCTTTTTTTTAGTTTTTTTAATGAAAAACTCTTCCTTGTATGGTCATATCTAATTTTTTCCTTATTCTAAATGGTGCTTCTTGCAGCATTTGAATGTTTTCCATAATATCCTAGTCTTTTAGTAATGCCCTAAAGTTTATTTAGTTTCATCTCTCTTCTAAAACAATTGAGCATCAAGAATTACACTTGGGCCTTTGTATCCACCTTTGTACCTACCATATATGTTTGTCTATATAAATAATTTCATGCTCATTTAAATAAGCATTATACATGTATATATACACACATATAGGTATATATGCATACATATACATTGTATCTCTGCTATTTGAATACAAGCTCCTTGAAATCAGGGACTGTTTTGATTTTGACTTTGTATCTCCAGCCATTAGTTTAGGACCTCATATTTAGAAAATACTTAATACAGGATTATTGATTAGTCTATTTCCAAAGGATTACATGATAGGGTCACTTACTTCTCAGCATCTTAGCACTCCTAGCATTTTCCCTCCTTGGGTAATAATATTGAGTCCTTAGCAGAAAGCTTGATAGAGTAGAGAGAGTACTGGATTTGTATCAGAATCCAAAGTTCTGAAGACCAAAGTTCAAATCTCAACTCTTCCATTGATGGCATGAGTTTGAATCAATTAGTTAGTTAATCTTGGGTAACTCTATAAAATAAAGAGATTATATTTGATGATATTTAAGTCTATTTCTAATTCTCAATTCTATGATCTGATTAGATATAGAAGATGATGCAAATATCTTAAAATAGATCTATGATCTCACTGGTGTGGTTCATCCCAATGATGCTGATTTCAACTTATCCTTTGTAGTTCCTATTATTTTATTTTTAATAACAAGTTTTCATGGATTCAAATTTTCTCCTTCCCTTCTTTTCTACTCCCTCCTGGAGCTGATAAGCAATTACCACTGAGTTATATATGTATTATCATGCAAAACATTTTCATGTTATTAATTTTTGCAAGTGAATAATCTTATAAAACCTAACCCCCAAAACATATACTCAAATATACAAGTGATAAGTCATATATTTTCATCTGCATTGCTACTCTATTATTTTATTAATTTAATTAATTTACTCATTTCCTTTAAACTAACCTCTGGGTGTCCTACCTATGTATTAGAGATCTTCCTTAATTTCTTTTGAAATTAGGGTCCCTGTGAAGCTCTCATACTGGCTACCCATTGATTATCCCTTGCTTGTATCCTCTTTTTCATTTATTTTTAACAAACATTTGTTAAGTGTCTGCTTTGTGCCTGGCATTGTGCTAAACACTTTACAAATATATCATTTTACCCTCATTCAACCCTGAAAGGTAGGTGTCATTATTACTCCAATTTTACTGATAAAGCAACTGAGGCAGATAGAGGTTGAGTGAGATGGTGATTTGCCCAAGACACTTGTCCATTTCTTTGAAAACCTTTGCTATGATTCTCCTTCATAATGCTTTGGTTATAATATGCCTGCTCAGATGTGCTATATGCTTTTTAAATTTTTCTCAGTGTCCTAAAACTTGCAACAATTCATTCATTTATTCTTTCACTCATTTGCTTAATAAACATCTATTAAACGCCTACTATGTGGTAACTATTGGAAGAAAAAAGAACCAATTCCCACAACACTGGTGCAATATTGGTATTAAAAAAGGGGTCTTTAATTTTTTCAGGGAGAAGAATATTCCTCCATTTTAATATGAATGTGTCTTCCTACATAGGCAACTTGTTTATGAAAATAACAATGCATAACAATGTAATGTTTTAAGGCTTATGAAAGTTTCCTTATAATAACTAGGTAAGGAAAGCAATACAAATATTACATATGGAGAAACTGAGTCTCAGAGAAGTTAAGCCTTTTGCCCATAGTCATAGCAAGCATCAAGAGACAAGACTTGAACCCAGGTCTGTGATGTCTAAGTCCAATGTATTTCCCATTACACCACTGTTATTTATTTACTGTGAGTTCCTCAAAGACAGTGATAGTATTTTCAGTTTTTGTTTAACCAGATTTCTCTCTTCTCTTGTTGCCCTTCACTTCCAATTTCTGGCTTCCCTCCTTTCTTCCTCTCCCCTCCCTCCAGGGAAAATGTCCTTTATTCAGTGCTTTATACACAGCAAGCACCAAAATATTTCAACTATAGACATCTTTATTGCTCTTCAACCTGGAATATGTTTTCACTAAACTTAAAATACAATGGGAGACAATTTGCTGTTTCTGAATTCCAAAGATTTACTGAATGCTAGGATTGAAGCATATTAATTTTCTACTTCAGGTAGCTCCATGCCAAGTACTTTACACCTCTTAAATTATGTGTTTAATTAGAATACCTTGATTTCTTGGCTCGGCTAAACACTTTCAGAGGTGGGGGTTATTTTTGTTTTGTTTTGATGTCATTTGGCCCTGATAACTTGGCTTTCTTGTCAGCATTTTGTTTTTTTTTTTTGAAAATACCAAATTGTCTTTCATTTATTAATTTTATTGCCTAGGCACAAAAGCTTCCTCCAGAGCCCCCTTCTTCCTAGAATCCTTCCATCAGTAGAAAGAGAGTTTATCCTTCCCCCTCCTGCTTATTGTTATCTGAGTAAGGAGACTTTGGTACAGGTCTGAAAAGGGATTGATTTGCCTGGGACAATGGGTCAGTCTAATTATCTGTTTCAAAGAGGGAAGTGTGTTAAGTGAGATTCAGATTTAGAGTTCTGAGTATAACAAATTAATACTTTTTTTTGTTTAAAGGAAAAACAGAAAGAAAACAAAAGCTTTAAGAGAATAGCAACCCTCTATATTCTCTTTTGCTTATATTAAATATCCTTTGTCAACAACTTTCTCCAAGGACAGGATAAAACATACTACTGAAGCTGGAAGTCAAGAGACTTAGCTTTAATTCCTTCCAAGGAAGAGTCATTTTCTTGAGTTCAAATCTGGACTCAGACACTTATAATATGATCCAGGGCAAGTCACTGAACCCTATTTGTCTCAATTTCCACATCTATAAAATGAGCTGGAAAAGGAAATGGCAAACCACTCAGGTATCTTTGCCAAACATACAAACAAAAAACCCCTGCAAAAAACACAAATTGGGGTCAGGAAGAGTTGGGCTTGTCTGAAATAGCTCAACAACAACAAAGAATAGGACAAGTCATTTAGACTCTCTTCTCTTCTGTCTAAATATTTTTTGTTTGCCTTTGCTACTCTCTTCCCAACCTTAACCTTGAACAGTCTTCCATCTTCCCATTTCCCTTCTACCTCAAGCCCTCAATGTTGCTCCACTTAGGCCCCTTTCACAATCCACCCACCCTCATGGTGCTTTGCTGCTAGCTACTTTTTCATCTGCCTATATATATTTTTGAAGTCCACCAGAATAGGTTTTGGCCTTGGGTATGAAGACATGGGTTAATTTCCTTGTATTAAAATGGAATTTAAATGGAATACTTTATGCTTTATTGGAGAGAAACTGTATTCCAACATGGACTCTACTATAATCATATGCCCATGTGGCTTTGATTAAATTGCTTTACCTCTGATTCTATTTCCTCTTTCTAAAATGAGAGAGTAGGTTTTGATGGACCGGCATCCTATGATTTGTTTGGTGAAGAGGGGTGGTTCCATTTGTTATAGTGGAAGGGATACCCAATTTGTACTCGCAAGACTTGGGTTTAAATCATTCCTCTGACCTTTGCCACATTTGCAAACCTGGCCAAGTCTCTTATCTTCCTTAGGTCTCAGTTTCCTTATACATGAAATGATAAACTGTACTGGATGGCCTCTGAAGTCCATTGCAGCTCTTAATCTATGATCCAATAAAATTACTTTCAACTCTATATTTCCTGAATGCTATGATTCCTCTGGACCTCGGTAATCTCTTCTGAAAGATGAGAAGGTTGGATTTGATGACTCCAGCTCAAGATTGGGGGATAGACCAAGGGATTAATTTTGCAACATTAGTGCATTTATTTCCTTTTTCAGCACACTTTCTTTTTATTACTCATCTAAGAAACAAGTACCAAACCAGCGTCTGTTCATTCAAACAGGAAAGTGCTGGGAACCTTTTCTTTAAAAAAAAATAGATACCATTTTATCTCAGGGACAACACATAAGCAGATATGCCTTCCTGAGGTATGTACGTGTGCTTATCTTGAATCAAGATGCCTGGGATTGGTTCCCTTATGTTCCCAGTAGAAAGGATCAAACAGGGAGAAAATGCTTCCCCAGCAAATCAGCAAATTAGAATGAACAAGCCCGCAATTCCTTTTGTAAAGGTCAGTGCTGTCAATGATTGTAATTCTTGTGAATATAATAAACTGAGCAATATGCTAGAAGCATCTGCCCCTCTAGAGCTATGTGTAAGTCATCCAGTGGGGAAAACCGGAAAAAATAATCGTAAAAATGGTTTCAGGGAGGCACAGGTCAGATAAAAATAGAGATTGTGTCCTTGATGTAATTGAAAGCTATTGCACAACCTATTTTCTTTTGTGGGTTGTGCTAAAAATAAATGGCTTTAGTTTATAATTGTTGATTTTTTTTTCCTTCAAGAGCCAAGAGTCAGCAAATAAGGGATAGTAGGCAAGGGGTCAGAGATAAAGATGGGCCATTGGCAAGGATAGAAAGAGACAATAAATATTTTCGTAGGAAGAAGGGGAAAAGCCCAACTGGAGGGGAGATGGCAGGACGTCTGTATTGTTCCCTTCAGCCTTGCACACACTGTTACCCAATTTGCAGGACCTCACAGGTTGGCAGGGGAGACCCCAGTGCTGTCTCTTCTGATTAGGTCCCCTGGAAGCAGGAGTGGCTCAGTGAAATTGGCTCAGTAGTCTATCAGTAGCCGGCTTACACAACAGCTGTGGAAAATTATTAAACTAACAGAGAGATAAATGGCTTGGGAGGGCATAAAGTTAGCAGCTTTGGAAAGCTCAGTAACAATATATCATATTCTGTTTCTCTCTAGGAAAAAAAGATAAGATGAGGCTTCTTAAATATAGCTTCAGATTGTAGTTAAATTGTTGTCTAGATTCATCAACTTAAAGAGTGTTGGAACTGGAAAGGACCTTCATAAACATCTTGTTGGGAAGTTCTTAACCTTTGTGGTGTGATGCATCCCTTTGTCAACAATCTCGATGGAGCCTTTGGGTGACTTCTCGGAATCATATTTTTCAAGGCATATGATAAAATAAGTGGGATTACCAAGGAGGCAAATCACTTTGAAATACATTGATTGAAATAGATTTCTTTAAAAGAATAAAGTCACAGATGCCATGTAAGAACTCTTGATCTGATCTTATTTTGCACATGAGAAAACTGAGGCATCAAGTTCATAGAATTCAGCAGAACCAGGATTCTAATGCACATCTTTTGGCTCCATTTGGTTCATCTTCCCCATTTATAAATTTGATTTTTATCATTGACTTGGTGTAACTTGGTGTAGACTCCCATTTATGTGCCCTCTTCCCATGAATTCCTCCTTCTGTGCATGTGCGTGGCATCTATTTACCTAAATACCTACAGAGAATTTGAAAATAGGCATTTCCTAAATTCCTCTCCATCAGTGCTCACATCATAGAGGAGAACTCAAGAGGAAGTTTCTGAAATCCCCCTCGGTGATTCTGCATATGGTCAAGTTTGATCCTAGGGAAGAAGACAGATGGTCTGTTTCCTTCTTCCTTTACTTATTGATGATCTCTTTTTTCACTGTCAAAAAAAAAAAAGGAAAAGACCCTTACCTTTCATCCTAGAATCAGTATTAAGTATTAGTTACAAGGCAGAAAAGCAGTAAGGGCTAGGCAATTGAGACTAAGTGACTTTCTCAGAGTCATATAGCTAGAAAGTGTCTGAGGCTAGACTTAAACCCAGGATATCCTCTCTCTATACATTGAGCAACCTAACTGCCCACCAAGTCACTTTTTAACTGCTTAATCTGCAAAGGCATAGAGGAAAATATTTTGGGCCAAGCTTCAATGACTCTTCATTCTCTAAAATAAAAAAATCCCAAACTCTTCAGGTGGACATTAAAGGTTCTTTGCCATCTAGTTTCAGTTTACCCAGAGAGCATCCAAAGGAAGGAAAGCAGGATGATGAAGGACCTTGAGATTGTCATTCTACAGACTGGCACCTTTCCACTCGATCAGTTCAAGGTTATCCAGTCAATCTTCCCACTTCCTCATACTTGTCTGTACTGATCTTCTAACCAGAGGTATTGATCAAAGGACTCGAGGATTAAACAAAGACAAAAAAAAAAGCTTAAACAAAGGAAAACAGGATGTTATTAACTTTATTATCTTCAAATATTTGCCAAGCTGTCATGGGATATGGGAGATTAGATTTGTTCTGTTTGGTTCTAGATAGCAAAACTAGAGACAAGGAGGAGAAAATGCAAAGAATTAAATCTAGACTTAAGGGGAAAAAGTTCTAACAAATAAAGCTACACTATATTAAAGGGGGAGTGGAAGTTAGTGGGTTCTTTTTCACATTTGAACCCAGAATATCCTCTCTCCTTCAAATAAATCAAATAAATGCCAACCTGTGAAGTCCTGCAAATAAATGATGACCACTTGTGAAGTATGTTGTAAAAAGGATTATTGTTCAGGTACGTGTTAGACTAGATGGCCTTGTATGTCTCTTCTAGTCTGAGGTTCTGTGATTAAGTAATAATTCAACTTTATACACGGTTCTACCATTCAGGAAGTACAATGCTTTGCACATGTAAATGCTTAATATATATATAAAGCACCTTATATTTTTTCTACTTTTTTTTAGCCTTTTAGATTTTTAAAAAAATTTCTTTTTGTATTATGGAGTCATTAGCTTCTATTTGGTCCATTCAATGAGTTTATTGCTTGAGTAATGTTTTGTACCTCTTGAACCAAGCTGATAAATCTCTTTCCAGTTCTTTCTTCCATAGCTCTCATTTCTTCTCTAATTTCTCTCTCAGTACTCTTTTTTTGTCCAATTATTGCTTAACTTCACTTGTAATATCATTTTTTAGGTTTTGTTTTTTATACTCTTGCTTCTTCTTTCCTAGGAATTATAGTGGAGTTTGAAACTAAACTATATTTTTGAGACATTGCTTATTAATGTTAGGTAATCATTCTTTTCTTTTGGGTTTGTGCCTTGATCATCCCTGCCATAATAATTCCTTTTATAGGGTTTTTTTTTTGATAGATAGTTTTTCCAGCCTTACTTCTTGACTTTGGATTTTGTATTAGGGCAAAGATCTGGGTCAGAGCTATGAAGGTGCTATGTGCTTGTGTACTTGTTCTTCACTAAGTACTTAATGTGAGGCCCTATCTCTCCTTATTCTGGATGGCCAACTCCAGATGCAGGTCTCCTCTGGCCCTTTTGGATCTGTGACCCAGAACTGGGTAGTGAGCCACAGATCTGTCAGTTGCCATCCACTACTACCTACCACCTACTACATAAAGTCAGGATAGTCTGTCAACTCAAGGACCTCTTTTTCCCAGGAGGTATTCTTGTTGACTTTTTCAGTCCTTGCTTTGGAATGTTCTGACTGCAGTTCCTGGCTAGACTCCATCTCCATTGTCTGCAGAGCTCTATCTCCCCAAGTTATCCTGGACTGGGTGGGGGGAGGGAAACCACTTCATTGTGACTTTTTCCCCTTAGGTTTCCTGATTAGGATTTGGCCTGGTGTATTTTCTAGAACTTTGTGGAATAGTTATGGGAGCAAAATCAGCGGTGCTTCCATTATTCCACCATCTTGGCTGTCTCTTGGTTTTGTTTTCTATTCCCTTACTAGTACTTGATAGTTTTGATGATTATTGATAAAATCAAGATACATTAATGTTAGTCCCCCTTCACTGTTTAGGCTTGATAATTTGTTGTGGTTAGCATGTGTCCAACTCTTCATGACTCCTATTTGGAACTTTTTTGGCAGAGATACTGGAGTGGTTTGCCATTTTCTTCTCCATTTCATTTTACAGATGAGGAAACTGAGGTTAATAGGTTAAGTGACTTGCCCAGGGTCACACAAATAACAAGTGTATGAAGCCACTTTGGACATTAGTCTAAACATTTAACCTCCTTGGTCTTGGTTTCTTTATCCATAGAACATATATCTGAGAAATAATAAGCCATTTATAAAGGAGCTTTACTGCAGTTACACACATTGAGAGAGAATTTTTTAATCCATTCTAGTGCTGGTTCATTTCTGTTCTTGCTCTTAAATAACCTGCCTTTGGCATTCAAAGGCTCCTGTCTACTTAGGAGACATGACTATAGCTAATCTGCTGAAAGCCTCTGAACAGACCCCTCGTCTGCTTAGGACATCTGCAGGAGAGTTAAATCATTTTAAGTTGGGAATTAGACTAATGTTTTATGCTAGGAACATCATGAATCCTGCTGTTCTGCAATAGGTTGTTAATGGTGGAAGCGAAAGGTATGGCAGATATACAAAAGAAAAATAAATCCATCTTATTTTATTTGAAGCCTGACACTTTTATTTACAGAATTTATATTTCAGAACCCTTCTTTCATTCATTACAGATGCATTTTAAATATGACTCTGTTGGGTTAATAGTCCATACTTTAAAAACAGAGGAGTGGGTGAAAAGGGGAATTGGGACCACTTTGTAGGAGGAAAGAAGCAGCAGACGGAATCCATCAAATGATAAGATGAACGAACCAAAGAGGACAACAAGTCGTTTCTTGTCAAAGCAAAGGGAATTGTGATATGCCTGGGAGATTATGAGTGAAAATATTTAGTACAAAATATTTCTGCTCCATTGCCTAGTTCTCTTTCTCCCTGTTCCTCCCTCCCAGCCCAATTCCCAAAACTTTTTCATCGAAAACCCAGTTGGGAAATCTAGGGCATATTCCATAACTGACAATACATCAATCTTTGGCTGTTCCTACTGCATATGTTTTTTGCATTTGGATTCATTTGTAGAGACAACATAACATAAAAAGACTTTGATATGGGAACAGGGAATAGTGGCACTGGAGACCTGTGGAGTGGGGATAAGATATCTGCTGGAAGGGATAAGAAGGTGGGATTCTGGCAGGAGGGAGTATTCCCTTTGACTCTCTCCTTTCTCTTTCCCAGGGATACCAGGTGTTCCTGTTTTTATTGGGATGGTTCCCATTTTGGACCATCCATTCTCAGTAATTCCGTATTTACAAAACTCACTTCAATTTTCAGGAAGCTAGTCTTTCCCGTTATTCCATATGGCACTAATTCTTTCATTCATCCCAGTGGCCTTAAGTGCATTTGCTGTGAGTTTCATGAAGTAATTGACCTTTAGTATAAAACAATCCCGTTAGAAACATGGTAGATCTTCCTGAATATTATTGGAAGATTGTGAGTCAGAGAAGGGTGGCTAAAGCAACAGTCAGGTAAGTGCTGTAGCTAGTGATGACCATCTACATTTCCAAATAATAGATAAATGATTTCACACTTTGGAGTTGCAGATTTTTCACCTATAAGATGATGGAGGTGGGCTAGATGATTTCTAAGATTTCCCCCAGCTCCCAGAACCCCGTCTTTATGTCTGTACTTGTTATATTCATACCCAGTGGTTACCAAGAATGGTTTTATCTTTGAATTCATTAGATATGATGTCTTCCTTCATTTTACACAAGGCCACTACAAAAAAAAAACCAATTTATTAGCCTTTACAACAGAAACAAAAACAGGACCCTGATTCAATCATTCTCAAAAGAATTGAATCAGAGTCCTATTTCATGGTCCTATATCATTTATTCATTCATTTTTGATGGCACAGGCCATTGTGACCAGTGTCTAGTTCTATTAAATAGCCAGGCCAATAGCAGGTGCTGTCAAAGAAGAGCTCAGTCATGGACATCACTCAGTATCAGAAGGTGCTCAGCTATAACCACCAGACTAGAGTGCTACCTTCTTGCTCTTAATAAGCTGATGTCCATTTAGCTTTAGAAACTTACTAGCTGTGTGACCCTGGACAAGTCACCAACCCTGTTTACCTCAGTTTCCTCATTTGTAAAATGAGCTGGGGGAGGAATGGCAAAGTATCTCTGCTAAGACCAAAGAGTTGAACATGACTGAAACAAATGAACAACAACAAAGGAATGTTATTATCCTTGTCCTGCATATAGAGAGACTATGGTTACACATCTCATAAATGGTGGAGCCAGGATTCAAACCCAGGTTTCTGGTCTCCAATTTTATTTTATACCTATCTTTACTTTTAATATTTATTTTATATTTATATTTTAAATTTTATTTTATGCCAATCTTGGGGGAAAGATGGAATTCTGAGGTTCTAATGAAGGAGGTGGGATTTAATCTATTGCTTGAAGTAAGGAATATTCTTTACCAAACCTTTTCCTTCCTTTCCCTGCTAACATAACCACTGAAATGGGAAAATTGCACAGTGTAACTGTTCATTTAGAACCCAGGCCTCCGTTCTGTTCACCATCACTTTCTCCTGAATTGATTTCATGATCATTGCCATAATTCTAAACAGATGTTTTATTAAATACCAATTAAACCTATTATAAAATGAAGCTAAATGATTTTCTTTCAACTCTGAATTTCCAAGCCTCAAATAGGATTATTTCGTTAATCAAGGCTAGTGTATACTTGGAGAGCAGATGATCTACATTAGGATTATTCTTTTGGTGGCATGGGGTGCTGAACACTGAGCTTCGCAAGCTCAGAAAGTTCACTCTGCCTCTTACCTTGTGATTTATATTGCTGATAAATATCACCGCAGGATGTTATGAAACTGTGAGTTCCTGGAAATTTGGCAACCTTGCCCCTTCCCCTCTTTTCCAGGCGGTGACCTGAGGGTCTGGTGAGAAATCACAGCCAGCAGTCTGTGGCATGCCCAAACAATATTTTCTGATTAGCATCTCATGGGGATAGACTGAAAGTTGTCCAGCCAGGAAGCCTGGGTCCATGAGTAGAAATCAGGACAGTCCTTGTTCCTGTCATGCAGTTGAGTAGATGGCTGCTCTGGGGAAAAGCCATCTAAGTCTGGTTTCTGGAAGATTTCCCATAACTTGGTGATTTGGAACAATAGCCCCATTCCCTCTCCCTTCCTTAGAGTTACTTGTCATTGTCAATGAGCATCAAATCCTTGAGCCTTGCCAGGTATTATTATTATTATTAATACCTCACTGGTAGGGAAAGGGGGGTGGTTCTGGAATCCTGGGAGGTTTCAATCTTTTCATAAAGGTCTATAGTCCTTTGTAAAAAAATTGGAAAAATGGCAAGAACCATACGGGCATGCTGGAGCAGGGCACTCTGCCAAAGGCTGCTTCTTCTCAGGGGTTTTCTCCCCTTTTATAATTTACCAGTTTTGTCTGCTTCTGTTTATGGGTGCTCTTTTAGCTTGGATTTCTTTTTCAGGCTAATTGACATGACAGAATCTCATATGGAGGGGCAGAATTTTACACTGATTGTCTTTTGCTGAGGCTGAATGGAGGAGTGGTAGTCCAGTGGGTTGTGGAGAAACAGGAACCCAGGCTAGTTCTTTCCCTTTGTTTTTCTTTCCCCATCACCCTTTTCTATCCCCCATATTCTATCAGGAAAAATAAAGTCTGACTCAACCTTAAAAAAAGGATCATCAAAGGTTTTATTTGTGGCTTCTCATTTCCTCTGATTATGAGAAAGTTAGAGTATGTTTATTTTCTTTTTAATACATTTTATTGGCAACAGAGAAGAAGGCAGTCCTCTCTTCACTAAGTGACATGAATAAGGAAGGGTACCAAGTGGTTATTGTTGTATAAACACTGTAATAATGAAGATACAGAACTTTTTTAAACCTGACCTTTTTCTAGTCCTTCATAAACTAGACTGAAATGTCACCATAGTTTGTGAGCATGTTAATATAATAGAAGAAACAACTTCTGAGACCTGTTCCTTGACCTTCAAGGGCACAGAGGAGGATGCTGGCATATTTGTTATTTTATGGGATTGGCCAACACTTATTTTTGAATGAGCAGCTCAGAAACATATGCAGTAACTTCTTCAGATTCTTGCTTTTTTAAAAAAAATGTCCTTCTCTGGGTTGTTCTGGAAGGACACCCTACTTGAGTTTAAAGTGCTTGAATAGTTTTGCAAGCTAGTCTCTTGTTAGCTGAGCTGGCAATGGGATATGGATAAGAAAATTTGGAGGACTCTAGAAGAACCTGTCTTTTTGGACATATGGTGTCCCCCCACAGATCTTTCTCTCTTCTCTGAATGGGATAACAGTGTTCAATTTGGGAGCCAAATTGGCCCTTGCTGACTTTGCCCCTTCTGGGCAGAAAAGGCCTCTGGGAAGTGGATTCTTGCTGTTTTTTATTTCAAACTGACATGATCCTAGTGATTAAGACCAGTTCTATCTAAAGTGATAGAGATGGAATTAGACCTGTGATTTGATTAATGTAGTAAGTCCCAGATGAGGAAACTTTATTTGCCAATGGAATCTTCTTTGCAAATTAAGCTTTTTAAAAAATGCTGAGAGGTAAGAAATTTCCCCAAGGTCATATGGCCAGCATGTATTGGGACTCATGTCTTCTTGGCCCCAAGCTCAACTCTCTATTAATTACACCATGCTGTTTCTCTGTCCACTAATACAGATCCAGTCCTATCTGTAGGGAGAAGAAATGGTCGTCTATTAAATGTCATTTGAAGTATGCCATTGATTCTCTTGTTTTCCAATATTTTATTTTAAACATCTTCCTCCATTAAAGTAATTTCTTTGGGTTTTGGTAGAAAGTTGTAACTCGAAAGTCAAAATGGTTATGTGATTTAGACATAAAGGATGAAACCATAAGCAAATCAGGGGAGCATAGAATAGTCTACCTGTCAGATCCATGGACAATGGAAGAATTTATGGCTAAACAAGAGATAAAGAACATTAGGAAATGTAAAACAAATACTATTGATGATATTATATTAAAATTTTTTTAACACACAAAACGAATGTAACTAAGATTAGAAAGGAAAAAAGAAAAAAGGGAAAAATTTACATCAAATTTCTAAGATAAAGATCTAATTTCTCAAATATATAGAGAACTGAGTCATATTTATAAGAACACAAGTCATCCCCAGTTGACAAATGGTCAAAGGATATGAACAAGCAGTTTTCAGATGAAGAGATCAAAGCTATCAATAATTGCCTGAAAACAGGTTCTAAATCACTCCTGATTATAGAAATGCAAATTAAAACAACTCTGAGGTACTGCCTCATACCTATTAGATTCACCAATATGGCGGTAAAGACAATTGATAAAATTTTAAGGGAATGTACCTGGAGATAGAAGAGGGGATGCTCTGAAAGAATGAGGAAGAAAAAGAGGAAGGCAAAACTCTGATGCTAGACTCTACCTATGTCATAATGCTTGGGCCATGAGGCTGGGTGGCAGCAGGAATCAATAAAATTGGAATAATAAGGGCATCTATCTTACAGAGTTGGGAGGATCCATTGAAATTATATTTATATCTGTATCCATATCTATCTGCCTGTTTGGTGACCTGGGAAGGATGTGTCTTTGGCAAGAAATTGTGACACTTCACGAGTCAAAGAAAGAATTCACCCCTTTTCTCCCCCATGTTATCATGCTGGCATGCCAAGTCATACAAGCACCTTGTCTATTGATCATTCAGGCAGTTTCTTGAAGGAATGATGTATGTTTAGTGTTCAATTCCAGTTTGAGCAAGAGAAATACCAAGTGTTACAAATAGGAGAAGCTCTTTGAGGGGGAGATTGAATGCCCCAGGTCTTGTTTTGGAAGGTGTTTTCATCATGTCACAGCAGGCATATTGTCTGGAGTCATCATAAGACTAGACATTCTTCTCAGCATCCCCTCATTATTTATTGAGGGTGTCACAGACTTAACTGCCTCCAGGGCTTTTGGGGGAGCACACATTTGCCAGAGTACCTCCTAGAGAAACAAAAGCAAGAGATAAATTTGCTCCTCATTTTCTGGAGTGTCACTGAGAACACATTCTACTGAATTCCTCTCTTGCTGCTTTCTTCTGGGTTGTAGAGAAAATATCACAATGCAAGAGCTCACACGGGCTGTATGAAAGGTGTCTAGCTGATAGCAGGTTGCTGAGGGCTCAGATATCTCCTGAAGGGAAAGCTTTGGAAAATAGGGCAGCCTCAGTGAAGGTCCATCCCCAAAGGTGCCTAAAAGCATTTGGCCTGGGTCGCCTTGATAAAAGGAAGGCAAGGAAAAGGAGGTGGGAGTTCAAGAGGCCTTGGATAACTTCCCCAGGTGGTATTCTCCTGCTTCCATTCAATAAAGTAACACAGGTTTGATGGTTTTAGTTAACTGCTCTCAACTACAAGGCAATGGGGGAAAAAGAAATGGCTCCTTGGGCTGTTATTGGGATCTTCTTTTAGCTCTTAGGATTAGCACAGAGTTTCCTAGTGGGGGCCATATGCCTCAAAGGAGATCATGGAGGCTTGGAAAGGCAGCCACTTTGTCTTGGAGAGCCGACAAAAGGGAAAAAAAGAGCCACACATTAACCTCCCCATGAATGCTGAATTGAAGCTACACTTCCCATCCTCGGGGAGTAGCTTTATGAGGTTTCTATTTCTACCTTTCTGGCTTTCTCTGCATTTCTCTTTTATGAGAACATAAGCTACGACTGAGGAGCAGGGATTAAGAGATTGAACCAGGAAGAGAGCTCTAATGAGAGCCTTTTATTCCAGAAGCAAGAGTGAGGAAGGTAGAAGCTTCTGGGGGAAAGGGAAAGAAATGTGCCTCTCCACACCTAGGGGGTTCAGCACTATTAAAGAACTAGCTGATATTGTGTGGGTAAAGGAGGCTGCTGAGGAGGAGGAGAACCTTGGGAGGATGCTGTCTGCACCCTCCACATTTCTCAGACTCAGCAGGAATCAATAAAATGGGAATAATAATGGTATCTCTTACAGAGTTGGGAGGATCCAATGAAATTATATTTATATCTGTATCCATATGTAAGGGTAGCGAGGTGGCACAGTGGAAAGAAGTGCTAGGCTTGGAGTTAGGAAGACTCACCTTCTTGATTTTAAATTTGGCCTCAGCCCCTTACTAACTGTGTAATCCTGGGCATGTCACTTAACCCTGTTTGCCTCAATTTCCTTATCTGTAAAATGGGAAATGGCAAACCACTCTGTGTTTTGTGCCAAGAAAGCTCCTACTATCACAAATATTTACACATGACTGAAATGACTCAACAATAAAATATTCATCTGCCTTTATATATTACTTTGCAAACTAAAATGTTCATCTAAATGCTAGCTGTTATTATTATGGTGATTATTTTTGAAGTCTACTAAGGGACCCTTGCCACTTTGTTAAACCAATATAACAGATAAAGAAAATGAGGCAGAATTTATTTAATGCCTCGCCAAGATCACAGGATTATTCATGACAAAATAGGGACTGCAATGCAGAACTTCTGATAGTCTACCAAATAGGAGGTATCTAGTGGCTGACTACAGAGTTAAAACCAAGAAAATTCCCACATGCCCTCTTGAACCAGATTAAAATGTAATTGGGAAATATTTAATAAAATAAAAATACAACAAAACACAGATAATATTAATATGTGTTTTTCTAAGTCAATATATGGCAGGAGGGAACCTCATGAGTGTTTTCATTGTCCTCTGTTTGTATTTGAGTTTGAACCCCACTGGACTACAGGGTTCTGACCTTAGCTATTATGTCAATATTTTTAGCAACGACTTGGACAATGTCGTAGATTATACACATCATGTTTGGAGATAAAAACCCAAGCTGGATAGTTAATTTGATGCACGATAGAGGTCAGGTCGCAGAAATATCTCAACAGGCTAATATGATGGGCAAAATCTAAAAAGATGAAATTTAATAGGAATAAATGTAAACATTTTCTCTTGTGTTAGAAAATCAATTGAATGAATACAGAATGAGAGAAATCATGGCTAGACATCAGGTCAGGAGAAAAGAAAAATTCAGGGAATTTCCTGAATTTAAAATTCAATATGAGTCAATGGTATGGTGGGGTAGCTAAACAAGCTAATTAAATTTTATGCATTGCCACTTTTTTGGATTTGGGATTTTATGAACATTCTCTTCATGGATATTGATTGTAACCAAACTATGCCTGAATGCATCCTGAGAAGCAAAGTGTCTAGATTAGAGGGAGGAGGGTTAGAGTTCCATTCTACTCTGAGCTGGTCCCCTTGTATCTGGAATAAATACTGTGATCAGTGCTGAATGCTGTATTTTAGCAGGAACTTTAACAAGCTGAGTTAATGCAGAAGAGATCAGCTAGGATAGTAAGGCATCTTGAAACGCTGCCATAGAAAGATTAGTCAGAACTGGCAATGTTTATAGCCCGAAGATAAGAAGACTTGGAAGAGATCTGACAGATGTCTTCAGTGATTTGAAGTCCTGTCCTGTCTAAGGCAGAATCGATTTGCTTTACTGGGCTCCAAAGGCCAAACTAGGGCTAACAGGTGGAAAATTAGAAAAGAAGCTGGCTTTATATCACTGCAAAGAAAAGCTTCCTCACAGTTGAAGCTGTTCCAAACTCAAGAGACTGCCTCAGGCTGTAGTGAGTTTCCCATAATGAGAGGGAATATTTAAATAAATTTTGGATAACTACTTGTGATTGTTCTAAAGAGGACTCATGTTTCAGGTATGGACTAGTTGAACTCAAAGGGTGGTTCCAGATCTAAGATTTTACAATTTTATGATTCTCCGTCCAGCATTCTTTCCATGAAAGGTGACACAGTGCACACTATGCCTCAGGGAAAAGCTTGGGTCCATTTAGAATAAACTTGCCAACCCCCAAAGACAATCCAATCTGTTCTTTTTCTGTTCAGTTTTGGACCTGACCCATTGTCCATTTGTGGTATCTATCTAAGATTTTTTTGCCAATGGATGAACTCTATAGGTTGTCCATCTAATTGAATATCATTATTGTCCAGTTATTCTTAATTCCTTTATTGTTTTCTATATGGATAGTTAAGCCAACCTTTCTTTTATGATTACGGAACTTATTTAAGAGACTTCAATATTCTGGAAAGCATGGCAGAGCACCATGTCATCCAAAAACATGAGCATTTAGAGAACCCCACTATCTAGCAGGAATCCTTCTTCCTTTGGACTCCAGGCTGGATTTCCTCTGCATCAGTGGTGAACTCTTTTGGCAAGCATATGTGTACTTGGTTTATTCCTCACTTGGTATAAATCATCAGAGGTCATGGAACAAGTTTATCTCTATTGTTATTACCTTTCAAGGTATGCCATAATTTTGACACATTCGCAAGAGAAATCTTGAGGAAATAGAGCCATTAAGGTGGAATTTTGTTCTATTGAAACAAATGCTTTAAAAAATATCAACAAATAATAAGTAGAATGAGATCTTGCATTATTGATATTTTTTTCAGTCAAAGATTTGACCTACAGATTTGGAATATCAGTGAGAAAATTTGCCTGTTCCCTTCTAATATCATTACCAAGCTTGTCCTTGATAAGTTTATAAATTATTCTCGTAAAATTCACATAGGTTTGTACTTAGTGGTTGGTTTTTGCAGTTAAAAAGGTTCAACTTGACATTCTTTCTTGCATTTATTTCTTTTTGTGTGTTAATAACTTATTTAAATGGGTCATATTGGTGATATTATAGGTGTATTCAATATTTTTCTCAATTTTATTGTCTTCTGCTTTTATATGAATTTTAATTTTTGTTTTGAAAAAATAGTGGTGTATAGATAGCTAACTGATTCAGAAAGAACTCCCACATCAGTAATAAATCATTTCATGCCTTTTTAATAAATATAATAAATTTTATTTTTATTAATGTGCAATGGTATTCAGTACTCATTTCTAGCATCTTCAATTTTGTCTTGAATAACTTGTTCATGATGTAGGTAGTGTAAGGCTTCTTTAAATCTACAAGTCAATGGCTTTTCTCATTATTTACATACACCTGAACCATATTTTCCATCATATATACTTACAGACATACACACCCACACATCCGTACACATTCATAATAGTTTCTTTTCCACTGAACTCAATGACTATTAATATATAGGTTGATGTAATTTGTAGGGTCTTATTTTTTTTTGTAGACTTCCTATACCTCTTCTGCCACTGTAGTAGATGTTAATGCATAAGTTACAATTTTTTTCATAATGGTCTTTTTGCATATAGTTATCATAGGTACTGCAATATCAGATGAGCACACATCTTGATGTTGTTTCTTGATGTTTTTTAATTTCTTGAATGCACAATAAGACTAACTTTGACAATTCCTCTATTTACTTTCCAAGAAGAACCTTTAATTAGTTGCAACTTCCTTTTGTTTTCTTTAGAGAAAAATGCCAAGGTGAATACAATTCAGTTAATTCAAATAATGCATGCCCATTTGTCATTGGTCAAGGATCTTACATTTAGAGTACCAATGGCTAATTAAGTGCAAGCTTCAAGACTAGGGATACTTAACCTGATTATCTATAAATTGTTTTTGTCTTGAATTCTGATAATTGTATTTCAAAATAATGTGTTTCCTATTAATCTTATGTACTCAATTTTAGGCATTTAAAAACATCCAGCTTGGTAGGATAGTGGATAGAGTGCCAGACCTGGAGTTGGGAGGATTTGGGTTCCTATCTGGCCTTAGACATTTCCTAGTTCTGTGACCCTGGGCAAGTCACTTAACTCTGTTTGCCTAGCCCTTGCCCTACTGTCTTAAAGTTGGTAAAGAGAGTAAGGGTTAAAAAAAAGAAAAAGAAAAAAACACCTTGAGAAAGGGTCATAAAGCTCCACCACATTGACATTTATTCTCATTCTAGAAGTGATGGGCATTTGCAGAAGAACAGGGACCATTTTGGCTTTTTTCCCCCTTTAGTTTCATAAGAAGACATGGCCCAAGAATTCCCATCTACTGGCCAACCTGCTGATGATAAGCCTGTCTATACTTAGATTGGAAAGTAGACACAGTCTGTTTGCAGGACTATTTTCATGAATAGGGAAATAACACCAGTGAAATGCTGTAATGGCCAAAATGTCATCTTCATCAGTTTCTTTGTCTTGATATTGACCACATACCAGAACCACCAGGGTGTCTGCCAGAGCTGTTCCATCTCCATCTTGAACTGTGAAGTCTCTATCTGCCTACCTTTGGTTATCTCACTTCTACTACATTCTTATTTCTACTATTCCTACTCCTTACTTTCTTGAAGAACTCTAGACCCACAGCTCCTCCCTACACCTCAGTTTGTTTTGTTCTGGCCTCCCTTTCATCCTCCATGAGTTTGATGGATCCAGAATTAACTTTGATGGAGAAAATCAAGATGCACAGGCATTGTTCTAGTGACTTAGGAGGTCCAGTTAGCCTAATTCTCTTATTAGTAATTTGTAATTTTGTAATTTAGTTTGTGTCCTGCGAAATGGAATCATAGAGTCAGTGATTCAGAAGGGGAGTTCTTTAGAGTCTTTTAGAGCTTAGAGTTCATTTAGTCTAACTTTTTTTTTAATTTTTGCAGTTCAGGAAACCAAGACATAGAGAGGGTAAATAACTTCCCAAGATGATAGGGTATTGAAAGGATCTTTAGAAGCTGTCTAGTCCCCACTTTTCCTACCCCTATTTATATATGAAGAACCTGAGGAGCTTTCAGTGACTTGTCCAAAAGAGGCAGAATTGAACTGCAATCCTATGATTCTAAATTCAACATTCTTTCTCAAAGGTATTTTACCTTAATAATCTTTTATATCTGAATTATTCATAAATTTGTTCCATAACTCTTTTAAAATTCTTTTTCATCCCTTAGAAGTACCATCTTTCAGAGTAATGAATTCCCAAAGTTTACCTGATGTATAAAATAGAGTTTCTTTTTCTTTGTTCTAGACTTATTTTAGTTAATTTTCAAAGATCCTCCTTCTTTCCACCCAGCAAAAGTGTTGCCTTCCTCTAGAGCAAGGTGATTTTCCTATAGGGATAATTCCTGGGTAAATTTTAAGCACCTCAAAAGATGCTTGATTCATCTATATGGAGATTCTGAGGGATCTCTGAAACATTTCCGTATTAAAAGTATTTGAACTGTTTAAAAGATCTTATATTTTCAAAGGCTTTGTAAAGAATTGGAAAAACAAAAAAATGACTGACAATGTTATCTTTCAGAGATGATTAACCAATCATTTAGAGAGGAAGCTGTGGCACAGGGAGGAAAAACACTGGACCTGGTCCCAGAAGACTTGAGTTTGAATATAGGCTCTCTGTTACTAGATGGATGACCTTAGGCAAGTTAAAGGACCTCACTTTCCTCATCTGTAAAATGGAGATAATAACAGATAACACTTTAGAGAAGAGAAGCAGCATTATTCATTATGCCCAGGCGGGAATTATACCAGGAATGCAGGGCAACATATTAATAGCAAAAACTAACAGAAATCACACGACTATCTCAATAGATGCAGAAAAAGCCTTTGACAAAATATAACATTCATTTCTACTAAAAACACTAGAAAGCATAGGAATAAATGGTCTATTCCTTAAAATGGTACATAATGTCTCTCTAAAACCATCAATAAACATCATCTGCAATGGGGACAAGCTAGACGCCTTCCCAATAAGATCAGGGGTGAAGCAAGGATGCCCATAATCACCACTATTATTTAATATTGTACGAGAAATGGTAGTTTTAGCAATTAGAGAAAAAAAGAAATGGAAGGAATTAAAGTAGGCAATGAGAAAACTGAACTATCACTCTTTGCAGATGACATGATGGTATACTTAGAGCATCCTAGAAAATCAACTAAAATTAGTTGAAATAATTAATAACTTCAGTAAAGTTGCAGAATGCAAAATAAACCCACAGAAATCATATATTACCAACAAAGTCCAGCCTCAAGAGATAGAAAGAGAAAATCCATTTAAAATAACTTTAGAACATATAAAATATTTGGCAATCTACTTGTCAAAACACAGAAATTATGTAAAAGCAATTACAAAACACTTTTCACATAAATAAAGTGAGATCTAAAAAACTGGAAAAAATTAAATGCTGGTGGCATTGTTCAGTGCCATGCCAAACTACCAAAATTATTTTCTACATCTAGAAAAAATAATAAAAGTAATCTGGAAGAACAAAAGGTCAAGAATATCAAAGGAATTAATGAAAAAAAACATGAAGGAAGGGGGCCTACCTGTACCAGATCTCAAAGCAGTGATCATCAAAATAATCTGGTACTAGCTAAGAAATAGAATGGTAAATGGAATAGATTAGGTAATATAGGCATAAATGACTGTAGCAATCTAGTGTTTGATTAACCGAAAGACCCCAGTTTTGGGGAAAACTCATTATTTGACAAAAACTGTTGGGAAAAGCAGTAAAAGAATATGGCAGAAACTAGATGTAGATCAGTATCTCACCCCCATGGGAAGATAAGGTCAAAATGGATATGTAATTTAGACCTAAAAGATGATAGTATAAGTAAATTAGAGGAACAAAGATTAGTGTATTTGTCAGATCAATGGAGAATTTGTGACCAAATAAGAGATAGAGATTATAAGATATAAAAGGAATAATTTTGATTATATTAAATTAAAAAGGTTTTGTACAACAAAACCAATGTAACCAAAATTAGAAGGGAAACAAGTTGAGAAAAACATTTTATAGTAAGTTTCTCTGATAAAGATCTCATTTCTCAAATCTATAGAGAGCCAAGTAAAAATTTTAAGAATAGAAGTGATTTGCCAGTTGACAAGTGGTCAAAGGATATGAACAAGCAGTTTTCAGATGAAGAAATCAAAGAAATCAAAATGTTATATCAATAACATATAAAACTGTTTTAAATAACTCTTGATTAGAGAAATACAAATTAAAACGACTCTGTGGTAGCACCTCATACCTATCAGATTGTCCAATATATCAGTAAAAGAAAATGATAAATGTTGGAGGGGACATAGCAATATTGGGATACTAATGCATTGTTGGTAGAATTGTGAACTACTCCAACTATTCTGTAGGTCAATTTGAAACTATGCCCAAGGGTTATAAAACTGCACATACTCTTTGACTCTGCAATACCACTACTAGGCTTATATTTCAATGAGACCATAAAATATGGGGAAAGGACCTACTTGTATCAAAATATTTATAATAACTCTTTTTGTGGTGGCAAAGAATTGGAAATTGAGGGGCTGCCCATCAATTGAGGAATGACTGAAAAAATTGTGGTTTTGTTGATGATAGAATACTATAGTGCTAATAGAAATGATGAGCAAGATAATCTCAGAAGAAGCTGGAAAGATCTACATGAACTGATGCAGCATGAAATAAGCAGAACCAGGAGAACATTGTACACAGTAACAGAGATACAATGGAATGATCAACAGTGGAAGATGGCTATTCTCAGCAATGCAATAATCCAGGATAATTCTGAAAGAGTTATAGCAAAGAATGCTATCCATCTCCAGAGAAAGAATGGCTGGAGTCAGAATGCAGATCAAAGTATACTATTTTTCACTTTGGTATATTTGTATTTTTATTTGGGGGTTTTGGTTTTATATGAGTATTCTCTTACAACAATGATGCTTACCTTATCTGGGATTGGGGAGGGAAGGGAGGAAGAGGGGCAATTTAGATCTTCTAATTTAGCAAAAGGTATGTTGATAATTGTTATTATATGTAACTGGCAAAACAAAATATCTTAAAAAAAAAGAAAACAGCAATTAACTAGAAACTTAAGTGACATTCACTACAGTGGACTGAATATATAAGGACTTACTGACAGAGGATCTGCCATGGTGGTCTCCCATTCCTCTCCTAAGAGCCAGGAAGACATAAAGGATTCAGATCAATTATTTAGGACTTTCATTAGTTTTTACTTATCTAGAGTTTGATTTTCTTTCATTAATCTTTTAAAAACCATTATAATCATCACATACATTAAACTCCTACTTCTGTTTATTTTATTTTATTTAAATTCTTACAAGTCTTCTATATTTCTCCGAATTCCTTTTTTTTTTTCATAGGATGCTCTGATCTTGGATTTACAGCTGAAAAGCTTGGAGTCCATTGAATCCAACCCCTTCATTTTAAAATTGAGGAAACTAATACACAGAGGAATTAAGTGACTTTCTCAGTCATATGACTAGTAAGTATCTGAGATGGGAATTCAAACCATGAATTTCAGATTCCAAGCCCACTGCCCTTTTCACTACACAATGTTCCATCTCATTCCTAATTATCCAATAACATTCTTTACATGAATAAATCATTATTGGTTTAATTCATTCTCCAATTGAAAGATGGACATTTAACTTCCAGTTTTTTGCTATCATGAAAGTGTTGTTATAAATGCATATTTGCCTAAAAACAATATACAACATTATATATATATGCTATACAATATGCTATATGTGAATGTACATATATAACCTTTGACCTCCTTAGGATATATACCTAGTCTAAGCAGTTTAGACATTTTTTCTGACATATTTCTAAATTTTTTTCTAGAAGGATTAGACCATTCACAGCTCCATCAACAATCTGTGACTATTATCCCAAGCCCTTTCATTTCAATTATTTATGTGTTTATATTTATATTTTTATAGAAATAAGAAATCCTCATCCAGATAATGGGCATGAGATGAATTCTTAAATTTTTAAAAAATCTTTATTTCTTCTATTATTAATGATTTGGAACATTTTTTTGAGAGTGAATCTTGATAATTGTCTTTTTTCTCCCTTAAATCAAGTTTGTTCATATCCTTTAACTAATTTTCGATTTTCTTTTTTTTTTTAACTTGGATCTATGATTATATTGGTACTCTCTCTCAATGAGGAACTATCTTTACTAATTCAGCATCATGCCATCTTTGCAATTTAGAGTCTTAAATAGTTGCCTAGGACACAGAGATTGCAAATTGCCCAAGATTACACAACCTTTCTGTGAATTCTGGCCAAACAGAGGCCAGCTCTCTATCCCCAGAGACACACTAACTCTTGGCCATCAGTTACAGATTTACAACAGCTTCCTATATATATGGGATTTGCTATAGATTTTCAAGCTGACTATTGCCATGTTTCTAGGTGGTTCAATGGATAGAGCTTGGGGCCAGGAAGAACTAAATTCAAAACTTGCCCCATATGTTTACTATCTCTGTGACTCCATGAAAGTCCCTTAGTCTTTCCTAGCCTCTATTTTCTCATCTCTAAAATAGGGATAATGACCAAAATGTTGTGAGGATCAAATGAGATAATGTAGGTAAAATGCTTTGCATACCGTTTATGATGATAATGAGTTAAAGTGACACTGAAGACAGAGGTCCTAGTTCCAGGAGAGGCTAAGCATTTCCTTTTCATGATGAAGCTCCTACCGGTTTGAGTTTGGGGAAATTTATCAGGGTAATTGACATTACCTTTCAATGTGTGTTTTCTTCTGGGTAAAGTGGAAATTTCCAATTACTCTCTACTGCCTTCTAAGCATGAACAATCCCTGAATAAAAAAGAATTTTTTTTCCTAGAAGAGTCACATGCAGGTCTCATCCCTTTTGAGATCACCCTGATTTGGGATTATGACATAATCATAGAATTGTGTGATTTTTGAGCCAGAAGGAAACTTCAGCCCCCTTATTTTACAGATCAGGAAACTGAAGCCCAAGAGAGGTAAGTCCACTTGGAATCATGTAGCTGGGAAGTGACAGAATTATAGGGGAAGTTTGTAGATGTCATGATCTTGGACATTAGATGGGAGCAATAAATCTTCCCATTAATGGCAATATGCTTCCATGCAAGTAAATGCAAGTAGAAGTTTTTATGCATTCAGACCACAAGCTTGCTATTTTCTATACCCCCATGCCACCCCCAGAATACAGAGCTTCTTTGGAATTTGCCTCTCATTCTTGTCCTTCCACCCATGTCCATTTGGACTGCAGTTCTAAATTCAGGAGCAACTTCCTTAATTTTAGATCCTGGGGCTAGTTTCTTAGCAGTGGGAAAATTCCTACAGAAATTCTGAGAATAATAAACTCACCCTTTGTCTCCTAAATGAAAAACTCACCCTTTGTTTCTTGAACAGCACATAAATGCAAACATTTTACTCATGGAAAGTGCTTAGACATTCCTGGTGTAGACAGACATTTCTTTGTTTCCAGGCCCATTCTCCAGCTGGTGACTATCATTTGTAGCCTCGCTGTCAAGCCAGTGGCCGATATGCTCACACTCTATGTTTTCTTTCTGTTCTGAGTTAAATAGTCAATTGTTCCTTGCCATCTGGACCATGGTCACCAAAGAATTATGGAACAAACAGATTTCTTTCTATTTTTGGTTTCTTATTTAGGAAAAATACAGGGGGAAAACACAAGACCGGAAGATAGCAACTATTATAATCAAGTTTAAATTTCTGTTTTTTTTTTCCTTTTTAGATGAAAGCCTACTTCTTTTTGAACCATCCTGCACAGATGCTGATCATTTTATCCAGATTAGTGAAGGTGACTAGGAATTAGAACTCATTTCAGATGGTAGAAATGAGCTCATTTTTGTTTCAGACTTTTGTTTAATAGTGAAATTTCTTTGGGCCTCAGTTTCTTTGGATGTAAAATGAAAAAGTTGGCTTGCATGCTCTCTAAGGCCCGCCCTGGCTCTAAATCTCATGATCCTATTATCCTTTTAAAATAGTTATAGCAAAAATTAAAAAAAATAGTTATAGCCTTGTAAGGGGATAAGGAGAGGGGGAGAGAAAATAAGGAAGGATCAAGCAATGTTTAGGCTTCCTAAAGGGACAGAGATTTAATAGAAGAGAATGTGAATAGCTGGGAAGGCTTATATTAAAATGAATAGGCTGTAGGGAGAGGAGTCTTGAAAGAATTAGAAGGTAAATGCCAATTAGAGGATGAAAGAGAAAGAGGCCTATTGCTAAGAAGAGGTGACATGGTGATTTTTGCAGCTGAGAGAATGATTAGACCACAGAGGTGATAATAATACACAACTGAGAAGGAAAACTTTAAAGAACTGAATGAATAGGGAAATAAGGTAAAATAATTAAAATCTTATTTAATGAGTTAGAGATGAAGACAAAAAAAAAACCCACAACTGAAATGTGTGGAGGGAAAAAATTAGTAATACCTCCTCCCGGTGATGAGGGAAAAAGGAGAGAAGCCTGATAAACAACAAAACTGAAGGTTTTCAAAGAATAGTCAAGAGCTGGATGAATATGGTAAATATAAAAATTAATTTTAAAAGGCACACAGTTTTGTTTAATGGATTTCTTAGATTCATAAAGTTGTGTAAAGGTATTGAGGTAAAGGAGATTTAACCTTATGGTTGTGAACTAGGGACATGAACTTCTATTTTCCTTTCCTTTCCTTTCCTTTCCTTTCCTTTCCTTTCCTTTCCTTTCCTTTCCTTTCCTTTCCTTTCCTTTCCTTTCCTTTCCTTTCCTTTCCTTTCCTTTCCTTTCCTTTCCTTTCCTTTCCTTTCCTTTCCTTTTTTTAAAAAACAAAACAAAATGTTCATCTCCTGTCTTAGAATTGATATAATATTGGACAATAAAAGCTAGGCAACTGGGGTTAAGTGGCTTGCCCAGGGTTACATGGCTAGGCAGTGTCTATGGCTCTCTATCCTATTTTTGTTAGTTCTTTATATGGGCTATGACCATTAACAGATTTTTTTACCCTTTCCTGTCTCTATTTTTTAAAAAAAATGGGCAATTTTGTGCATGATTAGGAGGTGAATTGAACAAACAGTATTTTCAAAAGGGTTTGAAAATATTCTAATGCAAGCATTCATCACCCATTCTAAACAGCAACCTGATGAATGGATACAGTTTAATTCAAAAAGCAAAATGTGTTTCTGAATCTCACTAGAGTGGGCTATTCACATTAAATTTTGCTTTTTTAGAAAAGGTGGAATCTTCTCATTAGACTGTAAGCTCCTTGAGGGCAGGGACTGCCTCACTTTTGTATTTGTAGTGTTTTGTACAATGCCTGACCCAGAATGGACCCTTTGATAAATGCTTTTTGACTTGAATTATTGTTGTTTGATTTAGAATCATAGATATTTTTTTTAATTTAAAGGGAAAAAGGAACCCTAAAAAAGAACATTTGCAATGGGTGGTACCAGTATATATTATTGTAAATACTTCAATTTTCTATAGCACTTTATAATTTATGAAATATCTTCTTCACAAAAACCAAGGAAGCCCCTAGTTCTTTGAGTAGACTCTCATGATGGACTTACCGAAGGATATGAACAAGAGTCGCACCAGATGTGAAGGCATGGATGGGTTACAACAGTACCACTAGAGGGATTTCCCATTTAGATGAGATCCCAGATCCATTTGAATATTAAGCTCAAGATTTTGTGTGACCATTTTACAGAGGAGAAAATTAAAACTATAGGAAGTCAAGGTAGTTCTGATTATGTCACAATCACCCTCTTCCCCCATCTATCCTCATTTGGACGTTTTCCTCTTCCATTAGACTGTAAGCACCTTGAGGACAGGGGCTGTCTTTTGCCTTATCCCCAGTGTTTAGTACAGTGCCTGGTATATATTGAGCACTCAATAAATATTGATTAATTGATTGATTGAGTTACTTAAAGCCATACAACTAAGTCTATTGACCAAATGAAAACCATGGTTGACAGGGGAGGTGGTAGTGTGTTCTCTAGTTGAATAAATTTGGGTTTTGCTATCTTTGTGTGAATGGTTTCTTACCTTATTGGAAGGTTCAGTCTGATCAATCACCTTGATAAGACTCACTAGAAGTGGGGATTGCTATTTTGTCTTATCCTCTGCACTCTTCGAGGAGCCTAGAAGCAGCCTGTTTGCAGATTAGTCAGAGCAGGGATGGGGTTCACCCAGGGGAATCTGCCTATGGCACGAGTGCCCACACCCTTGGCCACCTACTGATTGGGTGAAAATGTTGAGCCATTCCCTTGATTTAGGGCAGCAGCTGCTTCATAAACCCACTTTTGGGACTGGGCTGGGATGTAGGCAAAAAGAGAAAGACTCTGCTCACTTGGGAGATTGTAATTGGCAGTCCACATTTGGTGGATGGTGGAGTAGACAGATGTATGGTCAACAGGTCAGGTCAGGGCCAGAGAAAACAAGAGGGTGGTGAGGTAGGGGCCGAGTTGAGGTCAGGGACAACAGCCAGACTCTGTCCCTGAAGGGCTAGTTGTGTTGACAGAGGATTGCTTTCAATCACCCACATTTAATAGGATGGCTCAGGAATTTCTGGGTAGAGACAGCCTATTCAGCATTAAAAGAGATTTGGGGGATAGGGTGCCATAATCTTTTAGATTCCTAGCTTTGCCTCTTCTTTTTTTTAGTCCAGAAAGGAATCCCCTTTAGAAAAGAATTCCCTTCATCTTATGGGGGAGGTAGTGCTGTCTAGGTGGAAGAGAAAAAAAGATGGATAGGATCCCCTCAAAACTTTGGGGCCATCAGCTTCTCATATGGTTGCTAGGCAGTTGGGAAGAAGGCATTTGCTTGGGTTTCTGACAAATAACACAGAAGAGGAGGCAGGAGAAATGGAAAGAGAGAGGGGATAGTTTTGCATCTATTTATTTTTACTTCTCCAAATATATAACTATATTATTAACTCCTCTAGGGCAGGGTGTACATTTTCTGCTATGTCTATAGCTCCCACAGTTCCCAGCACATAGTAGGCACTCAATAAACACTTGCTGGATAAATCATATCCTATGGCTTTGTACTGGTACTTAACTTTTTATATGCATCTGTACTGTTCCCTCAACTAGGTTGGAAACCCTCCCAGGATCAACCCTGTGCATTATACTAATGCAGTGCTATACATAGAATAGATTCTCAAAAAATAGACAAGATCATAGACTTAGAGCTACACTATGATCCAATTCAATTCCTTTAATCCAAAAATGAAAAACAAACAAACAAACAAACCAAATCTAGCAAGCTTAGTAATTTGCCCAAGGTCCCCAGGTAGGTGAGTTGCTGAGGTATAATTTGAACCCAGGATCACTCAGCTAGTAAGTTGAGGTCTTCCTGGCCCCAAATCACCCATATTCTCTTTGATGCACCATTCCAAAGCAAGAGCAATTCTCTATAGTGAAAGCATTAGGAACTGTTCAAAACCTGAGCACCAATGGCTCGCTGGCTCTCCAGAGCTACCCTGTTATGTATTGGCATTTGCTTACATTTTCCCTTCCTCTCTTGCATTATTTATTAATTTTTTTCTTGAGAATTAGGACAAATGTTCCTGGTTGGGCTTATTTTAGGGAGGCTCTTTGAAAGGTTGTTTGGTAACAAAGCAGAAGCCTATTTGTTTACTTATTAACAAATTTGCTTCTTGCAGCTGCATGCCCTGGATTGTTGGCTAATTCTTAGTTATTCAGTGCGCTTCTCTTGGCATCAGCATTGTTGGTTTTAGATTTTAAGTCCTCAGGGGAAAAGGATGGGATTTTCCCTGCTTATACTGTACCCAGAACACAGCCATGGCCATTTGGCAATCAATTAATAACCATCTTCAAGTATTTGAAGGGTTATCATGGGAAAGAGAGATCGGATTTATTCGACTTAGCCCAAGGGATGGAACCAGGAGCAAATAAATGGAAGTTACAAACAGGAAGATTTAGGCTCTGACAACACTAAAAAAAAGTCTTCATTATTAGATAGGGATGGAGAGAGACTGGACCTAGGAATCTCGTGGCAGAGAAAATTCTCTCTAGCCATTCATATCAACATTTCATTTTCACCTTCCACTGAGAGTTGACTTGACCAGACTTGACCATTCCCATCGTACGTGTTAATGGTGGGACTTGAGCTCAGAATTTCTGGCTTCAAGGCTGGCAATTAGTCGTCCAAGAGTGTGTTGAGTTCCCTCAGGAGTTGGTGGGATCTTTGAGCAGGAGGACCATTTGTTGGGTACGCCATAGAGGGAATTCTTGGTGAACTTTGTGCTTCCTCTACAGTATGAAATTCTGTGGTTTTAAATAAATACTACCATCTGATGGTAGTAAATTAAAAGATATGTAACTAGAGTGGGGAAACTGGAACTTTGCTCCAGGGTGCAGACATTCAGGGGGAACTAATAACACTTTCAATAATTTGGCAGGTTCCTAGTGAGCACCTAGTTATCCTGAATAATTCCCTAAAATAGGAAACTAATTATGAATGGTTTTCCCTTTTTCTCAGCTGCAGAACCCCAGGTAAATTCCATGGTTAGCCTGGTCTACCTCCCTTAGCACTTGAAGGTGAATTTTATATAAATGATATAGAAATTAAAATTTATATTAAAATATATACATTTATGTAAATGTCCTGAATGCAATCATTATTCCTTACAAATTTGTCAAAAAACCAAGGATTTACTGAATACTTATTAAATCTGTACAAGGTATAGTTTTAGATGCTAAGGAAGATATAGAGAAATATAAGACAAAATCCCTGCTCTCAAGGAGATTACAAATGAATTGGAAAGAAAATATATTTAAGATATACATATACAAATATAAATACAAATATATATATACACATATACATATATTTATCATAGGAGATATATGGTATTTACTAAGTAAATAGTACAAATAAAAATTATATTGGAATTGAGGAGAGAGGTCATTGTGGGTTGCATCTGGCTTCAAAAATGATAGAGAATTTCAAATGGCGCTTGATGGTCTGGTTAGAGTCACATGGGTAGGAGGGAGGAAAGATGGTATTCTAAGGAGGAGAAATGGTGTGAATGTAAGTCATATGTAGAGGATTTTAAGATTTAAAGCCACAAGGGACAATAAAGAGACCAGTCTAGATGGAGCAGTAGTTTGTTGTAAGGGAGCAGGGGGAAATAAGGCTGGAAAATTGGTCAGGGTCAGATTTTGGGGGGGCTTGAATGCCAAGTTAAAGGAGTTAGGACTTTATCCTATAATAATAAAAATAAATGTACATAGTACTTTAAAGCTTTAAAAGCACTTTTCTCATAACAGCCCTATGAGATCATAAGTCCAAGTATTATTATCTCTATGAATAAGAAAACTGAGGCTCAGAAGATTAAGTGAATTGTCCATTTGTCCTATAGCTTATGAGACACCTGAATTCAGGTCTTCTAATTACAAGGCCTTTTTCTACACTACGCCTGTCCCATTTTCTTTATTGAATAATTTTGTTGTTGAGTCATTTCAGTCATGTCTGACACTTCATGACCGCCTTTGGGTTTTCTTGGCAAAGATATTGGAATGGTTTGCCATTGCCTTCTCCAGCTCATTTTACAGATGAGAAAACTGAGGCAAACAAGGTTAAGCTTGTGTGAGTTCAAATTTGAACTCAGGGAGATGTCTTTCTGACTCCAGACCTGGCACTCTATCTACTACACCTTCTAACTGGCCATCTCTACAATAATAACTTATAATAGTAGTGCTTTGAGATTTGCAAAACACTTTATATATAATGGAAGAAATATAAGTGCTAGCTTTGGAATCCAGATTTGGATTCAAATCCCACCTCTGTTATAACATTGGCACTTTCTATCTATGTGACCTTGGAAAAATCACTTAATTTTTTCTTGGCTTCAATGACTTAATTTTAAAATGACAATTTAGGGAAGAAATTAGATTAGATCCATTCTTTCTCAAGCCCTGTCAGATAATATAAAATACAGCTTCATAGATGTGTGACAAACAGCAAATACACCTAAGATCAGAATGATCTATTTTAAAACTACATTAAATTTAAAAAATTTTGGAGAGTTTCCTCTGATGTTCTGAGAAGCAGTGTGGTATAGTAGTTAGAGTGCTGGACTTGGAGTAGAGAAAACTTGGGTTTGAATCCTGCCTTAGACATTGCATGATCCCAGGGTTCCCTTATCTATAAAATGAGGGAGTTGATCTTACTGACCTTTAATCTCTATGATCCTAAGAACCTTCACTTAATCAATCAGTAAACATTTATAAAGTTCCTGCTATGCACCAGAACACCCTGTTTCAATGCTGACTTGAAAAAAATCACTACCAAGAATATTTCTTTAAAATTGTTTAAAACAGCATTGACAAAATAAGCTTTGGAAAATGCCAGAATTTCTCCCTTACCCCCAAACAACTCTTTCTCTGTTGTTGCTATTAATGTTCATGAGTATAGCTGTTTCCTGATGAGCAGCCCTCATTTTCACTCAAGTCCTGCTGTAATCCTTATGAGCCATCGTGGATCAGGACACCTGGGAGAAACCAAGAACAGATTGGTGAATTCACTTTGTTAATGATGACCTGCAAACTCCCTAGCAACAACTCCAAGCATCAATTTATTAAAATAAGCATGTGATATTTATAATGGATCAAGGAAAGATGCTCCCTTGCATAACTAACATCAAAGACATTAGAAGCATCTTTGAAGCTTGGCTTATATTAGTCAACTTCCTGCCACACATGACACCTAACCCTGACAGTTTGGGAAATTAGTGTGGACTGTATGCCCAGGTAAGAGAAGAAGAGAACTCAGATTATTAAATTAAGGATTATAAAGTGATAGAAAAACTATTAATAATGCAGATATAAGCCTAAAAGTGTATCTTGAATATATATTTACAAATATATACACATAACTCTGTCTGTCTATCGCTCTGTCTTTTAGTCTGTCTGTTAGTCTATCAGTCTATGGATGTGTCTCTCTATGGGTCTATCTGTTAGTCTATCTATCCATCTATCTATGTATCCATCCATCTCTCTCTCTCTCTCTCTCTCTCTCTCTCTCTCTCTCTCTCTCTCTCTCTCTTCATCCATCCATCCATCCATCCATCCATCCATCCATCCATCCATCCATCCATCTATCCATCCATCCATCCATCCATCCATCCATCCATCCATCCATCCATCCATCCATCCATCCATCTATCCATCCATCCATCCATCCATCCATCCATCTATCTATCTATCTATCTATCTATCTATCTATCTATCTATCTATCTATCTATCTATCCATCCATCCATCCATCTAAGTATCCATTCATGTATCTATTTTTTCTTCTAAAGAGCCAAATGTCAAAAATTTATGAGAATATTGTTGATATCTCTCTGAGACGTGAGGAGGTAAAAGTGAGGTAAACTGTTTGACAGATTTTGTGAGGCTGGGGACCTGGACTGTGGTAGCCTGAGAGATGAGGGAAGAAAAGGGACCATTCAGATGCCAGTAGTAGGGATCAATCCATGTTCAGAT
Organism: Monodelphis domestica; assembly: GCF_027887165.1. Lineage (NCBI taxonomy): Eukaryota > Metazoa > Chordata > Mammalia > Didelphimorphia > Didelphidae > Monodelphis > Monodelphis domestica. The sequence goes on along the minus strand of NC_077231.1, from coordinate 252,203,162 downwards.
AGTATGCCCCCTGCCATTTGGTGGAGTTCTGCCTATCATTATCCTAGACATATTTTTGTTGGTGTTAAATTTTTCCTATGATCTCTGTTAAAAGAAATTTGAAACATGAACAGCTAGGATCAGGAAGAAGAGAAAGATGAAGGTAGATAGCACTTTTCATTGTGGGGCATTTGGAGTTGTATTGAGCAGAATAACTAAGACTTTTATAGTTGATCTTTGTTACAATATTGCTGTTACTCTGTGGATTGTTCTAGTTCTACTCTCTTCTCTTTGTATCAGATCAAATAAATCTTCCCAGGTTTTACTGAAACCATCCTGCTTGTCATTTCTTATAGAATAATATCATTCCATTGTAATCATATACCACAACTTGTTTAGTTTTTCCCAATTGATGAGCATCCCTTTAATATTTAATTCTTTGTTACCATAGAAAGAGCTTCTATAAATATTATTGTACATATAGGTCCTTTTCCATTTTCTTTGAGATACAGATCTAGTAGTGATATTGCTAGGTTAAAGAGTGTGCACAGCTTTATAGCTTTTGGGACATAGTTTTCTTCAGAATGGTTGGAGTAGTTTAATAACTCTACCAGTAGTGCTTTAGTATCCCCATTTTCCCACATTCTCCCTTTGCCCCATTTTATTTTATTTTATTGTTATTTATTTATTTATTTTTTACCACATTACCTTTTATTCTTTCAGGCTCCCTCAGCTGATCTCAACTGATCTTCATTTTCTTCGCTGACCCTCTCATTTTCTTTACTCCATTTGGTCATTTCCTATTCATTCTGTTGTGACTTTCTTCCATCCCCTTTTATGTCACTTCCCTTTTAGGCCCTCTTCTTATTCTTCTTTTCCTCTAAAGAAATTTAACAATGGACGAAACTTTCACGATCATTTCAATTTATTGAGCTCTTACTATGTGCCAGACTATGCTAGCTGCTGGTGAGAAAAAGACAAAAATGAAATAACTCTTGACCTCAAGGAGTTTCCATTCTAAGGGTCAACTAATTCATTTTACAAGTAAGGTATAAATTCCAGAGCGAACTGGGCATTGCTTTGAGAAAAGTACTTTGTAAAGTTTAACACCCCATATGTAAATGTGAGTAGTTGTTATTCTTAGCCCTCTACCTATAAAAGTCATAGCTGCCATTTAAACAATAATAAGACAAATTTAGTTGAATGTTAGGAGGGAAGGGAGACCTTGAAGACAGTCCAGGTCTTATGGGTGGTAAGAGGAATATGGAGACCATGAGACACAGCTGGGGAGGAATTCATCCTGGGAGTGGCTACAGGAAAGGTAGTAGGAAATCTGCCATCTGGTAGTTTTCTGCTTTAGTTAATTATTCTTGCTAACTATGTGGTAGGTGCCATTGTTTCTGTCTATAGAAGACATACAAATTCTCCCAAACTTTCCAAATTCAGGTGTTGTGAGGTAAAGCTTTATGGTCTTCAAAATTTTCTTTTGGATTGAGGTATAGAAGACTGGAAGATTGAGTTCAAATTTGGGTACAGACACTAACTTTGTGACTGGGCAAATCATTCAGAAGCATCATTAGGGAAACATCATCTTAATGGTATTAGTGATGAAAACATAATATTATCTCCCAAAATAGCAAAATGATAAACAAAATAGGGACCAGTGTAATTCAGCTCATTGTAAGGTACACTTGTGAGAAAGACTTTAAAAAAATAAATGAGTCAAAAAGGCACAGAAAGCTAGCACAATAGATGCCCTTGGTCAAGGGCTTATAGTTTTGTATGACTTTAAAAGATTCTTCTAATCAGGATCAAGGAACTAATTTCCAGGACTCCACAGGAGAGCATGCCTCCTTCCCTTCTCTTCTGTTTGACACCCAATGGCAAATAGAATTATTTCTTCTTATGGACTAGAATATTACCATAGTATTACTACACTGTCCCAGAGCAAGGCATGGAGCACTTACGCCTACAGCTTTGAGTCCAGCCACCTTCCAAAGTGCTGTCCTAACCAGATTAAAATGTAATTGGGAAATATTTAACCAACTAAATTAAAACACAATAGAACACAGATCATGATAATATGTAATTTTTAAACCAATATGCTACCTTCAGGTATCCTTTTATATGGTTTAGATATTTTAGAAATATATTCATATATATATATATATATTTGAGTTTGATACATATATATGCTATATATCTGAGAATCATGAAATACTATGAATGGAGAAGAATCAAAATGGCCAATGATCAATGGAGAGATGCATAATGAATTTAGTAGTCAGGAATAGATTAAAGAAAATGATGTGCTAGAGAAGCTGTGTGAAATACCTTTCAAGGACATATGAGACTAAAAAAAGGAAGTGGACTGATCATGTGACAAGGGAAATGAGTAGGGGTGGGTAAGAGCTAGATGAGTATTACTGTTATGCATGGAATAGTAAAAAATCAGAAGAACTCCAGAACTTTGGGCAACTTCTTTATGGTTGAGTTAAGGAAGAACCTGGACCACAAATGACACAAAATGAGAAGTCATGATTTATAATCCCCTTTACCCCATCAAGGACTACACTCATCTCAATTCAATAAATATTTGTTAAGTGCTTGCTATGTGCTAGGCATCATCCTAAGTATTGGGGATGCAAATAAAAAAAAGAAATATAATCAAGGATCTTACAGTGTAATGGGAGAAGATAACACACTAAAAGGAAGCTGAAAAAGAGAAATATCAAGATAAATAATCTATTCCCTTCTACCAATCAATCTACAAGCTTTTACTAAATGCCTACTTTGTGCCAGGCACTGTGCTAACTGGGGATAAAATGCATTAAATTAATTAATCCCTACTTCAAAGCCCTACTTCACAAATAGTGAAGACAAGGGCACAAGTATATGTAGAATAATAATAATGAGAATAAATATAAAGTAGTTAAATACAAGGAAATCTGAGAGGGAGGCATCAGTGGTTGAGAGGATTAGGAGTCTATGGTGGTGCTTGAGCTGTTATTCCTTGAAGGAAGGGAAGGATTGCTGATAGGGTCTATTCTAAGGATGGGATAGCCAAAGCAAAAACACAAAGATGGGAGATAGTGTGCCATGTGTGAGGAAGCAAGAGAAAGCTAGTTTGGGTGGATGATAGAATGAGAGAGAGGGAGAGGGAGAGAGAGAGATACAGAGAGAGAGGAGAGAGAGAGAGAGAGAGAGAGAGAGAGAGAGAGAGAGAGAGAGAGAGAGAGAGAGAGAGAGAGAGAGACAGAGAGACAGAGAGACAGAGACAGAAACAGAGAGAGAGAGAGACAGAGAGAGAGAGAGAGAGAGAGAGAGAGAGACAGAGACAGAGAGAGACAGAGAGAGACAGAGACACAGAGACAGAGAGAGACAGAGACAGAGAGAGACAGAGAGACAGAGACAGAGAGAGAGAGAGACAGAGACAGAGACAGAGAGAGACAGAGACAGAGAGAGAGACAGAGAGAGACAGAGAGAGAGTAATGTCCAGTGGGGCTGGGAAAAAATTGGGGCTAATTTGTATAGTGCTTTAAAAGCCAAACAGAGGACTTCATTTTTGATTCTTCAGCAGCAGCAGTTTCCCACATAGAATCAAAGTGAGTCCCAAACTTTCTTGCATTCACCCATATTTCAATACCTCATGGTGCCTGTGGTTTCATCAGGATAGGATCCTCTCATATATTTGCTGATTGCAACACTCTTACTAGGATATTTTATGGATGACCAAAGAAAAGGAAAAAAAAGAAATTATTCGTGACATTGCCAAACTTTAAGTGATGATTTTCCACCAACTTAACTAGACTGGACTTCAGAAAACAGTTTAAGTTAAGACCCATTCTGGAAGCTATAGAACAGCTTGGAAGGGCTTGTCAGAGCTTGCTATTCCTTTTGTGAAACCTCTGAAAACTCCAAGTCATCTCCATATTATCATCACAAACCTCAGAGAAAGGATCTGACTCATATTCATATAATATCTATTTCATAAGATGAGCAAGTTAAAGAATTAAAAAAAAATTCTCGGTTGGTTTTTTATTTTTACCAACACTACCTCAGCTCAAGATCCCTTAGGAAAAGCATTTCAAGACAGGCAGAATAATGTCCTTCCTGCCACAACATAATTTTCCAGCTGTCAAGGGAAAACCACATATTGTACCCCCAACAAAAACTATGATAGAATAGATAATAACCACTCCCTAAGGGCACCATGCATCAGCGCTACTCAGAAAGGAAGACAGCAAGAGCTTGAAGTTACTATTAACTCTTTATTTTAAAAGACACAAAATGTGTGACTGACCAAGCTTACTAGAGACTCATTTACTGCAGACTGGGTCATTGGTTTTAATGAACAAAAATAGCCTAACTAGTCAAGAGACATGGGGACATTGTACTGGGTTGAAAGTGACCCAGAAAGGCAAGGGAAATTTGATGAGAAGTTAAAATTTTTCCTCACTCTCTATTCAAGAGGTGTTTATCAAGGCAAAGTATTCTATCTGTGAAAACCACAATTTATATGTGTTACTCATCTCTATTGTCTTTATAAGAAATATCTTGCAATTTATTTGAAAGCACCAGAATTGAAAGTAAGGAGAGTCAATACTTTTCTTTGCATTTCAACAATACCTAGAATGCTATGGAAGGGCAGTATCCAAATCTTTCAAATGGTGTCCATGTGAAACTGATTTTAAAACAATAAAATTAAAATTCTATTTTTATTTATTTATTTTTAAACAAATAGTTACCCCCATTCTAACTTTCTTGAAAATAACCTATATATGTCACAATTTTTCTGATGTGATTTTTGGTCATCTAGACCAGGAGCTCTCAAACTAGGGTTTGTGGATTTCAGGGGGTCCAAGAACTTGGATGGGATAAAATTACAGCTTTAAATATAATTATTTTCTTTTATAATCCTATGTATTTTAAGTGATGTTATTTTGAGAAGCTAGGAACTAGGTGGTATCATTGAGAAAGTGTTGGTCTTGTTGTGTAGAAGACTTAACTTTGTGAGTTCAAATTTGGTCTCAGACACTTACTCTGTGACCCTGAATAAGTTGCTTCATCCTGTTTGCCTCAATTTCCTCACCTGTAAAATGAGCTGGAGAGGGAAATAGCAAACCACTCCAGTGTCTTTGCCAACAAAATCCCAAAGGGGCTCATGAATAGTCAGACAGGATTGAAAAGGACTGAGCAACAACTAATTCTAAGAAGAGTCTATTCCACCAGGATTAATAACCCCATAAAGATGAAGAATTCTTGACCTAGGTGAATAAGAACAATTAATATCTGGAATGTCAGTCTTTATGGGGATTTAGTTTGTAAAGGAATAAAATGTTCACTTTGAGTCAAAGCCTCCAATCCCTTTCTTCCTGCTCTCCATGTTTGCTTGAGCTAAAAATCCAGAGGGAGGGTGATCTTATTTTGAATGAAAGCAAATGGAAGATGTTGGTTTGCCCTCAAGATGCAGAGGCCTCCCAGAAAGAAAATACTTAGTTTATCAAAGTACTGGCATAAATTCCAAGAGGGAAAAGAGGCAAAGAACAGAATCCCTTGGGAGTTCTGTTAATTTTTTAAATATTTATCTTCCCAAACCTTTTAAGGGCAGGTTATTAGTGAATCAGAAAATCCTGTGGCTGGAAGGGACTTTGAGAGGTCATCTGGTTCTCTTTCTTCCTCCCTCCCTTCCTCCAATCTTTCCCCCTCGATTTCTAATAGATAAGAATCTATCACATTCTTAAAGGCTGCCAAGGAAAGAGATTGCACAACCTCCCTTGGTAGCTCATTCCAATGTTTAACAAGTCCCACAGTCAGGAAATTCTTCCCTATCTGTAACTTAAGCCCCTGGTGCAGCAGCGTGAGCCTGTTTTCTTTTGATCTCTCCTTTGGGGAACAGAGAACAGCTAGGACTAATCCTCTGTGTTGGGGCCCTTTACATCCTTGAAGACTCATGTAATTCACCTCTCGATTTTTTTCTTCTCTAGGCAAAGCAATCGCTACTCCTTTTAACTTTTCCTCATAGATCCATCATATTCCCCAACATTTCCATTTCCTATCTGTCCCCTGAATCCTAATCAGGTTTGCCACATCCTTCTTCATAGTAGAGAAAGGAATCTGACAGGAGGCCAAGGAAGGGTATATAAAACAATGGGAAGATTACCCCCAAGGTAACTCCCTCCTGCCATTCCATTTATAGATTTCTATGCCAAGACCTGACAGAAATTTCCGAATCACCCTGGTACTTTTTTGAATCCTTCCTAAAAAGTCAATATTTCCCCTCAATATCTGAGAGAGAAAAAAATACCCCCTTCCAATATTGCATACCTCAGGGAAGCTCACTAAAATTTCCCTGTGCAGTTGAACTAAGAACAACACAGAGCTTGAGTAGTTTATCTTCTGACCTAAATTATAAGTGAATTTCCAAAGGTGAAGAATAGCTTTATTACAATCAGCATTGACCAATAAATCATCATTAGCTCCAAGTCTCATTCCAGTGTTATAAATATGAGACCTCATCCGACCTATTACTTTGAAATATTAAATGTCTGTTTAAGAGGACTCTCACCCAGGCCAGAGTCAAACCAGACAAATGGGAGAAAGCTGAGCTTTGCTAAGCAGTCTTAGAGAGTGCCACAGAACTGTTCACACTTTCCATTAATCACCCATCAAAGAGCATTTGCAAATGGTGTGCATGTGGCAGGGACCTATGTCATGCTGCGTACCTTACACAGGTTTGAAACAGATCATGGCTATTCTCCATTTAGGAGTTTGCTCTCTATGAAATTCAGTTCCCCCACGCACTAAGCAACTGCTTGGCATTCACTTTCAGCATGTGAAAAAGTAATTACAGGCACCTCGCAGAAACCCTTTAAGGCATAAAGTCATTTTTGGCCTCTTTGTCAAAGACTCACACTCCAGAAATGAACCAGAGGGGCCATTCCAGATTTTTCAAGCAGATTAAAATAAAGGAAATTCCACCCACCACACAGGGATCCTTTCTTAAATGAAGGAAAAGGTTCAGGATGGTAACTCTTTTTCATAGCCAGCTAGTAAATGCAGAAAACAACCCTGTGAAAGACTAAGTCCAAAGAAGGACCAGTGATTTGCATGTCACATTTCACCTTCAGATATTGTCCTCCAGACCTTCGGTGGCTTCATCTTGTAGAAGATAAAGATTCTTTCAGATTTTTAGATTCATAGTGTAAGTCAAGTCTTTTAGGAGATTTGGGGGTAATTGTTTAGAATTACAGCATATTTAGCCCTCAACGTTCTTGGTTTAAGAAATGACAGTATCTGTATTTTCAGGACATGTGACTCAATGTTGCAGAAATTTTCAATCAGATTAATAGCTGACTCATATCTAGAAAATGTTGATAGAGCTGAGGCTTATTATTCCTCATCTTACAGATGACAAAAATAAGGCAGCAAGAGGCTTAACCGACTGATAAAACCAATTAGTGGAAGAGACATGATAGGATTCTGGTCTTGTTACTGCCAACCTAATTTGGCTTTGCTGTCTGTCCCAACCTCTTCAAGCCAACTTCCATGGCCATGTGGCTGTTTCCCAGATTACTAGGATTTTTTCAGAGGCTCTCCTCTGTCTTGATGACTACATTTCCCAATAGAGGGCTCAAGGCACAATGTCATGAATCAGATGTACATTCAATCAGGTTCAAGTTGGTTTCCATGGGTCTTTAACATGTATAATGGATGGTAGGAAGGATTTATGCTCTTTGTGGAAGAAGATAAGACTCCCAAGCCCAATGGAGCCATGATGGTTGGCCTTTTTCTCTTACTCTGAAATATGTCTTGGTGCCTCTTTATATGATATTTTTTTTGTTATAAGAAGATAGCATTGAGTAGATTCAAAATACTGGGCATTTGTCTTTATAGTTTTTTCGTTATGGGAAGATATCATTGAGTACATTCAAAATACCAGGCATTTGAATCAACATCCACTTCTCCATTGTATTTGGGGAAATAAAACTATCTAAGAGCATAAAACAACTTCATGAGCCTCAGACTGGATACTTCAGAAACCAGGCATTCCATTCTGCATGTGTTAGGCAACTGTTTTGAATGAACTTGCTCCATGTGAAAAAGTAATTACTTTAATGCCAGATGAACCAGGCTAATTCTAGAGAGAGACTTTTGCAGATACTAGAGTGAAAAGTCTTGGCTGCCTCAGAATGGTGCAGACTCTATCCCAGGTGAAAATTCACCCTATCCTAATGGCCAAGAATAGAGAAAATGTGAGTTAAGTGTTAGGTGATAGCTTGCTCAGCTGAAACTCTGTAAATATCTTCTCTTTCAGAATTTTCTGATGTCAAACCAGCCATCTGCATTGATGGCTTTGCTCCTTCTTTAATAAGTTGTAAATTGAGCAACATAATTCTCCCCATGTCCAAAACTTGTAAGCCAAATACCCCATTCATAAATTGGCTGACTGTATGTTATAACTTGTCTGTCATCACATTCTTTCATTACGATCTGGGGGTTGGTTTTTATGCATTTCAAGAGTCTATCCACTTGTGATTCACTTCATTTGGTGTGGACTACATATTAATTCTTTGGAGGTGCTGATAAACCCCTTGTTTGTGTTTGACCAATAAGCCAAGGCTCCATGGCTGTGTTTACAGGACTGGATCCAGTGAATTTGAAACCATTGAAAGATTTAGCTTCAATTTGTCAAATCTGCCATTTTTAAGATTCTTTCTAAAAATGTAATTTAATTTTTTTTCAATTAAGAAAAAAATTGAGTTCTCTCCATTTTATTTCCTTTCCCCATTAAAAAGAGAAAAACAATACTCTTTTAAGAAATATGCATAGTCAAGCAAAGTAAATTATTGCATTGATCAGGTCCAAAATCACATATGCATTATTTTGTATCCTGAGACTATCATCTCTCTGTCATGTAAGATTAAAATGAATATTCAAATACTCCAGGTATTATATTTTATAAAGTTTATTAGTAGTAACTTGAAGCAAAAGGAAAATAATAGCCTCAGTAAAGGAAAAAATTCCTGGGACAGCAAACATGAGTGTCAAGAGAGTGCAGAGCACCATAGCAGTAAGAATCAAAAGGGCAGAGTTACAGAACTTATCTATACATGTAGCGACACAAATGTGAGGATTAAGAAAAAAAGGATTGTGGGAGATGAAGTCCAAGGGTTCAAGATTTCTAATTACACATTCATGCTGTGGGTAGTGTGCCCTATCATTTTATTATCTATCATATTATCTTGAATAATGGTTAATCGTTGCCTGGATCATAGTTCTAAAGTCTTTCAAAACTGTTTAATCTTTCTAATGTTGTTATAGAAATTGTTCTTCTGGTTCTTCTCATTTCATTTTGCATCAATATAAACCTTTCCAGGTTTCTTTGATTCTGTCTCTTACTTCATATTTTAAAGTATTCTATTAAATATGTGTTACAATTTATTTAACCATTCCTCCAAAGGGGACACCCACTTAGTTTCTAGTTCTTTATCACCACAAATAGAAATATAAGTATTTTTGTATAAAGGGGTCCTTTCCCCCTTTTTAGATCTCTTTGGGGCACAGGACTAGTAGTGGTGCCCTTGGGTCAAAGAGTATGCACAGTTTTATAGCCCTTTGGGTATAGTTTTACAGAATGGCTGGGTCAGTTTACAGCTCTTCAAGCAATACATTAATTTATCTATTTGCCAGTAGCCCCTTCAAATTTTTAAATTTTCCTTTTTTTTTTGTTTTGGTCATCTTTGCTAATTTGGTGGTATAAAGTAAAAACTACTTTTAATTTGACCTTCTCTAATTGGTGTAATGGTGGAATTAGTTGGTGGTAAAAGGGATAGAGGAGGAATGGATATCTTCCCCTTCAAAGCAGAGTCCAGGAAAGGCAGCTGGTATTTGAAACTGGCCCAGAGAGAGAAGAGAGGGAGTGAGTAGTTTCCCCCTTCAACCTTCCCTCCTCAGCTATGACTGCTTCCCTAAATTGGCTCTTGACTTCCTCCACTACTAGAATCTAAAGTTTTCTTCTCAGGGAGATTACTCTCCCCCTCAAGCTGGCTCACTTGAGTCACTTTGGGAAAAGACAACAATTTTATTATAATCTAAGTCAGCTAGGGTAACACAAAGAAATGGCTGATGGGAAGGGCATTGGTGAGGAAAGGGGGGGGGAAGGTGTCCCTACTCTAACTACCCCTTTTCTCTCCCTCCTTGATTTGGGGAACCCAGGCCTTGGCAGCCTTGGGCCCCCTGAGAGAGTCAGGTTTGGCTTGACCTAGTCTTGGCCCAACTGGCACAGTTCAGACCCAGGGCACCAGGAGCTGTGAGATAAGTTTGACAGAGGCTCAATGTCTTCTTCAGCTGTCACTTCAATTGGGAATTGGTGGGGGGAAGGATATCCTGTTACCAGGAGAGGAAAAGATGAGTAACTCCTCAGGAGAAAGTCTTGGCCAACCCTCTCTCCCAGGCTTTTCAAGATTGAGAGACCTAACTGAAATCTCAGTCAGAATCTTCTTGCTTCTCAAGATTCCAGACCTCCTGGGGTCCCTCCCCCATTGAGTAGAAAAGATCCAGCAGCCCTTCCGCCTGCCACTCTTCCTTGAGTGCAAAAACTGTCACATTGGTGATTTGGAGCATTTTTCATAGGGCTAAGAATAACTTGGATTTCTTTCTCTGATCACATCTTGCTCATATGCTTTTGCCAATTGAGGCATACCTTTTATAAGGTTCATCTTGAAGTAGGTCTAATTGACTAGATGCTTCAAGCACCCCCATTCTGTCCTGAGTTTATAGATAGTCTATATCTGAGTCCTCTAATTCCATATTTCAACATTCTTTTGGTTCTGTGTATTTCTGAAATCAAGCCACCATCTTCTCTTGCCTTACCTCCTTACATTCCTCCCAAGGGTCAATGATGTATATCTAGGGCAGAGGTTCTTAACCTGGTGTCTTGTCTGTGAATTTGTTTTAAAAATACTTTGTTAATTCATTCCAATATAATTGCTTTCTTTTTGTAATAGTATGAATTTTATTTTATATATTTAAAAACCTTTTTTTGAGGAAAGGGTTTGCAGGTATCACCAGATTAATGGTGGGGTCCATGACACATAACAAAAAGACTAAAAAACCCTGATCTAGGGAAGAATTTTAAATATATTAATTGAAAATTATTACATTTTGCTTTTTTGCTTTTTTCAAAGAAATAATCAGTTTTAAAAGTACCCTTTGCCACAATCATGATGGAGAAACAGTTTCATTTCCTCTAGCATCAGGGAAATTCTTATCTTATAAAAAACTGTAAAACCTCTTGGCATGTATGCCTTTGCAGAAGCCAAAGCTGTTGTTTAGATCTTCATTATCGAAGTGGGTACACAGTATGCTCAAAGGGCAAAGATAAGATGCTGCTGTATGCACACATTATTTTTCAAAATATTTATGATCCCACAAAATAGCATCTCGTGGATGAAGTAGTAAATAACTCAAGCCTAGCTTGGTACAACATATATATTTCTATCAGCACTGGCCTAACTAAGTCAACCATGAAGGAGAAAACAACAGGCTCCTGAGCTTCCTTTCCCAGTGACTACCTTGGTAATAATAGCATGGCAACTTCTAGAAGACAGGGACTCTGTTTAAGCAGAGGACAGTGGTTGCAAACATTTCATGGGTATTAGATAAGCTGTCACAAAGGGGCCCAAGTTAAAAGATCTCATTTATGCATCTTACCTTACATGACCAGGAATAAGTTACAGTCTCTAGGAATTTCACTTTTTTGCATCTGTAGGGTGGAGTTTAGGGTAAGGAATAGAAAGGATTTGATTAGATCATAACCCCCTTTTGTATGTGTGTCATAGACCCCTTTGTCAGGTTGGTGACCCCTAAGGATGCTTCTCAGAATAAGTTTTTTAAATGCATAAAATACAAAGGAAACCAATTTCATTCATTAATGAAATATTTGTCTTTTTAAAATGCTCATCTTCTGTCTTAAAATCAATACCGTGTATTGGTTCCAAGGCAGAAGAGTGATAAGGGCTAGGCAATGGGGGTTAAGTGACTTGCCCACGGTCATACAACTAGGAAGTGTCTGAGGTCAGAAAATTTCAACTCTTTTGGAAACAAAATCCATATGTTTATATACAGACTGGTGGCCTGAATCACACATGGAAATCAGTTATTACATTTTAGTTTCATCTTGAATATGAATCATAAGATGTAGAGCTTGAAGTAAACTTCAAATCTTTCCAATTCTTCCCATTTTTTCTGTTGTTATTCAGTCTTTTTAGTCATGCCCAATTATTTGAGGTCCTGTTTGTAATATTCTTTGCAAAGATGCTGGAGCGGCTTGTAATTTTCTCTTCAGCTCATTTTACAAAAGAGGAAACTGAGGCAAACAAGGCTAAGCAATTTGCCCAGAGTCATAGAGCTAGTAAGTATCTGAGGTTTTTTTTTTAACTTAGATCTTCCTGACTTTTATCCTGGCACTTTATCCATACTGTCATCTATGTGACTGCCCAGCTGCCCAATCTATAGAAGAGGACATTAGACGACTTGCCTAGGATTAAGCAGGTAGCCAGATCCAGGATTTATGACCCCAAATTAACTGTTCTTTCCACTACATCACAATGATCTTTCTCTATGTTTATTCTCATTTAGTCCAGATAAATTCAGTCTCAGATATATAAGGCCCATTGCCTAATAGGTTTAATAAATGCTTGAAAAGACCACACAGGCATACATTATCAAGGCATAGATCTAACCAAACTTACAGGGCGTCAGGAAAGAATTTAAAAAATTCTCCATGCTTTCTAAACACTGCTAAGGATGCCTATCCAAAAAAAGAATTTTATTTTTATGCCTAGATCCCTGACATGCCTTTAAATCACAACCTTGCATTTGCCATTGAGTTCCCCGGTGTCTCAGGAGCCCAGAGCGTACCCCATCCGTACAGCCATTGACTGCCCTACTGTGGGCAATCGTATCAAATGCAAACATTGGGAGGTTTCCTGCTCTCCCAAGCCTTATAGGAAATGCAGCCAGGAGTTCCATCTGGTACGCCATTTGCTAAATGTCCCATTTATGTCGAATACCAGGAAATGTGACTGTTTAAAGTCCTGGGGAATAAGATTTCCACTCAGCAGCTTTCTAATGGACATGCACAACTCTCAGTAGAGAAAGAGCAACCCAGCAAGATGCTCGAGTTACAGATGCCTGCACACGAACTTGGTCAGCTTCCCCTGTGTGGATAAAGACATTCCATGGTCCAGGGAAGCAGCTCCTTAAGCTTTGGGGGGGATTTCCTAACATTTGAGATACCCATAGAGGGCAGTGTTGAATATCTGCAAAAGCCAGCTCTCTGCAAAGTTACAGGTCCACCAGGGCATGTTCCACGCGTCTCTCTCCCACACTCCTGGCATCAGCTTCATAATGAACACGAGCAATTAAAGTAACTATCCCGCGGAACATATGGCTTTTGGACGAAGCTCCTTATTACTTCATCATAACTTTGATATTTGCAAAGGGCTGGATAATCATTTTTATTCATTATTCCTCATCAATAACCCTCTCCAGAAGGCTAGTATTATGAACGAGGCTTTTCAGAGACTTGAGTGCCAGAAAGGTTAAGGAACTAGTTTCGGGTCACACAGTCAGACACTGTCAGAGCTCAAATGAAAACCGGCATATTTGCATTGCAGGCTGAGGAGGTCATTCCTCTGAGTGGAGTCTGTTTTCTTTTTTCAGGACCTTCTTTGAATTAAAGATAAAAAATTTCCATCAACTCTGGATTATCTGAGAGGGAGTTCCTTGGTGGAGTGATTAATTAAGCCTTCACATACCTGATTTCTTCTTCTACCATGCATTAGCTGCCCTCTCTAATAGCTACGAATGACCCAAATAGATAAACTAGAATAGATGATTCTTTGAATTCCTAGAATTCTTTTGAACACTCAGCTCTAGCCTTTTGTGTGTACGTTGTGAACCTCTGTGGCAGTCCCTGGCGATACCTGTGGACTATCTTCTCAAGATAATTCAAACAATTCCTAATGGAAAGAAATGCTAAATTCCAGTTGAAAATAAGGATGTAATTTCCCCCCTATTTCCAGTTCAAGGACCTTCTGATATCTATCTATAGATTCCTGGGTTAAGAATCTCTATTCCACGAGTGATAACAATGGATTGAATGTGGAGCCTGAAGTCAGCAAGACTCTTCTTCCTGAGTTCAAATCTTGCCTATGACACTTATTGACTGGGTGACTCTGGACAAGCTCTTTAATCCTGTTGACCTCAGTTTCCTCATATGTAAAATGAGCTGGAGAAGAAAGGTCAGACTGCTCTGGTATCTTTGCCAAGAAAACCCCAAATGGGCTCCTAAAGAACTGGATATGACAGAAGTGACTGAATAACAATTCCACATGAAGCTATCCTTATCATGCTAGTGTTCAATGCCCTTTCTTCAACTTATACCTACATATTGTGAGAATTAAAATTTATATACAATAACTCAAGTATTATATTTATAAGATTTATTAAAATAAAAACTAGAGGTAAAAGGGAGCTAACTAACTCAAGCTGCAAGAAAGAAAAATAGGAAGAGAGGGCAGAGTCACTGAACTATATTATAAACAAATGTGACCACACAAGGTGGTAGAGAGAGGAGAGGGATTCTGGGAAATACAGAAGGACTTCTAGGGAGTGAAGTCCAAGGGATCAAAATTCTAATTAATACATTATGAATATGCTGTCTACCCATTAGAATTCAAGCTTCTCAAAGACAAAGACTCTTTTCACCGTACTTTCTATATCTCCAGAGTCTAAGGAAGTCAGTGTCTGGCACATATTGTTCAGTCATTTCAGTTGTGTCTGACTCTTCATGACCCCATTTAGGGTTTTCTTGGCAGAGACACTGGGGTGGTTTGCTATTTCCTTCTCCAGCTAATTTTACAGATGAAGAAACTGAGGCACACAGGGTCAAGACAATTGCCTATCATCAACTGACTAGTAAATGTCTGAGGCAGGATTTGAATTTAGATCTTCTTGATATCAGACCCATTGCACTGTCTGGCACTTAGTGGGCATTTAACTACTTGTTATTTTATGGATTAATGAATTTCCCTTTTTAGTTCTTGCTTTGAGAAAAGAGCTAGGGAAGGTGAGACAAAGATCAGAGCTGAATGATGAAATAAATTCCTGTAGGTGAGGTATTGTTTTATCTGTACCCCAATTTCCACTGTCCCCCAGAAGCAAGAATGGACTGCCTAAAACCCAAGAGTCATCTCTACTCTTAATATACAGCCCTGTGATCTTTAACACCTTTGATCCTGGCCAAAAAACACTCTATTTGTGTCTCCCATTCTGATGGTATTGGATAATTTTTTCAGTTAAGCTCATGTTGTTTTTGGTGTCATTGCACACCCAATCTCACTATTTCCCTGGAAGCCTGGTGACACATTCCATTATGTAATGTGCTGGCAGTTGAATAAGAGTCAAGCCCTTCCTGAGTATAGTTGTAATGTATGAAGTGTCAGCTCTAAAGTGGAGACTATTTCTTACAAAATGGCTTTGATAAATTGGTAAATGGAACTGACTGACAAAAAACTCCATAACAATGCAGTATCCTTTTATTGCCAATTTATTCCCCAAACACCAGTAAGACACAAAGAGGCTTTATAGACTAAGTAGATGCCATTATATTTGTGAGTGACAAATTAAGATGACAAGATTTTTTTCAGCTGAGTACTTGCATTAAATATGCACCTGTCAGTGGTCAATTTTTCACCCCTCTCATTGTTCTTTGCCAGCTCATGAGGCTTCAAAATGGGTGGCATATTGGGTAGCGGAAGGATCTAAATTTACATGAACTTTTTTTATAGTCTCTTTGTCTGACCATCCTCTGTGGCCTTCCTGTCCATATGTACCCACTGTCAGCCACTGGGAAGATTCTGTTAGTCTCTCTAGAGTCATGTGTTACTTTCATTCTTAATAACCAAGGTGCCAGTCCAAGGGCAGTCGGAAAGGGTGGAGAAATGCTAAGGTGCTACCATAGCCTAGGTCTGGTTTAATGGAACACACCCATATCTGAAGGTGTTGTGCCCACATCCTCTGTGCTTGCAACTAGGGTGCAGATGCAAAACACTTCTGCAAGTTGTTGTTGTTGTGCAGCTGCTGAGGGTGGTTGGTGCCAGGCAAACCAGATTGGTATCTGGGGCACTCATGGCCACAAAACCATGTGTTTTCCATCTTTTCTTAGCCCCTCTTGGAGATCCAGAGATCTTTTCTTTATTATTATTTTTTAATATTTTATTTTAATATTTAAATTTTGAAACTTTTATTTAATTAATTAAGAATATTTTTCCATGGATACAAGATTCATGTTCTTTCCCTCCTCTTCCTTCACCCCCTCCTGTAGCCCACGTGCAGTTCCACTGGGTTTTACATATGTCATTGATCAGAGATCTTTTAAAAAATAATCATGTCTAGAGTCCAGGAAATTGTTTTTCTGAGATGAAATAACATGGCGATAATTATTAAAGTCTTGGGTAGGTACTGTAAAAATTAAATTTATATTTCTAATAATAAAAATATTATATTTAATGAGTTTTATTAATGACCATTAGAAATCAAGGTATAAAGAGGAGACAAAATAAAAGACCTCATGCCCATGGCTGGTTAGCCATTTTCAAATTTTCCCTGCCTTACCACCATTACTGCTGCTGCTGATACTACATCATGCAAGAAGAGAGACCATGGGAGGCATTACTGCCATATTAAATACCAATAACATGATCACACCAATGTGGAGACATGGGAGATATTATAGGGAATTCTGGAAAATACCAAGAACTTCTGGGGAATGAAGTCTAAGGTTCAAAATCTCCATTTATACATTCCCCTCATCCTCCCAAGACCCTTGGAAGACTAGTCTCTCCAGTGGGTCTTATAAACATAGCAGCTATGAAATTACAATAATTTGAGGATGAGAGGAAAAGAAAACAAAACCAATAATTTCAAGGCTCATTGACAAAAAAAACAGTTAGGGCTGGCAGTCCTCTTCTGCATTAGAGTATACATTAAAAAACAAATTCATTTAAACCCCACACAGTTCAAATCACCATATCCCAAAGTTCACTCTGGATCTTCTGGTGCAGTTTGTGGTCTATAGAAGCATCTTCATGGTGTCTTCTCTGAACAGTTCACTTTCTGGATATGGAGAGATAGCATGTTTCTTATACTAAAATTACTTTCAAAAGGAATTTAAACTTTGCAATTTAAAACAGTAATAATAATAATACACCCCCCTGAAGAGGGTGTTGAAAAACCCAGGGATCACTTAGGAATGCATGGCTGAGTTATGAGGTATATGAATCAATTGGCAAGATAAATCAAAAACATAAAAAAATCCAAATAAAAAAAAACAATTTCTGGATGAAATATAGACTATCAAAGTCTTTTGTGAAAAATTCTAAGTAAAGGAAAAACAAATCTATAACAGGTCCTTGAATCAGGGCCTAATTAAAATGATTTAAGCAATTATGCGTTTACCCAGTCAGTAGCCAGGACTATAGAAAGTTTGTCACACCATGAAAGACAGAAAAGGGATGAGATTATAGGAGCAAGATAGGAGCCAAATTTGAGATACTTGGTAGAATGTGGGACAAGGAAGACCTGCCTTCAATGTGTGTTAAACAGTCGCAACCTGGAACCCCAAAGAAGTACCTCAGCCCTAGCCCCACCCCACTCTCAACCAATCCACTCCTCCCCCTCCCCCTCCCCATGCCTCCTGTCTCACCCCTTCAGCCCTAGCCCCCACCCCCACCCATGATGCCTCCAGCCCCAAACCCATTGCTCTGATTACCCCACCTACCCATGCTTCTTGCCTGTTCACACCACTTTAACCCCTCTCACTCATAACCAGCCCACTGCTTCCCTAGACCATGCTGCCTCCCACCCTACCCAATTAATTTCTCATACTGCTCCTACTTCTCATCCTTCTGGCACTCTGGACCCACAGCCCCTCCCCCTCAACTTGCCCACCCCTTCTCCTTCTCTTACCTACCCCATTGAAAATGGAGCAAGAAGGCTAGAGATAGGAACACCAGATAATTCATATAGAAGTTTATTTCTGTTAAGGGAAGTACCCACTTTTAATAAAAATGGGAACTTGGTATCTATAAGACAGCATACACCTTTCAGCCCTGAAGATTTGAAAAAAATTCAAGGAAGATCTTTCCTCATTTGAGGAAGAACCAATATTAATTATTAAAAAATTGGAGAACATATTCAAAACTTTTGACCACACTTGGATGGATGTTGAAAATGTATTAGAAAAATTTCTGACAAACAGAGAGAAAAATAAAGTTATCTCTCTGGCTAACTAGAAGTGAGGTAGGGGAGAAAATTATTGGTCATCTGAAGATCCACACTGTAACCCCAATGTTGAACTAGATTCCACAAAACTAAATCAGACCAGAGAAGCATCATTGACAGCCATGAGACCTTACTGTGATAGACCTGATTCATGGTCAAAATTTGAAAACCCCTCAACAAGAAATTGATGAGACTCCCACCTAGTTTATGGACAGACTTACTAATGTAGGAAATACATATTTAGACTTTGATTTATCCAGAGAATGGGATATTAGACAAATATGTAGACAATTCATTGAGAATTGTTGTTCAGTGGTAAAAGAATACTTTAAAACTAGCTGTCCAAATTGGGACTCTATGGACCTCAAAGAATTGAGGAGGGTAGCAGTCTATGTTTATAAGGGCCATGCAAAAAGATATGAGGAAAACAATAAGTCAGTGGAAGACTTGAAAGAAATTGAAAGGTTACAAGGACAACTGAAAAGTAAGGGAGAGACCATAGCCCCTTTGCAGGAATCCACAGATAAATCATTAACATGCCTTTACTGTGCAAAGAGAGTCCATGTAATGATGGTCTGTAGGAGCTGGTTATGGGAAAAAAGAAATAATAACAACTTTAGAAATAATAACTATAGGAATCGTAATGCCAATTAAAAGAATGATAGTGCTCAAAATGAGGCAAATGATACTACACAACAAAATGCCCAATAACAATATATAAAAATGGAGCTCGTCCATGTTATACTCAGGGTGAAAATCCCCATCAGTGTGGGGGATCCCAGAAAACTGCCCAAGCATCTTTATGAAGGTGTGACTGGGGGGGGGGCAAGGGCCTTGGAATCAGAGAGTGATACCTTTGATTTTCCAGAACCTGATATTTTAATGCCAATTATCCCTATACACCCCCCCCCACACATAGTAATGAACCTCATGTTACTTTAAAGATGGGAAATTCGTATTATGATTGTTTTTTGGACACTGGGGCATCTAGGTCAGTTTTGCTAAGCAAATAAGATGCAAAACCTGACTCTATTGGTTCTCTAAATGTAGTGGATGTATCAGAAACACCTTGAAAGGTCCCAAAACTTTCTCCTTGCATGGTATGCATGGGACCCCTAACCTTTGAACATTCGTTTCTTTTAATGCCTGGATCCCCACAAACTTGCTGGGGAGGGATTTACTATGCAAACTACAGGCCACAATAATTTGCACTCCAGATGACTCTATGTCCTTGGAAGTACTGAAGGAATCTTTAAATTTATTCCCTGTACTTCTCTCAGAAAGTCAGGAGGCAAAGGAGACTCCCACCCTTGAAATAGTTGCAGATATACCAGAGTCTCTTTGGGCCACATCTTCTTCTGATGTAGGCTTACTTAAATCAGCTGTTCCTGTGCAGATTAAAACTAAATCTACCCCACCTCTTACCATTCCTCAGTATCCTCCCTCAGAGGAGGCAATAGAGGGCATTGCCCTGGTAATAAACTCATTAATGGACCAGGACATCATAATTTCCTGTAAATCTGAATACAACACATCCATCCTGCCCATTAAAAAACCAAAATTGGGGCCAATGGCAAGCACCTCTATAGATCTCTACAGGATTTGAGGGCCGTGAACAATCACGTTATAAAGAGACACTCCGTAGTTTCAACATAAATACTATTATTTCCTCTATTCCTAGCACAGCACATACTTTATAGTAGTAGACTTGTGCTCACCTTCTTTTCCATACCCATAAATGAGGACTCCAGGCACATCTTTGCTTTCACCTGGAAGGGCTCTCAGTATACTGCCCTAGGGGTTCGTGGAAAACCTGAGTTTGTTTGCACAAATTTTGAGCCAAGACACAGATAATATAAAATTTAAAAACAGCAAATTAATCAAATATGCAAATGATCCATTCTTGGCTTCAACAGATGCAGAAGCATGTCAGGAAGATAGTAAACATTTTCTTTTGGAACTGCAGAAAAGAGAGCATAATATCTTGAAGGAGAAGGTTCAATGGTGTCTCTCCAAAGTAGAATATTTGGGATTCATTCTGACTGCTGGTGCCTGTTCTATTTTGCCCAAGCGAATCGAAAATATTAAAAAATTAAGCGCTCCTACCACTAGAAACAGTTAAGAGCAATTTTAGTAGCAACAGGGTTTTGTAGACAATGGATTCCTTGCTATGGGGAAATTACTAAGCCCCTTATAGCACTAACAAGGGATTCAGTCCCTGAACCACTTAAATTACGGCCAGAACACCTGTCAGCTCTGTCAGATCTAAAACAGGCTATCCTATCTATCCCTGCTCTAGGCATCCCAGATTACAACAAGCCATTTACTTTGTATGTACATGAGTGGAGAAGGGGTAGTTTCAGGTGTTTTAACTAAAAATTTGGGCTCTTCTCAGCACCCAGTTGCTTATCTTAGAGACATAGCTGCCACAGCTTTACTAGTGACAAAAAACTTGATCTAATATTGGGATGCCCATTGACAATTATGTTCCCACATTAGGTTGAAACATTGTTGCTAAGGCATAGAACACAGGCATTTTCTGATCAGTGCATTACAAGGTATGAAATACCACTGTTAAATAATGAAAAATATCACTTTAAAATGCTATACAACTCTTAACCCTGCCACCTTGCTTCCAGATTTACCAATTTCAGGAGATCCATTAAACAGTTGTGAAACACTAGTGTCCATGGTGGAAAAGCCTTGAGATAATCTCTTGGACACTCCTTTAGACAACCCAGATCTAGTCTTAATTATGGATGGTTCTTCTTTTATGAGGGATGTCATATGCTACACTGGAGCTACTGTAGTCACAGAATTTGTCATGAGTGGTCAGCTTCACTGCCCTCAAATATTAGTGCTCAAGGTGCAGAACTCATAGCTCTGAAACACGCCTGTATAATTGGCAAGGATAAAAAGGCAACAATTTATACAGATTCTAGATATGCTTTTGGCATTTGTCGCTCAGTTAGTATGCTATGGCTCCAGAGAGGATTTTTAACCTCAGCTGGAAAATCTATAGCTAATGCAGAAATTATTAATGAAGTTCTTTCTGCTCTCCAGAAGCCTGAAGCCCTAGTTGTGGTTTATTGCTCTGCATATATATACAGTTATACAGAATATACAGTTGGCACTGACCCTGTCTCTAGGGGAAATGACTGGGCAGATAATGCTGCAAAGCTAGTGGCCATAGAAGGGCCTAAATTAATTTTAACATTAACAGCCACTGATGACTTAAATTTATCACTTTCCTATAATGAAAAGGAAGAGGAAAAATGGAAGCAAAAATTCAAAGAAAAACAGATTAATGGAGTATGGGTGTCATCTGAAGGAAAACCCCTGCTCCCTAGAAGTTTCTATCACCAAATTTGTCAATCTGTTCCTAAAAATAGTCACTTTGGTACCCATGGCATTGTGGACTCTGTTAAAAAGAGTATGGATAGCCCCTGAATAACTACTATAGCCTCTAGAGTGTGTACAATCTATTCTACTTGCCAAGCATATAACCAACACACCTTTTGTGGAAAAGCTTTTGGTGGGCGTCCTCTGGCTTACACACCTTTTGAGCACCTGTAGATAGATTTCATAACAATGCCAAAGGTTGGACATTATAAATTTTGTCTAATACTAGTAGATCAACTGACCAGATGGCCAGAAGCATTTCCTGCAGCCGAGCCATGGTGGCTTTTGTTGTTAAGGTGCTTTTAAAAGAGATTATTCCTCGCTTTGACCTGCCAGCACATATTGAGTCAGTTAGAGGAAGTCATTTTGCTGATTCTGTCCTAAATCAGATATATTCTTGCTTGGGGATAACTCCCAAATTCCATATACCATATCATCCCCAGAGATCAGGCCAAGTTGAAAGAATGAACAGAGAACTTGAAACTATATTTTTATCATGCAGTGAGACACATTTAAAATGGCCTGAAATTCTCCCTCTGGCCCTATTTTATCTTAGAAGCAGGCCCAGGGGAAACCTACACATCTCACCATTTGAGATGCTTTTTGAACATCCACCTATACAGGCTAAGCCTTTCTCCCCTGGCAATTACATCACTATTAGCAGGAGATACTTCTATTGCTTCCTATATAAAGGAATTACAGTACAAACTGTGTGAACTCTATGAATCTGGAGCTGAAGTACAAGCGGGACCACTAGACTTTTCACTTCATGATCTGAACCCTGGAGGCAAGATGTATATAAAGAACTTCTAGAGTACTGGAGCAACTCAGCCTTCCTGGGAATGGCCATTCCAAATATTGATAACTACTCCAACATCTATAAAAATTGGAGAGGACTCTTGGATTCATTGCTCACATATAAAGAGAGCATTTTCTATTGAAACTGATTGACTGTATCCTATCACATGCATTGGAGATAATAATCCATAGACAAGTGGATACTGTTTTGGGGGACACTTTGAATTCCTAATTTTTTTACTTTTATTATTGCTCTTCTTTTTATTTTGATTATAATATTTTATCTTTTTCCCTTTTCTCATTTCTTGTACATTTCTTGTATCAATAGTAAATTTTTTATTCTATAGTAATATAACTTTATACACACACACACACACACATATATATATACACACACTTGCTATAATATTAATGCATACCCAAACAGCTTTAGACTATGGAAACCTGCCAGTTATTGATAAATGTTATGGGACTGTGATTAATGACTGTGTCTGATTCCAGGAGAAGGGAACAAAAGAGTCACTATACAGTGCCAAGGAGCACAAGGTCAACAAGGACCAAACCAATCCATGTGGAATTGATGAACTTCTAAACCAGTACAAGAGGACTTGAACTTAGTGTGAGACTTGAGGTTGTGGAGCTTGACATATGTTAATACACAGGACTCCCTTGTATACACATTCTTTGTGTAATACTCACAGACAAGTACCAGAGTTTGGCTATCATCCCCTATCCCTGAGAATGAAGGTGAAATCAGATCAGGGAATGACACTTCGCTATCACACACAAAAATCTGGTCCTTTTTTCCCCTCTCTTATAGTATGGCAACTTTCTGTAGTCTTGGCTGCAAATGGGTAGGTGAAATATTTCTACATTCTGTCCTACAGAATTGTGGGATAGAAATTACTCTAATTGGACCCTAGTACAAAGGCCTGTAGAAAAATGTTAAACCCTAATACAAGGGCCTATTATGAATTTATTCTTGCTTACTAAATATTTTGTATACATTTTTTTTATATTTTGATTCTGATTTAAAATTTTTCTTTCTCTAAAAAGTTTAATTTTTCTTCCATTATTTCTTTTATGTTTTTTTTTTGATAATTGATTCACACACCCCATAACTCAATCTTGTATCCTGAGTCAAACTGAATGTTTCTCAACACCCATTTAAGGGGGTATTGTATTTTCATAAAACACAAGAATTAAAATTTTTATTTGAGAAAGATCTTCAAGGAAAGAAGCTTGCTAACTCTTAAAATCCAGAGAATGAACTGTTTACAGAAAGATGCCTGAAAAACTTATACTACATCAAGAAGATCCAGAATGAACTTTGGGGAGTGGTTGATTGAATTGAAGGTTGATTGAACATTAGTATTGAATGTACACTCTTTTGCCAAAGGGGGACTGCCCCCTAATTGGTTTTTGTCAATGCACCCAGCAAAACATTGGCTTTTCTGTCTCTCTCTCTCTCTCTTCTATTTCTTTCTTATCTCTAACTATTTTAGTTTCCTCTTAGAAGGTAAAATTTTGTATGCACCTGTAGTTAGAAGATTTTTAGAGGTATAAGATGATTATGTTTAGTGATCAATTGGGGTGACTAGTCCCCCAATCATCATCAGGGGGGTTTTAGTTTTACTTCACCCTGCTTAGTCTTTAGAATTCTAGCAACCAGGAATGTATAACCCACCCCACTTAAGGATTAAGTGTGAGGGAGGAAGACCTATGATCGGCATGTGCTAGCAAGTGATAAATCAGAAACAACTGACTGACCTCCTGGGCTGTCCTAAGCCAAGTTTAAGCCACCATTGGTACATGTGAAACACAGGAAGTGATGTAAAGAACTGCCTTTATATTTTGCTTCACTTCCTGTGAGAGGGACCTTTTGAGGACTTAACCCTGGAATTCGACCTTGGAGGAGCTCAGTGTGAGACCTCAGACTGCTTTCTTTTAGTTGGTCACATGGTTAGTGATAAGGCTGATTCCCCCTTTCCTTGGCTTTCTGGAGAGGCCCCTTGGCTGAGGCCTCTGAACACCTGCTTGGCTCAGACAGGCCAGAGAAGATCAATTCCCTTTTCCCTCTCTCTCTCATTATTAATTTCTTCCTTCTATTGTAAATAAACCACTATAAAATTCCATTTCTGACTTCAGTATTTAATTGGGATTTAGAATTTAAATCCCTGGCAACCAACTAAAATATATATTCAGTCTCAACCCTAAATTTACCCCTTACAGTCCTTTTAATAGAATTTATAAACATTCATCATAGGACTTTAAAGCCATGCTAATTTATGCCATTGGGAGGCTGGTTTGTCACAGCCTGATCATATAGTAGGAAGGCTTCTAGAATTATGCACTGTTTGATCTGAAAGGGACATCCAAGATAGACTAGATATAATTGTGTACCATGTTGGAAAGGGAAAGAACCTTCAAGATCTAACCTAAACTTGTGGTGTGGATATGACTTGCTCTATGTCACTAGTCATAGGCCCAGGTAGATATCATCCTTTGATGTTTACTCCTTTTGTGACTTTGAGCAAGTGACAACTGCCTTGCTTGTCTTTTTCAACATCAGGAAAAGGAGAATGTTCTTAACATGGTATCCATGAACTTGTTATGGTAACTATATTGTAATATTCTGGGTATTCTTTGATATCTATGTATTTTATCTTACAAATTATTTAAAACATTATTTTAAAGAGTCCCCAGGTTTTACCAGTCTACCAAAAGGCCCATGAATAAATAAATGAATAAATGGAAAAAAAAGCATTTCTTAAGGGTTTACTATGTACTAAGTACTGGGGTTACAAATAGGAATATAAAACAATTCTTGATCTTAAGGAGATCACTTTTCTATGGGGGAGATAATGTATAGAGATCGAAAGATTTTTTGTTGTTAGGGCCCAGGGACAAAGCTGATATAAATGCTTCTTTTTTATTTTTTCTCCCCAAATTTCATTTAATTAAAAAATTTATTTCCCCCAATTGCAAAAAACAAAGTATTTTCTTTAATAACATTTTCATGATTAAAATCATATCAGTTTTGGATATTGAATTGTATTGCCAAGGACTATGGTGGGAAGAACTTTCTTTGGTGGGTCTTCAGTAGTTAGGTGTGTAGCCCCTGTAGGAGCAGTTGGCAAGCTGAGCCTCCCAGGATGATGGAAAGAGGGGGTTAGACTGGAAGTAGAGCTAAGACACCTAAGACACTGGACTGTCTCCATCAAGTGGTGGTTTGATGGTACCTTTACTTGGTCTATGCTACCTCCTAGATTTCCCTCAGAATTTCTTCTTGCTTTAGCTTAAACAGCTTTTTATGACATGAAAAAAATTGAGAACTCCTGAATTAGGTATCTCCAATGTCCCTTATGCCTCTAGAGCTATGCTTCTGTGATCCTTACTTCCATTCTTGCATCCCCTCTTCTCCAATATTTCTACCTCTTAATAAATTGTAAAAATAATATATCTAGCCAACATATCCATACAGTATAGTTGGAAAATCTTGAACCCCAGGACTACGTTTCCTAGAATTCTTTTTCATCTCCCAGCATCCCTTTCCCTGCATCCTCATGTTTGCATGGTTATGTGATTGGTTATAAGTTTTCTGTAACTCCTCCCTCTCTTTCTTCTTACTTGAGATCTCTGTCAAGTTAGGCAGATTTTTAGTCTAGCTTTTTATTTCAAGTTGTTATTAATAAATCTTATAAATACAATACTTGAGTTATTGTATATTAATTTTAATTCTCACAATTCTAATAAACCCAGCATTCTGTCCCCCATTCTCAGAGGCAGCTAGTTGGTGTGGGGGATAGGGTGTTGGACTTTGGGGACCTACTGAATTAAAATCCTACCATAACAACTTACCATTTGTGATTGGACAATTTACTTAACCCCTTAGTATCAGTTTCCAAATCTACAAAATGGTAATTGTTATGAAGATCATATGTAATAAATAAAGCACTTTGTAAACCTTAAAGCACCATGTATACCACATGTTATTATTATTACTATAATTATTATGTTAACCAATTCTCTCTACTTCTATTTTTCCAGTTAGTGCATCTATTCAGAAATTAAGAGTATATTAAGACAATATACCATATTACCTGCCTTCTTGAGAAAGGGAGAGGACTGGAAGAGAGGAAGAGAAAATGAATTGCAAATTGTCAGAAAACAAATATTAAAAGTTGTATCAACATGCAATCCAGAAAAAAAAAAAAGATTATATAGTTTAGGTTTCTCCTTCCTCCAATTCCTTGGCCCAGATTACAGAAGGAAAAGGGAAATCGGTGCCTGTTTTATAAGGTAAGAGTTATTTTAGTGGAGTTCATTCTTTTACTGCAGCCAACATGGTGCCAAGCATGGTCTGACACAAACTATAATGGGATTTGTTAGTAAAGATCGGGAGGACAGTGATGCTCAGGATGGTGAGATGAGGGTATCTTGAGATATTTAAAAATAAAAAAAAATCTTGGGTTGTAAGCATGGAATTCACATTTTATAAATTCCATTTGTGGGTTCAATCCATTTCATCCAGCAATTCCCTCTTATTTATTACTTTATTCATTGGACAAGTTGAGAGGCAAATTGGCTTAAAGTATTGAGAAGTTGCCTTTGAGTTAGGAAGCCTCATAAAGTTGTCCCTCACTATGTCATGGTTCACTTCTCATGGATTCACTGTATCTCTGTTAAAAAAAATAATATATATTTAATTATGTATCTCAGAGTTACACTTATCACGGCACTTTATTGGCTGATGGAATGAATGGCAACCAACCACAGTGCTGTGTTCTGTATCCTGAGTGCTGATTTGCTCAGTGACTGTAGGTTAATAAGAGTGTGGAAAAGGTTTATAGGAGAATGGGAAGGGTTTATAAAGCTTAATATATATATATATATATATATATATATATATATATATATAACAAAATAAATGTAATGCCACTACTTTGTGGATTTTCACCTATCACAGGGGTCTCTAGAACATTCCCACTATAGGTGAGAGACCACTGTTTTCAAATCCTAATATTTAACTCTGTGCAAGCCCCTAGGAAACTCTCTAAAATAAAAGTTCTTAAAATTTCTGTGTGTGTGTGTGTGAAAAGACTCTTTGGCAAGTTTGCAAACTCTAGATTAAGAACTCCTACTCTAAAACTAAACAGTTGATGATTTACATTAGTAGAGGGAGTTGCTACTTTGGGTATTCCCAAGACCAAAGAAATCATAGGTCAGTACCTATCACTAGGTTCTGGGACCAAAAAGAAAGATGAAAATCACAATCAAGGAACTGATAGTCTCCTACAAGGACTGCAGAATGAACACAATTACATAATTTAAAGTAGAATGGGACAAAGCAAAAGAGAGATCCAAATAAAGTTCTTTAAGAAACTTTGAAGAAGGAACAATAGCTTTCAACTGAGTGGAATTGGGAAATGGAGGAAATTAAATTTTTTAAATTTTATTTTTTGATGGTTCAGGCTATTTTTATTTACAGGATTGGAGGTCAAGATACAATCGTGGCACATGCCATTAAGACTGAGAGAAGTTTAGCAGCTGCAAAAGTTAGATTATCTCCTCTCAAGATGCAGGTACCATGAGTGAGTCTGATGGGAGCCACTTGATTGTACATGGCATGTGATGGTGGAAGTGATAGAGTAGGAGTCAATGCTGGACTTACCACTGAGTGATTGGGAGATCTTGGAGAAGAGGTCCTTTGACCTCACTGTGCCTCAGTGTTCTCATCTGTAAATAAACAAGGATTTAAAATACCTGCTCTGGCTCTCTCACAGGGTTGGTGAGAAAGTCAAATGAGATAATGTCTTCAAAGTGCTTATAAATGATATTGTGGTCTGTAAAAAGGTGAAAACAACAGAGGATTTAGTTAGAAGACCTAGGTTTGACTATTGGTTCTGCTACTTACTAGCTGTCTGACCGTAGTCCTTCTGGGCCTCAGTTTCCTCAATAATAAATTGGGGGAATTACATTAGATGACCTGAATGATCCCTTCTGGCTCTCCATTCCCAAACCCCAAGTGTGAGTGTAAATTATTATGAATTAGATATTATTAGTATTATGTTATTATACATAATATTATATATTATTTTATAATTATAATATAAAATAATAATGTTATTAATGTTATGTAAATTATTATTAACTAGCTATTATTCATATCCAAGATCCTGGCTTGCGAATAGAGCACCCATCTCCACAAAGGGGAGTAGCATCTGGTTTTAGAGGATGAAGAACATAAAGTAAGATGATGGATGAAAACAGGATCTTCCAAGAAAGACGAGAAGAATTCATTATATTTGGCCCCATAGAAGAGGAAGTTGAGATACAACTTTGTAATTGCCATTAAGTATCTGTAAGATGATCATATGGGCAGAGAGCAGAGTCCAGCTGTTTCCTTTTCTACCAAGACCAGAACACAAAGTGAAGGGTTTGCATTGAAGACAGAATTGAGTTTGCTAGGAGATGAACTTCCTGACTGTAGGGATTGTGAAAAAAAAAATAAATAAAAGGAAGCAGTTGTCCAGGGAGGTTGCAGAATTTCTCATCCAGGGGGCTAGATGACCAGGGGGAGCCCATTGGAGCTCTTACATTTCTATAGCCCTCGGGAAACAAAGATAAGTCTGGCGTTGAAAACTCCTGAGAATCCGGGACCTGAAGACTTAGGGGAAGCATTTTTTTTTCTTCCAAATTGCTTGCCACAAGTATTATTGTTTCAGTTTGTTATCTTTTCTTCCCTCTTGCCTGGTGCTGTCTGGATCCTGGGCACTGGGATTCCTAATCCTTGGCAGCGAGTCCTCTTCTAAATGTAAACAGATGGGGAAAGTGCCAACACAGCCGAATGTAACACATACTCATATAATAACATGCTGACACTGGTTGGGCAAATGGAGCTGCTTAAATAACTTTATTTGCAAGGCTCTTTCCGGCAGGGCAGAGCACAGCTCAAATGGCCTGGTCACACCAGAGCCCCCTCAGCCTCCAGCGTTGCCGCACACCTAATACTCCGTGCAATTCTCAAAATCCACCAGGTTGACGCAAAGCGGCCCCATTTCAGTTGGACGGACATTTGAGAAGGAGACTTTTTTATGAGCTTTCATGGGAATGCACCAGCTTAGCCAACGGTGACATTTAATCATTTCTGTTATTCTCCTCAGCTCTTTTTGGGAAGCAAAACACACACAAAATGAACCCAGCAGCCCCAAACCAGCCGCTTCCCCATCCCAGATACCTTCATGATTGAAATCAGCAACGCGGTCAGTAGGAGCGCTCTCCCATGAACGCCCAGGCTTTAGCCCCAAGCCACGGTCTTCTACTTCTTTTCCATTCTCTCAAGGTGTCTCCTAAAGGGCTGAGTACGCAATGTATACTCAGTAAGTATCTGAAGGAATAGTGCGACTGGAGGGCTTCTCTCCACAAATCTCTCTCCCTGCCTTGTCCCCAAATTCCCACAACTTTGGCACCCTTTTCCTGAAGGCTCCTGGAAAACTCTTTCCCATCTGATAGAAACTGACCAGGTGATCTATTTAATTAGCAGAGACTAAGGTCCCGAAGAGACAAGTCAGAGAATGGTGAAATGTTGAGAGAGTCAAAATGAAATTGTAGGGTGCCTTAGACAGACAGGACATTGAGTGAGGAGATGGGGGAGGCAATGTTAAGATGGAATTGAAGAGAGCCAAATACAAATGAATAAAATCACAAATTTACTATGTGACTTCGGACAAGTCACGTTAAGTCCTCCAACCTCAGCTTCCTCATATGTAGAATGGTGGAGTTGGACATGATGATTGATAAGGTCCTCCACAGCTTTGTAATTTAACATGCAACATACCTTATGAAGTGTTTTAGGAGACACACACTGCCCTCCAGGTGGATATGGTCTAGTGGGCATAGCATAGGGTAGATGAAAGAAAAATGGACTGGCAGTAGAAGTCAGTTGTTCAGAGTTGTAGAGATAATTGGGGCAACAGGATACTTTGCCAAACTGTCAGTTTTTCCTAAAATCAGTTTTGCTCTCAAGTCTTATGAATTTTTGTTAAAAAAAATACAGCACTTAGCATAGTGCCTGACATATAGTAGATGCTTATTGACTGAATAAATTATTGTTGACTAAAAATATTGATTTCTGTTATTTTAATTGAGATTTTCCCTCAGTTTATATTTTTCTCCATATCCATTCCACTTCCTGTGTTGCTATTATATTGATTTTCTGCAATTTGTACCACATTCCCCATATTTTGCATTCATTTCTTAGAAACATTTAGGAAATATAGTAATGACTGTGAAACTAGCTCAAAAGAGCAGATAGCGGGTCTCATTTATCCATTTGTTCAATAAATAGGATATAGATTGTAGATTTAATAGGATATAGATTATAGATCATAGGATAATAGAGTCAATAATGTTGATTACAAGATAATAGGTTTAATAAATAAGTTATAGATCATACATCACAGATTCAATAAATAGGATACATATTATAGATCATATAATAATAGATTCAATAATATAGATTATAGATCATGGGATATAGATTCAACTATATAGGTTACATATCATAGGATAATAGATTCAATTAATAGGATATAGATTATAGATTATAATAGAATATAGATCATAGAATAATACTTTTATTAATATAGATTATAGATCATAGGATAGTAGACTAAATGTTATAGATTTTTGATATAGGATAATAGAATCAATAAATAGAATATAGATTATAATAGGACATAGATCATAGGTCATAGAATAATAGATTCAACAGCATAGATTATAGATCATGAGATAATAGGTTCGATTATATATATTATAGATATAGTTTAATAGATTCAATAATGTCAAATATAATAAGTTCAATAAAAAGGATACAGGATAATAGATTCAATATAAAAATTATAGATCATAGATCACAGGATAATAGACTCAATAAATAGAATATAGATTATAGGTCATAGAATAATAGATTCAATAATATAGATTATAGACCATAGGATAATAGATTCACCTATATAGATTGCAAATTATAGGATAATAGATTTAAAATAGAATATAGATTATAAATTATAATAAAATATAGGTCATAGAAAATAGAATAATAGTTTTAGTAATATAGATTAAAGATCATAGAATAATAGGTTCAATGATATAGATTTTAGATATGGGATAATAAATTCAGTAAATAGAATATAGATTATAGATAATAATAGGATATAGATCATAGGCCATTGAATAATAGATTTAATAATATAGATTATAGATTATAGGCTAATAGGTTCAATAAATAGGATATAGATTATAGAACTGAGTCTGGAATGAACTTTGGATATCATCTAGTTCAGCTGCTCTGTTTTGCAGATGAGAAAAGAGAGATCCTGGATGACAAGTAGTCATATAGATCATATAGGTAGTAAGTAGCAGAGATAGGATTGATTTCTATCTCCTTTGACTCTAAAGCTAATACTCCAAGATATAGTGATGAGCATGGGAGCCACCCACAAGTCAATGCCAGCTAGAATCTGTTGACAATTTGTATGTGAACTCCTTAGGTTATTGCATTTGAATTGTGGGTACTCCTCAGTTTATTTTTCCAATGGGTCTGTGACCAACTATAGGAAAAAAATAGTTTCTCATTCTTTCTTAAAAAAAATTATTTGATACATTAAAATTCCCAGATATCTCCCACTCTCCTTCTGCTCTTCATACTAGAGAAAGTATCATTTAATAAAAACATAAATGTATATATAAAGCAATGTCTTTCTATGTTTCCATTATATCAGTTCTCTTGCTGGAGGTGGATGTGCTGTATTTACTACTGGAAAGTAAAAAATTATCTAAGAAGAATAAGTATCATGTTGAGAAAAAAAATCCCATTATTTTTGATAATCAATTAAGAATAACCCAATGAATAATAACCATTTGCCATTTGGATTATCATTAAGAGGGAGAGCAGGGTCTATTGTTGTTGTTTGGTCATTTTAGTAACTTGGGGTTTTCTTGGCAAAGATACTGGAATGGTTTGCCATTTCCTTCTCCAGATCATAGTACAAATGAGGAAACCGAGGGAAACAGGGTGAAGTAACTTGCACAGAGTCACACAGCTAGGGAGTATCTGGGCTACATTTGAATTCAGATCTTCTTGTTTCCTGGTCTAACATTCTATCCTCTGTGCCATCCTATGAGTGGAATCTGGATGCTGATATTTAGGGCAAGAGAAGTGTTTAAGGTTTTGGTGATTAAAATAATAGATTGACATTCCCTGATAACCATTTCAGTTCTAAAATTCTGATTCAGGGTTTTCCATTGTATCCAAAAAAGATCTAAAAAGAAAGAGATCATCAAAGAAGCCTGAAGATCATTCCTGTGAGTTTTTTTTTAGTCACATTTTATTAGCTACCCCACAGCAATTCGTGAGTTGTTTTTAATTCTTCAAAGATGGGTTGGTCATGCATTGAGGGGGACAAATAAGCCATAGTGAGGCTGAATGCCCTACACAACACGAGGAGAATTGAAGCTGGTTTACAGGATACTCAGTGGACCTTCTCTGGCAGATTTATAGCAGGTTACAGAAAAGAGTCGTAAAGATTGGGACTATATTGACTGGGTGACTTTCATGCTAGGACGTATTTACCAGACAGTCTTCTCTCCTTTTCCCAACCATCTTTTCTTTATTTTTATTAGCCAGAGACAACACACCTGCAGCAAACACACTTTAGACACTCTCCAAATACAGACTATTTTAAAAACTAGCAAGCTGAATCATCGAGCATTGATTAGACACCTACTGTGCTAAGGACTGAGGATTCAAAGAAAGACAAAGGACAAATCTCCTGCTCCCAAGGAGTTCACGATCTAATTAGGGAGTCAACATGCAAAGAACTATGTTGGAAGAGGACATATTCAGGATAAATGAAGATAATCTCAGAGGGAAGGCACTACCATTAAGAGGAGTGGGGAGAACTCATGCAGAAAGTTGGATCTTAGCAGGGACTTGAAGGAAGCCAGAGAGACCTTGGATGAAGATGAGGAGGAAGAGCATTCCAGTCATGTGGGTCAGCCAGTGAAAACTCAGTGTTTAGAGATGGAGTATCTTATGTGGGCAATAGCAAGGAGGTCAATATCACAGGATCATAGTGTCCACGGAGGGGAAGAAGATGTGAGAAGCCTGGAAGGTAGGAAGGGGCCAGATTATCAAATCCTTCATAACCTGGCCCTTTCTGCTTTTCCAGTCTTCTTACTCCTTTCCATGTATATCAGAAAGGAAATTTAAAAGAAAATCACGTTCTTTATTTTTCTTGCTTTTATTTTTTTTGGCAGCATGGATAATATGGAAATATGCTTTGCTTGAATTCACATTTATAATTAATGTCATATTGCTTGATTTTTCAGTGGGTGGGAAACAGAGAGCCTTTGGAACTGAAGATGTAAAAAATAAGTTAATTATTTTTTAAAAAACAAACAAAGGAGACACATGGCAGCTAGGTGAAATAGTGACCTGGCTATGTGGAGTCAGGAAGACCTGAGTTCAAATGTAATCTCAGACATGCCATAGCTGGGTGACTCTGATCGAGTCCCTTAACCTTTGTTTGCCTCTGTTTCCATATCTGTAAAATGGAAATAATAATAGCATTTATTTTGTAGAGTTATTGTGATAATTGAGTGATGATAATTGTAAAGTGTTTAGTGTATTATCTGGTACATAGTAAGGCAATATAAATGTTAGCTATAATGATAAAATTACCTTTGTTCCCACTGCTAGAGTTGTGTGTGCATGTGGTGCCTCCTGCCCCATTTCTTTTTTGAAGGGCTGGAGGGAACTATGATGTCTCTTTCCCCATCTTTCCCCCATCCTCCAATCCCTTTTCTTCTTCCTGATTAATCCTCTGGAATATTTCCTATTTTGCTTGTCCTCTCTACTTCCAGTCATACTCAGACATCTATTGTTAACAGATAGCAATCCTGGAAGGACTAAATTAGTTTAGGCTTGTTGTCAAACCTGGAAGCTTAGTCAAGTGCTTTCTTGAGAAAGACCTATATACTTTTAGCTAAATGCCTTGTTGTTGGCTTCAAGTAGCTGTTATTTAGGAGGGCACAAAGTCCGAGCTCTTCTTTTTGGTTACAATCTAGAGCTGACAAGGAATCCCTTGAAGTGATCCCACTATTTGTATTTGTACCACATATGTCCATTGGGTTGGACCCAATAATCCTATACTGAACATTGGAAAACATATCATCATTTCAGAAGATTTTTTTATTTGTACTAATTGGGACTTAGGCATACTGCAAAGCGTGTTGGAGAGAAATTAATTTGACACATATAAATTGGATTCTTCACCTTAGCTTCCACAGCTCATGGGTCACACAGGGAAAATCCACAGGCAAAGTCAGCCGTGCACCACACATCATTTAAAAAATAAATAAAAAAAACCTAAATAAATAAAATTAAAAATTAAAAAATAATAAAATAAAAAAAATAAATAAATAGAAAAATAAAAGAAAAGAAAAAATAAAAGTCTAGGTTATGTAGATCAAAAAGCTTCATGTCCTTGATAGCCAGAGTCCTTGAGTCCTTGATAGCCAGAGATGATCCAATTGCTACCCAACTAG
Source organism: Monodelphis domestica (assembly GCF_027887165.1). Lineage (NCBI taxonomy): Eukaryota > Metazoa > Chordata > Mammalia > Didelphimorphia > Didelphidae > Monodelphis > Monodelphis domestica. Next base: position 252,168,017 of record NC_077231.1, on the reverse strand, counting down.
CAAAGGCAGCTAGGGGGTGGTGTAAGGAAATTAGCAGGAGCAGGAACTGCTGAAAAGGCAGAAGCAGGAAGGTTCCAGAATTCTGGAGAAGCGACAGAGATGTTGTTTCTCCTAACAGACAATGAGGCTGCAGGGTGAGTTTTTGTCTAGTCTTCTAGGGTGGCTCTTCTCTCTCCCATGACTTTCCTGTTGGATCCGTCATAACAGCTTCTTGTACCCCTTAGATCCTGTGGACTGACCAAGACCTTCCTAAAGCCATCTGTCAGTGAGACCATCCCTTTGAGCCCTGTTCCTGCTTACCTTCCAACCTACTACCTTTATCATAATTTAAGGGGGGGAGGATTAGGTTAGTGAAGTGTAGTTTATTGTAGGCAATGGGACTTTTAAGTGGAGAGCTAACTGGAAGTGCAGACATCATCTTTCTGAAGTTACCAGCTTGGTTTTTTTTTTGGGGGGGGATTATTTATGTTCTTTAGTTTAGATATCCCAAATGTCTTTTCACTTTTCCTTTAGTTATTACACCCAACTGTCCTGTGATTATACAGTGTCTGTGTTTATTAGCTCAGGGTCTGGCTCTGCCTGCCCTGGGCTGGTATACCCTTCCCAAACCAGATTACTGGTCCCATAATACCACCCTCAAACCTACAATTGTCCCAACTAGTTATATAAGTGTCTAATTAGTTATTTCTGTGGCACACTGAAGAATGCCAAATCTGAAGTCAGGAAGCCTCATCTTCTTGAGTTCAAATCTGTGTTGTCATTTGCCTTAACCTTCTTTGCCTCAAGTTCCTCATCTATAAAAGGAAACCAGCCAAAGCTGACCCTCTGCTCCACACTCCTATTGAGTTACGATCTTCTATCTTATTATTAATATGGTTCCCTTGCTCCCACAAGCCACCCCTAAAGTCCAGACCCTAGGATTAGACTTCGACTTGAGTAGGACACATCCAGGGTATCTCATTTGGGTTCTAGGAAAAGAGGGCTGGATTTGCACTCTTTTTTTTTTAATGTCTCTACTCACTACGCCATGCCTCTTGTTGTTCCCTGGATTCTGTCTATTCCTCGGTTCTAATGGTTTTAACTTCCTGCCCTGGCTCTGCAATTCCCACTGACTGGGGGTCCCAAGGTGACCAAAGGCTAATTCAGCTCACCTGCCATTTGCACACAGTTAGCCCAATTCCAGGCTTTGAGTGCTCAGGGACCTTGGAGGATGAATGGGGATAATCAGGGAAGTGAGCAAGGCTATTTGCTAGCCCCCAAGGAAAACAGAGATGCTTTCTCTGGTTGAAAATTTGATTGTACTATATTCCTGGAGCATTAAAAGAAGAAAAAAGATCACGACCCTCTAGGGAGATAGGATTACTCCTAAGTCCTCTTTCCATGCTCTTAACCATAATCTTCCATCAGTCTATGGTCCCTGAGAAAAGGAAGCCTCAAAGATGACGGTCTTCTTTGCCTGGGAACATGGCAGGTACACCATGGAGGACTGGTGGAAATGAGTGAGAAGAAAAAGAGGCAGCCCTGATTTGATCTAAAAGATGCCTGCTGAATGGGAAGGAGAAATTCGGTTCAATTCAATTCTACAGGAAAGGCCTCATGTAAGAGGTTGATGCTTTCACTGGTAATTTGATTGGCTCATAGCAGCTGGAATTAACTAGATGTTGTCATCTTGGGCCTGTCACTAACTGACAGGAAGTTCTTCCCTCAAAGCGTGCACTTATCGCCCACTGAGGGAATCGATGGGAAGGAGAGAGAACTAGAAGTGCCAGAGGAATCATAAATATTTTATACTGTCAAGCCAAATGTAAAAGGCAAAGCTATTTCTTTTTTCAAATTAAAGCTGCAGAGACTTCATCTCGTCCAAGATTAATAGGGGTACTGCACAATGATCAGAGACTGGAGACAAAGGGAAAAGGAACAGAGTGGATTATGTCGAAGAAGGAAGGAAGGAAGCTTGAAAAAAAAGGGGGTGGGAGAGGTGTTGGGAGCTGGTTCTGAAAGGCCACAGAGACATCCTATATCTCTTGTTTTGTTTAATTATTTGGCTATTTTAAAATGGCATGTAAATGATATCACTTTTAAATGAACTGGGAAAGCTGGCCATTTGGAAGATTCCTGCAGGGAATCCTTTTAAAATCAAAGAACTTTTAATAATGTGAATAATCACCCTTAAAAATATAAACACACACATACATACATATATATATATATATACAATATGCATATATTTTAAAAATATAAACATGCATAATATACACACTTGTATTATATAAATATGTGTGCATAATGCACATTATTTTATTATGTATATAATTTGTATTATGCATATCTGTGTTACATGTTTATATATTTTGTACACATGCATTTTGTGAGTTTGGATCTTCTTATATAAAAATTTTTTGGAACAAGATTCATCGATGCAATTATGGGGACAAAAGGAGGCTGAGAATTCCATCTAGTCTATTCTGCTGCTTTCAAGAAGGTATTGAGGTACAGCGTAATAAATTTAGACCTAAAGTCAATAGAGACCCAGGTTCTAATTGCATATAATTATGCATATATTATGTGTGGCACTGATGAAGTTACCTTAAGAGCTTTTAAATCTGTTCTTTCCCTTTGTAAAATGAAGGTAAAATGGTAGTATAGATGAATACTGTTATACTCTATTATATAATGCTATACTAAACTATATTATACTGCATTATACTATAGTATACTACATTTTACCATACTAAACTATTTTATACTATGCTACATACTAAACTGTACTATACTATTTTATACTATACTATGTTAGAGCATACTAAATAATACCATATTAAACTACACAATACTATACTACACTATACTAAATTATAAAAGCATGAGTGAATAAATGAATAAAACATTTATTAAGCACCCACTGTGTGCAAATTATCTATCTCATGGATTAGTACTCAGAGTTAAATGAGAGAATCCATGTTGTAAACCTGAAAATACCAAATAAATTCCAGAAATAATTTCAGACAATTGAGAATCTCTTCCATTTTTGAATACAAAGAGGCACTCAAACAATTGACAAGCACTTACTGAGTGTCTACTAAATGGGGAGCATTGGAAGCTTGCTTTTGGTTCTTAGAATGAGCTGACACAAGGCACACATATTGCAAAATGGAATGAGGGATAAAGCCAAGGATCAGTAAAGGGCAGAAGCCATCATGGCAACTAGCAAGTGAATATGTATCAGGAAAACCAAAAAAGAAAATAATAGAATGAAATATAATAGAAACTAAAACAAAAGTTTATAGAAAAATAATGGGCCAGGGAAGAGGCAGAGGTCAGGACTCAAGGGATGGGAAGTAGAGGCCACCCAATGACCAAAGAATAGATTGAAAAGAGAAGAGTGTGGAAGTTGGAAAACTTGAAAAATTAGAGATATTTGGGGGGGGGGGTAAATCTGGAAGGCAAGGGAGGATTTGTCCAGAACTAGCAAAAAAACTAGGTTTATAAGAAACTGATGGTGGTGCCAACCTGAATCACCATGTGATAGGAGTCTAAATAGCTTGAAATATAAATTAAATTAATAGGAATTAATTGAATAATTAACCTCGACAGAGTAGAGATAAAGGTAAAGAACAAATGTCTGAGGTCCTATCTGTTCCTTGAACAAGACACTTCATTTCCTGGCTTTGGTCATTTTTCATGGACTTTTTCTCTTGCCTGGAATGCTTTCCCTCCTCATTTCTTTTTCCTTCCTTCAAATCCCAGCTAAATTCTCATTTTCTACAAGAAGTCTTTCTCAATTTTTTCTTAATACTAGTACCTTCCCTTTATTATTTCCTAGTTTATATATATAGCTTGCTAGTCCATAGTTGTTTGCAGATTGTCTCCCTTATTACACTGATTCCCTTGAGGGCATGGACTATCTTTTCCTTTTCCTTGCATCTTCAGTATTTTGCCCAGTGCCAGCTCTTAGCACAATACCTGCTTTGTTTTTGGTCATTCTTTTAGGCTTTTGTGACTTTTGTGACTCCGTTTAGAATTTTCCTAGCAGAGATATGGAGTGGTTTGCCATTTCCTTCTGTAGCTTATTTTAGAGATGAGGAAACTGAGGCAAAAAGAGTTAAGTAATTTGCCCAGTCACACAACTAGGAAGTATCTGAGACCAGATTTGAACCAGGAAGATGATTCTCCCTAATGTTAAGCCTGACACTGTATCCACTGGTCAACCTGGCTGCCTGACTAGCTAGAGAATTTTCTTCTTAATCTTATATGTGCCATGATACTCTATTAGATTAGAAACTCCTTGAGGGTAGGGACTATTTTTGTCTGTATCTTTAGCGCTTAACACAGTGCTTGGTACATAAAAAAAATGTTTGTTAACTGACTGATTGGGTATCTCAGAAGCTATATCATCCAGGGTAATCTTTTACCTAATTGTGGTATAATGATTTGGAATTAGGAAATATGGATTCTAGTTCCTGCATTCCCAGGTACTCTGTACATCGTCACCCAAAGCAATTCACTTGAAAATGAACCTAAACAAGTCACTGAACCCCCATTGTCTAGCCCCTATTGCTCTATAGCCTTAAAATCCAAGACAGAAGCTTTAAAAAAAGTGCCTCAATTTCTTCTTCCATAAATTTGAGTACAATAAAGCCTGCTTCACAAGGCTATTGTGAGGCTCAAATGAGGTAACAGTAGTTAAAATTCTGGAAACCCTGGTGTTTTGCAGGCAAAGCCATGCATGCACCTAAGGAAACTAATCTTTAAAATCACCAGGTTATGCTTTTTCATGTTTTATTTTCTTTTTCCTTCCCAGGAGAGGAAACACTAGCCAACATAGAGATAGCCTTGGATCCAAAAAGACATGGGTTCAAACCTTGCTATTGTCATAGACTGGCTGCAAGTTATTCAACTTCTGCATGCCTCAGGCAATATGCTACCACTATAAAATGCAGAGGTGTGGAATGGCATCATTGGGGAGGGATTTTCTTCATTTGGGAGTTTTCTCTACCAATATATTTTATATATGTATATATTTATATATAAATTCACATATATATTTACATCTTATATATCTATCTCTGTGTGTGTATGTGTGTGTGTGTGTGTATAAATAAATAAAATCAGAGGTCTTAGATTCAAAGGTCTCTTTGGACTCTCAAGTTTTGATCTAGTCATATGATTTGTGGCACTTTTATTAAAATCAACAAGTGGGACAAAGGTAATGTGTAAATTTCAGTAATTGTTAACATTTTCTTTCTCTTTCTTTCTTTCTTTCTTTCTTTCTTTCTTTCTTTCTTTCTTTCTTTCTTTCTTTCTTCTTCTTCTTCTTCTTCTTCTTCTTCTTCTTCTTCTTCTTCTTCTTCTTCTTCTTCTTCTTCTTCTTCTTCTTCTTCTTCTTCTTCTTCTTCTTCTTCTTCTTCTTCTTCTTCTTCTTCTTCTTCTTCCTCTTCTTCTCCTCCTCCTTCTCCTCCTCCTTCTTCTCCTCTTCCTTCTCTTCCTCCTCTCCTCCTCCTCCTTCTCCTCCACCTCCTCCTTCTTCTTTCTTCTCCTCTTCCTCCTTCCTCCTTACCTTCTGCCTTAGAATTGATACTATGTATTGGTTCCAAGGCAGAAGACTGGTAAGGGCAATTGTAATTCCCCACCTGTTCACACCAATTTACAATAAGAAAGGGGAATGTCTTCATGTCATTTATCATATTTTTTACCCATCAACCAATCAAGATAGAAATACATAAATTATTAAACACCTACGGTAATAACAGCTTCTGAGAGGCAGCAAGGCATAATGGATAAAGAATGACAATCCAGTATCAGGAAGGCATGAGTTCAAATTCAGCCTCTGGCACATCCTGGCTGTGTGATCCTGGACAATATTTAGCAACTCTTCAAAATTGGGGTACCTAACATGAGACCTGGGGGAGTAGGGTGGTGAAGTGGAAAGAGCACTAGCCTTAGTTTCAAGAAGACATCCTTGTGAGTTCAAATCTGACCTTCAGATTCTTCCTAGTTTTGTGACCCTGACCTCATCCTGCTTGCCTCAGTTTCCTTATCTCTAAAATGAGCTGGAGAAGGAAATGATAAACCACTCCAGCATCTTTGCTAACAAAACCCCAACTGAAGAGTTGAACACGACTGGAAAATGACTAAATGACAAAACCTGAAGCTTGTCAACTTGTTTTTAAAAATATTTTGATTATTTGATGTCAATATAATTAGTATCTTTTGTGACCCATTGTTTCTTTATTTTATGTAGTTAAAAACATAATTCTGAGAAGGGCTCCACAGATGTCACCAGACCACCAAAGAGATCAGAAATATAAGAGAAGCCAAGAACTGCTCTAACATGATATATTTTTATTTAGCACCAATCTGTACTGATACTGGGCATTATCACACTGGGAATTCCTTATATGAATTCCTTTTCTTTAAGGCATTTCTGGATTAAAATACCTTCCATGTGTTGAAGGAGGTGTGTCAGAGGGCACAGAGCATTAGACTTTTTCTGCTGTCCAGCACCTACTTAACAGGGATTTACTGACACCAGTCAGATGTTTTTTCAATTGAATAGTGGTTAAGCATGACAAACCTATATAGCAGCAATCAAACACCAGGTCTTGTGTTAAAGCTTATGCCAGACATTCGGACAAATACTCGTTCAGTAAACGAGTCCCTACCACCATCCCCTAAAAGATATGTCCAAGAGAATGGGCAAGTGAGTCTGAAACACCAGTCACAGGCAGGGCTGCTGGCCCCACTCCCTTTGGGCTGCCTCTGTTTTGTGGAGTGCCACCTAACATTTCTACCTCTGCTCTCATGAGATGGAACGTGGTTAGAGCTGGTGGTGAATGTGGAGTAAAATGAATCAAAGGGAGAAAATATGAGAGAAGGGTTGTGTGGTGCCTCTTAATGGGGTGGGAGTAGGGGGAGAAAAGACTTAGAAGGGATACAAGCCCCTCTAGTGCCTAGCACCCAAGGGTATGAACCAAGGGACTGAACCAAGTTCATTTACTACACTTTTGACTTGTACTCACTCTTTGTTGTTAACTAATCCGATTCCTGTTATTAGGAGGGCACCTAGGTGTCAGAGGGGACAGATCACTGGATTGGAATCAGTAAGACCTAAATTTAAATGTGACCTCAGACACTTATAAACTGTGTGACCCTGGACAAGTCACTTAAGGTCCATTTGCCTCAGTTTCCTCATCTGTAAAGTGAGCTAGAGAAGGAAATGGGAAACCACTCCAGGATTTTGCCAAGAAAAACCCAAATGGGGTCATGAAGGGTTAGACTAACTGAAAAAATCAAACAACCCTGGCATCAAAGAGCTTACAATCTTTATACACATAAACAGAAAAACATAACATGAGGTAGTACAGAGTGGTGGTCCTAGTCTTCTTAATTGTATCAGATCATATTAGTTAGAGGTGAGAAAGTCCTTAGAGATCATTTAAGTCCAACCTCCTTATTTAGGACCCTAAGAAACAGAGAGGTCAAGTGTTGTCCAAAGTCACACAAATATTAAGTAGCGAAGCAATTATTCAAATCAAAGTCTATTAACTTCAAATCCATTGCTTTTCCCATTTCATTTTCATCAGCAAATTGGGGGAGAGGGAGAGGTGGGTTTGAAGACCTCTAAGCCTTCCTCTGGCATATCTACCTCATTTACAGATATGGAAACTGAGGTCCTGAGAGTATCTTCTGTGATCCAATTATATCCATTTTACAGGTGATGAAACTGAAATTCAGAAAAGTGAATTGATTTGTCCAAGAAGTAAGCCTCAAAACTGGATTTGAACTCACTCCTTCTGACTCTGAATCTGGAGTGCCTTCCAAGAAAAATTCCACAGGGAAAGCTGTTCACAGGACCATTTTAAATGTGTCCTGTTGAATTATCCCATCGTTCTGACTTTGTATCATATGCGGTCCAGATGCAGAGCCCAAATGTAACCATTTAAATTATTTATCAGAAAATATTTCCTCATCTGCACATGAATGTTGAAATGGGTTTCCAATACTGCTTTAAAAATATGCTCAAGGTTCATGACCTCAGCTTTAGGGAGTCATTACATTCTCATCAGTTGGCAGGATCAGCAATCATTCAGCTCCAAAGGCTGTGTTTGCTTTAAGGAGGCTGACTCAACCCCCCTGTCTTTGGAGAATTCTGCCAGAGTGCAGGTCTGAGTTCAAACTGAGTTGTTCAACAGTGGGCGAGTCTCAGCAGAACAAAGCTGGGGAGATGGTGCAGCTTTTGCAATTAATCTCCCCCCAGAAAGATTGGATGAAAAGTCGTCTTGGGTTTCCAGAAGCTACACAGGTTCAATTACTGTAGTTGCAGTGAAATTTTAAAAGGCAAGACTTGTCAGGAGCAATTGCCATCAAAAAATGTGCATGGCCCAATCATAGGGATTTTTTTCTCCAACTTCTTGAAGAGTAAGAATGTGGGGAAAGGAGCAGATCATACCAATTGGTTTTCAAATCTCTCTGTTTTTAAAGCCATCTATATTTCTTCCTACAGGAAGGAATTAGGCTAATTGGAATGTTATTCCTTGGGGTCTAGATGCAAGGATATCGATAACAATTGCTGCTTCTATTTCTTTAGTATGCTAAGTGCTATGGAGACTGTACCCCACTGGTCCTTTGAGCTGGAGATTCAGTTTCATCTGAAGCAATGCCCCTTGGAAACATTTCATGGCCACCATTTTATGTCAAGAATTTTAAAATTACCTAGAAATAGAACCTCAGATGTATCTTGCTACTTTTTAGTATTGTATCATATTTGGTCCAAATCAGTGAGTTCATGTATTCTCATGGACTAGGTTCAATCTAGGAAGTCTGACTCTTAAGGCTCAGTTTCTTTCTTTGGTTCACTACTCCTACCTGGATTTTAATCTTGGAAAATTTCCAAAATAAAGCTTAGGTATGGCTCAAGTCTAGTTTCCCCAAATAATGGTTACAGGAACCTCTGCAAAATCCTTTGAGTACAGAGTGGGCATTGGTTGTGAGCCAACCTTTATTGTAACCCACAGAAAAATGAATGAGAGTCAAAAAAACTCACAGGAACCTATTATTTGGTTTAGAAATCAGCATGCAAATAGTCTATTGGCTTCCTACAGAAGGGAACTGAACTTGGGAGCTGCTATTGGGATGACCCCCAGCTTATTGGAAAGTCATTCTTTCCTACAGAGTCCCATACCATCTTCCCAAGATTTACCATATTGTGACTGGGCACCCACTGAAGGGAAACATGTTTTGTAGCCTTCTTAATGAGTAAACTCATTGGACCTACATTGATCAGGAAATCACTGGCCTGCCTCTGAGAGGCGGTTGGTGGTTCAGTGAATAGAGTGCTGGGCCTAGAGTAAGCATGAACTGATTTCAAATATAGCCTCAGAAACTTACTAGCTGTGGGGCCTTGGGCAAGTTACTTATTTTTGTTTGCCTCAGTTTTCTCAACTGTAAAATGGAGGTAATAATAGCATCTTCCTACCAGGATTGTTATGAGGATCAAATGAGATAATACTTGTTTTAAAAAAGCACTTAGCAAAGTGGCTAATACTTATAGATATTTAATCAATGCTTCTTTCCTTCTCTCCTTTCCTCCCTCTCTTCCTTCCTTCCTTTCTTCTATCTCTCCTTTCTTCGTTCCTTCCTTTGTTCCTTTGTTCATTCGTTCGTTCCTTCCTTCCTTCGTTCCTTCCTTCGTTCCTTCCTTCTTTCCTTCTTTCCTTTCGTCCTTTCTTTGGTCCTTCCTTCCTTCATTCCTTTGTTCGTTTGTTCGTTCGTTCGTTCGTTCGTTCGTTCCTTCCTTCCTTCCTTCCTTCCTTCCTTCCTTCCTTCCTTCTTTCCTTCCTGTCTTCCTGTCTTCCTTCCTTCCTGTCTTCCTGTCTTCCTTCCTGTCTTCCTGTCTTCCTTCCTTCATTCCTTCCTTCGTTCCTTCGTTCCTTCGTTCCTTCGTTCCTTCCTTCCTTCCTTCCTTCCTTCCTTCCTTCCTTCCTTCCTTCCTTCCTTCCTTCCTTCGTTCTTTTGTTCCTTCCTTCGTTCCTTCCTTTCCTCTTTTAGTCCCTCCTTCCTTCCATTCCATCCTTCCTGCCATGCTTTCTTCAACTTCCTTGAACCATATCATCTCACCATTGTAAGGCTCATAAGTTTGCTGCCTGAGCATGTCCCTTTTAAGGCTGTTGCTCAGTCAGTCCTCTAGCCATTGCTATTGTGTACATTATTACTATCCAGGGGCACCTTAGTGGAACCTCTGAATCATAATGTTGCTGTCTGGACACCACCATTTCAGAGTGATCATTTGTCCTTCATCATTAGAGAATAAACACAAAGAGAAGAAGTAGCCATGTGGTCATGGCTACCATGACTGAGTGGGAGTTAGGGCTGATGTTCTTCTACCACCCAACTCTCAGAAAATCTCCAAGCCTTTTTGCTCCCTTATAGCTACAAAGGAAAGAGTAATTATGGCCTCTACCAATTTAAGCCTTCCCACTAGAACAGCCAAATAGTTAACTTAGATATGCTAATTTTACTTCTTTCTTTTAAAAAAGGCCAGCTCTTTGCTCTGAAATCAATATTCTTCCCCTATTGGACACAGCTTTATTTCCCTTAGCATCCTCTGTAGCAGTCCACCCCTAGCTATGGGCAAGGGAAACTGTTGGTATGTACAGATTGCCTTAGAAGAGAGCATTCTCAGTATTGCACATGGCTGGGAAAGCCTCTGACCCTTGGCCCCAGCTTCCCCCAGGTTAGGCGGGAACACAGGTTACTTTGTGCTCACCTGGTTAAGAGAAACCACACCTATACCTTGTCATTAACCAATGAGAATCATCCCTATGTACTGTGTATATTTGCATATCAAAGATTATATATAGCCCAGCAAGCTCTGCCTCTCTCTCTCTTTCAGGCTAGCTGATGGCTGTCCTGGCAGGAGCTTGGCCTCTGGCCAAGCTCCATCTTTAAACCTTCTCTATCTCTCTTTCATCTCTCTGACCTGTGTGGTATTAAATGTGGATCTCTGGACTGGTAAAAGCCTTCGGAAGGATCCTTTGATCAGAGCTTAGCTGTGGCTCATGGAAAACTAATAAAGACTCATTCCTGCCACCTCATATCTCTAATTTGACTCCGTCATCCCCCTCGTGGTATCTAAAACTTCTATCCTGTCTCTATCTTCCTACCTTAAAGCTTCTCTCCCCTCTGAGGAACCTTTATCCTCATATAACCAAAGTAGGAAAATCTATAACCAAAATCACCAATCTTTCCCATTGCACAGCACTCTAAATACCAGATTTACTGTGATACTCTTATAATTTCTATTGACCATGAGTTTCTCCTAATACTCCCATCCATAGATGACTCTACACTAAATATGCTGAATCCTGAAATGATTAAAAAAGGTATCTATAGTAGTATGAAATAGGATGACCTATCTACACCTGGAAAGCAAAGTGTATGAAAAATATCTTGCTCAGCTTGATAGGAAATGTTCATTCAGGTACAGTGAGGTAGATATTCAACTGAATTAGTAGATAAAGATTTCATTGCATTTGAGAAATTATGTAATATTTAAATGATCTCAGACTTCTTGTTCCTACAAAAGCACATATTTTTACCATCAACATTCTCATCACAATGCTATATAGCTCCAAACTATCAGAAATCATGGATCTTGGAGAAATAAAATAATAGATAACTTGCTGTATACTCCTATCAATGACAAATTGCATGCAAGAAGCCAAGTAAAATACATTGGCAATTAAAAAATAAAGTAACAGTAACTTAGAATAGGAGAAAACAAATGGACATTAGTATTCTAGGACACTAAAAGAAGAAGAGAAATCCTTCCTATTGGAGAGATCCTCTATAGTAGAATTATGGGAAAACATGAACAAAAGTCCCATGTCATGAGAAGGTATGAAGGGTATGATCTGTCCTTGTGAATAAAGTCATGAGTAAACCACCTTCTGTGAGAGGACCAGGACAGATTATGGAGGGGTTGGGACCATCTAATGAAAATTAATATGGGTGGATAAACCTTTGACTAACTCTTTACTATGATGTTGAACAGACAACAGGAAGAATAGGAATAAAAAGAAAAAAATGAAGTATAGAAGAGAAGAGGAGAAACAGGCAGGCAACCATTTGGACCAATGTAAGTTAATAACTGTGTGGCTCTGGGCCACTTACTTGACCTCTACCTGACTTGGTTTCCTCAATTGTAAAATGGGGATTATAATAGTACTTACTTCTCAGAGTTGTTGTATAGATAAAATGAGATAATATTTGGAAACCATTTAGCATACTGCCTGTCACATGGTAAGCACTATATAAATGTTAGTTATTATTATTGTTATTCATTAAGTTCCCTAGGTCTTTGGTAGTCAAGCTACTGACCTTTCACACTTTAGACTTATGGACCTCAGCATCCTTCACTTTATTTCCTTCATGTTTTTTTCTCCAGTATAAATAATGGGTGTCTTTTTTCATATGATGAACATGGAATATGTATTGCATGATAGCACATATACATCCTATATTATGTTATATGGTATCTTGGGGAGGAGGGAAGAGGAGAACATGGATCATAAAATTCCAGGAAACAATTATTAAAATTATATTGACATATAACATAGAAAAATTTAAAAATATAGGACAAAAACAAGTTCAAATATGAGACTTTATATTTATAGTTATTTCTTTTCAATATCATCTTATCCATTTTATTCCCAGGCTTTCTACCATGTAAAGGTCTTTTTGAAACTTGACTCTTTAGCGAGGATGTTATCCCTTACCACTTTGGATTATCTGAAAATTTGATAAACAAGCCATTTATACCTTAATCCAAGCCATTGCAAAAAACAAAATAAAAAAAATTAAACAGCAACTTCAAATTGTTAGCAACTACTCTTGGTATATAGACATTCTCCTGGACCAAATCCACTTCCCTGTAATATCATATAGTTCTCATCTCCCCATCTTTTCCATCAGAATAGAATGAGAGACTCTGTCAAATGCTTTTCAATTTGTCAAAACCTATTTATTTATTTGTGTGTGGTTAAGGCATCCACAGAACCACTTAGCAAATATATGGACAAATAGCTTTATTTCTCCACCTTTGCAAGTAAAATAAATATGCTGCCCATGGAGAAGAGAGGTAAATGCTTAATGTAATAAAAACCTTTTTTTTGTATTGAATGAATGAATGTTAGGGATGAAAGAATGGACTTTAAAATCTTCTAGTTTAGCTTTAGAGAGTAGGGAATGAGGCTTAGAGGAATGAAAGGATTCTGGTGTCAACTTGAATGTTCTTTCTACCATATGATGCTTTAGTTAGTCACTAAGGGATGTTTGGGGTGTTCAGGGAGGACCAACATCTCTGATATGAGGGCTTGCTGAGCCCTTTACAGGGCTGATCAACTGCGCAGCCACCTTTTGCTCAACTCTCACCTATGGCTACAAGCTGTAGCATGAGTAGCACTCACATTCCTGTCAAACTGCCTTGGCAGATGGGCTATACCAGGTTGAGGGTAACTGACAGGTCCCAAACCCTTCAGCGAGTCAGGCAGGATGCCTTCTGCAAACATGTGAAGACTTCCTCCAGTGGAATGGACAGATGAGAACAATTTGTTCCAACAGTCACAAAAAATGGTAAACAAGAATTGTGGAGTGCTTAGAGTTTGGTCAGACATTGAAGAAGCCAAGGTCATTCATTGTCCACTTTTGTCTTGCCACCAGATTTGGATGACTAGAGAAGAGAATGAGGCTGATGACTTTGTGCAACTCTGCCTCACTTAAAATCCAATTAATGCTCAAGCCAGGATATCACCCTATGATATCATTAGTCCTCTTTGAAAACAAAAGACGAACAACACGGTTAAAACTCCTTGAGACTGCTGAAGATGTTTGGAGATTGCTTCTCTACATTGTGCTGCTTTTCCTACCAGCTCCTTCATTCTGACCACTTCTGTTTGGTCCAGGAATTTCTCCTCTGGTCCAGGAATTCTCTCACTTAACTAAAAACCACCTCTAGTACCCTGCTGTTGCCCATCCAGTGATGCTAGCTCTGCTTCTCCCAGATGGGTCCAAGAGTGAATCATGACTCCATTACTGTCTCTGACTATCTTCAGGAACCCAAGATCCTTTCTTTTCCATGGCCATTTGCTTCCCTTATGGATGTGGCTCCCCAGAGGTCCCCTACTGGCCAGATAATCTTTTTTAATCTCTTTGTCTTCTACATGCTAAACTCCAGACTAACTCTTTCATGTCCCAGAAACCTATTCAACCTAGAAGCTCACTTCAGGCTTGGATGTTCACATTTTGGAATGACCTCTCCCTGTGATTGGATGCTTCTTCCCAGAACCTCCATTTAAAAAGGATGTCCAAGCTTGCTGTACTTCATTCCTTTCCAGGCTATGCATTACACTTTCTCATGCTGGGTACCTCCATGCCCTAGCATTGCTCCACTCACCACCCCACCCCATCCTTCACTTCAGCTTCCTTTTATTTGTTTTCTTCCCCTGTTAGAATGTAAGCTCATTGAGGGCAGGACCTTTCTTTCTCCTTATATTTGTACCCTCAGGGATTAGAAAAGTGCCTGCCACCTAATAACCCATCAATAAATGTTTTTTGAGAGGAAGGACTATCCTTTCAAACAAAAGAGCTGAAAATGTTTTTATTAGATCCCAGGGCTTTCACAGAAGAATGCTCTCTCACAGGGGACACTACCCATTCCCCAGAGAAAGACCAAGCAACAGACAACAGCTCCAGCAGATGGCAGCAATAGCTCATACGAGATACACCAAATTAATCTGGTATAGGCATTGGCAAGTGGCATTCTAGGGCCACCCCAAGGCCACTATGTAAAGCAGAATGGAGAAACAATGAGATCAGATAGTGGTTAGCGAATGGAGCTAAGCATGGTCCACTTTTCCCCTCCCAGAGTGTGTGTCAGTTTTCTAGGGAGAATTTCCCATTTTCCTAGCATGTGTGTCTGCAGGGCATCATAGCCCTTTATGTATGGATGGCTGAAAGTGAGTCTTTTGCTAGGTTTTCTGTTATTTACAATTCTTTCCTAATTGAATGATTTGCTATTCGATCTGTGATTCCTGCCTAGTTAGCTTGGTAGAGAATGTGATAGATGGGAACTTAAATCTTATTTTTCCTAATTATTTTTGCTCAAATATTCCATACTGAACCCTAGTTTAGCTCACAAGGAGTTCCATGGTCATCTAGAGCTTATGCCACCCAAGACTCAGATATCACCAAAATCTTGTACTTCTCCTTTAAACTGAGCTTTGGGAGAGGAACCAAAGCACTCATTACTTTTAAATATATATATATATATATATATATATATATATATATATATATATATATATATATATATATATATATATATATATATATATATATATGCTTGGGGTATTAATGTGCCTACTGTGGCATATTTTAAGTTATTACCTTGCCAATGGAGAAGCTGGAGAGAGACGTACATTGAGTCTTGTTGGATGAATACTCTATGACAAATCTCACCCCAGTACCCCACTGACCTCTGCCTTGGCCATTAGTCAAGGGCAATTCCTGGACCTGCCCCACTACTGTACATATACCTCCCCACTCCTCAGACCCCCAATAGAGGTGACATATGGAGAAAGAAAAGCCAAACAGGTTGGCGTGTGTCCCAGAAAGGTGAGTCTGGAGACTGGTGAGACACATGCCTCCTTTTTTTGAGCTTAGTCATTTTCCAGGTTGTATCAAGTTTCCATGACAACTTGACATTTAGTTATGTTTTTCATTTAGCAGAGGATAATCAGTCTTCTCTAGATTGCCTGTTTTTGACACCAAGAATATTGGCCCCTGAGCCCCATATTAACCAGAATTCGAGATAGCAAAGCAGGACTAGTGGTTTCCTTCATCATGCGCCATGTTGTAACTTACACATTTCCCCACACCTGATGCTTGGTTCTGCCAAGTTCCTAGAGTCCGTGAGGTGTGTGGTGTCATGAAGTATTTGATGACTCCCAGGGACAAAGGAATAAAGGAGAACCAAAATAATATTTGCAAGTTCACTGCCCCTCTGACAGAAAACCAACCAAGCTGTGACTTTGCCTTGCCCTGCAATGAGAACCAGAGTCGGAGCATCTTAAGGGAAAGTCCTCTTGGAGCAGAAACAGGCTCAGCCCCAATTGGCCAGGCTCTCTCATAGTTAATTGTCAGAGGTGACAGAAGCTGCAGAAAGTTCTAAACCAGGATTTGGCAGAATAACTGCAGGATGTTCACACTACAGATACAGGCATTGATGGAGGGGCGGAGTGGATGACGGGGGGCTTAGGGTGGGGGGCATGCCACTAATTGGTTTAGTCTGATCTACTGTCTGGCCTCCCCTTGGCAGACACAACAGTCACTATTAAGAGAGACTGAAACTAATCAAAGCTATTTACAGTGGATGTGCCAAGCCACGGAGACTGTGCAATTATGCACAGAGACCCATCACGATGATTAGCGTGTGGCAACCTTCTCAGCAGCAAGAAGGGGTTCTGGAGTAGCAAGAAGGGAGTGTTTCAAAGAGAAATAAGAATTAAGGTTTACCATTGATCCAATGTGCTGGCATACATGCATCCTAGCAGCCTTGCACATTTCTTCTATCCAGAGAAAATGGGGATCACTAAGGGGGTGAGTGATGTTGAACAGGGTCAATAGAAAGATTCACAGTCCAGCTCAAAAGTTCTCATTTCACTCAATCTTTTTCTCCTTGATGGAGGAATTTCCATTAAGTATTTTCCCAGGCTTGGCAGCCAATAGCACCACCTCCCTCTCTCTCAGGGTTATTGTGAGAAAAGCATTTTGTAAACCTTAAAGCACTGGGGCGACATGAGTGACGTGAATGGTTAAGCAGCCAAAGGGCCCTGTTGATCCTGGTCTTTTTGTTTTGCCTTTGACAGAGGGAGCAATGAAATGCTTCTCAAGTCAGGCAGCCAGAGGGAAGAGAAGAAAAGTGGGGGTGGGGAGAGTGGAGAGAAGAAAGGAAATGAGATGGGTTCTCCTCCTCCAGTTGGAGGATCAGCCCAGCACAACAGAACTGCCTGTGGTCTGAGCTAATGGCGAAAGCCAGTGTGTCCATGGGTGTGACCTTGCTAGAGGGCAGGCGGGACAGGAAGACAAGATTCTGGTTTCCTTGGCTCCTTGTGCATCCATATTTGGTCAACAAAATGAATTTCAGTGTTAGTTTTCAGGCATACCAGGCAGAGATAGATATCTGCGTAAATAATTTCATTCCCATAGGAATTTAGAAGGTTTTAGAACACACTGAAGAATTGGTCACTGAAAAGGCATTTAACTCTCCCCCATCAAAAACCAGTTGTGAAACTTTGTTTTGCTATAGAAAGCTATAATTAAATATTATAATCGGATCATAATACAAGGAGAGAGTTCATGACTGAATACAATCAAGAATGGTTTACAATAACAAGGACGTATATTTGGGTGACACATATATATAATATGCATTATATGTATTTATACAAATATTAATGTGTATGTTTATGTTGAACTCATGAAAATGCATATGCATTTTAATAGACATATGACTTCATTGTTATGGGGATTTCATACCATCATTCCAGTGAGGAGACCCCCTGGATCAATGCCACATATCACACACAATCTCGGCACATTAGAGTTTTAAGAAGTTGATTTGCCAAGGTTCACACAGTTAGATAGTCAATAAACATTTATTATACACTTGGAGCCAAGCAGTGCAAAGAATAGAGCATTGGGCATGGAATCAATCAGACTCATCTTCAGGAGTTCAAATCTAGCCTCAAGCATTTATTATCTATGTGACTCTGGGCAAGTCACTTAACCCAGTTTGCCTCAGTTTCCCTATCTGTGAAATGAACTGGAGAAGGAAATGGCAAACTGTTCCAGTATCTTTGCCAAGAAAACCCAAATGGGTTCACAGAGTCAAACATGACTGAAAAATGATGACTCAAAAACAAACACGTCCTATGGCACTGGGCTAAGCCTGAGGATGCAAAATACAAGGGTATATGAAGGCAAAAAGGAAGAAGAAAAAAGATTAAAAGAAAGAAAAAATATATAAGCTGTGCCCTCAAGAAGCTCATGTTCTATCAGAGGAAACAACATAAAAACAATTGTGTTGTTTTTACAAGATATATAAAATGCAGATGGAAGGTTTCCTTGAGGGAGAAGGAATTAGCAATGGGCAGAGGAACTGGATCCTGCTGAAGGTGGAATTTGAACTGAGTCTTGAAGGAAGGCATAGAAATTAAGAGGCAGAAAGGATGAGGGAGAGAACTGTTGGAGTTAGATGGATGTAAATTAAAGCACTCTCTTTCACATCTGTGTTTTTATGGTTTTATTTGGGGGTTTTGTTTTGTATGAGTGTGCTCTTACAACAGTGACCGATATTAAAGTATGTTTTGCATGATAATAAAAATAAAAATTAAATTAAAAACAAAAAAGAAGTGAGGAGCGAGAATATTCCAGGCACCAAGGGCTATAATGGAAACAGTGTTGAGGCAGGGCATGGAGTAGGGTGTTAAGGGACAATCAAAAGGCAGGTGTTGGTGGATTGTATGGAAAGTATGTAGTATATCTGGCTGGAAGGTATCTAAAAGGGAATAAAAAGTTAAGAAAAGGACTATGGGTCATAGGCCAACATTCTTGATTCTGAGGCCAGCTCTGTAACAATAATAATGACAACCAGGATTTATAGAATGCTTAATGTTTGTAAAGCACTTCACGAAAATTATTTCATTTTCTTCTCCTGACAACCTTGGGAGGTGGGTGCTATTATTATCCCCATTTGACAGATGAGGAAATCAATCGAGGCAACAGAAATTAAGTGACTTGTCCAGGGCCACACAGCTAGTTAAGTGTCTGAGGTTGGATCTGAATTCAGGTCTTCCTGACTTTGGGTCCAGCATTATCCACTACATCACCTAGATCTCTGTCCATTTTGCTTTTTTGTTTCTTATAGAGAGATCTAGACATACACATGTATATAATATTAAGTATGTGTATAAAATAATATAATATTTAGTATGTGTATATAATGTGTATATATAACAATATATACACATATACTCTTTTATGCACAAACACATTAATAGGTCAAACCTAAGCCAACAGAAAAAGCACTGGTTTTTATTAAGAGACCCTAGTGTTTGAATTGCATTCTCTACCTTCTCTCAGCTGTAAAATCAATCTTCCTTAAGGACATATCTGATCGCATCACTCCATCTACTCCATCATCTCCAGTGGCCTCCTATAATCTGGTCCCTTTCTACTTTTCCAGTCTTGTTACACCTGATGCTCTCCCCTATCTCTCCAAGGTGGTGACGTTGGTCTCCTTTTTACTCTTCTCTGGAACCATTCTTCCAATTCTAGTTGGTCATCAAAACAATATGGTACTGGCTAAGAGACAGAAGGGAGGATCAGTGGAATAGACTTGAGGTAAGTGACCCCAATCAAAGACAGTCTATGATAAACCCAAAGATCCCAGTGTTAGGGACCAAAACCCACTATTTGATAAAAAAAACTGCTGGGAAAATTGGAAGACAGTATGGGAGAGATTGGGTTTGGATTAACATCTCACACCCTATACTAAGATAAACTCAGAATAGGTGAATGATTTGAATATAAAGAAGGAAACTATAAGTAAATTAGGTGAACACAGAATAGTATACTTGTCAGATCTTTGGGAAAAGAAAGACTTTTAGACCAAGCAAGAGTTAGAAAAATTACAAAATGTAAAATAAATAATTTTGATTACATTAAATTAAAAAGTTTTTGTACAAACAAAACCAATGCAACCAAAATTAAAATGGAACCAAATCCAAATAATTTCATTGCCCATTCTCCTTGCCTAGAACACTTCTTCCTCATCTCTGCCTCCTTATTGCCTGGCTTTCTTCAATTCTCAGCTAAAGTCCTACCTTCTGCAAGAAGCCTTCCCCATCCTTTTAAATGCTAGTTCCTTCCTCCTGATGATTTTCACCAATTTATCCTGTTTATATCTTGTTAATGTATAGTAGTTTCCATGCTGTGTACCTCATTAGACTGTAAATTCATCATGAGCAGGAATTCTTTTGCCTTTCTTTGTATATCCAGTGCTTATTCCTAGATAAGCACTCATCATGTGTCTGGCATGATGATCAGTGCTTAATAAGTATTGGCTAACTGTGTGATAAATCACTTTAATTCCTCTGGACTTGATCTATAAAATGACATAGACTAGATCAATCAATCAATCAGGATTCAGTAAATGTTCATCATGTGCCAAACACTGTGCTAGGCATATAAAGTTAAAAAAATGAAACAGTCCCTGTCCTCAAGCAACTTACATTCTAGATGAGTAAACAGCATGCATCCAGACAACTAAATACAAAATATACTGCATACCAAATAAAACTAAAGGGAATTTGAGGGGGAGAAGGAGGGAAATGGAGTCAGCTTGGAGGGTGGTTAAGAAAGACCTCATTCTCTACTGTCCTTAGGCTATTTCTAAATCTCTGAGGTCCCTTCCAGTTCTCAGCCTCTTCTCTTTGATCTGGCCAATAATCAATGCTCTTCATGATGCAGTGGAGTCACCCAGAAAAAAAAAAGAAACTTCCTAAGTAGCAGCATTGTATTTGCTTCCAAACTAGCAACAGGAAAGAATATCAGTTGTTGAGCAGAGTACTGAACCACTCTGCTATCAGGAATATGGTAGGACACACACCCAAATATCCACCCATGTTCCATATTCCTCTTGTGGAGACTCTGGGGAAGGACAAAAATCCAAATATCTGACTCATAATAATTGTGAGTTTTTTTATGTTGGAATTTTGCAACAGAAACTTTTAGTTAATATTTAGTCCTTGACTCGTTTGTGCCAGAAAAGCACTGTGTATACAATCAGCCATTTTGTCATTCTCTAGGAACTCCTTTGCACATAGATGACTTTGTTAAATCTTCATTAAATTGAATTGATGAGCTGCTCCTATCTGATGGGTGGTTTCTCCTTTAATTAATGAGGAAGTAAAAATAATTCTGTAGAATAACTATTTGCTGTGGGCTTGGCAGGTGGATTTGTTCCAGTGGGAAGAGCCCTTGTCCTTGCAGGGAGGGTCAGATTTGGGGCATGGTCCATAATGTAATCACACAGCTGTGTGCCTCAGCCTGAAAGCAATCAGGCAGGGAGTCTATAGTTTAGCAGTCTGCCTCTGATTGATATTCCTTTTTGTTTGATTTTCTGGGAATCTGTGTTTGTTGGGGAGTTCAGTATATTTGCTTCAGGCAGATGTTGTGTTCTCCTTGCTTAGTGATCAGGGGAACAGTTAAAAGGAAATGTGGTTATATGAGAGGGGGAGGGACTGGCACTGGTGGATGTGGGGACTGCTGAGACCAACTGTGCATTTTTCATACTGAATAATAGAAATTTTGTGGTCCTAATGATTCTGGAAAGCCTTCTTGGAAATTTTCCCTCTATAGAAGAATCCAGCATAAGACAGGTACATTTTGGCTGGGTTACTAAACGATTAAATAGACTTTGTCATAAGGTGGTCTCACCTCTAAGGTATGAGCCCAAAGTACTGTATGATAAAGACTTAGGGTGTTGGCAAAGGCCATTTAATCTACAAACCTGTTAAGAATCAGTAAAAGATGGAGAAGAGGATGGGGTGCACAATGGAGACAAAAGACCCCAGTATCATACCTCTAATCCTTTCCCACTGAGATTGGCCATGAAAATTTTTACCTCTCTTATAGGGTCAAGGCCCAGCGAGTTTCCAGATTCATGGAGACATGGAGGAAGAAGAAGAGGAAGAGGAGGAGGAGAGTGACTTACAAAATGTCGGCAAGGCTGTTGTCCAAGACTGAAGATCTGGAAAACAAGTTTGGAAACATTATCATTCAACCTCTCCATTGTGGCCAATAATCCTGAAGGCCTGGAAGGAACCTATCGATAGGTTCTCAGAGCCAGGGAATTCCAGTACTGAGTGGCCCCAGTAAATCGAAACAACATGGAAGAAATAGCTTGTACAGTTGCAGAGATAAAAGGATTAGGGAAAATTCAAAACCACAGAAAGACCGAGAATCTTGAGCATTCTTGAAGTCCCCACAGGAAGGGGACTTGTGTAACTCAGGAAGCATCTGGGAGAAAACCGAATTCCACCCTGGGATCTGGGCTAGAGTATTAAGAAACAAAACAAAACCCAACCCACAAGGCTGCTGGGACATATGATGAACTGTTACATGATCTCACCCTCCCCTGACCCAGGACCCTGTCTCAGCAGAACAAAACTCCAAGAGTTCTCATTTGGGACTGTGCCCTGGCCCTAAAATGATAGGAATTCACTTCAACAAACATTTATAAAATGCCAACTAAATTATTTTAATAAAACATTGATAGAGAATTCCCTTCCATTCTCCCTTCAATCCCCCTACCCCATCACCTTGTCCAAAAGAAGTCTTGCATTTGAAAAAAAAAAGTTTCCCTTTTCTTTTCCAAATTTCTACTCTGCTATGTCATTGTGAATTTGCAAGAAGGGTTCTGATAACATCAAGTAAACTTGAAAGGCTTTGAGTAATGATTCAATGGTAGACTCTACTAGCTAAATTTGGAGACTCTATCTGTGGGGCTTACCTTACTTGTCCCCCCAAAGTCACTTAAATTATGAAGCACTTTGTGGGTGACATTCACTCAAAACCATAACTCACAAAAGTAAAAACATCAATGCTTTTTTCCCCACAAGGCCAACTTTAGGTCATATTAATTGATGAAATCATAGCACCATGAATTTAGAATTGGACAGCCTCTCAAAGGCTATCAAGTCAATTATTCCTTTTTTTCCACAAGGAAACTAAGGCACACAGGCATTAACTGATTTAATGTGTGTCATGCAGCTAAAGTCTAGTAGGACATGAACCTACTTAAGCCTCAGGACTATATCCACAATGCTATTCTGCCTTAAAGTAAAATACATTAAATCAATCAACAGAGCAAAGAGCAAAGAACAGAAATATTATTCTGTTCACAGGAATATGTTTTCTCATAATTCATGACCACACCATCAGTGAGTGCTATAGTTGCTAGGATCTAATCCTTGAAAACCTTATAACCTCAGGATATTTGGCTCTTTTAGTATTCATCCCTTAGACAGCTGCACCCAGCCATCTAGCTCAAAAAAGCTCATATGCAATTAAACCTGCATTTTGAGATCCTTTTGTCTTGCATTCCACATCTCTCAGTCTGAACTTATTTAACTTGGAATTTTTTCAATAACTTTCCACTCCTATGATGGTCATATGTTCTAAGCAAATCATAAGGACTGGATGAAAAGGACTAAAAGAAAATGATAACCCTTGTTCTGCCTCTCCTTTAGAACCAATTAGGGAACTTCCTACATTTCTGCTACAGTATTTCTCAGAATTCATTTACTAAATTATAGAATAGTTGTAATATATGTTGTTGGAGAGAAGAGTCACTCTAAATGCTTTTCACTTTATGGGAAAGTTTATGGCTGGTCTATGAGTTGAGGAAATCCTTGATGAAAACATGAGAAGGGAATAGGCAGCCTTTCAAAGATTATTTTATAAGCTGTTCACTACTGCAAAAATTTCTTTTATATATCAGTATTCTCCTGATGAAACCACATAGCTGTGATTCATGGAACACCAGGATCTTAAAAGTAACGAAACTACAGATGTCCTAAAGGGTAATGGAACTGTGTATGGGAAATGAGTAGCACAAGTAAGCTTCAGAATATTAGAAGAGCTAACTTGGACATATTCTTGATGGTAGAAGTGTAAATTAGCAAAGAGGAAAGTTTCACATTTTGGGGGGACAGATGCTTATACCCTATAAATCATGGTTCAAATAAATGTTGAAGAGATAAATGATTAATAAAATTATTGGAGCTCTTTCAATTGGATTTGACTACCTGGGAAAAACCTGGGGAAAAGGTGAATTTTAATTCAGGATTTGTGTTGAAACATCAAAAGTCAAATTAGACAATATTCCCCCCCCCCAAATTAAAGACAATAATAATAACAACATGCCTATAGGACTGCTAGGATTTTGGTGACTCATCTTCGCCTTCTTAAACTATAAGATACCCACTCTGGTTTTCAAGATCACCTATAATTTATTCAATATGCCTTCCTAGCTATCAGTTCTCATAACTGGGTATTGTTCTTTAGAAATAAGAAGTTAGCAGTAAGTTCAGTTAGTGTCATTGAGATAGCAAATTTAGGCTATAACTCTAGCTTTCATTGTTGCTCATGTACCAATTAGCCTTAGCCCTTCACACACTTGATTGCTATTTGGGATAAGTAGAGCTTGAAATAGTTTAAATCACCATCTTCATGTGAAATAGGTAGCACTAAAGTCAATCCAAGTCTTGATACTCAAGTTGAAATACTAGGTTGGTAGAAACCAAGGTAAACAAAAGAAACAAATCAATGATAACATTTAATTAGAACAGAAAAGGGATTGTAGTTATGATGGGTTTGACAAGTGGTAGGAAGGTAGCAGTTGATTTTCTGCCTAAATTTCTAATGAATTTTCTGATCTTTCTCAGGCCATTCTCAAAAAAAAAATCTCAAAAGCCAGAATTCAATCTATTCCCTTAAAAGTGATTCTTTGAATATTATTTAGTTACATATTTGGAAATAAGAAAGTAAAGTCAAGGTTGAAGGCCCCCTGGTATCTAAAGTCATTTGGATTTGGGAATAGAAAGGACTTCAGAGTTAGTCTAATTTAACTCCCATATTTTTCAGATATAGATTCTGAGGTCCAGAGAGGATAAGTGCCTTTCTTGAAGTCATTTAGGTATTATATTATGGAATCTGACCAGAGCTTCTTCTAATCTAATGCTCTTATGGCATGATGTTAGATGGATGACCTTCAGAGCTTGTTTTCATATACACACATATATGTACACCCATATGTATATATGACACCTTCACATAATGTACATATTCGTTTACAACAGACTTTCTGAATGGATAAATTGGGAATAAAAGTAGCAGGAGGAGAGGGGGCTGGATTATTTTCAGGAAATTTCAGAGCTCCTTTAATGACCCCAAATTTCTTCCAGAAACAAAACTTCATCCTTTAAAAACCATTTTTCATTAGTTTTAATATGGCTACAAGCTATCAATCTTTAAAGAACTCAAAATGAATATCATACCAAGGGAATTAGAAAAGCATATGGCATATGCGAACAGGCATACATAATAAATAAAAAACTTCCATGAATGGCAAAAGTAAAGGACATTATAATGGAAATATATTACAGAAAAGGATACAATTAGTTATATGGCAAGAGTTAAGAAACAGGAAGAATTCAAATTTTCATTGGTATCTTCATAATGTTAGGAGAAAGTGAGAAAAGACTTGCCGAATGTGTGCACTTCACCGAATGTTTGGGAAGATGTAAGTAAGAAGTACCCAGGATGGACAAAAATGTGTTGGTTGTGAACTGTGTTATTGGAAGAAACATCCCAATACTTGAAACTGCAGATGAATTTGAGTATTAGAGAGTGCCTTGGGTGAAATTCAAAGTTGAGCTATCTATTTAAGGGAAGACATTACAAAAAAATTCTATAGTGTCCATGGTAAGTGGAGAGAGTGCTGGATTTGGATTTGGGTTCTGGTACTTGTTACTAAAGGTAATTATTGTTTCTTATTATCTTTCTGATCTTGGACATGTTTTAATTTTTTGGACCTCATTTTCTTTTTCTGTAAAATGAAATAGTTTGATATCACTTTCTCTGGGTTTCTTCTATTTCTGACTTAATATGACCCTATCTGTGGACATATGAATAATCAACTCAACACCTACTCATATTCTTTCCCTCCCCTCCTCTTCTTTCCCTCTCCTCCTCCCACCTCTCCAAAGCTGATGTGCAGTTCCACTGGGTTTTACATGTGTCATAGATCCAGACCTATTTCCATATTATTGATATTTGCACTAGGGTGATCATTTAGTCTACATCCCCAGTTATATCCCCATCAACCTATGTGATCAAGCAGTTGTTTTTCTTCTGCTTCCTTTTCTCTACCTCCAATTCCTTATAGTTTCTAGTGACAAACTATGGAAACTGATGGTAAGAGCTCTGTATTGATGCCCTGCTCAGTTATCCTAGGATCCTGGAGGATGGGGATCCTGATGAAATGATTCTTTCCTTCCTAAGACCCAGCTGTTGCTTCCCTTATCCCTGAGACATCTGCTGAGGTGAAAATTCCTTTTGCCTCTTAACTTTTCCCAACTCTCACCAATCACCTATGTCCTATTCCTCTAGAGTCCATATTTTCTTATGCCTTCATACGCTGTTAGCCCATTGGAATCAATGCTCATTGTTTATAAACTGATTATAGTCCTGGAACAGGCAGAAGAAACCAACAAGAAGGTTCAACGGCTGAGATGGCAATACAGCAAGGCACTGTGGAGTGCTTAGGGTGTGTTGGAGCACAAAAGACAACACGGCCATCCAATGCAGCTGAGGAAGTCTCCAGGTGTAACGACTTTTCGTGCCACTCGACCCAGGCTTCCAATGCGGAGAGAGTGGGACTGCTTTGTGCATCGACTTTTCCACTTAAATCTCCTTCACACACAAGTGTCTTTGTGCACAAAAACGCACAAAGACAATCGTCATCCTTGGTTACCAAGAGACTACTACTACTACCATAGTCCTGGATCTCACCTCATACTCTATTCATCTTCTGGTGCTCACAGAAACCTAATTTCCTTTGTAGGTAATAATATCACTGGTCATCCTTTACATCAATCAATAATCCTATATTAAACATATTATAGTGGTTTTGCTCTTCAGTTTTAAGAATAAAAATGGTTATTGGTTTGCTATATGACCCAGTTGAGTGCTCATATATAGGGGTCTGAGAAAACATGGCTAAGACTTTCTCCAACAGAATTCAGCACCAGATGAGTAGAAATAGCAAAGCAGGATAGTGAGGATAACCATAGTTGGAGTCTATCAAGGGGAAAACAGTGTTAAGACAAATGGCAAAGAATTTAAGGGGAGAGGACAGTGATAAGTGAAGTGATCAAGCACAGGATTAAGACTGTGATGGGAAGAAAGGGAGGCCAAAGCATAGGTGATGGATTGGAAGAACACACTAGAGATTCACAGTGAAGGATGGGACAAATGGAGGGAGAAATGGTTAGATTCAGAGAGAGGAATTTCAGAGTTCAAATTGGAGAAGCAGTTTGAATGATGGGAATATTTAAAATGCATATATCCCTGTGAGTGGCTCAGGTAGAATGGAGGTATACATCATGGAGGTTGAGAAGACTGATAGAGGTTGGAGCCAAGATGTTCAACGGGAAATGATTAAACTGAGACTAAGAGAGGTTAAATGATTTGGCCAATAAGAGTCTGAGAGGGGTTTTTAGTTGAGGTCCTCATGATGCCAAGTTCTACTTGCTTTACCCACTATCCTACCCAAGTGAAAATACAAACTCCCTGACATAAAAACTCTTTATACTCTGGCATCCACCTACTTTTCTAAACTTATTTCACACATTTCCCTTTCATGCACTCTCTTTTTCAGCCAAAATGTACCTCTTATACTTTCCTGAAATTGGTCTCGTAGCTCCTGTCCTCATACCTTTGGATAGTATTCTCTCTCCCTTCCTTCTCCCTGTTGACCACCTCCAACCACACTATGCTCACCTTTACTTCTTAGAATCACTAACCTCCTTCAAGTTGAGCTCATGGGGTAAGCCTTGATTTTCTGAGCTTTTACCATTATCTTTTCCTATTAGACAATTGCTTAGCATCTACTTATCTGTGTACATATTGCATTCTTCTAATAGGACATCAGATCCTTGAAGGCAATAATTGTCCCACTTTTGCTTTTGTATTTCTGGTGCATGGCACAAAGTGAGTCCTTAACGACTATTTGTTGAAATGAATCAAACAGATGCTTATAATAAGTGTTCCAGGCAAATAGAACCACTATATTAAAGGCCATTCATTGGCACTAGTATGGCCACTTGTCTTTCCATCGGGGTCCTCATCCACTTTCTTCACTCCCACAGCTTCCATTGATTTGCTGTATGAGTGTGAACTTGTGATACAGCCAGGATGGGAATGAAGGTCAAGGACTTCTGGTTATATCATTCTTACATAGCAGGGCTTCAACGTGGACTGGTGATTTCATTTCATCTGTGAGTGGGCTGTGGAGAATGAATTCAAGATATACAGAATGAAAGATCCAAGGGGAAGGACAATGGAGAAAAGGAACTGGTGACATGGAATTATACTTACAGCTACCCCCGATGAAACTGCTGGATTGTTTCCCGGTAGCTTCGTCTGTCAGATACACCTATGAATGGGCACAGATGATTTGATGGTACAGCCAGACTTGCCATATACTTCTTATCTGGGGAGCAATTACAACTGCCTGGAATGACATTTGTCCGAGGGAATATGGAGACAGCTGAAGAAATTATGTCTGTGCAGCAACTAATTTGCATTTAATTGTAATCGGCATTCATCTCGGGTCCTGGCAGCTGAGAGGCACAGTGTGTCTGTTAGCCAGACTCTTCAGCAGATCACAACGGTAACCAATGAGTGCTTCTGGGATGCTAACTGCATTTGTAACAAGTGTCAATCTGGAGTACAAGCAGCATCCTTCCTCAGAAAAGAGATAAACCATAGAAAGATATGTCAAAATCAAGGATGGAATAAATCTTTGGGCAACTTTGGAACTAACAGTCCCAGCTCTTTTTTTTTTTTAAATTTCTCCTCTATCCCTAGCATCATCTCCTATACCCACTTTCTCTTTAAATTGGCACAGAAGGGGTGGTATTGGAACAAAGGATGCCTCAGTGTTAGGCATCCTAGGCAAAGCTTAACATGAAGGATAAAGAAGAAAAAGAAGCCAAATCCTTGTTGGGCTTGAATCCTGTAGCAAAAGAAGGCTCCGTTAATCATTCGTTTACTTTAGTTCAAATAGTGTCTATCATGTCAGGCACTGTGACAGGCACTGGGAATAAAAGCATCCTTACCCTCGAGGTGTTTACATTCTCTTGGGATGGAGATGTGCTATATATGTAGATCAGTACATGTGAGGTAATTTGAAGAGACATCATCAACAATTAGGGACAATTAGGGTACCCGTTGCAGAGAAGTTGGTGCTGGAGATGAGCTTGACAAGAAGACAAGAATTCTGAAAGTAAGAGCTAGATTGAGAGATATTAAGCATATTTTCTCTGGAAGAAGCCCAGGTATGTCTCTCTTGTCAATATATCTGCCTTCTGAGCCTTCAGCATATATATATATATATATGTATATATATACATATATATATATATACATATAGGTATGTATTTTAATATGCTCTGTGGTAGTGAATCTTTATCTTTTTTATTTGAAAATTTTTTATTTAATTAATTGATTTAGAATATTTTTCCATAGTTACATGATTTATTTCCCTCCCCTCTTCCCACCCCTCTCCCATAGCCAATGAGCAATTCCACTGGGTTTTACACGTGTCATTGATCAAAACCTATTTCCATGTTGTTGATATTTGCACTAGGGTGACCATTTAGAGTCTACATTCCCAATCATATCCCCATAGACTCATATGATCAAGCAGTTTTTCTTCTGTGTTTTTACTCACACAGTTCTTTCTCTGGATGTGGAAAGCTGAATTGTTATCTTTTAAGAACATTTCTTTTTTTCATTGAAATGGGGACAACTAATTTAGAACTAAATTAGCTCAATAAAATGGGTAATCGAGCTGGATGATAATCTTTTGGAGAACATTTTATTATATAAAAATGCTACTAGTTTCCTTATTTCTGTGGCCTGTTGCCCGTCTTTGAAGGGATTTCTTTTTTTTTAAAATATTTTATTTGATCATTTCCAAGCATTATTCATTACAGACATAGATCATTTTCTTTTCCTTCCCCCCACCCCCATAGCCGACGCATAAATCCACTGGGCATTACATGTTTTCTTGATTTGAACCCATTGCTATGTTGATAATATTTGCATTAGAGTGTTCATTTAGAGTCTCTCCTCTGTCATGTCCCCTCAACCGCTGTATTCAGGCAGTTGCTTTTCCTCGGTGTTTCTACTGCCACAGTTTATCCTCTGCTTATGAATGGTGTTTTTTTTTTTCTCCTAAATCCCTGCAAATTGTTCAGGGACATTACACTGCCACTAATGGAGAAATCCATTACATTCGATTATACCACAGTGTATTCTTTGTGTGTTCTCTTGGTTCTGCTCCTCTCGCTCTGCATCACTTCCTGGAGGTTGTTCCAGTCTCCATGGAACTCCTCCACTTTATTATTCCTTTTAGCACAATAGTATTCCATCACCAACATATACCACAATTTGCTCAGCCATTCCCCAATTGATGGGCATCC
The DNA here is from genome assembly GCF_027887165.1 of Monodelphis domestica. Classification (NCBI taxonomy): domain Eukaryota; kingdom Metazoa; phylum Chordata; class Mammalia; order Didelphimorphia; family Didelphidae; genus Monodelphis; species Monodelphis domestica. The sequence continues at coordinate 252,137,622 of NC_077231.1, read as the reverse complement.
CCTCGTTTTCCAGTTTTTGGCCACCACAAAGAGCGCAGCTATGAATATTTTTGTACAAGTCATTTTGTCCATTATCTCTTTGGGGTACAGACCCAGCAGTGCTATGGCTGGATCAAAGGGTAGATATTCTTTTGTCGCCCTTTGGGCATAGTTCCAAATTGCCCTCCACAATGGTTGCATCAGTTCACAACTCCACCAGAAATGAATTAATGTCCCTACTTTGCCACATCCCCTCCAGCATTCATTACTTTCCTTTGCTGTTATGTTAGCCAATCTGCTAAGTGTGAGGTGATACCTCAGAGTTGTTTTTATTTGCATCTCTCTGATTATAAGAGATGTAGAGCACTTCTTCATGTGCTTATAAATAGTTTTGATTTCTTTTTCTGAGAACTGCCTATCCATGTCCCTTGCCCATTTATCAATTGGAGAATGGCTTGATTTTTTGTACAGTTGATTTAGCTCTTTATAAATTTGAGTAATTAAACCTTTGTCAGAGGTTTCTATGAAGATTTTTTCCCAGTTTGCTGTTTCCCTTCTGATTTTAGTTACATTGGTTTTGTTTGTGCAAAAGCTTTTTAATTTGATGTAGTCAAAATTATTTATTTTACATTTTGTGATTCTTTCTATGTCTTGCTTGGTTTTTAAAGTCTTTCCCCTCCCAAAGGTCTGACATGTATACTATTCTGTGTTTACCCAATTTACTTATGGTTTCCTTCTTTGTATTTAAGTCACTCACCCATTTTGAATTTATCTTGGTGTAGGGTGTGAGGTGTTGATCTATTCCTAGTCTCTCCCACACTGTCTTCCAATTTTCCCAGCAGTTTTTATGGAATAGTGGATTTTTGTCCCAAAAGCTGGGATCTTTGGGTTAATTGTATACTGTCTTGCTGAGGTCACTTTCCCCCAGACTATTCCACTGATCTTCCTTTCTGTTTCTTAGCCAGTACCAAATTGTTTTGATGACTGCTGCTTTGTAATATAGTTTAAGGTCAGGGACTGCAAGGCCCCCATCATATGTGTTTTTTTTTCATGATTTCCCTGGATATCCTTGATCTTTTGTTGTTCCAAATGAATTTTGTTATGGTTTTTTTCTAAATCAGTGAAGAAGTGTTTTGGTAGTTCAATAGGTATGGCACTAAATAGATAAATAAGTTTGGGTAGGATGGTCATTTTCATTATATTGGCTCTTCCTATCCATGAGCAGTTAATGTTTTTCCAATTGCTCAAATCTAGTTTTAGTTGTGTGGCGAGTGTTTTGTAGTTGTGTTCATATAGTTCCTGTGTCTTGGGAGGTAGATTCCTAGGTATTTTATTTTGTCTAAGGTGATTTTGAATGGGATTTCTCTTCCTAGTTTTTGCTGCTGAGCTGTGTTGGAGATATATAGAAAAGCTGATGATTTATGTGGGTTTATTTTGTATCCTGCAACTTTGCTAAAGATGTTGATTATTTCAATTAGCTTTTTGGTTGAATCTCTAGGATTCTTTAAGTAGACCATCATGTCATCTGCAAAGAGTGATAACTTGGTCTCCTCCTTGCCTATTTTGATGCCTTCAATTTCTTTTTCTTCTCTAATTGCTACTGCTAGTGTTTCTAGTACAATGTCAAATAGTAGAGGTGATAATGGGCATCCTTGTTTCACTCCTGATCTTATTGGGAATGCGTCTAGTTTATCCCCATTGCAGATGATATTAGCTGATGGTTTTAGATATATACTGTTTATTATTTATAGGAATGACCCTTCTATTCCTATGCTTTCTAGTGTTTTTAATAGGAATGGGTGTTGTATTTTATCAAATGCTTTTTCTGCGTCTATTGAGATAATCATGTGGTTCTTGTTGGTTTGCTTGCTGATGTGGTCAATTATGTGGATGGTTTTCCTAATATTGAACCAGCCCTGCATCCCTGGTATAAATCCTACTTGATCATGGTGGATGATCCTTCTGATCACTTGCTGGGGTCTTTTTGCTAGTATCCTATTTAATATTTTTGCATCTATATTCATTAGGGAGATTGGTCTATAGTTTTCTTTCTCTGTTTTTGACCTGCCTGGTTTTGGAATCAGTACCATGTTTGTGTCATAAAAGGAGTTTGGTAGAACTCCCACTTTGCTTATTATGTCAAATAGTTTGTATAGTATTGGGATTAACTGTTCTTTGAATGTTTGATAGAATTCACTGGTGAATCCATCAGGCCCTGGGGATTTTTTTCTTAGGGAGTTCTTTGATGGCTTGTTGGATTTCATTTTCTGATATGGGATTATTTAAGAATTCTATTTCTTCTTCTGTTAGTCTAGGAAGTTTGTATTTTTGTATATATTCATCCATGTCACCTAAATTGGTGTATTTATTGCCATATAATTGGGCAAAGTAATTTCTAATGATTGCCTTAATTTCATCTTCATCGGAGGTGCTGTCCCCCTTTTCATCTTTAATGCTGTTAATTTGCTTTTCTTCCTTCCTTTTTTTAATTAGATTGACCAGTACTTTGTCTATTTTGTTTGTTTTTTCAAAGTACCAGCTTCTAGTCTACTTTCCTTTAGTTTTTAGTTTTACTTTCCTTTGCTAGACGACCCTGCTCTCTGCTGGGGAAGGGGCTGTGGCTTCCCGGAGCTCTGAGGGCAGTGACTTTCACTGAGACTTGGATAGCAGGATCCAGCTGGTGAGGCTGTCTTGCCCGCCCTGAGGGTTGCTGTTGTTTCAGATGACCCTGCTCTCTGAGCGGGGCGGGGCCGCGGCTTCCTGGAGCCTTGGACTCTGCGCTCCTACCCCTTAGGTCCGAGTGATCTCGGGTTCTGGCTTTTGAGGGGGGCTGTACCTTTTGATCCAGGTCCAGGTCCAGGAGGAGGATTCCCAGGGTCTATGCTGTTGATCGTTTTGAATTTCGGTGCCCTAGGAGCCTATAGTTTGAGATCGGTTGGGAAGGGTTTCCAGAGATCTGAACTTTAGCTTTCTCTAAGCCACCATCTTGACCGGAAGTCCCTTTGAAGGGATTTCTAAGAACATAGTACCTAGCATACTAGGTACTTAATGAATATTTGTCAATTTATTGTCAAATACGTGACAATTTTGACAATTGTCAACATGTCAAAAATAAAATTTCCAAAAAATGTATTGAGTAGTGGCCATTCTGTTTGACTATGTGATAAATTTTCATTATGGACAGAATAATACTTCTCTGGATGTACAAGTCTGAGTACGTTTTTGATATTGCTATGATAGTGATTTGATATCTCCTAGGATACTGTGGTATAATAACCTCTTTTTAATTTTTTTAACTAAAACTTAGCGTGTCAGGTGGCTCATTGGATAGAAGGAAATAGGAAGTCCTTCTTACCTGTGTGATCCTGGCAAGTCACTTTACTCCAATTGCCTAGCCCTTCCTGTTCTGCCTTGGAATCAGTAATTAGTATTGATTCTAAGACAGATGGTAAGGGTTAAAAACAAAACAAAACTTAATGTGTCTTTCTTAAATCCTACCTCATACATGAGGCTTATTTGATTATTTGGAACTGTACTAGGGCAGAGGTATCAAACCCAAATAGAAGTGAATTTCTAAACTAGAGATCCCTGTGAAGCACATTGACTTAGAAAAACACATATTCACATTATATGTGTTCTATTGAGTTTTTCATTATTTTTTCAAATATTTCCCAATTTCAGATGTATTCAGGAGTGTTGTTGACCAACGAGCAATTGACACTTCTGTTGAATTATTGTTTTTTCTCACGTTTTGAGAAGAATTTGCTTAGTATTGGTACTAATCGTTCTTCAAAAATTTTATAATATTGTCCTGTGTCCTGTCCTCAGGCCTTAAATTATATTGTACCTGGAACTTGGCATAGAATTTGACAAGATCTTTAATGCTATCTTTAGGGACAAGATAGAGAGATTATAGAGCAATTGATGGGAGAGTTGAGCTGATTCAGAACCATGGAATAATTGAATGCCTGCTAAAATGGTGGTCTTAGCAGAAGAGCCCCAGCTTTTGAATACTTCAATTAATGGGTAGGATGAAGGCATAGATAGTATGCTTATCAATTTGCAAATAATACCCAGGAAGGATGAATTACTAATTCAGTGGTCAAAGGTGAGGAATCCAACAATATAAAGACAGACTAAAACAATGGGCCCAATTCAATTGGTAAATCCAGTACTTGAGGTCAAAGTATTACTCTGGCTATTCTCCTCTTTCTCTGCTGGCTGAGTTACATGTAGAATGAACAGAGCACACTTATGCATTCTTCTTCTTTAATTTTTTAATAGGCTTCCTGACTCAAGCTCTGAATCAATATCCACTGAACCACCCAGCTTCACTAAAGACAATGATATTTAACTTCAAAGCTGATTATTATTTTGGGAAGGCATGAGGGAGAAACAGTTTTCAAGTCATAGGGTGGTCTTCTAGTAAAGAAAATAAAATGATTAAAATATATTCCATACTTCTTGTTTGAGCTTTGGAAGCATCACCTTGTATCATAGTTTTGCTTGGATTGCTGGGCATAGCCCAATCAAACACTGTGGTGATATGAGTTTTTTTTTCTTCTTCATGGTTTAATATATACAGAGATAAATGAAAATTTGACAGGTAGGTTCAGTCAAATATAAATGAATTAAATCTTCATATCTGTGGCTTAGTCTTCTTTATTCTCTTAAAATCTGTAAAGGATAATTGAGCGTTGTGACCTAAACTATGTTAATTATTTGGCTGCCATGGATATCCCAAATATATAAAAAAATAAGCAAGTCACCTGGAAATTTATGGTGATTTAATCGATATAGTGAAAAGAAATTAAGAAGAAGCAAGAAGGAAAAAGGTATAGGGGGCAGGGTCAAGATGGTGGCCTAGAAGGAGCAGAAGTTCAGACCTCTGAATACCCTTCCTTACCGATCAGAAACTGAATATTCCTAGGGGACTGAAAATAAAACTTAACAAGACAGAGCCAAGGAACCCTCCTGCTGGACTTAATTCAAAAGGTACATGCCCCGAAAAGCCAGAATCCAAGAACACTCGCGTTTAAGGGGAAGACAGAAGGAAAGTCCCAGGACCCATCCTCCCATCTCACCTAGAGCGCTGAGACTCCAGCAGCAGTGGGAACTTCTGGGCAGGCAAAGGTGCTGATCTGGAGGGTGTACCTTGCGGGCAGGGCAGTGCCAAGTTCAGAGCATCCAACACAGATGGCGGGGAAAGAGCTAGAGAGGAAGCATAGACCTGGCAGTCTGGCCAGAGCTGTGGAGATCCTCCATATTTGCTCCAGCCTTCCAGGACATTTTGTACTCAGAGCACACCCAGCCCAACTGAGCTGAACTTAATCCCATCAAAAGTCTCCAGAACTCAGGGAAGCCCAGAATCCACACCCACCCTCATTGACTGTTGGACTTTAATCCAATCAAAAGCCTCCAGAGGACAGGGAAGCTCAAACCCCCAACAACCCCCCCCCCCAAGAGACTACACCTAGAGATCTTCTGTTAAAGCTCCAAGAGGGGAGACTGACAGAAGCTCCCAAAACCAAAAAAAAATGAGAGGAGCAAGAGCACAGACAAATACAGGAGTAAAGAAGGGGTGAATATGAACAAACAAGAGAAATACAAGACAGAAACTACAATAGACAGCTTCTATTAAGCAAATGGAACAGAGGGGGAGAGATCAGCAAACAATATATCAGAAATCCCAGCGAATTGGATACAGGTTGTGGAAGAATTCAAAACACAATTAAGAGAGGCTGAAGACAATTGGGAAAAGAACTTCAAAATTAAGATAAGTCATCTGGAAACAGAGGCACTGGAAAGTGGAAATCCAAAATCAACCAGTTGGAAAATGAGGCAAAGGAGATGAAAGACGGGCAAAGAAGATGAAAGATGTCCTTCAAAGAAAATCAGATCAGAAGGATGACCAAAAGCCAGGGATGAAATCTAGTCTTTAAGAACCAGAATAAAATAACTAGAATCATGTGACCTCACACGGCAGCAGGACACTATAAAACAAAACAAAAGAATGAAAAAAATTGAGGAAAATATGAAGCATCTTATTCACAAAACAGACAATTTAGAAAATCATTCAAGAAGAGACAATTTAAGAATCATTGGTCTACCAGAAGACCATGACAAAAGAAAAACCTGGACATAATAGTACAGGAAATTATTCAGGAAAACTACCCCAATATCCTAGAACAAGAGGGAAAAGTGGAGATTGAAAGAATCCACAGGTCATCTCCTCTATTTAATCCCCAACTGACAATACCCAGGAATGTTATAGCCAAATTCAAAAAACTATCAGACCAAAGAAAAGATATTACAAGCTGCCAAGAAGAAGTCATTCAGATACCAGGGAACCACAGTGAGGATAACACAGGATCTGGCTGCATCCACACTGAAGGACCAAAAGGCATGGAATATGATATTTCAGAAAGCAAGGGAACTAGGTCTACAACCAAGAATCAAATACCCATCAAAACTGATTATATTCTTACAGGGGAAAAAGTATGGTCAGTCAATACTGTAAAAAACAGACTCAAATATAGGACTACAGTCCCCACAAGACTTTGCTCCACTTCCCCAAAATGCTTTGTAATCTCACAGGAATTCTGAGGTGGGCCGAGATCGAGGAAGGATTTAAGCTGGTAGCAAAGGTTTTTGTGTGCTCTTTTGAACTTCTGTTTTGGAGCAGATGCATCTCTTCTGTGATGTGAGGTTATCTGGCCTAGGCACATGTTTTTTCTTATTCTGTATTTTCTTTAATCTTTAACCTTTAATAAACCTCTAAAAAATATAATACTCCTTGCAGAGAGAAACTAATTTCTACCTGCCTCAGTCTCCCCATATTCCTAAATTTTAATCTTTACAATACAATAGAATTCCAAGAATTCATAAAGACCAGACCTGAACAGAAAATTTAATGTCCAAGCATAAAACTCAAGAGAATCATCAAAAGGTAATTAAAAAAGAGGGGAAAAAGAAAAACAAAACAAAACAACAACAACAACAAAATTTTTAAAGAGACTCAATAAGTTAAAATGATGTATCCCTATAAGAAAAGAGGTCATTATTAACTCTTAAAAACTGTTGCTATCATTTGGGCAGCTAGAAGAATTACACTTAGAGGGAACAGTGACAAACTGTATAGGATGAAAGGACAAGACATAAATAGGTATATAGATATATACTTGCATAAATACATATACATGTTTGTGTATATATATATGTGTGTATATATATATATATATATATATATATATATATACAACTAGAGCTAAAAAAGAGGTTAATACTAAAAGAAATGGGAAAAGAAACAAATGGGGGTAAATTTATATGTCACAAAGAAGCTCAGGGCCTGAGCAGGAGAAACATTGATATACTGGAAGGGTAAAGAGGTTGGAGATAGGAAATATTCAACTGTTACATGCTTTGAAACTGACCCAAAGAGTGAAGAACAATCCAATCTATTGGGGCAGAGAATAGATTTGCGCCCTATAGGGGAGTAGAAGGGTAAAAAATGGACTATTGGGGAGGGAAGCAGTACAAGGGAGGGAGAAGGTGGGGGGGAAATTTTTAAAAGACTACTGGGAAAATAAGGGGGGAATAAGAAGGGAGGGGAGTAGAAAGGGTAGTAAAATAAGGGTGGAAACTAGGGGGACTCATTATAAACAAACATTGGTGTAGAAGGAAATAGTAAAAGAAGAAAAGGCAGGATCAGGAGTAGAAATCAAAATGCTGGGAAATACACAGCTAGTCATCATAACTCTGAATGGGAATGGAATGAACTCACCCATAAAATGCAAGCGAATAGCAGAGTGGATTAGAATCCAAAACCCTACCATATGCTGTTTACAAGATACACACATGAAGAAGATAGATATACATAGGGTGAAAGTAAGAGGATGGAATCAAATCTACTGGGCCTCAACTGAAAAAAGAAGGCAGGAGTCACAATCATGATATCTGACAAAGCCAAAGTAAAAATAAATCTAGTTAAAAGAGATAGGGAAGGTAATTACATCCTGATAAAAGGCAGTATAGACAATGAGGAAATATCTGTACTCAACATGTATACACCAAATGGTATAGCATGCAAATTTCTAAAGGAGACCCTAGATGAGCTCAAGGATGAAATAGAAAAACTATAGTAGTGAGAGACCTGAACCTTCCTCTATCTGAACTAGATAAATCAAACCAAAAAACAAATAAGAAAGAGGTAAGAGAAGTGAATGAAAGCTTTGAAAAATTAGAGTTAATAGACATGTGGAGAAAAATAAATAGGGACAAAAAGGAATATACCTTCTTTTCAGCAGCACATGGTACATTCACAAAAATTGACCATGTATTAGGGCATAAAAACATTGCAAAAGGGCAGAAATAATAAATGCAACCTTCTCAGATCATAATGCAATGAAAATAATACTTAGTAAGAGTACATGGATAGGTAAATAAAAAATTAATTGGAAATTAAACAATATGATTTTCTAAAACCGGTTAGATAAAGAACAAATTGTAGAAATAATAACTTCATTGAAGAAAATGACAATGATGAGACATCCTTTCAAAACCTATGGGATGCAGTCAAAGCAGAACTCAGGGGCCAATTTATATCCTTGAGTTCATATATTAACAAATTAAGAAAGGCAGAGAGGTCAATGAATTGGGTATGCAAATTAAAAAAACTAGAAAGCGAACAAATTAAAAATCCTCAGATGAAGACTAAATTAGAGATCCTAAAAATCAAAGAAGAAATTAATACATTTGGAAGTCAAAGAACTATTGATTTGATAAATAAGACTAGAAGCTGGTACTTTGAAAAAACAAATAAAATAGACAAAGTACTAGTCAGTCTAATTAAAAAAAGGAAAGAAAAAACCAAATTGACAGTATCCAAGATGAAAAGGAAGACCTCACCACTAATGAAGAGGAAATTAAGGCAATCATTAAAACTACTATGCCCAATTATATGGCAACAAATATGGCAATCTAGGTGAAATGGATGAATACTTACAAAAATATAAATTGCCTAGACTAACATAGGAAGAAATAAATTACCTAAACAACCCCATATTAGAAAAAGAAATTGAACAAGCCATTAAAGAACTCCCTAAGAAAAAATCCCCAGGTCCAGATGGATTCACAAATGAATTCTATCAAACATTCAAAGAACACCTAATCTGAATATTATACAAACTATTTGACAGAATAAGCCAAGAAGAAGTTCTTCCAATTTAATTTTATGACACAAACATAGTACTGATCCCAAAGCCAGGCAGGTCAAAAACAGAGGAAGAAAACTATAGACCAATCTCCCTAATGAATAGTATAGATGCAAAAATCTTAAATAGGATACTACTAGCAAAAAGACTCCAGCAAGTGATCAAGAGGGTTATTAACACTGACCAGGTAGGATTCATACCAGGATTGCAAGGATGGTTCAACATTAGGAAAACTATTTGCATAATTGACCATTTTAACAAGCAAACTGACAAAAATCACATGATTATCTTAATAGATTCAGAAAAAGCCTTTGATAATATACAGCACCCATTCCTATTGAAAACACTAGAAAATATAGGAATAGAAGGGCCTTTCCTAAAAATAATAAACCATATATATCTGAAACCATCAGCAAACACCATCTGCCATGGGGATAAACTAGAAGCCTTCTCAATAAGATCAGGAGTGAAACAAGGATGACCATTATCACCCCTATTATTTAACATTGTACTAGAAACACTAGCAGTAGCAATTAGAGAAGGAAAAGAAATTGAAGGTATTAAAATTGGGAATGAGGAGACCAAGCTATCACTTTTTGAGGATGATATGATGGTATACTTAAAGAATTCTAGAGAATCAACCAAAAAACTAGTGGAAATAATCAACAACTTTAGCAAAGTTGCAGCATACAAAATAAATCTGCATAAGTCATCAGCATTTCTATATATCTCCAATCCATCTCACCAGCAAGAATTAGAAAGAGAAATTCCATTTAAAATCACCTTAGACAATGTAAAATACTTAGAAATCTATCTGCCAGGACAAACACAAGAACTATATGAACACAACTACAAAACACTCTCCATACAATTAAAACTAGATCTAAACAATTGGAAAAACATCGATTGCTCATGGGTGGGACGAGCTAACATAATAAAAATGACAATCCTACCCAAATTAATTTACTTATTTAGTTCCATACCCATTGAACTAGCAAAAAACTTCTTTGCAGAATTAGAAAAAAAACACAACAAAGTTCATTTGGAAGAACAAATGATCAAGGATATCCAGGGAAATCATGAAAAAAAAATGCAAGGGAAAGAGAACTTACAGTCCCAGATCTCAAACTATACTATAAAGCAGTGGTCATCAAAACAATTTGGTACTGGCTAAGAGGCAGAAAGGAGAATCAGTGGAATAGTATAGTATAGTATATATTGTAGTAGTCCCTCGGTAACCGAGGATGATGATTGCCTTTGTGCGCTTTCACCTGTGATGTTGATGAGTGTGCACAAAAACACTTGTGCGTGAAGGAGATTTGTGTGGAAAAGTCGATGCACAGAGACAGTCCCCCTCTCTTGGCTTTGGAAGCCTGGGTCCATTGGCATGAAAAGTCATTACACTTGGAGACTTCCTCAGCTGCATTGGATGGCCGTGTTGTCTTTTGTGCTCCAAAACACCCCGAGCACTCCACAGTGCTTTGCTGTATCGCCCTCTCAGCTGTTGAATCTTCTTATTGGTTTCTTCCATCTGTTCCGCCGAAGCAGTCTTCACATGCTGGCTGAGCAAAGCCTTAGTTCACCAGGGTTCTATGACCCAATGGCTACCCTCACAAGGTTTAGCCGGCCTGTCGAAGCCATTGCCCAGGGTGTGGCCACTGCCGCATGCTAGCAGCTACTAGGAGCCACAAGTGAGAGCTTAGGTGAGGGTCAGAGGTTGGAGAGCTGCCCTAGGAGCGCAGGACAAGCCCTCCTTACCAGAGATACTACTCCTCCTTGAGCACCCCATTGGGGTAAATGACTTCAGCATGACAGTATATGATAAACCCAAAGATCCCAGTTTTTGGGACCAAAACCCACTTTTTGATAAAAACTGCTGGGATAATTGACAGTATAAAAAGTATATTTTTGTACATGTCTTTTTCCTTATTATCTGGGGTACAAACCCAGCAGTGCTATGGCTGGATCAAAGGGCAGACAGTCCTTTATCACCCTTTGGACATAGTTCCAAATTGCCCTACAGAATGGTTGGATCAATTTACAACTCCACCAGAAATGAATAATATATAAAAAGTATAAAAAGACAGTATGGGAGAGATTAAGTTTGGATCAATATCTCAAACCCTACACCAAGATAAACTCAGAATGGGTGAATGATCTGAATATAAAGAAGGAAACTATAAGAAAATTAGGCAAACACAGAATAATATACTTGTCATATCTTTGGGAAAGGAAAGACTTTAAAACCAAGCAAGAGCTAGAAAAAAATCACAAAATGTAAAATCAATAATTTGATTATATCAAATTAAAAAGGTTTTGTACAAACAAAACTAATGCATTCAAAATTAGAAGGGAAGCAACCAGTTGGGAAACAATCTTCATTTCAAAATTGTCTGACAACAGTCTAATTATTCAGATTTATAAAGAGTTAAACCAGTTGTACAAAAAATCATTTTCCAACTGAAAAATGGGCAAGGGACATGAATAGGCAATTTTCAGTTAAAGAAATAAAAACTATTAATAAGCACATGAAAAAAGTGCTCTAAATCTCCTATAATCAGAGAAATGCAAATCAAAACAACTCTGAGGTATCACCTCACACCTAGCAGATTGGCTAACATGACAGCAAAGGAAAGTAATGAATGTTGGAGGGGATGTGGCAAAGTAGGGACATTAATTCATTTCTGGTGGAGTTGTAAATTGATCCAACCATTCTGTAGGGCAATTTGGAACTATGTCCAAAGGGTGATAAAGGACTGTCTGCCCTTTGATCCAGCCATAGCACTGCTGGGTTTGTACCCCAGATAATAAGGAAAAAGACATGTACAAAAATATTCATAGCTGTGCTCTATGTGGTGGCAAAAAATTGGAAAATGAGGGGATGCCTTTAAATTGGGGAATGGCTGAACCAATTGTGGTATATGTTGGTGATGGAATACTATTGTGCTCAAAGGAATAATAAAGTAGAGGAATTCCATAGGGACTGGAACAACCTCTAGGAACTGATGCAGAGTGAGAAGAGCAGAACCAGGAACACATTGTATACAGAGACTGATAGACTGTGGTACAATCGAATGTAATGGACTTCTCCATTAGTGGCAATGCTATGACCCTGAACAACTCAGAGGAACCTAAGAGAAAAACCACTATCTACATCAAGAGGAAACACTGTGGGAATAAAAATACCAAAGAAAAACAACTCCTTGAATCCATGGGTTGAAGGCATATTGTTGGGGTTGTAGACTCTAAATGAACATCCTAGTGTAAACAGCCACATGGAAATGGGTTCTGATCAAGGGACACATGTAATACCCAATGACATTGCATGTTGGTTGCGGGAAGAGTGGGTGGAGGGGAAGGAGGGAAATAATGTGATTATTGTAACCAAGGAATAATGTTCCAAATTGACTAAATAAACTCATCCAAATGGAAAAATAAATTAATAAATTTAAAAAAATAAAAAAAAGGTATAGGATTCCTCCTGCCTGGCAAGTGCCAGGAGGAAGACCAGAGGCTCTAGGAAGATAAGGTTTTTGAAAAGTTAGAAGGAAGGAATCAGGCTGAACTCCAAAGGGCTCAGCCAACATGCCTGAACCTGAATCAGCTCAAGGGCAAACTTACTGCCAAGGATGCTTAGCATGTTGCCAGCCAGAGTGGCCTCTCCAGGGAAAGAGGGAGAGAGAGAGCAAGTGATGTTCCTTATATAGACGGTTTTATGTCACTTTCCTGCATCTCATCTCTACCAATAATAGCTTGGCTTGACTTAGGACTGGCCAGGGGTCTGTCTGCTTTTTCTGCACATGTCTGTTGAAGGCCGTTTCCTCAGATAATTAAATCTTTGAGTATGATGCAGGCATCCTGACCTTGTTAAACTAAGTAGAGTGGAGAAATGTATAGTTCCCAAGACTTGATTCTGCTAGTATCGCCATTGTTACTAAGCAGGAAATAGCTAAATCAGATCTTCTAAAGTATGGCCTGAGTAGGGTGTAGTAGTTTTAAAATTCCCAATTCCCAATAATAGATATCTTTACTTCCAAATTTTGTGATGTCCTTCCCTATGTTTGGGTAATGATGGCATACCTACAGTGCTTAATGACATGATTTGTACTGAAATGGTAATTGTATAGAGAAACACATGTGCATTCTTTAAGTGTAGGACAAGTAGAAAGATGGAGTCCTCTACATACCAAGAATGATCATTCACATTTCTCACAAATGAGATTATTTAGAAAGTACTGAGCACAGTCCTAGATCATAACAAATACTTAAGAAATGTTTCCTCTTCTTCCTTCCCTTCTCATAACTCATCTTTTGTGGCATGACCTGTGGGACTGGTATCATTTTTCTGGTTTCCTCCCCTGGTCATGTTCTAGCTTATCAATTGTAAGAGAAGGTTTGACATCTTGGAAAGCAATGAACTGGAAAGAGCTGCAGAATTCTACAGAAGTAGGGGATGGACAAAAAAAGGAATACAGAATTTGGAGAAAGAGGGGAAGTGAGCTGATACAGTAGTTGGGAAATGGACTTCTGTCTGGTACCACACACCAGAGAGGTTAGCTCCGGCTAATTCCCTGATCCAGTGATCTTTTTCCCTGTGATTCCTGACCCAGATCTCACCAAAGGACAAGTCAATTGGAGAGAACTTTTGAAACATAAGCTATCCAACAAGGAAGATTTTCATTTACCTCCTTGAAGTTGAACTTGGAGATACTCACTGAGCAATTAAGAACTAGAGTGTCTTTACCCCAAGGGTAAAGGTGAACCAACCCTGATCTGCCTGACTTTGATGGGAAGGATACTAGTTAGATAGGGACCCCTTCTCCCTCCTTCCTTCCTGAACATCAATTCCTTACCCTCCATCTGCCCTGTTCCCCTTTCTGTTTCCCTCCAATAAATTTCAGTTAGGAAGGCTCAGGAACTGCCTCAGACTATTACTAGAGGGAAATTTGAGAGTGAAGGGGAGAGGGGTGACATTTCTCTCCCCAAGAAGAGGAGAATTTTTCACCATAAGCCTCTTCAACAGGATCCTTTATAGAACCCAGCAGTCAAAAGTGAAGGCAACCATAGTGAAGAGGGTTTGTCAGAGAGTGCTGAGGGGGAAAGACAAACCCATTCTCCTTTCTTTCCCTTGACTCATCAACATCACTTCATCATTCTGTCCCTACCTTAGAAGGGGAAGACTCCATTCCATTCATCAGCCCTTTCCCCTTATCACAAATCTCTCTCCTTTTTACCCCTCTATTACACAATGTTTTACCTAAAACATGGGACCTGGACTGGTCACAATATTCCATGTTGGGTCTGGCTGGGGCATAGTGCAATATAGGTCTTTTCCTCATCCCCAACCAGTAGAATTTGAAAAACTCAGAAAGTGCTTATTTCAGGTAAATAGTATGAAAATAAACCCAATTAATAGCCTCTCATTGATGATTTTTATTGCTGTATATATAATGTATATGTTTGGGTGGTGATGGTGTACTACTCTCCTGAGTCCTTTTCAGAACAAGCCTCAGTACTGGCCCACCCTGTACTTATATTGCATTTATCTTCTTTTTCTTATGATAGATTTCTCTTAAGCTGAACTGACTCATTCGTGCTACCAAGCACGGATCTCTCTCCAGCACTAACTCACTCCTCCCCAACAGCCCCTGAAGGACCCTCCTGTTCTGAAGCAAATTCTGAACTCCCAAGTCCTCCACACAAACACCCTCTTAAACACTTCACACTATACTCCAACACAATGATGTCTCCATCACAACTCTCGCCCTTCCTTTCCACTCCTCCTTTCATTAGAGCCAAGTGAGCCTCTAAGCTAGCCAACATCAGCAATGCCACCGCTTCCCAATGCTCTTAAATAAGCCCAGAGATTTCCTGGCAGCTGTGTACCCCCTGTACTCGTTCCTCCTTTTCTAGCATGCTCAACCACTGCTAGGGAGAGAAAAAAACCTTCTGTGAATCTACAATGTGAAGGGTGGGAGCATAATATTATGCATGCTCTGCACTGCAGGTTGTAAAAAAGAAAAGACTGTAGATGGATATAATACAAATTAGAACTGTGCTAAGTGCCTAAAAGGAATGTAAAATACTGAGGGATCAGAGCAGTGAGAAACCACTTCCATTTCTGGGGATGCAGGAAGACTTCTAAAGGACAGGCTATTTGAGCTGGACCTTGAAGGAAAAGTAGTGTTTATAGGTGAAGACAGTGTATGTGGTTGGGGAGCATTACAGGCATCAAAGGAAATAGCATGGAAGTCAGTCAGTCTTTAAATAAACATTAATTAAGTGTCTACTGTGTGCCAGGCACTGTGCTAAACATGGAGACGAGAGATTAGGATAAACACAGAGGTTGATAAATGATCTGATTTGTCTAGAGGGTAGAAAATGAGTAAATGAAGTAGGGATCGATATAAGAGGGTAGGATGTGATATGGTGGAGGGCTTTGAAATCCAGACTGAGGAATTGGAGTTTTATTGGATAGCCAATGGAAGGTCATTGAAAGTTTCTGAGCAATGGAGGGATGTGAACTACTCTGTGCATTGGGATTATTGGCCGAGTTGTGTCATTTAACATGGAGAGGAGTGGAGGGAGACTAGAAGCCTGGGATCCAGGAAGGAGACTATTGCAAAGGCTATTTGAATGGCTGTTTTAGTTGGCTAACCCTCTGAATTAGATTCTGCCAGTTGGAAGGCTAGTCCTGGCACTGAGAGCAAGGTACTTGTGCCCAGGCTGTCCTATCATTTCATGCCTGCAATTCATTCCTTTACCTTTGCTTTGTAGAATTCCTAGCCTACCTCAAAATTCACCTCCTACAGGAAGCATAAACTGGTCTTCAACCTCTATCCTTAGTGACTGAAACCCTACCTCCTGAATATCTCTTTGCATATCCTTTTTACATTTACTCTTCTGTATATAAATTGTTCTTCTCTTCTACCCTCCAATAGAATCTAAGCTCCCTGAAGGCAAGAACTATACCATTTTTACATTTGTATCTTTAATATTTTACACTCAGCCTATCACACAATAGGCACTTAAAATTACTTCTTGAATAAATGATAACTGGAGGATATTTCTTGAGGGCAGGAGTTATATTTTCTTTTTTCATATTGCACAGTGCTGGGCAGGTAGTACAAAATTGGAATTCTTATCCTTTTCTGGATTATGGATCCCTCCTTGGATCTGGTGAAAGCTATGAACTCCTCAGGATAATGTTTTTAAAATGCATAAAGCAAATACATAGGCTTACAAAGGAAACCAAAGATTCATGAAAATAGTTGTTGTTGTTCAGTCATTTTAGTCGTGCCCGATTCTTCATGATGCCAGGAGGGATTTTCTTGGCAAAGATACTGGAATGCTTTGCCATTTCCTTCTCTAATCAAATCTTACTGTATAGCATCAGCTATTTTTCTGGTTTTTCTAATAAAAGGGTTTAAAGCCAGAAAAGTGAGAGATTCTCCCAAGTGATCCTAGATTCTTTGTTCTATAAGAGCTACAAGGGTTACATACAGATGTATAAACTTAGAGTATATTTACAGTATAAATGGCTCTGAATTAGTCTTATTCTATCTTCCTTTGTTTCTATTCTTGGGAGCCAGGAACTTCCTATTGAGCCAGGAAGCATGTCAAGACATCAGTGATTAGAAGCAGTTCTATTTGTAAGGAAGGAGGGCTCACTGTGTGGTGAAACCTGAAGGCTACTGAAGTATCCCATCTGTTTTTCCTCCTGACCTTTATTTCACATTTTCTGAAATTCCCACCATTAGAGTCATTTCTCTGAATTAAAGTACTGTCCAGAGCAACCCAACAAACATTTACTACGTGCAAAGCATCCGCTTATGTATCATTGCTCTCAGAGAACATACAATGTTTACAGATAAAGTACAAATCAGTTTAAAGTGTTTGGAAGGGGGGAGGACAGCTCATAAGTAAGGGGATGTGCATGGACCTCTTGCAAGTCCCTGTTAAAATGTGAGTATTATTAAACCATTAACCCAATTCTGATGGGGGTCTGCTGTGAAAATGATCATCTTGAAGAGTTGCCTGGGCACAGAGAGATAAAATGAGTTATCAAGATTCTTTCAGATATTATGCTTTAGAGAGACCAGACTTGACTTCCTGATTTTGAGATTGACTTTCTAACCAGAGTAACATATTGTCTCTTTTCTCCATAGGGAGATGCCTCCTCAGCAGTGACAGCATACCAGTGTTTCCTCCTTTCTACCCTCTCTAAAGTCCACTTTATGCCCTTTGCCCTGGTTGGAGATCTAAGCCACAGAGGGAGTTTGCTTCTCTGGAGTTCCAGTGCCTTTTGTCTTTGCCTAAATTGCCTCCCCCCCAAAGATAACAAAACAACAATAATCTAATCAGCCATGAACACTTGGTTGGATTGAGGGTCTGGTAGGTAGTCATCATTTTAATAGAGAGATATATGAAAGATGCATTGCATCTCTTATTAAGAGAATGGATTAAGGAAAGTTGGGGAATTTTGGCAAAGGTAGAAAACACTTTTCCCTTATTACCCCTGAGATCTAGCAGAAGTTCTTAAATTGGGGGTACAAAGACCCAAAGAACATCCATAAATTTTGATGAGAAAAAAACTATATTTTTATTTTCATTGACCTCTAAATGAAATTTAATATTTCTTTTGACTGTGAATAAAAAAAATAACATTCTGATCCAACCACTACAGAAGGCAATTTGGAACTATGCCCAAAGGGCGATAAGAGACTCTGCCCTTTGAGCCAGCCATAGCACTGCTGGGTTTGTACCCCAAAGAGATAATAAGGAAAAAGACTTGTACAAGAATATTCATAGCAGCGCTCTTTGTGGTGGCCAAAAATTGGAAAATGAGGGGATGCCCTTCAATTGGGGAATGGCTGAACAAATTGTGGCATATGTTGGTGATGGAATACTATTGTACTCAAAGCAATCATGAACTGGAGGAATTCCATGAGGACTGGAACAACCTCCAGGAAGTGATGCAGAGTGAGAGGAGCAGAACCAGGAAAACATTGTACCCAGAGACTGATACACTGTGGTACAATTGGATGTAATGGACTTCTACATTAATGGCAATGCAGTGATCCAGGACAACTTGGAGGAATTTATGAGAAAAAACCACTATCCACATTCAGAGGAAACACTGTGGGAGTAAAAACACTAAAGAAAAACAACTGCTTAATGACATGGGTCGAAGGGGATATGATTGGGGATAGAGACTCTAAAGGAACATCATAGTGCAAATACCAACAATATGGAAATGGGTTCTGATCAAGTTCCAGTGGAACTGCCCATAGGCTATGGGAGGGGTGGGGAAAGGGGAGGGAGGAATAGAAAATGATTTTTGTAATCAAGGAATAATGTTTGAAATTGACCAAATTAAAAAAAATAATATTCTGAGAAAGAGTCCATAAGACTTCATCATACTGTCAAAGGGATCCATGATGCAAAAAGCATTAAATACACCTGATCTAGAAGGCCACTATTCCCATTTGCTTTCCCATTGAAATCTTTCAACTTGATTATACATGATATTCTTGAGTTTTCTTCTGATTTTATACAAAGAAAACTGACCCATTGGTAGAGTTCCTTAGGGAAGTTCTTTTTCAGTGAAACTCCCCAACAGAAAGTCTAGATCTTAAGAATTTCCAGGCAAATGAAGAGCCCCAATTTTTAAACTTTGCAAAGGAACAAGAATATAGTTGCTATTATGTTGTTTTTTGCCCTCCTCCCTCACCCAGTAACATGCTTTTTTTAGTAGCAGTGGAGGCCAAATGATTTCATCTCACAGGCCAATGATGAGACTCTCTTAGTCATGGACTTCTGCTCCTTTTACCTGGCCTGATCTTAATCTGTAAAGCCTTCAGCAAGACCTGACTTTTTATCCTGCATAGAAAATCTATCTTTGTGGAATATCTATGAAGTAATTATGGATAATAGCCTAAAATCCAGGGGTTATGACTTCGGCCACTTTGTTGAGAAATATGAATTCCCTGTCTGCTACTCCAAGACCTCATCATGTGCTATACTGGTGAATCGATAATGAAAAGGCTCTTTTAAAAAAGAGTCTGATAGCAGAAAGGATCCTTTCTTAGCCCAGCTCGCCTATAGAGCAGGGCCTTAGAGAGCAGATAATCTTTAACTGAATTCAATGCAAATTGCAAATAAGATTACCAGTCTGTGACCTTATTGCCCTTTTGGAACTCTGGGGATGTAAGAACAGAAAAAAAAATCAATGAAGTAGAGTGATAAACTGTCATTATAGAGAAAAATCTCCTCTTGGATAGAGGAATAGGAAGAAACACGACTATTGTTTGAGATCCTGAATGACTTGTGAAGCTTTTTTAGATATTTGGAAACCATCTTCCCGCTGATCAAAGACCCAAGGAAAATGAATATAATTTATCATGGTTAAATTCCCAGGTCAGTCAAAGGGAGGAGGAAAAGAGAAGGAGAGATATAAAACAAGTAGAGTACATTTAATTCACCAGCTTCAGGGTTTTGGCTTCTAGTCACAGGCATAATTATTGCCAGGGAAGACCCTGAAAGCTCAGATGACTTGTAGATACTCAAGAATTCAACCCAGAGGAATAAGTGGTGAGATTCACTAGAGAATTCAAAAATTCTATTAATGTAGAGGGATAGGCAAATGCTAATCATTTCACTGTAACAAAGACTTCCCAGATGAGGAAATTCCTTTGACCAATACAGGTCAGCACTTTCTCTGAAACATATAGTTTCTGAGTTGCCTAGAGCATCAAGAGATTAAATGCTTGGTTTGGGATCCAAAGTCCCTAAGTGATAGGAGGATTCAAACTCAGATCTTCATAGTTCTAAGACAAGTTCTCTATTCACCATACTATTATGTCTCCATTAATATAATTTGTAAACAGGACTTGGCATTTCTACTGTGATCAGAGGCTCTAATAATTCCTGCAATTATATTCACATAGTTAAGAAAAACTTGCTAGATATCAATTATGATATCATATAATTTTAGAGTTGGAAAGGATCTTAGAAATTATCTAGTGTTTAGATTAACTCCTTCATTTTACCAGATGAAGAATTAGAACTAAGAAAGTGAAGGTCGTATGGTATAATGGAAAAAAGATTGGCCCTAGAATCAGAAAGTTTGGGTTAAAATCCTGCCTTTGATGTTTCCTACCTGGGGAGCCTCAGGCATATCACAACCTTCCAGGATTTCAGTTTTTTCATCTGTAAAATGGGAGGGTTGGACTAGATAAACTCAGATGCCTTGTAGTTCTAGATCTTTGATCTGATGATAAAGATGATGTTAGTTAAAAGCAGATGTAACTAGTGTGGGGAAACTGGAACCTTTTTCCAGGGTGCTGAATTTAGAAAGCACTGGCAGCATTTTCAGTCCGTTAGCAGCATAGAAACAACACCACTTAGCAACTCCTTATCAAGAATAATTAGTTGAAATAGGAAGCTCCCAGATGGCAGGCTGAAATGGTCACATTCTGCTATTGTCCAGTGGCTTTTTTCTCACCATAGTAACCCAAACCATAGTTGCATTAGCTTAGAGGTCTCTTTATTTTATAGTTTTTGCTTGGGGACTACATATGCCAGCCCTCCAACCAGATTTCTAGCTAACATAATTAAATCAATTATATAAGTTTATATTGGCTAGTGGTATATTGCAGGAAAATCTACAGGCTTCAATAAGACCAGGCTTTAGCCATTCATTTATCTAGTATTTATGTATATTTCCATTTATCCATTTATCATCATCCATTTGTCAATCACCTCTCTATCCATCATCCCTGTATTTGTCCATCCCTCTATCCATTAGCTATCCATCCATGGACTATCTATTTTATTGCTATCATCTATTTTATATTTATTCACCCAGCCATTTATCTATTATCTATTCATCATTCCATCCATCCATTATCTATCTATTCATTTATCCATCTATCCATTCAAATATCTATCATTATCTACCCATCCATCAATTATCTATTTTATCTTCTATTTCTCTATCTTGCTATCTAGCCACCAAATCATTTACCAATCTAGCCATCTATTACGATCTATCCATGCATCTACTTTTGTCTACTTATTTATGCATTGAATTTCTATTCATCCATTAGCTAATCCCTCTATTGTCTATTTTCCTATCTACCCAACCATCTATCATCTAACTCTATGACCCTTTATTATCTATCTATCCATCCATCTATCCATCTATCCATCTATCCATCTATCTGTCTATCTATCTGTCTGCCTGCCTATCAGTTTGTCTGGCCATTCATCTACTATGTAATTTTTATTGGCCAGTTATCTATCCATTCATCTATCTATACTTAAATTTTATGTGTTTTTTATCTTTAAAGTATCATATTTTTTTCAAAGCCCTTTTATTTTCAATATCTCATCTAATCCATTAACCTTATTAAATAGGCAGAACAGATATTAACCTATCATTTGACAGTTAAAGAAGCTGAGGCATAGGGTAGCATAGTTCAGGAAGAAGAAATATAAACCTGAAGTCAGGAGACCTGACTTCTAATTTTATCTTGGCCACTAAGTATGTGACTGAGAATGAGTCATTTATATCTTTGAGCCTAAATTTCCTTTCCTATAAAAGGAGGATAAGAAAGTTTGTAGTGCTGACTTCAGTGATTGTTGTAAGAAATTAAAGATAGGTTGTCTTTGAGCCTCAATTTCCTTATCTGTGAAATGGGGATAAGAATCATTTTTACCACCGACCCCATAGAGTTTTATTTTAAAAAATTGCTTTGTAAAGTTCCATAATAAATGTCTCATGTATAGAGTGGAATGTTAAATGTAGAATCAGGAAGATATGAATTCAAATCCTGCTCCAGTTATTTACTAGTTCTATGACCCTAGGCAAATCACTTAATCTGTCTGCTACAATTTCCCCATTTGTAAAACAGGGATAATAATATTTTGTGAGATTATCATGAGGATGAAATGAATATATTTACATATAAAGCACTTTGCAAACTTTCAAATACTATATAAATGCTAGCTATTATTTAAAGGCATGTAGAAAATGTGGGCTAGAAACAGTATTTTAAGTTGAAGTCTCCTAATACTTGCTGAAGGGATTGATTGAAATTTCATGCCTTGTGAATTCCCCAGCATCCAGTAAGAGTGTAAGAGCTCCCATGTTGGACATGGGCAACCATCCCATTGGTCGGTAACAATAGAAACAGTATCTAAAGGCAGATACTTACAGCAAAGACAGAAAACTTTCCTCACTTTTTAAACTAACTTTACTCCAGAGAGAAATGCCCTCCTGACCCCTACTGGTTATGATGAGTTCATGCTTTGAGACCTGGGAGCTCTCTTTTGCTCTGTAGCGTTTCAGGTATCAATATAGGTGTCTTTACAGTCTCCAATTGTCAGGGATCAGAAGGCAAACGGATCTGAACAGAATCTGAAGACAAAAACAAATGATGGAATAACCTAATAACTGCTCATTGGGGTGACTGCAATAAAATATTTAAGTACTGGATTAATCTAAAGAGAATGTGTTTTAAACAATTTATATTTATCAAGGCAACTGGCAAGGCAGAAGTGACTCAATTATGATACATTGTTAGAGACAAGGGAAGAGGAAAGGGGTTGAGTGCTTTGTTGAACCAAAGGTTAGGGAAGTACAATGTTTAATCAGAGGTGATTAAACAAAGTGATAATGACAGGAAATAAGCCAGGCTTGTAAGTACAATGTGATAGTTGAAAGTCTGAGACAGGAAATGAGACAAACAGGCTCACCGTAGAACCCTACACATCCAAATCCCTTTGCTCAGTCATTCTTTGAGGTTCCTGTATAAATTTCCTTGAAATCAAAGATCCTGCAGACCCCCTAATCCAGCCTGACCTACTTGTTAATGTATAATAAAACAAAAGGGAGATTTTTTTTTTACAGTGATGCTTCTTTCCCCCAACAAAAAATGAGAAGAATCAGGGAGGAATGGCTTCATGATTAATGAAATGCTATTTTTATCTTACAGTCGCCATTTTACTTTCAGTCTGGAAGCCACCAAAAAAACCCTCTGGGAATAGTATGGGTTTCTGAATAACCCTGGGCAAAGTCAGAAAAATAAGTAATGACCATTGTCCTGGTTGATTACTAACAACTCTGTGTGTCAATTTCTCTAAAAGTCTGGAGTAAGGCCAAATATTTTGTTGGTGACACTAGTGACCCTAAATATCCAGGAATAATTTAGAAAAGAAACCCCCTCTTGAATATTTGTATAAAACAAGCTTGATCTATGTAAGTCTATTACAGCTATATTTATAGCAGTAAAATTCTTTATAGCAAAAATCCAGACGATAACTTGATTTGCAAGATAAATATGGATTTTTATTTTATCTTTTCTCCAGTCAATTTCTCTGCTTATTATCCTATTTTAACTGAGTAGTCCCTCAAACACTGGAGGTGATGTTCCTCTATGCCTTCTTGTCTTGTGTTATTTTATCCACTGCTTTCCATAAAACCTTCATAGAAAAGTCACCAAATGTAAGAAAGACATTATGTTCATTCTTTAACTATCTTGGGAGAACCAGTGTAGGCTAGAGTTTTCATTCTCAAAATATAATAGACCCATCTCCCTTTTTTTCCCTCATTTAATATAAAAGATGATCAAATCATCAGTGGTACATTATGCCCTACTCATGCCTCCTGTTTGTCTCTCTATTGCCATTTGTGTTACTTTCATTCATTCATTTCTCAACTCATCAAATATTTACTTATGGATGTTTGTATCTTAACAGTCATAAAGGAAATACTTTTATCCAGATTCACTGGTCAGTGACATCATGGGACTAGAATATCAAGAGAGAGTTTGTAGAAAAACACTGGAAAGGAAGCAATCCAATTTGAGAGTGAGAAATCAGTTTCATTTTCCATCTTGGTACAACCGGGACCTGATCTCCATCTAATTTGAATTTACTTGGTCTTACCAACATTGATGAAATGTGAAGTCAGTGGTTTAGAGAATTTGGAAACAAAATGCTATGTGAAGACTGTTTCTTACAAGGAAGAGGGATATCTTCATAAAGAAATGTGGCATTTAGTTCAGGTTCTAAAAGATAAGTAGGAATTCAGTAGGTGGGGGAGAAGAAAGATAAAAGAATGGCCTCTATGCACAGGAACATTGAGAGGGAAAGCAAGAAAGCTGAAAAGATCAGGGTATATTCAGGGGAAGGAGAATAGTAGAATTTGGGTGGAGTAGAGAGTAGGTCTAGAGAAGTAATATGAGGATAATGCTGGAAAGATAGGACTCCAGATTTTGAAGAACCTTTAGTGTCAGGCTGGGTAGTTTATTTTTTACTTGGTAGACAATAAGGAGCCACTGTAGATTTCTGAAAATGGGAATGATGTGATTAAATCAATATGTAAGAAAACATTATTTTGGAAGTCATATCATATAAGCAGATTTTTGGAAAAGGGCTTGAGAGTCAGGGCAGGGAGCCCTGTTATAAGGCTATTGCAATATTCCAGGCAGGTGGTAATAAGGATTTGTACTATGGTGGTGATGGGAAATAAATAGAACTTCAGCATCAAGTTCAGAGAGCATTGTAGCCAGGGAAAAGGTAAGATGCCTTTAAATCTGTTAGCAGGAAGAGGAAAGAAGAAATAAGTAACTAGTTTAATTATGTAAATGTTTGTAGATAATTGGTTATTTGCTTGAGATGCACTTACAGAACACAGTTGAAGGCAGCTTCTGTTTTCATTAAGTCTTGGAAGGAATCTGATAATTCCAATCAAAGAAAACCTTCATATAGTGAATTCCTGTTAAATAAATTAAGGCTACTCATAAGACTCTTGCTCCTTCTCCTTCCCTCAATTTATCTCCCAGTGCACCAAATAAGCAGTTTGATCAAAGTGAGAGCTAACAGAAATGACAGAGGCCTGAAGACCTTGTTCTAATACAAGAATTTTGCAGAGAACTGAATAGAGTGTACTATGTTTTTGTTAAAGCCTGAGGCAAATAGCTATATATTTGCAAAGGTTATTTTGATCACCTTCCTAAGAGAGAAACCGAAAAGGGTGGAGAGGACTATTTTATTCTCTAGGTTATATTACATAAGTTGAAGGTTTTCCTAGGGGAAAAAATAAGAAATTATTTAAAGGTGAGAAAATATAGGAAGAGGTTGGGGAGAAGAGTGGGTGGGAGTTGGGAGAATTCTAATCTTTGTAATGAAGTTGGAGGGTGGCTGAATGTCAAAAAGTGAAAGGAAAAATGAAGGATAATAGCATTTGGATCTGTTTAATTCAATAAACATTTATTAAGTACTTGCTATGAGTCAGGTACTGTGCTAAGCTCTGAGGATACAAATAAGAAAAATGACAGTCCCTGCCAGCAAAGAGCTTATAGTATAATGGGAAAAAGACAACACTCAAAAGAAAACTGAAAAGAAGGAGTGCATCCAGGGAATCCTAGGTAGGGGTATGTAGTTCTGTGGAATCAAAAGAAGTACAAGTGCTTTTTGGTAAGGAAAAATGTAATTACATGCACAATATATATGAGTATCTTCCATTAAAAAGGAGATGCCACACTGTTAAGAATAAAACAGTATTCTAGTTCTTTAGGGAAGGATGGTGTGGACCCATTACGCCATCAGAAGATACTAATAGTGGTCAGAGGCAGGAGAAAAGAGGAGTGATGGTTGTTTTTAGTCCTTGCTCAAGGGTATTGAGGTCACTCTTTGTTGATGGCACAAACAGTACAGATGCCAACTACCTTCTTGGGATATGTTTCTAGGATGTGAGAGAAACCCTTCAGAGAATTTTTTCTCGTAGATTCCTCCAAGTTGTTCAGGATCACTGCATTGCCACTAATGGAGAAGTCTATTACATTCGATTATACCACAGTGTATCAGTCTCTGTGTACAATGTTCTCCTGCTTCTCCTCCTCTCGCTCTGCATCACTTCCTGGAGGTCATTCCAGTTCCCATGGAATTCCTCTAGTTTATTATTCTTTTGAGCACAATAGTATTCCATCACTAACATATACCACAATTTGTTCAGCCAATCCCCAATGGAAGGGCATCCCCTTATTTTCCATTTATTTGCCACCAGAAAAATAACTTTGCCACATCCCTTCCAGTATTCATTACTTTCCGTTGCTGTCATGTTAGCCAATCTGCTAGGTGTCAGATGATACCTCAGAGTTGTTTTGATTTGCAATTCTCTGATTATAAGAGATTTAGAACACTTTTTCATGTGCTTATTAATAGCTTTGATTTCTTTAATTGAAAATTGCCTATTCATGTCCCTTGCCCATTTGTCAATTGGAGAATGGCTTGATTTTTTGAACAATTGGTTTAGCTCTTTATAAATCTGAGTAATTAGACCTTTGTCAGAGGTTTTTGTTATGAAGATTGTTTCCCAATTTGTTACTTCCCTTCTAATTTTGGTTGCATTGTTTTGTTTGTACAAAAACTTTTTAATTTGATGTAATCAAAATTATTTATTTTACATTTTGTGATTTTTTTTCTACCTCTTGCTTGGTCTTAAAGTCTTTCCTTTTCCAAAGGTCTGGTATGTATACTATTCTAAATACTATTCTATGTTCACCTAATTTGCTTATAGTTTCCTTCTTTATGTTCAATTAATTCACCCATTCTGAGTTTATCATGGTGTAGGGTGTAAGATGTTGATCCAAACCTAATCTCTCCCATATCGTCTTCCAATTTTCCCAGCAATTTTTATCAAATAGTGGGTTTTGGTCCCCAAAGCTGGGATCTTTGGACTTATCATAGACTGTCTTGCTGAGGTCACTTACCCCAAGCCTATTCCACTGATCCTCCTTTCTATCTCTTAGCCAGTACCAAATTGTTTTGATAACCACTGCTTTATAGTATAGTTTGAGATCTGGGACTGCAAGTCCTCCTTCCTTTGCATTTTTTTTTCATGATTTCCCTGGATATCCTTAATCTTTTGTTCTTCCAAATGAACTTTGTTGTGTTTTTTTCTAATTCAGTAAAAAAAAAAAGTTTTTTGGTAGTTCAGAGGGTATGGCACTAAATAAGTGAATTAATTTCGGTAGAGTTATCATTTTTATTATGTTATCTCATCCTACCCATGAGCTGTTGATGTTTTTCCAATTGTTTAGATCTAGTTTTAATTATGTGGAGAGTGTTTTGTAGTTGTGTTCATATACTTCTTGTGTTTGTCACAGCAGATAGATTCCTAAGTATTTTATATTGTCTAAGATGATTTTGAATGGAATTTCTCTTTCTAATTCTTGCTGCTGAACTGGGTTGGAGATATATAGAAATGCTGATGACTTATGCAGGTTTATTTTGTATGCTGCAACTTTGCTAAAGTTGTTGATTATTTTGACTAGCTTTTTGGTTGATTCTCTAGAATTCTTTAAGTAGACCACCATATCATCCACAAAGAGTGATACCTTGGTCTCCTCATTGCCTATTTAATACCTTCAATTTCTTTGTCTTCTCTAATTGCTATAGCTAATGTGTATTGTACAGTGTTAAATAATAGAGGTGATAATGGACATCCTTGTTTCACTCCTGATCTTATTGGGAAGGCTTCTAGTTTGTCTCCATTGCAGATGAGGTTTGCTGATGGTTTTAGATATATATGGTTTATTATTTTTAGGAAAGGTCCTTCTATTCCTATGCTTTCTAGTGTTTTCAATAGGAATGAGTGTTGTATTTTATCAAAGGCATTTTCTGTGTCTATTGAGGTAATCTTGTGATTTTTGTTGGTTTTCTTGTTAATATGGCCAATTATGTGGGTGGTTTTCCTAATATTGAACCATCCTTGCATTCATGGTATGAATCCTACCTGGTCATAGTGAATAACCCTTGTGATGACTTGCTGGAGTATTTTTGCTATAGTATCCTATTTAAGATTTTTGCATCTATATTCATTAAGGAGATTGGTCAATAGTTTTCTTTCTCTGTTTTTGACCTGCTTGGCTTTGGAATCAGCACCATATTTGTGTCATAAAAGGAATTTGGTAGAACTCCTTCTTTGCTTATTCTGTCAAATAGTTTGTATAATATTGGGATTAGTTGTTCTTTGAATGTTTGATATAATTCATTTGTGAATCCATCTGGACCTGGGGATTTTTTCTTAGGGAGTTCTTTGATGACTTGTTCAATTTCTTTTTCTGATATGGGGTTGTTTAGGTAGTCTATTTCTTCCTCTGTTAGTCTAGGCAATTTATGTTTTTGTAAGTATTCATCCATTTCACCTAGATTGCCATATTTATTGCCATATAATTGGGCAAAATAGTTTTTAATGATTACCTTAATTTCCTCTTCATTAGAGGTGAGGTCTCCCTTTTTATCTTGGAGACTGTCAATTTGCTTTTCTTCTTTCATTTTTTCAAATTAGATTGACCAGTATTTTGTCTATTTTATTTGTTTTTTTTCAAAGTACCAGCTTCTAGTCTTATTGATTAAATCAATAGTTCTTTGACTTTCAATTTTATTGATTTCTCCTTTGATTTTTAGGATCTCTAATTTAGTCTTCATCTGAGGATTTTTAATTTGTTTGCTTTCTAGTTTTTTAATTTTAATTTTAATTTGCATGCCCAATTCATTGACCTCTGCCCTCTCTAATTTGTTAATATATGAAATCAAGGATTTCCCCCTCAGTAATGCTATGGCTGCATCTCATAGATTTTGAAAGCATGTCTCATCATTGTATTTTTCTTCAATAAAGTTATTAATTGTTTCTATGATTTGTTCTTTAACAGATTTTGGAGAATTGTATTGTTTAATTTCCAATTAATTTTTGATTTGCCTCTCCATGTACCCTTACTAATTATCATTTTCATTGCCCTGTGGTCTGAGAAGGTTGCATTTATTAGTTCTGCTCTTTTACACTTGTTTGCAATGTTTTTATGCCCAAATACATGGTAAATCTCTGTGAATATATCATGTGCTGCTGAAAAGAAGATGTATTCCTTTTTGTCCCTATTTATTTTTCTCCACATATCTACTAACTCTATTTTTTCTAGGATTTCATTCACTTCTCTTACCTCATTCTTATTTATTTTTTGTTTTGATTTATCTAGTTCTGATAGTGGAAGGTTCAGGTCTCCCACTAGTTTAGTTTTTCCATCTATTTCATCCTTAAGCTCCACTAGTTTCTCCTTTAGAAATTTGGATTCTATGCCATTTGGTGCATACATGTTGAGTACTGATATTTCCTCATTGTCTGCCTTTTATCAGGATGTAATTACTTTCCATATCTCTTTTAACTAGATTTATTTTTACTTTGGCTTTGTCAGATATCATGATTGAGACTCCTGCCTTCTTTCTATCAGTTGAGGCCCAATAGGTTTTACTCTAACCTTTAATTCTAACCTTTTGAGGGTCTACTCATCAAATCAATAGATTTGGCTCCATCCTCTTACTTTTACACTATGTGTCTACTATCCTCAGGTTTGTTTCTTGTATACAGCATATGTTAGGGTTTTGGATTCTAATCCATTTTGCTATTCCCTTGTTTTTATGGGTGAGTTCATTCCATTCACATTCAGCTTTATGATTGTGTATTTCCCAGAATTTTGATGTCTACCCCTAGTCTTGCCTTTTCTTCTTTCACTATTTCCTTCTACACCAATCTTTTGTTTTTAATCAGTCCCCCTATTTCCCACCTGTATTTTACTTCCCTTTCTACCCACCTCCCTTCTTATTCCCCCTTTATTTTCTTTACAGTCTTTTTAAACTACCCCCCTCCCTCCCTTTTACTGCTTCCCTCCCAACCAGTCCATTTGTTACCCTACTGCTTCCCTTTAGAGAGTAAATCAATTCTTTGACCTAATGGATTGGATTGTTCTTTCCTCTTTGAGTCAATTTCAATGCACATAAGAGTTGAGAATTTTATATCTCCAACCTCTTTACCTTTCCAGTGTTTTGATATTCTCCTCACTCCTGCCATGAACTTCTTTGTAACATTTAAATTTTCTTCCTTTTGTTTCTTTTCCTATTTATTTTAGTAATAACCTCTTTTCTAGCTCTAGTTGTATATTATACACACACACATATATATGTATGCATATGCATACATGTATCTATATACATATTTATGTCTTGTCATTTCATCCTATACAGTTTGTCACTGTTCCCTCTAATTCTTCTAGCTGCCCAGGTGATAATAACAACTTTTAAGAGAGTTACCAATGACCTCTTTTCGTATAGGGATATATGTCATTTTAACTTATTGGGTCTCTTAAAAAAAGGGGTTTTTTTTGTTGTCTTGTTTTTGTTTTGTTTTGTTTTTCTTTTTCCCTCTTTTTTAATTACCTTTTGATGATTCTCTTGAGTTCTGTGCTTGGGCATCAACTTTTCTTTTCAGGTCTGTTCTTTTCTTTACAAATGCTTGGAATTTTTCTATTTTGTTGAATGACCATTCTTTCCCCTTTAAGAATATAGTCAGTTTTGCTGGGTAGTTGATTCTTGGTTGTAGACCTAGTTCCCTTGCTTTCTGGAATATCATATTCCATGCCTTTCAGTCCTTCAGTGTAGATGCAGCCATATTCTGTGTTATCCTCACTGTAGTTCCATGGTATCTCAATGACTTTTTCTTTTTCTTTTTCTTTTAGATTTTTTAAAAACATTATTTTATTTGGTCATTTTCATACATTGTTCATTGGAAACAGATCATAATCATTTTCTTTTCCTCCGCCCCCCAACCACCCGCCACCTCTTCCCTAGCTGACACGCGATTCGTCTGGGTATCACATGTGTCCTTGCTCTGAACCCATTTCCTTGTTGTTGGTATTTGCCTTAGGGCGCTCATTTAGCGTCTCTCCTCAATCATGTCCCCTCAACCTCTGTAGTCAGGCAGTTGCTTTTCCTCGGTGTTTTTTCTCCCTCAGTTTGTCCTCTGCTTGAGGATAGTTTTTTTTTTTTTCCTCATAGATTGCAGCAGGTTGTTCAGGGACATTGCAAAGCCATTACTGGAGAAGTCCATTATGTTCTCTTGTACCACAATGTGTCAGTCTCTGTGTACAATGTTCTCCTAGTTCTGCTCCTCTCACTCTGCATCAATTCCTGGAGGTCGCTCCAGTCTCCATGGAATTCCTCCACTTTATTATTCCTTTTAGCACAATAGTATTCCATCACCAACATATACCACAATTTGTTCAGCCATTCCCCAATTGAAGGGCATCCCCTCATTTTCCAATTTTTGGCCACCACAAAGAGCGCAGCTATGAATATTCTTGTACAGGTCTTTTTCCTTATTATCTCTTTGGGGTACAAACCCAGCAGTGCTATGGCTGGCTCAAAGGGCAGACAGTCTTTTATTACCCTTTGGGCATAGTTCCAAATTGCCCTCCAGAATGGTTGGATCAATTCACAACTCCACCAGCAATGCATTAATGTCCCTGCTTTGCCACATCCCCTCCAGCATTTCAATGACTTTTTCTTAGCAGCTTGTAATATTTTTTCCTTGGTCTGATAGTTGTTGAATTTGGCTATAACATTCCTGGGTATTGTCAGTTGGGGATTAAGTAAAGGAGGTAATCGGTGGATTCTTTCAATCTCCACTTTTTCCTCTTATTCTAGAATATCAGGGCAGATTTCTTGGATAATTTCCTGTAGTATGATGCCCAGGCTTTTTCTTCTGCTAGACCAATGATTCTTAAGTTATCTCTCCTGGAATGATTTTCTAAATCTTTTTGTTTGTGAATGAGGTGCTTTGTATTTTCCTCAATTTTTTCATTCTTTTGGTTTTGTTTTATTGTGTCCTGCTGCCTTGTGAAGTTGTTTGTTTCTAGTTGTTGTACTCTGGTTCTTTAAAGACTGGCTTTTTGGTCATCCTTCTCCTTCTGGTCTGATTTTCTTTGGAGGCCATTTTTCATCTTATTTGCCTCATCTTTCATTTTCTTTGCCTCATTTTTCATCTCCTTTGCCTCATCTTTCATCTTCTTTGCCTCTTCTTTCATCTCCTTTGCCTCATTTTCAAGCTGGTTGATTTTGGTTTACAAGACACTATTTTCTTGTTTTAGTTCAAATACCTCTGTTTCCAGATGACTTATCTTAGTTTTTAAGTTCTTTTTCTAGTTGTCTTCAGCCTCTCTTAATTGTGTTTTGAATTGTATTTTGAGTTCTTCCAGAGCCTATATCCAATTCGCTGGGGTTTCTGTTTTTTTCCCCCCTTGGTGTTCCCTTATCTTTCTCTGTTCCACTTGCTCTTTGTTCGTTGCCTGTATAGAAGCTGTTGATTGCAATTTCTTTTTTCTTTTTCTGTTGTTTGCTCATATTTACCCCTTCTTACTTCCTGTAGTTACCTGAGCTCTCACTCCTCTCATTTTTTTTTTTTTGTGGTTTGGGGCTTATCTTTCCTCCTTCACCCTTGGAGCTTTATCAGTAAATCTCTCAGTGAAGTCTGTGGGGGAGGGGTTTTGGAGCTTGAGCTTTCCTGCCCTC
Organism: Monodelphis domestica; assembly: GCF_027887165.1. NCBI lineage: Eukaryota > Metazoa > Chordata > Mammalia > Didelphimorphia > Didelphidae > Monodelphis > Monodelphis domestica. Next base: position 252,105,022 of record NC_077231.1, on the reverse strand, counting down.
TGAAGGCTTTGATAGTATAAAGTCCAGCTGGGTTACTGGATGTGCCCTGAGGCCAAAACTTTGGGATGGGAGTGGGGCAATATTGACTGTCTTTGCTGCTGCAACTGCTGCCTTCTCTGTGCTATGCATTTCTTCTCTAACTGCTTCCCCACTACCTGAGTTGGATGCTCTGATACTGGCACAGCTTTTCCCACAAGGTACTCCCTCCAGTCCAGTGCCTCTGTCCTCCCAGAGGTTCCAGCTGCCACTGGAGACTTAGTGCTCTATGTGGGGGAGGGGTCCCGGGACTTTCCTTCTTCCTTCCACTTAATCCTGAGTGTTCTCAAATTCTGGCTTTTGGGGGCATACCTTTTAAGTTGAGTCCATCAGGAAGGTCCCTTTGCTGTGTCTTGTTGTTAGGTTTGACTTTCAGTTCCCTAGGAGCATTTAGTTTGTAATTGATAAGGGAGGGTTTTCTCTACCCTGCCATCTTAACTCCCAAAATCTCCATTAAATTTTCTAAATAAGTTTGTACACTAAACCTTATGCTATCTTTGCATAGCATTTCCCTTTAGTTGGGAAGAAAATAAAATATTTGATAGCTGAAGTTGTTTTGGGGTTCCTTCTGAACCTCATTAAAGTGATTGTTTTATATCAATTAGACTTGTCCAAGAAATTATTATCAGACCCATTTCTTCACTTTCATTCATTTCCCATTTTTCAGAATCAAAAGTTTATTTTAAAATGTCATTTTGGTGCATTGGTGATTGTACACCACCTTATCTTTGTGTTTTCTTTCAATTTGGTATTGACTTTGTTCTAATCAGTTGATCTTATTATATTGTGTACAGATAACTGATTCACAAAGGTGTTCCACATTGGCAAGCATTTCTCATATTGCAATTTAATTTTTTGTGAGATTATTTAATGCATGCGGTTTCCATTCCCTTCTAATTCAATTCTTAAAGAAGCTATTCACCATATGGAAGGATAAGGCTTTTGAGTACAAGTCTTTGACTTTGATCATTTCTTAATCTCAAGGTGTATTTTCCAAAATATTTCTGACCTTCTGTGCCCACATTCATGCTAATGTCATCACATAGCAGAGTATATATTGACATGATTGGAGGATCTAGTTAACGTCTTCACAGAATTTTTCAGTCTTTTCATTCTCAACAACAGATGCTGGCACATAGGCAACAATTATCTTCATGTGGGTATTTTTGCTTGCAAGCATCATGCGGATTACAAAGCAAGATGGCCAAGTATCCGTGAAATGACGTTTCTTATTGCCTTTGGGTACAATGAAACCAACTCTGCCAAGCTCTTTATTCACCTCTCAGAGGAGGATCTGTTAGCTGTTATTTTATTTAGTTACAACTTCTTCATGTCCTCTGATTTCATTTATGGAAAGAATGTCAGTATGGATATGGTTTGGGTTCTTGAGTAGCATATGAGGTCTTCAGTTGTTAGACCTTTTGTTAGAACTGTTAGATTTTGCCTTCAGAGTAATGATTTAAATTCAGCTTTATATAATAAATGGTATAAAACCAATCCTCTTCCCTTCTCCTTCCCTGATGTTCTAACTCTGTTAGTCAGTTTATAAGCATTTATTAAGAGACTGCTATGTGCCAGGCACTGGGAGTACAAACAAAGGCAAAATATAGTTCCTGCTTTTAAGGAACTTATAGTCTAATGGGGAGGGTAACATATAGACCATTACATACAAAGGCTTATATATAGGATAACATGAATCTAATCAGTAGAGGGAAGAATTAAGTGGCATTAGGAAAGGCTGCTTATAGAAGTTGAGATTTTTGACTGAGACTTTAATGAAGCCAACGTCATTGTAGAAGTAGAAGGAGGCCACCTAGGATTGAGGGTCATTTCACTTTTTTAATCTTTTACATGATTTGCTCTGATCAAATAATTTATCACTATGTAATCAACTTTCTTACAACGAGGCTCTCTATTTAACTTGACTTGTCTTCACAGTCTAGCTAGGAACAGACTTATAGCCATTCCGGCATAGAACGTGCTCTGGGGTAGCAAAGCCATCAAGAGTCACTTTGGTGCCATATGGAGGCATAAGAATAGTATTAATAAAATACTTAAAAATCTTTGAGGGTTACTAACATATTTCTTTATTTTGCTTAATTGTACTTGTTATAAGGGATGAGTTAATAACTAGAAAAGGAGTCACTAGAACATGACAGCAATGTAAGAAAAGACTATAAATAGGAGTGTTAAAAATCTTATATAAGAAGAATTTTTATATTCTTTACATGTATAAATCATGTGGATGACCATAAAGAAATATATTTTAGAAAATAATTTGTGAAAGACTGCTTCTTCATGTCTCCTGTTTTCACTGAGGATTTTAGCCTCAAAACATTTTATAGAGATGAAAAAACAGGCATAATAGAGAAGCACCATCTTTGATCTTCTTCCATTCCTTAAGAATTTTCTCTTCTTAGAGAAATTTTGGAAAATGATTCCCTGGTGCTTTAAAAATTATGTTACTTCAGCAGGGATTCCTCTGTTCTTCAGCCAGGCTTAGGTCTTTTTTTCCAGTTTTCTCTTCTTAGGTGCCCATGGCTATTTTGTTACACTGACCACAACTGACCATAAAGGTGATGGAGTCTGAAGTGGTGGTTCCATTATTATTACTTATGGAAATACTGTTTTCAAATTTACCCCACTCAGAACAATTGCCATATGTCAAGGCTTGTGGGTCACCAGTTCCCATTAGAATCACAGAAAATAGATCTTTGAATTGTTCCATTCAGGGAGTCTTGCCTGGACAATAGTTTATATGAAAAGGACTAGAGGATATTAGTGGACCACAGGCTCAATTCATATGCGATTTAATGGCATACTATGCCATTTTTTTTAAAGCTCTGTGAAATATAGACTGGCAATTTAACTTTATTTTATTCTTTCAAACTTTATTTCCATTTTCTCTGCCACTTATATGTTTTATTTAGTTTCTGAGGCTTAGTCTCCCCATCTCATTGGAAGTGCATTGGCCCCTCATGGGACTGATATCAAAGCTGATCAATGCAGAAGCTTTAATTTTCTCATTTTATGAAAGTCTAATTTATCCCTCCATAAATAGCCTATTGCCCACCACTTTGGGGGTTGATCATATTGGTCCCAGATTTAGCAATGACATCTAATAAAGCTTTAGGCTTTACCATAGCTTAGAACCCCCAAACTCAAGAAATTCACCCACCACAGTCTTTCCTAATTGCAGGGATTATGAGCATGTGCCATTATGTCTAGCTGCAATTTATGGTTTTAGGGAGTTGCCAAAAGCATCCAGTGGTAAAATGATTTGCTTATAATCACACAGCAATTAAATGTCAGGAGTTGGATTTGAACCCAAGTCTTCCTGGTTTTGAGGTAGGTTCTATTCACTCTGCTACACTGACTCTCACAAGACTTAAGGTTATATTGGACACATATAATGTCCAGAACAAAGAAGTGATAGACCATATAACACTTGTACCTAAGTTTGAGTACCACGATTTTAAGGGCAATGACCAGAAATGTGTGTTGCATGATTGCACATGATAACACATCATATCACTGTCCATCTTGGAGATTGGAGAGGAGAGAGACAGAAGGAAATAATATGGATTACAAAATGTCAGAAAACAATCATTAAAAATTATATCTATATATAATTTAGAAAATAAAAAAAATATCATAAATTTAAAAAATTTAAAAGGATATTGACAAGCTGGAAAACATTTAGAGATGAATAATCAGGATGGGTGAGAAGAGCTAAAACCATGTCTAGTATAACTTGTTGAAAGAACCAGGGGTGGTTAGCCTGGAGCAAATAAAACCTTAGAGGAATCATTACTATCAGAAACACTATGTGTAACAGGGAGCAGACCTCTTCTACTTGTACCCTGGGGCTGAAACTAGAACAAAAGCGTAAAAACTACAGTGAGGCAGAGTTAACTCAATCTAAAAAAAAAAAATAAATCCTTAACAATTTAGAATTGCACAAACGTGGGCATGACTGCCTAAGGGGGTAGTTCTATATCCTCAAAGGTTTTCAAGCAAGAGGTTGGACAGGCTATTTCAATGGAGGTTCATATACCTATTGGAGATGGAACTAGATGACCTTTAAGCTTCCTTCTGAAGTGTAGATTCCATGATGCTATATCCTTATGATCCCCTATTTTTCTTTCAATAGACGAATCAACTAACTTATTTTCTTGGGTCTACTGAAGACAACTTTAATATAAGAATGCATGTTTGTCACTAAAAGTTGGGGTACATTGGGAATCCAATGGCACTTTAGAAATAGGAATAATTTTTCTTTAAAAGAATTTGCTAAATCATCATTTAAATAAGGACTAGACCATAATGAGAAAGCAATAGACACCTAGTCTGTTTCCCCCTCCCCAATCCATCTTCCCAAGCCTGGGTCTCTCTATGTTGACCACACTAGAAATGTAATGACCATTTATGTACTAACCTCAATACTGATTCTTACAGGAAGTTTAAACTACTCCACTCTTCCTATGAGGGCTGGATTGTCCTTCTTCAAGCAGCCTGGTGACCTTGCTTTCTGGAGGGTACTTTGTGCCAGACTTACTGTATTTGCCCAACTGCTCTTAGGCTTACCACATTTTCAAATTTCCAAACTCAAGAGCAATTTACCAGCCTCAGTTGACCCCAGAAGCAGGAATTATAGGTATCTGCTTTAACAATTCACAAATAATGTCTTCCAAAGTTTTGATTCCAGGAATTGGTGCAATTTTTTCCTAATGATTTAAGCTTCTACTCCTTCCTTTTGCAAAGACTTTTCAGTAATTTCACTGGTCATTAGCACCTCCAACAAGGGTTGGGTAAAGCCGGAGAAAGATAGTTCTGTGCAAACATTTGGTGGAAAGAGGGAGACTGAAACTAACAGATATGCATTTCACTGGTTCCTGTTTTCCATTACCAGAGATTACAATTGAACAGTTCTGTAGTCCTCATTTTTCAGCAGGCTAAAATCCAGACTTCAGAAGTTTAGCACAAGAATAGGGGAAAATGAAGACATTTTAATGGATACAATGGTAAGAGGAAGCAAAGGAATAAACTGAAGAAGGAAAACTTCATTGTGTTTAGTCCTTTATATTTTTTCATGAAGCAACTTTTCATCTTCTCTGTCTCTCACTCTCATTTTTCTGGACCTGTGATTTCATTGATGTAGTGATATCTCAGTATGGAAACTCAATTCACAGATGCCTATCATTAATTATTCTTTGTAACTTATAGTCTTGGAAAGTTGGCGTGAAGGGCACCAAAGGCCAAATGCCTTACCCTTTGTCTCACAACCATTATGTTTCAAAGTCAGAGCTTGTACCCAGGTCCTCAGGCCTCCAAAAAGAGCCCTCTATTTACTGTGCCAGGCTATTTCTCCTCAGTGGCAATAGTTTTGTTTTAAAATGACTGATTATATTGCTGAACAAGTGAATGGGACTGAGGATACATAAGTGTCATAGGAAAAAAAAAGAGGAAGGAGATGAATCCTAGGGGAGTCTTTAGAAAAGAAATTCCTTTCAGAAATATCCTACATGTTATTGCAGAAGGAAATTAGCTTAAGACAAGGTACTCCTCTACTTAAAACTTTTTAAATGGATTCCTATTGCCATTGAAATAAGTTCTAAATTTCTTAACCATAACTATTCAAATTATTTTATAACCCACCCCTTATCTATCAAACTACCTCCTCATGCTCTAAATAATCAATATTTATTTATTAAGTGCCTACTATGTACTACGTACTGTGCTAGGTTCTTGGGATATAAAGAAAAATAAAGTAAATCTTGCTCTCAAAGAACTTATATTCTGGGATTGGGAGTGGGGAGAAAACATTTTCAGATGTAAATATACAATGAATAATTATAATATAATTTAGAGTTTGGAGGCAGCTAGGTGACTCAGTGAATAGAAGGCAGGGCCTGTAGTCAGAAAGACCTGTGTTCAAATATGGTATCTGACACTCACTAGCTGTGTGACCCTGGGCAAGTTCCTTTCTTAATTTACTGGAGAAGCAAATGGAAAACCACTCTAATATCTTTGCCAAGAAATCCCCATAGACGGTCATGAAAAGTCAGACATGACTGAATGACTCAACAACAAGAAGTTTAAAGTAAGGGAGTACTAGCATTTATTAACTTTCATTTCTCTTTTTTAATCTCACTAGCTTTATTTAGATAGTTTTTGACCTGAATTCCTAAATAAATAAGCAAGGGATTCTGCCAGTGGAGGTCTATGTTCTAGACATGGGGGATGACCAGTACAAAGACATGGAGTGGGAAGTCTGAGAAACTACAAGAAAGGTAGAGTGGTTAGACCATAGGGTTTTAGGAAGAGGAGTAAGATATAGTGAAACTGGGAAGATAAGTTGGGAATACCTTGTGATGGGTTTTAAAGGAGACTGAGAAAAAAATAATCTTAGGAGAAATAGAGAGTGAAGTGACTGAAGTTTATTGAATATGGCAATGTCATGGTTAGATCTGTGCTTAAAGAAAACACTTTGGTAACTTAATGGAAGACGGATTGGAGTAAGAAGAAATTCGAGGTGATCTGGACCATTCATTATTCTCCAAATGTACATAGCTATATACTATCTTTAAGCCTTTGTGCTTTCTCTTCTGTCTATAATCATTCTTTCCTCCTTTCTCCCTTCCTCCTTTCCTTTTTCTTTCTTTCACACACACACTCTCTCTCCCTTCCTCTCCACCTCCAGGAAATTGTGTCTATTGAAATGGTGCTCATCCTTCAAGAACCAGCTCAAATGCCTCTTCCATAGAAAGTTTTTTTTCTGCTGCCCCAGCTGGAAATGATTTCTTCCCTTATAGATTTCTGGAGCATTTAGCTCACATGACTCATATGGTATTTATCATTTACTGCCTTATGTTATAATTCTTTCTTTAAAAGTTGTCTCTACTTCTCAAAAGTAAGCTTCTTAAAACAACAATCCTATGAAAAGTCCAGTGGATTATCCATAGTAGAGTTCACTAACACTTAAGAAAGTCCCTCCCTTAAGGTACTTAAAGTGCAAAGTGCTTTTCAGAATTGGGATACTTGTATAGACTGAAGGGTAAGGAACTGCCAGTACCTAAATGAATATTTGTAGAAAGGAAGAGGGAGAGAGACACACACAGAGGAAAGAAAGAAAGAAAGAAAGAAAGAAAGAAAGAAAGAAAGAAGAAGAAAGAAAGAAAGAAAGAAAGAAGGAAGGAAGGAAGGAAGGAAGGAAGAAAGAAAGAAAGAAAGAAAGAAAGAAAGAAAGAAAGAAAGAAAGAAAGAAAGAAAGAAAGAAAGAAAGAAAGAAAGAAAGAAAGAAAGAAAGAAAGAAAGAAAGAAAGAAAGAAAGAAAGAAAGAAAGAAAGAAAGAAAGAAAGAAAGAAGGAAGGAAGGAAGGAAGGAAGGAAGGAAGAGAAAGAAAGAAAGAAAGAAAGAAAGAAAGAAAGAAAGAAAGAAAGAAAGAAAGAAAGAAAGAAAGAAAGAAAGGAAAAAAGGAAGGAAAGTTTCTGGGAGCACACTTATTTCCTTTATTTTGCAATACTTCTGGTTCACACCTCTCATGGCCAATGTGAAAAAATTAAATGGTTAAAAAGATTACCTGCTGAGCTTTAGGCTAAAGTAAATGCATATCCCCAATGGGCTTTTTTTCTTTTGGAAAAAAATGATCTGCCCAGGTATATTACTAAGAACTTAAAACCCAGATTCCTGCCATTTAGATAATTTGGGATATCTGTGGCTAATCAAGAATGTGAATGGTCTACACTGCTCACAGCACAAATGTGAATGTTTTGCCCTGTTTTATTATATGCCATTGTATCTTGTGCTCGCTCAGGAAATGAAATTAAATCACTTTAGCTCTTTAAAGATTATAATTCTTTACTTTGCGTACAAAATAGATAATTGGCATTGTAGCATTTGACATATGCTTTGCATAATATGTTTTCATGGACTCAGAAAAATGGACCAAATTGGGGGTGGGGTAAAAGGGAAAAATATGGTATGGCAATCAGCTGTTCTGCATTAGCAGGTCCTCTATACCTTACCATCTCATAATAAGAACACTTTGCACTTATACACTTCTATCCATGGGCCTGTAAGTATTTTATAAACATTAATTCAATTGTTTTGCACCCCATGGGAATTTAGAAGGACTGGCTTCTTACCAAAGTCAACAGGCAGATCACCATTTGGCATCAGTTCTGTGTTCTCCCTTTTACCTTGCAAAGAACTCTCATTGCATTTAATGGGAACATTGAGTATGATGGGAAAATTAAGTCTAATAATGATATTTCCTATTAAAAGTTCTCTCTTAAGGTACTTGAAATGCAAAGTGTTTTTCAGAATTTGGATTCTTGCATAGACTGAAGGACGAGGAACTGCCGATACCTAAAAATGATGACCCATCTGGCAACACTGGGAAGGGAACAAGGCCAAATTTCAGAAACCAATTTTCAGATAAAAGGTGCCCCTTGCACCATTTTCTTTAACCTCTATAAAAAGCCTCATATTTCTTATGCATTAAATGGGGATAATAACAGCACCTACCTGACAAAATTGTATGTAATATGATAAAATAGGGAAAACATTTAGAAAACTTAGAGCATCATGTAAATTATCATTATTCCTCCTCCTCTCCTTACATTTCTTTTTTAATATTTCAAGTCTAGGTGCCCAGTTGGTAGCACAGAGAGCTGGCCCTGGAGTTAGGGCTACTGTTCAAATCTGGCCTCAGGGACAAGCCACTTAACCCTGTTTCCCTCAGTTTCCTTATCTGTAGAATGAGCTGGAGAAGGAAATGGCAAATTGCTACAGTATCATTGCCAAGAAAACCCCAAATGGGTTACAAAGAATCAGACATGATCAAAACAACTGCACAACAATAACATTTACTAAATGCTTAATAAAAATAATATTATTATTACTAACAATTATATTAATAATAGTATGTAGCTATTTCTTATATGAAAAGATGCTGGCAATTTTAATTTTTTTGTATATACAACATTGGTAATCCCCATGTTCACACCCAGCCAACTTCCTTGAAGTGTTTATGATATAAAACATGTGAATTGTGGTTAATTTATAATTTCTTAATCCTGAATCAAGTTTTATGATGTGCTTGTTTTCATATTGGAGCCACAAAAGATGCTGAATTCTTTTGGAAGATCTCATCAGTTTCTTCACAGAATTTCTCTACCTTCATATCCTCTACAACAGATGGTGTATTAGTTACAATTATCTTCCCGGTGGTCTTTTTGCTTATGCTCATTATGAGCATTTCAAGGCAATATGATCAAGCACCTCATGGAAAGATGTTTCTTAACTGCCTTCTGGTACATGAGGAGACCAGTTCTGCCAGCTCCTTTATTTACCTCTCCAATGAGAACCCCTGAATAATTCTTCCACTGAGTGGCAACATTTAGGGCTTTCCAATTTGATAGTGAGAGTATTTATATTCTAGCAGTATATTAATTATTGGAAGATCAAATTAAAATGTATAGATGGTTTAAAAGTCATGTTTTTCTTACTATCTTCCGCCTCCTTTTCTTCTCCTCTACCATTGTCACTGCTAAAGTGAAATGGTTGGGGACAAACCCCAAAATGAGGGCTGTTTTTTGGTATCTGGAGTTACCATACCCAAAGAATTAATCATTTAACTGCAAACCATTAGTGGTACTCTCTACTCTTAGCAAGTGTAATCCTTATTTAGCAGACTCAATCTGTCACCAGAAGAGTATTTGATTCTTTTTTAGTTCATACAACCATTCAAAAATACAATCTCCACTAGCAAAGTCTTTTTACAAAATAATATTTCATTTTTTCTCCCATTACATGTAAAAACAATTGGAACCATTTTAAAAAGTTTTGAATTCAAAATTCTCTCTTTTCTTCTAACATTCCCTCCCTTGTTGCCTTCCCCAATCCTTGAGATGATAAGCAATTGGATATATATTTTTACACATGTAATCATGTAAAACATTTTTTCATATTAGTCATTTTGTGGAAGAGATCCAAAATGGAAATGAAAAAGAAGAAAGAAAATGAAACAAAGTATGTTTCAGTGTGCATTTAGACTTCATCAGTTCTTTCTCAGCTTCATCAGTTCTTTCTCAGGGGGCAGATGGCATTTTTTTTTTAGTTTTTAAACATTATTTTATTTGGTCATTTTCATACATTATTCATTAGAAACAGAGATAATTTTCTTTTCCTCCTCCCTTCTGCCACTTCTCCCCTAGCTGACACACAATTCCACTGGGTATCACATGTGTCCTTGATCTGAACCCATTTCCATGTTGTTGGTTTTTGCATTAGGGTGTTCATTTAGAGTCTCTCCTCAATCATATCCCCTCAACCCATGTAGTCAAGCAGTTGCTTTTCCTCGGTGTTTTTACTCCCACAGTTTGTCCTCTGCTTGTGGATAGTGTTTTTTCTCATAGATCCCTGCGGATTGTTGAGGGACATTGCATTGCCACTAATGGAGAATTCCATTATGTTTGATTGTACCACAGTGTATCAGTCTCTGTGTACAATGTTCTCCTGGTTCTGCCCCTCTCACTCTGCATCACTAGCTGGAGGTTGTTCCAGTCTCCATGGAATTCCTTCACTTTATTATTCCTTTTAGCACAATAGTTTTCCATCACCAACATATACCATAATTTGTTCAGCCATTCCCCAATTGAAGGGCATCCCCTCATTTTCCAATTTTTGACCACCACAAAGAGCGCAGCTATGAATATTCTTGTACAAGTCTTTTTCCTTATTATCTCTTTGGGGTACAAACCCAGCAGTGCTATGGCTGGATCAAAGGGCAGACAGTCTTTTATCACCCTTTGGGCATAGTTCCAAATTGCCCTCCAGAATGGTTGGATCAGTTCACAACTCCACCAGCAATGAATTAGTGTCCCCGCTTTGCCACATCCCCTCCAGCATTCATTATTTTCCATTGCTGTCATGTTGACCAATCTGCTAGGTGTGAGGTAATACCTCAGAGTTATTTTAATTTGCATCTCTCTAATTATAAGAGATTTAGAACACTTTTTCATGTGCTTATTAATAGTTTTGATTTCTTTAACTGAAAATTGCCTATTCATGTCCCTTGCCCATTTTTCAATTGGAGAAAGGCTTGATTTTTTGTACAACTGGTTTAAGTCTTTATAAATTTGAGTAATTAGACCTTTGTCAGAGGTTTTTGTTATGAAGATTGTTTCCCAATTTGTTGCTTCCCTTCTAATTTTAGTTATATTGGTTTTGTTTGTACAAAACCTTTTTAATTTGATGTAGTCAAAATTATTTATTTTACATTTTGTGACTCTTTTTAAGTCTTGCTTGGTTTTAAAATCTTTCCCTTCCCAAAGTTCTGACATGTATACTATTGTGTTCACCTAATTTACTTATAGTTTCCTTCCTTATATTCAAGTCATTCATTCATTCTGAGTTTATCTTGGTGTAGGGTGTAAGATGTTGATCCAAACCTAATCTCCCCCACTCTATCTTCCAATTTTCCCAGCAGTTTTTATCAAATAGTGGATTTTTGTCCCAAAATCTGGAGTCTTTGGGTTTGTCATAGACTGTCTTACTGAGGTCATTTACCCCAAGTCTATTCCACTGATCCGCCTTTCTGTCTCTTAGCCAGTACCAAATTGTTTTGATGACCACTGCTTTGTAATACAGTTTGAGATCTGGGACTGCAAGTCCTCCTTCCTTTATATTTTTTTTTTCATCATTTCCCTGGATGTCCTTGATCCTTTGTTCTTCCAAATGAACTTTGTTATGGTTTTCTCTAATTCAGTAAAAAAGTTTTTTGGAAGTTCAATGGGTATGGCACTAAATAGATAGATAAGTTTGGGTAGGATTGTCATTTTTATTATGTTAGCTCGTCCCACCCATGAGCAATCAATGTTTTCCCAATTGTTTAGATCTAGTTTTAATTGTGTGGAGAGTGTTTTGTAGTTGTGTTCATATAGTTCTTGTGTTTGTCTCGGGAAATAGATTCCCAAGTATTTTATATTGTCTCAGGTGACTTTAAAAGGAATTTCTCTTTCTAATTCTTGCTGCAGAACTGGGTTGGAGATATATAGAATATAGATATATAGAATAAGCTGATGGCTTATGCGGGTTTATTTTGTATCCTGCAATTTTGCTAAAGTTGTTGATTATTTTGACTAGCTTTTTGGTTGATTCTCTAGGATTCTTTAAGTAAATCATCATATCATCTGCAAGCAGTGACAGCTTGGTCTCCTCATTCACAATTTTAATACCTTCAATTTCTTTTTCTTCTCTAATTGCTATTGCTAGTGTTTCTAGTACAATATTAAATAATAAAGGTGATAATGGGCATCCTTGTTTTACTCCTGATCTTATTGGGAAGGCTTCAAGTTTATTCCCATTACAGATGATGTTTGCTGATGGTTTTAGATATATACTGTTTATTATTTTTAGGTAGGCCCTTCTATTCCTATACTTTCTAGTGTTTTCAATAGGAATGGGTGTCATATTTTATCAAAGGCTTTTTATTTTGCATCTATTGAGATAATCATGCGATTTTTGTCAGTTTGTTTGTTAATATGGTCAATTATGTGGATGGTTTTCCTAATATTGAACCATCCTTGCATTCATGGTATGAATCCTACCTGGTCAGAGTTAATAACCCTCTTGATCACTTGCTGGAGTCTTTTTGCTAGTAGTATCTTATTTAAGATTTTTGCATCAATATTCATTAGGGAGATTGGTCTATAGTTTTTTTTTTCTCTGTTTTTAACCTGCCTGGCTTTGGGATCAGTACCATGTTTGTGTCATAAAAAGAATTTGGTAGAACCCCTTCTTGGCTTATTCTGTAAAATAGTCTGTATAATATTGGGTTTAGCTGTTCTTTGAATGTTTGATAACATTCACTTGTGAATCCATCTGGACCTGGGGATTTTTTCTTAGGCAGTTCTTTGATGGCTTGTTCAATTTCTTTTTCTGATATGGAGTTGTTTAGGTAATTTATTTCTTCCTCTGTTAGTCTAGGCAATTTATATTTTTGTAAGTATTCATCCATTTCACCTAGATTGCCATATTTTTACCATATAATTGGACATAGTAGTTTTTAATAATTGCCTTAATTTCCTCTTCATTAGAGGTGAGGTCTTCCTTTTCATCTTGGATACTGTCAATTTGGTTTTTTTCTTTCCTTTTTTTAATTAGACTGACTAGTACTTTGTCTATTTTATTTGTTTTTTCAAAGTACCTGCTTCAAGTCTTATTTATTAAATCAATAGTTCTTTGACTTTCAATTTTATTGAATTTTATTGACTTTAAATTTTCTCCTTTGATTTTTAGGATCTCTAATTTAGTCTTCATCTGATGATTTTTTAATTTGTTCTCTTCCTAGTTTTTAAATTTGCATGCCCAAGTCATTGACCTCTGCCCTTCTTAATTTGTTTATATATGAACTCAAGGATATAAATTTCCCTCTGAGTACTGATTTGGCTGCATCCCATAGGTTTTGAAAGCATGTCTCACCATTGTCATTTTCTTCAATGAAGTTATTAATTGTTTCTATGATTTGTTCTTTAACTAACTGGTTTTGGAGAATCATATTTTTAATTTCCAATTAATTTTTGATTTATCTCTCCATTTACCCTTACTAATTATTATTTTCATTACATTGTGGTCTGAGAAGGTTGCATTTATTATTTCTGTCCTTTTGCACTCCTTTGCAATGTTTTTGTGCCCTAATACATGATTAATTTTTGTGAATGTACCATGTGCTGCTGAAAAGGTGTATTCCTTTTTGTCCCTATTTTTTTTTCTCCACATGTCTACTAACTCTAATTTTTCTAAAATTTTATTTGCTTCTCTCACCTCTTTCTTATTTATTTTTTGGTTTGATTTATCTAGTTCAGATAGAGGAAGGTTCAGATCTTCCACTAGTATAGTTTTTCTATCTATTTCATCCTTGAGCTCCTCTAGTTTCTCCTTTAGAAATTTGGATGCTATGCCATTTGGTGGATACATATTGAGTACAGATATTTCCTCATTGTCTATACTGCCTTTTATCAGGATGCAATTACCTTCCCTATCTCTTTTAACTAGATTTATTTTTACTTTGGCTTTGTCAGATATCATGATTGTGACTCCTGCCTTCTTTTTTATCAATTGATGCCCAATAGATTTGGCTCCATCCTCTTACTTTCACCCTATGAGTACCTACTTTCCTCATGTGTGTTTCTTGCAGACAGCATATGGTAGGGTTTTGGATTCTAATCCACTTGTGAGTTTATTACATTCACATTCAGAGTTATGATTATTAGCTGTGTATTTTCCAGCATTTTGATTTCTACTCCTGGTCCTGCCTTTTCTTCTTTCACTATTTCCTTCTACACCAATGTTTGTTTATAATGAGTCCCCCTAGTTCCCACCCTTATTTTACTACCCTTTCTACTCCCCTCCCTTCTTATTCCCCCCTTATTTTCCCTGTAGTCTTTTTAAAATTCCCCCCCCCCACATTCTCCCTCCCTTGTACTGCTTCCCTCCCCAATAGTCCATTTTTTACCCTTCTACTACAATATAGGGAGAAAATCTATTCTCTGCCCCAATAGATTGGATTGTTCTTCCCTCTTTGGGTCAGTTTCAAAGCATGTAAGAGTTGAGTATTTCCTATCTCCAACCTCTTTACCCTTCCAGTGTATCAATGTTTCTCCCCCTCAGGCCCTGAGCTTCTTTGTGACATATAAATTTACCCCCATTTGTTTCTTTTCCCATTTCTTTTAGTATTAACCTCTTTTTTTTAGCTCTGGTTATCTATATCTATATATATATGTATATATATACACACACACATGTATATGTATTTATGCATGCATATATCTATATACCTATTTATGTCTTGTCCTTTCATCCTATACAGTTTGTCACTGTTCCTTCTAAGTGTAATTCTTCTAACTGCACAGGTGATTGCAACCATTTTTAAGAGTTACCAATGACTTCTTTTCTCATACAGATACATATAATTTTAACTTATTGAGTCTCTTAAAATTTTTTTGTTGTTATTGTTGTTGTTTTTCTTTTCCCCCTCTTTTTTAATTACCTTTTGATGATTCTCTTGAGTTCTGTGCTTGGACATCAAATCTTCTGTTCAGGTCTGGTCTTTTCTTTATGAATGCTTGGAATCCTATTTTGTTGAATGACCATACTTTCCCCTATAAGAATATAGTTAGTTTGATGGGTATTTGGTTCTTGGTTGTAGACCTAGTTCCCTTGCTTTCTGGAATGTCATATTCCATGCCTTTTGGTCCTTCAGTGTGGATGCAGCCAGATCCTGTGTTATCCTCACTGTGGTTCCATGGTATCTGGATGGCTTCTTCTTGGCAGCTTTTAATATCCTTTCTTTGGTCTTATAGTTTTTTAATTTGGCTATAATATTCCTGGGTATTGTCAGTTGGGAATTAAATACAGGAGGTAATATGTGGATTCTTTCAATCCCCACTTTTCCCTCTTGTTCTAGGATATTGGGGCAGTTTTCCTGAATAATTTCCTGTAGTATCATGTCCAGGCTTTTTCTTTTGTCATGGTCTTCTGCTAGACCAATGATTCTTAAATTGTCTCTTCTCGAATGATTTTCTAAATCGTCTGTTTTGTGAATGAGATGCTTCATATTTTCCTCAATTTTTTCATTCTTTTCATTTTGTTTTATAGTGTCCTGCTGCCTTGTGAGGTCACATAATTCCAGTTGTTGTATTCTGGTCCTTAAAGACTGGATTTCATTCCTGGATTTTTGGTCATCTTTTTCCTTCTGTTCTGATTTTCTTTGAAGGTTGTCTTTCATCCTCTTTACATTGTCTTTCATCTCCTTTGCCTCATCTTTCATCTCCTTTGTCTCATTTTCCAGCTGGTTGATTTTGGCTTTCAAGACACTATTTTCTCATTTTAGTTCAAGTGCCTCTGTTTCCAGATGACTTATCTTAATTTTGAAGTTCTTTTCCCAATTGTCTATAGCCTTTCTTAATTGTGTTTTGAGTTCTTCCATAGCCTGTCTCCAATTTGCTGGGATTTCTGATTTATTGTTTGCTGATCTCTCCCCTTCTGTTCCATTTTCTGAGTAGAAGCTGTCTATTGTAGTTTCTTTCTTCCTTTTCTGTTGTTTGCTCAAATTAACCCCTTCTTTGCTCCCCATATTTGTCTGTGCTCTTGTTCCTCTAATTTTTTTTTTGTTTTGGGGGCTTCTGTCAGTCTCCCCTCTTGGATCTTTAACAGGAGATATCTTGGTGTAGTCTCTGGGGGAGGGTTGTTGAGGTTTGAGCTTTTCTGTCCTCTGGAGGTTTTTGATTGGATTAAAGTCCAGCAGTCAGTTAGGATGGGTGTGGAGCCTGGGATTCCCCAAGTTCGGAAGACTTTTGATGGGATTAAGTTCAGCTTAGTTGTGCTGGGTGTGCTCTGAGTACAAAATGTCCTGGAAGGCTGGAGCAAATATGGAGGATCTCCATAGCTTTGGCCAGGAGGCCAAGTCTATGCTCCCTCTCTAGTTCCTTCCCCTCCATCTGTGTTGGACACTCTGATCTTGGCTCTGCCCTGCTCACAAAGTATGCCCTCCAGACCAGCACCTTTGCCCGCCCAGAAGTTCCCGTTGCTTCAGGAGTCTCAGCGCTCTGGGTGGGAGGGGTGGATGGGTCCTGGGACCTTCCTTCTGTCTTCCCCTTAAACCCAAGTGTTCTCAGATTCCAGCTTTTGGGGGGTCATACCTTTTGAATTAAGTCCAGCAGGAGGGTTCATTGGCTCTGTCTTGTTAAGTTTGATTTTCAGTCCCCTAGGAATATTCAGTTTGTGATTGGTAAGGAAAGATATTCAGAGGTCTGAACTTCTGCTCCTTCTATGCCACCATCTTGACTCCACCTCTGGCAGATGGCATTTTTGATAAGTCTCTGGGGTTATCTTAGATCTCTCTCTCATTACTGAAAATAACTAGATTATTCATAGTTTCATTTTTCAATTTCTTTTTTAGAGTTGGGATTATTTAACTATTCTATTTCCTTTTCTGTTAACCTGGGCAGTTTAAATTTTTACAAATATTAATCCATTTCACTTAAATTATTAAATTTGTTTGCAGATAATTGGGTAAAATACTCCTAATAATTGTTTTAATTTCTTTTTCTTTGGTGCTGGATTCACCCTTTTCATTTTTGATACTAATAATTTGATTTTCTTCTTTTCCTTTTTTAGTCCAATTTAGAAATAGTTTATCTATTTTATTGTTTTTTGTTTTCAGATAACCAACTTTTTGCTTCAATGGTTTTCTCTCAATTTTATTATCTTACCTTTGATTTTCAAGACTTTCAATTTGGTGTTTAAATCAGGGTTTTGAATTTTTTCTTTTACTAACATTTTACAAATTTATTGAGGTAAATATTTAGAGACATAAATTTTCTACTAAATACTGCTTTTGTTGTATCCCATAAAATTTGATATGTTGTCTCATTGTTGTCATTCTCTTCAATGAAATTACTGATTGTTTTTATAATTTTTTCTTTGACCTACTTATTCTTTTGAATTGGGTTATTTTGTTTTCAATTACTTTTTAGGCTATCTTTCTATATACCTTTATTGATTGAAATCTTAATTACATTATGATCTGAAAAAAGATGCACTTAATATTTCTGCTTTTTTGTATTTGTTTATGAACTATTTATGCTGTAATATATGGTTATTTTTTGGTGTAGGTGCTATGTTTTTCTGAGAAAAAGGTCTATTCTTTTCTTTCCCATTCAGTTTTCTCCAGGGGTCTGTCAATTTTATTTTTCTAGAATTCTATTCACTTATTTTTCTCTTTTGTTTATCTTTTGGTTAGATCCATCTAATTCTGAGAGCTGAAAGTTAAGATTCCCCAAATAGTAATTCTTTTTTCTCATTTTTTTCAGTTTATGATATAACTTTTTTACATTAAAGTTGGGCTCTGTTTCTGAGTTGGAGAAGTCAGTGTCCCAAGCTTGTTCCTGTGGGGCTCAGGTTTTTGCTTCTATCTTATGGGAATCTCAAGATTTAGCTTCTGACTTGAACTGGTATGGGGGAGGCCTCTCTGAAGGAGACTTTGTGGAAGACTTTGTGTCTTTTGTCAGGGAGCTTTACAGTTTGCTTGTGTACCTCACTGCTGGCTTTCACCAACTGGGGACTCTTAACTGCTGGCTTATTCAGTGGAAGGCCTCAGCTGCTGGTTTAAAGTATGCCTGGCCTGATACTATCTTGCATTGGTTAGAGGCTTCTTTGCTGTAGAGGAGGGATCACCATCTTTCCCCACTTGAGTGCTGCCTGCTCTGAATCAATCTGCCTGCTCAAGACTGTGCTCTCCTTCCATCCCAGGGAGATGATTGCTTTCCTGATAATTCTCTGAATTCTTCTGGGTTGGAAAACTGTTTCACTGCTCCAAAATTCAGCAAGAGGCTTTGTTTCTAAAGTGCCTTGGAGGGAAAATTGAGAAATATTAGTCAGGTTCCTTCCTTACTTCACCACCTTGGCACCAGAAGTGGCCCTAGCAAAGTCTTTAATAGATGGTTATTCATGCTAGTTTTCCTTTACCTGTCTAGTCACTCCTTAGTTTCCTTAGCTTCATCAGTGTCCATGTCAAACTTCCATTATGCCTTTTTTCTCTATATTCACTTTCTTGAAAATTCTTTGGATTCCATTATTATCTCTATGTAGTTGACTCTCAGAGCTGCATATTCAGCTATCATCTCTTCCCTGATAACCTAGTCCTGTAATACCAAATGCCTGTTGTTAAATATCTCCACCTAACTGTCCCAAACTCAAGACATCCAGAATGGATATTCTTCCTTCTTCCTAATTCCAAAGACATTCCCCTTTTCTAACTTCTATATTTCTGTGCTGGGTACCCTAGCATTCTGATAACCCAGGTTTCCAACCTTGGAATCATCACAGATTCTTTATTCTCCCCCTCACGTCCATACACATTCAGTTTCCAATTTTTGCTAATTTTCCCTCCACCTTTTGAATGTCCTTCCTTCTCTCCTGTTACACAATTATCATCCTTATTGCTTTGTAAACATGGTTTTGCTAGTTTTATGTGTTGCTACACATGCTACAGCTTTGGTATCTTCGATATTTAACCAAGGTCCAAGAACTCTATAGTATCTGCTTCAGTTGATTTATGACCATTGGAATAAATTGCTCTCATCTGCCCATCCACCAGAAGTTTTCACATACTTGGGGTAGATAACCCCCTAACTCATCAATGGGTATGAAGCCAGTCAGTTACCCTCACCTAGTCTAGCCTATCCACCTTTGGGGTCTATCTATCACCCAACTCTCCCCAAAGTCATCTGCTGCATCCTGGGTCATCACCAGCTGCCTTGAATTTTGTCTTGCCACTGGAATTTAATGACTCTTCAAGAGAGAGTGATACTGAGGACTTTGTGCAATTCTGCCTCATTTAAATCCAATACAGGATCAAGTCATCATCCAGTAAATCACAGTCTTTTAAATTTTTTTTATTTTACAATATTTTCCCATGTTTACATGATTCATTTTCTTTCTCTTCCCTCTTCCCTCCCCCTCCCAGAGCTGACAAGCAATTCCACTGGGTTGTACAAATGTTGTCACTTACTACCTATTTCCATATTATTAATTTTTGCTATAGAGCAATCTTTTAAAGCCTACATACCCATATACACATGTAATAAGTGATGTCATATGTTATTTTTTTGCATTTATATTCCCATAGTTATTTCTCTCAATGTAGATAGTATTCTTTTATAGAAGTTCTTCAGAAGTATCCTGGTTTGTTGCATTGCTACTAGTAGCAAATTCCATTACATTAAATTCTTCCACAGTGTTTTATTTTCTGTGTACAATGTTCTCTTGGTTCTGCTCATTTCACTCTGCATCAGTTCATTTAAGTTCTCCCAGTTCATATAGAAATCCTCTAGATGATTGATCATTCCTCATAGCACAATAGTTGTATCACCATCATATACCACAATTTGTTCAGCTATTCCCCAACTGAGGGACAACACTTCATTTTCCAAATTTTTTCTACCACAAAGAGTGCAATTATAAATATTTTTGTACAAGTAATTTCCCTTATAATCTCTTTGGAGTACAAACCAAGTAGTGGTATTGCTGGATCAAAGGGTATGCATTCTTTTAAAGCCCTTTGTGCATAATTCCAAATTGACTTCCAGAATGGCTAGGTTAATTCACAACTCCACCAGCAATGCATCAATGTCCCAATTTTGCCACCACCCCTCCAACATTTATTATTTTGCTTTACTGTCATATTGGTCAGTCTGCTAAGTGTGAGGTGATACCTCGGCATTGTTTTGATTTGCATTTCTCTAATTATGAGAAATTTAGAACATTTTTTCATGTGCTTCTTGATAGTTTTGATTTCTTTATCTTAAAACTGCCAATTCATATCCCTTGACCATTTGCCAACTAGGGAATGGCTTGATTTTTTTGTACAATTGACTTAGCTCCTTATAAATTTGAGAGATTAGACCTTTGTCAGAGTTTTTTGTTATATCTCCCAACAATTTAATGCTTCCCTTGTAATTTTGGTTGCATTGGTTTTGTTTGTACAGAAACTTTTAAATTCAATATAATAAAAATTATTCATTTTACATTTTGTAGTGTTCTCTTTCTTCTAAATGTTCTTAAATTCCTTCCTTTCCCATAGATCTGACAGGCATACTTACAAGTTCACTTAATTTGTTTATGATTTCCCTCTTTATATTTATCAGTTACCCACTCTGAATTAATCTTGGTATAGGGAATAAGAAGTTGATTTAAGCCTAATTTCTCCTGTTTTCTACTGTTTTCTAATTCTCCCATCAGTTTTTTTTCCAAATAGTGGGTTCTTGTCCCAAAAGTTGGGATCTTTAGGTTTATTGAACACTATCTTGCTACTACCATTTGCCCCAAGTCTATTCCATTGATCCACCCTTCGATCTCTAAGTCAGTACCATATTGTTTTGATGATAACTGTTTTATAGTATAGTTTGAGATCTGGTAATACTAGGACTCCATTTTTCACATTTTTTTCTTTAGTTCCCTTCATATTCTTGATGTTTTGTTTTTCAGATGAACTTTGTGATAATTTTTTCCAATTCTATAAAAAAAGTTTTTTGGAGAGGGTAAAACAAGCATACTCAGTAAGGAATAGAATTCTATCTTTACCCCTCAGAGAAGCAGAAAGGGAATAGAGAGGTAATTGGAGGGAAAGGGGGAGAAGCAGGGGTGACAAAAAGCAAAATTCTAGTGAGGGGGTGAAACAGAGAAAGAGAATAGAAAAGAGAATAGAAAAATGTTTTTGGTAGTTTGATAGTTATATTATTGAATAAGTAAATTAATTTAGGTAGGATTGTCATTTTTATTATATTAGCTCATCCTACCCATGAGCAATTGATGTTTTTTCCAGTTATTTAGATCTATTTTTATTCGTATGAAGAATGCTTTGTAATTATGTTCATAAAATTCCTGAATTTGACTTGGCAAGTAGATTCCCAGGTATATTATTTTGTCTAGAGTGATTTTAAATGGAGTTTTACTTTCTAACTTGCTTCTCAGTTTTCTTGGAAACATATAGGAATGCTGATGATTTAGTGAGTTTATTTTGTACCCTGCAACTTTGCTAATGTTATTGATTACTTCAACTAGTTTATTAGTTTATTTTCTTGGATTCTCTAGGTATACCCTCCTGTCATCTGCAAAAAGTGATAGTTTAGTTTCCTCATTGCCTCATTTAATCCCTTCAATTTCTTTTTCTTCTCTAATTGCTGCTGCTAGCATTTTTTAAGTGTTAAAAATGGTTTGACTAAATTTATGAGTTAAAAATAATTATTGTGGTTACCACTAATAAAAATTAAAAATTAAACTATGCATATGTTAGTAGCTTTAGTAGCTTTATTACAGCAAAATAATGATAGTAAGAGAGAAAATTGTAGGAAGTAGGTTCCCCTCTTGTTCAAGAATATTGGGGCAATTTTCTTGGATAATGTCTTGTAATGTGATGTGATGACTTTTATTTTGTTCCAGGCTTTCTAGTAGATGAATAATTCTCAAATTGTTTCTCCTGGATATATTTTCCAAGTCAGTTGTCTTTTCAATGAGATAGTTCATGTTTCCTTCTGTTTTTCATTCTTTTTATTTTGCTTTATTAATTCTTGCTATCTTGTGAGATCATTAGCTTCTACTTGCCCAATTCTTGTGTTTAAAAACTGATTTTCAGCTATGATCTTCTGACTTTCCTTTTCAGTTTGATCTATCCTGCCTTTTCATGGCTTTCAGCAGGTTGATTCTGGTCTCCAATTTGCTTATTACTTCATTTGATTTCTGTGCCTCTTTTTCCATATAGGCAATTTAGTCTTTTAAGCTGTTATTTTCTTCTTGTATTACTTTCATTTCTTTTCCCCACTTTTCCTCCCATTTTTCTTCTATCTTTCTTACTTGGGTCTTGAACTCCTTTTTGAGTTCCTCCGGGTTTTGTGACCAATTTCCATTTTGGGGGGAAAGTTCAAATGTGTTTGCTTGTTTCTCACTTTTTGCTGTTGTTTCTGAATTTTGCTCTTTTTCTCCATAGAAATTCTCCAATGTCAAGAGTTTTTTTGTTGTTGTTGTTATTGCTTATTCCTTTTTCCGCTAGTGGATTGGGGTCCCTGCATGTTGGTGGTGATGGTTTTATTAGCTTCTGTCTTGCAGGGTTTTTCCTTGGTATCTTTCCTTCCCTATCAGAAGCCCAAGTGAGGGCAACTAAATCTGTGATGTTCTTTGTGTGATCTCCCTTCACTGCTGTTGCAACTCTGAACCCTATCTCCTATGGGTCTGTAGTGTAACAGCATGCTGTACCACATTTTGCCCTGAGGCTATCTTCTTCAGCTGCTTGGGTTGTTATTCCTGCTTCTGTTGCTTGGGAATGATCTCCCTGCTGTTCCCCGAGTCTCACTACCCATGTCTGGCACAGCCCTGGGGTAATTTTGTGGTGCTTTCAGTCAGCTGCCAAGAACTTGGAGATTTCCTGGCCCTGGTTCTCACTGGTGCAGTGAGTTGGGCAAGGGGTAGTCCCTTGTGCAGTTTTACCCACTTATAGTGAGGGAATCCCCTCTCTCTGCCTGCATTTCATGCTTCATCCAGTGTAAGAGCCCCTTTACTCATCCTGTTTTGACTTCTGTCCTTTTGAGATGCTTTGTAATGATCAATTTGGAAGAAATTTCTGAGTGGCTCCAAGTTTTTCCTTCTACTAAGCCACCATCTTGGCTCTGCCCAATCACAGTCTTTTTGAAAACAAAGGAAGAACACCAACAACCATCCTAACTCAACTTCTTATGACACCAGTGCCTTAAAATGTCCTCTGACTCCAGGTTATCCCTTCTCCAATATGTATTCTATGTACATTAACCAGGTTGATATTTTATGAGTCTGACAGCATCAATCATCTGCTTGAGAAACTCCCCATATCCTAGGATATAATGTAAACTCTTCTCTCTGATATTTAAAGCCCTTTACTACCTTATGCCAAACTATATGCTCAGAGCAATTATATGGCACCGTTTTATCAATTTACATGAAAAAATGAAATTAGCTTATTGGATCTAAATGTAGGGTTATTCTGTCTTTTAGTATTTTCCCCCATAACTAGAATGTTCTCTTTTCTTATATCTTTCTTTGTAAAATCCCTTGCTTATTGCAAAGAACAGGTTAGGTGATTGTTCCTATAGAAATCTTTTCCTAATCCACTATTCCCTTGCTCCAAATTGCTTTGTATTTATTCAGGATTTATTCTTTGTTTTCTGCCCTAGGTACATTTTCTTTCTCTGTTTGTTCCAGAATATAAACTTCTTGAGGGCAGGATCTGTTTTGTCTTTAGTCTTTGTATTTGCACTCATGTTTCTTCCTACTTCAACCCATCTTTCCCACCCAGCAGTCAATTTGGGTTTAGCTACATTACATCAGCTAGCCAATAAACCACAGTGGTTTGCTATTTCCCTTAGAATCAAGTATGAAATCTTCTGTTTGACTCCTAAAATCCTTCATAACCTAGTCCCTTCCTACCATTGTATGTGTTTTTTTTTTTAATACTTTACTTTGTCTACAGATTTTATAATTCAGTGACATGAACATTTTGGCTTTTTCTTTAGTATGATATTCCATGGGCCAGTTCTGAGCATTTTGACTGGCTTCCCCCATGCCTAGAACTCTCTTCCTCCTTTTATCCACCTTCTGTTTCAGGTGTTGGCTAAAGTCCCATCTTCTTCAAGAAGACATTCTCAGTCTTAATCCTGTTGCCTTCCCTCTGAGATCATCTCCAATTTATCATGTATGCATGCACATGGGCACACACACACTTATTTTGTTTATATATATAGTCATCTGCACATTGTCTATTACATTAGGCTGTAAGTTCTCTGAGAACAAGAACTTTTTTTCCCTCCTTTCTTTGTATTCCAAGCACTTATTGCCTATCACATAGCAGCTTCTTATTTGTTGACTTCATTCATTTGACTCAGCAAATTCCACATGTTTGGCTTATAGTAGCTTCAGAAATGCTGGTCAAAATTAAAACAGCTCTGAGGTACCACCTCACATCCATCAAATTGGCCAATATGACAGTAAAGGAAAATGATAAAAGTTGGAAGGAGTGTGATGGATACAAATGCATTGCTGGTGGAGTTGTGAAATGATCCATCCATTCTGGAGGGCAATTTGGAATTATGCCCAAATGGCTATAAAAGAATGCATTCCTTTTGATCCAGTAATATCACTACTGGAGGGGAAAGAACCTACTTGTACAAAATTATTAATAGGTATTCTTTTTGTGGTGACAAAGAATTAGTAATTAAAAGGATGTCCATCAATTGGGGAATGGCTTAGTAAAGTATGGTATATATTGGTGATGGAATACTAAAGAATGATGAACAGGATGATTTCAGAAAGAGCTGGAAAGATCCACATGAACTGATGCAGACCAAATAAGCAGAGCAGGAAAATATTGTACACAATAAAAGCAATATTGTGTAATGATCAACTGTGATAGATTTAGCTACTATCAACAATACTATCATCTAGGACAATTCTGAGGGACTTAAGACAAAGAATGCTATCCTCCAGAGAAATAACTGTTAAGTCAGAATATAGATGAAAGCCTATGATTTTTCATTTATTTATTTGGGTTTATTTTGGGGGTTTTGGTTTTATAAGGTTATTCATTTACAAAAAGGAACACTATGGAAAAACGTTTTGCATGATAATACATGTATAACCCAGATCGAATCACCTGCCAGCACAAGGAGGGGGAAGAGAAGAGAGGGAGGGAAATAAGTTTGATCATATAACTTAGAAAAACATATGTGGAAATTTGTTATTACATGTAATTGGTAAAAAATTAAGAAAAGAATAAATCAAATTTTAAAAAGAGCTTGTTTAATTGGATATAATGATATATTGTAAACAGAAAGAGAAATTGATTTAGCTAATAATGACTAAATGCTAGAGAGTATGTGATATGGTTCCATTGTTACTCTGTTCAAGTCATCTGGAACACAAGTTTTCTCCGAATAAGGTAGTATAATCTAGTGCCAAGAATTCTGATCTTAGAACCAGAACACTGGATTTCATTTCTTGTTCTATTATTACTGGCTGTATTACTTTGGACAATTAAGTTACTCTTTTTGAGCCTTAATTTTCTCATTTGCTAACTAGGGATAATAGTGATCTCATTACCTGCCTCACAGGGTTCAGAGGATCACAGAATTAGAGGAAGAAGTGACCTCAGAGGCCAGCAAATTCAATTTATAGAGGAGGAAACCAAGGCAAGTGATTTGTCCCAAGTCACACAACAATTAAACATGTTAGGCTGTATTTGAGCACAGGGCTTCCTGGGTCCAAACGCAGGACAATAAACATTCCATCATATTGCCTTTATACTAATGTGATTTATCATCCTCCTCCTCCTCCTCCTCCTCCTCCTCCTCCTCATCATCATCATCAAATTCAATAGACCACTGTTTGTCTTAAGGTAATGCTTATGCCTTATCAGTTCCAACCAAAAAGGCCAGAATGGTTGTTTTCTGTCTGTTAGGACTTCAGTCAAATATATCATTATATACTTGGATTTGGTCATTAAGGAAGAGTTGAACAAAGATACTTCCTCCCTTGCTCTCCCCTCCCCCTGCCCAGGCTATACACTCCTGTACCATTCATCTAGAATTAGAAGAGATCTTAGTGCTTTTCTAGTTGACCTCTCCATTTTATAAATGAAGAAGTTGGGGTCTGGAGAGGTGAAATAATTTGCCCAAGGGTCATAATTTGAATTCAGATTCCATGATCCCATGTTCATCAGTGTTTCCATCCCACTGTTCTTAATCCTGACTGATTTTGAAGATTTTCTTAAAGGAGGGGTTCCCAGGAATTCATTCCTGTGCTGGGCTATTTGAATGCCCTGTTGGCAGCAAGGCATCCTTTTTCCATCTGAGAACTACCCTCTCTGTAGCCTGAAACCTTAGAGTACTTACATGCTTTCTTAACTCCATGACTTATTTTTGGTCCTGACCATTATATGCCTATGTCTCATGAATTGCTCTTCTGTCACTTTTGATTCCCTTTGCCTGTGATTTTGCCCTTCACCTCCATGCTTTTATGTCTCTCCTAAAGCCTGCTTGCTCCAGCAAGGAATCCCCACCCATGACCTGACCCTACATGACTAATCCCTTTTGCTCTGCTCCTATTTCTCCATCTTGAGATTCTGTGTTCTGCTCTGGGAACCTGCATCACAAGTAGTGAAGAGTCCATGACCAGCTCTTTAGCTGTAGCTGTATACAGGGTCAGACCTGGCAATGTAGCAATACTGGCCCCAGAAAATACACTTGTAGTTGAGAGGTTGGAAAGACTTTAGAATATGGGCACAGAGATCCTGGAGAGGGAAAACTGTTAGGCAACCACTAGAGTGATGGAGCAAAGGTGGAGGGGAGCCCATCTGGGCTACAGCTCTAAGACTGATAGGGGAAATATATCATCTGATAACTTTTCATTTATTTTAATGATATTTTTGGTTGTTACCTAGGTACTAAGCTTCATTATGTCTACTTGTTGAGGGAGTACAAATGCTGTGTCATAAATTTCACCCTCTCAGAACCAATCCCTGATCACCCTGCCTCAGTTATAGCTCTTCTGGCATTCTGTCTTTCAGAACTTATTTCCAGAACCTGATACTCTAACCTAGCACAATATCAGCTCTATAGGAGAAGTCTGGGTCCTCTTTTGGGTCCTACCCCTGGATTAACCTTGGAATATCTGATCAGCACAGAGTAGGACATGCTTATGTTAGTACACAGAGTAACTAAATAAAAGGCCAGGATAAATAAAAATAAGTCAAAGGGTAGTTCAAATTCATAAATAAATAGAATGAAACCATTGCGATATTGAAAAAAATAGGAGACAGAGATTTGACAGGCTTTTGTTTCTGCTCAGGGCTGGCCAAGCTAGGGCAGCTTTGAATGTTGATGAAATGAAATATTGACACAAGAAAAGAATTATGCTTTGGGCTCTGAATCACTAAGCACCTTCTAGATGGAGGGCTTGAGTTCGGAGCGGAGGCACTGAGAAAGAGTTGAGAATAATAATGGTGAGATGGGCTTTAAAAAAATTATGTGTGCTACGTGTTAGAGCAATTCAATCAGCCTTGAAAATGTTGAGAGGCTACATCAAATGGGATGTGTGCGAGTCCTAATAGGAGATTAGACACTTTTCTGGCAGGACTCCACTGAGAACAGCACTCACTGCCAGTGCAATCTTCATATCATGGGGATGATGACTTTGGCGTCCTTGAGCAAAGATATAGAGAAGGACAAGGAACTGACCTGTGTCCAGCATTATAGGGAGGACTCAGGAGCTGCAAGACAAAAGACCAGGGGCTTCTTTCAAGCTGGGGAGCATGAGATGCTCATTAATATTTCCAGGAGTTCAGTTAGCTCAGGAAGGAGAGCTCCTTGTATAGAACTGCTCTGGCAGTTCATTTACAGACCAGAGAATACATGATAGACAAACGGATATATTTTCAGGTAGTCAGACACTTTCATCTCTATTCACAAGGCATAGCTATGAAAAGTAGATACCTATTTACTAAGAGCTCATAGCCTATTGAGATTGAGCCTCTTGAGGTGGGGATCTGGTGTCCCTTTTCTGCTGGGCTCTTTTGATAGGAAAAACCTGCAATGGAACTCTATTTGGCTGCAAACTTCGCTCCACTGATACTTCACAGAATTGCAGAATTGAGCATTGGAAGAGAGCTCAGATGCTATCTAGTCCAACCTTTATCATAATTTTTCTTTATATACTGGTCAAACAAAGATATCTTCAGCACCTACCAATATTCCTCATATGGAAGAATTTAATTTCTAGTTAAGTCATTTCAGTCATGTCCTACTTTTTGTGAACCTATTTGTGGTTTTCTTGGCAAAGATACGGGAATAGTTTGCCATTTCCTCATCCAGTTCATTTTACAGATGAGAGTACTGTGGCAAACAGTGTGAAATGACTTGATTAGGATCACACAGCTCATGTGAGTGTCTGAAATCAGATTTGAACTCATGAAGATGAGTGTGAAGATTGGATTTGGCTCTCCCCTGATTGTAACAATGAAGGTACTTAACTTTTCCTTGATTGTAAAGCTTGAATTGGAAATTATTTGTTGATTTAATCCCCAGAAATGTAAGCACAGTACTTGAATATGAGTGGGAATATCTGCCCATGTTAGATCTCATCACCAAATGTGCAAATCTCCCACTAAATCATGAGGTGGGAGGTCTGTGACCCATGTGTGAGATAGTAAGTAATGAATTAGAATCTACTAACTGCCTTCTGGGCAGTCCTAGAGCACAGCATCAGCTGTGATTGGTAGATTTGGAATTAGGGGAAATGATGCAAGAAAAAAGGTCTTTAAAAGAAAAAGAAAAGGGCTTGAACCAAGTTGGTTATTGAGGGTTGGTCTTCTGGGAAGTGGTGGTTGTTCTTCTGGGATTTTGAAAGAGACACACTTGGAGTGGAGGCTGGCTACTAGAGTGGAGGCTGATAAAAGAATCTGCTGATTGAACTGACAATGTGGTGAGTATAAAGGATGACTTCCTTTCTTGCCCTTTCTGAAGGCGTGAGCCTCTGGGAAAAGCCCATCATCTTGAGACTCCTTTCCCCTGGCTGGGGCCTAGAAAATATTTGGGTCAGAGGAAGCCAGAGCTTGCACTCTCTCTCTGTCTCTGTCTCTGTCTCTCTCTGTCTCTGTCTCTTTGTCTTTCTCTCTGTCTCTGTCTCTCTGTCTCTCTTCCTTAATAATGTCTTCCCTCTATTGTACAATAAACTACCATAAACTCCATTTGACTTTAGTAATTCATTTTTGGGATTTAGAAATTTTATCCCTGGTGTAAGGATAATTTTAGGGTTGTGACCTAATCTAAATTAATTTGGTCACCAGAGAAAATCCCAAATAAAATAATCAAGTTAGTTTGGAAATTTATGGTGATTTTAATTAATACAGAGGGAAGGCATTAAGGAGAAGAGAGAGAAGAGGGTATAGGATTTATCCCACCTGGCCTGTGCCAGAGGGAGTTCAAAGACCTCTGCCATGATGTCTTTGAAGAATTTTAGAGGCTTTCTAAGAAGGAGAAAAGAATCAGCCTAAACTCTGAGAGAGCTCATTGAAGATTCCTCACCTGAACTAGGCTAGTCAGCTTCTCCCAGTATAGTATCAAGGAAAACTCACCACCAAAACTGAACAATAACTGCCACCATGCCAAGATGCCAAAATGCTCAGCAAGCTGCTGTCAGAGCCACATCTCTGCTGAAAGAGGATGGAAAGAGGAAGTGATGCGAAATATATAGACGATTTTACATCACTTTCCTCTGTCTCACATGTACCAATGGTAGCTTTAAGCTTGACTTAGGACAGCCGAGGGGTCTGTCAGTTGTTTCTGATTTGTCATTTGCTGGCACATGTCTGTCATAGGCCATCCTCCTAAATACTTAATCCTTAAGTATGGGTGTAGACATTCCTGTTTTTGTTAGACTAAGTAGGGTGAAGTAATCTAAAGTTCACACTGGCGACCAATTAACTATTCAGTCCAAACATAAAACTAACATGAGTCTTCCTGATTCTAAGTCCAGTTCTCTAGGGTATCACCTAGCATGCCCTGCATATACTTGGTGCTTAACAGACATTTGCTATTTGGGGTTGAATTGTATTAATTCTCAAATGACTATATCCTACTGTATTCTTTAGACAGATAATACACAAAATCTGACCACTAATTCTATCCATACCTTTTAGAAGGAAGGAGGGTTAAAAGAGATTTTATTAAGAATTGATTATTTGTCAGGCACCATAATGAGTAAGAACTTTAAAAAATATTATCATTTGCTTGTCACAACAACCCTTTCAGGTAGGTGCTATTATCCACATTTTAGAGATGAAATTGAGACTGTCAGGTTAAGTAACTTGTGCAGGGTATCTGAGGCCAGATCTGAACTCATATCTTCCTAATATGAAGACTGGATTTGGCTCTCTCCCGATTGTAACAATGAAGGTACTTACTTCTTCCATGATTGTGAAAATTAAATTGTAATCCCCTTTCTATTTTTAGATTTTAATATCCAAAGTATAAAGTTCAGTACTTAAAGTTGAGTATGGAAATCTACCCATTTTGGATTTTAACCACAAAAAGGTGTGAACACCCATTTCATACATTGAGTGGGAGGTCTGTGACCCATGTGTGAAAGAGTGGGCAGACCTGGAGTGGAATGTCGGCTGTGATAGTTAGATGTAAAATTTAGGGGAAGTGACACAATAGAAAAAGGTCTTTAAAAGTGGAAACATAGACACAAAGAGGAACAGACACTCAGACTTGGAGTGAAGAGGAATTCTTGTCTGTGGAACTCGACCCTGGAGGACCTCATGTGGGAGACCTCACACTGCTTTCTTTTTATATGGTCAGTGTGGTGAGTGTAAAGGCTGACTTCCTTGCCCTTTCTGGAGGTGTGAACCTTGAGACTCCTTTCCCCTGGCTGGGGCCTAGAAATTCCTACCTGGGTCAGAGGAAGCCAGAAGTCTTAATCTCTCTCTCTCTCTCTCTCTCTCTCTCTCTCTCTCTCTCTCTCTCTCTCTCTCTCTCTCTTTTCTCTCTTCCTTAATATCTTCCCTCTATTGTAAAATAAACTACCATAAATTCCATTTTACATTAGAAATTCATTTTTGGGATTTAGAAATTAAATCCCTGGTGACCAATTAAATATTCAGTCCAACCATAAATCTAACACTAACTCCAAAGGAAACCTTCTATCTACTCCAATTCCTTTATCCATTTATTTCACTGTAGTACATAGCTGCCAATTATTTTTCATAATACTTTTGTAATTCACTGGAAATCATAGATCTTTTTCATATGAACTGTTTTATAGCCATGCCTTCACCATCTTTGACTTGAGAAGTTTTTTTTGGCAAGATTCAAGTAAGTATAAGACTGTATCTCTATTTGAATGTAACTAAACTTCCAATTTGTTGAAATTTTTTATTCTAATTTTGATACCTCCCTTGTTAGCTTTATGTCACCCATGAACTTGATAACTATTTCATTTATTTCAACTCAGTCATTGATACTTTTTAATGGAACAGGGAATAGTCAAAAGTTATAAACATTTTAGAGAAGAATTGCTAAGTTTTCACAAGCATGTGATAAAATGATCCAAATCACTAATAATATGAGAAAATTAAAATTAAAACAACACTGAGGTTTTATCTCATAGTCTGAAAATTGGAAAAAGTGAAAAAAATTACAATGGTCAATACTGGTTGTGGTATGTTGGTAAATCTGTGAGATGCTACATCCATTTTTGAAAGTAATTAGGAATTATGCAAAAAAAGTGAACAAAATATCCATACTCTTTGTACCAGAGACTCCATTATTGGGTTTGTACTACAAAGAAGCTATCTGTTCTTAAGAAGTAAATCCCCATAAACACCAAAATATTTATAGCTGCACTTGATAAGCAAAGAATTTGAAAGGAAGTAAATGCCTATAAGTTGGAGTATGGCTAAATAAATTGTAATGGTACATAAATGTAATAGAATATCACTGATGCATAAGAAAAGGATGTGTGTGATAAATATAGAGAAGCATGGAAAGATCTATCTGAACTGATGTAAAGTGAAATATGCAAAGCCAAGAGAAACATATGCAGAGTAACTACAACAATGTTGATGGAAACTACTACACACAAAAAATGAAGTGGATGTAACAAAATTATAAAGAAGAAATATGAGAAGATACCCTGAACCTCCCACTTTATGGAGGTGAGAGGCCCCCCAATGTTATACATCACATAGATTTTCAGACTCTTTTAGTACAACAATTACACTGATCTTTTTCCTCTTTAAAGGTAAATGTTTATTATATGAAATGGCTCTCTGTTAAGGGAAGGGAGGGAGATACAAGGGCTAACTGTAATGATGTAATACACAGAAGATAGCAATAAAAACAAACAATAAAATAGAATAGTAAACATATCCTTTCTTGCTGGCATAATAATAGTAACAACAATGATCCTATGGTATAAGATTCTTGTTTAAGAAAGAAAAATTGAAATATGTTGCTGTCAATTTCATTTCATTTAAGCTTTGAACATTGGTACCCCACATAGTATATTAAATATAATGTATAACATAATATATTCAGAAACATTTTATTATGCAGAAAGCATTATTAGCAACTGGGCTGAGTTTGTTATTCTCATAACATTAATGCCTTTCCCTAATCTTTACACATTAAAATATTTTTTTTAACCAACATTAATGCTCCACTAGACTTTTTGCCCCTCTTAGACTATAAGCTTCTTGAGAGCAGGGACTATTTTGGCTTTTTCTTTATCTCACTAGCACTTAGCACAGTGATTGGTACATGTTGTTCGTCATTTGTCAGCTGTGTCCCACTCTTTGTGACCTCAGGTAGTTTCCTTGGCAAAGATACTGGAATAGTTTGCCATTTCCTTCTCCAGCTCATTTTAAAGATGAAGATACTGAGGTAAACAGGGTTAAGTGATTTGCTCAAGGCTCATACAACTAGTAAGTATTTGAGGCTGGGATCTGAACTCATGATTAGTCTTCTTGATTCCAAGTTCAGTAAGTTCAGTACTCTATCTAGTGTGCCACCTAGCTGCCCTTCCTGAAACATAGCAAACATTTAATAAATCCTGATTGATTTGACTTGATTAATGATTCAATATGTGAAAATTATTTTTCTTTATTTTTTCTTTTTTTTTAAATTTAAAATATTTTTCCATGGTTACATGATTCATGATCACCCCCCCCCCCCCCCCCCCGCTTTCCTCCCTCCTCCTGGAGCAAACAAGCAGTTCCACTGGGTTATATATGTATCATTATTCAAAACCTATTTCTGTATTCACATTTGCAGTAGAGTGAACTTTTAACATCAAAACCCTGATCATCTCCATATCAAAATATGTTATCAATCATTTTCTTCTGCATTTCTGCTCCCACAGTTCTTTCTCTGGATGTGGATAGTGTTCTTTCTCATAAATTCCTCTGGATTGTCCTGGGTCACTGCATTACTGCTAGTAGAAAATTCTGTTACATTAGATTTTGCCATAATGTAGCAATCTCAGTGTACAATGTTCTCCTGGTTCTGCTCCTTTCACTCTTGTAACAGTTAAAGGAATTGTTGAGGATTGAAGAGGTACAGGGGATAAGGAAGGTTTTGTAACAGGGAATGGAGGAGTTGAAGGGATAGAGGGAATATGAATGCTGGTGAAGTAAAAGGAGGAGATACCTTCTGCTGAGAGGCTGTCTTTGAAAAATGGGGTTCCCAATAAATGGACCAACTATGATAGCCTGAGAAGACGTCTTCTATTGATTGATGTTGAAAATACCCAAGGGAAGGTAAGCACGGACCTTCCTGAGGGACAAACCTCCCCCTGACCAAGGCTGCTTGGCAGGGGTCCAAATAATTAGGATAATTTATATTTGAATGGCTGTTCTTAGGTTCCGCTTATTCTATGTCCTCCTGAAATGATAGTCCTCTTATCTGAGTATGGGTTATTTAACTCAAGATGAATTTAATAATAAGTTCAAACTGGGAAGGTATCAGGGTAGAGGGAAGAGGGGTGCCCTATACTTTTCACAGGTTGGGTTTGAGTCTCAGCTTTTGAGCTGAGGCTGTAGGCTTGTGGAGGGTTTCTTTTATTCCTGTCTATGCTAATTTTTGCTAGTTTTCTTAAGTTCAAAGTCTTTAGCAGTAGACAGAAAAAGGAAGAAAAGGTTCTGATCTTCACAGCTGGTTGGACCTGTGTCTTCAGGCTGATGCCCCTAAAGACCAGTCTTACAATTTAAGTTGCTCTCCTTAAATTCCCTTGTTTGATGACATAATCACAGGAATTCAGGTAGAGCACACAGTTGGGAAATATCCAGGAATAGAGGTACCTCTATCCAGAGACAGGGAGAGAGTTCTCCTTACAGTCTAAAGGCCAGGAAAAAGAGTTCTTGAGAGCAACTGTGACTCTCCCAATTGCCCCTCCCCCCACCAACTGTCATCACTGTCTGTCAATCTTCACTCTAACATTCCAACTTCTGGCTGCTCCACCTCAGTGGCAGAAAATATAGAGCTTGATTCAGTTTTCCTTTCCACACTCTGCATCAATTCTTGAAGGTTTTCCCAGTTCACATGGAATTTCTCCAGTTCATTATTCCTTTCATCATAGTAGTATTCTATCACCAGCAAATACCACAATTTGTTCAGCCATTCCACAATTGATGGATGCCCCCCTCATTTTCTAATTTTTGCCACCACAAAGAGTGTAGCTATATTTTTGTACAGATCTTTTTCCTTATTATCTCTTTGGGGGTACAAACCCAACAGTGGTATGGATGAGTCAATGAGTAGGCATTCTTTTAAAACCCTTTGTACATAATTCCAAATTGCCCTCCAGAATGGTTGGTTGGACTGGTTGGACTAATTCACACCTCCATCAGCAGTGTATTAGTGTCCTAATTTTGCCACATCCCCTCCAACATTTATCACTTTTCTTTGCTGCCATATTGGCCAATATGCTAGGTGTGACATGATGCCTCAGAATTGTTTTAATTTGCATTTCTCTAATCAGGAGGAAGTTTGTTGCTTTCTTTCTAATTTTGGTTGTATTGGTTTTGTTTGTACAAAACCTTTTTAATTTGATAGTCATCCATTTTATATTTTGCAATGTTCTCTGTGTCTTGTTTGTTCTTAAATTCTCTCCTTTCCTATAGATCTGACAGGTATACTATTCTGTGTTCACCTAATTTATTCGTGATTTCACTCTTTATACTTGTCATTTACCCATTTTGAGGAAATTATTTCTTTTTCCTACCAAATTTATGCACAAAGAAATCAATAGTCTTTTTGTACCTTTTTTCAAGGTCACAGCTGGAAAGCTCTCTTTGAAAGGTATTTTTTGATCTTGAAGGAATCCAGAAATTCTCAGAGGTGAAAGTGAGAATAGAGAGAATTGTAGGCATGGGGGACAGACAGTAAGTGTAAGGACACACAATTGGGAGATGGGATATTTGTGCATTGGACAGCAAATAGACCGGAATGGATGGATTATATAATGTGTAGAAGGCAGTATAAGAAAACAGAAGGAAATAACCAGGTTATGAAGAACTTTAAATGTCAAAGCATATGGAACCCTTGGTTTTTCTTGAGTAGTGAGATGACATGGCCAGACCTACACTTTAGGAAAAATACTTTGGTTGCTTAATGGAGGATCAATTGGAGTGACAGAGATTTGAGATTGGGAGATCAATTGTAAAGCATTATAACAGTCCAGGGAAGAGGTGATAACTGGAAATAAGGCCATATCAATATGTGTGCAAAGAAATGGATGTATAGCAGAAATGGTGTAAAGATGAAAATGACAAGTCTTAGCAAGTGATAAGATATGTAGGGTGAATGAGAGTGAGGAGTCTAGAAGAGCAAAAACATGATGATGCCTTCAAGAACAGCAGAGAAATGTGGAGAAGAGGACTTATTTGGGTAAAGATAATGCATTCTTTTTGGAACATGTTCACTTAGAGATGTCTATTGGATATTCATTTCAAAATGTTCAGTAGGCAATTGGGAATGCAGGATTAGATTTCAGGAGAGACAAGAACTAATTGTTCCTATGTGTGTGTGTATATGTTTATATAATGTGCGTGTATGTGTGTGTTCTGGAAATTGACTGTATAGAGATGATAATTGAATCTGTGGAAGCTAATGAGATTATCAAGTGAGAAGGTATAGAGAGAAAAGAAAATAGGGATCAGGACAAGAGGGGGTATCTTCCATTAGAGGATAAAGATCTAGCAAATGATCCCAAGAAGGAGCTGTCAGATAGATAGGAAGAGAACCAAGAGACAGACTAGTGTCATGAAAGTCCAGAGAAGAGAGAGTGTCTAGGAGGAGTTGATAAGTAGTTTCTAGGGCTGTAGAAAAGTCAAGGAGAATTAGGATTGTGAAAGAACCATTAAATTTGGCAATTAAGAGATCAATGGTAAATTTGGAGAGAGCAGTCTCAGTTAAATTATGAGATTAGAAAGCTAGATTCATTCCAAAAGGGAGTGGGAGGAGAGTACTTGGAGGCATTAAGTATAAATACTTAAGAAAAAAAATGGAATTTTGCTCATTAGGCAGCTAGGTGGTGCAGTGGATACGTTGCTGGGCCTGGAGTCAAGAAGATATGAGTTCAAATTTGGCCTCAGACACTACCTGTATGATCCTGAGCAACTCATTTAACTCTCCCTTGTGCCTCAGGTTCTTCATCTTTAAAATGAGGTGGGTGGGGGTGGACTAAGTAGGTCAGTGGGTTGAAAGCTAGGCCCAGAGACCAGAGGTCCTGGGTTCAAATTTGACCTCAGACACTTCCTAATTATGTATCCTGGGGCAAGTCACTTAACTCCCATTGCTTGGCCTATAACTTTTCTGTCTTGGAATCAAAGTATAGTATTGATTCTAAGAAGAAAGGTAAGGATTTAGAAAAAAAAATGAGGTGGAGAAAGAAATGGCAACCACTCCAGTATCTTTTTCAAGAAAACATCAAGTTTGGTCATGTCAGACAAGACTGAAACAATTGAACAACAAACAAATTAGCTCAGAAGAGGAGAGATACAAAAATGATCACAAACAGGGAAAGCAGGATCAAATGAGGGTTTTTAACCAATTACAGGTAATAACAAATTTCCACACAAATTTTCCCAAATTATATAATCGAATATGTCTCCCTCCCTCCCTTTGCTTTCCCATCTCACTGATAGAAGGCAATTTGATCTGAGTTATACATGTATTACCATATTTCTATCTTTTTCATTAAATGAGAGTATTTTAAGGAAAGAGGATACACAGTTGTGTTTGTAGACAGAAGGGATGGAGCAAAGAGATAGGGATACTTTGTTGAACTATCATGACATTTGGCTAGAATGCTTTAATGGTATTTTTTATGATATGATGATATTTAGGGCCATTTTAGGTGATGGATGCCTGTGATTCTTTTCTTTAAGTTTAAATTAAAATTCTCAAGTAATTCCTTCCCCCTATCCCACTCTTCATTAGAGAAGGCATGGTTCTACAAAAAGATACACATATATGTATATATAAAACTGTCTTGCTTATTTATACCCATCAATTCTTTCTCTGGAGGTGGATGTATCCAAGTCATTCTTCAAACAATATTTCTATCACTGTATTTAATATTCTCTTGGTACTTCTCCTTGTTTCATTCTTCATACTTTCTTGTAGGTCCCTTCATGTTCTTTTAAAATGAAACTGTTTGGGTGATTTCAGAAAAAGTTGGAAAGACCTACATGAACAGATGCAGAATGATATAAAGCAGCATCAGGAGAACACTACACAATAGCAGCAATAGTGTACAATGATCAATTGTGAAAGACTTACCTCCTCTCATCAGTACTATGATTTAGGACAATTCTCAAGGACTTATAACAAAGGATGCTATCCATTTCCAGAGAAATAACTGTTGGAGTAGGAAAGATCATAGCTTATGATTTTTCTATTTAGTTTATTTGTACTTTTGTTCTGAGGTTTTGGTTTTATGTGAGTATTCTCTTACAATAATGACCAATATGGAAGTATGTTATGATAATACATATATAACCCACATCAAATTGCTTACCATCTCTGGGAGGAGTGAGGGAAGAGAAGTAGGGAGACAATTTGGGTCTTATAATTTTGGAAAATGTATTTTGAAAATTATTATTACATGTAATTGGGAAAAAATTTTGAAAAGTATATACATATTTATAAATCAACCTGATTGTCATTTCTTATAGCATAATAGTATTCCATCACAATCATATTCTACAACTTATTTAGCCATTCCTGAATTGATAGGCATTTCTTTAATTTCCAGGTCTTTATCACCACAAAAGGAGCTGATAAAAATATTTTAGAACATTTAGGTTCTTTTCCTTTTGTCCTTTTAAACTTGGGAAATAAACCTAAGGATGGGTAAGAAGTTTTATAAATCTTTGGACATAATTTCAGATTGTTCTCCAAGATGGTTGAACCAATTCACAGTTCCACCAATAGGGCATTTCCCCCCTATCTCATCCCACATTTGTCATTTGGCCCTTATATTATTTTAGCCAATCTGATAGGTATGTATACTTCAGAGTTTTGATTTGCATTTCTCTGATCAATAATGATTTTGAGCATTTTTTCCATATAGTTAGTTATATATAGCTTTGATTTCTTCATCCCAAAACTGACTATTGATACCATTTGACTATATATCAATTGAGGAATGGCTTATATTCTTATAAATCTAATAAAGTTTTCTATATATTTTATATATGAAATATGTATTGGAGAAACTGTAAATGTTTTCCGCAACTTGATGCTTTCTTTCTAATCTTGGCTACTTCAGTTTTATTTGTAGAAACTTTTAAATTTTAATATATTCAAAATTATTCATTTTACATCTCACAATATCCTATCTCTTGGATATTTATAAAATTTTCTCCTATCCATAAATCTGATAATATGTTCCCTATTTTTTAATTTGCTTAAGATATCTCCTTTTTTGCCTAGGACATGCATACATTTTGATCTTATCTTGGTAAATAGAGTAAGATATTGGTCTATAGTTTTTGCTAGGTTCCTATCCAATTTTCCCAACAATTTTTTACCAGATAGTGAATTCTAATCCCTAAAATTGGCTATTTTATTAAAATACAAGGTTACTATAATATTTTACAACTCTTTGTTGTATGTTTTTTGTGTTCTACTGATCTACTTTTCTGTTTCTTACCCTGAATGAGATAGTTTTGATAATTACTGTAGTTGAAAATATAGTAATGCTAGACTTCCTTTACCTTTTTGGATTAGTTCCTTTGATATTCTTGACCTTTTGTTTTTCCAAATGAATTTTGTTATTTTTTAAGCCCTTACCTCCCATCTTAGAATCAATGCTGTGTATTGTTTCCAAGGCAGAAGAATGGTAAGGGCTGGACAATGGGAGTGAAGTGACTTGCTCAGGGGTCGCACAGCTAGGAAGTATCTGAGACCAGATCAGAACCCAAGATCTCCTGTCCCAGGGGCTGGTTCCCAATCCAGGAACCATCTAGCTGCCCCCTATTATTTTTTTTTTTCTAATTCAGTAAACACCTTTTCTGGTCATTTAATTGGAATGGCATTGAATAGACTGGGAAGGATTGCAATTTTTATTATGTTGGCTCTGACCATTCACGAAGAATTCCAATGATTTAAATCTGACCTTATTTGTATAAAAACATATTATAATTTTCATGTTGTTTCTGGATTTATTTATTATATTCCTAGGGATTTTATTCTATCTATGGTTGTTGGAGGCCAGTAATTCATTGTAAGCCTTCTTACCCTCGGGTTCTATTTTGCCTGCACTTCCTGTCTCTCCGATCTAGGCTGCTGCTCTAAAGTCAGTTATTTGGACCAAAGGGAACTGGTTCTTTATGTGATTCAGCCTCTTACTTCCAACGGAAACTGGTGTCAGGAGTCACCTGAGCGGCGCTGGCCTTCGAAGGTGCTGTTGGATCATGGCGGTAGTGGCACGGGCTGCCGCACCCCAGCGAATGGCCAGTGCGAAGACCGCTATGTCTTTGCCCTCCCTCCCGCCGCTGTTGCTGCTGTTGGCACTGGTCACCGCCTCCGCCGCTGCCTCTGATGTGAAGAGGCCGGTACCGATGTTGATCTGGTCCAGCTCTCCTGCTGTGTGGGTCCCTCCAGCAAATGCCCACGAAGGTCACGTCACTACGGATCTCCAGCTTTCCTCTTACCTACAGCTCGCCCTGGATAAAGGACCCCCAATAGTGTTGCTGTTACTGCAGGAAGAACTAAGCGTAGAGGATTTCACTGTATTTGGCGGTGCGTTTGGCAACAAGCAAGATAGCGCTTTCCCTAACCTGGAGAACGCGCTGAAATCGGCCCCCTCTTCCTTGATCCTGCCTTTAGTGGAGTGGCGTGCAATCAATATTACCTTGCCCTCCTTCCTGAAGAAATGGGGACCAAGACCCGTCATAGTGGAGCGGGCCAGCCTGGAGGAATTGAAGCTCAAAGACAACGCCTCTGTTTCACTGCACCTGACACTGCCCCATGCCAACAATTCAGGCTTGGTGGCTCGAAAAATGCTGTTAACAGGCAATGATGAGATCATTGGGCAGGTGGTGAGCAAGTTCAAGGCAGAAGGTGCACCCTATACAGCCATAATGACTGCTATTCAGCCTTCCCGGGTGGTTCGGGACTTGTTGCTGCAGCATCGGACTCTGAATCCAAAGCCAGTGAGAAAATCTATACATCCATTGTGCTACAATGATACACAGCCTCGAATCCTCTTCTGGGCCGATCATATCCTGGTGAATAATGAATATCAGTCACTCGATCTGAATAATGCCACCTTTAATAATCCAATCAACCTGACCGGCTCCAGCTGGAACAGCACCTTTGCCCAGCTTGTGCTGACATATGACAATATCTTTGGTCCTTTCCTGACAATCAAATTTAAATTGAGCAATCGTTTCTACCCCATTTCGGCTAGAACGTGGTTCAACATTGACCAAGTAGAGCTCCACACCACTAACTCAGCTGTGGTCTTCCAGGGCACAGGGCTCACGGGACCCAGCCCCTTCTCCTTCCACTGCCACGCTTTTTCCACTGCGGAGCCGGATGGTTTCTTAACCCCTCCACCTGGGCCCCATCTCTGGAATATAACTTTCAAGGGCTTCCGGATTCAAGCCTTCCATGTGAAGGCTAACGAGTTCGCCTATGCCTGTGACTGTGCCGGATTCTTCTCAGGCTTCATCTGGATGGGGCTATTCTCCTGTTTCTTCTTGCTTTTAGCCTTCATATATGGACTGCATATGCTGCTCGACCTCAAGACCATGGACACTTTTGAAAACCCTAAAGGAAGACGTTACTATGATTAAGAGAAAGAGTGACCCCTTTGGTCACGTGGGGGGACCTGAATGGACTGGAGGTGCCGGCACTTGTTGACTTTACCTCCTCCCTTTGGAATAGCTGCCAGGTTATTATTCATTTGTGTTTCCTCAGTACATACCGATTTCCTCGCTTTCCCACCTCCATCAACTGTCCCAGAGCCCTAGTTTCCTTTCTCTGCCCTGTCCATGATAATAAAAAACATTGTCTGTCTCTGACAAATACCAGTCTCCCATCCCTGTCTCCTGAAAACCAGGAGGCTAGAATTTAGCTTTGCCTCTGATACCCTGAGGAAACTCATTCCTGTGGAGAGAATCATCTCTATGGTACAGGAGAAGGCAGCACCTCCCTATTCTCCCCCTGGTCAACAAGAACTAAACATTCACTTATACAGACACACACACACACACACACACACACACACACATCTAAATATATATCCATAGACACTTAATTGTACATATATTCCTTATTTTGAAGTGGAATCCCATTCTTTCCCCACTGTTGGCTGCCTATCCTTATTTATTCTCCTCAAATCCCTGCCTTTAGGATTAGCCGCTTCATTGTGGGAGATGTATCCTGGGGATTATAGTCAAAATGTAATCCTAAAGTTGGGAAGGGAGCTCAAGATAAAGGTAAGAAGGGAGGGAGTGGACTTGAAACTTAGTTATTTGTCTTGTTATTTGCTTGTTGTTTGGCCTTTTGGGTTGGTTTTTTTTGGGGGGGGGATGCTAAAGTTGGATGCGATAAGAAATTGAAATAAAATTTTAACCAGGTATCCATAAAAAAAAAAAAGAAATTGGTGTCATTATCACTGGGAAGCTGAAACTTCAGGGGAGCAGAAAATTCAGGACAAATTCATAATTGAAATTGCACATTCAAACAGGGCAATTCAACCCAATTGGCAACTAATCAAGTTACCAGGGATTGGAGGCAATGGAATCATGAATAATCTTTGTGTTTTAAGTGCTTAAATCC
The DNA here is from genome assembly GCF_027887165.1 of Monodelphis domestica. Taxonomy (NCBI): domain Eukaryota; kingdom Metazoa; phylum Chordata; class Mammalia; order Didelphimorphia; family Didelphidae; genus Monodelphis; species Monodelphis domestica. The sequence continues at coordinate 252,062,546 of NC_077231.1, read as the reverse complement.
TTGTGATTTATTTAATTCCTGAATTTAGGACATGCACAGAGACTTAGCTCATCAAACACAGTGGGAAATACTCGATTTTGCTAACCTCAAATACTGAAAAGGACAAGGTGAGAGTTGTCAGGTTTGTGGTCTTTCAAGGAAATCAAACAGGAGGAATTCTATAGGTACTTTTTCTTTTAAACCCTAACCTTACATCTTAGTATCAATTAATCAGAAGAGTGGTAAGGGCTAGGCAATAGGGGTTAAGTGACTTGCCCAGGGTCACACAGCTATGAAATGTCTGAGGTCAAATTTGAATCTAGGACCTCTCTTCTCTAGGTCTGAGTCTCAATCCACTGAGCCACCCAGCTGCCCCCAGTATTTTTTTTTAAGTCTTTGAATTCATTAAACTAGAACTTTATATGTAATATTCACGCAGGTATTTTTGTTTTTTTAAAACAAGTATTTGTGTTTATTCTAACTTATATATTACAAGCTGATGGTTAGTAGTGGGATAGCTTATACAGGGGAAAGAATGCTTACTTGGAAGTCAGGACTTGGATTCAAATTCTACCTCAGATTCTTACATGTATGACTGTGGAAAAGTTACTTTCAGTCTCTGAACCTCAGTTTCCTCATCTATAAATTGAGGAGGTTGACTAGGTGGTCTCTGAGATCCCTTCCATCCCTAGGATAATGATCCTGGTTTGATTTCTGACTCTGCCACTAAACTACTGTGAGTTAACCAAATTACTTAACCTAAGTCTCAGTTCCCTTATCTCTTAAATGAAAATGATGAGTAGATGAGTAGATATTAAGCTCAAAAGAATAATTTATGTAGCAGCATAGGGCTAGATTTTAAGCTGTTGTTGACAATAGCTTTATTCTCAGCCAGCCTTCTTAGGTCTAGGCCTCCTTACTTAGACTCTTGTTCAGGAGGAATTCCATTTTAGGTTGATGTCATTAATCTAAGATTATTATTCCATCCCAGTAAAACTGTCTTTTGCTTACAATCTTAAAACGAAAGTGTTTCTTTGTCTTTGGTGCAGGACAGGAAAGAAAAGAATGAATGGAAATAAACTCACACAGGGAAGTAATTTTTCTCTTTGGGAAAGACATCCTTAGAAAGAATGGGGTGCTGTAGAAACATTCTCTTCAATGTACCTAAATATACCTATAATTAGGTATTTCTAAAATAACTAAGGAAAGAAAAAGAAAGGAGGGGTTTTGGTACCTTCTAGATTATAATGGACAGGAGGACTACAGATTATTCTATCTAGAGAGTAACCCTGAGAATTATGTTGATCCTACAATTCTGCTTTTTCATTTTTCCAGATGGAATTGGAAATTCCTCAAAGGCTACTGAGTGGGTTGGTTGGTAATGAATCTATCATATGCAACATGGTATGGTGTTTATCCCTAAAAGGAGAATGAACTTACATGTTTGTTTCTGTGTATGTAGGTATACAAATAAGCAATATGACACAGTACTGTGGAGTCAGAGGCCCTAGGTTCAAATCCCATCCCTTTTAACTACTACCTGTGTGCATTTCAGAAAAGTCATCAGTTTCCTCACCTCTAAAATGGAGGAGTTGGACTAGATGGCTTCCGCAGTCCTTTACTTTTTTATATCCATGATACCATAAATGCTATACACATCTCTCTTTCTATTGCTGTCTCTCCCCTCCGGCCAACTACCACATCATTAAAATGCACTGCCATGTTCTTATGGCTCTTATAGAGGGCAGTATTAGCTAATGGAACATAGAGCCCCTTGATATAACATAAGAGATTAAAAAAATGGCACCCCATACCCATACAACTTGATTTTCTCTCTTCACCCAAATTTAAGCTTTCATTAGGGCAACCTGATATCTATTCTGACCGAGGTTTATTCAGAAAGGATCATCTTCTCAACCTTTTATTCTGAGGAGTATATTCTCTTCTAACAATTAACTTCTTAAAATTCTATTCTCATAAAGGGAATCTGATTCTTGAAGAAAAAGACCGTCTTCTCTAATGATAAGAGCCAAGGATAATAAGAAGCATCAAGTTTGGACTATTTTATGAAAATGTTTAATCCAACTGTTTCTTTGGAATGTAGTAGTCATAGTTTGGGATTTCAGTTACAGTTCAGTTCTAGGTGGATTTTCTGCTACTCAGTGTCTGAGAATACAAACGTCATTTAAAGTTAAGGCTTCACTGTTCATTTTGAAATAACAATTTACAAGTGTCCTATTGTCATAGAAAATAAAAATTTCTGTAAAAAAAATCTGCACAAAATTTCATGATGGTACAAAACATGAAGCAATAATATACCAGTAAAATGAAATCATTTTACTACAGAAGATTTTTTTATAGTTTTTCAATAAAGAAAAAAATATGTTATTTTACACTTTTAAAAATTATGAAACAATCTAAAACAATATAAACTGAACATTCTGTAACACTGCCTTTACAAATTAATAACTTTATAAACATATAATTTTTAAATATATTTATCAGTGCAAGATACTTTTTAATTTAAAGTCGCAGTATCATTTTTCCTTGGTTGAAGGTAACTTGAAGTCTGTTACCTTCTAATAAATGAAGTCTTTAGTGCTTTAGTCCTGGTTCTGGACTGGATGCCATCAGGGACAAAACTTCTTCTTTTTTGGCCCTCCATACTTTACAAGAAACAAACAGCATTTCCAATCCAATTAAAACAAGATGAATGGGTGCTCCACACTAGGATGCAAATGTGACTCCCAGGAGTGTATCTGAGAGACCAGTCCTTGTGCAGGAGAAGGGGAAAGACTTACAACTCATTATATACAACATGACACAAGTACACTGAAAACAATCAAAACTTCTTTGGGATAATTCACAGGCTGCCTTGATACCAGGATGACTCACTTGCTATGGCGTTAGGAGCCCTAAGTCCTGCCCCACAGAAGGCTTCTATTTTGTTCAGCGACTTGGAAAGAAGCCCAGGGGCATTCATTCACAGGAGCCACCACTTCCCCCAGCTTCTGAGTGAATTTTTTGATAGGGGTTTTGACGTTTCCTACTTTCTTCATCTCAAAACATTTTCCTTTCCTGACCTCCAGATCTGGAGTTCTACTCTTGAATTAATCACTAGCTCTTTTATTTTCCTCTCATCTTGCAACCAAATGGTGTCATCAGGGTTTAAAGGAATCTGACAACCTTACTTACTTAGGCAACCTGAGACCCAAATAAGAAGGTTCCAGTGGAATATTTCTCATTGAGATTTTGTCCAGCCTTTCTTGGAGGTCTCATTTGTAACTCAGTTCTGGAAAAAAGCACACCCCATAGGCCCCCAATTTCTTTTTTCCCAACTGAACCCAAATACTTCAATTAATTTTGATTCTGATTTTGAGATAAAAAAGGCCAAATGAGCATAAAGTTGAAGGAAAAAGGATACTGTCACTTTACAGAGTTAACAAGAAGCCCAAAGTTAGACTTTGGGGGAGGGGGTAAAATTAGGAATATCCCCTTATTTATTTATTTTTAAACAAAGTCTAGTAAAATCCTCTGCCATTGTCAGCAAATTAAAGCTGCAGGTTTCTTTCCTTGACAATGGCAAATGCCTATCTTTTAATAAGAGAGAAAAGACAGAGATAGGGGGGAGAGAGAGGAGAGAGAGAGAGAGAGAGAGAGAGAGAGAGAGAGAGAGAGAGAGAGAGAGAGAGAGAGAGAGAGAGAGAGAGAGAGAGAAGAAAGAGTTTACATCTGAAAATACATTCCATATGAAAGGACAATAAAAGAGGATATTGCAGCTTTCTACAAAAGGGTCAAGAGACATGAAACTGAATTACAGAAAAAGTAGAACAATCAAAGCCAAGTTGCCCAATCTTCTGAGCCCTTGCCTTCCTGGGGGTGGGGGTAGGATTTGAAGGTGGGGGTTGACATCTCACACTAAAATATACTTTCTTCTTAGTCAGGACACCACCAGGGTTTGATTAGAGATAAGGGCTTCTTTTTATCAGAGGAAAAGATAGCGGGTTGGTCAAGTGAACACAATGAGAACCAGTACAAACGAAAAGGCACTTGAGAGGACATAAATTAGCTAGTGCCAAGGACTGTTTGTTTCGGTTTCCGGCGGTACACTCGGGTTGGTGGCCAGTTGTGGCTGATGATGGCACGTTATTGTGTATGGAGTTCACAAGCACGAAGTCGATACAACACTGAAAACATCAAGGGAGATTGGACTGTATTGCTTCGTAAACAGAGCTGACACACTATACCGGTACTGTGGCGACGGTACTCAAGAAAACAGCCTAACCCTTCTTTGCCTATACACAACACGAGCAATTATACACAAGTCAGGCGTGAGAGTCCACTAAATCGCTGTTAATCCAATCTTTTCTGGGCACTGAGCTACAGGCAGCAAAGGGACCCCACTGAATACACTTGGTGACAGCATCTTGGATTTTGCACAGTTTAGAATAAAATCCATCAAAGGAAAAGGAGAAAGAGAGGGGTATGGGGAAGGACAAAAGGAATCATTAAAAGTCAATCCTACTTGGTCTCAACACCAGCATCTGATTATTTAAATCAAACCAACAGAAAACGTTGACTGTCCATGGTTCGGATTATTAATACAGATGATTGTTCAGGTTTGTCTGTTGGTTATACTCATCAAACCTCCTGAGAAAAGCTTGGCTTAGCGTCATCAACGCCTGTTTCAGCCTGTATAGTAAAGGAAGATGAACAGGATTAACAGTTCCCCAGCACGCTTAAATTATGTCCTTCCATTTCATTTCCTTGATGTCTTTTCATCTTTGCCTTCATGCCTCCGAGTAAGTGTTTTGTGTGTTCAGTTTGTCTTTTTTCAACTTTACACCATCCACAAGTTCAAAGTTGTAATTCTCCAGGGCAGATAAATTTCTTTCAGACATCCCATTGTGCCAACAGGCACAGTACAGGACAACACCACATATGGCTCCCAGAAGGACACCAAGAGCACTCATGGCTATGATGGTAATGAGGATGGGGTCCAAGGTCTTCAACACATTGCCTGGCTTTCTAGAGATGTTCTCATCACCTTCTCCCATTCCTTCATATCCTAGCGTGCTTCCTAAGGAGGTGGGGGAAAGGGTAGAAATAATATCTCTGTGAGCTGTCAGAATACCAATAACAGTAAATGGTAAAAAAAAATGAGAAAAATGCAAGCCCTGCCCTTTCTGTCACTAGTGTCCTTAGTAAATTTATAAAAGCTAAGGCCTATTCCCATAATAATATTCCATCACCAACATATACAACAATTTGTTCAGCCATTCCCCAGTTGATGGACGCCCCCTCATTTTTCATTTTTTTGCCACCACAAAGAATGCAGTTATAGATGTTTTTATACAAATCTTTTTCCTTATCTCTTTGGGGTAAAAACCCAGGAGTGCTATAGCTGGATCAAAGGGCAAGCTTTCTTTTAAAGCCCTTTGGGAATAGTTCCAAATTGCCCTCCAGAATGATTGGATCAATTCACAACTCCACCAACAATGATGCATTAGTCTCCCTTGGTATCTTATGCTTGGGTGAGGTCAGAGGGAGGTTGGCTTTGGGTTGTGTGGCATTATTGACTAACAAGGGCTATATTTTATTCTAATTCAGATTTCCTAGGGTTTGGAATGCCTCTGTCTAAATTGGATAGCTAATAATAATGACGATAGCTAACATTTATATAGTTTTTACCAACTGTTAGGCATTGTGCTAAGAAGCACTTCACATTTCTTACAACAACCCTCGGAGATAGGAGCTATTATTATCTTCACTATATAGTTGCCAGAGTCACCTAGCTAGTAAGTGTCTGAAGCTGGATTTGAACTCAAGTTCTCTTGACTCCAAACTCAGAGCTCTATTCATCATGCTACCTAGCTGCCCAATAACTCCATGCAATAAATACCAGTCAAACCTTTGGTCATCATGCTTTTTGAAATGCTTACTCAACCCACTAAGTCAAAACACTTAGTGTAAAGATTAATGCATCACTTGTTCATCTGACTAACTCCAAAATTAGACATGAGGAAAGGTTCAGTGCCCTCCTTTTATGTGACAGAGGCTCCAATCTCCCCGTGAGTATTACACATGTGCTTGTCCTATCCAAGTGTACAATTTTCACTCCACTCAACAATATTTTTCCAAGCCTACTGTGTTTTTGTTCAAGGTAGAATGAAGCCTTCAAGATATTCTCATTCTGAGAGCTAAAAACATGGAGAAATTGGGCAGGGCTCAGGAAAGCTGGCATGTGTTTTAGAGAGGCATATAGTATAGCCAAGATACCATGCTGGCTAGAAGTTATTTCATACTCCATGGCTTCACAATCCTGGTGGTTTCACTACAGAAAGCAGCAGAGCTCTGTAAATCAGTCACTGGGGAAATCTGTGCTTCAGTTTGGTGCATAAGGAATTATTAACAGGAGAGCCTGGTGACTAATTACCTTGTACTAGAAAGGAGACTAAAAAGTGTTAATGCTGGACAAGTTTGGTGTTTACTTAATGGCGTTCAGAACAACAACAATTCTAATCAAAGAAAACTAAAAATATATGCAGTGGGTCCCTAACCAGGGCAAGGGGAATACAAACCAAGGGACATATTAATACTCTCTCCCTTGATGAAATATTGTTTTGAAACAATGTCTAGTAAGGTTTACATGACAGTGTGGAGACAGTAACTAAGAACCATGAAGTATATATTAATATTAATATGCTTGGCAGCCCAATGGCTATACACCAAGTGCACTTCTGGATACAGCAGATGAATGGAAGATGCCTGCTCTAGAGTCAGAGGTCTTGCGTTTGACTTCCAGTTCTTTTATTTATTTAACTGTGTGACCTTGGGTCAAAACATGGCCTCAGTTTCCTCTACTCTTAAAAGAAGGGGTAACATTGCTCTAGGAAGTTCCTTTTGAATCCTACAAAGGGCCAAGTTTGGTTGCCTTTGGCAATTCCTAAACCAATTTAAGGTAGACATTTCTCAGGTGAGGATTAATTAAAAACAAAAATCTTGAATTATCATGAAAACCATAATTTTTGTGGATGAAGAAGGAAATGGAAGAAGGAGGCCAAACACAATAACATCAAGAGGAACAGTTTGTTACCATTTTTGGATAATTTAAATCTGGTGAATAATCAGGAAGAAGAGTTTGAATTGGTCTCCATAAGATGTCAAAGCATGAAGATGTTTTCTCTAGGATAAGTAGGGTTTGGCCTTCATCAGAGTCACAAAATATTCCACTGGACTGAAACTCTTACGCAAAATGAAGTAGGAGTAGGAGCTAATTGATATCATCAAGGGGAATCTTATTATGGTACATTACAATAATCCAAACCAGAGCTTGAGGATTTATATTAAAAAATTCACTACAATGACAGCACAAATAACAATTAAAGAGAACCTGTAATTAAGACAATTTTACCTGTTCCAGCATTTGAGTTTTCTTTGTCCTTATTATCCAAATCTGTTGATTCTATTGAGGAAAAAAGAAAATAATTATAATTAAGAATGTAAACACATAGAACACATATGTGTTTTCCTTTCCTTTCCTTTCCTTTCCTTTCCTTTCCTTTCCTTTCCTTTCCTTTCCTTTCCTTTCCTTTCCTTTCCTTTCCTTTCCTTTCCTTTCCTTTCCTTTCCTTTCCTTTCCTTTCCTTTCCTTTCCTTTCCTTTCCTTTCCTTTCCTTTCCTTTCCATCTTAGTAACAGCTCTAAGACTGAATGCCAAAGGTTAGGCAAATAGGGTTAAGTGACACACAGTTAGGAAGTGTCTGAAATCAGACTTGAACCCAAGTCCTCCTGACCCCAGGCCAGGTACTCTGTCCAAGTTTCTAACTACTCCAGTCTTCCTACAGGCATTCTTCAGGTAGGAGGCATGGAGTGCTGTGCTTTGGTCTTTCTAACCAAATTCAGGTCAGGTTTCTATAATGAAATCAATGTTGTAAAGCAATTTAACTGGCTAAACACCCTTGGAGTACATAACACAGCCACCTAGCTGCCCTGAAAATTTGAGTAATAAACGTTCAACAAGTTGAGTAACTGATCTTTTACAAGGGGATACTTCCCAAAGGTTGGGGAAGGGGAGGCAACTCAAGTAGATATTGTAAAACATACAAATGAGCATATAGAAATCTCCAGAACCCTCCTTAGTATTGCTTGAAGAGCCCCCAGGATCTGCCAATTGGGAACTCCATTTATTCTCTTATAGCCCTATGCTGTGCCCTAGCCATGCTGGCCTCATGAGTAATTGTCAGTGGCCAGCACCAAAATATTAAGCATTACTCTTCCTTGTCACAACCTGATAAATACAATTTATACCAGTCTACTGGGATATCAAATGTAATATCTCCTTCCATAGATCAAAGAAATAAGTGTTTTTTTCACCCTTTTTCCCCCAGTTGCCACTACTAAGTCAGTCACATTTCTACCAATGCTTCAGGGTCTGTGTGCAGTTAAACACACTGGAGGGAAATGATTTTGGGAAAGCAATGGAATTTCCAAAAAAAAATCCATTATGAAGAACAGGTTTCTTTCCCCTTAAACTGATGTTATAATCGATGTGATGAATTTCTATGATGATAAACAACTTTGAAGTTGTTCTTAAGGTGCTTAAGAAAAATAAACAGGCATGCTATTACAATAATATTAACAATGACTTTTGAAATTAGTATAAAAATAAGGATTAAAATTTTTTTGAATTTTGAATGAAAATTTATTTTGAATATTTTTTTCAATATCAGACATGCTTCAAAGTGGCACTATCACCATAGCCAACTTTGGGGGCAAAACATAATTGTCTTTATTCCATAAAAATTAATTTCAGGAATTTTGGAGTAGAGAAACCTTTTTTGCTAGCTCTTAACAATACATGATGTTTATGGTGTTCATAATTTCATAATATTTCATGCATTCAAACTTTCCAGGTTGACTATATGCATATATCTACTATATACATCAAAATACTTAAAAATTCTTAAATTACTTAAATATTTTAGTTATCTTCCAGAAATTTTTGGTGTAATATAAACACTGCCCTTAATAACACCTTTTGGACCATACTTAGAGAAGCAATGTGGCATAGTAGAGTATGAGACAACCTTGGAAACAGTAAGACCTTGGTTTAAATCTCACTTCTGATACCAATTGGCTATGTGACCCTGGACAAACTCATTAACATCCTAGTGCCATGAACAATTATCTAAGACTAGGAATTATAGGGAAAAGGTTGTGATGCCAAGATAAAGAAAATTTCCTTATCTAGAAATTTCTCCTTATGCCAATTAAATCAAAAGTCTAGTCTCTATGCCCTATCTTTATAGACATCAATTATTAGATATAGCTCTGAATTTACCCTATTCTTTACTGGTGCATCCAAAGCAGACATTTGATGAACTAAGGGTTCTAGATGTATGCTATCACACCAAGGAACCAAGCTAGGATGCCATCCAGGAGTAGGTTCGTTTACCAGTCCTTTCCTCCATTTCAAAAGCATCTATAGCCAGCAGACAAAAAGAAGAGTGCTGGGCCTGGAGTCAAGGAAGACTCATCCTCTTGATTTCATATCTGGCCTCAGACACTTACTATCTGTATGACCCTGGGCAAGTCACTTAATCCTGTTGGCCTCAGTTTCCTCATTTGTAAAATGAGCTGGAGAAGAAAATAACAAATCATGCCAGTCTTTGCCAAGAAAGCCCCAAAGGAGGTCACAAAGAATTAGGCATGATTGAAAAAAATGACTGAAAAACAAAAAGCAGGGAAGATTTATTTATGTATTATAACAACATATTATATCAATCAATTTATTTAAATATTATATCAATATATTATATGTTTATATATCATCTCAATACATCAGATATTGATATAGCATATAAATGTATTTATATGTTACATATTGATACATGATATCATATCATATATTAGTTAATATGTTATGTAAAATATTATTTATTTATATAATATATCAATCGACCAGTCAACACGTATTTATTAAATGTGCTCTGTGCAAAGCTCTGTGTTAGCCTCTAGGGATACAAATAGAAAAGTGAGACAGGGGAACTCCTGGATTAGTGTTTGTCTAAATGGCCCATTCAATGACTATTGCAAAGCTATTTGTTCTGGAAGATCTGGAAGAACTGAAGAGATCATGAACCAGGTGAGACCTCTTTGTGGTGAAATAGTATATCTGTGAGGGTTAATCTAGCTAAATTTCCCTATGTTCACTTGTGTCCTATGTCTGTATCCTGGAGCATTTTTTTTTTATCATTGACTGAAGTCTTTAACCTTTGAACATGAAAAAGCTATGGTGGTGAAAGTTGTTTGTTATCAGAGTCATTCAGTAACCTGGATAATACTTTTTGGGGGTGTCTATTCTCCCTGGCATGCCTCCATCAGAGGTAACAGGACCCTGAAGATTGGAAATGACTTAATTTGAAATATGATCTTACTGATATTTGTAGCTCGCCAGTACCTACTGAATCTTGAAAATCTAGTCCTACAGGAACAAGATAAAGACAAGAGCAGAATGGAGAACATTTTTGGAAGTCATATCTTCTTTGGTTCCACTCTGTGGCACCTCATACTTACTTTTACAATCCTCCTGTGAAATGTGGTTATTAATACTAATGTCATCAACTGCGATTCCTCCAAGGTTTCCTTTTCCGATTTCACCCTCAACAATCACCTAGTGAAGTGAGAAGATTTTCACACTGTTTAACTGATAGTGCCAAATTGCAGTGCTCACAAATGCTTGCTCAGCTCTAGCAACAGCACCCAAATTAAATTCAGGAGCTTTCACATAAGCACATGCTTTGCTCATCAAGTTATTAGTTGGTTGGTAAGGTAGAGAGCATCACTTCACACATTCTTTTAAAAATAGAAACTTTAAAACTAGGGGAAAAATCAGATGAAAAGAATGAAACATTGTGATGTCCCAGAAACAGTTTGTAAGGCAGAATTTTCATATAATTTGGGAGACCAGAAGACAGGCTGCCACGATTACTTTCAAAGCAACAATATCCCAGACTCAGGTGATGTCTTCTGGAATTTCTGGAATATATTCTGCTTTCTCCTCATTTCTCTTGCATAACCTCCAAACCAGTTTTTCCCCCAAAGGGAGCTTGGTCTGATTTCTCTGCCTCTGTTTCCAAAGCCTTTTAACATTATCTAACTGAAATTAATCAACTGTCCCCAAACCCAAGAAAGCCAACATACCTGATAATGCTTTAGAGATTTATGAAGAAGAACACGCCCTTCTTTCCAGTGGTTCCCTTGATGTCCAATGGCAGTCCAGAGAGTCTGATCATATTCATCTGGCTTCTGGTAGCGAAGCTTGACCCTCAAGGTACCAACATGGGAACCAGACATATGGTACCAGAAAGTCATGCAGTGGGCAGAGTTCTGTGAATAAACGACGGGGCTCAGCAGCCGAGCCACTTTGCCCTTTTGATTTTCATCAGCTTGGGAATAGATGAAGTTGCCATCTCCTGCTGTGACAATAAGACTGTGTTAGGAAGAGTGGCTACATTCACTGCTATTTTATTTTTTGCTTCTTTTCATTTGAAATGTCCCTCTCCCCTATTTTTCCCCAGATGGGACCCTACCCAGAGAAACTCTAAAAATCCTTGCTTGGTATCCAAAACTGTTCTGTGCTTATGTTTGCAACAATAGCCCGATTAGGAGAAAAGCCTGGTGGTAATTCTCTATTCTGCAAAGCCTCATTAATTCATCTCCTGTTCATTTGGAACCAAGATCATTTTGTCATGGTTTGGGGATGAAGTCTGGCTTCTTGGAGAAAACAAACTGCTTTTGAGCACCTTTAATACCACTCTTGCCATGTTCATTTGCATACAAACATCAACTGGACTAATTAAAAGGGATTCTTGACTCTTCATTAAAACATATCCAGAACTTCTTCCTGGTGACATTTGTTGTCAGTGTTTATTGAATGGCCTTGTAAATGTTTGTTGTATTGAATTGAATCTATGTGTAAATGACACTGTGCTAGGGACCAGCCAAACTTGAACAGAGCCTGGATGGACTATCTACTAAGGCATCCTGCATTATCCTGGTCAGAGATGAGGAAGAGAATGATGAAGATGCTGACAACTGCAAAGTACTTTATATATAAAAAAGATTTCTACATACATATGTGCAAATATATCTATATATATGCATAGAATATATATAAATATTTATATGGATACATGTGTGTGTCCATACACATCTGTGCTATATCTATGTTTCTATCTAGTCTTCAAAACAATTCGGTGAAGTAAATGTTCCTATTATCTCCATTTTACAGCTGAAAGGGGTTAAGTGACTTTCCAGCTAGGTATGGGATTTAAACTCAGGTTTTCCTCACTCCTGGTCCACTGAGATGTCCCCACTGTTCCTAGATGCTACCAGTACTGACAAGGGCATGCACATACACACAATGAGCAAATTTACAACAGATAACAGAAACCTTTTTTTTTTTTGGTAGAGATGTTGGTCAAAATGAATCAACAACACTTTATTAGCTGCTGCCCTGTGTTCTGTATAAAATTTGAATTTAGACTATTAAAATTTATAAAATACCAATGCATTGCTTTAAAAAAATTGTCCTGGTTTTCTTCCCAGGTGGCATGAGATGGTTGGGTCTTTCTTATATTTGAAGGATAGGGGTAAAGTAAATAGAGATCTGGTTCTGGAGTCATAAGGACTAGCATTTGAATTCAACTTCAAACACTTAAACTTCAAAACTCTGTGGCCCTGGGCTAGTCACTTAACTTCTATTTGCCTCAGTTTCCTCAACTATAAAATGGGGAAAATAATAATACCTTCTAGAGTTGCGAGGATCAAATGAAATAATATTTGGGAAGCACTTAGCACATGTCTGGCACATAGAAGGCAGAATGTAGATATTTTTATTATTAGTGGTAGTGGTGGTAGTGGTGGTGGTAGTAGTAGTAGTAGTAGTTGTAGTAGTAATAGTAGTAGTAGTAGTAGTAGTGGTAGAAGAAGAAGAAGAAGGAGGAGGAGGAGGAGAAAGAGGAGGAGAAGGAGAAAGAGAGGAGGAGGAAGAGGAGGAGGAGGAGGAGGAGGAGGAGAATGCCATGGGAATAATTTTAAAGTATTTCTACTAATTAAGTAATCAACATTAAGAAATAGTTAACAATAAAAACATGGTTGAGAACCAAATAAATATTGATATTTTAGAAAATAAAATTTTAGAGTTGGAAAGGTCTTGAAATCTGTCTAATCTAGCCTCCTCATTTTACAAAGAAAACTTGAGGCCCAAGGAAGTAGGATGATTTGCTCACGTTAGTGGTAGTAGATGAGAGGATCACAATTTACTCCTGGATAGTACCATAGAGACCATTAATTAAGATTGGGATAAGAATTTCCTGAATCACAATCCAAACATATTTCCCTTCCCACACTACTGCACTGCCTTTCCAAATGTAGACAAAATCCAACTTGGACTAAAAACAAAACAAAGCAAAAAACTTAAGACATAAACTCAATTTGATTGAATTTTCCACCCAAAGCCCTTCTTTTATTGAACACTAATAAATACCTAAAAAGTCAACTAAAGCTGGAAATGAATCTATATATTTTCTAAAACTATAGAATAGAACAAAACCAGAACATTGTTTTCTTCATCTGAAAGATGAAAGGGTTGGACTACATGATTCCAGACCCTTTTTAGCTTGCAATCCTATGATCTTAATGCTATATGAACTCAAAGTGAACTAATATTAATTCAGTTCAAATTCTTGGTTTGAATGAATTAACATTATTTTCCCTTCTCTAAATTAAGTTTTAGAAATTAATTAAATTTTAATCAAAAAAATGATTCCCCTAACCAAGAGAATGGAGAAGGAAATGCCAAAACAAAAATCCCAAATGGGATCACAAAGAATCAGTCATAACTGAAATGAATGATAAAAATCCAAGAGAAGCCAATTTTCCTGACTTCCTGCCTTTTTATCTGGGGTATATAAGAAAAATATAAAAGATCAATGATTCAACAATTCAATCGAACAAGTATTTGCTTAGCACCTACTATGTGTAAGGTACCTTGATAGGTTCTAGGGATACAAAAACAAAATGGTTCAACCCTCTAGAAACTTACATTATACTAGGGAACAATACAACATTGTCTTAGATACTGCTTGATTAAAGCTTTGCTTACAGATCTGTGTTTCCCTGAAAGAAAGGTTCTTCTGGCTCAATTCTACCTCTCTCCACCAAAGAAATTCCCCAAACGCAAAAACCTTGGCAAAGAAACCATCATAGTTAGAAGTCTAATATGGAAATTCCAACAGTGCTACTTTAGATAAATTTAACGTTGGGCAGCATGACATAGTGTCTGGATAATATTATTTTAAAATTGTTCCCATGGCTTGAATAACAAAATTTTCTCAAGAGGAAGGATAAAAGGAAGTAAAGAAGAATAGAAGAAAGATGGAAAAGAAAGATACAAAGAAATGGGAAGAAAGATAAGGAAGGAAAGAAGAAAACTAGTGACTGTGAAAAACTCAGAAACTGTGTGTGTATGAGTGAAATTTTTGTTAGCTTTTTAAGATGTTTATTTATTTTTGGTAATGGCAGAACTGGTCTAATAACCAAGCTGAGATGGGTGGTCATGAAAACATAGGAAGCAGCACTTTTCGGGTTGTTAATTTAAGCTCAGAACAGCCCGTGTGATACGTCTACTCAGACAGTACACATATTTTTTTCCTTTTAGGGATTTTATCCCAGTTCTGGGTCAGGAACTCTGTGTTCATTGTCTCAATTAGTGCTTTCCTTCTGCAGCCTTTTAGCTTTTGTCAGTCTCTGGCTCGCTTAGCTTTTAACCTTCTTTGAATGTCAGATCCTACTGAGCCATTTGCCTTCACTTTGCATCAATTTTTTCACCATTACTGCCTTCATTTCAGCTAATTGCATTTAGTTAATTTGATGCCATTTATATGTACAGTGCCATTTGTAGTCAAAGTATTTTAAGTTTTTTAAAAGTACTTGTCTTGAGATTCAATGGAAAGTGTCTCAGGACTGAAGGAGTCCAATTTTATCTAATTTCCTTGTGATTCTCATTAGGGCAAGGGGGAGGGTGAGGTTAGAGCGGTGCAAGAGGAAAGCCCATCTAGCACAATTAATGACTCGATTCACTAGCTAAAAGGGGAAGAACAAAATGGGCCAATAATACACGTGCCCACTGACCCACTCTACCAAAGCACTAACATGAGGGGGATATTCTTTTAATGAGGTCTCAACACACCAGCAAATTCCGACTCGGAGGGATCCTTGGGGAAGCCATTACTTCCGAAAAAGCAGTATTTGGAAAAATACCAGTGTGTGTTGAAAGTTTTTATCCAAGATGGGAAATTCATACTTCTCTATATTATCAGCTAAGTGAATGTCAAAGAGGAAGTGAGCTGGGAAAACAAGAAAAAAGAAATTGGGATTGTTCCTTCCTAGCTTGGTGTTTTATTAGATTCTTTCTACAAAGTGTAGAAGGATTATTTTGGAAGGTAATGGTAGGTTTGGTTTGGGCTTTTTTATTTTTTTATGAAAACTCCACACATGTTTGGAAATTAATGGAGTAGAAGCCTTTCAAGACAGAAATATCACAACAAACCATCTAGTTCTATTCTAACTTAAAGCCTAAGGAAGACTTTAAGTACTGGGTGACTTCAACTTTCCTCAGCTCTGAATATAAAGGAATATTGCAGACATAGTATACTTATATTTCATTTGAAGAGGTCTTATGATACCCCTGTGGACAAGGTGAAGAGATATGGGCTAGGGAAAGTACAGCCTGTTGGACTTGGAAATGATTGAATGGATAGACTGTAAATATTGTGTTTATTGAATGGATTGAAGTCAGTCTGGAATAAGACTTCTAGGGAACCATCAGAGGATTCTTCTCCTTAGCCCTATTATATTTAATATTTTTGTTAATGACCTGAATAAAGGCATAAGCAAGGGAGCAGCTAGATGGATCAATGGATTGGGAACCAGACCTAGAGACGGGAGGTCCTGCATTCAAATACCTCAGATACATTCTAGTTTTGTTGAGTTAAATTCAACTGGATACATATGAATCGAAGAAGAACTGTGTGACCCTGGACAAGTCTCTTAACTCACATTGATTAGCACTTATAGTATTGATTCTAAGACAGAACATAAGGGTTTTTAAAAATAAATTAAAGGTATAAGCATCTAGTTTATCCAGTTTGTAAATAATATGAAATAAGGAGAGATTATTTATCCATATCTGGATATAACAATAGCATCTATCTCTCAGGGTTATTGTGAGGACCAAATGAGCTAATATTTCTAAAGCATATAGCATAGTACCTGGCACATAGTAGGAGCTATAAAGATGCCACCTATTATTATCATTTTTTACTTTCCTTAGATTGTCTTGTATTTATTTTGCATATATTTTGTACATATACTTATAGGCAGATAGATTGTCTCCTCCAAAAGATGGTAAGTTTCTTGAAGGCAGGGACTTTTTCATTTTCATTTTCATGTACAGGATCTAACCTAGCAAGTATGTAGCCCCTAGTAGTGAGAGTGGACCCCAGTAAAAATCAAAGCCATGGTCTGGCCAGAATCACTCTTCACATGAGGCCCCCCAAACCCCTCCTTTCTAACCCCTCCCTGCTGCACTTTGTAAAAACTGTATGTTCTTCCAAGAAATTATTGATGCTTAGCTAGGTGGTTACATATTTTCCTGTGATTTATTATCCTTTAGAAAATTCTGTCTAAGCCTTGGTGAGGTAAACTAAGTCATTGTAATAAGATTATAAATCATTACTAACCATTGCCCCTGAAAAAGCTTACCTAATCCCTTAGCTTATGTCACTTTCTCTTTAAGTATCTATCTTCAATCAATAAACCTTGTCACTCATCCACAAAAGGC
Organism: Monodelphis domestica; assembly: GCF_027887165.1. Lineage (NCBI taxonomy): Eukaryota > Metazoa > Chordata > Mammalia > Didelphimorphia > Didelphidae > Monodelphis > Monodelphis domestica. The sequence goes on along the minus strand of NC_077231.1, from coordinate 252,045,659 downwards.
CTTTGAGTCTGTTTGTAAGTCTGTCTGTGACCCTCATGATCCCAACCTCATTCCTCTTATCCCATCCTGTGACCCACAAATAATTTGATGAGCTGGACTCATCACAAGTACATTGATTCCTAAACCTGGCTCTTTATCTGTTATACTTATCCTAATCAGGATCCCCAAACATCTTGGCAAGCTAGAATGAAGTACCAACTCTAATAAGATGACATTTAATGATGATAAATATAAAGTTTTATGAGTTAAACTCAACTAGATAAGTATGAATTGAAGAAAGACCTGGCACTCAACAATGTAAGAAGGACTAGTAGGCATATAGTTGAGAATAAGGATGATTATAGTTCCACTGTTATATGCTCCTGATTTTATAAGAATATTGAAAAACTTGAGGTTTTCTGGAGGAAAGTATGTGAAATCAAGCCACACATCAGATGAGATCCAGAAAAAGCAGAAGAGCTAGCTGGCTTCAAGTGTTTAAAGAGCTATTTTGTGAAAAAGAGATTACATTTGTTTTACTTAGCTCCAGGGGGCAAGACTAGGGATCATGAGTGGATAGTTGCTGAGAGACAAATTTCAGCTAAATAAAGGAAAAGTTTATTAACAATTAGAACCCTCAAAAAAATGGACTACCTTGGGAGGTGGTGAATTCCTTGTCTCTTGAAGGTCTTTAAGCCTTTGTAGGGTAAATGGCCAATTGTATGAGCTGTTTTATAGGTGACTTCTGCCTTTCTAACTGTGACTTAATTTTTTTAAATTTTAGGTACAAAAAGGACTAATTCATGGGCATTTTCCCTCTTCTATATGCCTTCCCAGGAGGGACATTGCTCATTGGAGAAATAAAGCTATCATTCTTTTCTCCTTGCCTTGAATAAATCTTTATATTAAATGGAAAAAGACAAATGGGATATCTTGTCAATGGAATTCATTTGTAAGTCTCTGGTCTCAGGATGACTTTCTAACTCAAAAGATTCACAGACAGCAGTGTGGTGCCTCCTTCTCCCCCTCTCCCCACCCAGAATTCTCTGGTTCTAAAGGGATTTTTGAGCAGAATGGAGTTTACCATGAACTCATGTTTACCTGTGTGATCTTGAATAGGTCCTGTTTTGCTCGTCAACACACTCCACTTCAATTCCACTTGATTGTCATGTTCCCACTGACAGAATGTCTTATGAGATCCCCAGCCAAATCCACAGTTAAAACCATATGCTGTAAATTCTTCGTTGGGCAGGGAAGAGAAAAAAGAGACAGACAGAAAAAAAGACAGAGTTAATCATCCAATTTAGAATAAGATAGAGACCTCAATTAATCCCTGGAAGGAAAATTTGTATGAGTTTCATTTCTACTTGAATATTCTGGGAAGGCCATAAGTATCAGGATTGCCAGGAACTCAAAACCGGGAAAATGTCAAATGTTTTCAAAATTTCATTTAGTTGCTCTTTACTGGCTTTGAACAGATTTGATAGGGCAATGTCAAATTAGTTTTACATTAAAAAATTAAAGATGGTATCTTTCAATGACATGAATAGTACCAGTTGAAGTCCTTCCTTTCAAACAATATTTAATGGTCCTTGATGAGGCTGAATTGTATGAACTGACATCCAGAAACAAGAAGTGTATTAGGAAACTGACCCATAGACTTCAAAAAGTCTGGACACCGGGACTCTTTTAAGAGTGTGATATTGATGTCTATCCAAATTTTCACAAGACTCTTTTAAAGTTTCAAGTTCTCAGAGTTATACTAGATATTCCTGAGGAAGTTTTTTTGGGAGAGGAGAATTAGATGTTCTTCATATAATAAGTTTAAATATGTTTTTGTTTTATGGTTTGTGTGGTTTCTTTTTCCCCACTTAAAGCATTTGATATACCTAAAACCATGGAGGTAAGTGAAACTACATGTACATAACATTCAGAAATTTTTCATCTTTAAAAACTTTTCCTTTGGAATTTGTGGATTTCATTGATACACATGAACTATTTCCCCATTCATCTGGCAAGGCATTGTCTGACAATGCTCCTTTCTAAATACATAATCTTAAAAGATTTTCTTATGATTCTATCCTTTATTATTTTCACTTAAACTTGTGAATGCTGAAAAACAACAACAACAAAAAACTATTGAATGTTGGAAAATTTTGGCAAAATGAAGGCTTCCCCCCTTCCCCAATTCAAACTTAAAATGGATACAGTGACAAGCTATGGATGCCTTGACCCACAATTTTTTTGTCAAGGAAAATAAGGCTTTCAGAAATCATTTGGAGGGACAAGCAGCAAATTTCATTGCCTTTAATTTAGTTTAGACCGCCCACAAGATGGCAGCATTGAAATGGAAAGGGGAGAGAGACAAATAGGGCACCCTACCAATTGCACTTTAAATAAACCCCACAACAAGACTTATGTACAGCAAGGTAAGTTCAGTATTTTAGGGCTTAAGATGGCCAGAATGAGATCATATCTTGTTTTGAGCTTTTTTTTTTTTTAGCTTTTTCCAAGTATGTTGCTTTCCCTACTACCTAGGTTATTCTTTCCGCCCTAGCCCCTTCCTTCTTTGCACTCTAACAATAGTACTTGGAATTTTAATGGAAAGATCTATTAAACAGATAAAGATGAAATTCTTTACATTTCAGGTGTCCAAGGAACACTTTGAAAATGCTAATATTTGCTTCTGGTTATATCAAATTCTGGAAGAAGGGTTCCAGCCAATATACTGTTAAAATGGAATAGAAAAAGTTCCTAATTCTAGGGACAATGTGACCTCTCCAAAGGATGACACTAGAACTCCAGAGAAATAAACTAGGAAACCAGATGAAGTGTATAATGTGAGCATTATCAGCTAGTGGAAAAGGGCCATATTTCACAGCTCTGGTGTCATCGGAGAGATATATTTCATGCCTAGTCTTTCGTAACCATGAAATAAGACTTCTTAAAGAAAGAGAAAGCCGCTCCAAAATTTACCATACTTTTGTTTAGCAAGATTAAATTATGTAGATGAAGGACAATAAATTGAAGTTGGCATGGTTGGGTAGCCTTGGCTTTCACAATTTGATCACACTCTGGGCTATATTGTTACATAGCTATATGTTAGAAAAATGTTAATAGGAACATTTTATTTCTTGTGTGTCATTCTCAAACATCCAGTACAGGAAGGCAGTGAGGCATTTTATATATAACTCAGATTATGTTTTCTTTGCTAAAACCCTATCCATAGCTTTTAGTAGAAGAAAGCACCACATCGGTGAATGAAGCTAAAGGATTTCTACTCGTGTCACAAATAGATGAGTTCAGATTCTTATTATTACCAGGACTCTCTTTGCCTGGAAGTCTTTAAAAAAAAAAAGACTTAGATTATCATCTGTCTAGGAAGTCATAGGTGTGGCCTTGTATGGTGGGTCAGGGACACTTCCAAGGTTCCTCTCAGTCTGGCAAATCTAAATTTTGATCAGAGCCTGCTGATTGCTAGGTGTGCCTTTATTCTACTCTTTCATTCTTTCCTTTTGGCCATTGAATTTATACTAGCTTGTGGCTAGTTTTTCATTCTATAAGAAATGGTGCAAGGGAAGGCATTTTAGGGTGGTGGATATAGCTTACAGTTTCAAACTGTGGTCTGGGCAAAAAGGCAATTAGAGGCACAAGATACCCATAAATGTAAACTGAACATTGGAATATTGACCCCCTAAATCTTCCAAATTCTATCTGGGCACCATAGCTGCACAATTCTCATTAAAGCAAATGGGAATAATGTGGTTAAGTCCCTGCTTGACTCTTAAAAAATAGCAGGAAACAATATTGTGAACTTAAAACAAATTTATAGTCTCAGAGAGCAAGCACCAGCTGTACTTATAGAGTCTATCTTACTCACAGTTGAATCATTAATGGTGAATGTGCATGAGGATTTAATTTTAAAGTCTAGTATACAAAGTTTCTATTGAGTAGTGGAGCATTCCCAACTCACAGGCTGGTCCTTACAATTCAAACAAGGAGAGGTGATGAGGGGCATGGAAATTGCAAGGACACTAACACACTTTGAGTTGCTATAGCAATTTTTGAAGACATAAGAGCATATGAGGCCTTGTAGAGGGAAAGTATAGTTAAAAAGATGGTGGTTGCACCAGCTGTCTTGGCAAAGCACTAATGGAATCTTGCATATAATGCAACCACTCCAAGGTGTGAGAATAACCTTACCGAGCTTACTAACTCTGGTAAGAATTAGACTTTGGCTGGTTTTATATGACTAATTGTATTCTGATAGAAATAACTGGTTTTTTCCATAGTTTATGAAAACTAGTGAGAGAGATCTAACCTTCTAGGTTCCTTGGTGCACACAGAACTAGATAGACTGGCTGGGGGAGAACCAACTGGGCCAAATGAACCCTTCAATCATTTCAGTATCTGTTTTGGTATAAATTTTGCCTCTTGTTCTTCATGGCTCCAGAGGGCAGAAGTAGAGGTGTCAGGGGGGAGTTACTAGGGAAGCAGATGTAGACTTGATATCTATCAAGAAAAACTTCCTCATAATTGGAACCATCCAAAGGCTGCCTGGAGAGGTAGTGAACTCTTCCTCACAAGTGGTCATCAAAACACAAAACAAAACAAAAGGAAATGATCTTTAAGCAAAATGACCATCTGCCAGGTGAGTTTTAGAAGAAATTCCCATTCAAGACTAACTGGCCTTTGAGGTCCTTGCCAGATCTAAGATTCTCTATAAACATCCAGTCTGCTTTATGATTGATGGCACTAATGAAATAGAATTCAATAAATAATGTTAATATAGCATTTTAAGGCTTACAAAATACTTTCCTCATTACCAACCTGGGAGATAGATAGGAAAAGTTTTATTTTTCTCATTTGGTAGATGAGGAGATCAAGCCTCTAAGAGGATAAATGATTTGCCTAGGTGGCTCAGTAGACAAAGTTTTGCATCTAGAGTCAGGAAACCCTGAGTTTAAAGCTGGCCCCAGACATCTAGAAGCCATGTAACTCTGGACAAGTCATTTAATCTCTATTTGCTTCAGTTTTCTGATCTATAAAACGAGAGTAATAATAATAATAATAATACTCAGCACCTACAGTAGTTGTGAGAATCAATTAAGATAATAATTGTAAAGCTTTTAGCACTGACTGGCACATAGTAGGTGCTAAAAAAATGTAAGCTATTAGTTGTGGTTGGAATAGTAAGGAGCCTGGGGCAAGTGTCTTTTGACTACCCATCTAGTGCTACATCCCAGATGCTAGACTGCTGCTGTTCCTCAGCTTTTCTAAATGTATCGGATCATCAACCTTCACTTCCACAGTAATTTATCAACGTGGGTGTGATGTAGATCAGTGTTTCCTCAACAGTATGACACCATGACACCTTCAGACTAGCCTGAAAGCACTGGTCTAATTAGTGTACTTCCTTAAAGGATGCTGTCATGACTGACTTCAATAAATTGGAAAACAAACATGTTAGAGGAAGTTCTTTGTGAGTTACTTTTACCCGCTTTGTTACCCCACTGCCACTCCCAAATGGCAGCTGCTGATTCAGCAGTCCCAAACTACCCCTTGGACAATAAATAGGCAGTAAATTAGGGAGTTGAAAGAAAGATCCTTTTTGCACACAGAAATGAACCTGCATTCTTTAGTATCAGTAGGATATGATTTTTGAAGTTGTTAAAATTTTTTCCCTACCCAAATTAATTTACTTATTTAGTGCCATACCCACTGAACTACCAAAAATTTTTTTACTGAATTAGAAAAACCATAACAAAATTCATTTGGAAGAACAAAAGATCAAGGATATCCAGGGAAATCATGAAAAAAATGCAAAGGAAGGAGGTCTTGCAGTCCTATAAAGCAGTGGTCATCAAAACAATTTGGTACTGGCTAAGAGACAGAAAGGAGGATCAGTGGAATAGACTTGGGGTAAATGACTTCAGCAAAACAGTCTATGATAAGCCTAAAGATCCCAGCTTTTTGGGACCAAAATCCACTATTTGGTAAAACTGCTGGGAAAATTGGAAGACAGTATGGGAGAGATTAGGTTTGGATCAACATCTCACACCCTACACCAAGATAAACTCAGAATGGGTGAATGATTTGCATATAAAGAAGGAAAGCAAATATAAGCAAATTAGGTGAACACAGAATAGTATACATGTCAGATCTTTGGGAAAGGAAAGACTTTAAAACAAAGCAAGAGCTAGAAAAAAATCACAAAATGTAAAATAAATAATTTTGATTACATCAAATTAATTTTTTTGTACAAACAAAACTAATGCATCCAAAATTAGAAGGGAAGCAACAAATTGGGAAACAATCTTCATAACAAAAACCTCTGACAAAGGTCTAATTACTCAAATTTATAAAGACTTAAACCAGTTGTACAAAAAATCAAGCCTTTCTCCAATTGAAAAATGGGCAAGGGATATGAATAGGCAATTTTCAGTTAAAGAAATCAAAACTATTAATAAGCACATAAAAAAGAGTTCTAAATCTCTCATAATCAGAGAGATGCAAATCAAAACACCTCTGAGGTATCACCTCACACCTAGCAGATTGGCTAACATAACAGCTATGGAAAGTAATGAATGCTGGAAGGGGATGTAGCAAAGTTGGGACATTAATGCATTGCTGGTGGAGTTGTGAATTGATCCAACCATTCTGGAGGGCAATTTGGAACTATGCCCAAAGAGTGATAAAAGACTGTCTGCCCTTTGATCCAGCCATAGCACTGCTGGGTTTGTACCCCAAAGAGATAATATGGAAAAAGACATGTACAAAAATATTCATAGCTGCGCTCTTTGTGGTGGCCAAAAATTGGAAAATGAGTGGATGCCCTTCAATTGGGGAATGGCTGACCAAATTGTGGTATATGTTGGTGATGGAATACTATTGTGCTAAAAGGAATAATAAAGTGGAGGAATTCCATGGAGACTGGGACAACCTCCAGGAAGTGATGCAGAGCGAAAGGAGTAGAACCAGGAGAACATTGTACACAGAGACCAATACACTGTGGAACAATTGAATGTAATTGACTTCTCCATTAGTGGCAATGCAGTGATCCTGAACAACTTAGAAGGATCTACAAGAAAAAAACACTATCCACATTCAGAGGGAAAACTGTGGGAGTAGAAACACAGAAGGAAAACAACTGCTTGATTACATAGGTCGAGGGGGATATGGTTAGGGATGTAGACTCTAACCTAAATGAACATCCTAGTGCAAACACCAACAACATGGAAATAGTTTTTGATCAAGGAGACATGTAATACCCAGTGAAATTGTGTGTCAGCTACCGGAAGGGTGGAGGAGGGGAGGGAGGGAAATAATATGACTTGTGAACCAAGGAATAATGTTCTAAATTGACTAAATAAATTAATTTTAAAAAATTTCCCCACTCCTTTATATAGCTGTGATAGGTTGAACTGAATTTAGTCGGGTGGGTATCCTTTGACTCTTGTAAGATAGGTGGAGAGATAGTCCTCTGAGCAGAGAACAGTCTCTGACAGAGACTAGCTGAAGAGAGAATGGAGGAGGAGCAAGAAGAAAAAACTGAAAATTCTAGGAGAGAATCAGAAGCTTGGAGGTCCAACTGGCCAGTCACTTCCAGCTGGGAGCCTGAGGAGGGAGGTAAATCTCCTAGGCTAGGAAGAAGCTTGTCTCTCTGCAAATCAACTGTCTCTTTCTGAACCCCTGGGTACCTCTCACTCAACTCTCAATATTAGCAACTGAAGCCATGAATGGTTTTTGTGGACTGGGACTTTGAAGAAAGTTGTCCACAGATCCCTTTCAAGGATTTCCCTCTCTCTCTCTTCTCCCTTACCTGTCCCTGGACTCCTATATTCAAGTTAGCTAGCTTAGGAGTAGGGACAAAAAGAGGGATCAAGGCTGAGAAGCTTTGAACCCCTAGACTTTGGAGGGCCAATTTTCCAGAGGTAACAAGTTGTAGGGCTTCCTGTTCATCCATTTCTTGATACCCTTACTACTCCTTCCCTGTTTGAACTCAAATAAATCATCTATTACTCTAGATTTAGGTCTGGGCTAGTTTCTAACAATAGTAAAGGGGATTGGTGATTTGGGGAGGGTCACACCTCTCCCCTAAAAAGAGGGTTAGCCTCTGGATCCCAGTGATCTAAAACTGCCAGACCCAAGGAATAGACATCTCTCCTTGGCAGTGGGATAGTCCCAAGATCCTGAAGGGCACTAACAGTGGTGCCCCTGAGGAAAACAGAGGCATAAGAATTCATCTAGCCTCTCAAAAATAGATTGGACCTCAAGGGGGGTATTATGCCATCTTACTAAGGCTTCCCCCTGTAGTCTCTTGTCCTCCATCTCCTAGAAACATTCTATGAGGAGACATACTCCCTCTTTCAAGGAGACAGGACTTGGCTATCCCCTCCCCCCAAAGAAGGGAGGGGAATAACAATCTCTTCGCCCTTTCAACCCCATTCCGCCCCCCTCATCCTTATTTCCCTTCAGTCCCTATAATACACTCTGTCATTGGTGAGATGGTGGGCTCACTGTCTGTGTCTATGGAACAGAGTTTCTTTATGCAGAACTAAAGAACCGTGACCTTGACTTCAAGTTCAAATCAAATGAGTCAAGTAGTGGAGGGTTTTTTGGGTCACTTTCTTAAAGCCCTTGTTAGAAATTCTTAATTATATAAAACTATCTTGACTGTGACTTCCAAGTTTCTTGATTCTCCAATCTTCTTTCTTTCAAAGGTTTATCTTTTGGTCAGTTTTATGTTACTAATACTTGGTTTTATATTAACTATACCTTGTTGAAGGCTACGATAGTAGCCTACAAACTCTGGCTAGTAAAACTGTGGAAAACCCATATGGCCTCATATTCTTTATTGTTTAAAATCTGGGCACAACACAACCAAGATAGAAAGGTTTGGAGTATGGAGTCAGTGAAGGACAATATTTGTTGTCTGAGTACCACAGAGGGAATCATCATGGTCCTGTGGAAGGAGCACTGGATTTGGTTATAAGATTTGAGTTTGGATCAGTGACCCTGAGGAAATCACTGAACTTCATTAGCCCTCATTTTTAAAGTGATAGGGTTGGACAAGATGATCTCTAATTTTAGACTATGATCCTGTGACCTATGACCAATCTAGCTAAATTCAGAAGGGTTCACCTCCAGATGGTTAGCCCCTAGGTAATGAGAACTTTTTGTATATATCAACTTCAATTAAAAAAAAATTCTTATCTTCTCTCGTAAAAAATTTAAATTCTTATTTTCTCTCTCAGAATTAATACTAAGTATTGGTTCCAAGCAGAAGAATAGTAAGGATTAGATAATGGGGGTTAAATGACTTGCTCAAGGTCACACAGCAAGGAGGTGTCTGGGGTCACATTTGAATCCAGGAGCTCCTGTTTCTAGGCCTGGTTCTCTATTCACTGAGCCACCAGGTTGCCCCACCATATTGACGTTTGATTGTAAGAATTAGAAGTGTTGGGAGCTACATTGGTAGAGTAAGGGTCTAATCAGATGTAGCACTCTCGGGGATGAGCATCTCCAGCCGAAGATGGACGGGAAATTAAACTGATAGCAGTTTCATCACAAAGTCAATAGTTGTTCCAACTGAACAGAAAATTGGAATGAATGACTAAAGCATTTAAGGGAATTATCAGTACTTCATTTAATCGATCCTATCCCTTTTCCCCATTCATGTACCTAATGGACAGTTGGTTGTATTTCCTTTCCCCATTAGCACCTATAGTGGAAAATTGGCTGTATTTTCTTAGGACTGATTATTACCATCTTACTTAAAGCCTTACGTTGACTGCAAAGAGAGTTCTAAAAAGGCGCGAGACACAGATTTTAGAGAACTTCTCATAAAGTCTAGAGAGTGATGCGGAGGGATACATTTCACAGCAACTTCACAGAGTAGGAGAGAAGGAGTGATCGAGCAGAAAAAACTAAACAAGGGTTCTACAGTGTAGCGTTTATCACGACTGCTTTACACTCTGAAGGTCCTGGGATTGACCCAGATTTTAGAGGACTTCTCATAGGGTCCAGAGAGTGATGCGGAGGGATACGTTTCACAGCAACTTCGCAGAGTAGGGGAGAAGGAGTGATCGATCAGAAACAAGCTAAACTAGGGTTCTACAGTGTGGCGTTTATCACACTCTGAAGGTCCTGGGTTTGAATGCCGGTGGAACCAAACAAAATTCTTTAAAAAACAAAACAAAACAAAACATGAAAGAAACAAGCGAAACTATGAGAATTCATCCCGCTGACGAGTGAGTTGTCACTTTTATTCTTAAGTATTAAGAGTAAGCTAGGACTCTGAGGCAGCAACCTGAATGCCCAACAGGGACTTTGCGGGCTAAGTTCAACTTGAGTGAAGTTTGTTTTGCTGCCTAATTAGGTCAATGGTGACAGTGTCCTTTAAGAAAGCATACTAATTAGGCCAATCCTTTCTGCTTTCAGTTGGCTGGATGGTGTCAGACTGTTGAGGAAACATTGATATACACCACATGCCCCATTAATAAATTACTGTGATGGCCATGGATGATTGTGCTTTAATAAAGGAAATGGGAGAAACTGAAAAACTGACCTATTCACCTTACCATAATGATTAACTCGAAAGTATTTAAAAACTGCTGCTTTTGCCCATACCGATTGTTTTCCCTTTGGTGTGTGTCTGTGAGGAAGAACTGCTCAAAATACTTAAAGGAAAAAAAAAAGAGGCCATCACCCCAAAGTGTGGTTAAGCTCTGATAAATGGCCACTGAAAGACTTTGGAAGTCATTAGCTTTTCTATTAATACAAGAATGAGGAGGTGCTGCCCCAGGGCTCCCCGGAGGACTTTCTTTCCTGCACACATTTAGAGCAGCGGTTTCCTGTGCCCCGTTTTTTGTGGCCCGCCCACTGGCCCACTGGAAACAGTACTGTAAGACTGCCAACTCTGTGGCAGGCAAAACTGACAAACTTCGCCTGTCTTGGTTTTTGCAGTATTGAGAGGAAAATAAACAGTCAGGCTGCTGCTGCCGCTGCCTGCGAGGCTTCCTCTCCCCACAGTTTGCAAACACAGTCCATGTCCTAGATGTGCGGCGTTTAAACAAAGTATGTTATTCCGTTCCTTTGGTGGAGAGCTGGGATTGTCACCATTTGGCAATGGCTCATGGGCAAGGAAATCTCAGTCCCTGATGCATATACATGTGGATGGAAGGAGTAAAAAATACATCTACAGTATGGCACTCGGAAACCAGATGCTGCTGGAGGACTGGAGAGCAGAGGCAGCTAAGTGGAGCAGAGGGGAGAGAGCCTCTCATGTTGAGCCTAGAGTCAGGAAGACTCATCTTCCTGAGTTCAAATCTGGTCTCAGACACTAACTGGGTGACTCTGGGCAAGTCACTTCACCCTCTTTGCCTCAGTTTTCTCATCTATAAAATGAGCCAGAGAAGGACATGGCAAACAAGTCTCGTATTTTTGCCAAGAAATCTCCAAATGGGTCAGGAAGAGTCAGACACAACTGAAAAATGAATGAACGACGAATTCCTGCCCATGATTCCTGCCATGCTTAGGACAAACAAACACAGAATGCTGTACCTGACTGCATTGTGCTGTCTATTACTGTGGGCTTTTCTGTGGTCAGGATAGTGGTACCACCTGGAACAGAGAACACAAAGGAGGAGATGAACAGAGGGCACATTACATTAGAAAGATGATATATTTAAATGCACGCATTGTAAGCATCTACACACTATACCTATAGCTTTTGGTATAGCTCTGTCTTTGTCTCTCTGTTTTAGCCTCTGTCTCCTTATTTCTGTCCTACTCTCTGACTCTATTTTGCATGCATATGCTGGCACACACATCCCTATAGTTTATTTAAAACCTAATGTTCTTCACTTAGCTTGCTGAATTTCAGCATTCGCAAAAAGGTCAGAGGAACTAGATGTCACTGTGGGTTACTGAAAACAAACACAAACAAACAAATCAATGGGCTGGGGGAGTCCCAAGGACCTGGGTTGGAATCTTGGTTACAACATTTACTACATGTATGACTGTGGGAGAGTCACACATCTTTCTGAGCTATTACCATGTAAACTTGCAGGCAGGGACAATTTCATCACTCTTTGTATCTTCACTGCTTAGCAGAATGCCTGAAAACTTAATACTTATTGATTGACTGAACCTCAGTTTCCTCCCTAACAAAATGAGGGTAATATTAATTGATAGGGTTTTTGTGAGGAAAATACTTTGTAAAATTTAAATTGCTACAGGCATAAAAGTGATTAATGAAAATATCAACAACTAACTTTCCTAACAGATTTTTATAAAACCTAGAAACATGTGAGATTTTGTTAAAGGACTATCTAGCTTGAAATCCATATAAGATATCAATTTTAGGAGCAGCACATCATAGAGAGTATTCATTTTTGGAGGTCTCTGGTAATTTGGAAATGAACTTGGTCTAGAGGACATTACTTGAAACTGATCTCCAAATATTTTAGCTATATGATCAGAATGAACTCTTTGCCTTGTTTTCAAAATCAGAAGGTTATTGTTAGCTGCCATAGCCTCTCCTTTCCAGTGATGAAATTATTTTTTCTAAGGCTAAGGTTTATGCCCAGTTCATCTCAAACTGATTGGTTACAAGGAAAGAGGAAGAGAAATCTTTGAGTCCTTAGAAATAGAACTATATAAAAGTGAAAAAGAAGCTCTAAGCAAATCCTTTAATCAATATTAAACAAAGACCAAAGACTTAGCAGACTAAGTCTTTCACTCCTCTATTGTTTCTTTAGTTCTTGTATTCCTTTTCCTTTTTTTCCTCACACTCATGTATTCTCACTACCCTTACAATTGAGTAGTATTTTATTTAATACATACTGCTTGAATATTCAAGAACAATATTTCCTATATTAGTGTGCTTGTCAGCCAAGCTAATTCACTTGCCATCTCCAATGCAAAGTATTAGATAAGCTCTGTGTGTGTGTGTGTGTGTGTGTGTATGTGAGAGAGAGAGAGAGAGAGAGAGAGAGACAGAGACAGAGACAGAGACAGAGAGACAGAGAAAGAGAGACAGAGAGACAGAGACAGACAGAGAAGGAAAGAGAGAGAGAGAGAGAGAAAGAGAGAGAGGGAGAGAAAGTGAGAGAGAGAGAGAGAGAGAGAGAGAGTGAGAGAGTGCTGGAGAGTGTGTGCTTGGAGAAGGAGTTTAGGAATAAATGAAATAGGACAGGCAGGAGTCCAGCTAGAAGATAGAAGTTATTATGAATTAGGGAAGATCTCTTGCCTTATGTGCCCGGCACATAGTAAGTACTCAATAAATGTTAGTGGTTGTTACAGCTGATGATGACAATACCCTCCAGCTCCAGCTGGGCCCTAGTCCTGTGCTTGGAGTTCCCACTGATATTCCATTTACACATGGAGCAGAAAAGCATGGGGCACATGCTACACATCCCGAGTGTGAATCAGAGGCAGGCAATGCTGCCCTTGGAATGTTCTTAAGATCTCTGAGATAATCAGCAGCAGTAACAAGTCTCGATACACTCTCCCCCAGTAAACCTGCTGGATGTGTGGTCACCCATGAACAAAGCCTCAATGAGGCAGGCTCTGGAAAGAAAGAATTATATGTATTATGGGTTAAGGAGGTGAGTCTATAATGGCAGAATTGGAGGTAGTCCAGGGAACATTAGCATTATGTTACCCGTGGCCCTTTGGAATAAAGATTCAAGGTGAAAATTCACTTTAAAAAACTGATATGCATTATCAGTTTTACACGCATGCTGTAGGTTGGGAGCCAAATTCTGCTTTCAGAGAGATACAGAGCTCCAAAGTAAAAAATCAGACTCCTGGTGCCTTTGAAGTCAATTGTATTATCTAATGACTCCAAAGGCATTTGCAAATGAGTTACTTCTGGGGTGAATTTCACCTTGGCAAGCATGTATGAAAGAGCAGAATTGTCCTCATTTGCATGCATTTCTTATAAATTCACCTGGAACTCAATGTATTCCTTAAGGAGTGGGCACTCTGCTATAATACTTGTCCTCTCAACCCCATACAAATAAGTCATGACAGGAGCAGAAATGAAATCAACCTCAGCTGTGTAAAATAACTTTCAAAACTCTAATGAGAGCATTAATGAATGGATTAGGATGAATAGAACCTAATTTCTATGTTCCCGCCAATCAGTATCAGAGCAAGAAGGGTTTGATTTGGCTTCGTGAAATTATGAGGCACCACAGTGAAAGTCCTGTTGGAAGGGGTTAAGAAGAAGGGGCAGGATGAGTCTAGACACAGGACTTGTGTAGGTTAGAGGGACGATGGCAGGGGAAGTTACATGGATTGGATAATATTATTACTCTTGGTGAACATTTATGTCTCAGCAAATATTTTTCCAGAAAGGGAGAGAGGGCAGTTTAATAAAACAAAAGATGTTTTAAAATAATAACTTTATCTCAGTTTAGTAAATTAACAATACACTTGGAAGGTGGGCATAAAGGAAGCCTTTGATGCCTGTGGCAAAAGTACTTTCTTATATCCCTCCTCCTGCATCCAGCAAAGCAGTGTCCATACCCTAGACACTTTCTTGTGTCCAGACTCTTACTATTTTCATGAATATACTTAGAAATTCCTTGAGACTTGTAACAATTATTAGTGAAAGCAACATTTGGCCTCTACTTGGACTCAAAAAAATACCAAGTGCATTTATATATCTCTTTCTAGAAGGGGTAATTTAGACCACTATTGATCATACAACTGCTCTTGAATAGTTAAAGCGTTGTCAGTGTTTCCTCTACAAATGTCTTATTTTTGCTGATTTGCAACTGTATGCCATACACGATTTGCTCCGGGCTAACATACTTGCCCAATTTTATTCAAAGGCTTTGGTTTCAATTGGTTCAGTCATGAATGAACGTGAAAGCAAGGAGGTTAGTTATTCTGATATCAGCAGTAAAACTGAAGCTTTGTTTCTAATCAATACCAACTGCCTACTTTAGTGGGTTATAAAGAAAAGAGCTGGTTTAGGACAGGGATGTACAATGATTGCTGTAGTCAGCTCTTTTCATGAGGAATTTCAATATGGATATAGGCTATACTTCACCAAAAACTTAGCATCTAGGGCATAATGTTTGTGGGAAATTATGGATAGGCTCAGAAAGAGCTGCTTGTATAAATGGTACTCTGCTTTTGCATCTACTCTAGGGTTTTCTATGGGATATCAGTAACATCAATAAAACATTTTTCTGCAGTTATAGACTTAGGTAACAGTAAACAGTTTAAAATGAAGGAAAATAGTAATATAGATTTCATTAACAGCATGATCAAAAAATGACTAGCCTGGAAATTAGGAGGGTGGTAACACTACTCAATGGAGTTTTTTTGAACTTCCCTATCCTCTCTATATTTCCCTTTCCCCTTCTTCCCTCATCCTATCTTCTGATTTGGGATTCTTGCTTAGAGATTTATTAGTGAAAAATACAGAGGGAGAGATTATGCAGTCATTAGTAAGGTATTTTGGGAAATATACTTTGAAATCTTATAAAAACAGTTTAGCCAATATATGGAGCCATTCTGACTTCCCTCACACCTTTAACATAGCCAATGGAAATTAATTATGTCAACTTTCTGTTTCCCTGCTGTGTAAAGATGCAAACCTTATTATAAACACTAATATTTAATCTCTGAGATTTGGGATTCTCCAAATGAAATTCAGATGATATGAGAAGCTTCATTATGACCTGGGTAGAATTAAAGGTCCCATGGTATCTTTTGTAACAATAGGGTGAAAATCCTTGTGCTTTGTCCAACTTCTAAATACTGTAATCACATTTTCCCACTTGACTAATATTTCCTCTGCTGTTCCAACTAGACAGAACTCTCTCACTAACTCTCTCTCTCTCTCTCCCTCTCTCTCTCTCTCTCTCTCTCTCTCTCTCTCTCTCTCTCTCTCTCTCTCTCTCTCTCTCTCTCTCTCTCTCTCTCTCTCTCTCTCTCTCTCTCTCTCCCTCTCTCTCTCTCTCTCTCTCTCTCTCTCTCTCTCTCTCTCTCTCTCTCTCTCTCTCTCTCTCCCTTTCCCCCTTCCCCCCTCTCATATTTATTGTTGGATGAAATACTAAAGTACAGTATTTGCCATGTCACTTATGGGTGGATATAAAATCTGACAGTTAGGTGAAATACTGAGTTAATATGTTACATATAAATTGGCATATAAGATATTTTAGCATCTTTTTTCCTGAAAGGTAAAGATGTCTTAAGTAACATAATATAAAATTTCTGATAAAATTTGTCATCATCAGTGAAGTTATAATGCTCTTCTGCTATGGAATTTTAAATATTAGTTGGAGATGACCATGATATGAGCAAAAATGATGTTGCAATGAAATGAAGATGGTTTCTGCACCTGTCAGTTGGAAGTCATCACCTGTTCCACTGTGACAGTTGGCCTGGTCATCATCACATTCATCCACTGGATTCCCATTAGGAGTGGTTGGTCCAGCTGTAGGTACTGAAATAAGACCCAAGGGTTATGATCCACCATAACTAAAATGTGTTCTTCAGCCTATAACAGTACAACTTGCCAATACTGGGGGAAAAAATCTCCAATCTATGCTGATAAAGGTAAGACACATTATCTTGTTTTTTCTTTTAGGTGCTTTCTTTGAAGGCATCATGGAATGCTTAGTCTGGATATCTGATTTATTCTTTTAATGAGTTAGCAAACCCAAATTTGATCAATTACATCCTCTAAAGACATCTTTTTTATTGCAGAAGCTTGGGTTTTCACTAGGTATTCAAACTAAGGGATTAAGAACATCAATGAGACATATTTTAACTGATTTTTCCCTTTCTTTTAATTTTTGAGGTTCTGGAGAAACATACTTGTCATGACTACATTTGCATAATTAACATTTTATAAATTTATTCAAATCTTAGCATAGCTTCCCTTTTCCCAAATGGCTTCCCCATTCTGCTACTTAATTCTATTTTTCCTCTAAAAGTTTATTAAGTTTTTCTCTAAGAAAGCTTTTCCACATACTTGGTAATAATTTTTTCTATTTGGAGCAGGTTTGTGAGAGGCATTGTCTCAAGGTAACTTGGCATCAATTTTTGTTAATTTCCATAGAACTGCATTCCATGGTTGGTAGGTATCCCCATATCTTTGAGTTTGCAGTTGAAAGGTAGCTAACATTAATCAAAAATTCCTTTAAATTTAGTTCAGCACATTCTTCCCCCCCCCCAGCCTGTTACTCATTTTTCCAGTCTGTTTAATATTTTACAGTTTTCAGTATTACATTTCATTTTACAAGACTTGAGATATTGTACATTTCTATTGAAGTTTGAAAGCCAGACAAGCTGTAGCCAAGGGGGGTGGGGAGGGGATCTGTTCACTCACAGCTTCTGGCCAGTGGAAATGTTCTGGTAACTGCTGCCTTCCCAATAAAAATCTGACACTGTTTGTTATTGTGATTAAGTGCTCTGCAGAGTTATGACAAATGTAGCTAAGCTCCAGCTTCCTCCAATCTCCAAACATACACATCGACAGTCCACTCACTCAACATTCTACCAACATTTGTGGAGCTTTCAGTATGTGCAAGGCACTATGCTAGGTAAAAATGCAGATAATGCATATACTATTTACTGCTTCACTCATGATTTCATAATAGGCAAGTTCATTCCACTCCATGCTCTTCCCTGGGGTATCATTGAGTCAATATAATCAACCAGGGCAAACTCTTGATAGACTTGGATGTCCATAATGCTGTCCTACTGTGTTAGAACTGCTGTCATTAAGAACTTTAGACTCTTTTTTTGTCCTTCTCCCCAATTTATCACAATATCCTTGTTGTCATGAAGGCTCAAAGAGGAGAGAGAGCACCTCCCTTGGTCCTATCAAGACTCCATTGGAAAAATGTGGAAAATGAAACAAATGTGCTACCTGACTAAATGCTATCATAGACCATTCCTTTATTGCTTCCTTTGCCTGAACTTGATTTTCTTTCAAAGATTTAAGTCCTTCTAGATTGGGGCCAAAGTTCAATTACTCTTTTCTCCTTTGTATTACTAACACATACCTAGTGCTCAACAAATGCTTATGGACTGATTTATAAGAAAATCCACTAATTTATATGGGGAAGTTGAATAGCCATTTAGTAAGTTGGGTTTGAGTTGTCATGGACAAATAACTTGATCTTTTCAAGTCTCAGTTTCCTCATCCATAAAATAAGTAAGATGTGTTAAATAATCTCTAGGGTGCACAGCAGTCTGAGTGTCTGATTTTTGGTGCCTACTATGTGGAAGATCCTATGCATAAAGATGAAATAAATATAATCTCTGGCTACAAAAAGCTTACAATCTAATAGGGGACCTATGATATGAACCAAAATAGCCCTGTTACAAGGAAGAAGAAAAGAGGAGATTTAGACACAGAGCAGGGAGAAATGTGAGCAGGGGAATATTATCTTCACTTGAATGTCAGAGGCAGCATGAGGTGGGTATTAGAGAAGAGGAAGGTAGGCATTAGGGAAGACTTCATATGATAACAGATTTGAGTTTTCTTCTTTGTATCTATATCTGTATATATGAATATCATCTATATGCAGTGTATAATAGCTATGCTTATAAGTATAGACATACAATGCATATACATACATGTGTATATATTTCATAGTATTAGAGACTCCCAGAAAGGACTTTAGGAGCCATCTAGTCCATCTTCCCCATTTTATAAATAGGGAAATTGAAGCTCTAAGACGAGTTCCTTAGTTTTATGAGTTCTTGAATATTTGAGGGCAAATTACATGAGCAAATTCTCTTATCTATTTCATGGAAAGCTGCCACTCAGTTTAGTCTTTCCATCCATTGCATTCATCCCACTCATCAAGCCAGCTTTTCTTTCCAGAATTAGGGACAGAATTAGTTATAGTACTGTAAACTAACTTCTTCTCCAATGGACTCCAGCCCTCACTACTTTGGGTGACTGAGTCTGCCCTCAGTCCATTTTGTTTGTTCCTAGCAAGTTCTCAAACCTACACAACCGGTATTCCAACTAAAATCCCTGAGACATGGTTAACTGAGATCTGTTTTGAGAGCATTAAGATAATACAGTGGCCTGGGGGTGATGCTGTGAATATAGAAACATAGCTACAATGTTAAGGAGGGAGATAATGGGCTTGTTTTAAATAAATCCATAGAAAAGTTGCCATGAATTATTCAGTAGTAGTGAATTGATTGAACTAAGCACATGTATATTTTTATGGTGTTTAATTTGCCCAGGAATGTAATTATATTTGATTAGCTCAAGGCCCAAATACTTTTGGAAACCAAAAGAAAGAGGTATTTTTTTAAAAGGCATTCCTCAGGAATAGTATGAGTATAGGTTTAATAGTTTAATGTTTGGTTACTGACATGTTGGCAATACTTATAATAAATAGAAATAAACTAACAACAGTCATTTTCCTAAGTAAATCTTGAATTAAACTTTTGAGTTCATGAATTGGTCAGTCTTAAGGCTACTTTGTGGTGAGAATGTACATGGGTATAAAGTTATATAAAGTTATATACAATGAATCAAATCAATACTTACACCGCAAGAAGCCATCATTCTACTTAGCAACATTTTCATCATAAACCATTGTATAGGTGTCCCTTCCACATCTTGAGGGTTAGGGGTAAGGTGCCCCCACTATCTGGAAAATCCTTATAAATATTTTTGGCCCTCCCTTCATACCAGAGAAGTCTGAAATCATTTCTTTTTCTTTTATAAAGTATTTACACTACCTTATTGTAAAATTTGGGTCAGTGTAGGTCAATATTAAGTAGAAATACTGTGAAAAAATTAAAAATATAAAATAAATATAAAAATTAATATTTTAACTTTTAAAAAGAAATAGTGTATATTTGAGGTATTAAAAGACAAAATATGTTAATGTTAGATAATACTATACATATATTTTATGCATTTCTGAATTTCTAAACTCTTTCTGTGTTGTACGCTGCCTTTATGTGTCACCTGTAGTTTCCACAAAATTTCCCCAGATTCTCATTTTATTTCTTATGCTGACCTGCAATATATTGAAATTGCAATGGGAAAAGTTGCAATGTGGAAGAGATACTTATGTTTATTAAATATAATTACATTTTAAAAATGGAGTTAGACATTATTACATAGACAGTATTTTAACTCTGCTTGGCCTTACTGACACTCCCAAATGACAATAATGAAAACTGAAATATACAGATCATCTGTTTTTATAAACCCTTACCTTCTGTCTTAGAATTGATACTAAGTATTGATTCTATGACAGAAGAACAGTAGGGGTGGGCAACTGGGGTTGTGACTTGCTTAAGCTCACACAGCTGGGAAATTCTGAGGTCAAATTTGAACCCAGGATTTCCCAACCCCAGGACTGGTACTCTGTCTCTTGTGCTACCTACTGCTCTGAGGGCATCTTTATAAAAATACAAAGTGCCTTCACATAAATGGCTCCATGAGAACCATAGAAATGCAGGGCTGGAAAAGACCTGAGAAGTTACCACACTTGACCCAAAATTACCTTGACAACATTCCCAGTCACTGATCATTCATTGATAATTCACTGACTAAACCTAATCCTAATTCAGTCTCTATGCAAAGACTTCCAGTGATAAGAGAACCATTGCATCCTAGGACATTGTATTCTATTTCTACATAGTACAAATTGTTAGGGAATTCTCTTCAATGTTGACCTAAAACATGTTTCTCTATAACTTCTACCTCTTTTTTTAGTTCTCTTCTCTGGGGACAGACAGAACAAGTCTAATCTCTCTTCCACATGACAGTCCTTTAACTATCAAAGACCATCATGATGGATCCCTTAAGGATGCCTTTATCCAGGCTAAACATGTTCATTATCTTTAACCAATTCTCATGTGCTATGACTTTTTATTCCCTTCCCCATCATTGCCATTCTGGTTACTCTCTCCTGGACACACTCTAACTAGCCAATGCTTTTCCTAATCTGGAGCTAAATACAGTATTCTATTTGTGGTAAAACTAGGGCAGAGTACAACTGAAAAATCACCTGTGTGTTCTGAACATTCTGCTTCTGTTAATGTAGTCCAAGATTGCTTAATCTTGGATTAGCTTTTTTGAGTGCTGTCACACTATGAACTCATGCTGAGCTCACAGTTCACTTTGACTTCTCCAAATTAACTCCTAAATATTTCTCTACATAGCCAATTAGACTGTAAGCAACTTGAGAGCAAAATATCATATAAACAGTGCTTGATGTTTTCAAGACAATGCCTCATACACAATAAGTGTTCCAGTTTAATCATTTGCTTTGTCAACAGAAGAGTCACTTTATTATCAATCTATCAGTCAATAAACATTTTTGAGGCACCTATTATGTGCAAGGATCTGTGCTGAGTTAAAATGAAGCTCTGTTTCCTAAAAAATTTAAATTTAAAAAATTTTTGAATGATCTGCCCATTTTCTCCCTCATACCTCCCTTCCTCTTACCTCAATGAGAAAGTAAGAAATCTAAAACCACTGTTAAAAAATATGTATAGTCAAGCAAAACAAATTCCCACAGAAGCTATGTCCATAAAATGCCTCAATCTGCAATCTGAGCCCAAAATCATCCTAGCAGGAAGTGGACATCATGTTTCATCATGACTTCTCTGGACTTGAAGATAATTAATCTATGGCTTAGAGTGTTCAAATTTTTTAAAGTGTTTGTCTTTGTTAATATGTAGATTGCTGCCATTGTTCTGCTCCCCTGATTCTGTATCAGTTCACATAAATCTTTCTGGGTTTCTTGGAAACTCTCCTTGAATTTTCTTTCTTTCTTTCTTTTTTTTTAAGTAGCATCAGATAATTTATGGCACAGATAACTATTATATAGCCATGAAATATTTGAAAAGCAGTGGGGAGTTTGGATCTGAAAGTAACCTAATGATAGGTTTAAATATCCATTTGGGGTGGGTGGGAGAAACTATTTCTGAAAATTAAATGGATAAAGATTACCTAGAGAAAAATGTTTGCCAAGGCAGTTAGTTACAATACACTTGGGAGGATTAATGGAATTTCTCCCACCACTTCCATATAATTCCATTGTCATAATTATAATAGTATATAATTCTGGCAGTGTTCTGGTGAATGAGTTGCCTTCCTAGAACTTTGTACAGAAATGGTTTTTACAAAAACATGGAAGGACCTTTACTACCTGATGAAAAACAGGTAGTTATCAGTATGAGCACCAGTGAGAACACACACACTTTAAGAGGAAAAACCAAGCCAACCAGCTAGAACTGGCTCTGAAAATTATAATTAATTACCTTCCACTTCACAACCCAGCAGCTCCATTCTTAGCCCTAGTCCTCCATGAGTTGCTCTCTCCGGGTAGATCCTGATGAATCGGGTGGTCAGAGGAGTAAAAGTTCGAAGCTCAGGTGTATCATAGTTGTTGTTACCCTCAAAGGACTGTGGAGTGTGAAAAAGGTGATTTATTAGGATAGTGCTCCTTATTAGCAAAGAACTTGCCTCCCTGCCCCTCTCGAAGCCCCTTCCATCTTAGGGCTCTGGCATTTGGGCTAAGAAGTAGGCTATATTTTCTCACTGAGTGTACAGGTATCGTTTCTTTCTTAAATAAGGAGGGAACAAATGGGTAGTTAAACCTTTGATGACAAGTGAAAACATTTTTCAGAAACAGTAGCCTTCAATGTCAGAAACTAAAGATTTAATGAGGGAAGTTTTTAAGTGATTCTCGGATGTGTAGCTAGCACTTCTTGAAGGGAGTGAAGGGCTCTGAGTATGTAGGAAAATAATTGAGAATAAGAACTTGCCACTTTTACAAGCTTATCATAAACTGCACAATTTAACTAAATATGGCTGTTTGATTCTCTCCAAGGAGTGGGGTCCCAGTCAGATAAAATCTAGTCTTCTCAAAGAGATGAAAATTACATTCCAGGAGGGTCAATTTTATCTAAGAAAATTGCTATTTGTTTAAGAACTGCCTACTCATTGAAAAAGGGTATTTATTTAGGAAATGCCAGCCCACTTCAGCCATTTGGAGATAAAAGATTTCCTCGGCTCTGGGAAAGTAGTAAGTGACCCAACTGGCAACATTTTCAAATTCATGTTATGAAGAATGGCGAAATCATAACATGAATCTGAATTTCCTTTGAAGTAGATTCCTGACAACTGGATACATTTTCCTTGTCAAATAATGGATTGGGACACAGACATCCTTTGTATTCCTGAGTCAGCACCTTCACCCTATCCTCCCTGGAAAGTTGGGGGAAATGACAATAAAATGCTTTTAAGCTACAAGGGATTTTTAGCTTAACCTCCTTGTTTGACCAATAAGGGAAATAAGAACCAAAGATGTTGACTGACTCCAAGATCACATCAAAAATCAATCTCATCAAATATAAAAATCCTGAGCTTGCATGTGATTTAAAGGTTCCAAATCCTATTTATCAGAAAGCAATAATGGTCAGTCCAAAAACCACCGTATATAGCAGCACATTTTTATTTAAAAAAATTTTTTTTAAACCCTCTTACCTTCCATATTAGAATCAATACTCTGTATTGGTTCCAAGAAAGAAAAGAAGTAAGGGTTAGGCATTGGGTATTAAAAGACTTGCTCATGGTCACAAAGCTTGGAAGTATCTGAGATCACATTTGAACCCAGGACTTCCCACATATAATCCTGGCTCTCAATCCACCTAGCCACCTAATTGCCCCAGCTGCACATTTGAAAAAAGATAGCTTAAGAACATGGGTCAGCACCCCCCTACCCCCATGCCACTAGTGGGATAATCTAGAGTGCCACCATAAGGTGCTAAATCTTAAAAATCTCACCAAGAAATTATAAGCAAAATGAAACAACTGGTCATCAGGTGAGAGGACATGGTGTGAATTCAAGAGGAATTTCAACAGACAAGTCATAAAGGGAAATAGTTGTTGGTTCCAATAACAAATAACCCATCTTCATGCCATGCTGCCTCCACTCTGCCTATCAACTTCACCTCCTCCCAGGAATCTTGCCCTCTGTCCTTGGAAGCACTCTAGTTTCAGAGGTGAGCTCTTTCCCCGTATTCTACCCAGAATGAGGCTTCCTCTATTTCCTAGCCATCTCTCAATCATGCTGCCATGCATGTATGTTTTGCCCATCTTCCATCCCTCCAGTTCCCCCTTATATGTTGTTTCACTCCATTAAAATGCAAGCTTCTTGAGGGCAATGGCTGCTTTGCTTACTTGCATTTGCAATTACCAGCACTTATCACAGTGCTTGGCACCTAGGACATAGGCATTTACTAAGTGCTCTGTCTTTCTGTCTGCTTGGCATATAGAGAGAGCATTTAGTAAATGCTCTCTCTGTCTGCCTGTCTATATGAGCAGACAGGCTACCTAGTCAGAAAGGCGTTTGCTGGCCAAGAGGAGCTATCAGAAATCTAACAATAGCCCGGGCACCGGAGGACCCTCCAAGTTTCCCATCATTTCAGAAAAGTGGGCATGGTAGTAATAGACCTGTATTCCTCAGAAGGCCCTGGAAAATTCAGAGGTAATGAGCTTTTAACTCTCACTGTTATTAGGGTCTAATTAATTTGTTGTCAGTAAGGCACTAATTATCACAAAGATTCCATTATTACTTAGACATGCTTTGTGTACATTAACATAACTCCAAAGATCCTGGGAACAAAGCATGTGAGGAGACGTCCGTATCTACAGAATTCCAGACTCTTCTCTTAATAATGGTCTTAATAGAAGCACGAAACAATGAAAACTGAACTACTAAGATATTGGTGCTGAATACTGATGAAGAGTGGAGCGGAAGAGGCATATGGAATCAGGATGAATCTTTGTCCTTGGTGACCCAGGTCTATCTGGCAATGGAGTTTGAGTTCTGCCCTTTGAGCAAAGGAAGTGGGCTTTTCTTGGAAAGGGGGCCCGATTCTATCCATTGGGAAAGTCTGGTTACTCGAAGGACAGTGACTTCCTGGACACACGAGTGTGCTAGGTGGGCTTTAAATCCCTGGGAAAGGGCATGCTTCATTTCATGAACTCGAGCCCTCTTTTCCTCCTAACTCTCTACTGCTTCTCTCACATTTTCATATTTAAAAACTGAGGGCATTTCATTGTCCTTATAAAAATGTAAAGGAGAGCCTCCTAAACAGGAAAATTTACTGGATTTCTTTTTCTTGCGAGAAGTTTCTTTTGGTCGGAGGATATTTTCAGCATGACTGTGAAAGGCGCTATATAAACAACTTAGATTTTTTTTACATTTCAGGCTGTTACAGGAAGATAATGATGCTGGTCTAGCTCATGTTTAAGAAAAAAAAAACAACAACAACAGATCTCTCTCTCTCTCTCTTTTTTTTTTTTTGGTTAAAGATGAAAACTGTGAGTAGCCCTCCTGATGAATCTTTCTCTCGATTTGCTGTGTAGGCTGAGAGCTTCAGACTTGATTACAAATGCCTGGATGAGATAACAAAGGCTCAAGAAGCATATGATGCATGGTATAAAAAGCATATGGTGATTTTTTTCTCTCTCTCTTCTAGAACTGTGGTGTTGAAGAACGTGTCAAAACAACACACACTTTATTCCGAGAGCAGCTATGTGAAGTTGTTGATTTACACCATATTCACACTTTGCAATGAAGTCACAACTCACAGGGCTGTGAATAATGATTGGTTTTAAGCTATTTCCTGATGTTTATTTTTTGTTTATTTTCTGTTGGTGAAAATTCAAAACAAAAACTAATAATTGATTTATAAGTACTTTGAAGTTTCCAAAGTGCTTTAGAGGCATTATTTTGCTCTATTCTTACATAAATTCTTTAACTTAAGTGCTATAGGTATGATTGTTCCCATTTTAGGGGACTGAGCCTCCAAGAGGTTAAATCGACCTCTTAAGGTCATAGATTCAGAGTTGGAAGAGCCTTCTAAGGTCACATAGTCTGACTTTCTTCTTAGAGAGATGAAGAACTCACATAATGCCATCCATTTGGCAAGAGCAGGAACTGATATCTAAAAACCAGGTCCTCTGACTTGCCTAAGGTTGTCTAAGTGGGAACTGAAAAGACATCTTTCTCTTGACAAGTCAAGCACTTAATCTGCTCTGTGATACTTTTGGGGAAAGGATGGATGTGAAAAAAAGAAAGAATTCAGGAGGGAGAGGCAGATAGAAAGGAAGAGAAAGAGGGAGGAGACAGGAGAGGGAGCTCAAGAAGGAAAGGATGGAGGAAGAAAGGGAGAGTGAGAGGAGAGGCAGAATCAGAGGGAGAGATTGGTAAATTGAGAAAGAAAGGAAAAGGGAGAGGAAAGGGAAAGAGGGATGGAGAGGAGAGGGAGAAAAATCGAGGATGTGTGTGTGTGTGTGTGTGTGTGCACGCATGTGTGATGGGGATAAGAGAGTGTTCCCCTATTTTAAAAAGTATAAGCCCTGCGTAGATGGCTTGATGTATTAACTAGTCCCACATGGGAGACATGGCTTGTCTCCACAGAGTCAACACATCTGGAATGAGTGGGAGTTGGAAGCATTGTAGAGTTTATGTTTCCTGCCTCCAGCAACTTGGCCTGCATCACTTTATCAAACCATATTCCCACACTCATTCAGGGTTGGTGTGATGATAATGTTCCTTACAATGATCCATGATTTCTCTTTCTCTAGAGAATAGGTCATACATAGGCAAAGCTGGGTAGAAATAGTGGGGCAGGAGAGGGCTATTGGGGGGAAGATTGAGGACTTTCTTGATTTCAAGGGACAAGTTGTCTCTTGATAGCTCTTTTATTGATTTAAAAAGGGCACTGCATGGCAAAAAATACCAGTGGATATAATCATTCAGTCAGTTTTATGAATTCAATTTTTGATTATACAGATGAGGATTATTCCCTTTGTAGACTAACTGTGGAAAAACAAATCTTTCTGGAAGGAAGGAGAGATAGTAGAATGTGGAAGAAAGAGGCCCCTGTGTCCTAAATTATTTAAAAAAAAAACCCAATTCTGAGAAGGCTTTGCCAAAGGGATCCATGATATAATTGGGGGTCAGAAGATTTGAGGTTTGAGTCCTAGCTATGTTACTAATAATTTGGCAACTCTGGGTAAGTAACTTCAACTGTCTGGGTCTAGGCTTTTTCATGTAAAAAATGATAGAGTGATTTCTGATAATCTTTAAAGTCCCTTATCCCCTTAGCCCTTTGATTCTTATCCAAACATGGTACTCCTGCCCTTTAGCAGTTTCTCAATTGTTAAGAAGTTTAGGGGAGTTTTAGATACCCTTTTTGTTCATGGATTCCTTTGGCAGTTTGATGAAATGAATGGTCCCTTATTCAGAAGAATTACTACTTTAAATAGGTTAGTTACATAGGCTTAACAAAGGAAAACAATTATATTGAAATACAGTAATAAAATATTTAAAAATGCAACAAGTTTATAGACCCTCAGATTTTAAGAGCTCTTGGTTTAGAAAATTCAAACCAATTTGAATACCAGCTGAAACCAACTTAATTAATTGGACAGGCCCATTTATTTTTAAAAATCACACAATACAGCAAAATGAATTTTGGATTATATGTACTACAACTAACAGTGTGCTGGTAAATGTTTAACAACCAACTGTGGAAAAATGTACTCATGACATTTTAAAATCTAATCTGCTATATTCACATTTTCTATATCATTTTCTTAAATCCAGCCAATATCTAAAACAATAACTCAAGTCCTGATTTGGAGATTTACCAATTTCTGAAATATAAATATGCTCAGAGAAAAAATTTAACAATTGGCTTTCAAAAGCTGCTTGGAGCTGGCTTCAGTATTTGTCTTACCTAGAGTCCCCTTTCTTACTATTATGGAGAGACAGTGTATTTTACAGAATCAAGGGACTTAGCTTTAACAATTAAGCTTGGTTAATCTCAACTTCATCTGTAAAATGGGATACTAATACTTTCCCTTATCTTAGAGTCCTTGTGGAGTGAATGCTTGGTAAATTATATACTAATTAAAGTTTAAAGCTGGACTAAGACTTTTGGAACATCTTGTATTTACCCTGTATCTGGTGTATTTCTATTTTTATGTACCTGTTTTTTCTTTCACGTTTTGAGGGGAGGGAGAGTTTTAGTTTTCAATTTTCCTTTGTGTCTCTTGCACTTAGAATGGGGCCTAGAGCATGGTATGTGCTTAATAAATGCTAACTGAACCATGAGTGTCATCACCAAGAGTGACACATTTGAAGCCTTCTGTATTTCAAACATTTCTATACTAAACAAGTAAATTATATTAAAGATCCTCTAGGTGATGACAATGATGAGAATTTATATATAGCACTTTAAGGTTATTTTATCATCACCACAGCCCTGTGAGGTAAAAGCTATTATTTCCCCCATTTTAGAGAGGAGAAATCTGAAAAGTAAAGTGACTTGCCTAGCCTTACAGAACTAGTAAATATCTGGGATCACATTTGAATTCAGGTCTTTCAGATTCCAGGTCCAGGATCACAAAGCCTTACCTGGCAGACTGTCAAGCTACCTTTTTATCCCTGTGTCCCATAACAGCCCCAGAAGCACTACCCTTACCTCTGGAACGTCATTAGCAGTACCCTTACTCCCCAATTCTGCAAGGATCCTAAGAAGCTTCTCATTTCACCAAGGATGGAGGGACTTGGCTTCTACTCTTCTCCCTTCCTTTAATCTCTTTGCCTTTGCTTTTGAAAGCTGGTGCCCTTTGGGTGGCATGCTCTCCCTCCCCACTTCTACCTCTTACACCATGATTTCCTTCAATCTATGTAATCAAGGTCGGGCTATAATTAAGTCAAGCCCCGCCTTCTGGGGGAGTTCCCTCGGGCTGCCAGCGCTACCTTCCATAAGGCGAATTTGTATCTGCCTCATATGTATTTTATATCCACTCATAGATGTATATGTAACCTCACCCATCAAAATAGAAGCTCCTTGGGACGGGGATGGGGATGGGGATGGGGATGGGGATGGGGACAGGGACAGGGACAGGGACAGGGACAGCTTCGCTCTTCTTTATAACCCCCCAGCATGGTATCTGGCTCATAGCAGTAGCTAATAAATGCTCACTGATTCAGTGGGGGGACTATGGCCACCTCCAGTCCACTCACCTTAGTCTTCCGTTTGCTTTCATCCATAATCATTTTCCAGTCGGAGCCATTGTTACTGTATCCAATCTTGAATTTTTTCATGAACACCTTGTTGTCTCGGTGTTTCCCTCCCTGAATGATGATGCCCTTCACGATTTTCTCCTCACCTAGGTCTATCTGGAGCCACTCATTTGTGTAGGAGTGAGGGGCAGATGGGAGCGCCCAACCTGAGCGGCTTGTGACTAGGCGGATGTTTTCAGGCATCCAGTTTCTGTCTCCTTGATTGGAGGCTGTAATTTGTGAGTCTGAAATGAGTCCAGACACCATCCCCAACATTCCCGAGCAAGGGTAATCTGTGGAATGAAAGGAAATAATTAGAAAATGTCAAATGATTTTCTGTGTAACTACACCATCTGAAGGAACCTAGGGCATTAGCAGAAAAGTCTAGAATGTTTAGCCTTAATCTGAAAAATAAGGCATCTCGCAAAGAATAAACTCCAGTAATGAAGGCTTCCCTCCCCCTTCATTCTTTTTTATTTATAGTCAAAGTTCTAAGGCACAAAGGGTCAGTTTGTGCTTAGTTTGTTCAGTAGCTGAGCATTCTCTCTCAAATACTAGTTCTCAAAGTGTGGTTGGTACTTCTTTAGCATCTGCATGGGCAGCTATGTGGATCAGAGGTTAGAGCATCAGACTGATTTTTGCCTACCTGTACCTCCACCATCTTTGAGTCTTGGTTTTGTTATTTGTAAATGAGAGGTATTCCAATAATATTTGGTTAATTGGTTAATATAGTTTTAATTTTCAATTAAATATGTAAATTTATATATATAACTAATGATAAGTATTATATTAATAAGTCTTAATAATATAATAATTGGTTAATATAATTTACAGGGTTGTCACAAAGAAAGTACTTTGTAAACATTAAAGTGCTATATGAGCTGCTGCTGATCATTCTTTCCCTGAACCTGTTTCTTCTCTTCCTTTCTGTTGTAGCAAGGTGACTTAATGGATAGTACACTGGACCTGGAGTTGGGAAGACTTGAGTTCAAATCCAGTCTCAGACATTTACTAGTTGTGTGACCTTGGGCAAGTAATTTTCTCAGTTTTTTCAACTTAAAATGGAGATAATAATAGCATTTATCTCCCAGGGCTGTTGTGAGAATCTAAGAAGAGGCTATTTTTAAAGTACTTAGCACAGTGCCTGAAACCTTATAAGTACTTTGTAAGTGAAAGTTATTATTATTATTATCTTTCTCTGGTTCTATTATCTCTGATTACTCTTTCTGAAATGCTTGGTATCTTGCAAAGCTCTGTCATCCTATATATTTTATTAGTGACTTCAATTATTCCAGCAATTAAACTCCATAATATCTATCTGAGGAATCCAAAATCTTTTTCTTGTTTCAGTTGTGTCCAACTCTTTATAACCCAATTTGGGGTTTGCTTGGCAGATACTGGAGTGGTGTGTCATTTCCTTCTCCAGCTCATTTTAGAGGTGTGGAAACTGAAGCCAACAGGGTAAAGTGACTTGCCCAAGGTCACATAGCTAATACCTGAGGCAGATTTTAACTCAGATCTTCCTGATTCAATGACCTGCGCTCTATCCAATGTACCACCTAGCTGTCCTAAAATCTCTCACATGTGCCCTCTAATTCAATGTTTTCAATCGCCTGTAGGATATATCTAAGCTTTGATAAACTTCATCTTCACTGTCAAATTAGCTTTGCTTTCCAACTATCAAATTTATTTAAATTCAACAAACAGACCTGAATTACTTAACCATGTTGCAAGATACTGTGCTAGGCACACAAAAAAATGAAATATGAGTCAGTCCCTGCCCTCAAAGATCTTCCTCTCTGGAAGAAAGAGGGGATTCTATGAAGGGGATAAAATGAGACCTAATTTCTATTCTTGACATCTGATCTTTCAGGTCTGTCAGACATGAAACCTCAGCATCATCTCTATAGCTTCTTTCTCTCCTTCATTATATCCATTTTTCATAAATTCTTGTCTTTTCTTCCTTCAAGTCCCACTTTCTCCATGAAACCTTTTCCTACAACTCTAGTCTACATCGATCTTTCACTTTTCTACCTTCCATTTTACTTAGTAACATGCCATACTAATTGGGAACACTTTTTCCTCTAGTTGGTTTATGTATGTATGAGTATTGCCTCCCCAGCTAGATTGAGGACTTTTTAAGGGGTTATGTCTTTACACTTTGTGAATTTGTCAACATCTACTACAGCAGTGGAAAAAACAGATGCTTAATAAATATTGACTGATTCATTGACACATCTCTCAAAATGAGATCTACTATTCAGAATTTTCTGGTCAAGTCTCTACCTAAGAAAGCTAACAAGTGACTTCTTGCATCTCCAAAATGGAGATAACCGTATTTACCCTGTTGACTCCATAGGATTGTTGAGATAAAAAGGGTTTATAAAGCTTAAAGCACTATGCAAATGTAAGCTATATTTTTGAATAGACTAACAAATCTTTTTATATCAATTTCTTAACTGTTTCCTTAGAAATTAACAAAAAAATCAAAACGATGACTTTTTTTCACCCAAAGTTGATTGCATGCATTCAACATGTCTTCTGACTAGTCTCAGGTTACCAGAGACAGTAAAGAATTCTTAGATATGATCAGACTTCTTTACAATTAAATGTAAGTACAACTAAAGACATCTGTCATTTCCTCAGTTGAAATCTCATTTTTAGATTTAATTGCCTTTATAATTTAATAATAAATACCTACTCCCTTGGGTTAGGATTTGGAACCCCAGGACTAAACCTGATGAAGATTTAAATACACCCATGCACACAGAAATAAATGAATGAATAAATAATAAATGGACACACATATATCAGGAACTGAATGTGAAATGCAGTGTTAAAAATAGCAGTGACATTTTTGGCCACTGTGGTCACACCTGCTTGTCTTAAAACCAGCTCTTGACAATGGCAATGTTTAGCTGGTAATGGGGATCAGATGTTGCCATTTAGGAAAAAAATGTAATTTACTTGAATGTTGTAAGGAAAGCATAGCTTCTACTAGATGTATGCTATTTTGCTAATGTAGTTTATATGTTCATATAGCTAATAGTGCAGAGTCTCTACTCCAACTGCATATTCATAGCCTACAGCCAAGCTGTTATCTATTGTGTTTGTATGACTCCTTCCAATAATAACTAAGAAACCCTTTAAGACATTCCTTTAACAAAAAAACTATTTGGCTGATTTTCATACTGACTGTGAGAAAAAATGAGCATTTATAATTTGAGATTGGACTCCAGAGAACACATACTTCGATATTTTGAAGAATCATCACACAAAGGAATGGTTCTCATGTCAAATTCACTTTGTAAAGTATACAAATAATTATTGGGATTAGTCTCCTAACTCATCCAATGGCTCTGTCTCCATCCAAGTTC
Source organism: Monodelphis domestica (assembly GCF_027887165.1). Classification (NCBI taxonomy): domain Eukaryota; kingdom Metazoa; phylum Chordata; class Mammalia; order Didelphimorphia; family Didelphidae; genus Monodelphis; species Monodelphis domestica. The sequence continues at coordinate 252,013,189 of NC_077231.1, read as the reverse complement.
TGTGAGATAGGTTGTAAAGCCATGATTCTTCCATCTAAAGGATGAATGAACTGAAAACCAGTGTGGTCATAGTATCTTATATTAAGAGTTGGAAGGTGCCCTGGAGATCACTGATTTATATAGATGTGGAAACTGAGGCACAGAGAGGTTGTGACCCATTCATCCACAATCATGATAGTATGTGTTGAAGCTGAAACCTGAAACCAGAACTGCTGAGGATTCCAAAGTATAGATGTACAGAAGGATAAGGAGGGATGGCTCTATGACATCTTAAATTCTTTTCAACCTAAAATAGTAAACTTTCTGTTTTGTTTGGTTTGGTTCAGATCTGTAATCTCATTGATATAGGAAATTTCCCATGACAAAGTTCCTTTACCAATGAAGATCTGGAATTGTTAAGCAATTCATGGTCTTAGAAAATTACTGGGAAGAACCGAGAAATACCTTGCCTAGTAACCATTATGAATCAAAGGTCAAATATGGTCCCCGGTCCTTCAGAGTTAGAAGCTGGTTCTTACTCTATAGTATACCATTCTGCCTCTGTCTGTCTGTCTGTCTGTCTGTCTCTCACTGTTAGGGGATAGGTGGTTCTTGTTAATAAGGTATCTGAGTAAATAGAAAGTGAGAAGATTGTTAAATGTCTAGCTGTGAAACTGAGCAATATAATTTAAACATTTTTAATGACTGAAGGTCCTTTAAGATATTGTATTGTCAGAAGGAAAGCCTTATGTATATAATTTATCATAAATACATAGATCTTTGAGAACTCTGGTTATTAGGGATTTAGGTAAAACACTGCTGAAATTTTTTAGTAAATACATGTCTAGTAGTATCTGCATATGCCCATATATGTCTAAGTTATTTCCTTTCAATGTCATTCCCCAGAATTCTATATTTGCCATAAATAAATAAGTAAATAAACAAATAATAAATTGGCAAGCATTTATAAAACTATTTTCCAGGTGTATGTGAAACAACAATGTTAAAAATAGAAGTTACATTTTTGGCCACTGTGGTTTGCACCTGCTTGACTCAAAACCAGACTCTATAATGGCACTGGTTAGCTGGTAATGGGGACCAGATGTTACCATTTGGAGAGAAAAAAAAAAACATAATTAACTGGAACAGGTGATCCTGCTAACAATAATATTTTATGAACTATCATCTACATAGAATGAGATACATTGTTTTAGTATTAGTGTTGGGAAAGTCCAAGATCCTTATTTGGGGGTTCAAGAAGCTGGGAGTCAGAAAGATAAGAGTAACTAGATCATGATCACATTTATAAAGTTGTAGAGCATAGAATAGAAATCAAGAATCTTTACATCTAGTCCAATGCTCTTTCCTCTGTGCCATATTCTTCCTTCCCTCCATTCTTCCCTTCTTTCCTTTCTTTCCTCACTATCTTCCTTTCTCCCCTCTCTCCCTCCTTCCCTATGTTCCTTCCTTCCTTCCTTCCTTCCTTCCTTCCTTCCTTCCTTCCTTCCTTCCTTCCTTCCTTCCTTCCTTCCTTCCTTCCTTCCTTCCTTCCTTCCTTCCTTCCTTCCTTCCTTCCTTCCTTCCTTCCTCCTTCTCTATCTCTTTCATTTCATCTTCAGTGTTCTTAAATACCAAACAGGATTGCTTCAAAGAGAGAAACAATAAGTTTAGTAAGAAAAAATACATCATTTTTCAAATGACTACTATATGCAAGTATAATTTCCCTCTCAGTTAGGTCTTAACATAGTGATTTATTTCACAGAAAATGGTTTGATGGATTATTTTCTTCTCATTTATTCCACTGAATCTAACAATATCAATATTTTTCTCTTTCCAAAATACCAGTCTTAAAGAGTATACATACCAAAATAACAAGGCCAGAATTTATGACAATGAAAAACAAATGCCCTGATATTGTGCATATAAAATGATAAAAGTTTTTCAAACATTTAAAGTCTTCTGTCTTTAAAAATAAAGATGTTAGAGTAGATGATATTTAAAGTTCTTTCCTGTTTCGCCATTTTCTGTAGGGCCAGAGATCCTAAGCAAATCCTTCAAAGAATCTTAACCTCAGAGCACCAAAAGACCTGGTGGGGTGAGGAGGGAGGAAGCTTCCTATGACCCAGAGTTTGGAAAACATGGATTTGCTTTCTGTGAGGGATATTTTCTAGGAATGCCTAATTTTTGCTTTCTTCAGAAGAGGCTATGAAGTTATTCTCTTACACTCTATTGCCCTTGTCTTCCATTCATTTCTCAACCTTTTGCAATATAGCTTCTGGACAACTTAGATCAGCTTTGTCAAGCTGATGGATATGAGATGGGAAATGAAGAAGAGCCACTAATCTCTCCTTCAAGGTTACTAATGATACCTCAACTGTTAACTAATCCCTCCCCCCCTTAATACTCTGGTGATTTAACATTTATGCATTGGAATATTGTAATCATGCTTTCCATTGGTTTTCCTGATCCTAATCTCTTCCTTCTCCAATGTATCAGCTAAAAAGTTGTAAAATTTACATGACTAAAACACATGTCTGATCATATCACTTTCCTACAGAAAAATCTCCGTTTTCTTCTTGTTGCCCTCAGGATAAAATGAAACTTCTTTAACCTGTCAAAGTCCTACACAATCTGGCTCTCATCTACCTTTCTAAACATATGTCATAGTACTCTGCTCTGTTGGTCTTTAGTGTATTACATTTCATCTCTTCCTTACGTGCCACTACACTGGCTGTGCCTTGCACCTAGAATGGCTTCCCATCTCACAGTTATTTCTTAGAATCCCTACCTTCTTTCAAAGCTTATGCTAGGTGTCACCTCTTACTTCAATTTTTCCTTTGTCCTGCCAGTTGCTAATGCCATCTCTTCCTCAAATTATGTGGCATATTTCATATTACATATTCTCTTCCCTTCCTTCTCTGCCACCTAATGTGTATTTGTTGAAATAAATTTTAAAACATTATTCATTATTCACTAGATGGAGATATGTTAATTTGTTGATTTTTTTTTTGAAATCAACTATGAAATGCTACCCATTTTCATGTTTGGAAACTAAGTTTAATCTCTTAAAAATCTCTGGCTTAATAGACTTTGCAAAGTTAAAGCCTATGGTCACAGTAGTAGAGTTGGAAGGGACCTGAAAAATCATTTAACCCAATTCTCTTGTTTTTCAGGTGAAGAAACTGAGGTCCAGAGAAATGAATGACTTAGACAAAAGTCTTCTAAGTGGTAGTAAAAGTGACCACAAAATATGATCTTCAGAAGAAACAATTTAAATAAACATGATATGATGATACCTATAGATTAAAATCTAACAACTGTATAAGACATAAATATAAAATAAACATAAGCTTCCTTTCTTCCCCAAATCCAAATTTCTCCAAATAGAAAATAATATTGCTAATATTTGAACTTACCTGTTATCTTGCAGCCATATACCTCAAATCTCATTGAGATACCAGTTTCCCAAGTTACTGGTTTGATTCGGATAAAACGTGTTATAAAGGGCTTGGGGAAAACCCCATACACAACATCTGTGGGGTTGGTGTTCCCTTGGAAAATCTATATAAAGAAAGAGAAGGACTCATTAAGTACGGCATGCCTATAAAAATATTTTTTGGAAAATCATTTACAAGGAGTGAGGCAGCTTCAATAACTTGCCAAGTCTTTCCTGCTAAAGCTCAGAAATAATCCGTGTCTAACATAGTATATTATGTTAATCATCTATGGGTCTGGAGGAAGCAGAGACTAGAGAAAGACAAGCATTGTTGCAAGAATAACTTTTGGTAAAGGATATATATTATTATCTATAAATAGTGAAACCATTTACTTTACCAGAAATGCCTTCAAAATGCTACAGGAATTCTCCATGAGAATTCACATTATTCCATTTTCCCAGAGATACAAACAAGAGAAGCTTCCCTTCTGTCACTAATCATAGGTAAAGGCATCATGCTGTTTGGAATTCAGTAGAGGTCCTAGCCTCATTTATTGCACTGAGGTAAACAGGCAACATAATGCTTTGGAGAGAGTGATAAACTTGAGTCATGGGACCAATATATATTATGCTTTATATTACAAGAAGTTCCAAATGAATATATGACCTAAATATTAGAGATCATTTCACAAAGCAATCAGAGGAGAATGGAAGGAAGTATCTTAAACAACTAGGCTAGGTGGAAAATTCTTAGCTAAATAATAAATTCTTAACTAGAGAGGTAGATAAAGGATAGAACAGACAAATTTGATTGCAAAAATTGAAAAGCCTTTAAATAAACAAAATCAATACAACTGAAATAAGAAGAGAAGCAGCTAATTGGGACAATTTTCATAGAAAATATTTCTGATAATCTCTGATATTTAAGGTAAATATGAAATTGATACAGATATATAAGAACAAAAATCTTTCTTAATATACGGTGGTTCAAAGTATATAAAGAGGACATCTTCAAAAGAAGAAATGCTAGCTATCAGTAAGTATATGAAAATAATTCTCTAAATTATTGATAAGAGAAAGACAAAACTTTCATTTTCATTTCACCCTCACAGAGTGGCAAAGATGACAAAAGATGACCAAAAAGTTGAAAAGATGCTGAAGAAATTTTGGAGGATTAGTGGAAATGCAGTACACCCAGAAAGCCAACTCTATTTTATTTTAGGGTAGGAAGACATTCAGTGAGGAATTGGAAGGTGGGAAGCAAATGAACATTATTAGATTCTTACTATGTTCTAGGTACTCTAGTAAGCTCTGGGGATATAAATACAAATCAAAAGATGATTAAAAAAAAGACATCTTGAGACAAATTTATGGATGTAATTGTGTTTTAAAGACAAAGACTGAGCTCAGTTTTACATGGTGTATTTTCCCCATTTGCTATCTCTTTTTGTTTTATGTTGAATTAACTTTTAAAAAGTGCTTTCTAAACTAAGAGCATGTTATTTAATCAAGAGGCTCTGAATGGTTTTCTTTCCTTATTGCTCAAGTTGATCCCTTGATCCCTTGCTCATTGTGGGTGGATTTTCTCACACCAGAATAATTGTTTCTTTCCTCTTTTCCTCACTGATTATATGGAAAGGGCTGTGTGTTCCCTTGGCTTGAAAAGATGTATGACCCACAAGCTGTGATTGCATAAGAGCTATTTCCAGGCTTGCTTTTTGCATAGAATCTCTCCAAGAATAAATTTGTTATTGATACTTCAGGAGGGGTATAATAAGAAAAAGCTTTTTTCCTGCCACATGTTGAGAAACCTTTCCTCTTCCATTCCAGATGTGAAGAATGCTTCGCCCACTGGAGTTTGGAAGAGAAATAGAGTCAAGGTAACCATTTTTGGCAACTAGATGGGAGTAGAAGACAAAAGTTTTAGAATACAAATCAGGAAGGTCTGAGTTCAAATCCTTCTCTAGACACTATCTATGTGACTTGGCAAATTAATTTTGGTATGCCTCAGTTTCCTTAACTATAAAAGAGGTGAAATGATGCCTTTTATGGCATAAGATTGTTTTGATGATCAAATGAGATAACATATAAAGTGCTTAGTAAACCTTAAAGCACTAAATAAATTCTAGCTCTTATTATTTTTATGCCCACTCCTTACATATTCATGATTTCACAATACCTGGATCTGAGTTTCTGTATTTCTCTTCTCCTGGTGATTTATTCTGCCCCCAAGGACAAGCTCTTAATTCTTGGCAATCGATAAGTATGAGTTCCCAGAAATCTTTGGATTAGTAAATCAAGGCAAGCATAATTTCAAGTAAGCTGTTTACCCCAGAACATTTCCCAAGTCCAAATGAATTAGTGCATAGAGCCCAAGAGACCTAGCAAGATCCTGCCTCCATGGTTGGAAGCACTAAAGGGACAGCATGTAAATTCTGCATGGACTGGATGAATGACCCTCGTTTCTCATAAGAAGCAGTCACAAACTATAAATTGGCTTGCAGAATCTACTGGCTAGATAAAAAGTTTTCTTAAAAGTTGCTCAGTTATGGAGAAGGGAGAGAGAAATCATGAAAAGGAATGAAACAAGGACAGCTAGGTGACTTAGTAGATAGAGGACCAGGACTAGAGATGGGAGGTCCAGAGCTTAAATGTGACTGTAGATGTTTCCTAGCAAATCACTTAACCCCAATTGCCTAACCCTTACCATTCTTCTGCTTTAGAACCTATACTTAGTATGAATTCTAAGACAGTAGGTAAGTGTTTAAAAAAAAAAGGAATGAAAGAAAATGGGAAATAATATGCTCCTTGAGGTTCCAAGAAAACATTATTTCTCTCATATATAATCATGTCTCTGTGGGATATTTAAAGTGACTCAAATTTTATATTTAATCTAACTAGCATTGACTTTTCTTGGAAGACAATAATTTCCACTTTTTTCCACTGAAATTAGAAAAAATAAGACATGTTGGTCTGGTATAAATTTCTAACTTTACTTTTTATTTTGAATTAATAAAAAGAATAAAGCAGGTCTAAGGAAAAAAAAAGAAACTAGATGCATATTGACTGCTCTTTTAAACAAAACAAAATAAAACAAAAACCAAATCAGTTAAAGGGATGGGAGCCAAACTTACAGTTGGTTTGTTCCCTTCTTTTATGGTAATCCAGTCTTCGCCATTGGAACTAATATCCACTCTGTAAGTCTTGACGTAGTATTCCTTTTTGGTTTCTTTTGAAATCGCCCCCTGTGTCCCTATGGCAGAGACAAAGCGGAGCAAGCCTAGGTCCACCTGTGGCAGAAAGAAAGAATAGGCTGTGTCAGTTTCTCTGAGTCCGAGGTTTAATCCTATGTCACAAGATTGTAAGTTCCATGAGGCCAGGGTGTCCTCACTAAACACCCAGCCTCCTAAACATTCCTGTGCATTCACAGAATCATAGGTTTCAAGCTAGAAGAGAGGGAGTAACTGTAAAGTACTTAGCACAGTGCCTGGCATATACTAAGAATATATAATGCTATTTATTATTTTTACTCAGCTAGTCCAACTCCCTCATTTTATAAGACCCAGAGATGTTAAGAAACCTGATGAAAGTATATAGTTTAGTAAGTGACACTCAGAAGTCATTCATTAAATTTTTTAAATTGTTTAATTACTGAATCTACAAGCAGTTATTAAGCAACAACTGTATGGTAGGTAAAATACAAAGGAAAAGCAAAGTAGTTCCTGCCATCCAGAAGCTTAAATTTCTGGGAGACATGTAAGCATGTAGATTTGTGTAAAATAGAAACAAAACGGATTCATGTTGATGGGGTTGAGGGTACAATGGTGCTATTTGTCATTAGAGAAAATTTGTTCTAGTTAAAATTCCAACTTCCCTAGGAAGTCTTTCCTGATCCCCTTAATTCTAGCGCCTTCTGAAATTTATCTTGTTTATATATATTTATTTGCATGTTGACTCCCATTCAACTATGAGCTCCTTAAAAGGTGGGACTGTCTTGTGCTATTCTTTAGTAGTGCCTGGCACATAAGAGGTGGTTAATAAATTTTTTCCCACTGACTGCAGATAACAATACCTGCCCTACTAGAAGAATAAGAGATCTCTCAATTTTTCTTTTTAAAACATCTCTTATAATACATGTATAAACTATATCATATTGCTTGCCCTCTCAGGGAGGGAAAAGAGGAGGGAATGAGAGAGAGAATTTGGATCACAAAATGTCAGAAAACAATTATTAAAAATTGTCTCCACATGTAATCAGGAAAAATCGAATATTACTAGAGAAAAAAAAACAAAAAACAAAAAAGAAAAAAGAAACCTCTGTTCTTTCATTTCTGAATGATTCTCAAAAAGACAGCAGCTGGACAAAGGCAGGTGATTCTGGGCAGAGATGAGAACAGAAGCCTCTGCTCCATTCTACAAATAAGAATACATGATTTCTGGTGCACAAGGGAGAATGGAGATGAATACCGTATAAATATATTATGAATGCCGTGCAAATATAATTACGTTTTCTGAGCATCTCAAAGTATATTTCAGACATCACTTTATTATAATTCATTTTACAAATGAGAAAACTAAAAGAGAGTGGCTAAGTGCCTTGCCCTAGGTCATCAACTGGCCATTGGTTTGGTCTGGAATGGAATGGAGGCTTTATCTGACCCAATTTCCTTCTCAGTCACAAGGCAGCATTTTGCTTCCCCTCAAAAATAGGGTGCCAGATAAAGAAATAGCAGCGATTTGGGAGGGATGATGAAGTAGGGGTGTAGACTGTGCTTGGGGTGGAGGAGGTGGGGAATAAAGAGAAATCAAAGCTTTTGGTGCTTCCTTCCATTTCCTCCATCTTTTTCTCTTAAATCTTATATAAATTGCCAACTATGAGCTGCCATGCTGGTGAGCTTCAGACAAAGAGGCTTCTTTTAGTAGGCGGTCTTGTCTTTTTTTTCTAGGGACACATTTCCCACCTGAATTTTGGGATCAGGCACCAGAGGAGCTCTAAGATCTCTCTATGGTCTTCCATTAATGGAATTCATAACAGTAGTAACTAAATGGTGATTTTGCTTTGATGGCCTGATCATTGGGAATAATAGCTGACACTTATGTTGGGCTTCAAGGTTTGCAAAGCATCTCATTTGATCCTTATAACCATATTTTGAGGTTGGCAATAGAGCTGGTATCTCATTCCACAGGAGAGGAAACTCCAGATTCCAGAAGTTCAATGACTTGTTTAGAAGTTCAATGACACAGCTAGTTAAGTGTCAGAGGCAGAATTAAAATCTGGGGTGCCCCCCCAATCTCTAAGCTCACCTCTCTCTCTACCACTCTAGATAGCTGGCTTTTAAAAAAAATGATTATTTCATGTAGAACTTGACTCTTTCCTCTGTCTCCACTGGACTGTGGAAAGGACTTTAGATTGAGTCAGGGAATACAAGCCCTTTGTATCAGCAGATTTGCCCCTAACTGAATGAATCATTTAGCATTTCTGGTTGCTTCCTCATCTGCAAGTGAAGGAACTGAACTAGATGATTTCTAAGGTCCTTTAGAATTCTAATGTTCAGTATAACCTTTGAAGAGTGAAGATGATATTTCAGTTAAATATCATCACAGATTTTGATTTTAAAATTCTGTTTCTAGATGTAAGAAATAGGAATATTCATATCTATCATTTATGGAGCACTTTAAAGTTTGCAAATTTTTTTTATCTTTTTTTATCCTCATAGCTACCCTAGGAAGTGGGTGCTATTATTATCTCCATTTTACAGTCAAGGAAACTGAGGCAGAGAGAGGTTAGGAGATTTGTCTAAGGTCATAAAAATTAGTCAATGTCTGCATTACAATTTGAACTCAGGTCTTTATGACCTCAGGTCTAGAGCTCTAGTTATCATTCCATCTAGTCAATCTTTGAATAAACCAATCAGTGGATAATTACAAATAAGAGAGAAGTTCAAGTTTTTTTTAAAGTAATAAATTTGCTTTTATGTTTAAAATGCTTTTCACTTATTTCTATGCTCAATCGTTTGCAGAAACTTTAAAGAAATGAAATCCAGATTTCTGGTAAATGTTTTTCAAAGGGCATGAAACCTTAATTAAATATCAAAATCAGTTACAATTTATAGAACATTACAACAATACATTTACCATTGAGAAAAATTAGAATGCCATTTTCTTTTGGAAGAGACCTTCCTTCTGAATCTTAATCTAGTTGTGATAGCATAACATCCCAATTCACAGGTCTGACTTCAGTTAACCCCTCCAGTTCCTATGTATGGGCCAAGGGAACCTTAACTTGTGACCCATGTACTTGGTATTAAAAATATTTTGCTAACTATCCTTCCATGCACTTGATTTCTTTTGCAGCCCTCCCTATTTTATAGATTTAAAATGATTATTTTGAGGTGGGCTCCATAGGCATCACTAGATTGCCAAAGGGGTTTTTGACTCAAATAAAGGTTCAGAATCCTTGCTAATGGCCATGAATATTGGAAATATTCCCATTTTATGCAATGCCAGCCAATGAAGAATGACTGAGGTCTCCAAGCTCTACCTTTTTCCTGTAGGTCCTTGAAGTAGTTAAAACAACCAGAAGTTAATCTGTTATTCAGGGCAGACTGACTTCTATTTCAATATCGGTGTCACATACAAGTCGTTTTGAAGTTATACAGTACAAGAATTTCCCCTCACTGAGAAAGGATGGATCTCACTTTCAATGACACACTATCTTTTATCTCACTCTAATGATTTTAAAGGTGTAAAACCTCTGCTTCCTATTGCTCCAGCTTCAGGAGAAAAAAGAGAGCAACTTTAGTACACAACTTATCTCTTAGTAGGCTAACAACAGTAAATTTTAGAGTCTGGACTGAGCAAAGGAAAAGGAAAGGAAAGAAAAATTTAGTTATTTACTACAGCAAATAACATACAATAATTAATTCAGTAAATATTTATTAAGAGCCAAGCTTAATTATTTATTTCATTTTCCTTTTAATTTCATTGCTACTGTGCTCAGTAAAGAATGACAGCCTTAAAGAATGATTAGGGAGGAACCCTGAACTTTGGACCAACAATTTGCTAGTAACTAGAGTACCACCAGCCTTCCAACTGCATGGTATGGCAAGATTTCTAAGCAGCCACTTGGAGTTCTTTCTAGGCATTCCATTACTGGTTTATTAATTCTCTAAAGTAGGGAGAAGAGACAGTAAACTTTCATTTTCATACATGTTGTATCATTGCTGTCTATTTGGGAAAAACCCTCCTGATTTATGGATTTATGGCTGAGTTGTTTTTTTTTTTTATTTTTAAACCCTTACCTTCTGTCTTGGAGTCAATACTGTGTATTGGCTCCAAGGTAGAAGAGTGGTAAGGGCTAGGCAATGGGGGTCAAGTGACTTGCCCAGGGTCACACAGCTGGGAAGTGGCTGAGGCCAGATTTGAACCTAGGACCTCCCGTCTCTAGGGCTGGCTCTCAATCTACTGAGCTACCCAGCTGCCCCCTATGGCTGAATTTTTTATAAAATATAAATTCTTATTGTTATAATGTGCACTATTGATATCATCACTTAAGTTTCTCTCCGTATCTATCCTTCCTCCCCATTTCAGACAGTCATCCCATGAAACAAAGAATATTTTTAAAAGAAAAAAAAAGGAGAAAAAATGAACAAAAACAATAAAATGGAAAAAATCTGGCAATATATGCATTGCTTCACACGGGTAGATTTGCCACTTCTGTATTGAGGTGGAAGGTTGTTTCTTTAAATATCTCTTCACTGGGGCCAGGTTTCTTTGTAATTCTTATGTATGAATAACAGTGCCCCTAGCCATTCTTACAGCTCTGATTCTTATTTACTAATAATAGATTTATAAGAACTTTAAAGTTTTCGAGGCACTTTAGCTATGCTATCTGATTTATTTTATTATTTAAGCATCCAAAAACCTAGTCAGGTGTGGCATCCTGGAGGGGAGGTGGCTTTGGAAGCTGTGGCAAAGGTTACTGAACTGTAAGGGCTTGAGATCTAGGTTGGATCTTTAGTTTTGAGGACGAACGCTACTACTTTTAGACAAGGTTGCTAGCAGAAGATTGGCTAGTATATGAAAAAAATTTTTTAAAAAGAACTTCATGCAGGTTGTCTGCTTAGATGTATGGAAGGGTTATATTCCAGTTAAGGAATACTTGCATAGCTCAAACTACCAATCTTTTTTTTTTTTTTTTAATATATTTTATTTGATCATTTCCAAGCATTATTCGTTAAAGACATAGATCATTTTCTTTTCCTCCCCCCAACCCCCCTTAGCCGACGCGTAAGTCCACTGGGCATTAGATGTTTTCTTGATTTGAACCCCTTACTTTGTTGATAGTATTTGCATTAGAGTGTTCATTTAGAGTCTATCCTCTGTCATGTCCCCTCAACCTCTGTATTCAGGCAGTTGTTTTTCCTCAGTGTTTCCACTCCCATAGTTTATCCCAATCTTTTGAAATATTGAAAAAAGTGTGGTGATAAGTACCATAAAGAGCATATTTTTTTCACCATTGTGATATTAGTTAATAGATCTCTAAATACTTATCTCATCTGGCTATCTTTATGCCACAATGAGCAGCTGTTAAAGAAATCAGTTTGGTTCAAGCCATTGACCAATCAATAACTTAACAATAGATCTATGCCAAAGGGATCTGGTTGCCTGTATTAAAGAGGGCTTCACATGGATTCTTATTCTCATGGCACTCAAATCCTAAAAGAGATCATTGGCACATTGTGTGGGATAGATAACAGCTGGAAAGGGTAAAGGGATAGTCCAGGAAAGTTTTAAAAACTGTCCTAAACTCATGCTTCCTTTCAAACAATGACTGAAATTAAGCAACAGGTCTTATCTAAATCCAATCAGTCTTTCTTTAGTTACAGTTTCCTCCTTCTAAAGGAATATTATCATTTTACAGTTGCTTTATTTTTAATTTTTAAAAGTGGTGGTGATTTCAAATTTGAGTTTGATGTACTTCTGGTTTGGATTAAGGCTTATAGTGAGGGGATGTGGTGATGAGAGGCAGGACATGAAGAACTGAACATCAAATGCATTCACTAAAATTATTGGATGTTTCACTCTTATGTGTGTAACAAACATAAACATCTGGTACTTATCTGATGGTATGTAAGCTATTTTTTCTGAAGTTTATCAAACTCCTATTGAGTTCTGGTGGCTACTCGGGGAGGAGAGGAAGCTCATGATGGACATTGCTGACCAGACAAGGTGCATGGTTCCCAATACCAGTATTGAATAGCTCTTTGGAAGAAGGCGTTTTTTATTCTTGTCAGTTTCCTTTCTTCGATGTAATCAACAGTAACCGAATAGCCCTTCGTGGACAGTATAGGAAAAATGAGGAAATCCCAAGCATCTCATTTTGGGTGTGGGTGAAACATTGTCCTATTAAAAGAAAACAGCTGTTCTTGCTTACTTTATCAGGCTACTTGTAGCAATTCCAAGGAAGGCACTGAGCTTTAGAATTACCACTGGCTGTCTGAACCACTGACTTGCTTTTTGTTGTAAGATGCCTTTTCATATACAGTAAAAGTGTACTTTATCGCTATGGCATTGTCTTAGTAATGACAGGAAACGCATTCCCAAGATAAAGAGAAACAAGGAGAGACACACACATTTTACTTTGGAATCACTTCAGGACAAAGAAACACATTTAGCATTGTAGAGTAAATCATAGAGCAAATCTTTGCAAACTGCTGGTTAAACACCAGCATGCAGCCCGCCAGCCGTGAAATGAATATCATTGCTTCCTATAATAATACATAACTAGCTATTGGTCATGTCAGAATGGAGAAAGCCTTATTTCCAAAATGAAAATCTGTCTTGCTCAATAAAATACTGTCCATCGAGCTTGCATTGGCAAGGGAGTAGTTCCCAGTTTTTAACACCCCTGCTGCAGATCTATCCAACAAGCCTGAGAAAATAAAGGACAAAGAGCTGGGGGCTGATTTAAAACAGGAAGATAGTTTGTGCATGAGTGTGTGTGTGTGTAGACTTTGTTTTAGAGTATCTCTTATGACTCAAAGGACTGCTTAATTCATCACTTGACACCATAGCCCAAAGTAAATATTTTTAGGCAATTGTCTCATTTCCTTAGGTAAGCCACATGTTTTCTGATAAAGACTTAACCTTTGAGAATTTTTGCTATTCTGGGATTTCATACCCTAATTCACAGCATCTGAGCTTTGTGTGTTTTCTTGAGCACCATCTACTTTTAACACTGTGTTGGACCATGACTCCCACCAAATAATCTAGTGCCCATTAATTCACTTTCTCTTTAAATACTCCACCAACCCATTATCATGTTGCTCTGTTGAACTATTTAGTCTTTTATTTTTTAAACCCTTACCTTCTGTCTTAGAATCAATATTAAGTACCTGTTCCTAGGCAGAAGAATGGCAAGGGCTAGGCAATTGAGTTAAAGTGACTTGCCCAGGGTCACACAGCTAGGAAGTGTCTGTGGCCAGATTTGAACGGTGGACCTCCTATCTCCAGACAGGAATCTCTATCCACTGAGCCATCTAGCTTCCCCTGATGAGCGATTTATTCTTAACTTTGTTGCTAGGAAGGTTCTTCTGATTTCCTTGGCAAATAATAATTAACTCTGGAAGCCGTTTCCATCTATACCTCATGTCCATCATGGGAATAAGGGATTTTGGCAGCTGTCCAGAAGTGAATGTATTATAATTATTGCAACCATGCATAGGTTTTGTTTTGTTTTAAATTATATTATCACTAAGAGAAGGAAAAGTCTACAAATGTTTGGGGTTTACTGTTGAAAAACAAAATGGTGCATTGGGCAGAATATAAATGATGGGATAGTAGATAGACTATCAGACTTGGAATCAGAAAGAACTGAGTTCAAATCCTGTCTCACATATTCACTAGTTATATGTTTCTGGTAAATCAAATATCCTTTCTATATGCCCCATCTATAAAATAATGAGGTTTGACTCAATGGTCTCTAAGGTCCCTTTCTGTCCCTCATAAAGGATCCTCAACATGTCTTTTAAAAGTCTGGGTCATTGAAAAATAAAATCACCAAACAAGAAAAATACAGTGTCAAAATCTCATTGGGTATCTTATGACCTTAGTTCCCTGGACTGGACACTTTGTCCCAGTTGGATAAATGCAAACCTTTGCCGGGATGGAATAAATCATTGACTGTAAGAAAGTCTTGGCTAATACTAAGCCAATCCCAAGTGACTAGGCAGATGGATTTTCCTACGGAGACGGCTGGAATGATAATTTTGAATAATATTTGGGCACAAATATGAGAGCATGGATTCATGGGGGATAGGAGCCTTGTTGCCTTTCACTGTGCTAAACTCAAAAAAGAGAAAAAGAGCAAGGAAAACAAAGTCCCCCAAAGAAGAGCCCCTGTCTTTCTGACAGATAAAGAAGATAATGCTTGTGTGGGATGGGCTACATCTGGATTCACAGCACATTCTCTCACTCTTATGGTAATTTTTCTTGCATAAATCAGAAGCGACTAATTAAAAAAGAAATATTTAATTCTGACATGTTCTTTGAACTGGTGTTCCATCTGGTTCTGTTTGAATAGTAAAATCTGCTGTAGTTGTTAAAATTGGCAAGCAGTACACTGGCAAAAAGAAACAAAAGGGACTCAGGGCAGCAGGTTAATACACTAGCATTTCAACTTGAGACATTTCCAGAATTCAGCTACCCAAATCACTCCAATATGGAAGCTATAAAGATCAAATGTGAAAGAAAAGAATGCTGTTACTGGGGTGGAGACCCCAGTACCACTGGTCCCCATTAGTTCAGTGTGATATTTATAGCCGTAAGCTTTGAAAGGACTTTGGTTTGAAGGCAGTGTATTGGGGACAGCAACACCCTCAAATATGCTCAATGTACTTCATGAAATGCATTAAAAGTAAATACAATACTGAAAAGAGTTTTCAAATATTCAATTCACTCTTCTACCTGAAGGAGTTCCGTCCACCCCACTCCCTTCCACATTTCTGGGAAGAATATAATTACATTCAGAAAAAAATCAGACAAATACTCTATTCTAATTCATCTCTTATTTAATAAACCCATAAAACCTGAACACCAAGATACAATAAATTCTGATAACAAAATGGGAGAAAATGTAATGGTATTGGGGTTTCTATGGACTCTAGGATTCAAGTAATCAGCAGTGGAGGCAATTTGAAACCTCTGTGCAGCATTGAACAGAAAGACTGATTAAATCCCTGTGCTTTAGAAAAGATTGTTTTACATCTTCAAGAAGTATAACTACTCATAAAATATTTTCCCCCTTAACATGAAATCCTTTGCTTCAGTACTATATTAACTTGCAGATGGCTATACCTAGGGCATAAATAATAGTCTGGTCAAAAAGGGAATATTTCAATAGTCCTTTTTCTGACTAAGATACTGAGAAGCCCTCACTGAGCAATAAATGATTCAGGAACTTAATACTTTTAATTAACATTTTTTGAATACTTATTTGTAATTTACATTTAATTTTAAACCTGAGCTTCATCCTCTCATCTGGAAAGAGGACAAGTATTCTGAACAGACCCAGTATAACCCCTGCAAGCTTGATTAAGAATTTGTTTAACTGAAAAACTCTAGAGCAGCAATTACCAAACTGGTGTGTCTCTAAGAGAAGAAAATAATTATACTACATTAAAAAAATTTTTTTTAACAAGCTTCAAATACATATAAATGTGAAGCAAGCTTTCAAAGTCTCCAGTCAAATGCTTTATGTGAAAGTCCTGGCTTGTTTTCTTCCTAGATAATGGCTTCATCCTATTACTCTGGGTCCAGTCCTAACAAGAGCCTCCTTTTATGCATAACCCCCATTAAAGGCAAAGAGAGTTCTGCACTCAGAACTAAAGGGGAAAACAACACACCAAGAGTGGCCAATTATAGGTAAGTAGGCCTTGTAAACATCACAGGGACATATGGTACAGACACAGCTGCTTACTGAGATATGGTTTTAAGCATCCAGGCAAGCAGAGCCAGCCGGATACCCGAAAGCAGATTGTACATGAATGCGAGTCTTTGGCTCCCCTTACCTGGCTTTGTCAAAGCAAAGGAAGTAGCAACAAGTAAGAGAAAGGATCATTCCTTCATTCAAGAGCTATCTATTGAGTGTCTACTCTTTGCAAGGTATTATGAGGAAGATAATAGGATTAAATAAACCATGCTCTTGCTCAGAATGACCTTGCAGGTTATCAAGGAAGGATGGCTTTGGCATCTGGGATCTGGCTGTGCAACTTACTACCAAAGGGCCATATTGGATGAATCACTTGACCTCCCTAGGGCTCAGTTTCTCAGATGTAAAAAGAGGTACTTGGACAAGATGATCTTTTATGTCCCTTCAAGTTTGTAATCTATGATCCTGTAACCTGATTGACTGAAAAATGGGCAAAGGAGAAGAAATAATCAAAGAGGACTCCATGGTGATTTGGAAAAAAATGGAAACAGTGTTAGGGAAGAGAGGAGAAGCCCATTTGGAGGTGGCAGATGATTGGTTTTGGACGAGGTGGGTTTGTGGTGCCAGTGGGACATGCTGCTAAGACTTTCTGGAGATAAAGATTTAGGAACTATATAATTATAGGGAAGGGTTGAAGTCAAGTTAGTTGATGAGCTTGTTAGTTGATGAGCTTGCCAAGGGAGAGATATAGGAGAGAAGGAAGAAGGTGGAGCCTTGGAAAAAATGGCTACATCTCAAGGGCTATTTTCTCTCAAGTCTTCCATATTGTACCTTGCTAATCACACATTGCTTTTTATTCTGCTTTTGATCTGGTTTACATAAATCGTTACAACATCTTTCAGTTATATAATTCCCGAGAGGCAGTGAAGTTCAGTAGATAAGAAAACTGGCCCTACAGCCTGGAAGATCTCAGTTAAAGTTCCTCCTCTGACCCTTAGCAAGGCACTTGACCTCAGTGTCCCAGAAAACTTTCTTAGAATAAGTTATTGTAAGTACCACGTTGCCTTGGTAGAAAGAGAATTCTCATGTGGGAAGCTGATAGACCAGTGAAATCACAGGTCCAAGTCCTAACTTTATCCTGGTAAGAACAAAAAATGTCTACATTTTTCAGATGAAAGAAATCTAGGCACAGAGAGTTAATAATTGGCCAGGACTTTCCCAACCTTTGTTTCTTCATCAGTAAAATGGTAATAATGCCTGCTGTACCTATCTTTTAGTTCTTGCAAGTTGAGATAATGGATGTGCAAGGGCTTTGCAAAGTATGAAGTACTATTCAAATGGAAAACATTCTAATGTGACCTCTAACTTGGCTAAGTCATTTGGGTAATTTTGACTAGAGTTAGTTCTGCCTGAGTAACTCAGATTGTGGCTATTATGAAGTTCTGACTTTACTAGCATATAATGGAACTTCCCTCCAGCCCTCTCTGCCGCCCCCCAACCCTCCCACCTCCCAGTTCTATCCAACTGTACAACATTGAACAAGGGATGAAAACTCCTTTGGCAATCATCATGTACCCTCGAGCAAGGGATCTGATTATTCTTATCTTGGCATTTGTAACTGCAAATACTATAATTGGTCATAAAATTTCCAAACCTTTTAAAAATCCACTACTTGACTCTAGAGTCTCTAGTTGTAATGTTTCACTGGCTAGCATCATGCTGTGCGAAGAAGCATTGCTTTTTATTTGTGTCTTAATTGACCCACCATTAACTTCACAAATGCATCCTCCCCCTAAACTTGTCCCAATAGATAGCATATAAAAAGAACCCATTGGTTTTTACCATACTCATCATAATTTTAATGCTTTACTCAAATTCCCGTTAGCAATTCCTTTCCTAGTTTGTTTTTTCTTCTTTTCAAAAGTGGAATTTATCAGGCTATCGATTTATGATCATTTCTGTTCTCCCAGACTTTCCTCCATGTTCATTTCATTTTTCTTGAGGGACTTGAGAGAAAATAATCATTCCAATAATAAAGGGTGTTTTTTTTTTCCTTCTAAGACTCTTACCTTCTGTCTTAGGATCAATACTGTGTGTGGTTCCAAACTAGAAGAATGGCAAGGATTAGGAAAGGGGAGTTAAATGACTTGCCCAGAGTCACACAGCCAGAAGTGTCTGAGGATCAATTTGAATTCAGTACCTCCTATGTCTAAATCCACTGAGTCATCTAGCTGCCTTACCCCAACCAGTAAAAGTTTGATAGCTAACACTATTCCTTACACTGGGAGCATAAGATGTGTGTATTCAGGAGGTGTGGAGAGTGTTTAAAGGGAGGGCAAATCATGGACTAAGAAAGAATTTAAAGGTGTTGAGTTCTAATCCCCATTCTGTGCTGGTGTTCCCAGATGCAGACAGAGGCAAATATACCTTCTTCAAAGTCCACTGGGGATTTAAAGTACTAAAAAAAAAAGTCTAAGGAAAAAAGTTAAATAATAAAGCACAGACTATCTTCTTTCATTTTTAAAAGCCTGTTTCTGGCCATTGCACAAAAAAGTTTCAACTGATCTGTTGGCAAGACTCCCAAATAATTGAAGGTAAACAAATATTTGTGCTCAAACAGCCTCTGTCTTTCCCAGTACACACAAAATGGTTTATTTATTATGAGTTTCACAGTAGGTCACGCCTGTAACTTTCCCCCCCTCCTTCCTACAAGCTTGGTTTCAAAAACAAACACGAGGATGGATTTATGGAAACTAAAGACTTGCAGATGGGGCAACGGTCTCAATCAGACATTTGGCCTGTGAACTTTGACAACATCCTTTTATACCCATTTTCCATGTACTGCTTCCACCCCCTAATTCGAGGTTGGCTTTCCATTGTTAATGAGGGTTTTACTTCCCGACTGAAGACCCATATGTATAGATGAGTATATTGCTAGAAAGCACATTTCCTGGGTACTAAAGATTACTTAGACTTAAATCTGCCACTACACCTGGGATCACAATGGATCCAGCCCTGGAGACCCCAAAGAAGAGAAAGAACAGACTACCTAGGTACAGCTGGTTGCCAGAAATTATATATAAACAGCCAGTCTCTGAAGAGATGCCAATTGTTCTTGAGAACAGATGAAACGAGCCTCCTCTTTTAATGTTTGGTCTATTAGATTTTCCCTCATGGAAGCTTTGTTTACTATTCAGCCGAAAAGTTTACACTCATTCCTTTTGAAGATTATGCTTAAAGAATTAAAAGTGTGCATGCACGCGTGCACATACACACGCAGGCACACACACTCTGAAATCATGTTATTTCAAAGAACCACTCCTTAATAATATCATTTGGACTTGAGGACACATCTTGAAATTTTGCAGGTGGGGGAGAGGAAGCAATGCCTCAACTGTGGTTGGGGGAAGATAGTGGCATTCTAGAATTCATTGGGATAACTCACATCACTACTGTGCTTAGCAGTTTCTATAGTCCTTTCCCCAGGACAACCTTCTCAGATAGGTAGATAGTGCTGCTGTTATTACCCTAAAGGTTGGACCATGCCACTCTTTTGCTCAATAAACTCTGATGACTCCCTATTTCTTCTAGCATCAATCAGAAAATCAACAAGCATCAAGAGAGATAGAGGTAAAGTGGTCAGACAGGTCAGAAGATAATGCAGGAGAGCAACATCACAGAAACCCACAAGGAAGAGATAGTCAAGGTGATTAATAGTGTCAAAGATGGCAGATATGTCCTGATCTTCCCAAGTATTACTAACTTCCCTTCCCAATAAGCTTGTATTTAACTACTTTGCATTGACTGTGTTTCATCTCATTCTATTTACTCTGCATATATTACATATGCACTTCTTGTCTCTCTCAGAATGTAAGCTCTTAGTTGTGTAATGATTGCTATGTTCTTTTTAGTTGTATTCCCAGTTCCTAGTACAGCGTCTCCTGGCATAAAATAGGTACTCAACTGATTGACTGCTTATTGCTTTACATTCTAGATTCAAACCTGGGGGAAAATAGGGCTTCTGCTCCTCATCCATTCACAGTATTACCATCCATCCAGTCTCCTAGATCACAATCTCAGGACCATCTTCAACTTTTCCCCTTTCCTCATCCCTACATCTAATCACTTTCCAAGCGCTGCTGATTCTACCTCCACAATATTTCTCACATCCTTCCCCTTTGTAATCATATGGCTACCACCCTTAGTTAGGTCCTTATCACCCCTTACTTCTTAATTTGTCTTTTCCCTTCCTATCTCTCCTCTTCAATCTATCTCGTGTATGGCTGCCAAAATCATCTTCCTAAAGCAAAGATCAGAACAAAGATCTGCTCAAGAATTGCCAGTGGTTCTGTATAATTGAAACTCTGTTACCCTAAAAAAGAACTACAAGACTGTCTGCCCTTTGATCCAGCCATAGCACTGCTGGTTTGTACCCCAAAGAGATAATAAGGAAAAAGACTTGTACAAGAATATTCATAGCTGCACTCTTTGTGGTGGCCAAAAATTGGAAAATGAGGGGATGCCCTTCAATTGGGGAATGGCTGAACAAATTGTGGTATATGTTGGTGATGGAATACTATTGTGCAAAAAGGAATAATAAAGTGGAGGAATTCCATGGGGACTGGAACAACCTCCAGGAAGTGATGCAGAGTGAAAGGAGCAGAACCAGGAAAACATTGTACACGGAGACTGATACATTGTGGTACAATAGAAGGTAATGGACTTCTCCATTAGTGGCAATGCAATGATCCTGAACAATCTGCAGGGATCTAAAAAACACTATCCATAAGCAGAAGATAAACTGTGGGAATAAAAGCACTGATGAAAAGTAACTGCTTGACTACAGGGGTTAAGGGGACATGACTGAGGAGAGACTCTAAATGAACACTCTAATGCAAATACCAACAACATGGAAATGGGTTTGAATCTAGAACACATGTGATACCCAGTGGAATTGCGTGTGGGCTATGGGAGAGGTGGGGGGGGGAAGAAAAGAAAATGATCTTTGTTTCCAATGAATAATGTTTGGAAATGACCAAATAAAAATAAAAATAAAAATAAAAAATAAAACATTAAAAAAAAAGAACTACATTTCCCAGGAGCCCACTGACTCCCTGTTGTAATGTACTTCCTATAGACAGGGGATATTAGGCAAGAACATGGAAGGTCCCAAGGCTTTACTTCCTTTCCTGAGCTTGGTGGTGGTAAGGCAGGCTTTTGAACTGACTGATCAGCCATAGGCATGTGATCTTTATTTTGTATCCCTTTTATTCCTTTATTTTTAATGATCATTAATAAATCTCCTAAAATATAACATCTTATATGTGAGATTTAATTTTAATTTTTACAGTTCCCAGTGATTTCTAGGCTAAAATACAAGGACCAACTTGGTATTTACATACCTTCAAAATTTGGTTCAATCTTACCTTGCTAAACTGATTATACATTAGTTCTCTTCATGCACTTCAGATTTTGGCCAAGCCTGTCTTTTTGCTGTTCCCAAAACTTGCTGTTCTGCTGCCTTCTACTCCTGCCTCTGCCCTTGCAAGCCCCTTCTCCTGTTGATGAGTACAGACCAGAACTTTTATTTTGAGGAGGGTCCCAGATTAACTACCTTTTATTCTTTGGCCTTTGTCACCATGTCTCCCATTGACATTCCAACTTCTTCTTCCCTCTCTTCTCCCTGCCTCACTTCTTACCCCAGCTTTTCACTTCTCTTTAATGTTCATGTGTTTCATCTTCTCCTATAGAATGCAAGCTCCTTGAGGGCAGTACTGTCTTTTCTTTTTACTTGTATTTGTAAGGTCATTATTTAACCCAGGCCTGGTACCTAGTAAACACTCAATAAATAATACTTGTCAACATTCCTTTTTCTATCCATTAGAATCTTTAGATCCTTTAAAAAATTTTAATTTGAAGATTCTCTTTATTTGCTTTTATAAGAAGTGCTATCTAATCTTCCTTTTTGTTATTACTTTTTCCTCAAATTAAATTGTATCTACTTATATGTTTTTATGATATGTCCTTTAATAGAATGCAAACTCTTTTGAGGTTAGAGGATTTCCTCTCTCTCCCTCTTCTTCTTCTTCTTCTTTTTTTTTTTGGTTCAATTTTCAACTTCTCTAGCACAGTGCCCTACAAAAAATAAGCAATTTGTAAATATCTGTTGAATTGAGTTGAAATAAAATGACCAAAAGAGCCAATACTTAATGATGGATCTAATAAACTGAATCAAAATATGTCTTAGCTAGTTATGATAAAAAGATTTTAATTAAGATGCAGTTGAAGGGATACTTATGAATATTCCATATCCAGATATTATTGAGAAATGCATTTTAATGCTGATAAGCTAGTCAATATTTAGGTAGACCCTCCTGCAAAATATTATAATTTATAGGAACTCACTTTTAGTGTAAAAACTGTTAATCAATGCCAAAATTCAGGAAATATTTGAAACAAAAAGAGGCATGCATTCCTTTACTTTTTATATCATCTCTTGATTCTTAATAACCCAATAAATTGTGGAGGAGGGGAAGTCTGAAGAAAATGCCTTCGATATTTGCTTTTCTAGAAGAAAATTCATTTATTATCTCTTCATTGATCCTAGTTTAGTGGAAATAACATTATAAATGAACAAATGCACGTATGGATTTTTCTCCCCAGGGCAAATGATTTTTCAAAGGAAAGAGTCTTATATTCCAGGTGCTCAAATTAACCAAATTCTAGCAAGCTAGCCCCAATTATCTGAAATATTGGGAACCACTGGACATAATACTAAGGATACGTTCTGTGTTTGTGGGCATGCACAGGCATGCATATGTATCTGTATATGTATGTGGAAGGTCAGGGATGGTGGCGATGTATTTTGCTGGGTGAATACAACAATCAGTGACTTCATTAGCTGGAAATTTGATTGGTCCAGAATTGCTCTTTCATGCACTTCATTTATTTATTCGGGTTATAGATACTTTCATTTCAGTTTTTCATGTCACCCTCACTGATGCTCCTATATATATATGTGTGTGTGTGTGTGTGTGTGTGTGTGTGTGTGTGTGTGTATTTATATATATGTATATATATTTGACTCAAGGAAATAATTTTGCTTCAAAGCTCCCCCCTTCTTTACACTCTTTTCATTCTCCCATTTCCAGCATTTACCTCTCTAAGCTTTATGTTTCATTTTAGTGTTGTACACAATATTCTCTTCTTGCAAGTCTTAGTCTGGGTCTGACCCATTCTTTCTATTGATAAGGGGTTTTGCCTTCTTCAGTATGGACTCAGTGCCAATATACCAAAAATTACAGAAGAGAAAAGCCAATCTACACGACCTTCCACACATCTGGATCTGAAATAAGGCTTTTTACAGTGTTTTGTTTGCTAGTATGATCTACAAAATGACCCAACCTGAGGATTTAAGCTGATGTCTTTAAGGAAGAAAAAAAAAAGAATAGATGATTGCTGCTGTTTTTAGGTAAGCATAGCTAATCAATGTACTGACCAATAAACATCTCTTAAGCTCCTGCTATAGTAAGGGCCAAGCACTGGGCTGCTGGGCACTGAGGACACAGAGACATGAATAAATGGAAAAAGCCCTGAAAAAGCTCTTTTTTTAATATAATATTTTATTTCTCCCCCAACTACATGCATTAACAATTTTTAAGGGAACTTCCCTTTTAATGTAGGAAAACACTATGGATGGGGCTTGGGAGTCAGGAAAACCTCAATGTGGTCCTTGAGTTTAACTTTGAAGGAAATGAATAATCCTAATTTCTTAATGGTAAGTCTATGGTTCAGATTATAGGATGAAAGGGTCTAAGTTCTAGAGCTGGAAAAGACCTGAAGCTCATTTTATAAATTAGTGACTCTCACAAAGTCACAAAGGTCATCAGCAGCACAGACAAATTTGAAGCCAAGCTCTAATTCTAAAATTGAAAAATGAAAAGAGGATTAAAAAAAAAAATTAGGGTTTCATATTATCTCACCCTGGACTGATATGATTCCTAACAAACTAACTGGAAGAAAAGCATGAAGAAAGGTTCAGTACAGAGAGGAAGGTAAAACTTGAGGGGTAAAGCTTGATATGGCAGAGGGAGCAGGGAGCAATCTGTTCACAAAATAAAATTGTAGTCTTATGTGATTCAATAGAAATACCAAGTGTGTCTTAATTAATCCGAATTAAAAATATAATTTTCGACATCTCGAAGCCCATAATACGAAATGATAAAATATAGGTATTTCTAAAGAGTCTTGTGAGTTAGAAGGTCTGTGAGAAACTCTCAGACAGTAGGAATTAAGACTTACTAAAAGGCTTATTAAAATGATAGGTTCCCATAATGTATTGAGAAGTTAAATGAAAGAGAACTGAAAGAAGGAATTCTCTTCCACTAACTATGTTTTTTTTTTGTTTGTGTGTTTTTACTCTTAAATGGGGTCAATGAGAGGAGTATTCTATGACAATTTTTTCTACAGGGAAAAAAGAAATTGAGAAATGTATTAGAAAAACACAATAATACTGAATTAGTTCAACTGCCTTCAGTCTAGAATGAATGATCTGTCCTACATAACTAGAACTGTAAAAGCATATGAAGTATTTTAATTAAAAGATGCTATTGGAAGTTATTTATAAGGCATTGCTACTCAATCCATTCTTCTCCACTCATTCCAACTCCCTTCCCCCACCTTTTTTGTTCATGGATCCAATGATTTTTAATGAGAAGTGGTGATAGGTTAGAAGGTGAAGGAGAGAAGTATATATAAACAGAGGACAAGAGAGAACTCACAAATGCATTCAATTTTGTCATGGATCATGTAGCACTCTCTCATTTTATCCAAATGTCTCTTATGAGCCTTCCTAATGCTCTAAGGAAGGATTTTTAGTTTTAGGACATGAAATATTTGAGGACCACATATATGTATCCAGAGCTTTCAGGACTTTGCTATATATATTTCTCTCTTTTGTCTCTTGAAGAGGGGGACAAAAAGGTTGGTTAGCATCTGTTGGGATGCTGAGGGAAGTGAACAGAACTAGGAGAAATACCAACATTGTAAAAATAACTTTTGAAAGACTTATGAACTCCAATCAACAAAATAATCAGCTATGATTCCAAGAGACTGATTCATGGCAGTATGGTGATGGATTAACATGAAGAATAAAAAATGTATTTTTGGATGGGGCTAAGGTAATAATTTGTTTTTACTATTTTTCCTTCCTTCCTTCCTTCCTTCCTTCCTTCCTTCCTTCCTTCCTTCCTTCCTTCCTTCCTTCCTTTTCTGCTTGCTTTTTGGTGGATGAGTGAAAGTGAAAGGGAGAAAATAGAAGTTTGATCATTGAAATTATTTATTTATTTGTTTGACATGTTTATTTAAGTTTCTACCAGGGAAGGCTCTGAAGATGAAGATATTCACAGATTTTTAAAACAATGAGTCTGAAAATAATTTATTAAAAATATAAGATAATGCAGACATCTTCCAGTTTGGGGAAGGAATGTACTTTTTTTTTTTTACCAGAGCGTTCAAATCAAGATATGAAGGGTATTCGAAACCAAGAATTTCATGTGTAACATTACACATTGCATAAATGTAACTATTGGTACTAAATGTGAACATTAATTCACTCTGTAAAAGGTATGATTATTACTGCCAGGGCAGAAATCAACAATCCCTTGTGAGGAGATGTCTTGAAACTGCTATCATAAAATCTGCACATGCTATGGATTTCATTAACATTTTAGTCCCTGAGGATTCCCAATTGTATAATAACAGAAGTTCTTTAAATTTTAAAGACCACAGACAGGAACAGCCTTTCACCCAAAACAGATGTGGAACCCTCAGACTTGCCTTCTCATTGGTTCTAAGACATAGAACTGGTTGGTAATTGATAGCTATTAACATGTTTGTTGTTTAGGTTACAGAAATGGAAACTTTATACTATTTTTTTCTGTGAAAAGATAAGTTAATGAGCAATAGGACTGGCTTTTCAACAATAGAATCTTATTCTTGATTAAATCATATTTCTCAAAAAGACGAAGGGTGCATACTTTATGTGAAACAAACAAGGGGAAGACCAGGGAATTAGCAGTGTTCCTTTCAAGGATGAACTAACTTCAGTCTTGTTTTTCCCAGTTCTCATCAACCCAGTGAAATTTTGTGCATTGAATTTCCTTTTCTTCATTCCACTCTTATCAGGGGAGTTGAAGACCCAGTGGAATAGCCTCCCTAAAAGAATGTCCCAAATGACTCCAGCTAAATATAGCCTTTTGTAAAATGATTTAAAAAAATGAATCATAAGATATAAAAGTAGAAAAAGCTCATGATGCCATTTTCCTGAAGAATGCACATAGACATCTTTATTTTTAAACACAAAAAATTCACATTCAATTGATACTATCATAAGTGGTTGAAAAGTGACCAAATCATTCAATAAATCAGTTGTTTTCTTGGCCTTGAAATGTCAAATAATCAGTTACTTGGATTTATTTCCCTCCATTGTGATTACCTCTTGGGAGTTAAGGCATTATGTAAACACAACCCAAAAGTTTATATAAGACATATGGTTCAATCGAATAAGTATTATTTACACAACTCCAAGGACACACAGAGAGACTGATATTTGGCTTGAGGCAGCTAGGTGGCTCAGTAGATAGAGCTTTGAGCCTGGAGTGGGGAAAACTTGAGTTTTAATCCAGTTTTGGACACTCACTGCCATGTGACCCTGGGTAAGTCCCTTAATCTCTATTTGTGTTCATCCATTGGAGAAGGAAATGACAAACCATTCTGTGACCCCATTTGAGTTTTCATGGCAGAGAAAACTATATGGAGTCACAGAGTTGGACCTAATTGAACAACCCAACAACAACTAAATACTCAAGGCTGGCTTTGGGTCACCTAGGTGTGACTCAGAGGCTCTGAAAACTTCTCTCCTAAGCTCTACTCCATAGGCAGGATGGAATGATCCCCCCCCCCCATTTAGCTTTTCTCAGTATTTTAAGGGTATCCCTAAGGGAATGGTTTTCTAATGATGTAGCTTATGAACTCTCTTCACTATGCCTTCTTCCCAATATTTATCAGTTGGTATAAATTATTAGCCAGATCTAAATCCTAGAGACATTCTTCCACCAGTCCATAAAGAGTCTAGGGCTAAGGAGTAAAGAGAATAACTCACATTTGTTTAGAAGTCCTTTGTCTAAAGTCCTTGAAGTACTCCCCTTAGGAGTAGCATAATTTTCTGTGTGATCCTTGTTGAAAGAGTTAGTACTCCTTTTTTTCAGTATATCATGAATTCTTAGCTCCTGATACAGACATTGCCACCAGTCACTCACTACTGGGAGATGCTACTAACTAGGATGTGGCTGGAGAGGGCAAAGAAAGAGAGGTCTTCTCCTCCCTTCCCCAAGCTATTTCCTCCAAAGGCCTTCCAAGAGACTGCTTTCAACACTCATTGGTCAGATATTGGAATTCTGCATTCCAAAGAAACTTGTGCTATTTTATAGAAGACCCACACATACAACATGACCGAGTTTCTACATTTAATTTAAGTATTATCTTCCTATGCAGCAACACTCACTCAGTTTCATCCAGTAGATTCCAAGCATTTCTCAAAACTTGTCTATGCCCTTGATGGGCAGATTCTTTGATTACATTCTATGACTGAATGTTGAGATATTTCATAAAGATAGAATTTTGTACTTTGAATAGAGTTGAAAATTATATTTAACAAATATATGTTGGCCTTAGTAAAAGAAGATAAAATACTAAAAGGGTTTTCATTATAAATAAACCACAATGGTACTTCTGATACAGTTCTCCTTTATCTTAAAGTTTCAAATGCATCCATAAATCTTTATTTTCTCAAGAGTGTAGCAAAATGTTAAATTTGTCATGGGCTTAATTGTTATTTTTAACTGAATTCAAAAAAATTGTTTGACTAAAATAACTGGCCAATCAAAATGTAAGGAAAAAAGGCTGTTTTTGCATGGGAAAAAAATTAAAAGTGGAAAAATCTATTTAAAATACTCTTTGGCATCATACAGGAACTTCCTTTTCTCCAAGAGAGCTAGTTTTTTTTTGACTAAATATCATGAATTTTTAAAAGCTGAATTCAGTTTAACTAATATATATATATTCTCCATATGATGAATGTGTGTTAAATATACAAAATGTGAAAAGAATGTAAAGTTTCGGAAAAATATTATGAAAATCTTTAGCATATTAGATTTTTCTCTAAAGTTAGGATGTTTGTCTCAATGGACTTCTAACTACTTTTTATTCATAGTGATGCATTTATGTCAGAATTGACACAGACTATGGCACTATGTATATGGCCTTTTCAGTGTTTATTTTACATTAAAATCAACATTTTTGTCAGAAAAGTTAAAAGCTCACTCTGAGTTCCTTAGTATCAAATTATATCCTCATATTGAAATTTAAGGAAGTCACCAGTTTAGTAATCTTATTGGTTGAACCATTGGACCCCTCTGTGCCTCAGTACCCTCATCTATATAATAGGGATATTAATCATTGTACTACCTACTTCATAGTGTGATTGTGAGAAAAGCATTCTTTGTAAATCTTAAATCTATAATTCACAAATAAATGCAAGTTTTCATAACTGCTGCAAGTTAATGTTAAACATTTTGCAAATCTTAAAGTGCTATGTAAATGCTAGTTATTATCATCATATTATTTGTTGTTATTATTTAAGAAATATAGAGGCATATTTTGGTTCAGCAGCATTTTTCCTAAAGTGTATAAGACATATGGACAGAGTTTGCTTGTTGTCTTCCTCCTTGAAGGAAGGGACTATGGGATTATTTTCAGCCATTTTTTTTGTTTTTCTTTTCATGTCTTATAATTTTCTTTTTATGAGGAGGAGGAGAAAAGGAGAAAGAAGAGGAAGAGGAGAAGGAAAGAGAGAAAGAGAAGGAGAAAGAGAAGCAGTAGCAACAATAGCAAAATCTGGATCCATTATTTTCTTTGTGGATGAAGAACGTTTATGTTGTCTGGAAATGAATTCTTCCTGTGACTTCTGCCACATTTCCAATTAATTCTCATTACAAAAATACGTAGTTTTCTAGAGTAAATATTTCTAAGACTCTGTGATTCATTAAATTCATATTTAAAGTTTTGGCTCTCTGGATGGCCCTGGCGATCTCCCATTTGGATGTTCCCTTCAGTTCCATGCCTCTTGTTTCTTTGTGGCCATGCTCATGTAAGCTATTTAGGTAATATTTTTTCTCTTGTTTAGTAGCTGCTATTGAGATTCAGAACTATTCTCTACCTCCACTCAAGAGTTGAGAACATTGGGGAGGAGTTGCTATAGGGAAAGGACTTTCTAGGTTCTAGGTAGGTCTTATGCTAAGGGCTTCGGGTTGGTGGTCATGGGACCTGAGCTCTTGTCATAATTATGACCCTAAATAGTCTCGACATCTTCAAATACAAAATGAGAATAATAGAATAATAATTCATATTTAAAAAGCATATTTCTCACAGTGGCCATGTAACAGATGAGGAAATGGAGACTCCTCTTACTCCAAACCAGAACTCTATGTGGCACAACCAATGATTCTCCTGTTATGAGCCTCCAAAGCAATTCTTCAGACTCTCTCATCTCTCTTCCATAAGAGAGTCTTCAAATATTTTAATGTCCCCAGTTCCTTCAAGAGTTCCTCATGTGGCGAGAGGAGCAGAACCAGGAGAACATTGTACTCAGAGACTGATACACTGTGGTATAATTGAACGTAATGGACTTCTCCATTAGTGGTGGTGTAATGTCCCTGAAAAATCTGCAGGGATCTAGGAGAAAAAAACACTATCCACAAGCAGAGGACAAACTGTGGGAGTAGAAACACCGAGGAAAAGCGACTGCCTGACTACAGCGGTTGAGGGGACATGACAGAGGAGAGACTCTAAACGAACACTCTAATGCAAATATTAACAACATGTCAATGGGTTTGAATCAAGAACACATGTGATACCCAGTGGAATCACGCGTTGGCTATGGGGGGGTGGGGGGGAAGAAAAGAAAATGATCTTTGTCTTTAATGAATAATGCATGGAAATGATCAAATAAAATATTATAAAAATTAAAAAAAAAAGAGTTCCTCATGTGACAGAGTTTGAAGACTTTCTTTTTGAGACCTCTTCTGAATACTTGGTATTCTGTCCATTTTTCTCTTAAAATGTGAGGACCAGGCTTGCCCAAAATCAGGCAAATGGTTTGAATTTGAATTTAGGTCCTTGGATACCAAATCCACACCATCACTGCCTCTCTACAGAGAGAGCGAAGACATCCTCATTGTCAAAACAGCACAGAAATGAATTATCACAAAAGGTGACTTCCAGCTTCTCTTTTTCAACTCTATTTCCTCACTTCACACTTTTGGAATCAATATCAGTCTCAGAAAAAGGGAGGGAGGAAAAAAGCCAGTGGTTTCTAGATGATAGAATTATTGTTGTACATGGAGGCACATAATGTGTAGTGGTGAGTGATTTTTTTCCCTCTTTCTCATTCATCTGGAAATGTTGTGATTTGCATACAAGAAGACAGATTTACCAAACCTAACAGGATGTGGTTATGTGTTACCACCAGAATGGTGTAAGTGTCTTCCCAGGGCCAGATTTTTGACTCAGAGAGACAAAACATACAATACAGAGTGGAGTAAAGCTTCATTTTGCCTAAAAAAAAATTGCCAAGGAACTTGACTTCTGGATCCATCAGAGGGTGTGGTGACTGGTTAGTAGTCCCCAAGGCTATCTTCCTTTCTTCA